>NC_044258.1:3043082-4243082 GCF_003957555.1 Calypte anna | reverse complement strand
ACCCCAAAGGCAACACTGGCAAAAGAGGAGCAAGAGCAGGTCTGAGATGCAGCTTCATAGACTGCCATGTGGGCACCAGTCCCCCAGCACCTCCCAGGGGATAACTTGGGAAAGCCATCACTGTGGGCAGCCCCCTGCTCCCCAAAGAAGGGTCTCTCTAGGCAGAGGAGGGGAAGGAGGGAACTCTCTAAAGCTACTTCACCAGACAGGAGAGGAGAGGGTAACACAACAAACTTACTCTGGAAACTAGCAACAGAGAGATCTCCTGGGCACCCACAGGCAGGAGAGAGAGAAAGAGAACAAGAGTGCTGTTAAAACAGACAGGGAGCTCTCCCCACTGGGCAGGGGTCAGCACACACCTCCACATGCTGCCTCCCCACCTCAGGCTGCAGCAGGCTCTGACCCCAAGCCTGGGGAGGGGGTCTGGCACCTCCAGGAAGAAGGTCTGGCACAAAGCCTTCCCCCTGCAGCAGAGAGGGGTCACAAATGTAACAGGACAAGCCTAGACTCTGCAAGGGTGAAGCTGGGAGATGTTCTTCAGCTCATGAAAGGTACCTTCTCAGCCACAACAGAGCTGAGGAACCCCTCAGTTCAGTGACAGTGCTGAGACCCAAACTGCTGGGACAAAGGCAGGACAGGCTCTGAGATGCCTGATTAAAAGACTCCTTGCTTGCAAAGCTGTTCAGTGCGCTGCCTCCTCAGGCACCCACTCCCTCTCACAGGGTACCCACTGCTTGGCATACTCACCAATTCCTCCCCACAGCAGCTGCTTGCTGCAGACATCAGAGAGCCTTCTCCCAGGCTTACATTTTGTATGAAGCTCTGGTGAGGGCTTCTCAACACTCCCTTGAAGGGCAAAACCCTTTCTAATCCAGCACACAAAAGAGTCACCAGCCAGTGCAGAGAGACTGGGGATGTCCAGGAAAGGTAATTATGGTTGCAAAGGTAAGGCCTGGATATTTGGCCAGGATCTCCCTACTCCAGCAGCCATCTCACCAGCTGGCCTGGCCCATGGTAGAGATGGCTACTAGGGAAGAGGCTTCTCCTCCCTCACCACCCATCATAACCCTGAGTGCCAACCCTTGGGCCCCACTCACTCTGCAGGCTGGGGAGGCTGGCATCCTCAGGCTTGGTTTTCAGCAGGTGTGGGAGCCGGGTGTATCTGTAACCAAAGCCACAGCCCTGGCAAAAGAGGTAAGGAAAGATCTCAGCTGGGTTTTGCTGCTACTGGAAAGTGAAATGCTCATTATCCACCTAGTCCCAGATGGTGAGGGGGACAGGGATACAGAAAGCTCACCCGCCACAGCCTGACGAGGATCCAGTTGGTCTGTGCCCAGGGACGCTGCTCATAGGGAGCCAGGAGGTTCTTCATCATGGAGATCCGCCTGCCAGACAGAGACACAGGTCAGCCACAGAGGCACTGGGGACAGAAGATTAAATAGGACCCACAGAGCTGGGACAGAGCAAAGCCACTGATATAATGGTGAGGGGAGGCTCCCCAGACCAACCCCCACCAACCAACCCTTGGCCCACCTGCTCCCCCACCCTGCCTTGCCACCACCCCAGACCTGTCCCAGCTCCCTGGGAACACTTACTGCTCTTCAGGGATCCTCTCCACAGCACGCAGTGAGTGGGGGTAGCAGACATAGCTGGCTAATGCCTGCATGAGGGAGTCCCGGATATCTGTGGAGGAATGGGATGGGGCTAGGCCAGGACCCAAGGCACACAGCATGCCAAGAACACCACAAACCAGCCCTCACTTACAGAGGTTTGCTGTCCAGCTGACATGGAGAGTGTGCCTGTGCTTGGACAGCTAAGAAACAACCCCAGACTTGACATGCAAGTAGCTGGAACACGAGTCCTGCTCTCAGAAGGGTATCCCAGGTCACATATCTAACCCTGGAGTGGGCAGATGACACCAGACAAGGGCAGTGCCCAGCCCTCCCTCTGTTCATGGAGGCATAAAACACTCAGTAGATTCAGCAAATATATCCCAACAGAAGTCTGGTGAGCCACAGGCTTTGGGACAGGCTAGATGTGCAACACACCACACCAAAGCAGCTTTACCTGTGCCCACGATCCTCGAGTCAGCAAAGTGCTTGGCCAGGATGGCAGCAAGGCGCATCAGGGTCTCCTCATAGCCTGCAAAAAAGGAGAGAGCAGAGGTCATGCCACAGGCCTGATGGGCAGCCCTCTGGCCCCAGTATTTCTGTGGGCACAGCACAGCCTATGGGATTCATTCCTGCTTGCAGTTTTGTCCAGCTGTCTAAACAGACAGCTGGGAAAGCACATTCATCTCCAACAGAGCTGCTTGCCTCAGTCTGCAGTCTAAACCAGTTACCCAGATAAAGATGGAACCATGCAACTGAGTCAGATGGCCAGGGAGAGACGCCTAGTGCAGAAGAGGCTGAGCAACACAAACACCCTCCATCTATGCAGAAAAGCCATATCCAGCCTTCAGAAGTCTGCTTAATTCTGCTGCTCCCTGCCCAGCAGGCACAGCTCCCACCTAATGGATATGAACACTTCAGGTCTGTCTTATTGGTGGGAACAGAAGCTCTTGTTGCCTTCGTAGGCTCTGGAAAGCACAAAACAAATTGCTAAGAGCTTTCACTTAGTCAGGAAAAGCACAGAATGTGCACAGAGGGAATGCACCTGAACACAGATGCTTGGCATCAAGTAGGTGGTCATCTCCGTAGGAACATATTGATATCCCAGAGGGATTCAAAAGCATTCTCAATTCCAGTACTTGTGGCACATCTCCTCCCACCCAGAAACCAGCACACACATTGCTGGGCCAATCACAGCAATTCCAGCATCCAGGCCCATCCCTGATGCCTCCATGGAAACAAATTCCATAGCTGCCCATGATTTTCACTTCAGGCACAGGACAGGCTCCCTGCCTGAGCACAGTCATGGCCACAGCTCACCAGCAGATACCTACTGGAGGAACTGCCCTGAGCACCTGCCCCTCAGCACACAGCATGGTGTAGCACATCACAACAGGGAGAGAACACAGAAGGGACAATGCCCAACTACCACTTCACCATAAGGTTATGGCTTTATTTGGACCTGATCAGGCCAGAATTAGCAAGGTCACCGCATCCCTTTACCTGGAAGTTCCTCCATGCTGTTTACAGGGCTGAAGTAGTTCTTGAGTGCACTGTAGCTGTTCATAGCCACACTGAGGTAGAACTCTGGCATGAAGGCAAACAGGGAGCCCGTTCTGTCGCCGTGCTCGATGGTGCGGATGCACACTCGCAGCAGCCAATATATATCCTGCATCTTCTCCTACCAAGAGAGAACACAACCAGCCCCGTTCAGCTTTGTCCTGCTTCTTCTTTGGAGAAACACAACAGACAGCACCATGCTTAGACCTCAGTGGTCTGAAATGTTCCTCAAACTCCTGTTCTCAGCTCATTAACTACATCCATGCCATTGGGTCCTTTCATAGAGCCACAGACACATCAGGTGGAAGGAGCAATCAGAGATGTCTACATCAACATCAAGCCCAGAGCAAGACCATCACCAATGTGTCATCAGACCATCTATGGCTCTGTCTCACTGAGCCTTGAAGCCCTACAAGAACTATTACTTTGCTCTCTCAGGCCTGATCACAGAAAAGGAATAAAAAGTAGTTTTTATTCCAAGTACACTGGTTAAAGAAAGGCAGACACTAGCATAAACCCAGCATAAATCTTCTGAGAAGAGAGCTGGTCCTTTGTAGGAATTAAATGGGAACAGGCCAACTCACATCGTTGCAATAGGCAGCCACAGCCTTATGGATTCAGTGCCAGCCATTCAACCAGACTTACTGTTCCTGTTTCTCTTGCTTCTCTAAGCAGAACTCAGGGGGTCCTAAATTAAAACCAGGAAATTTAAGGACATCTACAATAACCTTAAGCTACAAAAATCTGTACCAACAGAGCCATATAAAGAGGAAATATTACTGCATATCCTGCAATGCCAAGAAATATCATAAGCAACAGCAATTTGCATAAAACCAGAAGACGGTTACATTTCTAATTAAAAAAATTGAAATCAGAGGTGCAGATAAGTAATTTCATTTGCTTACTGGATTTTCTAGAGTATGTAGCTACCATCTTTAGGAGATTAACATGGGTTTGTTATGTAAAGGAGGCTGAACTAGTGTAAATCAACTAAACTGACTGAAAATCATCTTTATCTTGACACCAACACACATCTCAGCTCAACTGTTGCTTTCAGGGTAAAAAGCAATTCTGCAGACAAGTAAAGAAAGCTGTGTTTGGTTTTATTAAAACCTGATAACCTCAAAACATCATCTCAGGTATTGCCAAGCTTGAAGAGAGCCTACACCAATAGGATACACAGATGTAATTACCCACAGTGTGATGGATAAATAGAGTGTTGTAATAAAATAAGCTGAAACGGTCTTCCCACAGGAATGCTTTGAAGGCAGGATTATTTACTGCAAAACTAAGAGTTTCTAAGCTGTAGTGCTCCCTTTCGTCTAACCTTGAATCCCTCAGCTCAGAATAAACTGGTGACTTGATTTCCCTGAGGAAGGAGAACCCTCTACTGTGTTCTGACACCTCACCACAGAGCAGGACTTCACCTCCAGACTGAGCCAGTGTTTTTCTCTCCATCAGCACCAGCAGTGCCTGCAATGCTCATGCAGATGTGTCCCTCCACTGCACACAAGTCCCAGGGACACAAATGTCCTGAGCAGATGTCACCAGTGGGAAACTGTAGGCACCTGTGACAGCCGTGAGACAGAGCCCTGGAGGGACCAGCAGTATGGACAAGATTCTCCATGCAGCCACAGTCCTCTCCAGAGCAGTTTGCTTGGCTCCTAGGGACATTTCACAGCCCAAGCCAGTGAGTGGTCTGCTCTCCCTGCTGCCAGTCAGGAGCACAGCCTGGGGGGAGAAGGCTGTAACCTTCACTCCCAGGTGCTGCTTCTTCATCCAGCAAGGTGACACTCATCCAGCAAGGTGACACTCATCCAGAAAGGTGACACTCATCCAGAAAAATGATCCCGCACTCCTGACAGGAGGCAGGTACCTGTGGTTCACATGACAATAGATCATCTAGAGATGGGAATAGTATCTCTCCATGGGGGGATGGCAGAGGTCCCTGCAAACCACTGGTAATGCCTCTCAGCCTTTCAAGAGCAGACCAGGAAGAGAGGTTTTTGTTTTCTCGCAAGCCAGGGCTATGCTAATGCAGCTGGAGAGCTACTGCAGCACAGCCCTGTGCCTTTCAGCCTTGCTTGGCATGAGCACAGAGCACAGGAGTCAGGCTCAGCCACTGCAGCTCTGCCAGATGCACTCACAGGAACCACCACTCTCCCCCTCTCTGTATCCTTAGGACACAGGCAGAGACCCTGCTGCCACCATATCTTTGGGAAAAATGTGTCTTCTTCCCCAGCAGAAAAAAGCTACAAATGGAGATGGGGCGAGGCAATGTGCAAAGGAAGACAGGAATAGGAGCTCAGCTGAGTGTAACAGCAAAACTGCTCACCACAAAGCAGACTTGAGACTTTATCCTGGAAAATGGTGAACACAGGAAAAAAGGTACAACCTGTGCAGTCAGTCATTGTGCTGATAAATGCAGAATGCACTCTTTTATGTGTGGGAACCTACTGAAGAAGGGGAGACACCTGAAGAAAATATTTCAGGAAGAGCAGCAGTAGCTCGACCTGCTCGTGATGCACAGCACAACTCAGGAAAATGGCTCCCAGTAGCCTCTGTGCTCCAAAAGAGTCCCAAGAACTGAATCTCCCTTTGACCTGCACCCTCGTGTCCATGGTGCAGAGGCCTGATGCCCCAAGAGAAAGACTACAGAACAGATTGGGCTGTGTACTAACAAACACTATGGCACCAAGGCTGGACAGGATGAGGGACAGGTCTAGGAAGGAATCTGTGATGCCCATGAAAGGAACAGCAAGACCCACAGATCACCAGCATTGCTCCAGCACCAGGAAAAATGACCCTTGTGACACGTGAGCCGAGCAGCACAGAGAGGCTCATTATGCTCCTACCTACCTTTGAATAAATGGTGACATTTATCCAGGCCAGACGTCGGCTTAGGTGATTGAGCTTCTCAGAGAAGACCTTTTGGCTCTTCAACAGTTCCTCATGAATGTCTCTTCTCTGAAAAGAGAGCAGAGATGCGAGGGCAGTTGTCACTGCCATTTATAGCATCCTTTTTCAGAGCTGGACAAACAGTGCAAAAGCAAACACTCCCTTGGGGCTAGCTAGGGAGTACTGGCAGGAGGGAAAGGGATCAGCAGCTTTTCTGCAGAGGGAGCGGTAATCAGCAGGCGCTGGTCCAGCATGGGCAGCAGCTTTAGGGTCAGCTACTGTCAGATACTTTTTCAATGCATCATCAGATACACTCAGCTTCCAGCAGCTGGAATAGGACAGATGTGCCTCAGCCCAGCACTGGAGGGTCCCCACTCCAAGAGACTGGCTCCAAGGTGTCTGCAGCACATGGAGGTTTGCAAGATGTCCCAGCTTGTCTGGGAGAAGCCAAAGCTGTTGCTTCAGTCCCCCATTCCTTGAGGCAGTGGTACAATGGGTTGGCACAGTATGAAAGGCAGCTGCTAGCTCCAGGCATGGGTTCCTAGCCCAGTCAAAACACTGTCTGCTCCAAGGCTAGAAATCACCCACTGAGCTTTGTCCTTTCTGCCAGCTATTGAGACTCTACCAGAAAAGGAAGACAGGAGTCCAGAGAACTTACCCTCTTTGGGCAGCGGCTGATTTTCTCCTCTGTGTCTTTCAGTGCCATGGCATATTCATTCACATCATCTGACACACCAACCATCTGAAAATCAAGCAGATTCCAACCATAAGCGAGGGTATTTTTTTCCCTAGACACATAAGCATGCAACCAGATCCCTCCTAAGGGTTGGGAAGAGAAGGAAAGGGCACACACAGTCACTAAACAAGCAGAAAACAGAGCCAGTGTAGAAGAATGGTGGATGGGGGAATGGATTCCTGCACAGCACCCACCACTTACCTTCCCAAGCTGCTGGTGGACACTGAGGTTGTACATCATCACTATCCCATCCAGGATTTCCAGGAGGGAGTTCTCTGTGATGGGCTGGTCTGGCTCCTCTGGGGGTCTGCCCAGTAAAAGACCTTCATTTCCATGGCTGCCTTCAACTGCAATGCACCACCAAGACAGGAGAGAAGCTCTAAGCAAAGCATTTTTGGCACCTCTGCTTCTGCCTGCACCTCTCTGAAGCCAAAGACTTCCTTGTGAAGTCTTGCTCCACTTGCAGGAACCAAGGCAGCACCTCCTTAAATGCAGAGAGTGACAGCATCACCAGTATCATGTTCAGGATGACTAAGTGGTTAACTGTGGACTTGTGGGTGTCAGCACACCCTAAGAAGCAAGGAGCAATGCTGGCAGTTAGTAAACTGCACTCCTCTTGGGAGTACTGGGGGCTGGAAGGCACGCACCATCCTCCCAGAAATCACCTGGGCCACGCCAGTACACAGCAGGAGTACTCACTGTCCTCCTCTGTCCGCTGCTCCACGCTTAACGTGCGCACTTTGATCTTCTCCAGGGCACCAAGAGGCCTCCTTGGGTTCATCAGACTGACGGCTGCCGTGCTGAGGAACCGGTTGGCACGGCCCAGAGTGGGAGAGCTGAGCCAACCAGGTCTGGCCAGGGCTCCACCAATGGCCAGCGCAGCAGAGGGACGCTGAGACTGAAAGGAAACCAAGGGAGAAACAATTCTAATTGTCTGGCTGCCCACTGTTCTTCCCTTGTACCTGCAAGGATGTTGGTAGAGATGCACAGTGGTCACTAGGTGAGCAGATACCCTTCCTACCATGGCTGGGCCAGCAACACGTTAGCAAGTGGATATTCCTTCCTCTCAGGGCGTGTGTCAGGTACAACCATAAGATTTGCACAGCAAGACACTGTTCTGTTTGTCCTGCACGCTCCCAAATGCAAGCACCAAGAGCAACCACAGAGGGAAATGGGCACAGGGGGTAGCAAGAAAGTGAAGAAAATTTTGCTGTTCCAGCTTGGTGCTTCCAGGACCTTGCTGCTCTCCCGTGACCCTCATGAAAGTGCAACTATTTATCTGGTTGACCACAGAGTCCTGACCCAGACACTCCCTTCCTCTAAAGTAAAGCTTTTCTAGCCAGTGGCTGAGCTTGCTGTTCCCACAGGTGGATACATGGCTCACCTGTGCTGCTGATGTTGCAGATTCCTCATCTTCATCAAGATCATCCATAGTCACAGCCTGCAACTCTGCAGGGTCAATCAGGACATTGGCTTTTGCAGCTAGGTCATCTGCAGAGAGCATACCAAAGCAGCTGTGAAGGCAGGAGTCACCCCTCACTTCCCATAGGGCAGCCCACGGCTCATCCTCTTTCCTGCTTCTCAGCAGCCAAGAAGCAGCCAGCAAAGTTGGATGCTGCAGCAGAGCAAGCTCACCTTCCCCCCCAGCCTCTTTAGGTGGAACAGGTTTGCCCTTGCTAAGGCAGCAGAAACTGAGCAATGACGAGTGCTGCTCACCCAGGGCCTGTTCTGTTTGTGCTCCTACCAGTAACAAACAGAGTAACGAAGGAACCAGGAGACAACTGCCAGAGACAAACTGAACTAGCACAGGAAAGGAGTCTCAGGGCCTTAGGCCATTTTTTAAGTCTCCAGTTCTTCAATACTGTCCTGGGAGATGTCCCTAGGTCACTAAGACTGAGACTCGGACTAGAAATTGTTCTCAGTCCAGAGGAAGGCCATGCTGACAGCTATGCTGTGCAAAGCCTGGAATATGTGTCCTCTAGACCATAGCCCCATCTTTAAAGCTGGCCAGGAAGATCTTGGTGAGAGACCAGGGGAGATTACATGGTTCTCGAGTTAAGCAACCTAATTTTGAACAATCAAGGATCAAATTGAGACCAGGAAAATGGTCCTAATCTTGCAAACACAGTGGGAAAGGAAAGATCTGAGCCAAAGGCAATGCCCTATAAGCCAGAAACTAGAGACAAACCAAGTCTGACCAAACAGTAAGGGTTTCCTAACCCTTCCAAAAGGGAGGCTTTGTAAGCTTGGTGCCAGAGTAGTGTGCTACAGAGAAACACACTGTGGCTGCAGCATATCCACAAGGCAACTAATGCTTGCCCAAAGTGGTGTAGCAAGTAAATTCTTCACATCCTTCAAACCCAGCAGAGCCAGGCTGATGGTCAGGGTTTTGACAGCTCCCAGCCCTCATCTGTGCTGTAGGAAGAGCACCACACCAGAGGGTATTTCCAGGTTATCCCTTCCTTCCACCAACCAGCCAGAGGCCCCAGTCAAGGACATAATGAATAAACTTTTAACTTAAAGGACATTCTATCCAAGGGGGATGGTGTCTTCTTCAGCAGAACTTGCATCTTATTGAAATTCACCTCTCCTTGAATTTTATCACAATTCATTACCCACAGCTCCCATCCTGGGATGTCTCTTGGGTGAACTCCAGGACTTGGATGCAGTTATTGGAAATGAGAGCACTCACCTTTCAGGGTCTTCTTAAGATGAGACAGGAGACCTCCAAGTCTCTGAAGGTCAAAATAATCCACCTTCCCATTATAGAAGAGCTGAGGAGGGACATATGCTCTGAAGAAGAGAAGATTTGTTTGAGTCCCACACACAGGACCCGACCAGACACGTAAGCTCTCCTAAGACAGACCTCAGGGTCTGTCACTGAGTGTCAACTTTTTTCATCATTAAAGCACAAGCCATTAAGGCAGAGGTGATTTTTACAACAAACCAAGTATTAGATCCACACAGAAACAAGAGCAACATCCTACAGACTCATTATCACCACTGGACTCTGGTCCAGAGCATCCCATGGGAACTAGCAAACAGTAGAGGTGCCCTGTTGCAAGCCCCAGGTCTGGACATTCACTGGAATAGATCTCCACACAGGAACTTCCAGGGTGACTGGGAACTACAGCCACAGTGACAAAAGGCTCAAGCATCCAGGAGAAACAACATTTCCAGCCTCCTGGACAGCACTTCCAGGGAGCAAACCTTGTCTTAACCCCACAGATACTCCAAAGCCTTCTCCCCCCAGGCCTTACCTTCACTGTCAGGGCAGCCGGAGTCCCTCACTTTGTGGCCATCCAGAAGAAACGCAGGGCAGCGATCAGGCCGGTGCAGGAAGCACACCATGTATCAGTGGGCACAACACAGTCAAGTTCTAGGGCAAGAATGAGAGTTTCAGCCAGGGCATGGATGGAAAGTTCAGCTTATTCCCAGTGGAGCCCACATCGGGCAGGCAGAAATTCTGTGTGCTCAGCCTCTATCATCTTTAGCCTTCCCACTACTGGAGAGAGTGCCAGTTTCCACCTCTAAAAAAGTCATGGGTGCTGAAACGAGATCCACCTGACAAACAGGATGGGTACCACCATGCTTCCACCTTGAAAGATGGGGCTGCTTCATGAACACAGAGATGCAAGTGAAGGGTCTCCTGCAAACAGCAGATGGCTGCTTTCCAAACCTGCAGACCAACACGCCTAGACCCAGGGCCAGAAGGAGTAGTACCCAACCAGGCATTAAAGAGGATGCCAAAATCAGCTGGCCAGTTGTGCCAGAGCACTACATCCATGCTTCCTGAGAGGTTTTAGTAGGATATTCAGCTCCCACCCAAGGCTATTCCCAAATACCACTTTCCCATGAATCACTACACAGGATTTGGATAAGCTACTTGGTTTCTAGCCTCAGATCTTCTCCCTCCTCCCCTCTCCTCACCATCTAGACCTCATTGATCAGTTGGTGTGAGGAGCCTGGCCAAAAGGCCAGAGCTCCCAGCCTGAAGGTGCCAGAGAGCTCTCAGGGTGAGGCTTGGAGGAAAGCTGGCCCTCTGACTTACCCCTCTGTTGCTAGCATTCTCCTGAAGAAACTTGCGGAATTTGTTGAGGAAGATGTATCTGGAGGCTTCCCCTGGCAGGAGGAAAAGCGGATGTTAAACCTACACCTACAGTTCCTGTGATGTGGAGATACTGGAGCAAAAGATCTACAGAGCACTTACCCCTCCTCTGTCTTTGTTGTTCAGGCAAGCAGCCTTCAAATCTGAACCCTGGAGGCCTTCCACCACTCAAAATAGGAGACACATTGCATCAGAAAACAAGCGACTTGAGATGAGGCAACTACCTTCACATTAACTCCCACCCTGCAGCACCCTGTCCCCAGCTCCTCAAGTTGAGGGGGCCCAAGGAGGCACCGGTGACAGTAGAATTGCTAAACCATCATGTGGAGAATTTTCTCCTCTGCCATCCCTAGCAATACAATTCACTGACAGCTGATTAAACACTGTCCCTAAAGGGCAGACTTCAGTGGCTGTCCCATGGTCGGGATGCTGCAAGGTCTCGTACAGTGGGGTCCCAGCACCCCTCCCCACATATGGGCATGGCTGACCCCTGCCTCTGAAGCATGGCCCATCCTGGCAGGAACACAAGCCCGACCGTCAGGTGGTGAAAGGGGTCTGGAAGCAGCTTGAGGCTTGGTCCCCTTGGCTGCACAGAAGGTTTGGGATCCTGGCAATTCCTCTCCTTCCCCACAGACCTTCAATTGCGCTTCTTCAGCCGCTGGCAGCCTCTTTCGTATGCCCGCCGCCTCAGCCTTTCCTCAGCACTCCCTCCTTCACCTCCTTACTCTCCTTGCCCTGGTTGGGGAAAGACATTGATTAGTAAGAGATCACCGCACAGGGAAAATGTCTTGCCAATGGAGAGCAGAAACTCCCTGAAACCAAGTGACAGTGTGTGACTGCAGCTGATAGCAGCTGGGCCTAAAGAGGCCTTCCCAGGCCTTGGAACACTTAATGGTAAGAGATCTTCTGAGGACAAATAATTCAACCCACATTCCTTTGATGCTGTGAGGTTCCTTTCCAAACCTTGTGCCACAGAAAATTGTCCCCTCCCCTGTCAACACACCCAAACATCACCTCTAAGGGTTAACAGAGGCAAGATGTCAATGGACAGACTACAACTCACACAGGTCAGCAGAGCACACCAGTGCTGGAGCTGGAAACATGGGTCATCCAACTCCCTCAGACAGAAAAAATGGGGACAGGGGGCTATAACATTTCTCCACTCTCTTCAGAGGGTGTGCCCTTACTCACCCCTTGGTGAAACGGTTTGGCCACCACGTGGTGGGAATGAGCTCCTGCAAACCAGCCTCCTCAACACGCAGCGGGCTCTTTATGTAGAAGAACACAACTGAACGGAGCACATCAAAGCTGTGGCCAAGTTAAAGCAAGCAACAGGAGTTATGCTGGGAGAAGTACAGAGAATGCTTCCAGAGCTCTAGTAGAGACCCCTTTTCAAAACCACCACTCAAAGCTCTGCAAGACCAGAGACCCCTTTTCCTGAGCCCCACGTAGCTACCACAAGCTGCCCAAATGCTATATTCTTAAAGTCTTTTTGCTCTAGGGACATCAGAGAGGTCAGGCAGACAGGAATGAAGTCCTCTGTGTTAGTAAGATGTGACCTACATGGCACCACTCCCCTCCTCAAAGCAGGACTTTGTAGGGAAATGGTGTCAGGCAGACAGAGGAGACCCAAGAAATTAGAAACAACCTCTGAAAGATAAGGTGGCTTCTGCCACCAGGACCTGCGGATCATTGCAGTCTCCTTGGCTGCACTACTAAGGACAGAGGGACTGAGACTAGAGGAGGCACAAAGGATACAGAACATTGCTGAGTAGATATTTCCTGGATTTCTCATGCTTCAAGACTGCAATGGTGAGCCGGAGGTAGTGAATCTAGGGAAATGGGAGAAGCAACAAGTGACTCCCTCTACACAACAGGACTGCAACTCTCCAAATAGGTAGAGTGTTACAGAATTGCTATCTCTGGATCAAACAACAGCAAAATCCAAACCCATCATGAACCTTTAGCCATGGGGACTAACAGAAGCTGGTTAATCACAGATTCCTGAGGATTCAGAAGTGTAACTCACTTGTTAATCCCAGGTCTGGGATGATGGGGGAGAACCTGTAAGCCCGCAGCAGGGACATCAGAAGCTGCTTTGAGGCACTCATGCACTTCATATTCCTGAGAAAAGTAAGAAATACATTGAACAGCAACCGCTGAAACTGGGAGCAGCTATAGTTCCAGAGCGGGGCCTCAGAAGGAAGCATTCACTTCTAAACTGAAAAAACTGCTGTTCTGAACCTACAGTGTTTGTCCCTCTGACTCCACAAGAGAGGGTCCAAGCAGAAGTTGGTGCCATTGCTTTGCCACAGGCAAAACAAGCTTCTACACTAGTCAAAACAACCAAAAGTCATCTACAAAAAAAAACAGTCCCAGGTCCTATTTACTGGGCGAGTCACCCACCCCTGTGTACTCTGAACCTACCCAACACATAGAGTTGTCAGATGCAACCCAGACAGGAAAGAAGTTACTCTTCTGTAAATGTAATAGTGGAAGAGCTGTCTTTCTCAGTCCAACTCATAGCCAACCAGCAGGATGAGAGCCAACTCTTCTACAAACACAGTAGGCCTGCCAGAGTGTTCAGCTTCACTTCTAAGGGCCTGAGGAGGTCATGATATTTTTCAACTTTTCATGACAGCTGGCTGGGCCAGTACCCATTATCTGTTAAATGCTACTCTACAGGACAGACATGCTGTCCCCAACCAGCTCTCTGGTGGGGATTGGCTCTCTGTAACCACTCCAGCACTCCTAGATTCCCAGGGACTAATAAGTGCTGCCTCAAACAAAGGAGTGACCTCATCCAGCTTCAACAGGATGGGGCACGTGAAGTTGGAGGAGTTTTTTCCCCAACAGTGTGAGGTGGTGACAGCAAAGTGACCATTTGCACCCCAGTCCTGCACACTCTGATCAATCTCTTGGGGCACATGGCAGGCATCACTTAAGAACTCCACAATCACATGAGCATTAAGAACATCCAAGAGACCAACAAATTTCTCACTGATGACTTTAACATTCCCAGAAGCAGGAAGGTATTCAACATGTCCCTTCACCAGTTGAAGAAGCTTAGCAATGCCTTGCTAGCTCTTTGTCAGCGTCACCATTACCACTTACTCTGCATTCAACCCTCCTGGGTGTGAAGCAGCAACCAGATGAGCTAGGTGAAGGGTCGTCTAACACAAAAAAAAGGGATCTTGTCACCAGGAAGGGAAAGAAACTGATCACTACTAGCATTTTCTAGGGACAGTTCATGTCCTCAGCATGTCCCACGGTCACCCTGTGATCCCTGGGGTTGAACCAGCACTGTAATAAACTCACCTCCATAAGAAGCCACATGAGATCCAGTAGCTGCTGAATAAGAGGATGGGCCTCCACTGCCCCTCCTTGCTCAAGGATGCTCAACAGGAAGGTCATAAGCACATCTTCTACCAGGTACACCTTGCACTACAGACAGACAGTCAGGTCAACAGTCCCTCCAAGGCACAGTCACTTCCCAGCAAAAGCTCCCCTTGCAAGCACAGTAGGTGCAAGGCACCTACAGAAACTTTCAACGGGAAGGCAAAACTCACCATGAGAGGAGAGAAATAATTGAAGATGTGTGCCAGTGTAATCAGTACTGTGGGTTCTCCTGCAGCTGCCACATGGATGTGTCCTTCTCCACCAGCTTCCCTCCTGCAATGACAAACCCAAAAAAAACACAGGGCTTGGATCCAGCCCAGTTCACCCATATGAATGAATTGGTGGGCTGGAGCAGCTACTGTTTAGCGTCCTGTGTCTGACTGCACTGAAAACCTTGGATATGGGAATTCTGTCTGGCAAAGCCAGGCCCTTGCCTCTGGAGAGCTGCAGTGCAGTCCAGGTATCAGTACAATCAGCCACATGCAAGCACCTTGACAGTCTGCTTTTCCAAAAGAGTTCAAGTGCACGTGATCGTTTGCAAACAGGGATCCCTACAGAGGAGGTCAGCTAGTACAGCAGGCTGCCAGTCAAGCCAAGACCAGAGCAGATGGTGTTCCTTATGCTTTGGGCATAAACAGATCATCTCTCATCCTAGCACTAAAAAAACGGTTTCTAGCTAAAAGTGCCACAACCAAAACAGTTCTCAAGGCAGATCTGCCAAAATTCACCACATCACTGCACCAGGACATCAGTAAAAAGTTTTGGGTATGGAAATTCTTCTTTAAAGGCTGCAAAATCAAATCCAGCAGTTCTGATCCCAAGTAACATCAGCCCTTGCATCCTAGGAATGAAATTTCATAGGGACTGAGAACAACAAAGCCCACTATGATTTAGCTTCAGTCCTGGAACTATCAGGAGTCTTGCAAGCTAAAGAGCTCCAGGGACACACATGCCCCAGGCAAAAGCATGCAAGCACTGAGACCCTCCTGAGTAAGAATACATCTGAGCTGCCAGCATGTGCCAAGAAGTGCAGAACAGTATTTCCCAGCATGGTGCCCCACAGCCCTGCCCAGTGACATGAGCTTACTGCCACATCTATTCCAATATGGATCACATTCTTCAAGTAGCCCAACAGCTTTCGAGCCTTCACCAGGTCTGCCACGGGAGGATCTTGCAAGGGGCGGTAACCTTCCACTGGATAAGTAGGCAGGTGTTAAGGAAAGATGCAATCTGATCCTTTTGAGATTTCTTTTGTTAGGCTGCACCTATTTCACTTTATACCAGCTCATGCCTGGGTCACAGTTCAAACCACAGTGCCTTCTAAAAGGATGATCAGCCACAAGCTGATCTTATCCCCTCTTCCTCACTACTGCAAGCAGCCAGGACTTTGCACCACGCTCCCGCTCCCACCAGAAAGGCCAAGAGCAGCCTCCACTACAGTCACAGACAGGCACAGCCCTAACAGGAGCTGCAGGTCTTGGTGCTTGCATAGGAAGTCAGCAGGCAGCGCACCTCCCACATCAGAGGTCCTGTGTGGCAGGGAGGTAGAAGCAACCAGCAGGCAAGAGGCCCAGCAGCACTGGGGTTTCAAGCTAGAGTGAGATTTTTGCAAGCTGTGAGTGCCTGGAAAAAGGCAGCTCCAGCTACAGCAGTAGCTGCTGATTCAGAGATTAAAACAAATCCCATTTCAGAAACTGTTGGGGACCAGCAATGAGGTTTGTGTGCCCTGAAGTTCTGTTCCAGCTGAGGGGGGGATCTGCTGCTTCTCTCCTCGACCTTGCTCTGTGCCCAAGTGCCCACAGAAGAAAGCGAACTGCGATCAGGTATGCATATTCCATAGCCTACAAAGATGGTCTCAAGAGAGCCTCTTCTCCCTTCAGACCTCTCCCCATACCTAAAGGATATCGGAGTGGGCGGCTGCCGAAGTTAAAAGCAACAGACTCTTTGAAGGAGAGGCTGATGGCAGGGAAGTAAGCCATTCCAGCACCCCTCGTGATGTTATCGAAAGCGGTTCCCAGGGATATGCCATTCCTGAAAGAAGGAAAACCCACAATATTTTAGTCACAGTTGGAAGGTTCTGAGGTCAACTGGGCAATCCAGGTATTCGCCTTCCCCTCCAAACACATCAGTCAGTCACACCTCCTGTCACTCTTCAGCTGGGACACGTGTTCACAGCTTTGCTGAGTACCAGCCATGGGAAGCACAGCAGCACTCCTGTTCTCATTCCATAGCACAGGATGGCAATGGAGACTGCACCACATGCACTCAGCTTCAAGGACAACCCAAATCTCTACAAAATGTCCTAAACAGCAGGACATTTTAAGGGCAGGAGACATTCTTGGCCTCACCCCTTTGGTGTTGGTGGAAATAGAAGGATAATGCTCTCAATCTACTCTTAAAGATGACATGGAGCATCTAAAAGTGTTTCAATATACCTGATTTATCGTCAGCTGCAGTTTAGGGCCAGGAAACAATTCTTATTCAGCCTGGCCTGAACTGTGCACTGGAGTTGGAGGATGAAGATTTATCAGCCTTTTCACAGCTCTTTGTGAATCTAGGATAGGCAAGGTCTACAGTGACCACAAAAGCCATTAGTGTGACTCAACCAGCTGTAGTATTAAGCATCACAAGAGATGCCCTCTCCTCCAAAATCCTAACAAACTTTACAGACTTTGCAGCTGGAAAGTCTTTCTGTCAAATGCTCTCCTCTGAATTTAAGAGACTTAACAGCCAATTTATATGATTTCTGAACACAAAGCAGAAAAACAAAGACTTGGAACTACCAAGGAACTTACAGTAGAGAAATAGGACTCAGCAGCCTGCTGAGCAGTGAGGAAACCTTTATATTACACACAGAAAATCAACAAAGCAGGGAACTGGGCAAAGATGCTTACAAGCAGAAAGCAATGGTGCCCTCATCGAGGTCTATCAGACAGCTGACGATGTCTCCTGCTGCCCAAGACTGCAGTAAAGGGAGAGAAAAGGTTAAACATATATCCAGGGTGTTCCCACATCAGAAGAATGACTGCAACCCAACCAATCCCTTGTGGTTCAGTTGGAGAAGTACTTCTCACAGCAACTCATGAAGTGTTTTCACACACTTCTGGAAGCTGCACATAAGCCACTTGGGCCTTTGCTTGGCATCATTTTTCCCTGCAGAGCTAGTAACATGCACAGGATCAAACGTGTATTTATCCCAACACTACATCATCCTCTGACATGCTACAGAGAACCAGAGCCTTCCAGAGACCAACAGCAGCACTATGCTGGGAATCAGTCTGCTGAGGCTGCTAAACAAATCACCTACATAGCACGTTCAGCACCCCTGAAGTACAAACTATTGCTGGCACACAGCCTTCCCACAAGTAGACTGAAGCAGGGAGAACAGCTTGAGGGCATTTCACAAGGCCCAGCAGAGGCCAGGTAGGAGAAGGAGCCACCTGCTTTCTTCTCCTGACTCTACATCCTATACCTGGGAGGACAGCTACTCACTTTGCCATAGTTGGTCGTAGTCACATTCCACTTGCGCACCCTGTTCCCATCGTACGCATACGAATCGGGTGTATCTCCAACTCCTTCCTGCACCAAAGCATGAAAGAGGAGACTCAGATCAGACCAAGCACAGAGGACCATTCTCATTCCAAGAGTGGTTTTAAGGGGGAGACCAGCAGAGAGGGAGAGCAGCTGAGAGTGTACATGTTCTGCCTGTGAAAAGTCCTCACTCCAGGAGTAAATCCAGTGACTTGTGATCTTCGGTTTGGATAAATACACCACTCCCTACTAATTTTTGGGTCAGAAGAATAATACTGGCATCCTACACTTCCAGCTTCTGTGGAAGCAGACACCCAGGGTGCCCATCATCTCCCCTTTCACATGTTGCAGTGGCAACTTAGTGAAACTGAAGCTGACATCCCTTCCCAGCATCAAACATCCCACCTGCTGCGTCAGAAGAGCTGGCCTGAGCCTGCCTCTCCTAGGCAAAAAAGCCCCATAGCACCAGCTGCTGAGGGCATTCAGAGGGATAGGCTGGTAGCACCACAGACCTACACATCCTCCAGAGAAGACATGAGCTGAAAGCCAATGTCCAGCAGTGGTTATATGCAGCAGGAGCACTGCTATGCACCCTGCATGTGAGGCCTTCACGCTGTGCACCAGTCTCTGAACTGACCAGAGTACAGTAAAGTTTTTTAAAAGAGCAGACCTGGTGCTTGGCACAGACTGCCAGCAGGGCAGGAGCACAGTACCAATGACATGCTCCACACTGACCTAAAAAGCTATGGAGGAACAGAGAGCAGCCCAGTGCTACGTGCAGCAGCTACACTACCTCCTGATTAAACCTGCAGTTGAGAGTACACCAGCCAATCTGCATGAGTCCCTGGGAGGAGATGAGCACCTCGTAAATCCATTTCCCTGAAAGAAAAAAAGATGCTACACAGTAAATCATTGCCACCTGGCTCACTCTTAGAGAAACAGAACCTGACACTGCTCCCACAGAAACAGCTGTGACACAAAAAGAAGCTCTGGGACATCCTCAGCATTCCCCTCCTATCTCTTCGCTCTGACATCACAGAATTCTCCATCCTTCTGACTACCTGGAAAAGCTAGTGGATGAACTGGGGAAGAAAAGGCTCAAAATCTGGAACATATTCCAGATTTCCTGAGCTCTCTAGCTGTGGGACTCCCCATACACTCTTCCTAGAGTCTTTTCTCAAACCATCCCTGGTTTCTTTCCTTACCTTTATACACACATGTTGTGGCTCTGATGGACCCAAAGTTACTGTGGCCAATCACCTGGAACAACAAACAAATTATATTTTAGCCAGGCAAAAAGATAGTTTTGATCCTAAGGGAGGTGGAGAGCTAGTCATGAACACAGTGGAGGGGAAAGATGGGACATCTTCCCCATCCCAGCAGCTGTACTTTGAGCCAGCAGGCCCTGGGGAACCATCCAGGTCCTTCCCACAGCTCATCTGTAAACCCCAACACAGCAGCAGTACAAGGGCAATGTGTTGACATATCACCTCAGAGGTCTCAGTTTCAGTGAACTTGAGACAGGGATGCAAAAGTGACTGATACATCGGAAAGACATCTGAATCTGGGACAAGTCAGAACAAAACTATAAACTTGGGGTGTCCAGGCACAAGCCTAGGACTGGCAGGTAACATGCTGCCCAGAAGCTGAACCCTGTTAACTCCTGACTGTCTCAGTTTCAGGACAGACCTGAAGAAGACAGACATGAAGAAGAGAGGAAAGCAGCAATAGGGAATTCACAGGCAAGCCAGCATGCTCTGAAGGGAGGGTAAGACTTAGGTATAGCCAAGGTAAGCTTGGGTGGGAAAGAGGACATCAGGGCAGCCTCCTCTGCAAGAGGTAAAAACGGATGCATAGATTAAGAAAAGAATGAGCACAGGAGCACAGGATGTGTGTGCTCAGTGAAAGGGTGAAAAGAGTGCAGAAATTACTGAAGTAGGAAAGGATTAAATTCCAGTCCAGTCTTTCAGCTGAACTGCTGCATGAGAAACATCAGCTAAAGGGCAAGCAGGGAGCTAGTGGAAACAAAGAGAAAGGAAAGCCTCATCTTCAGCCTCCCACCACTGTTAGAGAAGCCCAGAAGGAAGGAAGAGGCAGTCTGATGGAGGAAGGGACAGGAAAGCTGGCTGCTGGCCTTTCCTCTGCTTAGCCAAGATATTCAGTGAGCCCCTGGGCACAGGGTAATCCCTTCACTTCCTCACAGCTCCACTCAGTGATTGCTGAGACTTAGGGGTACTGCTATCCCTTTTCCCAGGAGAGCTCATTTCTTCCAGGATCCCACAGCTTTCAGGGTAGACTCCATTGGCAACACACTACAAAGCCAGTGTAGGGATAACAGGGATCTGTTATGAGGAGCAAACCAAGAAGCCCAAAGTGTTTGTAGTCCCACAAAACCATTTTCTACTGCACTCAGCATCACACTCACCCCAAGTAAGTCATCATCAACAAGCAGGAGCCCCTCAAAACCGCTTGTGTGGTCCAACACCACAGCAGAGGGACCAAGCCGGCCCTCTGCTACCTGATCTGAAACAAGAGTTGCAGAAAACCTGTTAGGAAAAGTTGTGCAGGATTTAACTGGGAACCTGATGAGCGCCTCCAGCTAGAACACAACAGCTTGTGGATCCTGCTACAGCACAAGAAGAACACTGACTTCTTCAGGGACACAGATGCTAGCAAGAATACAGGCAACAGCCTGAGGCCCACAGTGGAGACCAGTATGTAAAAACTGCCAACAAGCCTCTGTATTCTCACTGAGCATAGCACTCCACACTGCTGCTGACAGCAATGGCTCTGCATATCATCATCAGTGAAATATCTTCAACATTTGCCCCAAAACTGCTTTTCCAGGCATTTTTTTCCTGGAAATATGCTTCCTCTATCTGCAAGCAGACCCACTCCAAGGATGACTGATAAGCCCCTCACAGGCAGGGTTTAAAGGTACATTAAAATAGAGCACAGGAGGGCTGAACAACACTCACTCAGGGAACTGCCTTTCATGATACAACTTGTCCTCCCAATTAGGCACCACAAGCAGAAGCAAAAACTGGACAGACTCTCAGTGTCTCCTACCTCGACTGTCGTCGGAGCCATTCTCCTCTGCTAGCAAACGCTCAAGGTGCTCCTGCAGGTTCTGGAACGTTAGGTGCTTTCTAGGGAAGAAATATGCAAAGTTTTGAAGTTACAGCACAGACACACGTGTCTACATAGTCCTGTGCTGTGAAACATGAACCAAATTGACAGACTGACACACTGTCAATCTGTGTTTCTTCTCATGAATGTGAGGAATTTGCTGCCCAGCGTGTTGGGGCAACAAATGCAGCAGGGACTGAATATAACGTGAACAAGTAAAGTAGGTAACAAAAGATCTTAAAGCCTTCAGTCTGCTCAGGGGTATTTTGTGGCAGTAAGAAACCAGCTGTACTACCAATCACTGTGGACTGTGACTTTGCTGCAGCCAGCATCACAAAAACATGGCGTAAGTCAGGTTTACTTTTTTTCCCCCAAGTATTTCAAACTACAAATAAACAGAAAAGACAACAGCAGCAGCAGTAGGAGTTCAGACAAAGGTCAGGCTAGCCCAGCATCCTCTCTCTGACTACAGCCAAAAGCACTTTGTTTTCATACTGAGAAGTCTCTCATGCAGTCCCTCTGGGCCACTATTTTAGAGGACTTTCTCCTACTGCTTTCCCCTAGTTCTCTCTTTCCAAGGCTGGTTTATTTGTATAAGTGTCTTGTCTTGTCTGTCTGTCTTGTATAAGTGCCTTTCCAGATATCTAACTTACCCTTTCTCAAAACCTCTGAAGCTCTAAAATACCCTTTTGGAGTTGGCAAGACCACCTGTTACTCGAGATGAGATTAAGCCACTAATTTATTCAGAGGCACAATAGTTTTCCTTATCCAGCATCCCCTTCCTATAAGCTTCTAACTTCCTACTTTCTTTTTCTGACTTAATAAAGACAGTATTCCCACTCCCATCTCATTCCTTCCAGTAAAAAATCAGCTCAGGGCTTATCATTCCGTGCATGATGTTGAGGCTCTTCCCCTTTCAGTACAACACTTTGAATTTCCCTACACCGAGTTTCACAGACAGTTTCATTATCCAGTCACTGCCTCACAGCCACCTTACCTTTACTTTGCTTTAACAGCAGCAAACTTTCCCACCTCATCCTCTCTCCCTTTCCAAGTCTCCCAGGGATACACAGAATAGCACAGGTCATGTTGCAGCTCCTGAGGGACCCTCTCCTTTTACCATGGGAGTCACCAGTTGCTCCTATCCCTGCTTCCCGTATCCAAAGTCACCTATGGAACAATCTCCCACTTCTCCAGGACTAGGTGTTTCCATAAGACAGTGGTGAGAGACCTTTTTTAATCTAGATGGATATGGAGATGCACAGAAGTGAAATCAAAGAATCAGTTTTGGTTGGCATGAGAGAGGGTGGCTTCAGCATAGCAGCCTCATCAGCAGCCAGCATGGAGGAAGAGTTCTGGAAGGAGCTTAGGAGAGCATAAGACAGTCAGAGAGATGTCAGCAGTGAGCTCATCTCTGAGGAATTAGTCCTCTGAAGACAAAACGTCATACCATAAATGTTGCTCTCATATGGCGAATGTTGTTTTCAAGACCTATTTGACTGCTACTGGGCTTTCTACAAAACAGCCAAGTCCAGGGAAAAGGGTGGAAGGGAGAAAAAAAAGCAGAAAGCGACCAGTACAACAAAGTACCAATCTGTGCTTTCAAGTTATTAATCACCAGGCAAATAAATTAGAACTACTGAAAAGCAAAATGCCTAGGCAGATGGAATATTGCAAGGCACGCTGGCAGGAGAGCTCATGGCAAAGAAACATGACCCACTTTGCCTCCCCTGGCCATAACCCGAGCTCACCAAGAGCAGCAAGAGCCAAGAGCTATTTTTAGCAGCTCTGAGCTCACATATGAGCTGGCAGCACTAAGTATAGCCCGTGGAATGTGACTCCAGCCACTCTGCTGCACTGTCAGCCAGAAGGAGCTACAAGCCTGCTTTGCTCTACCACTCTCTACCTGCCCTGAACCTGTCTGACTTGCCTCTGGCTAAAGAGCTAAACGCAAGGGCAATTTTTTCTCATCCAAAGCTACAAGCTTCTGGACTGCAAGGTCAAGAAGAACTGAAAACAGGCAGAAGAAAACAGATGCTGAACAGGAATTTTGTATCCTTTTCCTTTGTTGACTACTACTAACAAAAGCACCAACAGTTCCACACCCTGAGAAATGTACGGCATTCAGTAATATCCTAGCTTTTAGTTTACAGGGCACTGATGACCTATTTTCCATTCCTGTGCCTAAAACCTGTGCATTCTGCACTTCCTAAACCATGAAGAGGG
This sequence comes from Calypte anna, assembly GCF_003957555.1. Lineage (NCBI taxonomy): Eukaryota > Metazoa > Chordata > Aves > Apodiformes > Trochilidae > Calypte > Calypte anna. Next base: position 4,219,885 of record NC_044258.1, on the reverse strand, counting down.
AGCAGGAACCCTAAGATGAATGCCTACTTGTCTGTTTCAGAAATATCACCTAGTGATTTTCTATAAGGGGTTTTTCATGAAAAAAAAAAAATCTGAAGTATCCTTCCTAGCAAGCCCTGCAATATTTAAAAGTCATTAAAGGACAAGACCTAACAGTCATTTCTCTAACATGGTGCTCTGCTTTTAACAAAGATTACTGTGTGGCACTAAAAGATCTTTCCTTTCACTACAGTATTGTATGTCTGGGGACTGACACAGCACTGTCATCTAGTGAATGAGAAGAAGTCTGATACCTGTAAGCAGCTGCAGGTTGGTTCCCGTCAGTGTTGGTGAAGACACGATGCAGATAATCATTCAGCAGCCTGCTGTTCACAATCCCTTGTGAAAAACAGAGGGGAAGTAAGTTTAGGGAGCCAGGAGGTGAATACAAACATTGATTTCATGCAAGAAATTGGTAACTAGGGGAAAACGATGCTCAGCTTTGTAGCTCAGCACAGTAGAACACATAGCTTCAAGAAGTCATTCGTCATCTTACTTTCGTCACTAGGAGCATTATGGAGTACATCTCCACAACACGGGCTCCTTCCAGTTTGAGCTGCTTTACAATAGCAGGTGGGAGGCTATAAAACAGTCCCCACAGGTGGACCTACATCCTCAGGAATCCTGCTGTACTGCTTCCAGATAAAGTAACTTCAAAAGCTGGAGATAGGAATCCAATTTCATTTCCAAAAAAAATTAAAATAAATTTTTTTACCAGTACTACAATTCCTCATGTCTTATTCAAACCTGGGACATTTTAAGTACCCACATCTCTTAACTGCACTACAAGATGCTGAGGCAGAGAGGCTTGCAGATGCAGTTCATTTTGTCTGACCCACAGCCTTCTTTACAAGGTATGACCTGAGCTTCCATTGTGCAGAACAATCCCCAGTGTCCCACTGATGCCGCACACTTTATTTCTGAGTCCAACAGTGCCCTCAAATGCCAGATTTGTTGACTCATAAGCACACTTCTGCTGGACTGGCAAGTCCAAAGAAAAAGACTGTCTAGCAGGTACCAAAATTTCCTAGAAAATAATTTATCTGAGGAACTGAGAAACCATCCACCCTGGAGAGGGAACTCCCTGAATCAGATGTGATAAAGGTAGATAACATGACATTCTCCAGCCTCATGGGGCAGGGCTGTGTGCTGAAAAAAGGGCACTGTGGCATGAGTTTCTGAAGTTCTTAGTACTACAGGAACATCCCTTCCAAAAACCTCATTTCAGTTCAGGGATTTACTCAGTTTCAGCCCTTCACCCCACATAACAGTGAGGTATCTGCAACTGGAAGGCAGTGGATCTCAAGTGAGGCAAGAGGCACTCACCGGATCCACAGTGGTGCTGCTTTTACATGGCACATACAGGCCCATACCTGTGACCTTGGATTTCTCTGGCTCGGTGCTCAGCCTGTAGTTCTTCCTCGAGAAAGCAGTCCCAGCACCTCTCGATGTCATTCTTCACAAGCACAACTTCCAGAGCAAACATAAGACAGATTCCTAAAACAAAACCTGCTGGGGAGGATGCTGCCTTCAGATTTCTCCCTTTCTCAGAGATCAATGTACCTGGATTGAACAACAGGGGTAAGTAAAAAAAGAAATAGCCAGTCCTTGCACTAACATCATTCAAGAGCCCAAAGCCACCTAACTCCAATCCTGCTCTCAGTCCCACCTGTTCAAAAGTTCAAATCCTCTCAAAGCGGACAATGCATTAAGCCACACTCCAGAGGCACAGGCAGAACAACACCAGGAAATCAGGCAACCTCTGCACGGAGTTTGAGCCAGAGGCGCTCTGGGCAGCAGCTACCACCTTTGCCAAACCTCACTGGCACCAGCAACTTCATCACACTTCTACTCATCTCCTGATAAGATACTTTGGCCCTTCTCTCCCCTCACTGTATTCTCTGAGAAATATGCATCTGGTTAATCTTCTACGTAAAAGGTTATTACATTGCTCTGCTATCCAAAGTAGAAAGAAAAAAATACAGATAAAGTGGACTACAAGGGAATACCAAGCAAAAGACCCAGAGACCAGCTGTCAGTTTGCAGGCACAAAAGCAAATGCAGGTAGGAGTATCTACAGGTGAAAATCTACCACGAGACTAAAGATTCATGACCCTTCCTGATGTCCCTAGAATGCAAAGGTTGCTATCACAGCTGATGTGACAGCTTCCAGGAGAAAAAGAATAAATTCAGCTGCCAGTGCCACCCAGCTTCAAAATGTCAATTGCACTCCTCTCCTGTTTCTGATTGCCCTGATAGCCAAACATCACAGGAAGTCTCCTCATTCACTAGACTAACAGCTCTGATGTGCAGAGCAGCAGGAAGACACAACAGGAACAAAGGCTGCGAGAATTAAACACTTGCCAGCAGTCTCATTCAGAGAAGAAATTAAGGTGAATCAAGAAAGTTTCGAGCTTGCCAAGTAACACAAGAACAGCTCCACTGGCAGATCACCTGAGCTTCAGCTAAACCCAGGACAGGATTTGCTACAGACCCTTTCCTCAGGGCCTCCCCAGCATCCAGCAGTGAGCAGCAGTGCCCAGCATCTCTCTGCCCAGCAAAACTGCAGGAAAAAGGCAAAAGCCATCCTGGATCAACAGCCCTCAGAGATCTGCATCAGAGATGCAAAATAAGGAATAAAACAATTAAATTATAAACAGAATCACACTATTTGCTACCAAACCAGCAGACAGCCCAGTGTGTGCTACACTGAAAGTACTCTAGACATGAGGCATAATTCCACCTCTGTATGGACAAATTAAAAACACCCGAGGGTGGCAGAGTGCCCCCAGTCCCCCAGGTCTGCCCAGGGTGGCTCGCTTAGTTCCCGGCTTGCTGGAGCAGCCTGAACACCCGGGCAGAGTGCAGCATGGGCACACTGCACCGTACCAGATGCTCTGCTGCCGTGCAAGGCTTGGTTTCATTGGTGGTTTTTGGTTTTTTTTTTTGTTTGTTTGTTTGTTTGTTTGTTTGTTTGTTTTTTTGGTTTGTGGGGTTTTTTCCTCAGCAGATGATGCTTTCAACAGGTCACAGAAAGGGCAGAGCAGAGGGACACACATCTGCCCCTTCGCTGGTCCCATGTGCCATGCAGAAGCTTGGCCACGGGTTAACCTCCCCTCTTCGTTCAGCAGAAGGGCAGAAGGAACAAGCTGGGGGAAAGCCAGGTCTTCAGCGGAGCCCGCTGGAGGCAGGCGAGGAGGCCGAGAAACCGGACCAGCAAACACAGCTTTAGCGAGCCGAACTCCCCCAGGGCAGCGACAGGGACAGCCCAGGGACCCCCGTGCCTCGGGAAACGGCTCCGCCTTCCGCGCGGGGCTCTGTGGCACCCCCAACTCAGGAGCACCCCCAAACTGAATCACCGGGCACCACTGAACAATGCAGGAACGGATCACAACACCGGGCACGTCCCGCAGCCGGCAGCACCCCAAACCTACAGACACCTAGCAACCGGGCAGCGCTGCTGCAGCCGCAGACACCCTCAAAACTGGGCGCAGCCCTGCACCTTCCCACAGCCTCCAAGCCCCAGACACTCCCCAACCGGGTGCCTAAACCCCGAAAGCGGATGACGCTTCCTACACCCGGCCGCACCCCCGAGATCCCCCCATCCCAGCTCCCAGCCCTTAGCGGCAGATGAAGCCCCCGGGCCAGGCTAAGAAGGAGCCCCGCACTGCTGGAGAGGGCGTGGGAGAGCCCGGGGGCTGGGGGGGGAAACCAGGCCCGGCGGCCGCTGAACTCACCCCTGCCCAGCCGCGCCACCACCACCGCGCTACGGCGAGCCGCGAGGGCCATGGCGGGCGGGCCGCGTTGCTGAGAGACGGGCGGTGGAGGCGGGCGGACCGGGCCGGGCCACCCCCTCAGGGACAGCGGTAGAGACTCGAGGGCCAGTGGAAAGTGAGCACAGTCCGGGACCAGAGGTACCCGAAGCACACGGGCAGAGCTCTGGGCAGGCGGTCAAGGCCAACCTGCAAGGCGGGAAGTCTGGGGAAGGGGCAGCCAAGCCCCGGGGAGAAGCCATGCTCTGGACAGAGGCCCTTAACGCTGGCCCTGGAGAAAGGGAGCGGCGGAGGAGGAAGCAAAGACATGACTGTGGAACCTGCCACTGCAGAGGTTAACAGCTCTAATAACAGCTTTAATAACAGAAATAATAACAGATACAATAACTTAAATAATTGGTTGCAGGGGATCAGGGCCAGAAGGTGGGGATGGCACATGTCAGGTCTTTCATTGCCTTGGCCGCTGTACAGATTTGTGGTACGTCCCCGTTGCTGCCGTGTTGGAGTTGCTGCTCCCAGCCCTCTGTGCTACTCTGCAGCTCCTGCCAAGGTGTTATCTCTGCCTGCTGTATGGTCCTTGGGCTCGACGTTGCAACCGTGAGCGATCTCGCACCCGCACAGGCCCAGTACTGGAGCGGTGGCCGCTGTTGCCCGCTGTGGAGCTGCGGGAGGCCCCTGCTGCCGTCTGGCTGGGGAGCTGCTCTCAGCCCTTGGTGCTGTTGTGCGGCTCCTGCCACGGCGTTGTCTGGGCTGGCTGTCAGGAGTTTGAGCCTGACGTCCTGATCGGGAGCGACCTCGCACCCGTACAGACCCAGAATGGCGGGAGCGGCGGCCGCTCTGGAGCAGGCGAGATTGGCTGGAGGCCTCTGTTGCTGCCTGGCCGGGGGAGCTGCTCTCGCTGCTGTCAGCCTGTGGTACTGCTGAGTGCCTCCAGTCACGGCGTTGTCTGGGCCTGCTGTAGGGATTTTGGGCGCAACGTTGAGAACGAGAGCGATCTCGCACACGCATGGGCCCTGGGGGAGTGGAGCGTTGGCCGTTCGCGAGCGCTGGGAAGCTGTGGGAAACCCCTGCTGCCTCCTGGCTTGGGGAGCTGCGGGAGACCCCTGCTTGCTCCTGGCTTGGGGAGCTGCCGGAGGCCGCTGCTGCCTCCTGGCTTGGGGAGCTGGAGCCACCAAGCACCGTGGTGATGCTGGAAGCTGTAAGGGAAAGCAGGAAAGTCAAGGGAATGGTTCCTCAGGCCTGAGTCAGGACATGCCAGAGTGTGGCCTCCAGCTCTCCTGAAGCACAAAGGCTTTGCCAAGCTCAGCCTGGGCCCTGCCTTTGCCCAGGAGGGCACCTGGCTGCTTTGCCTCTTACCGGTGCTGGGGCTGGCACAGCCGGCGCACTGCCAGCTGGTTGTGCTGTCCCCCAAATTGGAGCAGGCTCTATGGGTGCCCTCAGCAGCACAGGAGCAGCACAGGAGCAGTTGCCAGGACCTGGGGAAGCAAATGGATTGATGACTGTGAGGACAAAGTGGCTGTAGCACAGGATTGTCCAGCACAGCTCTTGTTCTTTGTCCTTCTGCTTCCTGCCCTTGGTGAGACAGATCCCGTGCAGAGCCCCAGGGTGCAGATTGGGCAACTTACCCCTCTTCCTCCACTTGCTCCCTGCCTCCTGGGCAAAGGCACTCCCTGGCATCACAGCGGCTGTGCCTTCTGTCTGATTCTGGAGAAGGATCTGTGATCCACGATGGCAGGCTAATGGAGAAAGCAAAATTGCTGAGTCCCTGCTGCCCCAGCATAGACCAGATCCAGGGCATCCCTTCTCTTCCCTTGCTGCCCTGTTTCCCAGTCCTCCAGGAAGCTGAAGCCCAGACTCAGGGGACAGAGGATGGCCAGGACTGCTGGGACAGCCCGTGGCACAGGACAGTGAAACTTGTGAGCTGTGCAGAAGGACACCAACCTTGATGGAATCAGGATTCCCATAGTCATCATTTCCACAACGAAGACATTCCTTTCTCTGCAGGCCGGGCACATAAAACACATGACGCCAGCATGTTTAGCGTTCTCCTGTAGAAGAATAAGAAGGAGCCTGAGTGAGGCCGTGGAGCTGCTGAGAGACTGCTGTGCTGCACAGGTGAGGGAATGTCTCCTACCTGGATGCAGCTCCTGTGGAACCAGGCAGTTCTGCATACTGGGCACACCATGGTGCTGTAGGAGACTCTGTCTCCCACAGGCTCCATGCAGATGACACAGCTGGTGTTGTCCCCTGGGACCACATCAACTGCCATCTGTGGGCAGTGCTCCCAGCAGAAGGAGCTGGGGAAAAGAGGAAAGGGATGGGAGGTGAGCAGTGCTGGGTTCTTCCTGGAAGGAAGGGAGCAAGGGACCAAGGGAGCAGAGATACCTGTATGGAGGGAAGAACTGGGTGATGCATTCACCCTCCGTGGCACAGGGGAGATGGAAGCTGCGGTCGCACCCACTCTCCCGACAGGTGATGCTGGCCCCGCTCTCACTGCAGACAAAGCAGCACTGGAAAGAGCAGAGCAGCCCCCATCAGCGGCAGCCTCAGGTCTGGGATTTCTTTCTCGAGGTTTGTGCTAAGCTTTTTCAAGCATCTCCTGGCACAAATCTCCCTGGTTTTTGTTAGGTTCTCACCTTCCGTGCTGCTTCCTCAATTACACTTTGAATCTTTTTAATGGGAAAATCCCATCGTCCATGTCCTCTCTCTGTGCCGTGCTCAAAGAGGCCGTTGGCAAACAGCTGCAGAAGGGAGAAGAGAAAGAGCTGTTGAGAGGAGCGAGGCAGGGACTGCCTGTTGGAACGCCAGAGGGAGCCCCAGGGTAACTCACCAGGCAATAGGTGTGGCCACAGATCCCGTGTTCCTCCAGCATGGGACCATAGATGGAGAGGCTGCGGCTCTCTGGCCGGCCACACAGCATGCATACTGGAGGGGAGAGAGCAAATGTCACTAGGAATGAGCAGCTCTGAGGGGCCAGGGGAAGCGTCTCTGAGTGATTGTCCCCGGGACCTGCTCTGTCCCTGCCCAGCTGGCTGAGGGGCAGGGCTCTCAAAGTCTTGGAGAGGAGGGGACACTGCAAGCAGGGGGGTCCCAGTAGCTGCCCCCTGCCCAGCCTGGCTCCCGCTTGCTGAGGGAAGGAGGATCCCTGGCCTGGGGTGGCTGGGGAGCTCTGGCTTCCCCCTCTGCCGCTCTCGGCCCCACGCTGAGTGTCCCCACACAGCCCCTCTGCCGGGCTGCGGGAGGGACACTTTGCTCTCACCTTGCTCTGTGCTCACAGACATGGTGCACATCAGCGTTGAGCGTCTGGAGAATAACTGTTCCAGCGGCGCTGGGCTATCTCCAAGAAGTGCTCCTCTGGTCACTGTGAGGGAGAAGCAAGAGGCGGGTGAGCTTGTGGCACTGACCCAGAGCCCCTCCGTGTGGGGTCCCCCTGCTCCCTGGCAGCCCCGCACCAGCCCCGTCCCTCCTATGTGCTGTCCTCACCTCACCAGGTCGCACTGACACCTGTCCTGAGCCCAGTGTCCTTTTATAGGTGGCTTGGCCCTGTGGGTCACAATGGCTTCTGTGACATCAGCACCTGTGCACCCAGACACGGGCCGGTCACCTCTGTCATTGGTGTCTGTGTTTTGGGCCTGATGTCACGAAGAGGAGCGATCTTGCCCCCGTACAGGCCAGGGAGTCTGGAGTGGCTGCCGCTCTCAAGCCCTGGGAAGCTTCAGGAGGCTCCTGATGTCAGGTCGCTGACAGAGCTGGGGCTGCTGGTCTCAGAAGAGAGGGAGCTGTGGGATGTCCCTGTTGATGCCTGGGTGGGGTTGCTTCTCTCGGCCCTCAGTGCTGGGGCCGAGCTGTAGGGATGCTGGACCCAATGTCACGAACGGGAGTGATCTCGCACCTGCATGGGCCCAGGGGGACTGGACTGGCCACCTCCAGGTGTAAAAAATCGCACCATTCAATCTGATCCAAATAACTAATTTGCCCTCAGAATATGAAGCTAGACCCATCATGTAAGCAGAATGGGTTCTGATTCTAATTGGTCCTGTAGAGCAATTGATAAAATGTCTAAGAGATACAAGAGCATCAACTTCAGTAGTAGGAGAACAGGATGGTGAGAAGCTGGGCGTACAACCTAAGTGGCAAAGCGTTAAGATCACCAGAGGAAATGGAGCCAGTGCTATTCGCCAGACTGTTTGTTTGTGGATCCTGTGTGAGATGTGTACCTCATCCATTTGTTTTGCAATTAAAGAACACAGTGACGATATTTTAAGCTTTGATGTTTTGAACAGCCAAACCTGGCACCTACTGGACAGCTGTGCAGGGTCCTTTGGTTTCAAACATTGACACGAACCGTGACAGAAATCGGGAAGCTGCAGTCCGTGCAACCGCTGCGCTCCCTGATTCAAAAATTACTTCTGTCCCACACTATCCAATTTCTGTCGCTGCACAAATGGGAATTTCTGTAGTAATAGAAGAATCAGAAAAATGGCCTGTCTCTAGAACTTTGCAGTTCCTTTGCAAGCAGGTGCATGCCCACGGATGGCAGAGCTAGGTACAAAAGGTGTACTCCTTACTCCTGTAAGTTTCCCTTACAGGAAAAAGGAAGGAAAATTTGCCTTTACTTGGGAAGGTGTACCTAAGACCTTTCGGAAACTCCCACAGGGATATAAACATTTTCCTACCACTGCTCATGCTGCACTTGCTGAAGTCTTGCAAGCAGTCACTGTCCTCAAGTTGTGAAACTACATCAGTACATCGATGATACTGTAATTGAGGGATCTTCCCCGAAGTGGTGGGGAAAGTAGCAGCAGCGTGTTCCATCCCACTACAGCAGAATGGAGTTTTCCAGGGCACAATGCTTGTTGCAGTGATTTCAGACTGGCTTGGATGGACCAAAGAGATCCATCGTATTCAGTCCAGAGGATTTAGAGGAGACAGAACAGAGATATTCCAGATTGGGAAAAGAGCTCTTGTTTCTGCTCCGAGCAGTTTAAACAAGTTGAGCCACTTAAAGGGTAAGCCAACCAGCAAAGCCCTGCCAACGCTTTAGTTTTCCCTTTCCAGGAGCGATACTGGGAATGATACCAACACATCCCTCCTCAAGACCAGGTTAGCCATTGCAGAATTGTTTGTCCTTTTCTTGTGAGCCATCATCACCAGCATAAACCAGATTAATTATTTAACACATTGACAAGTGCAACTCACAAGGTAGAGATCCTCACTGCTTTTATTGATGCTAATCAGTACAGACAAGAGCTTTCAGCTTTCTTATCTGCGCAGTGTGTTTCCCCAGTCATTGACTTGCCATTTAAGCTCCGGTTGAGCTGAAAAAAGTAACAAGGAATTCTCAGTGGAAGAAACTTGCACAAGCCTCTCAGTTGCTTACCGTTCATCTCTACCAATGTCATACTCTAGCAGACCTGAGCTTCCCATCCTTCTGCAAGAGAAGGGCTTTTTCTGCAAAAGTCTCTGGAGGAGGACTGGCTAGGGTTACCCTGCTGTGGAGTTTTTTTTACTCTCAAGGGCATCTGAGGGGACTGAAGCCCTCAGAACAGGTGCTACCTCGATACTCCTGAGCCTTAAAGAGGGAATTCCTCAGCTGGGGCTGGCTGCTTCTATGGAGAAGGATTTCTTGGCTTAAAATGCAAGAAGGAAGCGTTCAGTGGGTGCGGCGGCCATCTTGTTGAGGAACGGGAACTGGGCTACGTGGGACACTTTCGGGCTACCACACAAAATTTGGGCAGGGGCTGAAGCTGATGAGGAAAGCCGGCAGAGGACGTAGCTCATCCGCGCAGCGCAGGCCAGGGAAACACGGCAGCCCCGAGCTCGGCCCCTCTCTGGCTCAGGCAAGGTGCTGGAGCCGCTCCCCGGAGCACCGCTTCACCTCAGGAGCCACGGCCTCAGCGAGGCGGTTTCCTGCTCTTTCTGCCCTGAGGCTCACGGCGCCGTGCCGGGTCTCCCTCGGCCTCGATCTCCTTCTCCTGCTGCCGGCGGCCGGTGAGCTCGGGGATGTGGGGCGGGGGGTGCCGGTGCTGCCTGGAGGGGAGCCCGGGCATCGAGGCAGTTTGCCGTCTCCAGCAGCCACTTGCGAGGCGGCTCGGGGGCTCCTGCCGGCAGGAGCCGGGGCTGAGGCTGTGTTCCCGGGGAGGTCCTGCCGAAGCGCCCACCGTGGGGCAGCCCCAGCCAAGGCTTTGCTTTAGTCGTCCCAGGGGCGATGCCTGCCTCTTGCCTCGCCGGGGCGAAGGGCATCGCTGCGGCCTGGGTTTGTGGTCTGTAGGGCTGCGGGCCACAAGGGGCAGGCGGGAGGGGCGGGCACAGACCCCGTTGCCGGGGAGACAGGCGGTGGCACTGATGAGGCCGAGCCGGGCCATGCCCCAGGGGCAGGGGCAGAGACTCCTGGGCCTGAGGGTGCGTGTGAACTTCCTCCGAGGAAAGTGAGCACAGTCCGGGGCCAGAGGTACCCGAAGCACACGGGCAGAGTGCTGGGCAGGCGGTCAAGGCCAGCCTGCAAGGCAGCCAAGCCCCGGGGAGAAGCCATGCTCTGGACAGAGGCCCTTAACGCTGGCCCTGGAGAAAGGGAGCGGCGGAGGAGGAAGCAAAGACATGACTGTGGAACCTGCCACTGCAGAGGTTAACAGCTCTAATAACAGCTTTAATAACAGAAATAATAACAGATACAATAACTTAAATAATTGGTTGCAGGGGATCAGGGCCAGAAGGTGGGGATGGCACATGTCAGGTCTTTCATTGCCTTGGCCGCTGTACAGATTTGTGGTACGTCCCCGTTGCTGCCGTGTTGGAGTTGCTGCTCCCAGCCCTCTGTGCTACTCTGCAGCTCCTGCCAAGGTGTTATCTCTGCCTGCTGTATGGTCCTTGGGCTCGACGTTGCAACCGTGAGCGATCTCGCACCCGCACGGGCCCAGTACTGGAGCGGTGGCCGCTGTTGCCCGCTGTGGAGCTGCGGGAGGCCCCTGCTGCCGTCTGGCTGGGGGAGCTGCTCTCAGCCCTTGGTGCTGTTGTGCGGCTCCTGCCACGGCGTTGTCTGGGCTGGCTGTCAGGAGTTTGAGCCTGACGTCCTGATCGGGAGCGACCTCGCACCCGTACAGACCCAGAATGGCGGGAGCGGCGGCCGCTCTGGAGCAGGCGAGATTGGCTGGAGGCCTCTGTTGCTGCCTGGCCGGGGGAGCTGCTCTCGCTGCTGTCAGGCTCCGATGGGCGTTGTCTGGGCCGCCTGTAGGGATTTTGGGCGCGACGTCGAGAACGAGAGCGATCTCGCACGCGCATGGGCCCTGGGGGAGTGGAGCGTCGGCTGCTCTCGAGTGCTGGGAAGCTGCGGGAAACCCCTGCTGCCTCCTGGCTTGGGGAGCTGCGGGAGGCCCCTGCTGCCATCTGGCTGGGGGAGCCGCTCTCAGCCCTTGGTGCTGCTGTGCGGCTCCTGCCAGGGCGTTGTCTGGGCTGGCAGTCAGGAGTTTGAGGCCGACGTCCCAATCGGGAGCGATCTTGTACCCGTACAGACCCCGAAGACCTGGAGCGGCGGCCGCTCTGGAGCAGGCGAGATCGGCTGGAGGCCTCTATTGCTGCCTGGCCCGGGGAGCTGCTCTCGCTGCTGTCAGGCTCCGATGGGCGTTGTCTGGGCCGGCTGTAGGGATTTTGGGCGCGACGTCGAGAACGAGAGCGATCTCGCACGCGCATGGGCCCTGGGGGAGTGGAGCGTCGGCCGCTTGCGAGCGCTGGGGAGCTGTGGGAGGCCCCTGCTTCCTCCTGGCTTGGGGAGCTGCTGGAGGCCCGTGGTTCCTCCTGGGCTGGGGAGCTGCCGGAGGCCCCTGCTGCCTCCTGGCTTGGGGAGTTGCCGGAGGCCCCTGCTGCCTCCTGGCTTGGGGAGCTGGAGCCACCAAGCACCGTGGTGATGCTGGAAGCTGTAAGGGGAAGCAGGAAAGTCAAAGGAATGGTTCCTCAGGCCTGAGTCAGGACATGCCAGAGTGTGGCCTCCAGCTCTCCGGAAGCACAAAGGCTTTGCCAAGCCCAGCCTGGGCCCTGCCTTTGCCCAGGAGGGCACCTGGCTGCCTTGCCTCTTACCGGTGCTGGGTCCAGCACAGCCGGCGCACTGCCCAGCTGGTTGTGCTGTCCCCCAAATTGGAGCAGGCTCTATGGGTGCCCTCAGCAGCACAGGAGCAGCACAGGAGCAGTTGCCAGGACCTGGGGAAGCAAATGGATTGATGACTGTGAGGACAAAGTGGCTGTAGCACAGGATTGTCCAGCACAGCTCTTGTTCTTTGTCCTTCTGCTTCCTGCCCTTGGTGAGACAGATCCCGTGCAGAGCCCCAGGGTGCAGCATGGGCAACTTACCCCTCTTCCTCCACCTGCTCCCTGCCTCCTGGGCAGAGGCACTCCCTGGCATCACAGCGGCTGTGCCTCTCCTCTGGCTCTGGAGAATCCTCTGTGATCCACGATGGCAGGCTAATGGGGAAAGCAAAATTGCTGAGTCCCTGCTGCCTCAGCATAGACCAGATTCAGGGCATCCCTTCTCTTCCCCTGCTGCCCTCTTTCCCAGTCCTCCAGGAAGCTGAAGCCCAGACTCAGGGGACAGAGGATGGCCAGGACTGCTGGGACAGCCTGGACAGCACAGGACAGTGAGACTTGTGAGCTGTGCAGAAGGACACCAACCTTAATGGGATCAGGATTCCCATAATCAGCATTTGCACAACGAAGACATTCCTTTCTCTGCAGGCCGGGCACACAAAACACACAATACCAGCGTGTATTGCGTTCTCCTGTAGGAGAAGCAGAAGGAGCCTGAGTGAGGCCCTGGAGCTGCTGAGAGACTGCTGTGCTGCACAGGTGAGGGAATGGCTCCTACCTGGATGCAGCTCCTGTGGAACCAGGCATTTCTGCATGCTAGGCACACCATGGTGCTGTAGGAGACTCTGTCTCCCACAGGCTCCATGCAGATGACACAGCTGGTGTTGTCCCCTGGGACCACATCGACTGCCATCTGTGGGCAGTGCTCCCAGCAGAAGGAGCTGGGGAAAAGAGGAAAGGGATGGGAGGTGAGCAGTGCTGGGTTCTTCCTGGAAGGAAGGGAGCAAGGGAGCAAGGGAGCAGAGATACCTGAATGGAGGAATGAACTGGGTGATGCATTCACCCTCCGTGGCACAGGGGAGATGGAAGCTGCGGTCGCACCCACTCTCCCGACAGGTGATGCTGGCCCCGCTCTCACTGCAGACAAAGCAGCGCTGGAAAGAGCAGAGCAGCCCCCATCAGCGGCAGCCTCAGGTCTGGGATTTCTTTCTCGAGGTTTGTGCTAAGCTTTTTCAAGCATCTCCTGGCACAAATCTCTCTGGTTTTTGTTAGGTTCTCACCTTCCGTGCTGCTTCCTCAATTACACTTTGAATATTTTCAATGGGAAAATCCCATCGTCGATGTCCTGTCTGAGTGCCGTGCTCAAAGAGGCCGCTGGCAAACAGCTGCAGAAGGGAGAAGACAAGGAGCTATTGAGGGGAGCGAGGCAGGGACTGCCTGTTGGAACGCCAGAGGGAGCCCCAGGGTAACTCACCAGGCAATAGATGTGGCCAGAGATCCCGTGTGCCTCCTGGATGGGACCACAGATGTAGAGGCTGCGGCTCTCTGGCCGGCCACACAGCATGCATACTGGAGGGGAGAGAGCAAATGTCACTAGGAATGAGCAGCTCTGAGGGGCCAGGGGTAGCGTCTCTGAGTGATTGTCCCCGGGACCTGCTCTGTCCCTGCCCAGCTGGCTGAGGGGCAGGGCTCTCAAAGTCTTGGAGGAGAGGGGACACTGCAGGCAGGGGGGTCCCAGTAGCTGCCCCCTGCCCAGCCTGGCTCCCGCTTGCTGAGGGAAGGAGGATCCCTGGCCTGGGGTGGCTGGGGAGCTCCGGCTTCCCCCTCTGCCGCTCTCGGCCCCACGCTGAGTGTCCCCACACAGCCCCTCTGCCGGGCTGCGGGAGGGACACTTTGCTCTCACCTCGCTCTGTGCTCTCAGACATGGCGCACGTGAGCGTTGAGCGTCTGGAGAATAACGGTTCCAGCGGCGCTGGGCTATCTCCAAGAAGTGCTCCTCTGGTCACTGTGAGGGAGAAGCAAGAGGCGGGTGAGCTTGTGGCACTGACCCAGAGCCCCTCCGTGTGGGGTCCCCCTGCTCCCCTGGCAGCCCCGCACCAGCCCCGTCCCTCCTATGTGCTGTCCTCACCTCACCAGGTCGCACTGACACCTGTCCTGAGCCCAGTGTCCTTTTATAGGTGGCTTGGCCCTGTGGGTCACAATGGCTTCTGTGACATCAGCACCTGTGCACCCCAGACACGGGCCGGTCACCTCTGTCATTGGTGTCTGTGTTTTGGGCCTGATGTCACGAAGAGGAGCGATCTTGCCCCCGTACAGGCCAGGGAGTCTGGAGTGGCTGCCGCTCTCAAGCCCTGGGAAGCTTCAGGAGGCTCCTGATGTCAGGTCGCTGACAGAGCTGGGGCTGCTGGTCTCAGAAGAGAGGGAGCTGTGGGATGTCCCTGTTGATGCCTGGGTGGGGTTGCTTCTCTCGGCCCTCAGTGCTGGGGCCGAGCTGTAGGGATGCTGGACCCAATGTCACGAACGGGAGTGATCTCGCACCTGCATGGGCCCAGGGGGACTGGACTGGCCACCTCCAGGTGTAAAAAATCGCACCATTCAATCTGATCCAAATAACTAATTTGCCCTCAGAATATGAAGCTAGACCCATCATGTAAGCAGAATGGGTTCTGATTCTAATTGGTCCTGTAGAGCAATTGATAAAATGTCTAAGAGATACAAGAGCATCAACTTCAGTAGTAGGAGAACAGGATGGTGAGAAGCTGGGCGTACAACCTAAGTGGCAAAGCGTTAAGATCACCAGAGGAAATGGAGCCAGTGCTATTCGCCAGACTGTTTGTTTGTGGATCCTGTGTGAGATGTGTACCTCATCCATTTGTTTTGCAATTAAAGAACACAGTGACGATATTTTAAGCTTTGATGTTTTGAACAGCCAAACCTGGCACCTACTGGACAGCTGTGCAGGGTCCTTTGGTTTCAAACATTGACACGAACCGTGACAGAAATCGGGAAGCTGCAGTCCGTGCAACCGCTGCGCTCCCTGATTCAAAAATTACTTCTGTCCCACACTATCCAATTTCTGTCGCTGCACAAATGGGAATTTCTGTAGTAATAGAAGAATCAGAAAAATGGCCTGTCTCTAGAACTTTGCAGTTCCTTTGCAAGCAGGTGCATGCCCACGGATGGCAGAGCTAGGTACAAAAGGTGTACTCCTTACTCCTGTAAGTTTCCCTTACAGGAAAAAGGAAGGAAAATTTGCCTTTACTTGGGAAGGTGTACCTAAGACCTTTCGGAAACTCCCACAGGGATATAAACATTTTCCTACCACTGCTCATGCTGCACTTGCTGAAGTCTTGCAAGCAGTCACTGTCCTCAAGTTGTGAAACTACATCAGTACATCGATGATACTGTAATTGAGGGATCTTCCCCGAAGTGGTGGGGAAAGTAGCAGCAGCGTGTTCCATCCCACTACAGCAGAATGGAGTTTTCCAGGGCACAATGCTTGTTGCAGTGATTTCAGACTGGCTTGGATGGACCAAAGAGATCCATCGTATTCAGTCCAGAGGATTTAGAGGAGACAGAACAGAGATATTCCAGATTGGGAAAAGAGCTCTTGTTTCTGCTCCGAGCAGTTAAACAAGTTGAGCCACTTAAAGGGTAACCCAACCAGCAAAGCCCTGCCAACGCTTTAGTTTTCCCTTTCCAGGAGCGATACTGGGAATGATACCAACACATCCCTCCTCAAGACCAGGTTAGCCATTGCAGAATTGTTTGTCCTTTTCTTGTGAGCCATCATCACCAGCATAAACCAGATTAATTATTTAACACATTGACAAGTGCAACTCACAAGGTAGAGATCCTCACTGCTTTTATTGATGCTAATCAGTACAGACAAGAGCTTTCAGCTTTCTTATCTGCGCAGTGTGTTTCCCCAGTCATTGACTTGCCATTTAAGCTCCGGTTGAGCTGAAAAAAGTAACAAGGAATTCTCAGTGGAAGAAACTTGCACAAGCCTCTCAGTTGCTTACCGTTCATCTCTACCAATGTCATACTCTAGCAGACCTGAGCTTCCCATCCTTCTGCAAGAGAAGGGCTTTTTCTGCAAAAGTCTCTGGAGGAGGACTGGCTAGGGTTACCCTGCTGTGGAGTTTTTTTTACTCTCAAGGGCATCTGAGGGGACTGAAGCCCTCAGGAACAGGTGCTACCTCGATACTCCTGAGCCTTAAAAGAGGGAATTCCTCAGCTGGGGCTGGCTGCTTCTATGGAGAAGGATTTCTTGGCTTAAAATGCAAGAAGGAAGCGTTCAGTGGGTGCGGCGGCCATCTTGTTGAGGAACGGGAACTGGGCTACGTGGGACACTTTCGGGCTACCACACAAAATTTGGGCAGGGGCTGAAGCTGATGAGGAAAGCCGGCAGAGGACGTAGCTCATCCGCGCAGCGCAGGCCAGGGAAACACGGCAGCCCCGAGCTCGGCCCCTCTCTGGCTCAGGCAAGGTGCTGGAGCCGCTCCCCGGAGCACCGCTTCACCTCAGGAGCCACGGCCTCAGCAAGGCGGTTTCCTGCTCTTTCTGCCCTGAGGCTCACGGCGCCGTGCCGGGTCTCCCTCGGCCTCGATCTCCTTCTCCTGCTGCCGGCGGCCGGTGAGCTCGGGGATGTGGGGCGGGGGGTGCCGGTGCTGCCTGGAGGGGAGCCCGGGCATCGAGGCAGTTTGCCGTCTCCAGCAGCCACTTGCGAGGCGGCTCGGGGGGCTCCTGCCGGCAGGAGCCGGGGCTGAGGCTGTGTTCCCCGGGGAGGTCCTGCCGAAGCGCCCACCGTGGGGCAGCCCCAGCCAAGGCTTTGCTTTAGTCGTCCCAGGGGCGATGCCTGCCTCTTGCCCTCGCTGGGGCGAAGGGCATCGCTGCGGCCTGGGTTTGTGGTCTGTAGGGCTGCGGCCACAAGGGGCAGGCGGGATGGGCGGGCACAGACCCCGTTGCCGGGGAGACAGGCGGTGGCACTGATGAGGCCGAGCCGGGCCATGCCCCAGGGGCAGGGGCAGAGACTCCTGGGCCTGAGGGTGCGTGTGAACTTCCTCCGAGGAAAGTGAGCACAGTCCGGGGCCAGAGGTACCCGAAGCACACGGGCAGAGTGCTGGGCAGGCGGTCAAGGCCAGCCTGCAAGGCAGCCAAGCCCCGGGGAGAAGCCATGCTCTGGACAGAGGCCCTTAACGCTGGCCCTGGAGAAAGGGAGCGGCGGAGGAGGAAGCAAAGACATGACTGTGGAACCTGCCACTGCAGAGGTTAACAGCTCTAATAACAGCTTTAATAACAGAAATAATAACAGATACACTAACTTAAATAATTGGTTGCAGGGGATCAGGGCCAGAAGGTGGGGATGGCACATGTCAGGTCTTTCATTGCCTTGGCCGCTGTACAGATTTGTGGTACGTCC
The DNA here is from genome assembly GCF_003957555.1 of Calypte anna. Taxonomy (NCBI): domain Eukaryota; kingdom Metazoa; phylum Chordata; class Aves; order Apodiformes; family Trochilidae; genus Calypte; species Calypte anna. The sequence goes on along the minus strand of NC_044258.1, from coordinate 4,202,575 downwards.
CCGTTGCTGCCGTGTTGGAGTTGCTGCTCCCAGCCCTCTGTGCTACTCTGCAGCTCCTGCCAAGGTGTTATCTCTGCCTGCTGTATGGTCCTTGGGCTCGACGTTGCAACCGTGAGCGACCTCGCACCCGCACGGGCCCAGTACTGGAGCGGTGGCCGCTGTTGCCCGCTGTGGAGCTGCGGGAGGCCCCTGCTGCCGTCTGGCTGGGGGAGCTGCTCTCAGCCCTTGGTGCTGTTGTGCGGCTCCTGCCACGGCGTTGTCTGGGCTGGCTGTCAGGAGTTTGAGCCTGACGTCCTGATCGGGAGCGACCTCGCACCCGTACAGACCCAGAATGGCGGGAGCGGCGGCCGCTCTGGAGCAGGCGAGATTGGCTGGAGGCCTCTGTTGCTGCCTGGCCGGGGGAGCTGCTCTCGCTGCTGTCAGGCTCCGATGGGCGTTGTCTGGGCCGCCTGTAGGGATTTTGGGTGCGACGTCGAGAACGAGAGCGATCTCGCACGCGCATGGGCCCTGGGGGAGTGGAGCGTCGGCTGCTCTCGAGTGCTGGGAAGCTGCGGGAAACCCCTGCTGCCTCCTGGCTTGGGGAGCTGCGGGAGGCCCCTGCTGCCATCTGGCTGGGGGAGCCGCTCTCAGCCCTTGGTGCTGCTGTGCGGCTCCTGCCAGGGCGTTGTCTGGGCTGGCAGTCAGGAGTTTGAGGCCGACGTCCCAATCGGGAGCGATCTTGTACCCGTACAGACCCCGAAGACCTGGAGCGGCGGCCGCTCTGGAGCAGGCGAGATCGGCTGGAGGCCTCTATTGCTGCCTGGCCCGGGGAGCTGCTCTCGCTGCTGTCAGGCTCCGATGGGCGTTGTCTGGGCCGGCTGTAGGGATTTTGGGCGCGACGTCGAGAACGAGAGCGATCTCGCACGCGCATGGGCCCTGGGGGAGTGGAGCGTCGGCCGCTCGCGAGCGCTGGGGAGCTGTGGGAGGCCCCTGCTTCCTCCTGGCTTGGGGAGCTGCTGGAGGCCCGTGGTTCCTCCTGGGCTGGGGAGCTGCCGGAGGCCCCTGCTGCCTCCTGGCTTGGGGAGATGCTGGAGGCCCGTGGTTCCTCCTGGGCTGGGGAGCTGCCGGAGGCCCCTGCTGCCTCCTGGCTTGGGGAGTTGCCGGAGGCCCCTGCTGCCTCCTGGCTTGGGGAGCTGGAGCCACCAAGCACCGTGGTGATGCTGGAAGCTGTAAGGGGAAGCAGGAAAGTCAAGGGAATGGTTCCTCAGGCCTGAGTCAGGACATGCCAGAGTGTGGCCTCCAGCTCTCCGGAAGCACAAAGGCTTTGCCAAGCCCAGCCTGGGCCCTGCCTTTGCCCAGGAGGGCACCTGGCTGCCTTGCCTCTTACCGGTGCTGGGTCCAGCACAGCCGGCGCACTGCCAGCTGGTTGTGCTGTCCCCCAAATTGGAGCAGGCTCTATGGGTGCCCTCAGCAGCACAGGAGCAGCACAGGAGCAGTTGCCAGGACCTGGGGAAGCAAATGGATTGATGACTGTGAGGACAAAGTGGCTGTAGCACAGGATTGTCCAGCACAGCTCTTGTTCTTTGTCCTTCTGCTTCCTGCCCTTGGTGAGACAGATCCCGTGCAGAGCCCCAGGGTGCAGCATGGGCAACTTACCCCTCTTCCTCCACCTGCTCCCTGCCTCCTGGGCAGAGGCACTCCCTGGCATCACAGCGGCTGTGCCTCTCCTCTGGCTCTGGAGAATCCTCTGTGATCCACGATGGCAGGCTAATGGAGAAAGCAAAATTGCTGAGTCCCTGCTGCCTCAGCATAGACCAGATTCAGGGCATCCCTTCTCTTCCCCTGCTGCCCTCTTTCCCAGTCCTCCAGGAAGCTGAAGCCCAGACTCAGGGGACAGAGGATGGCCAGGACTGCTGGGACAGCCTGGACAGCACAGGACAGTGAGACTTGTGAGCTGTGCAGAAGGACACCAACCTTAATGGGATCAGGATTCCCATAATCAGCATTTGCACAACGAAGACATTCCTTTCTCTGCAGGCCGGGCACACAAAACACACAATACCAGCGTGTATTGCGTTCTCCTGTAGGAGAAGCAGAAGGAGCCTGAGTGAGGCCCTGGAGCTGCTGAGAGACTGCTGTGCTGCACAGGTGAGGGAATGGCTCCTACCTGGATGCAGCTCCTGTGGAACCAGGCATTTCTGCATGCTAGGCACACCATGGTGCTGTAGGAGACTCTGTCTCCCACAGGCTCCATGCAGATGACACAGCTGGTGTTGTCCCCTGGGACCACATCGACTGCCATCTGTGGGCGGTGCTCCCAGCAGAAGGAGCTGGGGAAAAGAGGAAAGGGATGGGAGGTGAGCAGTGCTGGGTTCTTCCTGGAAGGAAGGGAGCAAGGGAGCAAGGGAGCAGAGATACCTGAATGGAGGAATGAACTGGGTGATGCATTCACCCTCCGTGGCACAGGGGAGATGGAAGCTGCGGTCGCACCCACTCTCCCGACAGGTGATGCTGGCCCCGCTCTCACTGCAGACAAAGCAGCGCTGGAAAGAGCAGAGCAGCCCCCATCAGCGGCAGCCTCAGGTCTGGGATTTCTTTCTCGAGGTTTGTGCTAAGCTTTTTCAAGCATCTCCTGGCACAAATCTCCCTGGTTTTTGTTAGGTTCTCACCTTCCGTGCTGCTTCCTCAATTACACTTTGAATATTTTCAATGGGAAAATCCCATCGTCGATGTCCTGTCTGAGTGCCGTGCTCAAAGAGGCCGCTGGCAAACAGCTGCAGAAGGGAGAAGACAAGGAGCTATTGAGGGGAGCGAGGCAGGGACTGCCTGTTGGAACGCCAGAGGGAGCCCCAGGATAACTCACCAGGCAATAGATGTGGCCAGAGATCCCGTGTGCCTCCTGGATGGGACCACAGATGTAGAGGCTGCGGCTCTCTGGCCGGCCACACAGCATGCATACTGGAGGGGAGAGAGCAAATGTCACTAGGAATGAGCAGCTCTGAGGGGCCAGGGGAAGCGTCTCTGAGTGATTGTCCCCGGGACCTGCTCTGTCCCTGCCCAGCTGGCTAAGGGGCAGGGCTCTCAAAGTCTTGGAGGAGAGGGGACACTGCAAGCAGGGGGGTCCCAGTAGCTGCCCCTTGCCCAGCCTGGCTCCCGCTTGCTGAGGGAAGGAGGATCCCTGGCCTGGGGTGGCTGGGGAGCTCCGGCTTCCCCCTCTGCCGCTCTCGGCCCCACGCTGAGTGTCCCCACACAGCCCCTCTGCCGGGCTGCGGGAGGGACACTTTGCTCTCACCTCGCTCTGTGCTCTCAGACATGGCGCACGTGAGCGTTGAGCGTCTGGAGAATAACGGTTCCAGCGGCGCTGGGCTATCTCCAAGAAGTGCTCCTCTGGTCACTGTGAGGGAGAAGCAAGAGGCGGGTGAGCTTGTGGCACTGACCCAGAGCCCCTCCGTGTGGGGTCCCCCTGCTCCCCTGGCAGCCCCGCACCAGCCCCGTCCCTCCTATGTGCTGTCCTCACCTCACCAGGTCGCACTGACACCTGTCCTGAGCCCAGTGTCCTTTTATAGGTGGCTTGGCCCTGTGGGTCACAATGGCTTCTGTGACATCAGCACCTGTGCACCCCAGACACGGGCCGGTCACCTCTGTCATTGGTGTCTGTGTTTTGGGCCTGATGTCACGAAGAGGAGCGATCTTGCCCCCGTACAGGCCAGGGAGTCTGGAGTGGCTGCCGCTCTCAAGCCCTGGGAAGCTTCAGGAGGCTCCTGATGTCAGGTCGCTGACAGAGCTGGGGCTGCTGGTCTCAGAAGAGAGGGAGCTGTGGGATGTCCCTGTTGATGCCTGGGTGGGGTTGCTTCTCTCGGCCCTCAGTGCTGGGGCCGAGCTGTAGGGATGCTGGACCCAATGTCACGAACGGGAGTGATCTCGCACCTGCATGGGCCCAGGGGGACTGGACTGGCCACCTCCAGGTGTAAAAAATCGCACCATTCAATCTGATCCAAATAACTAATTTGCCCTCAGAATATGAAGCTAGACCCATCATGTAAGCAGAATGGGTTCTGATTCTAATTGGTCCTGTAGAGCAATTGATAAAATGTCTAAGAGATACAAGAGCATCAACTTCAGTAGTAGGAGAACAGGATGGTGAGAAGCTGGGCGTACAACCTAAGTGGCAAAGCGTTAAGATCACCAGAGGAAATGGAGCCAGTGCTATTCGCCAGACTGTTTGTTTGTGGATCCTGTGTGAGATGTGTACCTCATCCATTTGTTTTGCAATTAAAGAACACAGTGACGATATTTTAAGCTTTGATGTTTTGAACAGCCAAACCTGGCACCTACTGGACAGCTGTGCAGGGTCCTTTGGTTTCAAACATTGACACGAACCGTGACAGAAATCGGGAAGCTGCAGTCCGTGCAACCGCTGCGCTCCCTGATTCAAAAATTACTTCTGTCCCACACTATCCAATTTCTGTCGCTGCACAAATGGGAATTTCTGTAGTAATAGAAGAATCAGAAAAATGGCCTGTCTCTAGAACTTTGCAGTTCCTTTGCAAGCAGGTGCATACCCACGGATGGCAGAGCTAGGTACAAAAGGTGTACTCCTTACTCCTGTAAGTTTCCCTTACAGGAAAAAGGAAGGAAAATTTGCCTTTACTTGGGAAGGTGTACCTAAGACCTTTCGGAAACTCCCACAGGGATATAAACATTTTCCTACCACTGCTCATGCTGCACTTGCTGAAGTCTTGCAAGCAGTCACTGTCCCACAAGTTGTGAAACTACATCAGTACATCGATGATACTGTAATTGAGGGATCTTCCCCGAAGTGGTGGGGAAAGTAGCAGCAGCGTGTTCCATCCCACTACAGCAGAATGGAGTTTTCCAGGGCACAATGCTTGTTGCAGTGATTTCAGACTGGCTTGGATGGACCAAAGAGATCCATCGTATTCAGTCCAGAGGATTTAGAGGAGACAGAACAGAGATATTCCAAATTGGGAAAAGAGCTCTTGTTTCTGCTCCGAGCAGTTAAACAAGTTGAGCCACTTAAAGGGTAACCCAACCAGCAAAACCCTGCCAACGCTTTAGTTTTCCCTTTCCAGGAGCGATACTGGGAATGATACCAACACATCCCTCCTCAAGACCAGGTTAGCCATTGCAGAATTGTTTGTCCTTTTCTTGTGAGCCATCATCACCAGCATAAACCAGATTAATTATTTAACACATTGACAAGTGCAACTCACAAGGTAGAGATCCTCACTGCTTTTATTGATGCTAATCAGTACAGACAAGAGCTTTCAGCTTTCTTATCTGCGCAGTGTGTTTCCCCAGTCATTGGCTTGCCATTTAAGCTCCGGTTGAGCTGAAAAAAGTAACAAGGAATTCTCAGTGGAAGAAACTTGCACAAGCCTCTCAGTTGCTTACCGTTCATCTCTACCAATGTCATACTCTAGCAGACCTGAGCTTCCCATCCTTCTGCAAGAGAAGGGCTTTTTCTGCAAAAGTCTCTGGAGGAGGACTGGCTAGGGTTACCCTGCTGTGGAGTTTTTTTTACTCTCAAGGGCATCTGAGGGGACTGAAGCCCTCACGAACAGGTGCTACCTCGATACTCCTGAGCCTTAAAAGAGGGAATTCCTCAGCTGGGGCTGGCTGCTTCTATGGAGAAGGATTTCTTGGCTTAAAATGCAAGAAGGAAGCGTTCAGTGGGTGCGGCGGCCATCTTGTTGAGGAACGGGAACTGGGCTACGTGGGATAGAAGGTAGAGATCGTTTTATTTACGCTAATCAGTGCAGTAACCCCAGTACACTCTGGACCACACGTTTGCAGTTGTGGGTGTAATCTACTGTAAATAATTTTAAGAGGGCATCTTGCCAACTAAAATTCAAATAGTAATTTGGAAGAATGTGATGAAATTTGAAAGGGATTTCCAATCCTAGTTATATCCAGTAAATTTTTCCTTTGGTGCCATGAGTGATCTTGACAGTATGGAATGCCCTGGTATATACCATATACCCAATCATTGCTCTGGGAGTGAACCAACATGGAATTGCATCTTTTGAACCATAGACATTGGGGTCAGCAAAACAAAAGTAGGTGACACACAGACACATATCACAACTGTTCATCTGTGAAAGTAACACCATCAAAGCCCAAGACTTTTGTCTCAATAGAGAACAGAATGTTTGTTGTTTTGAAATATATCCCAATGAAACACTAAAACAGTACTTATGTATTTTGGGAACGAGTATGTTTGTCCAAGTGCTTAACTCCTGTTGTTACTCATCAGTTGGTTCTATCTAAGTATACCTTATTTCAAGATCTGTTGCCTTCTGCTATTGAAATGCATCTCATCCTGGTGAGGAAGCTCCTGAAGCATGGGGACCTAAAGTGATTGCTGAAGCAACTGCAAGGTAATGGACAGAAGACTTTAACCACTGTCCATCACAATATGGAGGAGAAACATCGAGTCCTGGAAAGAGTAGAGATGGTGAACATAAGTGGTAGGACACTTTGGATCGTCACCAGCTGCTATGGGACTCTAAGTTATTACATGCTATGGTAGTTTCTTTGATGCTCAATAGCCTGTGCTTTATATGTTAGATTTTGGAAATGTTTAACTCATTTAATAGTTGAACAAAATGCATATGTAATTGATAATCCTTGTGACAGAAATATATGTGACTTTCCCAATTTCACCCAAACATTGTGAAGCTTGAGTGACTATAGTCACAGGGACAATTATTTGGAGTAATGGTACTAATTCCTGGAGGTGACTTAGAAATCAAAATCATAGGACAAATGATTTTAAGGAAACGTATAGCATCGGAGCAGGTGGAATGTGGTCAGCCTACCATGACAACTGTAGATGTTGGCAACATCAGGGATATGCAGTGTGCTAATTGCAGGCAAAATTGCATGGAGGGTGGAGCAGTGTGGAGACACTGCAGCCCCGCTCTGTGGCAACAGTACCAAATAACTGCACTTTTGATACCCTGGGCCAACAACCTGCCACCTGTGGATGCAACCCTATCCTCTTAGGTAAAGTAGTATAGAAGTAGGCAACAGGAGCAAGGATGCCAGGGAAGATACCACTACAGGGATACGCTGAACTTCTGGGACCTATTGACAGGCTGTTCCTCCTCCCCCCAGCTCCCCCTCCTCCCCTGGGAATAGTGTGAATCTGTAGTCTCTTGAGTGTAATCTCTACATTCACTCTAAAAACATTTGGGCCAAGCTGAATTACTAAGTTATTTTTACACATTTTGCCATCAGGAAATTTATCAGCAATCCAAAGACTGCTGTTGCAATCTTTGTGTACTGTTGTCTTAATAAATTGCACTTTTTATTAGTTTGTCAGGGGGGAGCCCAGTGTCCTTTTATAGGTGGCTTGGCCCCGCAGGTCACAATGGCCTCCATGACATCAGCACCTGTGCACCCCAGACACGGGCAGGGATGTCCTGTGAGTGACGTTCTGGGGTGGGGGCCCAGGCCCTTGGTTCCCACATAACCACGGCACCTGCTTCTGCATCAATGCCGAGTCAAAGGCCATGTTCCCAGGGCAGCCATTGAGGGTGGCACTGCTGGCTGAAAGATGCTGCTCAGGCCAAGCCATGGCGGTGCTCCAGCCCTGGCCAAGGGCAACCTCTGCTCCTGCCCAGGGCTCGGGGAGTGCTGCCCACAGGGTGGGCGAGGGGATCCTTCCCCTCCGTGCTACACTGGGAAGGCAGCAGTGGCAGGACTGGCTCCAGTTCTGGGCTGCCCGGCACAGGGCACAGAAGTGACCTTTGAGCCTGGCCTGGGCTCACACATCCCATCTGCTCACAGGCTCTCGGTGGCTGGGGCACAGTACAGGGCCTCAGCACTGCACCTAAATGGCACACATGGCCCAACATCTTTCTCCTGAGCTCCTGAGCTCTTTGTTGGTGTGCTGCCTCCAGAAGATAAAGCAGCTTTGGAAGCTGGGATGTTACAGTGGAAATGGCCTTTTCCCATGGCAATAAATGGCCTTTTTCCAAGCCAGTCTGAGCCCTTTCTTGGTGGGGTTGGAAAATGCAAGTGGCTGTGGGGCAGCTTCGGAGGTGCCAGAGAGGGGCACCCAGGAGCAGAGGGAGCAGGGGAGCCCCTCTCCTGGGCCGTTCTCACCCTGGCCTATGGCTGGGCTGGTGATTTATGGGACTTCCCTACTGGAGGAGTGAGGAAGGAAAGCTCTTGTGGCGAGTTAGTTACTCAGCTCTCCAGATCTTACCAAAGCTCTCCACTTGGCTCAGAGTCTTTTGCCAGTGCTCTCCTGGCCTGGAAGGCTGAGGAGTCTCCTCTGGGCAGACCCAAAGGGTGGTGGCCGCTCACTGGCTTGGGCCAGAGCCCTCCAGGGAATCAGCAAGTCACATTTAAACCATAAAGAGAAAAATAATAATTAAAAAAATCATACCTTTGTACAAACTCTTGAGTTGACAGCATAAGTCAGTCTAAGAGTCATTACCAGTATTATTCCTGCTGAATCTTGAATGACTAGAGTTTTGAAAGTAGCATCCTTCTACAACCTCCTTAAACAATAAACATGGAACTGTACTGATCAGTAAGATAGAAAAGATTTATTGTTTTGGTTTCACTTTCCTTCTTGCATCCTTATGCTTCTTCCGGCACTCCTGGAAACATTCAAATTTTACAATAATATTAGGAAAAGTTTGTTAATTCACCTGTTTGTCTCAAAGTCTTCTGTTTACATGCAGTATAGTAACTGATTCCCCTCAATACAGATTTTCAGATTCACCTGACTGGACATCACAACATGTTACGAACACTTTTATATCAGAAATTTTTAGTTCCCTGTTAATTAGAAAGTTTTAAGTCCTTTGAAAAGTTCTGAATTATTTTTAAAGCAGCCATGTTCCCTCCTCCTGGTGGAATTCCAGGCAGTTGCAAGCAACAGATGACAAAATACTCACCTCAATCAATAATCTACGTCTGTCTTCCCACCCATCTTTTTCTTCACTGAGGTCTACTGACCTACAAAATAATTTAGGACCTTCTGCACAAAACAAAAAATAAATTATTGAGGTTAAACACCCCTGAATATGTTGTTGTTTGTCAATCTTACATAAAACTCATGCCAGCAACAGTCAGGCCTGTTCATATTCCTCTATTACCCCCACAGCATGGTTCTCTCAGAAATATTATGTATTAAAGCATTGTGTATCAAGAAAAATGAAAGGTGATAGCAGGCTTCCTTAATATGATGAAATATAAATTGAAGTGAAAAATCTGTTTCATTAAAAGCTCAGCACCATTATCATGTCTCCCAAGAAAATTTAGGCCTGCTAAGGACTCAGAGCTCATTTTTAACAGGTGCTGTAAATCAGATAAGCTCAAGGATTACGGTACAATAACTGTATTAACACAGTAACTTTTACACATGTATTGAATGATAGTTACCTAATATATCTCAGGAAACCAACATAATTTAAAGCTGTAATCTATTGTATAAAGTATCAAGAGTTCTGGTGATCTGTTTTTTTTTTTTCTTTCTTTTTTGTTAACTTATTTGGGTTTAACTATGAATTTTAATATATTCACAAGAAAGAACTCCCTGTGATTCAGGATCAAGAAACATGTGAGCATTATGTGGCTGATACGAATATTCAATATTCCTAATGTTTAACACTATAAACACAGAAAGAAAAAGTTAAAAGATCATAAATATGCCCAAAAGAATAAAAAAATGTCTAGTAATAATAATTTTTTTTGCAAGCCCTAGAGACCAGTCACAGACTAGGCAATTACATGAAAAGGAAAATACGAAAGTAAAATATCTGTTCAGTATTTATTTTACCAGGACTTGCTTGTGCGATGTGCTACCACAATCAATACCACAAGTAGTGATGGAAATTTGCAATATTTTTTCCTCTTAAACCTCTCACCTGTGTTTTAACTAAAAAACGAAGTATTAGGTAGTATTTTCCTCTTACTGAATTCCAGTAAGCATTAAAAAAAAAGAAAAAAAGGGTTAAGTTCTGTTATACCTCACCTCTTAGTCGTTCATCATCTTTGGAGAAGAAAAAACATCTAGCACTGTCTGTCTGTGGTGAAGAGAAAAACCTATGCAAACAAAAAGGAATTTTAATATCACAAAAGTCACTCTCAAATTCCAACACAAGTTAAAGCTGTAATGCTTCAGAGAAAAGAGTTTGCACTAAAGAACACTACTAAAAAATGTTTAAGAAAACTTAATATATTGGCTAAGCTTACTATCCAGCTAGGTTCCCATGCACTGAAACAGAACTCTAAATTTGTACTCAAATTAAGTCAAGTGTGTTATTGGGATTTTTTTAATATTACAATCTGTGCAGCAAAAAATGCTTCCCTAAGACTTCCATTGCTCCGAGATGTGGAATGGATGTGTTAGTTTCCCATTACCTGAGTGCAGCTATTAATGTTCTCATAGCATACTACTACAATCAAGTAGACAGTAAATACAAATATAACTTGCATTTCTTTGTCCCTTTCACTTTCTGATGCCTCTGGTTCATCATCACCCTCAGAACTGCTGTCCTGGAAACGTGGATCTTCTTGCCATGAGACTTTTATAGGTTTTATTGTTTCAATTACGTAGGGCTCTGCAATAATATTACAAATAATAATTAAAAAAAAAAAGATCAGATTGATCTACCCTACCTGCCATTAAAAATTTCTGCTTCAGACTGAACTACTTAGAATTGGAAAAAGACACATTTAAGAAGAATGGAAACCTCCCCTCCCACGTTTTCTGTCATCCTGTGGGCAAACAGTATCAATTTAGTTTGACTTCTCATATGTCACAAATTCACCCTCAAAATTCACCACCAGTATGAGCACAGCATAGGAGACAAAGTGCAGGAATCCTTCTGAAGCTTCTTGTAGGGGTTCAGGGTTCTGTCAAGTTACTCCAACTGAACAGTCATTATTAAACAAGTTGGGAGTTAATTTGGCTTATTCCTGTTTTCAGCTTGCAGAAGTTAGAATAAAAGCTATCTTAGTAAGTTCATTTGCAAAGAAACTCATAATGCCATAGCTTATTAGTATGCCAAACTGACAGTTGCCACAAGTCAGTGTACATATGCTACCTTGAATATTTACTTGAGCACTTACTACTTTATCTCTCCAGAAGGACTGAGGTACTTATGGTACCCTTTTCTTTTAGTGTATAAGCTCATTATTTGTCTGGATGAGCAGAACTTAAAAGAAAGCTGGTATACTGCTTCTCTCTGGCAATATAAAACAGTTTCCAAACACAACTGTAGCTAGACTATGAAACACAAGTAGTATTTTATTCAAGAGAAAGATCAGAAAATTCTACTTTGCAAAAAGAGCATTTTCAAGTTTAAGTTGTCCACAAAAGATCTGTAGTTTTTGCTCAAAAAAAAGACTATGCTCATGTAGTCCCTCCATGATATGAACAAGACACAACTGCCTGTATTAAGTCAGACTGAACAAACCCATCAGAAATCATCACAAAAATCAGCAGCTGAGGTACATGCAATGGAGAAAGCCTTGTTTTTTTTGTGTCAATACCACAACTAGCACAGTGACCCTGTTGCCACCAAGTCAGATTCTTACACAATATAAACTAATACTTAATCCTAAGCACAAATATAAGACACAGCATTTAAGTGTGGTTCTCAGTGCTCAGAATTTTGCAAACTCTGAACTATATCTCCACTCTGGTATTGTCTGCTTCATTCTAGAGTTCTCTTACATATTCTGAAACCCTATTGCTGCATTCAGAAGACACTGGATACTTTGTGAAGTCAGCAGAAATACGGAGGTTTGCTGGTGGGATTTTTAATTTTTTTTTTTAACAGATCATTTTATTTATTTTTCATTTCAGTTAGCTTCACACAGCTTCTTTTATTTCCCACACTGCTACGTACCATATGACTATTTCAGGTATTTCAATCTTGACTTCATAACATTTGTTACTATCTTTGTTTAGGATACCCCAATATTCATGTGTCATTTAGCTTCATTTTTCTAAAGGTTCAGTAATGAAATGAAGAATATAATAAAGATGTTCTTAGATCATGAGGCCAACTCTTAATTTTGTTTTGCTTGTAATACTACTTTAAGACACTTATTATTTAAAATCTTGGTATCTGTGAAATCTGATTTGACTTCTGTATTATCTTTTTCCCTGTTTATTTGAGAAATTTCATGGATGGCAAGTTTTTCCACCAGTGTTCAAAAAACAAAAAGCTCCTACTCAAAACATCCCTTTCAAAATTCCTGAGATGCAAGCACAGGTTAACTCTGATTCAACTACAATCTTGGCAAGTATAAGATCATAAAGATTTTACATAACTACTGATATTTGCCTCTGAAAATCCCCTGGTATCTCAGTTTCTCTACTCTGTATTACTCAACCATGTTTGACACAAGGTGCTTGTTAGAAACCAAACTATTATCTATGTTCTTCTTTTACCTTCTTTTATAACTGACTCCTCCGTGTCTCCAAAGAAGTTAAACCTGAAATCACTAAAATCCTCAGCTGTATTACTCCCAGTGTTTGGTCCCGATTGGTTGGGTTTGGAAGAGTCTTCTGCATCATCTTTGCCCGAGGGTATTTCTGCATTTTTTTCTGAGTTTCTCTTTGAAGATCCAAACAACTCTTTTAAATCAACAGAAATTTTGTAGTATGTTTCTTTAGACACTTCAGGCAGTTTTTGATTCTCTTCCTTCTTCTTCTTCCTTTTAGCTTTACTGAAATTAGATTGTTAAAGGGTAGTAATGCATAACATATGTTTTTTAAAAAAAGGTTCCCTAAAAGACCACCTTGCTATTAATGTATTCCTATATTTATCTTAGCACATTAATGACTAGTTCACTTTTAAGGTTTGTGTGGTTGTTGCCTCCCTTCTTTCTTGGCAATTCAAGGTTCTACCAATAGGATGTTTACCATTGCAAAAAGAGGTTTATGGGAAAGCACAACTTTCCTTTTGGTTTTGACTGCTGATTAATTTCTTATCATCTACTGCAACTGATTCACTCTTTGAGGGTAAGCAGTGGGGAATCATTTGAGGTTTGACTCTAGAGACAGAAACAATACTTCATAATTATCCACATTTTGACTTTTCACTTAATATTTGATAGCATGAAGTCCATGACTTGAAGCAAAGGGATAAACTGAAGGTGAGAATCGAAGACAGAAAATGGCATGCAGAGAGTAGATGTACTAGAAAATTACATTATGTGGTGTTCTAACTGTCACAATTACGTCTTTATTTTATCAACAACAATGAGAAATAAACAAAAAACAGCAGTCTGCACAGTTTCTAACCCAGTCTTCTGCTATAGCCACCTTTCCATGGGAAGAACCACTGTAAATATAATTACCAAGCTATAATATTACCTCTCTTTTTCTGTAGCACTTGGTTTCCTTTCAAAAATTGTGTGGTCCTGTCTTGTGGGATCATAGCGGAGGGCATTAATATCTCTATTAAAAAAGAAAGGAAAAGAGTATATAAAAAAGAAAAAGTTGGTCTCCACAGAGAAAAGAATATATATTGAATACAGCTTATTAAAATATGCATTTTCATAACAAACAATCCAATAATACAAAATCTACTAAATGAAAATCAAACAGGTATCTGATATTCTTCCCTAAAATAATGCTAATTACCAGTAGTATAATCTATTGGGACACTCAAGTTGGGAAACTGCATTAAAGACTGACTGCAAACAACAGAGGAGGAAATACTTTTCTCAGTCAGCTAGGCAGAAAATTTACTTGTGAAACATTGGCAAAAATTAAGCCTTCCTAAAATTCCCTCTTTTCTGATAATGGATGATTCATACTTGAATTTCTTGGCACTTGTGGCTGTTTTAGTTGGCTTATGGTGTTCCAGGTTGATATTCAAGAGGCTTCCCAGTATTTCCAGATTTTTCTTTTTCTCTGCAGCAAGCTCTTCCTCCTCATTTGTCTTCAGGATATTTGTCTCTGCTAAGAGAAAAATAAATACATTATTTTTTTCCTTGCTATAACCTGAGTAAGCCTGTAATGTTTGATATATAACATAATTATAGTATTACAAGAGCTCATATATATCAATACATCACTTCCTCCATTCAAACGCTATTAAAGAGCCTTTCTCCCTTGTACAAAAAAAAAAAAAAATCTTTGATAAGAAATGGAATAATGGGAATCTACTCCATGTGAATATTAGATATTTAAGCTGTTCCCTGTGTACATTGTGTAACTGTGCAACTACTCTGCCACTCACAGATGCTGTACAGAAGATCATATAAAAGCAATAACAGGAGTAGCAGAATTAGACAAAAATTAAAGTTTCAAAACCAATTTTGAATCTTTAAATCCAGGTTAACAATTTTTGGATTGACAGGGGGCAAAATTTTTTTTTTACATTAAAATATTTTTGACTTTTTCATCTTTGCTGCCTTCTGCTGTTAAAAATAACTTAAAAACCCAAAAACCTGTCTTCCTAAGGGTGCCAAATTAGCCATGAATAGCAAGATGACTACAAAACAGTTTAAGATAATGTAATGACCTAAAATGTTATTTTGGTAAGTCAGCACTTATGTGGGAAACATGGACAAAGACATTCTGATATCATCCTGTATTAAAAAGTATTTTCAAATGTCATGTTTATCAATCAAGTATGTGCCTCATTCAGCTATTACAAGTACTTTTGCAACACATACATCTAACAAAACTCAGCTACCAATACGTACAGACACAAGAGAGTTGGGTTGTTTTTGAAAGATTTACAAAAGGAGCAAATTTTGTCCCTGAGTTGCTTCTAGCATCCAAAATTAAGGCTCCATGTTATAGCTCTATTACTATCATTGTCCAGGAAAGATGAGCAGGGATACCTTCTTCTTCACTGTCACTTTCAAGGAATCGAGCATCCATGCGAAATCTTTCGTCTGTGCCAAATCGTGATTGCAACTGCAAGAGCTACACAAAAAGAAATAGATCCTACTTAGCACTAGAAAAGAAAACAGTCAAAATTATTAACTTTTAAAAACTCTAATTATGGCAACACACTAATAATTTCTAGCTCTTGTTGCCTTTTCCAGAAACTTCTTTGTATTCAAAGATAACAACATCAGAGAGCCTTTTTCTCCACTCCCCAACACAGAGTGTCCTCCTCCATGGCTATTTTTCCTCTTCTTAAGAGAATTTATTTGCAAATCTCTGAAAATCATGTTCAGCTAGTATGCAATCCTACCCATTATGTTCTTCTGCTGTGGTGTTATGGAGACCTAGAAGAAGACTAAATTACATTAATGGGTTCACTCACTTTTTCACCAGCTTTGCCTTCAAACTGAGGCTTAATTTTGAATCTCTCATTGTCTGTATCATCTTCCTCATCCTCACTGCTTTCAAACAGTCTGCTGGAAGTTTTGGCAGCTGTCTTGTCCTTAAACAAAAATAAGATAAAGAAAAGCAGCTCTTTATGTAAAGTTGAGAAAATAAACCAGAAAGAACTTTGTTCGTGAGCTTTCCAGTTTATCTGAAACAGTGGATTTCTAGACCAAGCAGCTCACTTACTGATCCCGATGTTTCTGTTGCATGCACACCTTGTACAATTGTGTTTTACCATTATAACTTAATTGTAGCATAGGCAAAACACCATTATTAAAGATAATAGGTTTTACAACATGATAGGTATAAAAAACCCAAATTCCTGATTATCACAAGAGAGACTTGTTTAAAATTACCTATGTGTTATTACACCCTTTCTGAAAGGGCCTCATTTATGTTATAATCTCTAGGGCACATTTTAAATCAGTTGATAAATACCTATGATTACAAAAGGCAAACACTCCATGACTTCAAGACAATTTTGCATAGAATTAGAGATTGTTTTCCAGAAAAGGGATAATACAAGGCCAGAATTTTAAATACAGGGCAAGAGAGATCTATGTAAAAGAAGCACTAGACATGAAGAAAAGCAAGAAAAAAAAATTTTATTATGTAATGAGAATGGTCCTAATTTTATGTTTATCAAGAAAAACCCCAACAAACTCAAACACAGTGGTTTGAAGCTTTAGCAGAGATACCCTAAAAAATCTTCTCTTCCTCTGACTAAAAGCAGCAAAGTGTCAAAACCAATTCTGTGTAAGTGCTATAAGTTAAAAATTCATCAGAGTATCTTTTATAACAAACATAAGTGCTCCAGTTTTATCAGATGCGTGGTTCAGTTCTTCTGTTTCATACTAGCAAAAAAAAACAACCCAAAAACCCCAAAACCAAACCAATAATTCATATTATTTCAAATCTTACCTACTTTTTTCTGTCACTGCACTATGAAAAAGTCCTCAGAATAAGAGACATAATCATACTGTATGGAATTACCTTAAAGAACAGCAGCCTTTTTTCTAGTAATACTTACTTTTCCATTCGTATTCCTCAAACTTGTATCTTTCAACATTTCATCTACTTCAGCTTCACTTTCCACATCTGAATTGAATATGATGTGTTTATGCTTGCCTGCTGGCTGGCTATCCTATGTAAGAGTGAAACTGTCAAGTCAAACATATTTAATACTTGCTACAGTCATACACTAAGCATCCAAAAGATATTGCCATAAGATTAGAGGAGGAATCTGCTTTTCCTTGTGCAACTCTCGAAACATTGCAAAAATTAGGAAGTCATCATTTTATGTACACTTAAAAGAAAACTGGCAAGGTTATCAGAAACTCCAAAATATAACTTCAAAGTATATTACACCACATGTATTAGTTTCCTTTTTTCTTTTACTGCATCCTATTCAGACAGAGGTAGTGAGTGTAATTACCAGATTTTTGAGAGCTCCTTGAATGAGTTTCTTCTGTAATTCTCTCTCTTTGTGTCTCTCTTCTAGAGCTGCCAGCCTCCTCTGGTTGTCCTGCAATTGTTTCTTTTCTATATCAGGTTGCCTCAAAGCAGCAGAATGAAGACATAGCTCTTTATTTTCCAGGCTTGTTTTGCCATTCTCACATTTGTTAGCTTCACATTCTGGACTTTTATTGCTTACATCCCCCTTCAACTTTTTTGAATGCAGTTTTGGGTTCTTCAACCGTTGTTCAACACACTTGTGTGACACTGCAGCATTACTATCCATGTCACTGATCTCGTCTTCACCCTCATCAGTGCTAAGAACAGCATCTCCACAGTCTGAATTCTGGTGGTCTTGCAAAAAACTTGCATCTTTGCTCTTTCCTTGTAAGGCAGGCCTGGAAACAGGACAACCCCTGCCTGCTGATGAGGAGGCAGCATCTGACAGTTCCTTGTGATGTTCACAAGGTGTGTTTTGTCTCTTTTTACTACTGACTTCTTGTGGATATAGTGGATGGCTCTGTGACTGTCTTTTAGATGACTTCTCCCCACAATAAGAAATACATGCTTCAGGATCTACACTTTCTACAGACCTCTTCTTTAAACCACTGTCTTTAATTAACTCCTTGTCACAAAGGGACCCTATTCCTCTGAAAGGCTTATATTTCAAACACAAATTATTTTGCCCCTTGGAGCTCTCTACATCAGCATTCTCCACCCCTGCTAAAATTGAAGCAACTACATCGTCAGGAGAGATACATTTTTTTTTAACTTTAGGGCAACATTTAAGAAGTTTTGTTTTATTTACATTACCCTTAGGATCTTCTTGAATACTTGGCTGGCTAGAACTCTGTGTACTGTCTGAATCTTCTGCTGCAGTCCCAGTGTTTTCAGCAGTCAGTGCTTTTAGGTCATCTAATGTAAGGTCTAAGCGGTAACAGTTTTGCATCATGGATTCATAATCAGAACTGGTTTCAGACTCCCCTTCCTCAGGCTCTGAAGAAGAGCTTTCACTATCACCTGCCTGTGTTGTACTTTGCAAGGCAGCACTTTTGCATTTTTTATTTTTCCCTTTGCTTTCAACAGATTCTTTTAAATTGTGAGTTTCCACTGAGGAGTCATTTATCAACTCACAATTTTTGTTAGTTAGTATTTCTTTATTTTCTACCATTATTTGTTTCAAATCTTTTAAAACTGCAGTATTCCTGCTCCTTAGATTTGGAGTTTTACTTTCAGCAATAATTTCATCTGTATCTGCTGAATCATAACCATTATCACATTCCACAGTCTCTTGCTCTCTATACCTTCCTTTGATAGCTTTCTTCGTGGCACCTGGATTGCTTAAGGACCAGTGGCTGTTGTATTTTAATTCAAAATTATCCCCAACAATTTCCAAGTGGTCACTTTCAGACTCAACATTTTCAGCTGTCTCTGTTTCTCTCTCTCTTTTTACCATTGCTCTGATTTCCTCTTCAGAATCAATGTCGCTATCAGAAACATTCATATTATTCTGAGCTCTAACCCCAAAAACATTGCTTTTATCTGGCAATAAACCTCTCTCTAGTACTTCCCTGGTGAGACTGCTTGATGGAGGCAATTTAGATTTCTTGGGTTTGGATTTTGATCTTTGATCCAGCTCTGGTGAGCTCGTACTTTCTGAAGGTGACTGGCACCCAGAGGGCAGAATGACTGCTCCATTCAGAGCCTCATGGCCCAGTGGCCTCAGTTTTTTAGGTGGCTTCTTAGTCACAGCAAACTCTCCCTGCCGCTTCTTGCTTCTGCTGCTGTCATCTCTCTCTTCCAAGTGCCAAGTAAGCTCAGATACAGGAACTACACGTGTCATGTCTGGCTCCAGCTTTCTGAGGTTATGGCAATATTTTGATGGGTCATATTTCACAATGTTAGTCTGAGTTAAGGAATGAAAACCACCTGATTCTTTCAGCAGAGTTCCAGTCTTCATGAACAGGCTAAATGCTGCGTGAAAAGACAAGAGTCCTCTTTAATTTTATGACCAGAAGCCTTTCAGCATATGAACTGCAGTCTGAAATTAAATTTACTCAAGTCTCACAAACTTACTGCAAGATTTACTTAGGGGATTCAATAAATCACCTATGACATGGCAGCCAATATTAAGACCGTTAAGCAAATGTTTCCCAGAAAGAAAAAAAGGGGGAGGGAGGAGGGGGGGAGGGGGGGGGGGGAGGAGGGGGGGAGGAGGGGAGGGAGGAGGGGAGGGAGGAGGGGAGGGAGGAGGGGAGGGAGGAGGGGAGGGAGGAGGGGAGGGAGGAGGGGAGGGAGGAGGGGAGGGAGGAGGGGAGGGAGGGAGTAACCGTGCCTCTGGACAACAAACAGGAAAAGGATATTTTATTATTCTGTTGATTCCTAAGGTGTAGGACAGGCAAGACTCTGCCAAATTTACCAACAACCCATTTCTAAAAGACAATAAAAATAATCTGTTAAAAAAAAAAAGAGAATGGAAGTAACTCGGGCATAAAAGAAGACATTTGTTCTTTGATAACAGAAACACAAATGAAAAACCATCAGTGACTAATTCTGTCTGCTTTCTTAAGTGAGTCCTATTTGTACTATGCACCTTAGCCTGCTTCCTTCTCAAAAAAACGAACCAAAACCATGAACTTTCAAAATAAACAAAAAACCCCAAATTCCTACAACCTTGCAAAGAGTGGCAATAAAGAACTGAATGTCTTTACAAGTACTGTTTTTAATCTAAAGTTTGTGGTTTATGAACTGTAAGAAAGATCACTCTTCTTTTGCCCTTTTCCTCTTTTCCACTAAAAAAATGTAAAATCCCCTCCATTACCTGCCGAAACATTCTGTGCTTTGCCAGTATTTTTGAAAACTTTGTAGGAAATACAATTTTTGTTGCCTAAATTTGCACACTCGATTGATTATATTCTAAAACTTACTTCTGTAGGAATGTGTAGACCTTGATCCTGCATGTGCACAGATCACCTCCTGACAACCCAGCTATCAAAATATGTATGTTGTATAAAAATCCTCCTTACATGCTTTTAAGGATGACATGAAGATATTCACAACATAAATGGCTAACAAAGCCTTTACTAATCTAACATAACAAAGAGGACATTAGGATGAAGATTATTTTCAGTTGTTTCAAGGAACAACAGGAGCATTCTACATGCCAACACATCAGATATTTCTTCAAACTACCTTTCACAAGTTGGACTGTGACACTTAATAAATGTTTTTTTACATGATGCATAGAGATTTGGCATAAATTTAGATGTAACAACCTTGCACCCAATTATGCTTTTTTAAAATTGTTTACACATCTACCCCACCGTACCTTATGGTCTGGCACCTCTGTACCTGGTACTGCTTTCATGTGAAAGTCTACAACTCCAGCCTTTTTCAGGGATTCTAACAGAAATGCATTTTCATTTCTCTGTGGCTTTTCTTTCTGCAGCTTTGCTTCTTCCCTCTCCACGGCGAGTCTGTACCAAAAAGTGAATCACATATAAAAAAAGAGCTGCCTATGTGCTAAATTATAGCTGGCAGTGTCCCTCTCTGACCAAACAGTAATCATTTGTGACTTAAGGAATTAATGTATCTGCTACCTTTAAGGGAATAATGATGCAAAACATGCTGCAGCATCTAATATGCAACAACAGTCCACCAATGTCAATAAAAACTAGAAAAACTAAGAGCAATTAAAGCACAGTAATAATGTTATCAGATAATCACAAAAAAGCTTCCCTGAGCAAGAACATCTGTTTTTAAAATTGATTTTTACCTGTGCAAAAAGCTTTCTTTGGCCAACTCGATTTGCAATGTCCCCCCTTTCCACTTTGTCTTATTTAATATTGACATACCTGTAAAATGAGGAGGTAAGAAAAAAGTATTTTCTACATTCAAATACAAGTTAGACCTAACCCGGCCTCTGTCTGTGACAGTTTGAAGTTTCTTTAGCATCATCTTAAACTCCATTACTCATCTGATTTAGGTGTGTGTATCAAAGGTGCAATACCTGAATCTTACACAAGGTCTAACTCAAAATTAGAGTTCTAACTTCAAAAAGGATCATCCAAGTCTGTATGGTTTGGTTCAAGTACAAACATGAAAACTCAGATACACAGACCCTGAAGTTTCTACTTCACTGTCAGAGAGGTTCTCCTTGAATTAACTATTCTGTACTTCAGGTTTCCTAGTCCCAGTGGCAACATTCCCCAGATAAAGGGCCATGTCACCAATCCTTCTCTTTGGGTGTGGTAGCTTTATGTGCCATTTTGCTGCTACATATTACACAGGAGGCTTTGAAACCCTGCAAGTAGCTTTGTAGTCCAACTACATTGTTATCTGTAAAACTGCTTTACCAGAAGCATGCTTTACACAAACTCCACGGGGTTTCCTCTCACATTAAGTCACTTCTAAGGTTTTATGGGCCCATGGAAAGTGTCTGAAGCACATCTGCTGTACCTGTTCATAAAAGGCTTAGAACAAACTCATAAATCATCCATTTCAGTACCATGGAATGTTTTTAATCTGCATCCATCTCCTTACTGAAAACTGCAGTAAACTATAAAATTTCAGTTTAGATAGAACAAACATGACAACAGGATGAAATAGGGTTTACCTTAACCACAGTCTGAATTTAAACACTAGATTCAACATCAGTAATGTAATTTGGCTCAAACACATACATTACTTAAAAAATTATTATGTACTTACACTTCCTAAGATCTGCGTCAGAAATGCTGACGGTGAGGTAAGCAAAAGTCTTCACGGGGTTCCCTGGTCAAAGACAAACAGTTAGTTTCTATATCATTTCAGCGTTTTCAGTAAAAATTAATGTTTCCTGAAGATAGGGTGTCCCTGAGGCAAAAATTCCATTTCACATTACAAATCGAAAACCAATTCACTGTTGAAAAATGACGTAAAACTGTTACCCTGATCATCTTTTCTGGTAATAATCTCTGCGTCCAAAACCTCCCCGAACTTGCCAATTCTTTCTTGCAGCTCTTCCTTTGAAACGGTATGGCCCAGCCCGCCAACATACAGCCGCTTTGCAACTCGTTTCTGCTCCATGCCGAGACGTCAAAGCTGTCACACCTGTACCACACACCCTGCTCCTCGATAAAAAGGGAATAAAACAGCTCAGTAACCCGCACTGCAGGGATTAAGACACTCATAACACACAATCACGGAACAAATCTCTTCACCTCAGTTCCTCCACACTGAACCTTCCCAGGAGAGCGCTCCTCGCTACCCACTGGGTTTTGCGCCCTGCTCCACTCCAGACCCAATTAACCCACACTGCTCCGAGGAACCAGGGGTCTGCTGCTGGCCGCCCACAGCCCAAACACCCGCCTACCCACCCCCCTACACACCCGGGTCCCCCCTCACGGTCCGGGTCCCCCCTCACGGTCCGGGTCCCCCCTCACGGCCGCCCCTGCCCGGACATTCCCCGCCGCTCTCACCCCTTCCATGTGCGCTCCTCCTGGCGCACCGCCGTTTACTTTCCCCCTCGTATCCCTTCCAAGCGCTGACTCAGAAACAAAGGGTTCCGCCTCCTGCTACTATCGGTTTCTGAGCGTTCCCTCTTGTCTTCCGGGTTTCTGTGTCCAGCCGGACAAGTGTAACGTGAAGCACATGGGTTGGGTCTTGTGAGAGGTGAGGGCTTGGGCGTAACTAATGCCTAGGGGGGTTTTAAGCAAGATGTAAGTAAAAAAAAAAATAAATAAAAAAAAAGGCACTAACTTATACAATAAAGCTTTTACCTTCCATCTCTAGTGGTCACCAAGGGAACTTCTCTCAAGCGGCTCTGTTATTTCGGGAGGGGAGGATGAAGGCGCGGCTGTCTCCCCCTACTCGGGGCAGCAGCTGTGGTAGCGCCCGTGGCCGCCGCCGCCGCTGCTTGGGCGCGCAGTTCGAAGGCGCGAGACACGCGCGGTGGCGGTTGCTCTGAGGTGGCTCCGCGCGCCGCAGCCGTTGGCGGGCGGGAGCCTCTTCCCTCAGCGCCGGGCTCGGGGGAGCTTCTCCGGCTGAGGGGACGGACGAGGCTGCGGGGACAGACGAGGCTGCGGGCTCCTCTCCCCGTCGGCTTTGTGCGGCCTGGCATTTCTGAGCTTCACCTGGTACCTTTTGGGGCAGGTTGGGTCAGCCCCGGCACTCTCAGCCGTGTTTCTGGCTGTGGGTTTGTGAGATGTGAAGGCGAGAAGCAAAGCAACGAAACGCAGAACCTGGGCAGCTCGCTTTTCACAGACTCCTCAGTCGTCTTGTGGCAGCATAAAAGCAAAGTATTTAGGGGAGTATATGGGCAGGTACGTAGAAATATGAACTATTTATATTTAATGTACAAATATGTACGCGTCTGTCTCTGCTTAGGTTGAGGAGAAATGACTGACTGTGGTTAAAGTAATGTTTAATTTAATTAGTGCGTTGGTTTTTTTCCCCGGGGTGTGCTCTTTGAAGTCGTAACTAGAGTTAGACCACTCGAGTTAAAATAGCTCTAAGCATCGTACATATTCTGCGAGAGTTCTCAAAACAGGCAGCTATTAAAATAAGAATTAGCAAACAACATAGGGTGAAATTTTGGCTATTGTAAAGCTTCTTTTTCCGAACGTCTCTTTATCATGAATGAAGTTTTCTCCAATGTATCCAGTTAAAAAAAAAACCAAAAACGGCCTAGGATGGGTTAGAAGTTGGAGAACTTCTGTTTCTTGTCCCCACAGGACTTGTTGTCATACATCATGTAAGAGTGGTTTAACATTTCAGAAGTCACAACTAGGTACGATCTCAGTGGTTCTTTAATTGTATGCTCTTTCTTTACTAAGTAAGTTTTTAATGCAAAATGTTTTCAATGCTGTTTTCTTATGCAAGTTATTCATATGCTGTTTCTTAAGAAATAAACCAATAAAATACCGTTTTCCCCCTTCATCCTTTTTTATTGAACTGTTTTACAGTGGATTTTGCAGATACAGTGGGGGCTGTTTAAAACCAAACAAATCTAGATTTATTTTTCCTGGTTGAAATTATTATTACATTAGTGCTTGATCTGCATAGTGTCCTCTGTAGCCCTTTGAATATATCACATCTAGGCTGAGTGTCAGAAATTTCTTCCTTCGTGTTTATTTCTGCTTGAATTACTTGTGAAACGTGGTTGGATTTTGTGTCTCCTTATGGCTGTCTATTTGAAAGGCAGGTCATGCTGTGGTGTGAGATGAAACAGCTGTGCTTCATTTCATCAGGTGGATTGTTAGGTGAATTGGTCAAAGCTGGATTGAGTTGCAGTATCTGATTAAGATTGCTTTCCACCTGCAGAGAAATGTTCTATTCCAGCAAATGTAAAGCAGCTGGATACTCTACTGGGTGAAATCATGATTCCTTAAAAAGATTCTTAAAGAAAGCTATTGACTATATTAAATTCTTGATTTAACTTATGTGTTTCGAGGCTATGAAGAAGTCTGGGTCCTAAAATTGGTTTAATAATTATATTTGGACTCCATTAGGTCTCTGAGGAATTAATAAACTAAAACAACTTTTTTTTTTTTTCCAATTTTTGTCTATTTTGGAGAAAACTTTTTTTTTTTTCTTGGAAACTCAGAAATCTGTTGTTTGTCATATTCTTGCTGATGTTTGGTATCTTCCTGTATTTAGTGGATGAAGAATCTTTCCTGCTTTTAGCAGAGTGAGCCATCAGGTTTTTTAGGAACCTTTGTCACATTCAGAATTATGGAAAAGCAGCTTTTCTGCTCTTGTATCTCCTTGCAGATCAGTGTCTAGGTGGGCTTTCTAAGTTTATGTAGGAGTTATGCTGGTGACAGGGTACTGTAGTGTGAAGAGTGTTTTGCTGCAAACCTGATCCTGTTTTCAATTTGGTGGCAGAATACCCATTAAATTGGGTTGCTGAGTTAGGGTTGGGTAGGTGAAATAAAGGGCTTAAGTTATGCTTCCATTTCCTCATTGAATTCTTTGGATAAAAAGAATATATTTGGAAAATGCTTTTTTTTCCTAAAAACGTGCTTATATTGTTTTACCTAGTAACACTGATTCTGAGAAATGGACAGCATTTGTCAAGCTTATGAAGATGAAATCCAGTCACTGAAAGAAGAAATTCAACTTTTGACTGAAAAGTATGAAGATAGCCAACAAGAATCCACCTTTTTTTCTGAAGAGGCAATATTAAAGTCAATGTAAGACCTTTTTCACATGTAGCATTAGTCGTATTTCTTCATCAAAATTGCTTAGGATAAGCTTTTTTCTCAACGTTAGAACTTAAGTTGTTTTTACAGTGCTGGTTTTGTTGAGGACATGGGCTATATATATGGTAAGAGATCACAAACAAATTATCTCTTTTTACTACCCTTTGTTAATCATTTGTGGGTTCTGAGGATTTTGTTTCAACTGTGGGGTTTTTTTTTCTTTTTTAGAAGGAAGTCAGAGGGGTCAGAGCATGATACTGGGTACCTTGCTGTGCAGGCCCTTCAAAGTTGTTGACTGCAAAGGCCATGTTTACCATTATGCACTGTGAAACAGTTCAGTGCATGTTTAATGTTCCTGTCTGGAACTGGAGATTTGTGTGGGTGTGACTAGTAATATGATAAAGAAGTAACACGTGAGAGCTTCTTATTCCATTTTACTGATTTTTTTTTTTACAGTAAATGCACACTGTAGATAAAATAAGTAATTTAGGTGACTAAAGGCATCACAGCTTGTTTTTGGTTTATGTTCCTCAAAGTGCACACTTGCATCTTAAGACTTACAATAAAGACTATTTACCTGGCAGGGAATATAAAGTATTTATGTAAGTTAGTTTACTGTTCCTAGTAATATGATCCAACTGAAATTTGAGTAATTGAAAACTCAGACAATCATCAGGCCATGTTACAAATGCCTTTTATTTAGTGCTATTGCTGTACTGATGTGACAAAACATGCTCTTATGTGTGGTTCTTTTACCCTTTTGATTTTGTTTTCTTTTTCAATTCTAGAGAATCATTCGAAAGAGAATTTCAGGGAGAATCTAAGGGACATGAACCTCCACCAGATCTGAAAGCTGAACTTGAAAGTCTAGAGACAGATCTCTCATTTCTAATGAAATTTGTTGGTATTCAGTTCACAAGTCATTCCAAGAAAATAATTGAAAAAAGTAAGCATTTTTTGTGTCTGTTACATTTGCAAATGCATGTTTTAATTCTACTTTCAATGTCAGCAGAAAGACAAAAATTTTGAGATAGTAGAATTTTCATTATTGATAAAATAATTTGAGTAAATATGGTATTTTGCACAGTGGGAAAGTGAAACAACTTGACTACTGTGAAGTTAGTTGTGGTGGGCTTTTTTTGTTTTTTGTTTTGTTTTTTTCCTTAACATGTTTACCTCAGCTTCATTATTTATATGATGGATAGCATCAGTTGATACTTTATATATGACTAGTGGAAGAAATGCAGTAGTTGTTGAATAGAATTGTAATCAAGTATTGATGTTGTTTGTTTTATTTTATAACAGCTAAAAACAGAACAGTGCAGAAGCACAGAATATCAGGGACTTGCCACTCCATGTCTTTTCAGTTGGAATTTCAGCTTCTTGAGATGCAGGTAAGGATGAATGTATGTTTAAGGTAAACAAAATCCAAAGGCAAGCCAACAAACAATTTCAAATGGCCAATAATTCCTTTTCCAGCTGAAACCTTCAACATGTATTTTGAGATTTGGGTTTCCTGAACTGCCTTAATCTAAGCCTCAGTGGGTTGTTTTTACTCTATAGCAGCTGGGCCCAACTTCTGAATTCCGTGCACACCCAAGGAAAAATAGTTCTGAAGGTCAGGTTCAACATTCAGTCACAGAATTCACACAGGATTCTCCTCTAGTCAGATACCTTATTGTGGAGACTGGAAAATTCCAAACCTTACCTCCCTTAAGGCAACTGAGGAAAAGCTAAAACACTACAAATCTGAACATCTGAGATTTATCTGCTTTGGTTATATTTCTATTCACTTGCCTAGTGTGAATAGCCATCACATCATAGGACTGCACAGAAGTTACACTAATATTTATAGATTTTTTTTATTATTTATTTTTGCAAAAGAAGCCTCCTCCTAAGAATCTGTTCTTAGCACAGAACTCAAAATGATAAGCAGAGGCAAACAACAGATACCCCTATTTGTAAGAATATTTTTTCCTTCTCAAGTGAACATGATTTTCAGTTCAGCTTTAAAGATATTTTTAAAATTGAATTTGGCTGGACCCCATAGTATTAAAAACTGTGATGTAAAGATGTCCTTCCTAATCTTATGAAAAGCCATAATAAGAATTTTGGCAATTAAGCAGAGAGTCATGGATTTTGTAATTTGGAACTGTAGTTTAGGTGAATGATGTTCATGAATGACTTGAAACTTGTGTCCTAGTGCTATCATTTTACCATTTGCTTGTATAAAACTGCATGTAGCTTTAAGCACGGCAGCAGCCTGCGCCAGTTATGCAGCTTGAATGGGTTTCTTTCTCACCTGTAAGCTCCTGCAGAACGGTGGCATCTTTTAATGTCAATGGGGCTCGTCTCAGGAACTGGGTGCTATGTAGGTGCTGCTTAAATCTACTGCACCAGTAGATGGCAGCACCTGTCTACGTAATGTTTGTACTACGTCAGGGTCTACGAGAAAGCCGCGGCTCCCCCCAAACACACTTCATTTGAATAAATATAATTTTTAAATTATTTTAACGAATTAATAAAAAAATAGTATTTAGCACCTGTAACTAACAATTTAAGATGCCATGCAGATGATGTATCATTTACCTTAAATTAATTAACCTTGAATTGCCAATATTTTATGCACTTATGATATGGGGTGTGGGCATGTGGAAAATGGTAAATTAGTGAAGCAGACACCAATGAAGTGTACAGTTTTTAAATGTGACATAACATACAGGGTTTTTTTTCCTTTTTAGTGTTAAATGCTCAAGAAGTGTGTTTACAGAAATTAGTCTGTGTTTGAAACAATTCCTTTTGTGATTGTATGTGAACTTGAATGTTATTAAAGGTTTTGCATTTACTTACACGTTAATGTGTGTGAGCTGCTTTACAAATCATAACGTAATGGTCTGGTTAGAGTTGTGAAGTAGAACCCCTGTGTATTTCATTGTTAGAGCTGTTTAAATCAGATTTTGAATTTAGTAGTTTAAAAATTCAGGCTTAAGGATTGTATTTTTCAGACACATGGGTTTGTAATTTATTTATATGATTAGAAATTCCTGTTTCATTTATTTTTAATGAGAAAGCACATTTCATGACTAGAGTGCTAAGAATTCCATTCAGACGTTTTGCCTAGCTGGCTGTTTCTGTGGTGTAAAAGAGTTGGCATGTTATCTTGGTTTTGCCAGGCTTTGTATGCTGTGCAAGTCATCCTGAGTTGGAGTCATCAGATCCTCTGTAGATAAGGAGTCTGCCTCCATAGGTCTCAGTGAAGCATTTGCAATGGTCTTCAAGCCATGATTCTAAGTGTTGTCAATCCCTGCTGTCTAATCTATTACTCAGCTGTGTTCAAGAATGTGTAGAAGAAAAATATAAATTCTTCTGTGGCTTTGGTTCTACTACAGGAACTATTTTAGGTTCTTATATACTTTAATTTGTAAACATTTCTTTTATTCCTGAGTAACAGTTATTGTAAAAAAGGACAAGAATCTGAGGCAAAGGTATAGGCTGTAAAACAAACAAAATTAAACAAAAGCTGGTTTTGTTTTTTATTCCTTTTGGCATGTGGTGGGATTACTATGATTTTCAGATAAAACCTTATTTGTGTTTTCTGATAAATATGGCAGCTAGGGGCTGTTTTGAAAATTAGAAGAATCTTGAAGTGGAAGTGACATAAAAGAAAGTAGATGAACCTCACTCATAAGTCTTCCTTATTACATGTATGTTTTCTGTACTGACTAGCTTAGGTGTTATTCCAAAAGTCTTGTATGAATAATACTGATACTGTTGAAATGAAAGGAAACATCCATGTGGATAAGTTCTAAAAATGTTATTTTTAAGTATTATATTACTTAGCAGCATTTGCATATATTTCTATATAAATATATATATTTATATATATATACTTTATATGCAAATAGATCTTTTTTCTTCCTTGCTTGAGAAATCTCTTAAATTATTCTGTTGTTACTTCTCTGATCTAGAACAAAGAGAATGTATGTTCTGCTGTTACTGATCTCAGCATTGTAATGGATTCTGGAGAAGATTCAAACGTGGGCAAGTTTTTGTCAAGGTAAGGTAGATTTTTTTAAGGTTGTATGAGATACCTAATATTAAATCCTGTAAATCCTGTAAATGTCCTGTAAAAGGATATTAAATCCTTTTCATGTAAATTGCTGGCAGACAGTTTAGTTTGCTAGTGTAGTGTTAGACCAACCTAAAAACATCAATCCCTTGTCTGTATTCTTCGGGACAGAAGATGAAATGCACATAATTTTTGTGGCCCAAAAGGACCATTACAGGTTCATGTTAAATAGAAACTGGGTTTGGGTTTTAAAGGGCTCTAGCTGTTTTAAACTGTTTGGTTCAGGGAGATAAAACAAGGTCATGTCAACTATTGCATTTTAATTTATGTAATCAACATGTTAACTGTTACTCAGATGTGTATGAGTTGCAGATGTGCAATGTGGGTAACTGTTAAAGTGTACATCCAGAAACCACTATTACTTACCTCTTTCTAATGCTCTGCTTACCACTTTATTTCTCTTCTTTACATGAGGTTTTTGCTCTGATATTTTAAAAAGTTTAGAATACAGTTTAAAAGCCTAGAATAGTGTGTTTGTGCAGTGTCTTAAGAAAATATCTTAAGCATATGACTGCTACTTTTTGATTAATTTTTGGATTATGTCAACTTCTTGTGGTACACAGAATTGATAATGATCAAATCATTTGTGTGCTGTGTTCCAATGTGAAATCTGCTAGCAAACTATTCTGAGAACAAATCTCTTAATAATTATTACTGGGGAGTTGACTTTAATAATGTTCTTCAAATGACTTCTTTAATTTTATAGGGTTTTCTTACTGACTTGGGGTTGTAGAATGATGGCAAATAGGTGGGTGAAAAGAAATGTCTATTGAGTTACCTCAGGCTTCATTTTATTTACAGGCTTTGGAATTTCCATACAAATCTACTAAAGCTAGTGATAAGACTGACAATAGTAGTTGACAGCTCTCAGTAAGCAGGATTTAGAAGAGGAATTTACCCTGTTTGTTTAATGAGTGTTTTTTGACAGTAGAAGTATCTTGGAGTGCATTGAAGTAGTAGTGGCAAGCTTTATTTCATCCTACCCTGAGCACTGTTTTCTTGTCCATCTCTCTTGGTGACTATGGTCCTTTTCCACATTACACCAGTATCTGTAAATAAGCAGTTTTCATTAATGATATAGAATGATTTAAGGCTTCACTGTTAAATAAAGCAAGCAGTTCTTTCTCCTTAGTCTCTTTGCATGTGCCATCTGTCCTTGTATCAGTTTATATACTCCTGAAGCCACATGGCAGATAAGATCAATTTAGTAATTAAAAAAATAATTTTGAGGGGAACACAAACTTCGCCTTGCTGGGTCCCTTCAAATTTCATTTGTTTGTGCTTGACTTGTCCTGCAGCATCAGTTTGGTGCTGATCCAAGACAGTAAATATATGGCTGGAGTGAGGCTGATGATGTCAATATCTGTTTTGACAGCAAACCGCTGTTGGATTGACCTAATCTGGTTAGGTGATCTGCATACAAACCATAAAGGACTTATTTTCTCAATCTCCTTGTTATGCTGGTTCTTGTTTCTTACTCCAAATCCCCTCTCTTCATGTTTGGTTTCAGGCCTTTCCCTTTCCCTTATTCTTCAGTCCAGCAGCTGCTCTTAGAATCTTGATTCCTACCTCTTCCCTGCTAAATCTGGTCTCCCTTTGTGTTTTTTATTCTTTCAGCCTCCCTACCAGTTTGTTTTGTTCTTTTGCCTTGCTGGCCCAGTCTTGCCAAATCCATTTTCTTTTCTCTGTTCTGTTTTC
This sequence comes from Calypte anna, assembly GCF_003957555.1. Classification (NCBI taxonomy): domain Eukaryota; kingdom Metazoa; phylum Chordata; class Aves; order Apodiformes; family Trochilidae; genus Calypte; species Calypte anna. The sequence goes on along the minus strand of NC_044258.1, from coordinate 4,171,782 downwards.
TCTGCTAGTCTGGATTTTTTCCTTCTCAGCTTTCTAATTTTTTGTCTTTTTATTTTTCATAGTACATAGCAGAAAAGAGTCTTTAATAACACCAGAGTTAAAAACTTGGCATTCAGTTGTAATTCCCAAGCCCATCCTGATTTGGAAGAAAACAGAGGAATGCTAGAACACTTGAGCAACATGTTTTTAAAAGAAGGAAAATTCAGCTGTTTATTTTTAACCAGGCACTGCTGCAATATATAATAGTTATTTTTCAAAGATATGTGCCATTCCTTAGATATGTTACAACAGTAAAATATGTATAGAAATATGATCACAGTAGTCTTCTTATTTTTGGATTTTACTTGAGTTATTTTTGCACCAGTTTATCTCTTATGTTGTACTTTATTAATGTCAAGGAACAGGACATTCATTTAAAATGTTGTTGCCAATCTTGTTTTTTTTTCTTGACATGCCATTGTTTGGCTAGTTAAATCTTGCATAGATTTTTTTTCATCAAATAGAAGGATCGTAGTTTGAAAATGCTCTTTCTTACTGTCTACTTAGAATTTTTAAAGCAGTGAATGATTTATGAAATATCTGCATTACATTAAATACTGGTCATGGGCTAGGTATTTTGCAAGTGATGGGAAACATGAATTCTTCCCATAGCTGTGTCATTCTTTGTTTTTATATGCTAATACAAGTCTTGCATACTACAGTCAGTTAAAATAGGTTTCTTCACTTAAAGTAACTAGGGAACATATGAAAGGATCCTTAAACTGTTTTGTAGCATTTGAGTTTCTTACATAGCTTGGTTTTGTTGGTGTTATTTTGCGTAAGGGAGGTGAAGGAAGCGTTTGTGATTTTAACCTGATACATAGTTACTCTCTGATACATAGTTACTCTCTTCCTTGAATATGTGTTTGCTTTTTTTGGATTACTTGTGCTACATGGAGGTTGGCTTTGGACATGGATGTTTTCTGCTCCTAGTGGATTTTTAATTTTTTTCTTAAATCTGGTGACAGTTTGTAATACTAAATACTTTACAGAAAAAAAAAAAAAAAAAAAAAAAAAAAAAAAAAAAAGAGCCTAAATTTTTGACATGCACTCTCGTAGAATCTTGTTATTTTATGGTAAGTTTTCTTGGTATTTTAGCACTTGTAGTTGACTTAAGCATTAGGAATTAGGCTAATGTAGTCTAATTAGGATATATTGTTTATGGATTGTTTAAGTGTCATGACATGGTGCTCTTACATAGTCTCTCTCTTGCCAATACAAAAAAAGTGTATTATACATGTCTCTGGATTCCAACACACATATTCTCCCTTTCTAAACATTAAATCCAGTTTTCTATATCAAATTTAGCCAGTGCTATATTTGTGCAGGGGAGAAGTATACTCAGATATAATGAACTTTTGCATTTGAAACTGGTTCTTTGAAGTAGGTTTCCAGAACTATCTCTCTGGTGATCTAGCTGCAAAAATTTTCTTCTGCTACATTACCTAAAGGTGAATCTGGTGAGGGAGGGGAAGAAATAAAAACAAACCAAAGACTTAATGCTAAAACAAGGTAGCAAGATTTGGGATAGTCTTTTGAATTGCATAAAAGTGGATGCTCATCCAAACTGTCAATTTTTTTTAAAAGAATTTTAAAGTACATAGTTTTCTTGGACTTGATCTTAGAGGTCCTTTTCAACTTTATGATTCAATAACCACGTTTTGTTTTGCCCTCTTCAACGTATGTAGAGTTAAACAACACATTGCAGTAGGTGTTGAATCATGTTCACTAGGCAGAGAAATATAGGCAGTCATTACTAAATCTCAGTTACTGTAGTATGTGTAGATTTTTATATGCACAATTATGACTTGTGGTTAAAAAAAGCTGTCCAGAACAAAGACCTAGTCAGTGATTGTGAATCAGTATGTGCCTATGTCCTTCCAGAGACTCAATTTTGCTTGTCCTGTCATTATTTTTTTTTTTTCAGTCTTAGCTAAATTTTGTTGGCAGCTGTGACTACTGTGTTATCTTCCTTTAATAACACTGTTCCTTCCAGGCTAGATAAAACTTAGCTTGTCTTCTGCATTTTCAATATCTGAATAATCTTAATTTATTTTTCCCCGTTTATATTTATGTAACACATTAAGAGTTACTGTTCCTGTATGTTCATTTTCAGAGGCACTATGGATTAAAACCCAGTATTTGCAATAACATAGCAATTGAATGTTTTTCTTGATAGAATAGCACTGATCTTGGTCTGATGATGTAGGCTTTGAGCTCTACCAAATCATTTCATACTGGTTAAGTACAAGTCCAGCAAAGGTGTGTCTGCACTGCTCTTTGCAGAACACCAGATAACTAATTGGTATGTGTAGAATAATTTGTGTGAATGAAGTAGTCATGTATCCATGCACAGCTGAACTGCTAAATCATTGAAGACTACAGAAATGCTGCTGAGGGTTCTCCAAGAGTCAGCTCAGTTCCACCCAGGCTTGTTAATTTTCACTTACAATGAGCTTGGCACAAAGATCTCTGGACTCCACTTACAGATTTATTGGCATCTCTCTCCCTCTTCCTGCCCCACTCCCTAATTTTTGAGACTGTTACTATCTTCCTTAATAGGGGACAAATCGAGATTTAACTGTATATCAGAATTTTTGTTTTAGATTCCATGTATGATCTAATGGACAGGCCTTCTTGCTTACTGGTGTTTAAAGGTTAATCTTGAAGAGCTGAATGTCATGTGGGCAGAGGCAGAGAGTGTGTCATGTGAAAGTTTATTTGAACAGGACAAGGATCTTGGGAATAAGCTTAGCGAGGCATTTTGGTAAACCTTACTGGTTTTGTCAGTTAAAGTTTTACTATGCAGCATCTTGGAATTTTGGGGGGAAAAAAGAGCATAAGGTGAACAAGTATAAAATCAAACTAAGACTTTAGTAGGTGACTACTTTCTGAAGTTACCACAATTTACATATAGAACAAATTTATTCCTACTTATTGTACTGAGGACTTGAGAACACTGGTTTATAATTCTTCAATTTTTTTTTTCCGATATGTATACTATAGTTTTCCTGTTGGAATAATTTGGGGAGGGGGGATGATTTCTGGCTTCAAATGAAAACTATACTAATCATTAATTTTTTAAGGAAGAAATGCATTATCGGTTTGTCTGACTAATTCTGTCTGAGTGAAAAAATGTCTTTTTGTTTCGTTTTGGTTTTTTGTAGCATTGAAGAACGTGGAGACATTTTAACATTTTTCAAAAGCCTTTCATCTTATGCTGAGTGGTATGAACATCGTAGATGTGCCTTCCAGCATTTCAAGGTAGTGTCTATCAAGCCTTTATTCATGAGTTCACTATTTTATTCTTTAAGTAGTTCATTCAGAAAAAGCAATGGAGGTAAAGTTATCACTCTTTAATGGAGTATGGGAATCATAACTTTGTTGAGAAGTATTAAGATTTTTGTGTTGTGTTGAAGGAGCAATGCCCTTGTTTCATATTTGTCTTGATTTTATCTGTGCCTTGCTGTAGGTGAGAGGGTTTTTTGTTTTTATTAGATTTCATTTTGAACCAAAAAAGGCAAAAGAAGAAATGAAAATAACATTTGTAATCCTTGGCATTTAAGTGTTAGTCCTGAAGGACTGAATCTGTCTCTTGAAAATGTGACAGCATTTGTTTGGGCGCCAAGATTTTCAGTTCTGAAATCTTTTACTCTAAATAGGAATTAAACTGTTCCTCACTCTTTTAACTCAAACATAATATTTGAACTTGCTGTTAAATTACCAGTATTTGGCATGTTTGCTTTGTTGTTGGGGCAGTTTTAAGATAAACAACTATTCCTTGGAGTAAAAATATTACAGTCGTGCTGAACATGTTGTATGATGGCTGATATTAGAGGAGGATGTCTAGCTGTATAATTGTGTAGAGGCTTTTTAATTGAGTTTGTTTAGCTTGATCATTTGTTGTCATTAAACTTAGCATCATTTTGGCTTGTCATCTGCAGTCGGAAGTGGGAACAACTTTGTTTCCTAATTTTTTAACCTTTTAGAGTGTTCTGAGTTCTGAGTTTTGTGATAGATTAATCAATCAGCCACATTAAAGGAAAAAGGTACTGATTTCTGGTGTTAGAAAAACCCAAAATCTTCATCCTCATCTGAGTAATAAAACTGTTGTTGTTTAATCCTCCATATTTCTGTATAAACTCTAGTCTCTAATCTCTCTATAGAGAACCTAGAGCACCAAGGGTTTTACAGCTTTGTGCTGTGTGCATTTTAATTGTGGGTTGTTTTGGGTTTTTTCCAACTTCACTTGCTTTGTAACTCCTAGGTCACCCTCATGACAGCAGTCACTGGTTTCTGGGACAGTGATTCAGTGAACTGTTGCAAATATTTGTCATTTTAAAATTCAGTTTAAAAAAAAAAAAGAGAAAATAGAAAGGGGAGAGATCTGAAGGTGATATTTAAATTGTGTTTCATAAGCAATTTTTAATGTGTTTGTTTAGATATTGAATGTAAATAATGAAGGGATTCATTCATCACTAAAAGATGTATGAAGATAAATTCACTCAAGACATATGTGTTTGGCAATATCATATACTCTTTCTAAAGGTGTTTTTCTTTCTTTGGACAAAGTTGCTGCTGAGATGCAAACCAGTTTGGGAGAATATCAGATATGACTGACTATGGGCTATTGAAGATGGTTTTTCAGGCCTTCTTATTTCTGTTAGCATTAGTAATGATTTAATTCACAAACAAGATTTTTTGAGGTGAGAGCTAATAAAACGTTCAAATATCAAATCAGACAATTAAGATAATCAGATTGCAAAGGAGAATGTATATTTTTAACTTCTTATTCTGTACTAATTTGTGTGGAAGTGACTATCAGTGTGCATTTAACATTTACATAAAAACAAATGAAGAATCTTAGCCTCTTAATAGTTTACACTCTGACAGCATTAAAAAAAGTAGTCTCCAACTTGCTGTCCTACTTGCTGATAGGGCTGCAAATATATAGGCAAATAACTGCACAGTATCGGAGAGAAGACTATTTGGGGTGAGGTTTTGGGTTTATAGTTTTCTTTTATTTTGTTATTTAAAAGTAGAAAATCAATTTCTACTACAAAGTAGAAATAGGCAGTGTTTCTAATAGTTTTGTCAGTATAGGGTAAAACCTGAAGAGGCTGATTTTTTTTTTTTCTTTTCTTTTAGTTTTAGTACTGGAGAAGAGGGGAGTGATGTGGAAGTGATTGAATACTTCAATAATAATGACTGTCTGAGATTAATGACAATTGCAGGTTTCAAGCCAAGTTGGCCAGCACTGTATTTCAAAAAATTTGGCTGCACAAAAGGCAGATTTGCAGTCAGAGTTTTCTCAGTGAGTGTAATGGTGGGATGGGTAGCTCAAAATGAAGTAAAAAAGCAATTTCAAGAATACTTGGCTTTGACTTTAAGCAGGATTTCCTAGGTAGTAGGGGCAGGTTTAGGTTAGTGTGAGTAAAGCGTGTTCAGTTGTAAGCATTTGTACTCGAACAGGTTAATCTAGAATTTGTATGCTACACACAATCAAGAGCTGAGTATAACCAGTACTACTCTCTGCTGCTGCTCCTCTTTTCTAATGCAAACAGTCCACAAGGTAGTGTTTTAAATACATTTTGAAGTACTGAGTGGTGTCCAAGTCCTTTGTCTGGCATTATTTGTACTTCAGGTCTTACTCCATTGCCACAATAAATATTATATCTACAAAATGGGCTTGTATCTGCAAATAACTTTCTGATCTAGATGGATCCTCAGTCTGCTATGAGGCTGAACAACTGAAGTGTGTCGGCATTGCTGGGAGAGCAGATTGTTGAAGCTGATAATAATGATAAACAAGAAAAAATTTCAAGTTTTATTGGCAATACAGAACAGAAATGAGTGATAAGAAAAAAAAGAGGGGTGTACATTCAACTTGATAGTAGTACTGGTCACACAAACAAAAAGCAAAAATCCTGCAAGCTGAATCCCTTCTCTTGTAATGTTTTGATGAGTTGCCTTGCTATGAATGGGAAAAGTAAATTAAAATATATTGGAGAACTTACTGCCTGCATGAGGCTTTCAGAAGGTATCAGTTGTCTACTTTGGTTTGTTTATAAAATACTAAAAGCATTTATTAGTCTACTGTTGGTATTTAGTGTTTTTGAAAAATACATACAATGTTTTAATGTAAAGTTAATAATGTAGTGATTAGGTCTTAGAATGCTTACACGTGTGTACATATTACATAAATATGCATATATTTGTGTATACACAATTGTTTTTATAGGAAATGTTTTAGCAATACTGATCCTATTAATGATAGAGCTTTCTTTAGCAGTAACAATTTGTGATGAGAGTTGGATCAGATAATGACTGCTTTGTAATGTTCTTACACTTACATGTCTATCTGTGTTTTCTCTATCTTAGGCATTTATCAGAAGAGGTATGAGAAAATTGGTGGCTTTTTTTTTCTTTTCTAATATATTTGGCTTGAAGTTGGAATGTATTTTTACATGCTTTGCGGTTATTTTTTACCTTTTGCAGAAAACATGGGAACACTGAAGTTTTATAAATACCGTGGGAAAATGAAAGCTACATATTATTCTTGCTTGTCAGTCTTAGTTTTGTTCTCAGTTGCATTAAAACAATGGAATTTTTCTTGTTACACCAAATGACTTAAAATGGAAAATGCTGGGATTCCTATGTCTTCCTTGGGTAATGAATTCAGGGAAAAATATTTTATACTTAATCTTGTAATTGTATCCTCTTTCCAGAAAGATGAACCCCCACAGTTGATGCTTGACATAGTCACTTAAGAAGTGACTAAAAGTCACTTAGGTTGCAAAAGTCGTAGTCACAGATCATCAGAATGTTCATAACTGTGTACTTAATTCCCCATAGCACAAGCACTAACAAATCAAGGCTTAGCAAAGTAAGATAAACCAAACTAATACAAAATAGCTTATAAAATCAGTATTTTAGATGTAGTGATACATCATCATGCATTTGTTTCTTAACTATAGCTACAAATTAGGAATCTATACTATCTTAAGTTAGTACAAAGTTGATCTGGTAGTAGTAACTAGCACACTTCAGGCATTCTGAAGAGTTTACATTTGTGGTAGGTGTTTGAGGGGAGAAAATGAAACTGAGGTGTCAGAAATGCATAGGTGTGTAATTGGAACATGGTGTCACATTGATTATATGAAGTGACTGTTGAGGCCTTGTGTCATTTTGTGTTTTTAATGCACTACATAGTTTAAAGAAGCGGAGTGAGATTCTGCTAGTTAAATTTTCTTGAGTAGTTAACACTATTTTTAGATTATGATAGAATCATTTTCTCTTTTCAATTGAAACATCTGATTCTTTTTTTTCCTGAGTGAGCAAGAGCATTGCTGTACAAGGGTACTTCTGTTTCTTTGCATGGACTTTTAGCTGAAGTTGTACTTGTTTACAGGTAAAAACATAATTCAGCTTTGCTGCTAGTTATATTGTCCCGTTTCCTTGTCAGGAAAAAGCAGTGGAACAAGGCTTGGCCTACATAATCTGCTAGGAACAAATATACTTGGAGTCATGCTATGCTGTACTTAGACCATTATATTAAAATGGGAAGATGGTGTTGTGTAAAAGACTCTCAGGAGTACAGCTGAGCAGAATTTGTGAATTTCAATTAAAAATACCTTGTGTAAAAAATAAAATAAAAATGTATACACACACACTTAGATTATTTTGAAAGCAAAGTTATCTAAGGAGGTTTAAGAAGCCTTTGAAAAGTTGCACTTGCTATGTTGTGTGGTGCTCTAAGGCTAAATAAGTATTCTAATTTTCTACAAACTAAGTTTTTAGGGATGCTTCTATGAAGTTAAGCTTTCAGAAGTTGTGTTTCTAAACATTATTTTATATGCAACTTCATCCAATACACTTTTGAAGGACAACTGAAAAACTTTCATTTCAGATTAAAAAGTGGAATTGGAATTGAAACAGAATTAGATAATCCTCTGTGGCTTGATCAAAGCATGCTTTTGCATCTGAAATTAGCACGTGGTGATTGTTTTGGGTATTGGTAAAGAATGTGAATAAGGAGCTGCTTGTGTGATTTCACTTACACAAAAAGAATATGTAGTGAAATACAAGTTGAGAAGGTATGTGTGTATATATATTTCTATAGCTTCATTTACAGGAAAGATTCTGAAATCATGAGTGAGATTGTAACTAGTAAATAAAGAGGCTGTTTTGAAGTAGTTATCTCATAAAATACCCACATTTCAACATAGTAAAAGGTCTGGATACGCAAGGAAATAGCATTAATAAGGGGGAGGGTATAAACCTGTAAACAGAGGAAAGATAATGATCTTTTGTTACCATGTTTAGGTTTTGGCATGTAAGATTTCCGAGGTAGTGGCTAGTAGTATGTTCCTACAGGCAGTGTTCTCAAGCAGGAAAAAGCATTAACATGCTTTGCCAAGACAATGGGATTGCCTTCCATCCTTATCTCATCCATACTTGTTCGGATGTAACGCGTGTTGTTAGATTTGCAGAACGTGTCATCAGTGATTGTAGTAATATTGTTGTACTGCAAAACAAAACAATTTATTGGTTTTACAATAAACAGGTACGCACACATGTACTACATACCCATACACATGTATCTTGAATTTTCAAACTTTACTTTTATTTAGCTTACCCTTCCTTTTTACTGTTTGTGGATCTGATTTGTTTACATTATAGGTCTGCCGAATTGGGTCTCTCCCAACCTCTCTCTTAGGTCTCACTCTATGAGCTGATAATTAGTTTGGGGTTGTTACTGATGTTTGAAATACATTTTTGGTAAAAGTTTAGTGCTTATTTTTACCTTTTTTTATCTGTGATATACAGAAACTAATGAGAAGTTCTTGCATCGTAATTAATTAACAACTTCTAAACACTGAGTGGTTGTGGCCATACATATTAGAGGTGTAATTGGAGAAGCTTGGAGAAGCATTAGATGACTGTAGCACAACTGTAGCGTGAAGAGATTTAAGGGACAGTAGGTTTGGTTTGAAGTATGCAACTAATGAGACTTTTTGTGATAGAACATTAAGGAGATACTTGAAAAATACCTGAAGGTGAAGAATACGCAGGCTTTCTGGTAAGTTAAGAGGAACAGATTCCAGTGCATTATGTCCTAAGTAGAGGTAGGCCAAATTTGTCAGTTTCTAAAACAAAGAAAGAGAGATTATTAAGGCTGCTATAACTTACTTGGGGTTAAGTAGTTCATGATGTTACGAGACATCAATTTTGGTTTGGTGGGGTTTTTTTTGCTGATCACATAGAGAGGTTGTAAAGTAAACTAAGGTGAAACATTCTTTTGCTGTGAATATTGAATTCTGTTGAATTCTATTGTATCACAAAATACAAGGAACAGGCCTATGTTTTGGAAATTTCAGTGTTATCTTATTACTTATAGACATACACTATAGCTGTATCCTTGCTTAGTAGTATTTACATGACCCTCAGAATTGTATTTGAGCCACCAATTCTTGAGTTTTTCTTTGAATATAAGAGAGAAAGAAAAAAGGTTGCTATCTTGTAGAAAAATTTTTATAGAACAACATGGGAGAGTGAATGCTCAAATTCCAAAGGGCCTCAAACAAAACCAGGGCTGGAAAGCTTCTTCATCATACTTTGTTTTTTAGATTATAAAAATCAAGAAAAAAAAAAAAAGTTCTGATATACTGGATTAGTCTAGTTACCTAATTTTTTGTCTTTCACTTACCTTGAAAGCATTTGCTTTGATTCCTCTGCTTTTGAGTCTGTTTTGGTTTGCATTAAATGTTGTTAGTTTGGGAGGTAGAACAGGAAGTTTCATAAGTTGATTTTCAGCAAGAGAAAGTTCTTCCAGTAACAGAAGCTTTGAAAAGGCTCCATCTTCAATTTCTTCTATTCTGTTTCCACTGAAATCGATTCTTCTCAAGGTAGCTTTATACAAAAAATATGAAAATCTAAATATTAAATTTATAATTACATGGCACATGATATGTATGGTTTTATATGTTAAATGTTACACTGCTGGCTGCTTCATCCTAATTGGGATCTACAAATGTAAATACTGTTAAAATGTGAATAAAATCCACATAGAGATTTCCTCATTGTCTTGCATTTAAAAAAATAAGGAAAATACTTAGGAAATTTTTTTTCTTTTTTTTGTAGGGACAATGGGATTTCAGACACTCATAGAATTTGTCATGTTGCAAAATGACATAGCTGATAGATATGTCATTGGAATCTCTGAAGGAAAAATTGTACCTGGTCATTTGAGACAAGCTGAGATGCAAAGTTAAATTTTATTTTTAGCAATCTGTTCTTTCTTTTATTTTGTGGGAATATTAAGATGGATACGTGGGCCCAAATGGGTTTCCATGTTGCCTCCACAGTTGCTGTTCTAATACAAGGATTGAATTAAATAAGTAATGCACAATGAAAAATAGAAAAGAATATATTATACCTTAGTTTGGTAATCTTGGCATACTGTTAAAGAACAACAAGTGCAGATATGCTGTCAGGTAAACAGGAATTAAAGTTTGAACATTACTTACTAATGTCAGCAAAATCTGAGGCTGCAATCCTTTTTATTTTGTTAAATCGTGCATAAAGGTACGCTGTTTCCTTGGGCAGTGGGGGTACAGCTTCGATGTCCATTTCCTCACAATATACTGATCCACTTAAACACACACAGAGCAGACAAGTAGGTAAATCTGAAAGTCAAATACACAGTTAAAAGTTATTCAACCAACTTGAGCTTGAATATTCATGATAGAATTTTCTCTAGTATATTTTAAGATTTCCCAACAGATTTTTTTTAAACACTTTGACATGACGTTTTGAAAAGAATTAATATTGTGAACTGATTGAGTTTTTATTTTTTAATTGTACTTAAATTCTCTGAGTATTCTCTATTCTTGTCTGAGTGTATTGTGAAATTCTGTTAATTGATCTAAATTCAGTTTTGTTCTTTAACTGGCTTAGAGTATTGTGAATGATACCTTCAAGTCCATGGTAAATGCCATCTGTAGAACCATTCTTTAGAAATGAGAAATCCATGCAGGAGAAACAGCTGGAAGTGTGCATATTGCATTGGAGCATTTCTGACAGGGTCATGTATACTGTGTCACTCTAGCTACTATTTTGTCTGATCCTTTTAATAAAAACTCAAGCAATTAAAATTCTATAATTACCTTAGATAGTCTGTTTCTGTTTTTTATAACTGTTATTTAAGCTAATGAGTGAAACTGTATTTCTAAAATATAGTTTAAGCCCATTATGTCTTGTCCTGTCCTTCATGGATATTAGGAGAGCATCAGTCACTTACACTGTGCATTAATTCTGCACGACATCAAAACTAAATAGACATAACTATGGCTTTTGGTCCAGATTTGTCATTATTGCTAAGCTACTGAGTTTTCTATACTGTGATATTTTTTATTAGCTTCCAAATTGATCTGTGTATAGTACAGAGAGTGGTGTTGTATGGCTGGGTAGTTTGTAATCAATGCATAGCAGCATAGGTCTCCTGCAGCCAGTAAAGTCTTGCAGGAATAGGCTAGTCAATACTGGGAACCCAACCCAGTATGTATTAATAGAGTAATTTTGTTTATTTTTCTTACAGAAGTACTGAAGATAATTGAATTTAGCTTTTGACCTTTAGCTTTGTGAATGTTACCATTTACTAGACTTAAGAGTTCTGCCCCAGTTCCTTTTTTTGATTTAGTGTCTTGTTTGTCATGTTAGACTCTTAAGAAATGGAAAATGGTTATGAAACTGTTGTTGCTGTTTAAAAGGCAATGGTTTTTAAAGTTGTGACTAGAGGCTCTGGAGTCTCTACATGTTTGTTCTGCATTTGATGGGGGCTTGTTGATAGGTGTCATTTGGCAGTAACTAACCCTTATTAGAAATCTGGAGATTGACATTCCAGTGGTCTTGATGAATCATCAGTTATTTTTGTAATTTTAGATCACAAATGTACCTGAAATGGCTGTGTCTCAGTGCTCTGTTTCACAGAAATGCTTTTCCTTTCATATTTAGAAATTGTTATGATTTATTAGAAGAAATCTGGACGGTACACCTCAGAGCCTGTAGGACATTTAGTCTAGTGAATCGTGTTCTTGATGTATTTTAACCATCAACCTCCCTTATCAGATATAAACTGACAATAGCTCCTCGTTTGAAGACACCTATCTCAGTTACTTAAGCATATCATGTTTCAGCATTACTTGGATAACCTATGGAACATAAACTGTGGGTGGGTATTCCATTTTTTTTTTGTTGTTATCTTGCCTAATGTTTAACTTGGATACATCTCTACAGCAAATATGGCTGGGTTAGTCTGTAAAGAATCTTGTAAGCTGTAATTTATGAATTTGCAGTTTACATGAGGATCCTTTAAATTTTTTCAGCCTGCTCTGTTAGAAGACTTTTCAAACAAGATATGGAAGATATCCATAACTGATAAATTGAATTCTATATCCCTTGTCATTATTTGTATATTAAATTTTTATATTAAAGCATGTACTTTTGGAGAATTTACATATTCCAATATTCATATGAATTGACTTACTTGTGTCCTTTGTTGGTGGTGCATCGAGTTGGCTGTCATCCCCTTGCAGTTTTAGGGAGGTGTCAAGAGAAATGTTTGCTCCATCCTTTGTGTTGAAAGCAAATGTTGGTTTAAGAAACAAACAAAAAGAGATTGACTATGACAAGGATCTGAAACAGGAGGCCTTTTATAAATGAGCTTCCTACAACATACGTCCTTGTGGCATATAATTTTTTTAAGTACTCATGCTAGATGACTAATGTGATATATTATCCCTTTTGTAGATGAGGCCTTCGCTTTGAAATAAGAAGGGAAGGCATTGCTGCTAGTGCTCTTCAAAAAAGTAAAGCTCTTTAGCAAAGGGCACTAGGCATAAAATGCAGGCTACATGGTAAGGAAAGAATATGTAGCAATGGTTGCCTACAGAGCCCCGGAGTTTTGAAGACAGGTTTTGCACATGATGCAAAATTTGATAGGTTTCTTGTGAATGTAAATCCTAGGAATGCAGGCCCCTGTTGAAGAGAGCTGCTTCTGCACTGGGAATGCTTGCAAGTGAACTGGTTTATTTTTTTATTTTTACTTTAAAAAAAATTATTTCAAAGCCCCTTTTCTCTCCATTGAGTAATGTAGTATCCTGGTAGCTCATCTACTAGAGCTATGTTAAAGTAGCACTATCTTTTGATATTAACTTTTTAACTTTTTGTGTGTGTGTGTGTATTTGCTTGTTCGCATATATTTTACTGTGGGAATTTATTGTATTCTGCAGAATGAAATGCTTAAGCTTGACATAAAGCCTGAGAAACAAGTATCTTGGCAGGCCTCTGTCATTTTGACCCTTTTTTAGCCTGTGAATCATCCATCCCTTGGCTCTTCCCTACAGCTGTCGATGCAGGCTGTGGCTTGCTCTTGCCTGGTTTTTTTGTGTAAGGTTTGGGATAGCTTGGTTTGTTCTAGGAAGGGTTTCATATGCAACCCAGAATGCTGGCAACAGTTCAGCATTTTACGCATGAGAATTCTGGGTAGGGTAAGAGCTTTTGCAGTGTTGGAGATAGAAAAGCTGGGATGTGTGAGCTGAACAGTTAGACTCCAGCAGCATATCACACAGAAGGTTTCTGCAAAAATGTTTAGCTTGCACAGGTATGTTGATTAGGCTTGTGAAATCCTGTACTGATGTGTCCATGCCAGAAACCACTTCTGTGTAGATGGACTTAGGACAACTGTACTGATTTTTGCAGTTGTGTCTGTGGCTCACAAAGGATATTTTTAATACACTTGTATGAAAAACAAGTTTACTGACATAGCGTATCTGTAATAAGCTGTAGATTTATAGTCTAACATCCTGCCGGAGGGGTGTGATCTACCAGAGCACACATGGGAGTTCTTTGCAGAATACAGCCTACAACTAATTTCTGCAGGTGGGAAATGTCAACAAAAAATAAAACTAATGTTGTGGAATACTTTTAAATCCACAAAATTAAGCAATGGATTCCACACCACCCTCCCCTAGTAAAAATGACCAATGTACTGGAAGTATTTCCTAATCAGTTATAAAAATTCCTAGCATAGAATATCAGTGCAGAAGATTGTTTAGATTATAACCACAGAAAATTCATTACTTCCATATGTAGGGAACCCACTGAAGCAATATTAGCTGACTTGCATACTTAAATTCCACCTGCCTCTTGCACTTTACTCCACAGACATGAATTGCTCATACAAAACCACATTAAAATTTTGCATCTAAATATTTCAACCGTCTCAAAACTTCTGTGAAGTACTTGATAGTACTTGTTTGATCTTTATAACAGACAACGTTGATAAACCTGATAGTTTATATTCAGTGAACTGAATTAGTCCAGACATAAGACTGTAGTTGGATGAATCTGTTCTTAGATTTCATGTTTTTAAGCTTCTTGTATTTTATTCAAGACTGGAGTGGCTGTGGTGTCAATAATTGTAGTAAATTTTGCTTGCCTTACCTTTTCCTTAGTAGCAGATTAAAGTTCATTTTGTTGCTTGCTAACACAAAGATTTTTTATTATGTTTTCACTAAAAATCTTTTTACTTAATTTGTGTATAAGCACATAGTAAGGAGTTAAATTTGTCATACAAGATAGATTTCTGACTGGGCATGTTTAAGGAAATTGTTGGCATGTATTCCAGTTACAATTAACACTTAGTACTCTGGGAGCTAGAATCTGTGCAATAAATGAATAGAAGATTTGTTTGCACATCCTATGTTTAAATTGAGAACACCATAACTTGTATAGATGCATTTGTTTCACATAAGGAACAAATTTATTATTTTGCAATGAAAACACATCATTGCAGAACTGACCTGATGGAAATAATGACCAACTGCATTCCTAGATTTATCCTAAGCAGAACTGTTGGCCTTCAGAAGACCTCAAATTTATAATACTGCCAGCATGAACTGTGATTAATCCGTGGCACATGTGTTGGCAGAATTTTCTTGTACGTATGTATACTCCTTGTTCTTTTTACTGAAAAAGTGGTGTATTCTTGTTAGCATGAGATGCCATTCATTACTAAAATTGTTCTATGGCTAACTAGTTAACTTTTAAAATTTTTTTTTGGTATTTTTTTAATAACTTAGTTATGAGTGAAAAGCCACCTATTAAGAGTAATTTAAATGGTCTCTTATTCATAGGTTTAGGAAACTTGTTACTTTAGGAAACTTGTTACTTCATAACTGTGGCAGATGTAAGATTTTAAAATACTGTATTAATTTTTAGTCTACCAGCAGAAAACACTAATTTAACCAGAACTGGGAAAACATACAGACTTGATTTATATATATATTTTTTTATTTTTTTTTTTACAATTTTTCATTTACAGAGACTAACTTATTCAGTGTGTCTTTTCTTGTTCATCATACCAAGTTATTGTAATAAGTATGGTTGATGGCAATGAAACCTTTCTGGAATTTATTAATACTGGGTATTAATCTTTCTTTGGATATGTGGTATTTTCCTTGGCAGCTAGTGTAGGGGCAATGATACTTAGTTTTTCTCCCTGGTGAATGTTGTATCTCATGTGTGGTGTTTGGGTCCTGTTAGAGGCAGCCCGTACAGGAGGGGTCCATGTTAGTTGAGGCTGTTAAAATTCATTCAGTTCTCTTTTGGTTTTCTGGTCCTCTGCTTAAGTGTTTAAATTAGCAGGTATGTATGTGGAGAACACAGCAAAAAAGCTTAGAATTGACCATTTGGGGGTGCTGGTGAGTAGCATGAGGTATCATCTTGATTGCACCCTTTAACACTCAAAGTATTAATAATTTAGGTGACTTAGGGAGGACTCGACCTTCCATAGGAGTTCAGGACTGCTAAACTATTGATTTGCAAAAAAACCCCAAGAAACCCACCCCTGAGAAACCAAGGCAAAAAACCCTGGTGATTTGTTAAAAGAGAAAGTGGTTTATGCTAGCAAGTTATGTGCAATAAAGAGCTGTTTCAATTATTACTTTGATATAAAAAAAACTTTCTTAAATAAAATCACTTTCCTTTTAAACAAACTTACTGTGTTAATACAATGTTACTCAAACTGTTAGGCTAGTTTACCCCTTTCTTGAAACTCTTACAACAGTAGGCATGTAACTAACTACAGCAGAGTTTAAAATGATGCTTTAGTCTTATTTGTGAAAGCCTGTGGTGTGAATTTTTCAAACTGTAGCAAGGGTAGTAGTTTTGTGATTTTAATTTGTGGCTTTCTCTATGTCTGAAACCATTTTATGTTTTGCTATCATAAGACTTTCCCATAAAGCTTGCATACATACATGTAACACCTAATTCATAGAATGCTTAGCCATTCAAAATATTAACTGATAATATAAATAAAATACCTTTCTTATATCCTTGGATTGCATTTCATAATCTTGATGGATCAGGCTTCCCATGGTAACATCTGTATCATAGTCATAGAACTGGGCTGATTCTTGCTGTATAGGTGGTGCTGAATTTACCAAAGGTACCAGTGCAAACAACAAAAAAGTAGTCTGCAAAGTCTTCATTCTTGCACAGAGCAATGTGTCTGCTTTCACTGAGCTGGTGACGAGCTGCTCGTGTGTTGACTATGGAGAATACTTTCTTTGTGACTGGAAATGAAAACGCAATCCGTCAAAACAATATTTCAAGCCTAGAGAACTAGTTGGCAGGGGTTTCTAACACATAAGGAACATGGAACAACTTTTAACTCTTGACATCCTTTAATTAGGCTGTAGCATTATATAAAGTGTTCTTAACATGAAACTGGTAAATAATATAAATTTTCCAACTAATAAGGAAAATAGTACCTTATTTGCATTTGCTTGTTTCCCAGTGTGTTATTTTTGTTAATAGCAAGCAGATTTTGAGATATAATGTAGCATGTATGTTGGTGAACAAATTAAAATGAGAAAGATTCAAATTAATTATTCTTCATTGTGAAAATAGTGATTTTTCAAACCTCAATGGTCTGTAATGATATTCTTTCATTGTCTTTGCCTTTATATTTGGAGGTAAAGAAAAGTGAACACCCCCAGATTATTTTACAGGTTGTATGCTTTTCGAGCAGGGGAAGCAGACTACACACATAATCTTGAAAACATTTTAAATACATGCACAATAACTTGAAAAGTAAATCTTTACACAGCATTTTTTCCTTTTTACTGTCATTAAGTGTTTTATTTAAACTTTAGGTTACTATACATTAAGGAAAAAAGTCCACTTACCGTTTTAGCAGATTCAAAGTTCTTCTATGGTTGTTGTGAAACCATATATCCTCATCTATATGTTAACCTAATTGGACTGATAAAAGAGTAAAGTTATGAATTACATCCAACTTGTTGAAGTGAATACTCTGAAAAGTTTGACAGCCTTAAAAGTGCTTTCCATGGGGTAAGAAATGCTTTGCCAGAATTCTTTCCCAAGGGTAAGAGGTAATATCCTGGAGCAGGGGGGTTGTGCTCTGAGTAATGTCTGTAAGTTTGTGTAGCTCATCCTACGTCTGATATTACTTGTTAAAATGGTAGCCTTCTGCTTTATGGTGATTTGCCCCTTATAATTGCTAAGGTTTTTTCTGTAAATCAGATATTAATTGTGCAAACTAGAGGTCTATAACAGGGCATGTGTTACCCATTTTGTTTAGTGGTTTAGCTAGGAGACAAAGCAGCTGCTTTCTGACTGAGGCAGAGGTAGAGCCAAAGCATATGTATACCATATTAGTCACATTTTATGAGTAATAAAATGTTTCATTACAAGTTTTATATGTTTAGAGATGTTTCACCTAAATATAAAATGGAAACTTCTCAGTCTGAAGAGTGGAAACAAAACACATTTTTTAGAATTGTGTGTATTGATCTTCACACGAGTAATTCATGTCTAAATGCTTCACTGAATGACTCGTTAGGCAATTTATTGAAAAACTGCTTTCACATTAAGTATTTATTTAGAGTTAAGTTCTATGTCAGTTCTATAGATAACTTAATAAACACTGTCCAGGTGTAGAATTTTCATCTGAAATACAAGCAGCAATTTTCTGGATTTCTAATGCATTTCTTCCTCCCCCATTCTTTTCCTTATTATGTAGTCTTGGCAGTCAGTACAAATGTGAGCCAGATGACCAGCTTGAAAGTTTACAAAGTAGTTTCTCTGAGTCTTTAAAAACTATGTAGCAATAAATTCTAGTGGGAATATAATCAGATTTACGTTTCTCTTTCATTTCTATGACTTCATTTTTTTTGCTAGCACTGTCAGCCAGAGTAATGTTTATAACAGATAAACAGTGGACCTATTTGGTAAGTTTTCTTCTGAGTGCTTCCTTGTTTAGAAGCCAGATGTCTGTAGCAAATATGCAAATTGTAAAATGGCTACAGCCATTTGTCCTCTAAACTTATTTTCAGTTTATCATCAATTACCATTTTCTGAGCTCATTAGTATTTTATGAAAACTTTCATTTAACTTATGTACAAAATAATGTCATAGTTTGCACTTGGAGCTTGGTCTGTAATAGTGATCTTGTTGTAGGTTTATAATTAAAATATAAAGGGCTCAGTTATGGGATTTGGCTTCTGAATCACATAGGTTCCTTATCATATTAATAACAGAATTTGAAGTGGCAAGGTTACACAAAGGTGTTTTCTGCTGCACAACGTTCTGACATTGCTGTCAGAAGTACTGTGTATGACAGAATGATGGCTTTGCTGAGAAACAGACAAAAAAAATGCAGAGTCAATACCATCTTGCGTCATTCATGGATTCATGCATATTTCAAAGGTAACACCATCAGCTCTGCTTTGTACCTAACCTCTTTCCAGCTACAGCCCTTCCTGCCAAACAAGCAGGTTAAGATTTTCTGGGGCATCCAAGTGTTTCCAATGCTTGAATGTAATCAAAGGATTCATGTTCCAAGGGAAATGTATTAACTATTGAAGCTGAAAGCATGGGTAGAATATTAAATATATTTATGATCTAATGAGAATTTATTTTGCAAGTATTGCAACCCTAGATTTTATATGGGCATAGCTTAGCTTTTTCCTTATGATGATTTCTAAAAATGACCGAAAATTGATAAATGATAAATGAGTCCTCAAACTTAGGAAGTCTTCATGCAAGAAAGCTGTTACTTGTTTTGATCTGCAAAAGGAGAAGAGGCTCTGTAATATGTTGGGCTTTAGTTATAGCTTCTGCAGGTCACACGTCAAAATGTTTTTAATCAGGGTCATGGGATTTCAGTGGTATGCTTACCACAAAAACACTGTGTAATGTGGGTACTCACTGCTGTTCTTTAAGCATTTAAAAGAAATTAATGAACACTTAAAAATACATTTGAAGAGTGATAGTGTAAGTTGTTACCTTGGCATGATTATCATGAATTTTTACCTTAAAGTTCAGTTTTACTTTCACTTTAAACTGTCACTGCCAAATAAAGTACTAGTCTTATATTTCATCTGCTTGTCATCCCTTACTCTAGGAAGAAAAAGTAGCAACAAATAATTTCAGACAAAAACAATTGTTACCAGCATATGTTGCAGATGCTCCTGTCAGACCAAGGAAAAGGGGTGGCCCAAGTAGCTTAATATTATCATCATGAGAATGATAATATTGCTTCTTTCTGTAACAGTGCTGCTTTATTCATATTTAAAAGGGCTTGAAGCATCTGCAATATCCTAATAATCTGAAAAATCATCTGAGAAGTGTGGTTCATACACACTGGCATTAAGGAAATATTTTCCCTGGCAAACAGTGTGTGCTTTCTGGGCACTGCATGTGCTTAGAACTTTGATATGTAGGTACCTGATTCTTCGACTCTAGTTACATTGATCTTTATACTTAGAAGGTGACTTCTTTTCTGGAAGCTGAAACAAGCTCTGTTGTCGAGTAATTGAACTCCATTTTTTTTTTTAAGAAGGCCTCGATAATCAGAAAACATTTTGGAATGCTTTCTGATTTGCCAGGTGTGCCATTTTGGGTTTTTTAATTTTTTTATTTTTTTAACCCATGATATCTCAGATACACTGACTGGCTTTTCCCACATGAAACTTTCACTCAAAATGTTGGGCATTTAAAATTGTTCTTTTACTAGTTGTGTTGAAATGGAATCCTGGCATAAATTTTAACAGTAGTTATTTCCCTACAATTTCGTAAGGATATGAGATATAGCTGAAGGTGCAAATGGAGTAAAATACTTTTTACTTCAAGTAGAGGGAATCCAAGTCAGTCCAAAAAGGGACACCTATGCTCTGGATTCTGCTTGCAGAAAAACTTAAGGGAAAATGTTTGCATGTAAATGTTTGCATGTACATGTAAAATTTGTTCCTTGTGGCCTTCTGTCAGGATAGACAGGGACTAAGAAAAGGTTTTTGGGAGCAAAAAAAACCCAAAGTTGTATGGGTATGGATAGCAGAGATAGGAAAGGTATAGAGGAACACAACAACAACAAAAAAAAATTAAGGTAACTGCGAGCTGTGTATGCTGATGATTAAATCTTCTTCAGCATTTGGTAAGTAATCTCATGTTTATCAGTGTTTCTATGTCTAGAGCAGGTAAAGCAATAAATCAGGCTGAAAATGCTCCAAATGAACTGAGGAAAGGTTTTGTTTTGCAGGCAGATGAGTGGGTTTTGTGAATTATTTGAACTGGCTGATGTTCAGCTCAATCTGTTTATCTTGTGCTTGAAGTGGCCTCGAACATTCTGCTCTGATTAGAGCTTTAGTATGACGTGTTCATATCTGCTCTCACCATTCTGCTAACACTTCGAAAGGCAGATCAAAAAAGCAACCAGTTTTCTTAAAAACTAATCAGGTGCATACTGCAAAACCTGTCATGGGTGTTTCTTACCAGTTCTCATAGGTGCTAGCATGTTAATTATTTTTTACTATGTTAGGTGTTTTTTGCTTAGTACTTAAGCTTAGTACAAAAATTATAGGAGAGATCTTTTCTGTACTTTCAACATTGTTTTAGTGTTTTTACAATGGAACTGAGGGTTGATTGCTAATAATTATGTGTGTGGCACTTAGTCTTTTTTGTGGTAAATCCCTGTGAGACACTGAAGTACTGATTGACATGAAAAGAGTCAATCAGACTGGGTAGCCTTTCCTCCCTTTAGAGGCTGCTGGTTGGAAATTACTTCTCTGGGGTGCCTGTAGGAATTATGTGGAAGCAGGGAATGACACTGCCTATCCAAAGAATCATGATTGTGTGATGAGAGGCAGAACTCTAAGAGGGAAGAACAGGAAAAATGGAGACTGAAGGAAGGTTGCTGTATTCTGTATGAAATAAACCATATTTAATTATTTTGATTTGTTCTATATTAAGGCAAAGAAAGTGTATTTTTGCAGATGTTTAAAGAGCTTGGCTTTCTTCTTGTCTCTAAAGGACAATATTGGCAAGTTCTGTAGCTTTTAGGTTTTATTGGTTTTAGGTGTTCTTGGATGTATGGATTATTGCTTAGCTTCCCCATGCCTGATGAACACTGGGAGTCACTTATACAGAATGTTCGAAGATTAGTGTCTTCCCTTAGGCAGAAATATGTCTGACATAATGAGATGGAAACAAATTAAGAAAGCCTTTAAAGACTTTTGGGCATTTATCAACCTAGACATAATGAATTTTCTTTTGCAAGTGATTTTTTTGCTCCATATGGAAAGTTCATTTTCAATATTTCTTCGCATGTAAATTGTGTGAAGTGTGATTGAACACTTTGTAATATTGACCAGCTGCTCTTGGTTAGAATAATTATAATAGAAAAGGTTGTCTAGAGTAACACGTAGTTATTGAACCAGCCTGAGAACATCTACAAAATAATCTGCAAGCAGTGAAACATGGATTTGCTGTTAAAGAGAACAAAGGCTTGAACTGATGTTTAAACTGAACTCAGTTCAGTTTGTAGTCTTCTTTTCTCATTTTTTAAAATTTGAAATAAATAACCCCATTATTCTGGATTGTTCTTTAGTTCATTTTCTTTTCCTAAAATGCAGACCTTTTTCTGCTTGACTGTGTGGCATGATTACTATTACCTTCTTAAGTTAATTTTGTCTCTTTGATAGTGCAGCTGCATGCTTGGACTGCTGCATGTATGTGTGACAGAACTCCTGCATCCTCCTCTGATATATTCCAATTCAGCATGCTGAGGGACAGAGGAGACTTTGGAGATAGTATTAACTGTAAGATAATGGCCATGTATTACAAGAAAACGTAGAACATTACTCAAGATGCCAAATGACTAAAAAAGTACTGGAGATAAAATAGTTATGCGTAAACACCTCCTGTATTTTTATTAAAAGTTGCAAATATTTCCAAGGCTTGGTGAATTAGATTTAGTTCAGGTCATTGTTAGGGCCACCAGCTGCAAAGTAGAGGCAGCTGAAAAATGATCTAGTGATTGTATGAACATCCATATGTTTCTGATTTATAATCAGAATTTTTTTAAGCTGAAGACATTGCTGTTATTCCTTGCACTTCTAGAAGAGAGCCTCCTTGTATCAGTTATTGTGTTACAAATGAATAAAGCATATTTTTAAAAAGATGCAAAATATATAGAAATCAAACCATTGTTAACAAATGGAAATGGTAACTGAAGTAATGGTACTGTCTGCTATTTACACAGAGTCCTCTGTTGAACATCTGTTCTCTTTAACTTGGCTTATATATCATCAGTTATATCCTGAATCAAAAGTCATCCTACCTCAATTTATTGAAGTTGCTTAGAATTCCTTCCTGAATTATCATTACTTCTTTATAATAATATCATTTGCTGAGAGACATTAATATGTCTACAGGGACTCTAGACTCATTGCTCTGACACTCATTTGTCTTTATATGTATCTTACTTCAGTGTTTGTTATCTTTTCCTTATGTTATTCATGGCATCTGCTTTACTGTCGTGTTTATGACTACTTTTCAGATTTTTTTTTCCTTGTGATGTACTTAATAATAGAGGAAGGTCGATTAATTTGTTTCTTCTGTAGATGATGAATTTATGCATTGAATTATGAGATCAAGGTATTATTTATGTTTCTTTTTCAATTAGGTTGTTAAACAAGTAAATGGTAGACAAAATGTCTTAAACACAGTAACTGTGTATATCTGTGGAACTCAATAGCTTCCAGCACTGTATGCACAACTTGGTTTGTTGCTGATAAGTTCTGGCAGTAATACCTGAAAAATATTGCAAAATTTTTTTGCTGTATAACTTGGGGTTTTTTTATTATTATTAAATAGTATGTTCTCCTTTCATACTTTTCAGATAGGAAATTCCTATGTCTATTGCTTGCACTGATCAAGTTGGGAATGAAGGAAATTGATTCATATTTTAACAGTGGAGTATGTTAGAGCAAGTCAGAAAACTTGCAATGTAAATCATCTGTTTTCTATAAAGGAGTTACTTTCCTAATCCGTGTAATTTTTGTTGTCAGAATACTGAAGTAAATATCTCAAAAAATAAGCCTTATAAGTAATAAATACCAAGAAAATGGGAAAAAGGCAAATGACGTTACCTCTGCTTTGAAGCTGGAGGAAGAAATGTAGACAGTTGGATTAAACTTCTGTTATTTTTCTTCCACTGTTTGGATTTTTACAATAACCTTTTCACCTTTGTGATAAAATCTGTTTGTCAGTTTTGGGAGCTTTAATTTTGTGGATTAAAGTTTAGTCATAACTGAATGTTTACTAGAATTCTGTGAGGCTTTTCCCACCCTATAGGTTTCCATGAGTGTCCAAGTGTTCTACAGTGCTCTAAGACAACCTTGCTAACAACTTTGGATAATACTGAGAATATGTAACTTAGAGTTCAAGAAAGTTCCATCAACATTTACACAAAAGAAACTTGGAAAACATGTTTTTTCAGAATAGTTTATGCAAACCTGAAAGTAGAACTGAGATTTCATTTTTCTTATTTCCTGTGTTTTTTCTTGTGCTTCTCCTAGTGATTTAATTTTAGTGTTTTAATCACGGATGAGTTTTTGAAGTGAATCTCCTGATAAGTCTCTTAATTTACTGCCTCTTATTTCACATCACAGCACTCTTTGAAGTACATGGACAGTACTTTTTGGATGAAACAAAACAGAAGATGTATGTATTCAGGGATGTACCTGGTGTGCTGCAACCACAGCAGCACACTAATGGGTTTTAATTAGTGGCTACAAGTAGTCTGAAGTACAGCTTATCTCCCTAAGAAAAACAGTGTGTGTCTCATGGCCTCATCACAAGTATTTTGCTCTACTTGTCCAGCCTAATGCTTCACCAATTGCTAATGCAGACACAATGATCAGGCTTTGCTTCTGCATTTACTGAGTCCTCTGTAAATAAACTAATTAGGGTGTCTGAGACTTGTTAGGCTTTGCTGGTAAAATAGGTAGCATTTAAATGCATGTTTTGCTTGTAGTTTGAGTCTATTCCCTGCTTAAAAAGACTATATAATATTCTGAAAGTAAATAACAGCGTAAGCATGAAGCATTTATGTTTTGATGGCAGACTCCATGCGGTTATGTAGTGGGTACTGGTTTATACAGAGCTCCACACTTATGTGGCTGGGCTGCTTTGTGTACCTGAACAGTGTGGGTGTCTGTCTGCTTCAGGAGCACTGCAACATCAAGCACTGTAGACATGCTGTTCCCAAATTTAATCTGTTAGTGCTTAAAGCTTTGAGTTAAAATATATCAAGGCAATAAACATACACTAGTAGAGAAGAGCTGTACCAATATGTTAACACAAATTGTGAGAACGTAGAACTGGGTGTGGGATTCAAAATCCAGTTTAGTGTACAATATCCTTTCTCCAAAAGTAGCCATAAGCAGGTGCTTTGAGAAGACAGAGTGGGACAAGCATGTCCGATTCTTTTCTTGTCATGTTTCCAAATATTCTTCCATTCTCCAGCTATTTTCAGCTTACCACTTACCACCTAACAACCTCTAATGGATCTTTTCTGAGAAATACCTACTCAGTGCTACTTATAAAGCAGCCATTCCATATCTTTGGTGGCCTATTACTTTTCTCTGTTCCTTTTCTAATTATGCCACGTGTAGAGATTACATCTACCTGAAGGGCTTGGAAATCAATAGCATGTTTAATGTCTGGGTTAGCCATGGATGTGCATAGGAACCTAAAGATATCTCCCACTTTCTGTTTCTCCCTAGTTACTCTCTGTTTGAATTTTCTTTTTACTGCTTGTAGATACTAAGCCAGTGTTTTTGTTGAACTACTTGAGAGTCTAAATTACTTGGGAGTCTTGCTCCTGAGTGGTGGTGGTCAGCTCATGCTTAATTACTTTTTATGTGAAACTGGTAACATCTTTTCGATTGATATAACTTTCTATTTTAAAATGTTGAATGACATTGGCTATTTTAGCATCCTGAGACCCTTTTAAAATCATTCTTCATTGGGCTTTAGCATCTGTACTGTCATTTCACTTCTCAGCCCAATTTGTCTATCTTTTGCAAGTGAATTACCTTGAATAAATTCCCTGCAGAGACTCTTTGCAATACTTCCACCCGTGGGCTTCCTCCACAGCAAGAATTAAACTCATGGCATTTCTTACGTTTTATTTGATTTTCTCTGTGCTGTCACATCAGTGGCAGCCTAATTTCCTTAAAGACCTTACAGAAATTTCTTTAGAAAGGTTGAATCATGATCTCACTTTTCCACATCCTTCATAATTCCTCCATCGAATTCTAGGAACTTCAAAGAAACAGAGTTGCAGTGTAAAAGCACCATGGCTTTTGCAGAAGCCATGTCCAGTCTTACCAGAGGAAATTGTATTTACCTAGGTATCCATTAATCCTGTACTTTATTATAACTTCTGACTGCCCTGGTACAATTGTAAGGCTAGCAAGTCTTTAGTCCCTGGGCAACCATAAATCTTTTTTTAAAGAATGGTATTGTTTGCCACAGATGAGAAACAATGAATATTAACTGAAAAGTGAGCTATGGTGGATGAGCTTGCAATACAATTCTCATGTTCCACCTGGAAGTGGTTAATGTAGTAAATATTGAAAACTTGAGCTGTTTTATCAGTTTGATATATATTTAAGAAATGTCTGTAAATACTTGCTACGAAGACAATTTCATTAATTCTACTTTAAAACTAAACTTAAGGTTCGCTTCATTAATGTTTTTAAAAGGCAGGATGTTTGTGATAAATACTGGTAATATATTTGAATAGTGTTCTATTTTTGAAGCTGAGCAAGGCTTTAATAATAAGTCTGTTAATTTATATTTGCATTTTGAGCACTATTCACTTATACTTAAAGTCTGAAATAGATGAAGGTTATGAATATGTAAGTATGCTATGTGTTTAATAACCAAAAATAATTGATGTTTTCTTAAATTTATGTATGTGTAACAGTAGTTTTGATAAGTGTATTTATATATAGTAATGAAGACAAACATATATTCCTCCTTTGTGAAACCACAGGTACTTGAGGTTGATGTATGTTGATAAGCTTTTTTTTTTTAATAAAGAGAGTAAGGGGAAGATAAATTCTGCAGCACTGTAAATTTGTGTGACTACAAAATAATTTGGCATTAATACTATGCCTGCTCAGAATGTGGAAAAGGATAAGGGGAAAGAGAAACAGGTTTCTTGAGTTAGTTGACCAAAGAACCCAACTTAATAATTCACTAAATTTTGTATCCAGAATTTTACAACCAGGTGTTCTTAAACCCTATATATTCTTAAAGCTTATATTAATGAGCTTATGAGGATTTTCTTACCTTGTTAATATCTTAGTTGTTACATCAGAAACGAAAATAACTAAGATAAGTTTCAGAAAAATCCAAATCAAACTTGCCTGAAACTCTTTAAAAATTCTAATAGATTTGCTCACAACAATTTGCGTAGCCTTTCACGCTTTCCTACATGTAAAGTATAATGTAAACATTGGTGGCATGATGTATGGTTTCATTTTTTCCATTTTTTTGATGTTGAAAATGGTGATTCTCACAGCTAAATTATTTCAGGAAATAATTGCTGAAATAGAATTTTAAACAAAAGCAGTGAAGTGCCCAATAGTAATACCTTGCCTTGCATTATTTGCATCTTTTTCAGGTATAAAACATAATAAAATTTGCATAGCTCAAGTAGTGGGTAGTACTTCACATTGCTAAAAGCAATCAAGCAATCTTCCTGCTTTGAAGTGGAATATAGTCAATTGGTATTAGCTAAGCAAAGGGGTAGTCTAAGGTAAAAAACAAAACAAAACAAAAAACCCACAACAAAACAACAAAACCCTGGATTGCTACTGTTTGTGCCTATTCTGCTTGAGGAAGAGTTGTAATACAAAGACATCACATTATTATGTGTCTTCTACAATAATGTGGGCTAAAGCATAAGTAAAATGTAGGTACCAATGGTTCAGTTGTATTAATGCACATCCTTTGCCTGCTCTCCTAAGACTTGACAAAAAGTTGTTGTTACTTGTATTACTCACAAGCTAAATTCTCCTTTGAAAGAGTTGTGAAAGTTGAGGTACAAGTAGAGAAGTAAATGCTATAATATACCTTGTCAGGATACTGTAACCATAAAATGAGGAGGATTTGAAACTCAAAAGTTGGTGGTTTTCTTGTCCAATTTGAAATAGAAAAATGAAACATTTATATTTCTGGAAAAGGCAGAGGAACATAGTAGAGGTATTTTTGTGATCTCATCCTCCTATTCTTTCTGTGTGTTGTCTATACTCTACTGCTGTTAGTAGTAGCATGTATATATAGCTGGATGGATTTTTTGGCCTTATCCATTTGTCACTATTGTGCATGGCTGATTTGCATCTTACTCATTTTGCAAGTTGGATCACATTTTCTAAAGTTTTTTCAGGTAGATTTTATCAGCTTAGGCTGCCCAACCAAGGATGAGTCCATCAAGCCAGCTAACATATCAAACTGCTGTCTAATGCTAAGGGATATGCCCTTTACTACTAATATAATATTTTTTTATTGTATCAATAATAGAACATTTTAGTACGATAAAATCCTATCTCTACTTTATAGATGGAGATAGGAATATAGATGTCACAAACTATTCAACTGTTCTAAAATGGATATGAATATCTTAGCTAAGGAAAAGTACCTGTATATACTCATTAACAATGATTACTTAAAGTAAGGGTGAAAGTAGTTGCCCTCTGCTTCATAATCTTCTTCTGTTTCCTGGTTATTTGTTTCATGATCATCTTCTGCTTCATGGTACTCTTCTGCTGTTAAAAATCGTCGAAACACTGATGTTCTTAGCTGAGTTGACTTGTTGACGTGAACATTTTGTTCCCCATAATAAATGGTTCGAATGTGAGGGAAGCAAAAAAATGCATATGTGCTTATTGGAATTGTAAGCTTATTTTGATCCACTCGTATATAGGTTAATTGGTTGGTGTTCATTGGATCAATAGATGGACACATCAAAGTAACGTTTATGACTGTAAGAGAGAAAAAATAAAAATTAAAATACATAAACCAGCTAGATTTTAGACCTATTACAAAGGTCAAACTGGTTTTGAAATCTAAAAAGGAAGCTTTAATTTGCAGTGTATATTATTAGTATAAACTTCCCTTTGTTTTAAAATGGTTTTGTAAATGACAATGACAACAATTTTGGCATTTGCAAAGTATACAGTTGTAGGGTAAACCGAGCATGACTACTGCTACAATTTATAATTACTACTGTAATTTGTGATTACTAATGGAATATTTTCATAATTCCTTTTCACTGTATGTTTTTATCAATTGTCCATCAACAAGGGCTAAGTTTACTGTACAAATAACTAGTGTAATCTTAAAAAACTGCAAATTAAGGGTAAGGTGCAAAAATAAAATCCTTTCTAATTTCAATGTTGCTTGGACTAAACTAACCAGGGGTGTGTTTACACTGTATCTTGAAGGAGATGGGATAATATTCTTTCTGTACTGTAAGTTGATTAAAAGCTACATAGCTACATTTACTCCTGTGAAGCACAGAGTCACATTCTGGGTCAGTGCCACATCAGCTGGTTAGTTGAGAACACAGATAGCTAAAAGCCATCAGAGTACTTCTTAAACAGCATGCAAATGTGGATGACTTCTGGATTGCATGTTTTGTTCAAATGTGACCTAACTGAGAAGCTCCAAGGTGGCAGGTCCTTAAAACCAAGGGTACAACAAAAAAAGATGGATTTTGATAGAGGCTTTTTATGGTTTGAGGGGGCACATGCTAGTTTTTTTATATCAATATGAGAACCAATACACCAATAGAGGGCGTTGAGGTCCCTGAAGGGATCCAAGGGGACCAAACACAGGGGTCTGGATTCCTGCCATGCTCTATTAAGGCCAGGAGGACAGGAAGCCCCCCTTCCTACTGCCTTCTTCCTTGCTGCTTCTGTATGGCTGGAGGTTTTGGAGAGTGGCTCCTGCTCTTTATCAGCTTGCCACATGCTCTGCAGGATCTGAATCCCTCTGGAGTCAACTCTGTAACAGGGGACTTTTGGATACTTATATTAGTGATCATTGAGACGGTTCTAGTTCTTTACCCGTCTTTTACTATTTCTTCCCTGCTCTAGTAAACTTTTTCTGGTTTTAACTTAAAGGTTGGAAGTCTCTATTCTGTATTCCCCTTTTCTATTCCCCTTTTCCTTTCAAGGGCTGGGAGGAGCAATAGAGATCAATTATGTTCTCTGGGTTTTTGTTTGCCCTGCCCATTAAACAAAGACAAAACTAGAATTTGTTAATTCTGGATGATAAGGAAGTTATTCCAAGCTTGCCCTCTTCCCAAAACCAGTGCCAAAATCCCCAAAGTTTTTTGCTTTTAAACAACTGCAACCATCAACATACTTTCAATGTCATTGTCTTCAATGTACAAATGCTGCAAACTTCTTGGAATGTAGAATACTTGTTTCAATTTGTTATGGCCAAGGTTAAGTTCCAGAAGGTTGGGTAGACTAAAGGTGTTGCGTGGAATGTTCTGCAGCTTATTGTGGGACATTCTTAGAGCAATGATTTTTTTAAGTCTGCTGAAATAATTTTCTGGAATGTAAGAAATTGAGTTATTTTCAAGAGAAAGGTGCATAAGTGAGGAAGGCAGATCAGGAGGCATAGTCTGTAATTTGTTGTTGCATAAGTTGAGCTGAGTTAAATTTTTCATGTTTGAAAATGGTTTTCCTTTGAGTACGGAGTCATCAAGAAAGTTACTGCAAAGGTCAAGCATGGTTATGTTAGGTAATCCTTCCAGTGCATTTCCAGGTAACTGAGAAATCTTATTGGAACCAAGGAGAAGTCTCTCTAGAGAGCTGGGGAGTGGGGATGGAAATTCTTCTAATTCATTATGTTGTAAATGAAGTTGCAGTAAGTTTGAAAGTTTGACAAAAACACCAGAGTCAATCATATGAGATTTAATTTTGTTGTGGCTGAGGTTAATTTCCCTTAAGAAGGTAACGTTTGTGAATGGTCCTGCAGGCACAGCTTCAATATCATTGCTTTGCAGGTAAAGTTGTTGGACATGATTGGGGATATTTGGTATTGTCTTCAGCTTACGATGGTCGCAGTACATGGATAATGGGAAAGCAGGTGGACAAAAGCATTCTCTGGCACATTGAACTGGAAAAGGAAAGCGAAGAACTTCAGCTTCTGTATTTGGATTAAAATAATATGGATGTTGATGATCTGACTCCTCATCATATTCATCTTCAAAATCGTAATCTCCATATTGACAAAAGACCATAGCAGCCCAGAGGAGATGAATGATTGATAGCTGGCTCATAAGCCCCATATTTAGATTTTTATGTTGTATCCTGTTGGTGAGAAGAAAAAATAAATTTATTTGATAGTCCTAAAGTAAATCAGTTTTAAGAAAGAGGAATATAAAATAAAGTAACTAGAATACTACAGTTTTTTGGCAGCACTGTCTGTGACATTATTAGCAAAAACAAATTTTAATCTGTGTCTTTCAAGAGAACAGCCATAAACTAATGCACCATCCTTGAAGTAAACACAGGTTTTCTGTCTGACTTCAGACAAGAAACAGCTTTCTACCTGTGCTGTGCTTGTTGCTGAAGGACATTATAACAGCTGGGAAAGGAAAAGAACCCCATCCTTTATTCTCTTCTCCCTTTACAGAGAAGTTGGAAAAGGACTTTTTTTATTTAAAGTGAGATAATCCAGGTACTGGACATTTGAGATGCTGCATTCTTTCCAGCGTAATGGGTTGAACATCACCTTTACAAGCCATTTTTAGAAGGGTGCAGATGGAATTCCTGAGCAATGTTTCTTCTTCGACCTTCAGAAACACACAGCATTGTCAAAACACAAACATGTCAAGGTGAAACCTTTTTACCAAATATGCTCGTTTTAATCACTATGAACCTGCACTACACAAATGGTGCAAGGTCAGCGTTCTAGAATCTTAAAAGGTTGTTTGGAAGGGATTTTTGACAATCATGTCATCCAGCATGGTGTTCCAAGTGTTTCCATCCTCAACACTAGATCAAATCAGCCTAGCTTTGTCTGGGAGAGCCTCCACAATTTTCATGGTGGAATTCCAGAATCCCTCTAAATAAACCAAGTTAGTGTTCTACTACACTTCTTGTAAAGAACTTTACTACTTGCTAAACATCCAGGCCGTGTGTCTGCTGTCCTTATTTTTAAATAAAATTATTTTTGTTTTAAATACATATTCTCAGCTAAGGTGAGGTAATAGCAGGATTGTTTCAATAAATAAAGCAGTGAAACTTCAAAATATTGTATCTTATATAAAATTGATATTTATGTGGCATTTCTGTGGCATTTTGCATTGTTTTTCTATTTTCTGCAAAACACAGCTTAGTATAATGCCTTAATGGTGATAAATTTATATTTTTGAAAGTTAAAATGAAATACAATTTAACCCTTGTAGTCTTGCACCTCGGGAGGAAGAATGCCATGCACCAGTATGGGTTAGGGGTGGACCTGCTGGAAAGCAGTTCTGAGGAGAAGGATCTGGGAGTCCTGATAGACATTAAATTATCTGTGAGCCAGCAGTGTGCCCTTGCTTCCAAAAGGCCATTGGAATCCTGGGTTGCATAAGGAAGAGTGTGCCAGTACAATGTCTGAGTGAAATGATTTCTTGTATTTTCTAGCTTAGAGTTTGAACTTTGTATTGTTTGTATTTTAATGCTTTTTAAATCAAGTTTCATAATTGATTAAAACTCTTAAAAGCAGGCCTGAATGGAGTCAGCAGCTCAGATATTTGAAATCCTATTGTAAGTAGGTCCTCAGCAAAGCCAGAATCTTGATACTCCTCCAGCATCATCAGATGTCTGAACTTATCTAAGTAAATGGCAGAAATATGTCTATACAGAGAGCAGCCTTGCACTTCAAGCATCACATAAATGCACAATTCTTATAAACTTTGCAAACATTTGTTGGGTTGTGAAAAGCAGTGCTGTGCTTCAGAAGCAATTAATTTGTGTTCATATTTCAGGCAGTGTATATTGAGACAACACTTCTTACCCTATTTCTGTCTTCTAGTCAGACCTGGTGGTGTCATCTTGTATAAAATCTGTTTTCTAAATCCTCCAACTTGATATTTTTTTTTTTTTTTTTTTTTTTTTATTTTTTTTTTTTTTTTTTTGTGAGCAGACGCTTCACAATCTGTCCTCCCATGTCTATTTAATGCTTTTGTTTGTTTGTTTTTCTTTTGATTCTTGTTAATACTTCTCAATTTCAGTCCAGAACTTTAGCTTCACTTTCTGGTTTGTATCTTGAGGAGTCAGAAAATTTTACAATTAATAATTTCACAGTAGGTCTTAGGAACCAGGAGGAGCAACTCATGAAAGTCCTGC
The DNA here is from genome assembly GCF_003957555.1 of Calypte anna. NCBI lineage: Eukaryota > Metazoa > Chordata > Aves > Apodiformes > Trochilidae > Calypte > Calypte anna. The sequence continues at coordinate 4,138,948 of NC_044258.1, read as the reverse complement.
TCAGTTTGAGGTAGAAGCTTACTTAGGCCTACATGCAATTAATATGTGTGCCAGGTAGACAATGCCAGGAGAATAACACGACACATCACTTTAGATGGAATGGTATGTGATAGGTACCAAAGTCTTTCACTGGGTTCATGTAGAGAGAGAGAGAGAGAGAATCTGAGCTCTTTTGGTTTGTTTTGTACCTTAGTTGTAGTTGATTGCATTTTTGGTAGATTAGTAACTGCCCTGATAGGCTTGCAGGTCATGTCTCAAAGCACTGAGATACTAGCACGTCTGCATGAAATACTTCTAAGAACTTAACTAGCTTTAAAACAAAGAATCATGTAATGTGAAATGGGGGGAGCAAGTCAGAGGCACACAATATAGTAAATTTCATGCTTAGTTTAAAGGAAATATAAAATCTTAAATGCATGATTTTCTACCATCTGTAATAAACTCAAAACTGAGTAACTGTATTTATATGCTAAAATTCTATAACATGCATGAATCATTCAAGTACAAAAATAACACAATCAATTCAGTGTATTCCTGTTTACTAGGAAAACTTACTCTTTGGATGTCTGTGAAGCTCAAGTTGTAGAGGGGCAGCAAGTTACTGTGCTGGTGAAATCATCTCAGAAATGGCCTAACACAGCTGGAGGAACAAAAGATCTCTCCAAGCCATATTTTGTGGTGAGGAGTCTTGTGGGAAGGCAAAGCAAAATAATAGCCTTCTGATTTGCCAGTAGGGAAAAAAAAAGACAGAAAAAAAAAAGTGTTGTGCCACATCATCAGTTAATGTGGATGCTGTATCATAAATCTGTGAAGAAATCTCTCCTTTTGTTAAAATCACTTTAGAGATATTTGGAAGACTATTTCAGAGTTACCAGTTCCCATTTAAAAAATTGAGAGAGACTTCAAAAAAGTATTTCAGAGGTCATTAGTTCAGAGTGTGGTTTCAACTACAATGATTCAGTTACGTAAAGGATTTGCTCTCTGGGGGATATAGTTCAGAAACTGTGTAAAATTAACCTTATCAATATTGAGGGAAAGCATGTGCTATGGAAAAAGCTCTTATGAAGATTTTCTATTTTATATTTTATTTTCACTCTACAATCCAAATATCCTGTTTTCTTTCTCAAAGTAAAAACATCTATAGAACACTGTACAACATTGGTGTGGTGTTTTACTTCTCAGTGTTGTTTTGAAGGTGTAGTTCAGGATTCACAATAACTTTCCAACACGTTTTTGCGAAGCTGCATAGGAAAACTATAAATCATCCTATGAAAAAAACTAATCATGACAAAAGATATAAACCATTTAATAAACAAAAAATATTTTTCATAGCTTTTAAGAGGAAAAAAAAGGCATAGTTATCTGCTTTTGCTACTCTGTACTTACTGTTATATATGAAAATTGGAGAAAAAGGACCTTTTTTGTTGAACTGAGATGCTGGTTTGGATTAATTGTATGATTTGTCAACAGCATATAGTTAGTATTGTGTTTGGTGTAAGTATTATGTTATTTCAACATTTATTAAAAAAGGAGAATCTGGTTCTTAAGAAATCACAAGTCCCTTTGAGCCATCATATTTGAGAAAATAATGCAATAATAAGGTTCTCTTCTTTTTTGTCTTTAAGTTTCTTGAAGCTGATGATTTGTTGACCTTTTCAGGTTTCCTCTGTAGCACTTGAGATGAACATTTTTAAAGAAAACAAATAATGCATGATTCTAACATTTTGGTTATAATGAAAAGCATCAGAAGCCATGATCAAAAGTAAACTGAGAGTTATCTGTACTGGAACTGAAATGAAGCAGTCATGTATTTTTGTAGAGCATGCAAGATGTGAGGGAGAGGTTGAAACAGAGAAATTAAAACTACGTAATCCTTAATCACCAGTACTGTAAATAGTCGAATACTTAGATTTTACCACTGAATTCAAATAATGCTAGACAGCAAAATGATTAATTTTTAAAATAATTAAACACATTCATAATGGTGAATGAAAAAAAAAAAAAACCCACCAAGATTGTTATGACAATTAGTACAATGTTATTTGCTACTAAAAATTTCAACAATTTTAAAACTCAACAAAGAATATGTTGGAAATTTTTGGAAGCTCTGTTATATTAACAGTTGTAAATATAACATATGTAGAAATTAAAACTATTTTATCTAAAGACAAAATTTGAAGAAAATTAGGATTTTAAGTTAATAACTGAAATTTTCTATCATTTTCAACCACAGATTGTGTCCGAAATCCTCTTAAACTACCAGGAGATTATAATCTCATGATGCATTTACAAATCCCTGGTGGCAGAGCACAAGAGTCTCTTCTTGAAAAAATGTAGTCAAGCTTGTGATTCAGAACGTAATTAACTGCAGGAGATCATGCAGCTTTAGCCATGGGGTATATTGAAGCTCACTTCCTTTTTTGTTGCTATCTTGGATACAAAGAAATGTGTACTTTGCAATCTTGGTCAAACTGTGTGGTTTGATCTGCTCTAAGTTTTGGTTTGAGGTGTGGTAGGAATTTCCTTACAGGGAGGAAAATGAGTGGATTAAATTTAACATCATGTAAGACTTCTTGTTGCAAAGGCTGTGACAGAACTATTGAATCTTCAGTTTGGTTTGTTTTATCAGTTTTAAACCCTGTTTCCTAAGGACTTATTTTTACTGCTGGGTTTCTAATTTTTTTTTTCATTATTTTATTTATGCAGATGTGATGCAAAGTAAAATGTGTATCTAGCTAGAAATCAGGGTTAGCTTGAATCTGGTTTATTTTCTTAACCCAAACTTGTTTGAAATATTACCACTTTCAGTAACTGAATTCAGCTTCTGAGACTTGTTAGCTTTTTCAACTTTGGTTCTGAACTGAAGGCTTAAGAAAGGAGACTCTTAAAATTTTGCTATTTGAGGTTTGTTTAGCTAGTTGAGTATTCTTCAAAATTTTAGGTTTCTGAGTTTTAAGCAAAATTCTCATAGTATAGGGAAAGATAACCAGTGGCATTGAGGTCAATGGGATTGGTCCATATATAAGAAATACAATTTACTGTTAGGCCTTTTCCCTGTATTTCCCGTTTTACTTTAAAAGATCCTTGGGTTTCTTTGGTTTGTTCCCCAACCCCTGCACCTCGCCCTCCTCCAAAAGCTGTAGGGGTCCATATGAAGCCTAGTGAAAGGAAAAAAAAAGTGGATATTGTTCATAAAGGAGTAAAGGAAATCAAGTGAAGCCAAGCTGTGTAAGTTAGAACAGAAATCTTGAGTCTTGGAAGCATGATCTCATTAGAATTAAAAAGTTCTTCAGCTAAGGTCTGGCCCTCCTATGAGATGTCCCAAAAAAAGCCTAAACCTGAAAATTTTTAAATTCTCACTTAACAACTTTGAAGGAATTCTGTGTTTTAGATAGGAATTTGGGATGTTACTTTGTTTCTCAAAGTGATTGCACAGTGGGTTGCACATGGTCAAATATAATAAGGAAGTTTAAAAGCTGTAATTTGGTTCCCCATAAAGCCTGTGGTTTTCAGAAGTAAGATGTGTAATCTGGACTGAGCTGCACTTCTAAGTCAGATAATAGGCACTGCTGCTATAAAACTCTTTACATCCTAATTTCTAGATCTTAACTGTCAGTTTACAAGAACTCTCAGCAGATCACCTCTGGCCTCTGACTCACATGTGACCTGCAAAGGCACTTCTTATTTGTGCTTGCTATCAACAGAAGTAACCTGTAAGACTGTAGTGGCTTCTGGATTTACCCTGTGCCAAAACTAATCTGAAAAATCATAGAGAATCATGGAATGGTATTGGGTTGGATGGGACCTTAAAGATCATCCATTTCCAGCACACCTGTGTATATATATATATAAACTGAAGTGTAAAGCTCCCAGTGAGTCAAGATACTGAACTGCTGAAAATGATCTTGCGAAGCCCTCTGCCCCAGCCAGAGCCCAGAGCACTCAATTAATATTAGTTCTTACTGTCTTCAGTGGAAAGTCATTCTAGGAGCCTGTCCCTGTGTGAATATGCATTTTTAAAGGTAGTGGAAAAGGGGCCATCGAATCATACCAGCAATCCTGCAGAGACAAGACCCAGTCTGTTTGAAAAGAGAAAGGAAGACAGAGCTGTGCCATGTGTGGAGCTTACCATTGCCTCTGACCTGAGCCTTGTTGTGTGGTCTCTACTTATTTTCTGTTTAGTAGGTGGTATTACAAGATAAAAACTCTGGCAACCTTGATCTTATGCAGCCTGTTTTATATGTGTTGCTTTGTTTTGCTAGGAGCTAATAGGAAAAGGATGCTGAGCAAATGAAGACAATTGAGTTTTAAAAAAGGATATTTGGAAAGTAATTCCTAAGATTTGCTAGAATATACGTTTTGCATATAGTGATCAAGAACTAACTTTCTTTGACGATTCTAATTTAAGGCAGGTTGTGGTTGCTGGATGATTTTTATCAGTGTGTTACAACTTGAGGATGGATGCTACAACCATGAATTTAAATAGGAAATCGAAGATGGTTTGTGTAGGTTTTGTGGCTACATTTCAAGAATGCACTTTTCAGATGACCATGAAGTCCTAAAATAATGAAAAAAAACCAGAAATTGTCTTATATTTTTGCTGGGAAACAATATAAATTGGTGGATCTCCTAAGCCATGTGATGGGTTCACTGGGTGCTTCCTCTTATTCTGAAATGTAAACATGTCATCTTCTCTCATCCATACTGTGGGATACAGAGGTTTTTTTTCTCTGTATCTTCTACATCTTCTCCACATGTATGTATTTGCTGCCTCTGAGTTGAATAACATCCCCTCTTTTTGTTCTTTCTTCTAAGCATTCCTTTACAGAAATTGTTGCATTTTTCTGACATTCAACTTCTGTATTTTTCTTGGGTTTGTATTGTTAACCTGTGTACTTTTTGTGTGATTTGTGTTTTTAAAAAACCCCACAACTTTGAAACATATTACTAGTTAAAAATGCAACTACATTTGGAACTCAAAGATGGATCCTGTTATAGAATAAATGACAGAAAGAAGAAGATCTTTTTGACCTTGTAATATGGTATTGATGGAATCCTCTAGGCTGCTGTAGAGTAACTTCTATTAATAATATAGTAATATGCTGGATTTTTAGAGCAGATTTAAGTAGAAGCATCTATGCATCTTGCTGTAATACATTAGGAAGCCCTGGTCTCATTAAATGATCCCGTGTAAATGTGCAATGAACAAATTTTTATTGCAACTTGGTTTCCTTTATAAGCATGAGCTGAGTGTGAAACCTTCTAGCTTGTTCTAATTGTAATACAGAAGCTTTTCTAATAGAAGGGTGTGAGTGGTTTTGCTATAATACCAATTTACAGTAATGGAAGATTATCTTTGAAAGAGAAATAGAAGGGAAGAGTTGTAACTTTTTTTTTTTTTTTAATCTATTGCTGTGTTAGCAATAGAGGGGTGTACTTTTTTGATAGATGTATTTTAATTTCTTTATCAGAGGTATTTAAAATAGTCCTTATTGTATAATCTTTCTGCTACTACAATAGCAAGTGATCATAAACTGCTGATACTGGCATAATAACAGGAGTTTTAAATTCATGTAAGCAGTAATATCTGTAGCAAATTTTGTCTGGTTACTCTAAAATACCCTGGACTATTGAATGAAATGATAAGTCTCTTCTGAGGAGAGTCACTGTTTTCAACTGACACAGTTATTTTCAGTAATGGTGTAGTTTGTTTAACAAATCTACTTTGCTTTTTCCTTTGTATTTTATATAGCCTACTTTGGTTGCTCCAAGATAGATAACTTTGGGCTGTATTTTTCTCCTACGCGGTGTTCTGGGGTATTGCCTGTTTAATTTGAGATAGTGTACCTGTGATTACTTGGGTGATACGAGTGATATAAGATGGGAGTGTCTGCCTCTTCTAGCCCTCTCTAATCTGTGAAGTTGACTGGAAACTTGCTGCTCAAAGGGAGAGCATTCTTAGCATCACCTTTAACTGTCCAGTTTCATTCCCTGAGTCTGTTCCAAAGCAGGCACTTCTACTAATTTATTTCAAACAAAGCTATTAACTTCAAAGCCCTTAGCTGATAGATTCCTGAAAGAGATAATGTGAATTCTAGTCTGTCTTCATAATTTTTAATACCTTATTCATTAGCTTGTTTTGTTCATTCATAGCTATAAACTTAATGCATTTTTCTTAAAATAACTGGAAAATGCACCTGCAACTTCAGATTGTTCCTGTGTTTGTGTCCAATCTGCAAACCAAGTTTATAGCCAAAAGGCACTTTTCAGCAAGGATAAGGAGTAAGTGTCTCTAAGATATCTTGCCAAGGAATTCCTGAATGGTCATGCACTGGAAAATGTTTTGCATTAGCAGAAATTTTCCCCTTGTACGTGATAGAAAGTGCTTCTCATTTACTCTTTTGAGCATGTTTAAGAATTAAGATCCTTACTTGTTTTTACATTCACTATTAAATATGTTTCTTTTCATGGTTGATGTGAACATTCCAGTGCACGAGGTATTTACAACTGTCTTGCTTAGTGATGCAGAGGTTTTTTCCAGGCAGCTTGTCAGCTCTCTCCACAGTCTGGAAATTGGAAAGCAGGCGTAAAGTTCTTAATTTTTATTATCCCTCTTCTTTAGAAAGAATAAATCCTCTCATTTTAGCACAAGACCTTGCAGTGCTGGTGTCACAGCCAGCATTACATATATTATGGCCAGCAGTCCATTTTTCTGCAGTCAGAACTGGACATGGAAGCTTTCATAGAAATACCACTTCATTCATTTGTACCCTAACATATTCTCCTATAAGAAAAGATACAGCCTATGTAACCTTCAGCTACTCTGGTTTTAATTTCCATTTTTTTCCAATTTAATTTTATTTTTCCATTGTTTTAATTTTCCATTTTTTCTTTAAATAGTATTACCACTGCTTTGGGAAAGATACTTGTTCATGTACCTATATTCTGCCTGATGTGTAAAATAAATGTGTCTTTTGATTAATGGCAAGTAATCACATTGAAAGGTTTGAATAATTTGTGAGTCACAGCTGCTTCTTGGCAGAGCTGAGACAGGGTCTCACAGGGACTTTATCCAAGCACTCTGTGGCAGGAAGCTGGTTCTGGTGAGGACTTGAACATGATTGACACCTGAACTAGGATTCATGTTGGTGGGCATTTCTTTAGAGAGGATAAGGATAGGCATTAGGTACAGGTCTTCCATGGGAATCAAGCAAGTGTCCTTGTCATGCTTCTGATTCTTCCCCTTCACCTGATTCTTCCCTTGTCCAGTCACTTTTTGAGAGTGGAGGTAATGCCTTCAACAATTTATAGCAAACATAGGAACATCTATAATGATTTATTTTTAAAAATAAACGAAAAAGATTTTCTAATTGGGTCTTGGTGCTTTAAGTGATTAGACTGAACTCTCAGAATTAACCAGTAGTACTATTACAGCTGCCATTAAAAATGTTAATATTCCCTATGACTGCAAGGTGGCTGTCCACAACTCCTTCACATCCTTACCAAACACTTGACTTACTGCTGAAACTGTCTGATAATTAATTGCCACTCTTTTTTCTATTCTAATAATTTTAGAAATGGAGTTAACTGAAGTTCTTTGCCCTGCATAATCTAGTATTTGAGGAAACAGAAAATATTGAAAATAATTTACAGTGGGGTAATGGCTAAATGGAAATTGTACATATTAGCGTAAAATATAAGTGAAAAAATATAGATTCCAAAAAGCAAGCTTTAATGAAATTATTGATTTCTACCAATTGAATGCTAACATTTTCTTTAACAACTTACTAATTATGCTGCGTTACAGTGCTGCTGCTAGAGAAATGAGTAGACAGTTGTTTTTCTTATTCTTGCAGAATACTAGGTTATTATATCACTTCCTCAATTTGAGCATCAGGTTAGTACGTAAGTAGTTTCTTTGCTTTCTTCCTCCTAAAACATTAGGCCCTATTTACTGACTCATGAGTCACTTATTCAGTCAATTCCTTATTTCATCCTGTAGAATAAAAAGAAGATTGAAGAAGATAGAGCTGACAGAAGAATAGTATGGTGTCTGCCCTAAATAGGATATAAATGCTGGTGAAGTATCTTTTAGAATGGCAGGCCAATTTTCTTTTCCACAAATAAGAAATGAATGAGTTAAGGTGTGAGGAGTGTTTCTGGAAAGAAAATATTTTCATTGGTCTTCATCTCTAAAAGTAACACAGACAGAACAATTCAGAGCCAAGTGCAAGTTTGTGTCCATGACTTGCTCCTTCTCTGTCCCTCAAGAAATTTTACATCCTTTGGCAACCAGCCAACTAGAGATTTTTTCCATTCCAGATTTTCTTCTGAACTTGAGAGAATGCAACTCTTTAATAGTTACTGCAAATGTAATTGTGAGGAGAGCATATTAATTTCAGTGTTACTTCCCTTGTCTCCGACAGAAACCTTTGTATATAGGTGGTGAGTAATGCATGCGTAATGCCGCTGGTAAAGGAAACATGCTGGGCATATATATGGGGCTAGTCTAATGCATCCAGGCTTGTTAGATTTGCTGCTTATGCACAGGGAGTGTGGCAACACTTAGTTGTGTGTGGAAATGTGGGATTCTTGTTAAAACTGCATCCACAGTGCTGCTGCTGCTGCTGCTCCAAAAATCCCATAGTCTTCAAACTTCTCTTGGACAAGAATTTGTGACAGAAAAAGTGTTCATGCATAGGAAAAGCTGTATGTATGGTATTCCCTCTGCAATCATAGCAGCATAATGGTTAATTCCAGAATTGCATTGTTCAGTTGAGCAGAACTGGTCTTATTTTATATGAAAAAGTGTGACAAGTCTGTCTGTTGGCAGCATGCTCTGTTGAGCTAATCTTTTATTGGCTGACACAAGCTTTGAGAAATATCCCAACTTGTTTCAAAATATTGATTAATTTTGGAAATCTCTTAAATATCATGGAAGCCTTTCTGTTTATTTTATACTTAACGCTGTCTTCCATCTCAGGTGATTCATTGGGTATGCAGTGTAAATCTTATATTTATATTAGCAGATAATTTAAGACAGTGGTGTGTGATACGTGGCAGTTGGAATAAGAGTCAGATTTTAATTTACTCCAGGGCTTTTCCATATGTTTTCTATTAGCATCTTTGTTTCTTCAAACCTGTAGTGTCCCCAGAAAGGAGGGGGGAAAAAATCCCACAAACCCAAGAAGCAATCTTTAAGTTTTGAAACATGCTCCAAAGAGGTACTTGACCTGAGGAAAAGACAGATAACATAATCTTCTTTTTAGAGCAAGCAGCCAGATGTCCAAATGAAACAGAGATGTTGACTAACCCTTTGGCATTCTATTAGCTCTGTCACTTGGCAGTCTAACAGGTGGTAGATGTGGAAGGCAGCTATAGGAGAATATGCTGAGGTGGTGTTGGTGAGGTAGAGACACACTGGAAGGACCAGAGGTTTGTAAGGCTCAGATCCATAGGAATCCAGGCTTCTGTAGATTCCTTGTTCATGGAATAATATAGTGACAGCAACACTGGGAATGAAGGTTGAATGATGGCTTTGTCCATCTAAAGCAGCCCAGAATGCTGTTAGCCATCTTGCCACCAGAGCAGGGTTCAACTAGTCCACCAGACCCCTTTTGCTGCAAAGCTGCTTTCCAGCTAGTCCAGTCTTTACCAATGCATGGGGTTGTTTGCCCACAGCTACAGAACTTTGCAGTTCTGTAGTGGAACAGAGCGACCAGGTGCCTCTGATCATCAAGAAGTGGGTGTGAGCCTCACTATTTATTGGCCCCATGGTCTTGCACATGCTCCATAGGGGCCCTGCCCTGGCTGGGCACAGGTGGAGTTGATAGCGGCTCACACCCACTTCTTGATGATCAGAGGCACCTGGTCGCTCTGTTCCACTACACAGTTCCCTTTGTTGAACTGCATGAGGCTCCCATTGGTCTCTTTCTTCAGCCTGTGGAGGTCCCTTGATGACAGCACAACCCTCTGGCATATCAGCTGCTCCTTCCGCTTTTGTGTCATCAGTGAACTTGCTGAGAGTAATCTGCCCTATCATCTGGATCATTAATGAAGATGTTGGACAGAATTGGAGCCAGTATTGACCCCTGGGGCATGCTGCTAGTTACTGGCCTCCAACTGAAATTCACTAGAATCCTACTCTCTGCTCCCTGTCTCTCAGCCAGTTTTCAGTCCACCTCACTGGCTGCTCATCCAGGCCATACTTCATTGTGCTTTTATGATTTTGCAACAGTTTTTCCTGGGGTTGTGCAGCAATATCCAAATAGCTGTGCTCTTTCTCTGACCATCTGTCCTTTTCTCTTCCCTCACACTTCTGAGCATAGTGGATACTTTTAGGCAGCTTGCCAGATAAAGTGAATTCCTAAGGTTTTATGTAAATTGACAGCTGGGCTGAGGAGGAAGACACTATTGATACTGGAAAAAAGCTAGAAAAATCAACACTTTACCTTCTTTAACAAGTTTAGCAGCACAAGAGAGCACCTAGATTGTCTCTGAGTTTTATACACATCTGCAGAGAACCAAGTAGTTGATTCTGAACCCATACTTCCAAATTGTGGATATATTGCTATGAAGAAAGTATAAGAAATAAAACAGTTATTGCAGTGGGACTAATATCAATAAGGGCATGGGGTGGAATGAGATTTTTTGATGGAAGATGGAGGGTTGCCTGGCACAGGCATCTTTAGAATACTATTCTTCATTAGGTGTCTTGCTTGCAGAGCAAACATATCTCAAAGTGAAGGGCTTCAGTGCTTTAAGATTAACTTTTCTAATCTTGAATGTGAATGTGAAAGAAGTTCTCTTTTACTAAATTCATGCTTTGATTTGCATGGTGCACGCTTGCCATAGCTGTCATATATATGTGTTTTGTATTGTTTACACTTTCAATATCCTATTAAGTTTGTTATTTGCCAGTGTTTAATTTCTATATTATTCTCTGTATTGCTGTTTGACATTGGGAAAAGAGGCAGGGGAAGACTCAGATGAAACGTTTTCATCCTTTGGCACATTATGGTGCAGAGCAGGACATAGAACTTGGTCTTCAGAAGTATCCAGATAGGCTACTCTGCTTAAACAGTAATTGTGCAGTTCACTGAGCTACTGCTTTGCACTAACAGTCTTCGGTATTTATTCTTCAGAATTCCTTTTCCTTCTATTGGTAACAATAGGCTGCCATCCTGTGGTGAAATTTGTCAACTGTCCTGTAGGGACCTGACTGATTTTCAGAAAAGAGAAACCCATTCAAGTTTGAAAAGCTTTGACGGAATATATATAGTTTGATGTTGTCTTGTTTTATTTTTATTAGAGGAATGTAGTTACTTATACAACAAATAAGTAGTAAAGGAAGATCCTTGGAAGGATTTATATGAAAATTCTCTTTGTTTTGATTTCTTGACAGTTTTTCTTCCTATCTGATAATAGTGAACTGCCTTGTTCTGTGGTAAGACTGTTGAACACCAGTGTATCATCATTGGTTGGCTATTACTCTGTACATTGTTGTTCACTTTCTCATAGGTGAAAGATACCCTACGAATGCATGGGATATGATATAGGAAATTACTACCTTTTCTCAAAAATAACTCAAGTTGAACCATTTGATGCTTTACCTGCCTTAATGCAAAATTGCAAATGTTATTTAAGCTACAGATAAAGTTATTTAAACTTCAAAGCTAGCAGAAATTTCCTTGAATATAATGAAAACGCTAAGAAGTTGGTAAAATCCTTTAGATATTAGTTATATAATTGTGAGGGGGAAGGTAGGAGCCTTCCGTTTTTAATTTTTAACATTATTTAGGATTGAACTACTTTTTGCTGTTATGTTGCAATTTGCTCTTTTCCACTTGAAGTCTCTCAAACCTTTTTTTGGCTCTTGGTTACCCTCTGCTCTTGCATAAGTTTTCCTTTGTCATCCTTTACTTGCATTTACTCTGTCTCTTTATAAGCAGTGAACATTAAGGACTTCATCATTTTAGCTGTTAGTAGATAAGAATGGGCATCTATTTCAAATCTTTATTTTCCTCTTGGACAGTTACTGCCTATTCTTTCTCTTTTTGGTGTGGGTTTGAGCTGTTTACAGTGTAGCCTTTATTCTAGCCTGGTTTTTATTCTGCCTTTAAGTGTTTTACAGAAACTGTTCTTCAGTAAAGGTCTCTCCTGGCCCACTCTCCCTTCTCTCCCCATGTGGTTTTGGGTCTTAAGAGTATAGTGATGCTAAGAAAATATTAAATACAAAGAGACCAAGTAGATGAAAAAAATACCAAAATTTCAACTTGATGCTTATAGCATAGTATGCTCAGAGAGATGTGAGAAAGACTGAGAGACTGGGAATTGCTTGATTTCTGTGTATTTTCTGTGTATTTTCTTCTACTAGTCTACTAGTAGCTGCTCCAAATAGTGCTGAATTTTTAATTTTGCAAAAAACCAGCAGCAATAAATAATTAACGGGGTATGTAGATTTGGAAGGAGGAAAAATAGAGAAAATATCTAAAGAAGACACAGAAAGGTGTTTGGTCATAACCTCTGAGTGTTCTGATATTACTGTTGTTATGTAATCAAGTATACAAATGCAAGTATTTTTAAAGTTTATTTATTTTTGGATCCCAATAGCAAATACACACTAAAGAGATTTTATTTAAAATACCCATTTTATGCAGTACTGTCAGTACTGAGAATCAGTGTGCTGACCTACATAAGAAGTCAGGGCAGTTGAGTTCCAGCTATCTGCTTGCATTCAGCAATTTTAAGGTACTTATACTGATGAGGCATTCTTAACCTATGTGATGTCAAAATATAAAGGAGGAAAAATTAAATTGGAAACATGACTATGTTTCTTATAGGTAAAAGAAAATATTTGTGCTGGCCTAAAGGGAGTTTAATAATTGTTATTATTAAGCTTGAAGCATATGATAAATCTTGAATCCTACTTTGTAATGTTCAGAGTGCATCAAATTCTATTGACAGGAAGACATTTCCCTCTTAAAGTTGCAAGAAAAAATACCAAAAACTTTTAAAGGTTTTTTTGCATGTTAGTTCTTTATATGAAACCTGCTTTATCTCACTTAATAGATTGTAAAAATATGTTCTAGTTAGGCAACAGAAAACCTCACAATATTGTACCTTTATTATTGCATCCTTGGTGATTATCAAAAATGTCACAAAAAGTCCTTGAAGCCTGATAAATTTTTTTTTTGCAACTTCTTATTGTGGAAAAAAGTCAAAATTCCATTTGATTTCTAAAATGTATTTGAAAGAAAATGTCAAAACTATGTGAATTATATAAAGAATTTAATGTCTATAATAGGAAACATCAAATATAGTTTCCAGTTCTACTTCCAAGTGTTCTTCTGTAATATATAAAGGCTTTTGTTTAAATTATTCAAATGTAAGTTGAACACTGTCAAACAATACAATAGCTGCTACTAACATATTGTTTCTAATTACCACTGAAATAGTAAATACTTTGTAAACTGGTTAAATAGTGTAAAATTTACATTTTCTTGCAATTTCAAGTATTGTAGAGCTGATTTGGACAAGTTGCTTTTTGAAATTACCACCTTTGGTATCACTTGAGGAAATTTCCTAGTTGCACGCTGTTTCTGGCTAAAATGCACCGGAAGGTTGAAGGCTGAACCTCCCAGTACTTGACAGGATTATTGAAGAGGCTTATACCACTGTATAGTGCTTTCTTCTTTCTTCTTCCTGTTGGGCAGAAGTCATTCACTCCCAGTTTTGCAATATTATTAGAATGGAGGAAGACAACCTGCAGGAGTAAGAAATAGTTAAATATCATGGTTAGTATGTAAAGGGGAAAAACACTCAACATTCATTGGGCTATAAGTAACTGAGGTTTGCTGTAAGATCAGTTGGATGCAAACCTTAATAGTCATATGAATTAGCAAGTGTACAATCTTTAAAAAATGTTTCCCTCCTGCTACAGTTTCTTCTAGAAAGAAAATATGGTATTTTATCAGTGTTAGAATAATTTTGCTTTATTCTTATTCTCCTAAAATACAGTTTTATATTCTCTTGCAGTAAGAGCTATCATGATGTAGTATTCAATTTTACCATAATTCAAATTGTCAGTGTTTTAATATATCTTAAAAAGTAGGTTCCATAAAGGTTGATACTAGTAGAGATTTATCAGGATGGTTATAGGAACATATCAGTCTGATGCTGATGTAGCTTAAATTAGTAAAACTAAAAAGGGCCTGTACAGTAGAGTTTAGAATTTCAGTAGAATAGTATATATTGGCAATTCTTTTTTATGTCTAATTTTACATTACGTTCTAAGTTGATATTTGAGTTGTTTAGTTACATAAACATATTAAAAGATTTTCCTTTAATTGGAAATAAAATGAGAAGTGGCAAGAAAAGAAATATACAGGTAAATCTTTTACCAAATAGTTTATCATGTGATCTGTCATCTATGCATTTTTTCTGTTTCCCCAAGTTCTGTTCTGCTCTGTATTCTAGGGTATATGTCATTTTATAAAATATATTTGATTTTAATTGGTGTTCTAGGATTCAGAAAATTAATGTGTTGTGAAAACATTTTATTGCAGAATTTACCTGATTGTAAGTACAAATTCTAAAATCTTACCTCATCATTTCAGCCTCATAAATAATTTTCTTTGTATTTGAGGCTTTTCACATGGGAATGGAAAAATTTCTACTCTGGCTTGTTAATATGGAAACTCTAATGAATCTTTAACAAAGTTTCTGAAAACATTTTTTAGGTGCAGCATGTTTTCATTTGTTTTTCTATAAAGTGTTCCTGCTGATTGAAGTTCTTTATTTCTTTAAGTATATTTATGATTTCAGTTATCTGTAGTACTAGAGTCACATCAATTTAAATGTGACAATTATGTTTTTAACAATGTCCTAATCATTATGGCAGTGTGAAAGTCAATCATAGCAGAACTTTTACAGATTTCTATTAAGTTTAATATATGACCTGCAGGTACTTCAGTTCAGGTAATCCAGGAGGAACTTTCTTGAGCTTATTTTTTTCAAGATGGATTTCACGTATACTTGGTATATTGGCAAAACTTCCATTTTCCACATCCTTGATTTTATTATTCCCAAGGCCTAACCTAGAAATAGTACAAAGAACATTAATTAAAGATTAATTGAGATTCCTGGAAGCATTGAAGAACATACTTTGTATTTTTTAGAGACTGAAATACACAGGAGTAGGCAAAGAGGGAAAAACAGAACTGGGGAAAGATGATGTAATCTTCCCTGCGATAAGAAAAAAACCCACCACTGATTTAACATATTTTTTCTTCTTAATTTAGTATTCCCTTAAGGGACAGCAGCTAGCATGATGTAAGCAACTGTCCAGCTTTGCATGCAGTTTTTCTACTTCTAGGTACAAGAGTTAAAATGATAAACACCAACCAATCTGCTTGTGAAAGAAATTATGCCCTATTATCAAGTAGTATAGCTATAAAGTGTACTCATAGTAATAAAAAGTGCTGTTTTATAGATGTTCATATATAAAAATAGGCAAAGAAGGGCAAGTATTGTAATGCAACAGTTTTATGTATAGATACATATGTATATAGATATATAGAGAGCTTAGTCTAAAACTTTCTGTTTTGAAAGTAAGCAGATCTGCCTTATTTCCTACTTCTGATTCTGTTTAATGTGGACCTCTAGATTTTTGTGCTTCAGCCTGCATTGCTAGGAAGATGATTCAGAAGGTGAAGGCACAGGTCTGATCAGAACTGCTCTTTCCATGAAACCTGCAACCCCTTTTTTCTCTCCTTTCCTTGATATCTTCAGAAACTGAAGTTGGTATCTAAACACAGTTTAGTAGTTGCAGTGCTGCTCAGCTGTATTTTCAGAGAATTTGACTGAGCTTTACAGAAAGAGCTTCCTTATTTTGTCCTTTGTTCATTGATCAGCAACATCCCTTTTTTCTTTTTCTTAAACCCTATCACATTTGGAAACAGTTACCAAGTTGTTTCAATTACCAGCTACTGTATTTCTTTCAGGCTGTTTTCAGGAGGTAACTTTTCTTGTAATTGACCAATTTTCCCACTGGTTTGTATAACAAGGTTTTAATTCCCCTTTTACTACCCCTTGGGGTTCATATGGAGTGTCTCCTTCCTGTACACTTAGGCCTCCTCTGGAGTTAAGAAGCTATTATGGATCTTAAATCCAATACATTTGGTTGCAAGAAAGTTATTCTGTTCTTGAACTGAAAATTGTTTGGGGTTGCTGTGTATCTCATTTTAGGGGGTAATTTTTGTGAGATAGTTGACCAAGGAGTTGAAATATCTGAACCTGATAGAGATCAGGCTAGAGAAAAATACTGAATACTGTTGATAAATAATGTGACCTCAAAGGTTCATATATTCTGAGTATGAGATAAACATGCAAGGCTTGATTGAGGTGTATTAGTACTAGCACATTAAGAGATACCCTAGAAAAGCCAGGTTCTATTGACAAGAAAAGCATTAAATGAGAGGGGTCACGAGGTCTGACCTTTTATCCAATGCAAACATTCTGCATTGGAATTTTACCTCTGAAGATCTTTGTACCGGTTAAAATCTTCAAGTTCGATTGTCGTGATCTTGTTGTCATCTAAATGAAGTTCTAGCAGACTGGAAGGCAAATCTGATTAAAAATAAATGCAGACTGTGAGTGAAATAAGCCAGCTCGTATTTGTTGGTGTAATTATTATATTCCAAACAGCTTCTTTCCTTTCTGTTTAGGGTGGGGTGAAAAATCTTGGGGAAGGGGGTTGTCTGAATCAAAAAAATAGGTATTAGAAACAAATGAAAAAAGAAAGAAGGAAGGAAAGAAAGAGAAAGAGTGAATATAATTTGATTGAAAACAGTAACTTTGAAAAAACAAACAAATGTGAAGTGCATGTTGTAATGCTAATGTTCCAGAGTTCCAAAATTTGGTATAATTTTGCTAGCTTTCTTTGTAATGGCTCTCACATGGTTTTGGTTAACCTGTCAAAGGTGTAAATCGTATTTTATGTGCAGTTATCTGACAGTCAGTAGTCAAAAATCTAACTCCTGTGCAACCAGTGATCTGTCAGTGAATGGATTAGGAGGTGAAGAATGATTTTTACATCCTTTTAGTGATGGCAGACAAAGATAGTCACAAGTTCACATCTCTATTTGCTGATCTTATGTTCAGTTTTACAACCATCTGTCTAGATGGCACCCTGACACCAATCAAAACAAACCACATATTGTTACTAATAGGTCCTAGGAGATCACTTCCCCTTGCCATTGGTTGTATCTTTACAATATGAATAAGAAAACAGTATTCTTTACAGTCTGTCTATATGCCAGCTGACATACTCTGGTGAGTGTGCATGTTTGGGGTTTTTTATACTTAACATTCCACTTCACAAGTGGATTCCAAGCATTATTCTAAGCAGTATTAAGAGGGAAGACTACTGATCTGTCTATTTTAGATTTGAAGTGCATTGTATAAGTTACATTTTTAAAATCTTTTTATGTCATGGTAACAAGGATCTAGTAACTTAGTTTCCATTCATGTAAAATGTATTCACCATGAAATCCAGTTTGTTTTGTTTATGTATTTGTCAGCACACATTGGAGCTCACAGTGTTTTTCCTTGTAGGAGATTTCACTGTCACACAGACAAAACCTAATAATTTTAAGTGTGTTTGCATAAGTGATAGCAAATGCATCATGAGGGTACTAGAAGGATATCTTGTTTTTTGTCTTGGGGAGTGTTACCATAGCTAAGCTTCTGGGTAGTTCTTAAACTACCCAGATCTACTGGGTAGATCTTAAAATTCCCTAAACAACTGGTGTGAGATGATTTTGTTTGTTGTTGGGATTTTTTTAGTATTCTTTTCTACAGGGATGCTGTTCCCTACGTATGTGTACAAGAAGAGATTAAATTTACTAAGAAACAAATTCTTTATCTAGATGATCCAGAAACAGGATCTTACAGGCCAGAACCTGGTTTCCCTGTATGTTAATGAATGGTATGGTATTATGCTTTGCTTCCTTCCTTTTTCTCTTAGCTAGTAGTGTTGAGCAGCTCAAAATCATGAGAATTTGTTTAAATACTATGGTGACCTACAGAAACTGCAGCTGGAGTGTTGCACTGAGTTCCTTTGTCCTATTTCTTTGAGTGTGGAGGCCAGTGATTTGAGAAGTTAGTGTTTTAATTTATTACTACTTCCAAATCACAAGTTAATTGTTTTATAGGAAGGAAAGATTTAATCTTATAGTATGTTATGCTGAATTTCAAAATCTTTAAATTTGTCTTAGCAAACTCTATCAAATATGTGTAAGATACTGTACTTAGGTTTTGCATTAAGGTGGTTATATTGCAGTGCGTATTTGAGCCACAGAGTTGCTTGAAATGTTTTAAATTTAAGTTAGAAATTTTGCATGTTCTTTTTAATACAT
The DNA here is from genome assembly GCF_003957555.1 of Calypte anna. Taxonomy (NCBI): domain Eukaryota; kingdom Metazoa; phylum Chordata; class Aves; order Apodiformes; family Trochilidae; genus Calypte; species Calypte anna. Next base: position 4,120,529 of record NC_044258.1, on the reverse strand, counting down.
AAAGGAAATGGAATTCTGTATCCCTTGTGACTCAGATCAAATACTTTCTTTGTAAGGATTTTGAGAGGCTGATGTGAAAGATATGAAATGACGTCCTATTATTTTCTTTACATGGCTTCTCCTGAGAAGAGTCTCTGGATAACTCTGAGAGGAGTGGACTGCCTGGGTAGGTGAGGCAGGAGAGAGGGCTGGAGAGTAAACACACTTTTGGGATGTAAAATTAGTTACTACAATGCAAAAAGAAAACCAGTGCAGGAGATGCTTTGATAGTAATGAAGAACACAAACCAGCATTTATTAACATCTTTATCATATAAATGTTAAAGCATTTTGTGTAGAAGTACCCTGGTATAGGTAAAATGGCAAAGGTAAAACAAAGCATACCTTTAGGAATTGAAGTTAATTTAGCTTCTGCAATTCTTATATGATAGATATTTACTCCTTCAAAAGCACCTGGCTCTATTCCATCATTATTAAGAGGATTTGCACTCATTTCTGTCGAGAGGATAAAAAAACAAAAAACCCTAAAATAACTAGTTATGGCAGAGGGATTTTGTGTGCATTTTAAACAGCTGGTTTATTTTTTTTTAATGACTTCTGGTATTTTAAGCATTAAGTTGATTTCCTATTCTGAAGGGTAGACAACACAGATTTCAGTGACGAAAGGCTCTAACTTGGCTTGCAGGATTACCAGAAACTTGAAATTAGATTGTAAACACTGTTCCACAGCACAGGTATCTAAGAGGAAATTATGTATAGTATATTACATTTTGTTAAAGATGTTTTTTTTCCTTCTTAATTGGACTTACCTAAGACATGTAGAGACTTCATTCCTTTAAATACATCCTTGGGGATTTTCTTGACTTTATTAGCATGAATCCTGAGCTCTGCTAAAGTTGTTGGTAGGTTAGTTGGAATCTCAGTTAGCTGGTTATGGGACAAATACAGTCGCCGTAGCTTCTTTGTTGGTTGAAAGGCTTTAGGATGGATTTTGTATATTTTATTGTTGTTCAAAGCCAGAGCCTGTGAGATATGGGAAGAGAAATACAAAGGAAAATTCTTTATGCCAGAATGTTATGGTTATAAATTTTAAGCCAAGAATTTGATACGTAATTTAACAATTAAGTATTTAAATATTTTATTTTTCCATCATACCAAACTTTAGCGCTTGGGCATTTCAGCTGATGGCGAAAAGCAAAAAAGAACATGGAAGCTGGAGCAAGAGTAGAAAGTAAAGAAAAACTAGTCAGAGCTGACAAAGTGCCAATGGATAATGAGAAGAACTGGCAAAACATTGTTTGTCTTCATACATTTTGTGAGATTGTTTAAGGTTTATGTTCTTTTTTGTTGCTGTTCCTTCATGCAGACAAATTCTCAAAACTGTTTCATCATTTATTTCAGCATAATGCTGAAAAAATAAAAGGCAGGTTTTAAATCTGAATTTCTGAAAAATTAACGTCTATAGGACTGACACACAAACATGAAATAATACCTTGTTTGCTAGAATTTTTCAGCTCCTGTGAATTGAAGTCTCTTTCTTTCATACAGTATTCTAGTCCTTTTTGGGACCGTTTTTTATTCTTGGTTGTATTACAAGAGAACTTGTAGTGACTAACTGCAGACAACAAATATGAGTTGTCTGAAACTAGGTTGAATGTCAAATCACGTCTTTGCATTTCCACATCTAGACTATTCGTTTTAGTTCATTTTTTACTTCTTTGAGCTCTTGGTAACTCGTCTGCTTTCTGGAATTGTGGGGGGAAAAAAGTAGAGCAAAACAGAATCTTTTTTTCCAAGAAAAAATGGGAATAGCTTAAGGAAATAAACAGGAAATGCTTACTCTTAATCCAAGTTGCCATCTGTGCATTTGCTAAGTATACTAGTATTCAGAGAAGTTGAACAAAGTAAACTTTTTGCTTTTAGTAAAAATATTGTTAGACCTTGGCACAAATCAACTGATAGGAAAAAAGCAAAACAGCTCAGAGCTCTCAGCTATCACATAATTAAGTGGTTACTCTAATATCTAATCTGGTGATTGCTGAGGTATTCCAGTGACTTTCTCAGTCATGAGAGGTTACTTTCTATAATATCTTTTATACTGAGTGTAAACCACAGTCAGTGTGTTTACCTTCGCCTTTCTGGTGAGACCATTCTCTAGCCAGACATGAGGCACTTTGTTGCAAGCAATGAATTTATATAGTTCCTATTTTTCTATCCTGCCTTAGACAAAATAATTAACAAGGACATTCATAAACACTTAGATATGATAAATTTTCAGTTCTTGGTCAGAAACCAATTAAGACCAAAAAGGATTTGTTTTATATCAGTTTCGTGAATGTTTCATGTCTTTCTAATACCTAATAGAATGTGGTTAATTTGCTGTAACTGAAGCAGATTTTTCATTTTTGTATTGAAAATTTAAAAACTGTCAATATTCATAGGTACTGAACCTAGCTGAATAAGTATCCCAAACCAGATTTAATCTACCTATCCAGGCTGCTGAGTCTCTCTTATTTTCTTTTACTATAAAAAGGAATTATTGTGTACTGTAAATATCTAGATGTACCGGTTGCCAGTTATACTCTCTTTAATGCTTGTCTCCATGTGCATACCTGAGCATGGTAAAAAATATTAGTAAGGTGCCTGACTTTTTTCAGTAATTCATTGTTGGTTTTTGTTCTGTTCAAGACAGTTGGATTTGTAACATCAGTTTCAGTGGTATATGTGCCAGCTGTATGACATATGCTTTTGAAAATACTTCTTAAAAATATTGTTCTAGTTCTTCTGTGAGATGAAGTTCTTTCTGCTAAATTACAACTAAGCAGATTTGAAGGGAGTGTTTGTCTTGCAGCCTTGAAATGTAGGGAGTGTTTCTATGCCTGTTAATGACCAAATAAATCTTGTGGATATTTGTAGCAAGATACATATGGTACATTTTCTGGATGTTGTGGAAAGCAGAATAGTTCTTACAGCTCAAAGAAGTTTGCTTCTTATTATGTGGGAACAGTCAAGTATGCGGGGATTAGACTCTATGGATACTATTGAATAGGAAAAATACATCTGTATTATGAAAGTATCAAAATATCTCAGATTGCTGAATAAGATTTAGAACTTTTAAACAAAAAGCTTACATAAAGTGATGTGAGTCCCTGGAGATCGTTTTCCTTGACCTCTTTAATTTTGTTGTTTTGAAGGTCAATCATACGAGTGTCTGGTGGAATGTTGCGAGGTATGGATGTCAGGCCTGTTATATGCAACATAAACAGAAACATTACCTGCTTGTATGTAAGTCAAATGGCATTAGCTGCTAAACAGCAAAACACAGTGAGGTTGTTGATGATTAGGATGGGAAAGTAAATACAAACAGCCATAAAGCAAAAATAGACGGGAACATTCAATAACGAGAGAAACTAATTATGGAAGAACATATCACACAAAAATGTGTGGAAATTTTCTGGAGGAACTGCTACTACCCATCATCATTGAGAAGCTTGAGTGGAGTGCACAGTGAATGTTCCTACCGTCTGTGAAAAAAAAGCTTCAGAGCACAGGTTATGCTACAAGTAAAGTGCTTAAGTGCCTGGTGAAAGCCACCCTCAGAGGACCTTGGGCAGTGGTTCTGTAGTCAGGAACTGGGCTGTTGCAGTGCCTTTGAGGAATTTCTGCTCAGTGCTTGGATGCTCCTTTTACCTCTGCACTGCCCCATCCACGGCACAGGCACAGTTGCTTGCATAGGTGTCCAGTTAGCATCAGGGCTGAGATGTTTTTGATAAAAGTGAACAAAAGATGGTCTTCCAGCTGCCAGTACTTAATTACCAGTGGTAAAAATCCCCCAGCCCAGTTAGTTGTTTGGTTTTAAAAACACTTCAGTTCATGCCCTTTGAGATCCTGAATCAGCAGAAGAGACAAGTGAGGGACAGTGACTTTCTTTTCAGTGGTAATGCTGACACACCAGTTGCTAAATGGGTGTCCAGTTTTTTAACAGTTGTTTCACAATTTTAGTTACACTTATTTAAAGAGGATGTCTATTAATAGGGTTCTTTTCTATGTGTGAGCTCAAGCAAGTGATTTGCATTCTGTAAACCAGATGCAATAACTACAGCTTATTGTTGTCAGCATGAGTTTGATTTCTTAAAAATGACACTTTTTTAAAAAACCCAGCAATTTATGTATTGATTGTGTTTCTAAGACCTGAGGAGCCTAGGATTAAATTTAGGATGGTGGCAGAGCACTGATGAGAATGAATGTTGTTGTTACTGTGCTAGTGGTAGGAGTGGAGTCCTTTGATTACCTTGAATCATGGGAAAATGTCAGTGAATCCTAATTCAAAGTGGTATGGTTAATAATTCATGTTTAGGGAATAGTATCGATCTGCAACAGTGGCAGTAGCAGATTTGCCTTTGGTTAAAACATTAACAGTGATACACACTTTATTGGATGTTAAGCAGAGCAAATAGTTTGCATCTGGTTTATGTGCTGGTGATAAAATTCATTGTGGGATTTTTTTCCTTTTCTTGCCATTTGATCTATTGCTTTGTAACTGTGAATGAAGTACTTTAGCCTATAGTCTTTTGAGAGTGGGGACTAATACCTTGTCCTGTGCAAACAGAATTTACAGCAAACTTTTGTGCTTCTCTGTTTTGAAATAACTTCACAGAAGTAAACAGAACAGAAGGAAGTGCTACCTAAAATGTAAACATAACCATTTTTGCATTCTATGATTGTTCTCCTAGTGGATAAAAAAACAACTGTGCAGGCTATATGTACTTATTAACCCTGATAAGTATTCAGTTAAATAGTTTTACAGTCATTCATTACATATTCTAAATGCCTCTCCATTCTATGTTGTTATCACTAGTTCATTGCTTTTGGAAGGTGGCTGTACCAGTTTATTAATTTTCTAAACTGATGCAAATAAACTAGGAAAACATTTATGTTGTAAAAAGTGCTGGACACAAATTAGTTTCTGAACATGAATTATATATGGTTTGGAATCCCAAATGAAAAAATGTAAGCTCCTTTCTAAAATGACTAATATAGGAATGTCATCCTGCTTTGGCAGAGGGGTTGGACTCAATGATCTCCAGAGGGCCCTTCCAACCCTTACCATTCTATGGTTCTATGTGAATGTCTGCAAATTTTGGAGCTGTAGAATTCGTGTTTGAAGTGGAAGTTCCTCCAAAGCAGTGAAGGAACAGACAGACAAATTTCTTCTTACCTAGATCAGAGCAATGGACAACTCTCACATAGCACTGGCATCCAAAGGGGCATGTTGGGAAAAGATCAAAAGGAATCAGTGGCATAATTGGTTCGGTGGTTGGAAATAGAGAATTGTCATCATCATCATCATCATCCTCTTCTTCTTCCATATCCTGGAGCATCATATTCTTTAGAGTAAAATATGAAGGACCAGTGAGAGGTTTGGCAGAGCACAAGGCCAAGAAGAGTAGGAGTGTGTATTCTTTCATATCTTCTTAATCAGGGTAGCCAATCTTGAAGAGGAAAGTAAACAGAAAACCCAAACACATGAATCAGTGCATATGAAACAGCAAATAAAGGTATTGAACTTTTTACTTCATTCACTGCTACAGTCTGTGGTTCTGAAAAATGATCTGTTAAGGTTTAATTAATTTATGAGATATGAAGAATATTAAAAGTATTATTTAAAATACAGTATTTCTATTAGTCTTATAAAATTGTTATAATAAGTACTTTTAAAATATGAAGTCATCAGACATTAATGCCATATCAAGGGGTTTTTTTAGTTCAGTTTAAAAAATAATATCATTTGCTTCACTCTTTGAAGAGTAGGCTTTGGACCGAATTTTACCTTGGAATTAGACATTTGTTTTACTTATTTTTAATGGGGTACATGGCCATATGTGGGTTGCTTGTCTCTAGAAAATATGGAAATAGTTGATTATCAATACATAAAATGCACTCATCACGATACTTCTGAAACACTTGTAATTAAAAACTTTCTAATTAAACCCTTCTAATCTGCTAGGCAGACAGCTGAAAAGAGCTCAAAATGTGCTTGGCTTGAATTTAATGCCAGAAAACTCATCAGCTTTATAGGTTCCTGTAGCTTGAAAGTATCTTCTGCAATCAAAGTCCTTCAGTCTGGAAAAGAGAAAGATGATGGATCAGTTATGTCAGGTGCAGTTACTTTTTTTCTGATGTTATTTAAAAAATACACAAGTTATGGAAGACATACAAAGTTGATTTTTCTGTAGAAAAACATGGCCGACTGCCTCATTACAGCTGTTCATTCCATTGCATTCAGCTTCTTGGAATTCTGATTTTTTAGCCCTGACAGAGCAAAGGAGGAGTCTGGTCCTACAGTGTTACCTGAGGCAGGATGATCCATTGGGCAAGACTCTAAGATACTTTCTATGTTCTCTGGTTTTAGTCTAAAGATAATTTTTTTACCAAGTAGTCCTATAAGACTACACAAACGGGATACAGAAATAGTAAGAACTGCCACAGGATGTTTTGCAGCTCTGTGAGAAGAGACTGTACATCAGCCCTCCATCAGCTCTCCAATGTTCCCCAACACAGCCCAGTTCCAGAAGCCATTTGCACACTCTGCAAACCAGGAAGGGCTGTCATAAATATTATCATACATATCTTGTTTATAAAAATGTTTCTATTTAGACTACTTTAGACTTCTTAAATGTCTGATGATCTGCTTATAGCTGAAAAATGTCTTTATGTAGGCATTTTGTCATTGTTCCTCAGTCACAGATGGAGGAGTTGCAGTGGTTTGTAGTGCTGTTGACTTGGCTTATTCAGAATTCTGAGGTTTTGTTTGCATTGCTTTTTCCTAAATGAGGTAACTCTGATCTTTCTTTTATATAGGTCTTAACAGCATTAAATGCTGTATGTTGCTTACATTGCTACTAAAACTGTACACGCTTCAGGGGGTATAAGAAGATAAAAACTAAGAGCATTCAGATGACAAAACTCAGCCTACTGAAAAGCATGCTGTGACCTCTTCCCCCCCAGATATGAGTCTGAAAACAGAAGCATGTTATTCTTTGTAGGTATTCAGCATAGAACTGTAAGTTCAGGAGGTATTGTAGTCTTCCAGGTGTGTGCTCATTTGAGTGCTGTAATCTTTTACTGATTTAGCAATCTCTTAGAGAAGCTTTCACATATATTTTCCTTTGTGTTCAAAATAATGTTCTCTTTCAGTGCTCCTAGATAAAATTTTATAGCTGTACTTGCAATCCTATGCAATATGATTTTCTTGAAAGGGTCTTTGAATATCAACAGTGCTGGCAACAAGATGTAGAACCTGCTTTTGTTTGGAGAGAATTGCAGTCATGCCTGGCTGCATACCTTTGGAATGTTTGGCCCTTTCAATTTTGTGTTTCAGCCTCAGCAAAACAGTCAAAAATGTTCAAGAATTCAGTCATCCCCTTATGTAGGACATGAGGAGTCTGAAGCCTTTCAGACTTCAGAGTTCTTATATTTGGACAAGTGTTTGAGGATGGGTTTTCACACATGAGCGCTGAAGCTGGTCTTCTTCCCCTGCCTGCTTGGGTATTAAGTGACAAAACACTCTGTGCTTTATTCAGCCTTGTGCAATTCCTGTATGGAGGATATCAAGCACCATAGCACGTGTAACGTGTCATCTGGTTTCTAAGTCCTCACTGACTTCTGACAGGTACTGCATTTATAGTTTCTTAGTGTATCTAAAGAATAAACTTTCTTGTATGTTCCTGAAATTCTTCTGAAATTGGTGCTAAGAAGTCATGTTGTGAAACAATTTAAAAATCTGTTTCCACCTTTAGCAAATGGATTTCATCTTCCCTTTCAGATATTAAAAAAAAAAAAACAAACCACATTTTTTTAAACTATGAAAAGGCTGAGGCTGTGACTGGAGTAGTGGTGAGTCTGAACTCTTGAAAAACACACGTTTATCAAAACAGTACTAGAAAAGTAATATTGAAATATGTAACTGAGAAGATATATTGGTCTAAAAACAAGTCCTTATACAGAAGGGAGCCTGAGTTATGATAAATTTTTAGGACAGAGAGAAAGCCCTTGCTTCATCTACCCATTCTGCCATTAGGAAATCGGTCCTTAGCACTACTTGGCTCTGTAGTTAGGGGTGGTAATCAAGTTTGACTCCTGGTTTGAATTGGCCAAGGAACTGCCAAAGAATTGATTCCAGAGAGCTGGATTTTTTGATGGTTATTTTTTATCTTGGCTAAGGTTTTGAATTTCACATTAAACAGATGTTGATAATTCTCTGTAGAAATGCTCTGACTCTATAGCTCACCTCAAAGAACTTATCAGACTTTAAGCATACAAAAACTTAGAGTAAGAAAATTGAAAGAGAATAAAAGCCTACAATCCAAGATTCTACTGGTCTTTCTAAAAAGACTTTCTTTGTTTTATCATGAGAATTTTGTGAAATGTTTAGTAGTTTCAGAAGGTACAATTCATGAGTACAGCTCTACCAGTGGTTCACTGCTTCCGCTTGAGGCTGGTTCTGCTCCCAGGTTCATACCTTCAGGTCCCTCACAGTGGCTCTTCCACTGAGGCTCTTCACTGAGCTGACTGAACTCACTAAAACAGCATAAAACTAATGTGTGCAAGAAAGAAAATCCAACACATTTTTTCCGGGTAAACAAACTGAATCAGTCTGAGCATCAGAGCCAGCACAAAGGAATGGGTGGAACAGCTTGGTCTAGGGGGACGGAAAGTTAAACAGAAAGAGAGGGAAGGAGAAGAGGTGGGACAGCCATCCTTGACATATGTAAGCTGTTATGCTGTGTTTGTTGTGTTGACTAATATCCTGAACCAGATGGTTGCTGCTTGGATGAAGCCTGGCCTTGTCCATTGTCACTTTTGCAGACCAGAACATTGAAGATGAGGTTGAGAAAGTATAGCAAATTCAAGGAGGACTCACATACTTATTCACTATACACTCTTTAGAGCAATACTACTTTTTGTTTCAGTACAAAAAGCTTCTGAAGCACACCTTCTCACTGGAACACCAATCATCCCAAAATGAGGTAGTTGAATGTGGAGTGTACACTTCACATGTAGAGATGCTGGAAGTCTTGACTTTATTTCCTGAAGTACTTGGCAATCCTAAAATCACTGTACTAGTTGTTTGGGATGGATTTATCCTCAGTACTGTGATAATCTTTCTCAAAACTCATACTACCAAGCAGCACGTGGAGCATCTTATTCTATTGGTGAGGATAATACTTGTAATTTATAAGAACTTGAATGCAGAACTTGAATGGTGTTACAGTACGTTAATATGGTTAAAACCTTTTAAAGATTGTGTGAGATATTCCCACCTGGAAATATTCCATGTTACCATTATCAGTAATTCTGTGCCATGAAAATACTATGCATGAATTATGGGAAGAAAAACATTCTCTATAAGAAAATAAATTATTTTGTTAATGTGGGCTGTGTGCATTAAAAAAAGGAAAAAGATTAAGTCTGGATCCCTTGGCAGTTGCCTGCCAGTCCTGCAGCATGTGGGCTTTGTCACTTTGCCAGTTATGATTCTGAAGGAGTTAAAATTTTAAGACTTAAAAAGACAATTATATTTAGAAATCACTTCTGTTACCGGTGTACAGCAGCAAATTTCCTCTGGCGTTGTTTCTGCAAAGGAAATGTTTAAATGACACAGTGGTGTTCTGTACAGAGGCAAAGAAAAATCCTTCTGTTCATTAATAACACAAATCATTGCACTGTGCACAGATTTTGTCCAAAGAAAGGCAAGACCATAGCTGTTTTGAAAGCTGTATTTAAAAATAGTTTGGTTCTATTAGTCATTGTCCCATTCCATAAATAAAAGTTTGTTTAACTCTTTGTCTACTCTGTTGATTTACTTAAATTGCTTAAGGAAACAGAAGTTAATTTTGGGGGGCAATAAAATTACTGAAGAAATGATTCTGTCTTGAGAACTAGTATAATAATGAATAGCATGTTTACAAAGTAAGTCAAATTAGGGAGTATTTACCTTGTATGGAAAACACTGCTTGACTCTTGTGTTACTGAATAGGATCCATGAACCTTTTTAGTTTGTTGTTCATTTAGAGTTCACTCTTTCATATGTCATTTTTAATTACTTTGCTGATACACACTTTCAAAGAAACAACCTCGGATACCCAGTAACAGAAAGTTAGCACTGAGTTCTAACTGTAAGTACTGCTGTAATTGTAGGGTAGATGTAACAACAGGAAAAAATTTTGTTGTCAGTTGTTACATTTTCCTGACAAGTTTAATAGCTAAAGAATTCACTGTAACTTGTTTTTTGTTTCAACCAAGATCTAGTAAACACAGAATTATTTCAGCTGCAAAGTAGATTTTCAAGTATTGCATAAGAAAAAAGTGATACTTCTAACTCTATATTACCTGACATTATTAACCTGCACATAGTGACTGACATCCTGTTGCTTAATTCTTTATTGCTATTTAAATAGAATAGGTATTCAAGCTGGACATACCTTTCAAGTTTGATAGTTCTTCTGGAAGCACTGTGATAATCCACCTGAGAGCTCTATGTCCAGTTATTTTGTATTAAAAATAAAATTGAGAAAAAGCAACTTAGGGTGAGTTCTGTGAAATGGAAAGTAAATATAAAGAAAAATTGCACTTCCAAACTTCTTGATCCTCCTGGCACTGTGGGTGATACCAGACTAAAGTGCTGCTTCAGATTAGCCCATCTTAGTACTGAAGAGTGATATTAAGACGACTTGTTACCACTCATATGTTTTTCATCACTGCCTGTATTACAGCCAAAACTTCTGGCTTAACTCTAGACGTCTAGTGGAAGGCTTTGTAAAACCTGTAGTTTAATAATAGTTGACATCAGGCCATTGGAAGTACAGTGAGGTCCATTTCAGGTCATTCCTACTGTGGAATCATGCTTCTTATTTAGGATTCCATTAGCTATTATTCTTTAAAAAGTGTGAGTTGAATAAAGGTATAAAAACATTAGCCAGTGGCAGAGTAAACCAATAGTCTGTAGTGATCAGCATGTTGCCAGTCCTTTCTGAAGTAGTAAAATTGTGACTTTGTTGTGTATTATGTTTAAATACTACATCTTGTTTTCAGTAGACAACAGTTAGGCTGGGAAAGGTGGTTCAAGAGTGTGAAATGGTGATCAGATTTTATTAGTTGAATTAATTTCATTCTGTATGAGAAATTAAGCATATCTTTTATTTAAAATAGATGCAGTATTTACAGTATTCTGTGATAAGGTTGAACTTGAGCTTCAGACAGATTCTTCTACAATTTGCACCTAGTTATACTGTTTGTACTGACATGCCAACCATAATATTTAGAAACTGGGTTATTCTTTGTGTAGCTTGAGTAGGCTGTCTGTTTATGTGTACTTCTGCAATGTAGCACAGATTTGGTTTACCTAAAGCAGAAGTTTCAAAGTAACAGTTTGTGTCTTAAATTTACTTTCTTCCCCCCTCTTTTTTTTCCCCTCAAAAATTCCACACACAGATGACATCATCTGCTTCCTTATTAGCTCCTTACTCTGTTACTGGTCTTGATGCAGAAAAATAGCCTGGAAATTTGTATATATATATTTTAATATAAGTGTAATGCAGTGCTGTTTGCAAAATGAGGTTACACCTTGGTTATTTTGTTGTCTCTTGCTTTCTTAAGGAAGAAAAAGATACTACACAAAACCCTAAAACCTTGGTGCTATCATACCCAACAAGATAAGGCTTGTGTTAGCTGCTGCTTTGTTTTTTCATGTGTTCCAGTTTCAGTAGCATAGATAAATGATGAAAAAGATTCCCCTATCACTTTTCCCAGGGAATAAAATTGCAGTTTCCAAAGCAATTACATTCCCACATGAAAATCTGAAGGATGATCTTAAATTGTTGTAATATCAAATTGCATATATCGGCATTCTTTTGCCTGCTTTTAGAAACCAAAGCTTCTGAAGCAAGCACTCCCCTGTGTTCTGAATAGCTTGGTTTGGATGCATTTACTTGAGCAAATTTGTATTAAATTGCAGTGTAAAAAAAAACCTCCAACACTTTTTTGGATCTTTGATTGAAGAGAGGGGCCTGAGGGTTGTGATGTAAATGTACTGGTTCCTTCTTTTTCACTTCTCCTTTCAACAGTAAAGTGCTGAATCAGCCGTTGCAGATGACCCTGGTTTTGCAGCAGTGCTTCCTGTTCCTGATGTTTAGCGAACATCTCAATTTTTGGTAAATACTTATTATTATGGTGGTAGGAATACATTCCTGTGTGTGTAAGGTTTGATATAGCTATACTACACAATGAGGCTGACACAGAGTGGTAGTGCCTGGAAAAAATGTCACCCTCTTATCCTATAATAGATTTTGTACAATGTGTACAGTATCAGTATGGTAGAAATAAATATAGCTCACATTGACATGCTGTTCTTGTCATGAAAGTGTTTAATATAATCTCAAGACATGGATTTAGTATTTTGATTGTGAATACAACTAAAATAAAATTCACAGAAGTCACCTTTTCAGAGCTCTTGACTGCCAGATTCTGAACTTGAGATGTTAGCTGTTGATAGCAATAGTGAAAACTAAAATAGACCTTTAGTTCTCAATCTAGTTTATGAGCCTGTTTTTTTTTAACACTTGCAGAGTATTTCCAATTTACTAAAAACTATGATAGCAGAATTCCTCTCCAGAATCACTGTTTCCGGTATAGTTAAGATTTTGGACACAGTCTTTACATGAGCCAGGACAGTATAGTATCTGGTGGAGCTGTGAATGAAAGTTGGAGTGTGCAAAAGAATTGATGCCAGGCACTCAGGTCAATGTTCTCCTTACCTTTTAGGATAAGCCTGCACTGTATCTATATAGAATATGTAGTAGCTGTTCAAGGGCTTAACTGCAGCCTTTCGAGGTAGGATACTGTTTCCATGGTTAAGTTGTAAAGCAATTGATCTGAGGTGATGTGGTTGTCAATGCTATTAAAAGAAAAAATGGTATCTTAGTGGTTCTGCTGTTCTGTAATAGAGAGGTTTTGCTTTTCAGTAGTCTGATAGAAAAATGTCTGTCATAGTTGTTTACTCCATGATGTTGAAGTATTAATGAATAGAGATGCTCTCAAATAGAAAGTAAATTGAGACTATTTTCCTTTCAAGTCAATATATCTGTATATTCGGTTAAATACCACATATTTAAAAAACTAAACATTTAAGTGAGGTCAAACTGATTGCTCAGACTTTTCAATGACTTCTGTTTCCACCTATGAAATAATTAGTTGAAAATGAGAATTCTCTCTTAATTAAAAATACTGCACATGCATAACTCTTATGAGCAGTGGAGATGAATTTCTGAGGCAAAGGACAGGAATATATCAAGTGTATTGTGGTTCAGAATGGTGAAATATGCAAATTAAAAAAAAATTGGATGATGCTTTATATTTAACCTTACCACATCAGTGTTATGCAATGCTATCTTGATTTCTTTATTAAAAATGTCTATTTTTATTACTTTATATGACTGAGCCAGCATGCATATGCTTACATTGCACATGCTAATGCTTACATTGCAGTTCTTTTTCTTAAGCTGATCATGTATATATTTGTTACTGTAAGGTAAACTAAGTACTTTTTCATTTTCTAGCACTGTTTATAAATGTGGCTTACATAAAGTGATGAATCTAACATCAACTGCACAAATCTGTCTTGGAGCCTGTCCATCACATTTCAATAACATGAGATATTCCTTTCATGCTCACAACCAGTCCATGTGGAGCGCAGTCACATATTTCAGTTCTAGCTAAGTTTTGGCTCTTCCCAAGTTGAACTCCACCATTTAAGCTAACAGAGTATAGAAAAATTATTCTTTAGCTTCTGTAGTTCATCTTGATTCTTTAGTATTTAGATGTAAATGTATAAAAGAATCATTAATATTTTTATCATGCTTTGAACTAACTTTCACTTGTTGATATGTGTGTATTTTTTTGCATATTTTTGACAGCTGACTTCGAAACTACAACAAACAACTATGGTGTCAATGTGCAGTCAGAATCATTAATCCCTGATGTTTATTAGCAAGTTATCAATATCAAGGGGCAATTTTTAGCTTGCTGAATTGAGACATTATGTACAAGAGGAGCTCTAACATCAAGCACGCTTTTACATGCATCTGTATGAATATCAGGCTTGCCATGTGTTTTGCAAGATGTGCAAGATGTGATTTGGAATGACTGGAGAGGTAAAATATCAATCTGGAGAGATAGATGTCAGTTTTTCACCCTTGCAGATGGTTTATGTTGCCTTAGGTGAGTCATTTAACTTCATTCTACCTTAGGCTACAGATTTCTTTGTGTGGGAATGCTAATTTAAGAAGTCTCCAGCTGTCTTGATGCTCATTTCCTTGGTCCCGTGTCAAGGTTTGTGCACTTCACTGGATCAGCAAACTACTCTGCCTGAAAAACCACTTGCCTGATGAATGGTCTTAATATAGTTTCTGTACATGTCCATTGTTAGGCTTGCTTTTGATGCTGTTACAATTTTGGATGATGTTACATGGCATTTTTATGGAATATGGGTATTTATCTGCCTCACAGACACTGGAAACACCAGACATTCTTTCATGGAAAATCAAACAGTAGTTAAAATGAAAAACTCTGCAACCAGTGCCAAACTACTGAATCACTGTGATAATAAATTCTAAAGGAAAATTCTCTTTCAAAATACAAACTGGACTGAGCACAACATTTCCTAATAGAGTATCATGCATTTGTTCTGCCAAAGTTTAACAATTATTAAAAAACCTGATCACCTGCAAATGCTGGTTTGTTTTGTTTTGGTTTTTTTCCATTTGTCTTAACAAACAGTATGAGTAACATGGAAGTGTAAATGAGTAATTTCTCTTACACAGACTGTTTTGCTTGGACTCATTTTGTGGTAGGCTGTAAGAAAAGGAGGCAGTAAATACCACATATATAATACAGTTAATTGATTACATTTGCACTTCTACATCTAATGAAGACCATGAGAAAAGTAACTATTTCTAGGAAGATCCTCAAATTAAATTTGCTTGCAAGTTTTGAAACAGAATTTGTTACTTCAGAATAGTCAAAATGAAACTTTGGAAACATTACCAATAAAAAGAAGGATATTATCTCAGTAAAGTGATTTTCCTGCCATATCAGTAACTTAATCCATGTACTCAGATGTATGTGTTGCTCCTGGGGATTCTATAGAAGGGTCTCTTCTGTGTCCCATTGTCACAATAACCGTAACTGTCTCGCAGGGTTGGGTCTAATACTAAATACATTAGGAGGCTTCTGAAGAAGTCTTCTTTAATCATAGTTAACCACTGCTGTTAACAGCATTAATATTTTTTCTCATAATTATGCTATTATTAAATCATAAGTGTTGTGTAATCTGCTTTTATTTTTCTAAGTTGGCACTTAATTAAAGCAAATGTATTATCTGGGTTTTTTACTTACATATCATAAACAAATTTTTAACACTCATTTTTTTCCCATTTTGCCTGTAGGGGAAAACCATCAGTAAGCATAAGAAAAAAGTGAGCAAATATAGAAATTAATTGTAAATTAGGGAAAACCTAAGGGAAATTATTTGCTATATCTTAACAGATCTAATAACTGTGCTGTTAAGTCTGCTTTTTCACCAGTGAAAATATGTTGAGGTTCTGCAGCTGTTGATACTAGAGCTGTCCCTGTGTGTTAAAAAATAAAACTCGCGTATAAAGTAGCAAAGTCATTCTTGGGATTATTTCCTCTTTGGTTATGTAGTATTGAAAAAATTTAATGTGCTGCAACCCTGACCACACACATGGTTTCTGTGGTGTAGGCAGCAAAGGCTGGAGCTGGCTGGGTCTAGGGGTGAACTCAGTCTCACCGTTGCACATGCACTGATGTGGTGGGGTAGGTGATACAGCAGAGTTGACAAAAATTATAAATAAAATTGGAAGATAAAAGCTTATAATCTAAAAAACCACAGAGAAACTAGTAAAGAAACTAGAATTGTCTCTGAGATGGCTTATAAACTATTTTCAAAGGTATTATTTTGAAATGTGAGAATGCGTAAGTTAGGATGTTTGCTTCCCTGGATGGTTTTGCACTGCTTATGATCACAGACAGAACTTTTCTAGATGGCAGAAATTGCTTTTACCACTCAGTGGAAATACTTAGGTAAATTGAAAGAAAACATTTGCCGTAATTGCATATTAACTTGTAGTATGGAAAATTAGTTGTTGTGGGTTTTTTGTAGAACAATTTGTAAAGAAGAGGCTATTATTTTTTGCTTGACTGCTTATATTCCACAAGAGAATTTCCATTTGGCATGCCTGCAGCAGTATGTTGTAGCTTTGACTTTAGAAAGTAAGCTTACTTAACAATGTATAGCTTTAATTTTGTTAAACAAGCTAACTATGGTCATTTGTAAGCATGTTATTCATACTGTGACTATACTTTTGTTTCATGGTTAATTTCTCTCTGTTTTGTAACTAGTGTAAAAATGCATTTCTCCTTGCATAAAGCCATAGGCTGTTCTTTGCTGAGGAGATTGGAATGACATTTAAATCATCTAAAAAAGAGAATTAATGTTTCTTTCATTTAAACTTTCATCAGAGGCTAGCAAAATAGCCATCAAAATTAATGCAGGATATAAGTAATACAGATCTATTTGAACCCACATATCATCAAGAAAGAAAAAGAGAATTATCTTTTTGCCTTTCCAATCCAAAAACTAGTTTAGCACAAAAGAAACGAGTGGGTGGCAGGTTCAAACCAAAGTTAATAAAATATTTATGGTTCAGCTATACAAGAAAGTGTATAGTAGACTTTAATGTTTTATATAGACCCAAAAAAGTAATTGGTCTATTGAAAGAGGAAAAGTCTTGTTTCCTGAGTTTTTTGTTACAAGAGCCAAACAGTGCTGGAAAAAAATGGAAAAAGAGTTTTCCCTGACAGACTGGTAGTGAAAAAGTTTTACTGAAGAAGTTCACAGTCATCTTCCATTAGAAGTAAGCAAGCCATATATATTTATGTAGAGCAGTCATTTGAATAAGGATATGAACCATGAAATATTCACGATGGCAGCTCCCTAACTATGAAGTTTTTTAAGGAACAGAATGTGTGAGGCCTGAGGAGAAAATGTAACAGCATAGCCAGCTTTCAGGAGTTTGGAGAAACTGCTGTGAATAAGATAAAATTAATTTTAATCCTTTTTCCTAATTTTGATCCTTTAAAAATACCATTACATAACTCACTTAAAAGATTGTTGTCTTGGTTGATAGTGTTGTTGAATATCTGATATTTCCACAGCTGCGTTCATTATTATTCCTTTGAGAAAAATATTTGTTATGTGGAAAAAAATAAGTCAGCTTTCATGTATTTTCCCTAGGAATTGCTATCATATGAAAGATTCCCACAGAGACACATGGATTTATTTCAGTAATACCCCATGCAAAACATGCAGTTTTCTCTGTGTATGGGCACAGTGCTGGACACTTGGAATGGAAGTTCTCGGAATTAACAGAACTACATCAAAGTATTTTATAGAAAACAGTACATTATTAGTGGCCTTAATAATTCAGTTTATCAAAGCTGAGCTAATGTAAATAATAGCTGAATTTGGCAGCTGTAAATTGCACAAATGTTTGCATTCAATAACTGTGGAGATCTGTATCCTGCACAGAGAGTTAAATACAAAGGAAATTGAAATTATACCGAACTACAGTGGCTTTAGGAAATTCCTTATGTAAGACTATTAAAGGAGAAATTATAGGGTGGTTTTGGTTTATTTCTTAGAGGAGCTCTTTAATTAATACAATTATTAATCCTTTAATTTACTTAATTCTTAAATCCTTGGAAAAATATCCGTTTAATGAATGGAATCAGGATGACTCAAGCAGAGAACATTGTTTTAGGGAATTCACTCAACTCTTGAGTATTTGTTAAATTGTAGAGACTACAGAGAATGTGTCCATTCTTGCTGGCAGACTCCTAGATCTGGATTTGAAATGTTAGGCAAAAACATCACTGGCAGGAAACTGCAGTCTGGGTAAGAGAGAAGATATTTCCTTTTTCTTGATATTAATATGGTCTTCCAATTAGTTGTAGTGTGCAACTACACACTGTAGTGTGCAACTACCCCCAGCTGAAAAAAATTACACTTTGTGAATACAGAGCTTTGAAGTCAATGAATTCAGAATGTTTCTGAATACAGAGCTTTGAAGTTACCCATAGGACTAAAACTCCCAGATGAAAATTTGAAAATGAGTAAAAGTGCCTGCTTCTAGTCATCAGGACAGGGATTCCTAGGTATAGGCATCAGTGAAAGACAGAGCTGTATGTAATGCAGATCAAACTATAGCTCTGCTTTTTTGTGGATGACTGACACAGAAAGATTCGTGTAAGCTGTGTGGTAATGGCAGATGAGATTCCTCTTCATTTGTATCTTGTACCGTCATGGGAAACTGGATTCCTTGGTGGGAATGTGTAATAGCCATGCCTGCAGAGAAGAGGCAGTGGTGTGCTGCTCCTAAAACTTCATAGCAATGACCAAATTGTGTATTAGGAAACTTTATTAACTGTGTTCACAGGCTAATAAAGTCAGTAAGGACTTAATGGAAATGTGCAGCAGCCATCAGGCAGAGCTGTGTGTAATGTACATGAGAGCATAAGGACAGTTGTACTGCATCAGATCAGAGCCCACCCAGTCTTGTCCCCTGTCTTTGACAGTGGCCAAAAAGGGTGCTGCACTTCATGGTGTTCCTTTGCTTTAAGTTTCCTTGAAGCAAAATTAAGCTGTGTTTTTAGAGCAGCTGCTTCATTTAGTTTTGAGATTGTTCCTGAGGTAGTTTGGCTTTTTTTATGCCATTCCTTTTAAGATCAAATGTGATTCAGCTTAGGTTTTTTGTCATACACGTTTATTGTGTGATAAAGTTGAGGTTATAATGAGAGCATATCTGTCAATTTAATTTTGCTTTACAAACTGGGGTATTTCAGTATCAAAAAATGATGATGATAATTTAAGATGAATTGATTTATGGTGTGATCAAAAATTTTTTATGTAGTAGTCGACTATGTTATGCATAATGGTATATGAATGTTTTTCCAAAGGTAATTTAATGACATAGTAACTGTTGCAAACTGTTCATCTTGCATCATATACAATGGAAAATATTTATGAAAAGTTCTGTTTGATATTCACTATTCTTTTCTTACACTGAAAAGTTTAGAACAGTGCAAAGCCTTTATGGGTCTGGCCTGATGGAATCTGATCTGAACAGGGTGTCATTAGCAAGGCACATTACATTTGTAAAGAGAGTTTGTAACTGGATTTTGGGAACACTAAAGGAATGTTTTTCCTTTTAATTTCTTCACAGCAGTAGTATCAAAATTGATAAATATAGCTGAATATAAATAGCTAAATATACAGCTAAATATATTTGAATATACTCGAATATAGCTGCTTGATGCCTGAATTTGTATAAAGCTTTGGAGTTTTGTGTTAATTTATTAGGAAAATAGCAAGCTAAGTTCATTTTGATCATATGATCATTGCTTAATGTGGAAAAGGAGGTCTGTTTAATACATTTTAGAGTTTTGTAAGTGATGTCTTGACTACTTTTAGAAGGAAAAAGTGTTCCAACATTTTTCCACAATGTTTTGGGCCTTGCAACTGTACAGAAGTTGTTGACAACATTAAATCAGAGCTCTTATTTCACATGTCCACTGTTTTTTCCTCATTTTAAATGGTTTATAGTGTGCCAAAAGAAGTAAAATTAAAGCCTTTCCCCTTGAAATGGAGAGTTTGGGATTTAATGGTAACTAGCTGTAATAGAAGGGTAATGTTACTAAATAAGCAACAGCAGCAAGAATCTCTTTTGTTCATTAGAAAACAGGAATGTATGTCTACTGAGTAAGTCAAACATGTTATTATGAACTAGCCTTTTTGGATGGATGTTTATACCGTTTTTTACTTTTCAAGAAGTGAAGTAAGACTGTTTTGGAGGGTTTCCTTCAAATGAGCATAAGTTGCATGGTTGGCTGTTCTTTCTGGTCCACTAAATCTTTAAATGTTTCTTCCATGCAAAACCAAATTGAAAAGTAAGTCTGAAAAAATGTTCCCTTTCCAAAGTAGACCTCACCTCTGTGGTTGAGATATTCTGAAAGATGGTCACAGTATCATTCTGCCCCCCCTTTAAAGCAGTGCTTTGGCCTGAATTTTTTTGTCTTCCAAAACTTGAGGGGTAACTTTGGCAAGGACTGATGGTATAAAAGTTGTAGCACGTGTGGATGCTGCATATTCATTTTTGCTCTCTGCATTTAAGGAGTGAGCCTTTGTTGATTGTTTCAGGCTGTAAATCCAAAAAGGATACAGGCAGGACTCTGTGGTTACATTTCCAATGAGAAGAGATTTTGAAGCTTACTTAAGGAAGATTCAAGCTTCGAGAACATCAGATACTGTGTTGGTCTACAGACTTACAATCTTATAATAAAATAATTCTTATAATGAGAAACTTCTTTTCTTAAAACTACTCCATATATAAAATCATTAGGTTTATTGTGTAGAACTACTTTGGTGGTATTTTCTCATGTTCCAAATATTTACTGCCTGTAGTCTGCTCTCTGAAAACCATATACACACAGTACTACTGGAATATAAACACAGTACTACTGGAGAAGAGGAGAAATGAGAGTACTTCTTTGCATCTACTGAGATCTAATTGTTTGTCAAAACAGTTACTTGTCTGGCTTAACAACCAATCAGAAAACATGTACTTGTGCTACTTTCAGAGATGTTCTAGTGGGCATGGTGATTTTTTCGGGATTGACTGTTGAACTCAGTGATCTTAGAGGTCTTTTTCAGCTGTGTCAATTCTGTGATTCTGTGAAAAAAAATTATTTGCTCATATATGTTTTAGAGAATAAGCAGTACCTGTAGACATTTTGTGTTGAGTTAAACTTGTGTGTTTTTATCCTACTGGTGTCCAAAGATTCTGAATTTGTTCCTACAGTTGCCTTAACCAAGAATGGACAGGTTTTTTCAGTGTCTCACTTTAACAAGCTGTAGAGTGGTGACAATCCGATTTACTTTGTTTATAAAATACTTGAAAGCTCAGTGTTAAAAATAGTGGAATTTTTTTATAAGAAAGTCCTTTTCACTTCCAATTAGTTGGTGGTTCCAAAGAGTGACCAGACTTAAACTGCTTACATTTGACATATGGAAATGTTCTTCGAGTTTAATTGCCCGTGCATTTCTTAAGTAAGGAAGCATCCAGTTGTTGCATATCCTTCATCCCTTGGCTCTTTCTCCTTCTTGGTCTTCTGCTACTGTTTTGTTCTCCTTCCAAAATGGTTTTCCTTCAGTCTCTGTTTTACTGCTGTTCCATTATATTTGCACCATACCTTTGCTTTGGATCACGTTATGTTACTGAGTGCATCTTATAGGAACAACTTACCACAGCTTACTTTTAGGCAATCTTAATATTCATTGTATTAACTGACCAAAGCAAAAAAAATCTTACACAAATGACTTGCATAAAATTCATTATGATATCTAAAATTGAAAAAGAACATATGGGAGAAAAAAAGTTTGCTAATGGTAACAATAAGTCTTTAGCAGGGCTATCCCATGCTAATGCAGAAGAAGTTTCTTAGTGTGTATTACAAGTATGAATGTTTGGATAGCTATTCTATCTGAATAAAAATAATTGCAATAACTGGGGTTTGCTTATATTTACTATAAGAATGCATAAAATGGTCGTATTACTGCTTGTTTATCTGGAAATAACTCCTTGGGTTAATTTCTGTATTCAAAACGCTTAGTAAAGATTCTGAAAGCACTGCTTAGCAGTGTTGCAAAGTAGGAAGCTATTTAGCAATAAACTAGAAGTATTCATTTTAATAATTTAGGCTTTTTAGTCTCTCAAAACAGTAGTTTGAAAACATAGTGCTGTTTGACAAGGACAAAGAACTATTAGCACAAGTATTAGCTGAAGTCAAAAAGGAAGGAAGGAGTCAAATGTTGGAAGTGTACAAGCAATGAAATCAAATTCCCCAAAGCACTGTGTAAAAACTCAGCCTGTTCACCGTTCTTTACCAAATGTAGCAAATTGCTACTGCTGCCGATACTTTACCAAACAAAATAGCCAAAGCAATCCACATATCTTAGGATTGTTTATTACACGAATGCATTATATTTTGACTCACAGAAGTATCATTGTCCCTTCCAAGCAATAGTTTGTTTGAGGAAGAGAGAACTTCGAGATAAAACAATGTGGTTTTATTTATTTATTTTCTTTATAGCTTCAGAGAAAACAAAACCTCAGCTGTTCGTATATGCTGTTTACAATATGCTAAAAAAAAAAGCTCCTTCACTGTTAAACGCTGTGTGAACAGTATGCTGCTTATGCTGGTTAGATAGTGTGGCTGTTGGCAGTAGTTTGGGGTGTGTGGAAAATGGTGAAACCCTCACCTGTGGAATAAGGGCAATAAAATTACAGTTTGGTAGTTAATGTGTGTCATTGGAAGGTTTTATTTGCTTACAGCTCCTACAGGCTCTTTAATCCTTTTTCTTTTTAATCCCATTTCACCTGCTGTTCCAATCCATCCTGAGGAAGAAACTATTAGGCAGCATACAAAGGGTACTAAAGAAAACAGTGCACTTTTTTTTTTTATGCCTTACAGAATAGCCTAGGAGAAAGTGAAAAGTAATTGCTTGAAGAATCATGACTTACCAGTGGCCTGTAATCAATTTCTACCAGAAAGAAAGGACTGTAGATTTCCATAAATATGAGAGATATTTGAATTCTTGCACTGATAGAATGTTCATAGCTCAAGGACTTTCATTTGCCATAATTTTAAAGCTGGTGGCACCATTTAACATGCTTTAAATTCAGTTAATCAAATAAGACAAGCCCAAATTGGGGTTTAGTTAGATTCTTTTCTAAAACCTGATCTTGTGGAGTGTCTGTCTGGGATCTATTGTGTAGAATTTATCTCAGTAGAAATAATGTTACATAATCTTGAGCTTCTATTTTTACATCTAATATTTTTATAATGAATCTATCTTGAGAAATACACTGCTACCTTAGTTCAGTAGATAATATGATGTGTCTTACAGTAGTAAGAAGGGCTTAAATCAGAAATAAGCAGACTGGATAGAAGCAGAGAATAAATAAAGCTGTGTTTCTAGAGAATAGGGGTTGCAATACAAAAGTTGGGTGTTCATTTGATCATCTGCGGTTTGAGAACAATACTGCAATAGGATCTTATGCATGGAAATACATGTGGTGATAGCTGTCTTGTGTTGATATAGTTGTTTTCAAGATGAACATGTTCCAAAAGTGACTCTTCATTCTCCTCCTCTTCACTTTTCTCATGAACGTCATCACCATTTGTATGAGTCCTGCAGATGCGTTCCGGAGGGACAGTCCTGTGACATTGTGGGAGGAATTGCATTTTTATTATTCAATATAATTCATAACTTCATAATTTATTTTAGATATGGTGATTATTTAGAGATTTGAAAATCTTAATCAGTACTTTAAATTTTCTCAATAATGTGCTTATTGAGGTCTTCTGCAAGTAATTCTTTCTAAAATTCTCTCCTTGTTTTGTTTACTCACTTATCCCACATACTTAATTTTCCTGAGAAAAGTATTGCCAAATGTTTCTGAATGGAAACTTTGTCTATCCCAAACAAGATTCACTGTCAATCATTACTTTGCTTTGTAACCAGTACAGAAGGATTAGAGAGAATGGGTAACTTTGCAGCTGGGGCTGTCCAAAGCCTGCTGAGAAGCAGCAGCTGGTGACTCCTGCCATTGATTTTGTAACCAGTTTTTGGGTTCTTGGTTCGAGGGCAGAAAAGCTGGTACCTTGCTGTGCCTGTGCAGTTGTAGCTGCCCTGGTGGACATGAGGCCCAAGTAATATTACGGAGTAATTTCCTGGAGGGAACTGATGTTCAGCAGCTTTGTGAGCATTTTTAGCCACTATGTGGAAGGGTGAACTCTCATTTTGCTCTTGTTATATGCAGAAATACTGCAGTAGAAAATACAGGATCTAGCTCTTCCTTCAGATTTTTTTTTAAATATTTACTTTAAAAGTTGTTAAAACACAGCATGTCTTCTGATGTTTATTTTAATGCCATTAATGTAACAAAGAGCTTGGAAATTACCTTATTTTATTATTGTTCAATCTTAGGTAGCGCAGTTTTTGCATCTCATCAATTCCAAATGGTACAGACTTTAATTCATTGTGATCCAAAAACAACTCTCTCAGAGAGTGGTATGCTCCAAAAAATGATACTGGATCTATTCCATCATCAGTAAGTTTGTTATAGGACAGGTAGAGATACTCCAGCCCTGGCTTCATGTGACCAAAGACATATCCGGGAATTCTTTCAATCTGATTTCCTATAAGTATCAGATGTAGTAAAGATTTTGGCAAATAGGAGGGAACATGATATAATTTATTGTAAGAGAGATCAATTGATTCCAAGTTCCTGCATTAAAGGAGGAAAAAAAAATGGAGATGAAAACATAGCATACTGCACTGATAATGCCACATGCTGTACAAAATAATGCTTAATATGATTGATTACAAGGAAACTAAATTTCAAAGGGAAATTTGTTGCTGCTAATGGAACAGAATGCATTTTCTGGAACATGGTCAGGCATAACTACTCTGGGAACAGAAAGGATTGAAGTTACTGTCAATTGAGCCCAATGATTCACTTGATGGGAAAAAATCTACAGTAATCATACAGGGAGAAGGTTGAATCAAAGAAACCCAAGGGTCTGATCTGTTACTGATAAGCACTGGAGAACTGCAGTCATCAGTTATACTGAAAACAGAATAAGCTTGGGACTTCAGTGGTTACCCCATTGACATGGATTTGTAAATTTTATTCTAAAGCCCATTGAAATGGAAGAAATGGAATTGTTTTGGGAATGGCTTCTTTAGAATAATTCCAATGTGCAGCACTTCCAGAGAAGCTGTTAGCAATGTTGTGGCTTTCAGATTAAGTAGTTTGCAAATCCAGGAATCAACTGTTAGAGGTTATGGCAAGGCACACTGCATAGCTTAGAAAATCAGTTACTGGAAGAATCAGAAGCAGTATTGGCTTCTGCTGCTTTCATTCTCATTGCTTTTGCTGCTTGGGGTCTGCTCTTACACAGTGCAGCTGTACAGTCTTCCCTTCATCTTATTTACTTTTGTAATTTTTATTCCAGGGGGCAATAAGGCTAGGACAGTATTAAATTATTCTTAAATTATCTGTGAGATAATGATATATTGATACCATATTATCCTATAATTGTATGGAGTATTATTGGTAATGAAGGTTCATTTCTTGATTCGATAGACTTTTATGTTGTTACAGTACAGACTGGGGGTGCCAGATCTTTGTTTTAAAGCTGACTGAATACTTCCTGGGTTATATAATTTATGCAAAGGAAATTAAGACAAATTAGCTTAAGAAAGCGAGCAAATCAAAATATTTTGAATTAAAAGTAATTAAGTATAAATGTTTATTTCATTATCTGACTCTCTCAACAGAGAAAATAAAATTTTAAATTATTTATACTTACTCTTGGTTTATCCAAGCCAAAGGTGCTATTCTGTGCTCTTCTAATTTGTTATGCTTTAGCACAATGACATTTATGTGTTTTGTATGGTTAAAGCAAATTTCTGAGACTTCTTCGATTTGATTATTTTCAAGGTATAGCTCCTGTAAGTGCATTTGGAAAGAAAATCTGTGAAAGCAAAATATGCAGTTCTATCCCATTGAAAATTCAAAATGCAGCTGTCCTCCATATTATCCTCCTTATTTATCTATTAATTTCTGGACAAAGCAATGAGAATCTGAATGAGTCATTTTGTAGCTGTAGCATGACTTCAAGAAACAGTTTTTCAAAGCAGCTGTTTTGTTTTGTCATTTGGGGGGAATGCAGATTGCTTTGAAAGACCAAGTTGAAAAACAATTTCATTGTTTCTCTTGCCTGAAGTTGTACAGAGTAAGGGAGTATAATGTGAGAGTGATGAGACTGCAAGAAGGTGTTTGGGTTTTTTTGTCTTGTAAGTCCACTAGTGAGAAAAATATTGAGTTTTGCTTTCTTAATATTTTTGCTTGGCACTCAGGGGCTTTGAAACTTTCAGATTTGAAGGAATATAAGATGTTAATGGTTTTAAAACTTTAACCCTGTGAGTTGGCAACATGTAAAATTTGTGTGTTTTACACAGATTAAGTTCATGATAATGGCTTGCAATGTCAGAGAAATACAATATGAAATATAAATGGAGAAATGACTAAAATACATATAGGACCTGAAATGGAATTTAGGACCTGCAAAGGAAGGCTTTGGGAAAAGAGAAAAGCAAGTAGGTAGCCTGAAAAGCAATGTCTGTGAATTTATTAGGTGTTGATTTAAAACAAAATGTTCCCAAAGCGTATGGAATGTAGAAAAATTTTCTGCAGGTGTTCAGTGTTTCATCAAGGAGAGGAATGAAGTGAAAAAGAGAAAAAATTAGCATATGAGTGAGCAGGTAGTGGAGTAGCTGCAGAAAAAAAATTGTTGGTTTTTTGGATGGAAATTGCATATAAGTGGTTGGTATACAAGTAAATTCCTAGGAATAGTGATTTGGGAATAAAAATTTTTAGTCTAGCTAAAAATAAATGTATTGAACTTAAATTTAGCTCTACTGGATGATAGACAGTAGGTAGAAAAAAAAAAAACCTATAACGAAAATGTCTGGGAAGATGAAGCTTTCTTGTTTGCATTATTTTTTTTTCCTTTTGTTTGTTTTGGTTTTACCTCAAGAGTGGCAGGGAGACCTTGTGGGATAATCCGAAATTTATTTCTTCCCAGTCGCAAATAAGAGAGACTCTTCAAAGGATAAAAGGCCAAAGGACTGACATTTGCTTCACTAAGTTTATTTCCTTCTAATTCCAGGGTGACCAAGTTCTTTAAACCTGAGAAGAAAAAGTTGGAATTTCTGTTAGTTACTGCCATCTCATAGCTTGTTAAAACCCATGTTTAAAATTTAATCCTCTTAAACATTACTCAGGTCAGTTCACAGCAATGAAGAAATGTAGTGAAATTATTTTAATTTACTGTCTCATAAACATAGAAGTATTTTGTTTGTTAGTTTGTAGAATTTAGGAGATTGACTAAAGCTTTATTTATAGCTCTACAGCTTTAGGAGTTATTACTTCATGGTTATGTGCAGATGATGTTTGGAATACTGTGTGGGTGCTGACCTTCGTGCAATGGCCTGGGGGGGTCTCCAGGCACTTATGTGATAGTGGCTCTGTTACTCCTTCCTTGGGCTCATGCATTCCCGTTCCTGCTTTACTCCTTTCAACCACCTGCTCTGTTCTCTGCTGAGAACCCTTTGTGGATTATACTGTTCCTTCTCCTCTGCCGTCCAAAATCAGGTCAAAGAAGAAACCAGTGTTGGTCAGGCAATAATACAATTTCATATTACAAGTTAGTCATGCACTGATCCAAATAACTTTTAACAGAAGCTTTCTATAGCTCCTCCTAACAGAGCAGTTAGATGATTTTAAATTAAAAAGCTCTTGCAACTTTTGGCCTAAGGGTTCTTTTTCTTAGCTCAGGCATTTATATTGCTCCATGGTGAGCTGTGTTGCAAAACTGATCCAGTTTAAAGGGGAACCCTATCAGCAGGAAAGGAAAGGAAGCAAAAGAAGTCAGACAAATTGTGATACAAATGGGGTTTTTTTGGTCTGGGTTACTTTGTTTGCTTGGTTTTTTTGTATCAACCCACACTTAGCTTCCCTTAAATGGTCACAGTTAATTCCAGTTACATTCTGCCTTATTTTTCATGCACATCAGATTCTGATCACTTTCATGCAATTTAAAAATAGTTAATATAGTTTCATCACACAAAGTGATCAGGTTACAGGTCAGGAGAGTAGGTATCTTATACATACTGCAAATCCATCTCTATTTAGTAACCTGATTTATGTGCTGCTTTGGGAGAGTAGCAGTTGCATAAGAAGGGAAAACATAAAAGACTTCGTAATGCAAATCCTTCAGTTGTTGTTACCTTTTGAAAACATGGTACTTAAAAGCAAGCAATTATTTTTCTGGTTAAATCAAAACAGATGCATTGGGTTCAACATTTTCTAATTTGTCTTTATCTGTTCAGATGATTGATATTAGTTTTAGTAATACCTTGTAAGCCATCTTCATCAATGGCATGAAGGTGGTTGTCATTTATTTTTATTTCTTCCAAAGTTGATGGCAGTCCAGAGGGAATATGTACCAGCATATTTCCATCCAAATACAAACGTTTCAGCTTTTTCAGGATCTTAATCATGGGAATGAAGAAGATCAGATTATCAAGATGTAAAAGAAATGGTTAAACATATAGTGCAATCATGATTAATATTTTCTTTAAACACTTTTAGATGGTTTTCAGCAGTATCCAGTGATTTGAATGACAACAAAAAAGGTTTTATCAATCTAATTAATTGTTTTCTTTTTGCTAAACAATAGCAAAGGTTCCAGTTAAGGTAATGTGTAACCAAAGAGCTTGAGTGACCATATCAACCGCAACTGATACAATATCAGAGTTTTCTGTCTCTTATTGTTTAACATTTAATACGTGGACAATGTTATTAAAAGATCTCTAGATACTCTAGATTATGATGAGAGATTTCCTGAAAAGCCAGGTTTAACTGTTTTGTAATTATACAATTGTAACAGTTAGTGGGTGCAATTGGTTTAGATCCATACACTGAAAAGCAGGGAAAACTTTAAGCAATAATTAGGCACAGAACAGTAGAATAGGCTTTCTTACTTTGAATGCTTTTGGACCTATGCCAGGAGAGGTAATATTATTTTTACTTAGGTCAATCCACTCCAAATTAGGGATCCCATTGAATGCATCATCTGAGATAGCAGTGATGCTATTTCCTGGGACAGAATTCAAGAAAACAGTTAGAAGTGTGAATTACAGTATTCGTCTGACTTGTGTTGTATTGTACATAGAAAACATAAGAATATTTGTACCCATAATTGTATGTAAGTATATTCATATTAGTATCTAAACACAAGCAAATTTAACATTAACTTTTTGTTTTATTGGCTTAGCTGTAAAATTCATTAATACATTTATGTGATAAGGAATAACAAAGTATTAACACTGCTGTCAACTGCATTTGAGATTGGATAATGTTACTTCATGAGAAAAGTCATGCAAAGTAGATCTATTATTTACCTGTAAGGTCTAGACTTGTTAGATCTGGGTCTGAGATTGGTGGGATTTGTCTAAGTTTGGCATTAATGCAGCTTATTGTGGTGTCTGAGGTGGAACATCCAGACGGCAAAGGAGGAGCTTCTATGGGTGGAACAGGAATTGGGACATGAGGTGGCATTCTGGAAGTCTCATTGTCTTCATCACTTTCATCTTGTATTTCTTCTTCAGCAGCATCCTTTCTTGTGATAGTCTTCTTTTCTCTGTGATAGCCTTTAGACTTCCGTCGATTTTTTTTGCCTTTCCTTCTTCTTCTCTTATCTTTTTTGCGACCTGCTTTGTCTTTAATCTCTATGACTTCTGGTTCAAGCTTTTCATCTTTTCCAATAGTTGGTGGTGACAATACATTGATGATGTCAAGGTCTTTGGGTTCTGGAGAATCACCAGACAACTCGCTTATGTCATCCAGTGAAATAATACTTGAATCTAAGGAGGAGGCTAACCAGAGACAATGACAACAACAACAAAAAAAAGGTTGGGACATGAAACTAAAGTTTTAATAAACTTTTTTCTCTTCACATAGTAAAATCTGGTAGCTATAGAAGAGTAGTATTCTCCTTACAATATGACTTGAAAGAATGAAAATGTAGTCTTCTATTGCTACATGGCATACTTTGAGAAATGACTGAGCCAAGGGTACAGACCAGTTTGTAGGTAGATATGGTTTACTGCAACTCCAGAAAAAAAGGGGGGAAAGTTAATATAGCCCTCATTATCTTCCTTTGTGAACTAATATCTCAATTGTGGTTTTTTGTTTGTTGTGTTTATTGTGTTGATGGAAATGTCTGAAACAGGAAAAAGAATGTGTCTGGGAGTGAAAGTAAGCTGAATAAAATTCATAAAGGTTAAGGTTCATAAAGGTTAAGACTTGTTCTGTGTAAGAGGCTGCTAGTGGGGAACTAAGAAGAGAAATATGTCAACTCTTTTACCAAAACACAGCTTTTCTTCGTACAACAGAGCAATTAATTTTTTAAGAGATTTTAAAGGTTTCAGGCAACATGGCTGCTACTTCTACATTAATTTCTATGATGTTTCTCAGTGCATCTGTGTGTGTCACATAAGTGCACATACATATGAGGCTAAATAATATTTTTATGCTAAGAGGAGGCTACGTTCAGTACTTGGCAGACTTAGGGGAAGACTTGGCAGAGTAGGAGAAGGAAATCTTCTTTATCTACTCCATTCCCTTTCTTTATAAAGATACTGATTTTATTTTCTTATGAAGAAGAAAGCAAGGTAGTTTTGTTGTCTCTCTTGTGAGTTTACTAACAAAGATGTATCAGTCTGTGGAACTGTATGAGGTTTCTTATGTGTGTCTGATACATTAATAATGGCTACTAGCTATTGATTATTTATAAATATAAGTGGAATGTAAAGTGTAACCAGGAGGGAAGAAGCAGAATGGGGGTTGGGGAGAAGAATGTCATTATCTTTACTATTGCAGACTGAACATTATTTTTTCTTTAAATATTATATCAAACTCATCTAACAGCCTGTATGCTCTAAGAAACTGAAGGTAATTAAAAGAAATTATGAAGACCTCTGATCATGTAAATCAGGACTTGTTTTCTCTATAACATGTGATGTGTGCACCTTGTAATCTCTGATAAATGTAACATTTTTGTTAGGTATTCTATGAGATATGTTTAATATAGTAAAAATATTATCATGTACTGTACCAGTATCAGAACAAACCGGGCAGCATTCTCCTTCAGGTATTCTAGTTTTGGGACATTTCAGAGGGTGGCACATGGTTGTATCACATATCACTTCTCCTTTTGAACAGAGACAAGTAACACAGGGCTTGGGAGACCAAACAGCTTTGTCATACATAATCATCCCATTAGCTGTGCAATGCCCCTTCTTTCCTAAGAAAAGAAAATAGAAAATTGCAGTTGAATAGCTTAAACTGAAATAAAACCAATATTGTTTATGTACAACTTTGGAAAGAAGCACCACTATTTTGCTGTCACTTTGAAAATATGCAAAATACACCCTATTCTAAGTATCTTATCCTTACTCCTTAAGTTTTATTGCTCTATTTTCTTCACCTTAATCTTCAGTCCCTGTTTGGTTCTTGACCTCGTAGCTGTGACGGCAATCAAGAGGGAGGCACACAACGTCTATGTAGCAGTTACCTCCTTACAGCATCACAGTGAAAACTGAGTGTGGGTCTCTGTCTCTCTCTTTGTCTGCTCCCCCTGTTTCAGGCAGTCATCGTAACAATTCATTTCCCCCGCTTCCTAGCCAGCTGATGAGGACCCTTACCAGCTGTCTTCTGGAAACAGTCTTGAATTAGTCAAGCTCAGAGATATTCCTAAAATGGGAAAATTCTATCTAGATGGTTGGATTCTGAGGGTCTTTTGCATGGCAGCTTCTCTTTCCTCTCCATCCTTAGAAATGGGCAGCAGAAATCCCAGATCTCAATGAAAGCTGTGCATAGATACAGTTGAGAAAGAGGCAAAAGTTTTCATCGCAACAGAGTTTAAAGAAATTATGCAGAAATTGAGAATATTTTTTTCCGGACTCCCCTCTTTTTCTCTCTTGTGCACTAGACACCTTTTCTATTATCTTGCACATTAATGAGAAAGTTTTGTTAAGACTTGGTGGAACCAGGAAGATAACAATATTCAATTCACAGTGACCATATATAGGCTAAATGGAAGTGAACTCAAATCTGTAATGACTGGTAAGATAGGAAACATCTCTTTGCCTGTAGCTTGAAAAAAGCATCTTTTCTAGGAAAGGAGCAAGCTTCAACAACTTGTGCTAATAAATACTTCATCTCCAAAGTTTTTGGATGTGAGTCACAAAGCAAAAAAACCAAAGAAAAACAGAACAAACCAAAACCAAAACATAAATAAAAAAGTAATTCCCCTATGTACCAGTAAAAAAATTAAAGAAATATAGGAGATATTTATATTGTAAGCTATACTCAGATATTCAGTAGAGGAGTTCTTTTTAGAGCAGAAAGACTTGGGAAGGACACTGCTCAAAGTCTGTCTCTCCTCCCAGTGATGGAATCTACCTCAGCAAAAGTTTCCCTGGGCAGTTCTCATCCAATTCTCATCCTCCTCAGGATAAACATTGCCTGTTACCATGCTTTTTTTTCCAGCCTTTTGAAAGAAGGAAAGGCAAGGTTGATAGATCCCATGCAGCAGATCTCTTCCTATTTTTGAGTCTACCTCTGAATTTGGTGAGAATGTGTTTTCCCTGCACACCTTCCTTTCCCGTTTTTAATAAATGTCAGAATACATTGCTGAAGTGTTAGTTTCAAGCTGAAAGGCCACTTCTAACTTACTGTGTACTTTCCTGTGAATAAAAAAAATAAAATAAAAATTCCTCTTTTCCCATGTGGTTTGACTTCCTCTATTAGATGATAATTGTTTACTACAGTGGAAAAACCTTATCTCAACTGCGTTTTCATGT
Organism: Calypte anna; assembly: GCF_003957555.1. Taxonomy (NCBI): domain Eukaryota; kingdom Metazoa; phylum Chordata; class Aves; order Apodiformes; family Trochilidae; genus Calypte; species Calypte anna. The sequence continues at coordinate 4,087,832 of NC_044258.1, read as the reverse complement.
AAGAGGCTTTCATTTGCAACAGACAAATTGTCTTTGGAGGGATTGTTTTCAGGGTTTGTTTTCCCACACTCCGCCCTGCTCCATGTTTGGTTGTTCAGTTTTAAGGGGATAGTCACTAAATGTCCTGTCAAGACAATTGCAAATATCTGGATTGAAATCTCTCTGGAATTAATACTTGACTCAAAATGAGGCATTTTGCAAAGTCCTTCAAGGCAGTCCTGCTTTCAGCTTCCTAACAAAGGTATTTCTTTGCCCTTCTATTTAAAAACCATTGGATATGAACCTGTTTTCTAGAATAAAAATTAGTTATCAGACTCATCCTGTTTGGATGCTCATCTGTATTCCTGAGATTTCTAAAAATGCTCGTTTGATTTAAGTTACTCTCAGGATGGAAAGGAAGCCAAATTGTTTTTTCAAACAGTTGCATCTTGTTTTTGCAAAGGTCCAGGATGTGGATGCATTTTTCAGCCACATAAAGTCATTCTCTAATCAACTCAAGCCACATTAGCTGAAAGAGGAACTGAGTTAGCCCAAACCAAATGTTAGTTGGCTGTAAGTCCCTTGTCATTCTACCCAGGTATCTTATAATCCAACTGTTTGCTGGATCCTGACTTCTGTTTTTTATGTGCTTGCCAGGAAGCCACAATATTTCTTTCAAATAATCACCAAAGGAAATAAAAAAAGAACACTACATTTTCCCATGCTAAACAGTAAACCATCAGCTGTTCTGGGAAAACATATCTGGCTTGAGATGGAAATTCTTCTATGCTTCCTTAAATTCTTTGTTTTGATTTCACTACTACATGGTATCTGAAGTTGGTGCAAATCCTGGCTGAATGAGGTAAAGATAGGGATTATCAGGCTTTGGCCTCTGCAAACTTCTTTACATGAATCATCTGTTTTTTCTGTGACCCGAGAGTTCCTTAAAAAGAGAGGCCAAGTGTGTGTGCCCAAGGGCAAAGAAGTACCTGTTCATTGCCTTGCAGAACTGCTATTTGGCACTCTACTGGATTCACGTAACCCCTGTGAGACAGAGTCCAGGCTGTGGTGTTGTGCTCCTTCAGCTTCCTCTCCACTGCTTAACTTGAGCATGGTGGTACCAGCAGGGAGAAGGGCAGGATCAGAAGCACAAGGAAAAGGGCAGCTGTGCTCATCCTCACCTGCACTGCTGAACGGGCAGGCTGTCCTCTGTAAAGGACACACAGCTGCAGGTTATCTGATGCTGTGTGAACTGCTTCATTTCATTTCAATGATTCAGGAAGGAGATATGAGCAGTTACTGTTAAACTTGTGAAGTGTTCGTTTTCATCCTGCATATGATGATCCATAAATTGTTTTAAGGCTTCTGAGAACAAAATAGGTAGCTAGGAGAATGATAATGAAATTTTGGATTTCATTTTCTTCTGTTCTGAAGCATGATTAATAGTAATGTTCTATTATTTAACAGGCTCTGTTTTTTCCAAATCTGACATGGACTTGAAAACATTTTGAACTTTAAAAGCTAGACTAAAAAATACCTTGTGGTTCAAGTCTTTGGCAGATGAGCACAGGACTTTTAACCTTTGGAAATATGGTGTAAATTCAGCGTGAAGTTCCAAATGAAATGATTTCAGTGGTTTTAGCTCAGCTTTTGGATGTAAGTACAGATAGAAAGAAACAAATGGGGTGGGGAGGGAAGGGGGAGAACCATGCATTATTTCAGCATGACATGAATACCTTAAGTGAAGCGTATGCTATTTATGTGATATTTTCCTCTCTTTGATTTAAGAAGTATTTTTAAATTACAAGCTTGGCACTAGTAGTATGTGTCATGAGAATTATAATGTGGTACACACTAGAAATGCTGTAGTCAAGAGTTTTGCTAGTTTTGCCATTAAAACCCCTTTCTCTAAAAATACTTGAAACGGTTCAGCCTTTCTGAAAGTAAGAACTCAGAACAAATAGTAATTTTTAAGAAAATGTGACTAAAATATGTTTTTCCATTGAAGTTGAGATCTGTGAACCCAGTGGTCATGTCTTGTGTGACACACTAAAAGGCTTAACTTTTTACTCATAAAAATAGATTATTTCCAGTCTAATTAAGAACAGTGATGATCAGGGCATTCTTATTTTTTAAATAAAATTCATAAAATGACAGGTATTTTACTCAGTGGGTGAGCTCTTGGTGCTGGAATGGAAGTGTCTATGTCTTTATATTTATTAACCATAGAGCACACATGACTTTATATTGGTTCCTGACAACATCCCAGTGTCTTTTCTTCAACCTTAGAATCTCTTTCAATGAAAAGAAATAAAATGTTATTAGCACCCCAACAGTTTTCAATTGGTTCATAACTGGGGTTTGAACATAAGATCACAAACATCCTAGAGCAAGAGTTCTCATGTTTCTTACTGCACTGAGGACCAAAGGTACACTTGGCAACTCTCAGTTCTCAATCCCTGCCTAGTCATGTTTTTTTTGGAGGAGGCCTGGTAGGATTACAGTGACAGGTTTCAGTAAAGACAATGAAATTAGACTTTTTGTTTGTTTCTTAAGATACCAAATGCTCTTCCCCTTTAAAAAACATATACTACATGTGAATGCAGAACTCTGAAAACCTCTAGATCACCTCTAGATCTATAAAATGCAAGTTTTATATAAATAATATTATTTAACTTCTTTTAAATAAATATGGGCTCTTGATCTAGAGGGAGCAGAAGAGTGATCTTGTGCTGAACAAGTTGGATTTTCCTCTCCTAGATTAGTTCATGGTAAGGGTCTTGTTTCTAATGTAAGCTTCATACTGCAACTATTGAAGTCTGTTACTTAGTTACAAAGTAATTACTACTCAAATATTGCATGTTTGTATTGTAGCTTGGATTCTGCTTTACAAAAATAAGACAAAAACTTAAATCCATTTGAAATAACATGGATGTTTTTTGTGTCAGGACTTCAGTGAAATGTTAATTGACTTGAAAGATATATTGAGCAAGAAATTCTTGCCAGGCCTTCAAATTTGCTACACATTTGAAATTATGAAAATATCCCAACAGATTTTTTATTAGTTAAAATGAAATGAGAATGTAGAAAATATGACTGTTACCTGGCAAACCAGCATTCTTTATAAGTCTTTGACATAATTAAAAAGCTCCATATTTTAACCACAAAGTTATTATAAAAGGCAACAAAAGTATGTTAGCAAAAGGGTAATTGTTTTTTATCTCAATCTATGTTGCAAGTAGAGCTAAAATAAAGCTTTCGTGAGTGTAGAAGTTTCATTAGAAATCAAGAGAAAAATTGGCCCTCTCACAGTGAAGAGGATTTTTTTCTTACCTGGTAAGACACTGTAACTGGATTCATGTCCACCCAAACCTATCAGAGAGTCAAATACTCCCATCATACTGTCATCAGTATTAATAAGAGGTATGCTGGGCAGCACAGCAACAGGAGCTGGAAGCTTCATCCTTGGCTCTCTTGGGGTCCTGTGCCCTGCTGAGGAGTTCCCCCTCACTCCTCGGTAGCGCATTCTTCTCCTCTGCCTCCTGAGAGGTGCACTGGCTTCATTTTGAGAAAAATCAGTGCAAAGAGAGACAAGAAGGAAACAGTAGAGTAAGGATGTAGCCTGCATATTTCAGAGTATCCTGGAATGGGGAAAAAAAGAGGAAAATTAGAGAGCTTTTAGGATTAGGTGAGTCACATGGCGCCCTTTTCAAGGCAGGTGGACCACTGTGTGGTTGGTATAACCAAGCTACCCCTTAGGAAAGAAGTTGCCTTGTGAGAGGTAAAGCAACCAATTGGAGTGTTGTGGTTCTCTGCCTTGATGGGCAATACCCAAATTCCCATAGGTGCTATGTTCCTATTTGGGGCTGCACTTAACTGCAGTGCCACTGGGCATTTGTACTTTAGTAGCTGTTAATGCTTCCAGCAAGGGAGATCTTGAGAGCAGTAAAGGTTTTCTTTTGATTTGAACGTGGTTTTTTTTTGATTGCTAATGTTTTCCCAGGTTGTTGTAACTTCTAAACTTGGGAATGGCAAAGTAACAGGAAAATGCCCAGTTCATTTCTTATATGCTGTGACATATTGTCATTTCTCTGCAAGGTATTTTTCACCATAGATGAAAAGAGGTGTCACTTTTGCTTCTGTTTCTGGAAATCTTCTCCTTTAACAGAATCTTTCTGGTTCTGCAGTTGAGGACCTTTGGAAGTTTGATCACAATAGCACTGTTTGTTACATCCCACATCTGCTTTTCCAGCAGAAGTTTTTATGAGTCTGAGAAGATTGATCTATAGTGTGTGCATTTACTTTATAAGAAAATCAGAATCACTGAATATCTTATACCTTCCTGTGCTCTGGACAGAAAAATTACCTTTATTGTCACCAATAGGTGGCATTCCAAAACAAAGCAGTAAAGGTTCAGGACTGCATAGAAAGCATATCCAGCAATGGCTTATAATACCAGTGTGGAAATAAGCCTATGCATGTCCACAGTTATTAATGATTTGTCATAGCTCTCCAGGCAAAATTCTTTCAAAATTAAAGGCCAATTTTAATTGAAACAGCAGCTCCTGAAGACACTCATATCATACTCTTGTGGTGGTGAGAATTAGTGAAGAATTGAGACTTAGAGCACTTAGGCTTTTTGTCCAAAACTAGGCTCATAGTATAGCTGTGGTTTTTCTCTAAGGAAGTCTTGAGGGGATTAAAACGTGCTTTCTGTAACTGTTCATTTGTCAGGCTTTTATCTTTTACTTTTGAATTAGTCTTATTATAGTAACTTATGTTGTATAAATACAGGATAATATTATGTCTTGAAGGAATTTGAACTGTGCTTTTGCTGGAATCAGATGTTTTTTAAAAGTTTGTGCATCTTGGCAATTTATATTTATATATAATTTAAGTTTTTTGTACAAGTCAGCTAACATCTTTAACATATTAAAGCACATGACTATAATATTTTTCATGCTTTCCAGAGCATAATTCTCATATTCTGTTTTTAAATTGGAAGTTGGCAGTTGGCTTAAAACAGTGAGATTTGACTTTTTTCTAATGTTGCAGTCTCTGTGATCAACTCATTTATTGTAGAAAACATATATGTATTTGCAGTTTTTTGTTAACTAAGCTGATCTTTTATTCCTACATAAAGGGAATTTCAGATGCAAGTCTCATAAAAAGCCACCCAATGCCTCATGTAATAGCAGGGCTCTGAAATTAATCCACACTTTAGTTAACTGCTTTTTACTCATTAGAAATCAGTTATACCAAAATGATACATAGTGTTTATACTGGCCTTTTACCTACATCAATTAGTTAACATGTCTTATAGATGCAGGAGCTTGTACTCTGCATTGATGTCTGTTCTTTCTCAGAAAATGCCTGTGTCTTAGTACTTCAGTTTGCAGTGACCTAATGGCTCTGGTTTCTAACTTGCTTGCATGGTAATGACTGGCTATAAAATTACACAGTACACTTCTGTTCCACAAGTTTGAATGAAACACACAAAGTGCCCCTAGGGAAAACTGCATATACAAAGAAAAGTCTTGAAGTATTCATTCTCTTGAGTTAGTGACATCTTAATTATGGTCACTTTTTTACAGTATACTTTATAATGTACCATGACTATGTAGTTACAGTGCTGCTACATTACATTTGTGCTTTTTTTAATGCTTTACCAATTCTTCCTGTGACCAGAGGCTCATAAAGGCATGACTGAAATACTTTTCCATTCCCTATGCATGTATTTTTAAAAGTAAGGAATAACACAGGGTGAAGTAAATTATATTTAATGTACAAACTATGTTTCAGGGTTTTGTTAACTTCAATATAGAGTAGTACTCTATAGCAAATAATGCTACTTTAAAGTAAAACTCCTTTTCATAAATACTTTATAATCGCAACTTAAAAAAAAACAATTTAACAAACAGAAATCAACCCTCCCAAATAATCCCTTAATAAACTAATCATGTTCATAGATGTGTTTATATATGTACATATATTAATATATATTTCACACTCAGTTTATTTTCCATATTGAAAACTTAATACTGCTGCTTTCAATCAAACTATGTTCCTTCCATGCAAAATATTGAGCTATGTTTCTAGGTTTCTTGCCTTGACTTATTAACTAAGTGCTGTCTCACATTTTAAGGCCCAATTTGTGAGTGTCACACATGAAAAAGGCCTTGAATGGATTGGGCCTTTATTGACCATGGCTCAAATCCTCAGTTTATCAATCAGGAACTTAGATTTAGTATAGTGCCAGCCAATTTTTAATTGGTGAAAAATTCAACCTATTATACTCACATTACTTTTGTAATAATGATTACAGATCAAAATAAACTATAGATAGATAATATAATGAAATTATTAAATCTTTATGTTGTCAGATACTCTCAACATGGCTGCACAGCTTTTTCATTTTGCTCATAAATATTTATATTGTGCATAGTGTGTGTAAGCATCTTTATTACTTTCACCAGGCAATGTGTTCAGTAGTTTGCAGCTTTCAAAATGTTTCTCTTCAATAAGTTCAGCATCTGTCATTTTGCAATTATGTTAGCAGAAATAGTTAATTTTTAAAGCCGAGATCCTTCAGAAATACCAGAGCATCAGAATTTATTAAATAATCTACCTTTATCTATGCAGTCTAAATTCAAACATCTTTCTAAGATATCAAGGTTATTTCTCGTGGTACACAGGGGTTAAATTGATTTACCAAGATTTTTCACATGCTCTTCTTTATATTTATTGCATAGAAATGGGTACATTTAGCTGTACCAGCAAAACTAATGTCACTTTCAGTTAGTTTAAGCTTGAAGTGCATGGCAAACATTCATACCAAACAAAAAGCAGATCAACTGGTATTGCATACTTTATCTAGAAAAGCAGTTCTGTTCAGTATTGCTAAATATAGCTGATATTATTTCAAACATATTTGCAAAGTTAACATGTAGTTTAAAGCCATTCAACACCATGCTTTAAGCAGTAATTTAAAATGTAAAACGTTTTACCTTGGAATCTAACCTAACAGCAGATTCTGCTTGGTGTCATTTAGTCTCCAGTTGCAAATGGAATAAAATCACAGTGATATCTTTAAAACAAACAGAGAAAGAGTAGGGATTGTTGAAACATGTTAGATGATTCCTTAGTTAAGTCTGAAATAGCTTCTTCCCCTGGGGACAAAGCGCTGCTCTGCTCTGTGTGCAGAGAATCAGCTAATACTGTTACTCGGAGAACTAAAAAGCTCACTTCAGGAAAATGAAAAGCAGCACAATATGGTCGGTCCGGAGGCTGACAAGGCACAGCTGGAAATTCTCTTTAAGTACTTACAGTTTCATAAGGAAAATAGAGTGTTTTCAAAAGACACACAAAAAAAATGTATTTTGATCAGTACTGGTCTATGTCTTTAGAAATTTCGTTTCTTGGTGGCATGGTTTTAATGTACATTTACTGTTTTACAGAGATAATATATTTTGGGGAGTGTAACTTTAACAGCAAAACATTTACTAAAATTAAAACCTCTCTCTTCAGTTCATGTTTTCTTAACCTGCTCCTTCCCGTTACCCTTTTTGTTGAAGCTTTAGCATGGAAAGTTTCTCTTTTGTACACTTACAGCAATGATTTCGCCATAAGCTGTAGCTCATGCATGGAAAAATAAAACGACTGGAGCATTTTCCCTTCGTTTTTTTATAAGGCTAATTACATCCTGAAACATGATCCTGAAGCACAGCTATGCAGAAGCTGCAGTGAAGTTAGCAATCCAAATAGAAGTGAGGGTGAGGGGAAGGGAGGGAATGATTGTACTAATATTACCACAAGTCCTTTGAATGCCAGCAGAGAATTTTTCTTCATCCCCAGATAGAACTGCAGAATGTCAGTGTTTGATGAGACGGTGAGTCTGGTCAGCTTCAGAAATGACACATTTACCTGTTAGATGGAGTTGTCTGAGTTCTTCTGGCATTAAAAATTTGTCGCTTGCTTGAATTCATACTCCGAGGAATGTGTAGACAGATAGTCATGGACTGGTATAACCATTGAGTTAACCATAATTGTTAGCCCGTATGTGGTGGAAAGAAACTGGGAAAGCACATTGTCTCTTAAAATAGTTGTTGAGTTTCTACTGAGCTTTACTTTGTAAAGTAAAAAAAAAAAATAAAAAATTAAACTTTTTTTAGTTGATCTGGAGCTGTTTAGAAAGAACAGGGTCAGTTTCACACAACAAACAGGGTTAGCATCTGAAATGAGATAGCATGGGTCAATACCTGTGCTAGAAGGATTTATTTGTGAGGGTGAGTTGAATAATAAGCAGTTCTTCTAGCACAAGTGGGGAGAAGAATAACAAATTACATCGTTTGCTCATGGTTGTGCATGTCAGACTTTATTTAAACAATTGTTTAAAGAGTTCTAAGTGTTTATTTAAATGATGGGGTATTTATTAGAGACAAAAGTGAAAGCATTCCCTTTGCTATAGATTTAAATGTGGCTTCTTACACTTCTGATCACAATCTCAGGATCTGATTCTAATAGCATTCAGACCCGTGTCTCCAGACTGCCTGCCCAGCTGGGACACAAGATTGCTCACTAGCAGGCCAGAAAGGTGGATCTGGCCAGTCTGTGCTCAGCTGAAGATCTGGTTTAATGCATCTGCTTTGGACATGGCATCTCTGCTTGCTGAATTCTAGTAAATTCTTATGTTATATTATCTCTGTCTTGAAAGTTCAACATCTTCCATTTTCAGTGGGACACCATCTTGTCTCCTCTGCTAGATGATACAGTGAAAATCCTACATCCTCTAGGCAGACTGAAGGATCTTTTATGGTGGCAATAAATCAATATATAGGTTTCTCTAATCCACTTTAGCATGAGCAGTGAAGCTTGCTAATCTTAAGGGTCTGAGAGGATCAGTTAACTCAGAGGATCAGTTAATCTCTTACATGGGTATTCCTTAGACTGGGTTTTGCACAGAAACCAATTGCTGGTAATAAGCAAACACTTCCTCTGGTAACATCAGTGGTTCTCATATGTGAGTGGAAGTCCTGGAGGCATTACAGGTCTGGTGGTATCCATGTTTAGTCTTCCTGTGTTTATGTGAATAATTCACACTGAGAGCAGAGCAAGTTGCCAGTATCTGCTTCATCTGTAAGTACTGTATGCCTGCCTATCCCATAGGCATGGCAAGTCAGTTAAATGAGTTGTACAGTGTGGATTTTATTGTGTATCAAGATGTATTATTGCAGAATGGTCTCCTTCAAGGAGAGTAGAGATGGAGTAAATAGCAGTGACTAATAATTAAAATACCTTTTTATTATTTTATATCTAATGGCAAACTGCCACCTGAGCCCTGTTCTGTTGCTTAGTGTCTTGAGCAAGAGTCATTGGATGTGTGAAATGAATGTGGAAGCCTGGAGCCTCTGGCATGGATTCTCCATAAAATCTTGGCTGATCCCTGTTCTTCATAGCTTGGTATTTGCACAGGGACAAATCTTTCCTCCCGTACTTTGCTGAAATTTTCCAGTGGAAATTATTCAAGGAAATCTTCAGTGAAAAAGAGGGCTCTGAATTTAGGTTGGCATCAAGTTTGTTTGTAGTGGTTACAACAGATTTTTGTAACAACTCAAACTGTACCTATTAGATGACAAGCAATAGGGAAAATAAGCTTTTAAATTTGATACAGCTGAAAGAAATCTGTTTGTTTGTTTTTTCCTTCCTCAAAAAACTTTCTTTTCAAACACTGATCTAAACCTCCCTTCTGTGGACACCAAGAATCCCACAAGTTAAGGCAGCAGCATTCCTGGAGCCCTGTACTGATACAAAGTATTAAAAAAAAATTGTAATTGTAATTTTGTAATTGGTTCACTAAGTGAGTTTTCTAATCTATGGCCATGTTAAGTAGAAATGAAATAAAGAATAAGGATCTTTTAATAATGGTACTGAGGAAGTGTATAAGAACAAGTGTGCCTTATGGAATTACTTCCAAAGTGTGAGATGCAAAAGGAATAGTACAAGAGTACTTTTTTTTTTTTTTTTAAATTCCCTTCTTCCTGCAGGAATGAATGGTGGGAGGAGAAACTTAGTTTTCAGTACTATGGCTCTGCTCTAAGTCTCAGAAGGGGGTTAAAATTAATGCATACGTTAATATAATAGAGTCTGTGGTACTGAAAGTAGCTTATAGATTTTCCAGTTCTGTCTGAAAGGCCATTTAAATACATGAAATGTGCTGAAACAGGAGGACCAGCATCTGTTCCTTAAATCAACTTTGAAAATGCCTGAAGTGTAATACTTGAAGAAAGGCTGAAAGAACATGAAGAGGATGTCTTGAAAAATAAATAAATGAATTGTTAAGTTAAGGAGTCAAATGCCTGGGATTGGTCAGCTTAAGAGCAGAAGTTTAAGAGATGGTATGTAAGTATAGAAAGAGGAGTTCATAGAGACCATGAAATCTTGGATTTCCATCATACCTTTTGAAAATGTCATCTTATGTCTGTGAAAGGGCAAAACAAAACAGGTGAATAGAAATAGCCTTATAGCTTTCACTGAGCCAGTTTAATGGAGGGTAGAGCCTAGCTTGTCAGAGTAGGGGAAAGAGTGCACTGATTTTAGAGAGCTGCTGCTAATGGAGAGCATTGTCTAAACCACTTTCTGAAGTTACTCTGTGATTATAGTCAGGATATCATGCAGGCCATCTAGTTCAACTTGCTGCTCAAAGCAGGGTGAACCTGTTTAGAACAGGTTTTTATTCAGTTAGTTTTGAAAGGCATCAAGGACAGAGTTTACACAGCTTCTTATATTTGTCAGTTCCAGTATCTGCCAGACTTTGTCATCTTTCTGAGGAGGCACCTCTATCAAGAGCTGTGCTTCTCTCTGATAGTGCAAAACTACTCTCAGTATTTCCCTACGCCCTCTTTTCTCCAGACAGAACCAGTCTCTTACTCCTGTTAATAGTTAGCAAACCCGAAGGAACTTGGAAGTTGTTCAGAAGGGTATATAGTGTGTGTGGTTATAAAATGTGATTGAAGATGACAGTCAGGTTTAAAAAACATATAAAATCAATTCTGCTTCAAATGGATGTATATAATTTTTTTGTTCTCTCATTTCATGTATTCTAAACAAGATTAGAGAGAAGGCAATGTGTTTTTACGCCAACTTTTTTGGCTCTTCGAGAGCTTTTGGCCTCTCAAAGTAGAACTTTAAGTCAGGATTATTTGTAGGGTGACTTCTAGCTAGTGATGAGTTGCCAAGTTATGATGGTTCAAACAACATGTACAGCAGTCATGCAGTTTGGGAGTTTGCTTTTTTTCTTGCTGTGATTTGGAATAAAACAGAAAATGTTGACTAAAAAGATGGAAATGGTGCAAGTGGACAGTATCAGAGTTTTTCTTATTTTTGAAGTAAGTTTGACACAATGTTTCTATATTTTGGACAAAAAGCCCAGACTAATAGGTCTTGGTGTGATGAATACTGAGCTCATGAGATTTGGGGAACTTGTGCATATGGAGTACATTTATAGATTTTTATTTCTGTTGTCATTAACACATACTCTGACCCATCCCCCTCCAAAAAAACTATCTGGATACTTCTCCCAAAATATTAACAAAAATACAGTTAATTGTAACATGACCCTCCTATTTTGTTATTTCAAAGTGGTATCATATACATCTTAGAGTATTTTACATATGTCTGTGTTTGGGTAATAATTCACGTGTAGCTGACGCTACATGTTGATGTTGTCTTCTTAAACAGTATTAAAGGAATAACATGATGTTCCTTGCAAGACAGCAATCTGTGATATGTTCTACCTTCTGCAATTATAAATTGATGGTAAGAAATACCATAAACAAACGTTTGAAAGCCTACATCTTCTGCATGGCTCTGTGTACCCATTACATGGATGAAAGTGATTTTTTTCCTTACATTATCTACACGGTACATGAGCTATCCTGCCTTGCTTAGAATGGGCCACCTACATATACAATACTCTCCTTTTATTATCTTTAGCATCCCGAAATTCTTTTAGTTTTCTCTCATATTATTGTTAATGCTCATTTTCATCTGCTTCCTGATTTACTCTGTTATTTAAGGAAAAGTCATGTTGAAGTTGGATCCCTTATTTAATTTATTCCTGATGAAATATTTTCTGGGACTCAAAAAACACATTGGTGTTCAAGAATTTAAAACTTTCTATTTTATTCAGTGATTTGAAAGAAAAGAGACTACTGAAACTTACCACAGCATTATTTTAACCTTTCAATGAAATAGAAGAATGTAATGAATTTATAAAACTGCTTCACTCTTAGTTGCTGTGATGAATCTTTATAGTTGGTGGCTCGTTTTGATCAACCCCAAGCTCTTGACTTACTGATGTGTTTTTTTTTAAATAAACCATAGAAGTTTATAGTTGGAAAATAATAGCAATGGGAAAAAATAAATTTGTAACTGTTGAAGTCAGCACAAAACATGAGATGAGTTTGGGGGTTGGCAGTACACTGCATTTCTAAAACTTATAGCAGTTACTTCATTCCTTTTTGTAATCAGTGGTCACCAATATCCTTAAGGAAAAAAACATAGAAGAAGGAAAAAATGTTGCTGGGAAACTTTAAGAGAAATAAAAAACAGATTTTTCCTTACATATTTAAAAATGCCAACAATAGGTTGCAAAAAGCCTTGAGTACTTCTTTAGGTGGAAATCAACCTAAGTTTGCAATCTGACATGTCTGTAGTTAGGATCTATTTAAATTAAAAGCTCTCTTTTCAACTGTAACTGCATCCCCATTCCACTTCTTCACTGAAATAAATGAAATATTTAAAATATTAATATTCATTAGTAGTAGCTTTTTCAAAACACTAATTGTGATAACTCAGTACCCAGTGGTTGTTTCCATTCAATAGAACACCATTTTTAGTTTGAGATACATTTTTCTCAATTTTCTCTAAAATGGCAATGAAGAGATAGGGGGAGGTAACTTACAAACCCTTCCTCTATCTGGTAAATACCCTTTTACTACTTTTAAGCAGTGCAGATAGTATCTCATCTCATTTTGTTCATAAATGCAGGCTATGCTGGAGCTGGTGGTTTTGTCCATTTCTATGTGCTCTTTATGAAGTATTTTGTGGGGCTGGTTTGTTTTACGAAGTTCATTCATCCAATTTAAATCAGATACAAATGTTGGCTTGAGATTTCCTCTGATAGGCACTGCTGGGTTCTTGTGCCTTGCTGCTTCTATTTCTTTTGCTTGTTGCTTGAGACGTTTTCACGTTTGGTGGTTTTAATGTTAAGTAGAAGTTAGTAACTGGATGCCTCAGAGACTGTCTGGGGAAGGTGATGTAAACTAAAGACACAAATATTTTGAAGCTTTTTAATCAAAAAGAATGATTTGGTGGCAGCTGGTACAAGAAGACATTTTGAGGATAATAATCAAGTTTGCTTGTGGTTACCTTTTAAATCTAAAAATTAGTTGTCTTCACCTGTTGATTCATGTTTTTCCCATTACAAACAGTGGCACCAAATGGTTTGTTTTGGTGAGTTAGTGGACAGTGGCAAAAATCACTTTTACAGACATTCTGCAGTTTGCTGCCAGTGAGAACGTAAAGGAGAAAAACGGCAGAGATAGATGTGTACGTGTGTGCATAGTGTATGTAATTTTTAATGTAGTTATTAATACCACATTGGCATTTAATGATTATGGCATTTCTAGAGATTTATAATTCCACAATGTCCAACATCTCTGATTGAGTACAAGTTGAAAACACCTCATTAAGTGATTATGTATGTTTACAGCTTTAAGATGTGACTGGATCTTGTGGCCAAAGTTGTACAAAATGGGAGCTGCTCATTTTCTGAAACTCCAACAGAGATTCCCCCATTTCATCTTGAAGAGGGAAACGCTAAATACAAACAAAATTATCGGTTTCAACAAAATATGCCATTCTGAATGACTTTGTGTCATAGAGATGTCAGTGACTGTTCTTACCCGGAGCTCCTCTCTTGGTGCAGGTGTGTTGTCTTTTGGCACTGCTGCACTACTCTTGACCCAAGAGTGTTTGCCATTATCCAGTTACAACGCTCAAGTGTTTGAAGAAGCACTTAAGGTCACTGTACAGCAGCTGTTTGAGTGAGGAGATGACATCTTCAGTAGCAATATTTTTCATTCCTGTCTGAGTGCTGGAGTGGGCTGTCTCCAGATTATTATCCTGCTGCTGGTCTTGTTGCTGAGCCCATTTTTTTTTCATGCATTTTGCTTTCTGGGTTGATACCTGGCACAGCCACCCAAACAGTTCTGCTGGCTGAGATGAAGGGTGGCAGTTAGCTGGTGGAGAACACAGGGAGGATGAGAACAGCTTCAGCTCACCCTGGATAGTTGTTTTATGAAACCATACTTTAAGGCATCCATAGATGGAAATAACCTGAGAGGTAATTATCTCTTTGGCCAAAAACCAACTAGATAACGATACTTTATTTCACCCTAAACAAGAAATATGGTACCATCTCCCACTGAATTTTGGTTTGAATTAATCTGTATGCTCTTAAATAGCTTTTAATGACTCAGCAGTTTTCTTTCAGCTGAAAGAGTGTCAAAATATATACAGTAATTTAAAGACAACAGTTCAGAGTAATGATAAGAAAATCTGTGTTTTTCTTCAGAGAAATTAGTGATCTTTCTGGAACCCCCCTTTGTTTAACCAAGCATATTTATTTTCAGATTGGGTTTGGGGGTTTTTTATGAAAATAATATAGAAGTAAAGTATAGAGTGTGTGGCACTCTTACCCTTCAGCAGCACTTTGGGATATTTGAATAAAAGAAAAACATTATTTTTTTTTTTTTTAGGTTCTTATGAAAGTATTTGTATTACATGAGCTTCACTTAAATGATATCAGATGGAGTTTACAAAATTGTGGCTATGCAAAACTTGCAGAGATGTCATTGCAGAGTGTGTTGTCCTGGCCACGTCAGCTAAATGGCCAGCCAGATACCAGTAGTGCCAGCACAAGCAGTGTCCCCCTGAGGCTGAGAGTGGGCAGGGCTGCAGAGGAGGATGTGCTGGTGTGACATCACTGCTGAATTAGCTCCAGTAAGTCTAATTCTGCTAATCAGTCTGTTAATTCTGTTAATCAGTCTTATTGCTGTATAGGCAAACACTTGGAGAAAAAAAGAAATCCAATTACTGAGGCAGTGTTTTCTCAGCTGATTTTAATCTGTTTTAACACAGACTCTGTTTTAGACAGTACCTATTTAATCTTGTGGCTGAGCATCTGTAAATGTATCATTAAAAAAAACCAAAACCAAACATTAAAAAACAAAACATAAAACCAGCCATAAAGTGAATAAAACTGAAATGCCTAAAAGGAATGGATGGTCAGAATGACTCTGCAGAGTGACACATTAGTAAATGTTCTGCAGAAGTTATAAGAGGTGTGAATTAATGCAGTAGTTCCTTACTTGTCAAGTAAGAAAATGCTAGGATGTAGAAAGTGGACCATATTTGGGGACATGAGGCATATATGCATAATGTTTGTTTATAGTCTCTGTTACTGTTTATAACAGTTGTTTATTATTTCGGTGGCAGATTTTATAGTCAAAAACATTTGCAGCAGGTCTGAGTGTGATTGTGTATTTCCTCTTTGCTGGTTGCTCATTCTCTACTTTAAAACATTTTGCTATTTCTCTACTGGTCTATTCACAGCCTATTTACATGCATACCACTTCCAAGTAAACTCATCTTGTCTTAAGTGATCATAAGTCATCAGCTTAACTGCTCTTTCAGTAGTGGCAAAATCTTAAATTGCAAGGCTTTTTAACCATAGCTTCAGGGGTTCAGGAACTGTTGGAGGTGCAGGCTGGTTCATTTCCATTTATTCTTTTTCAGTTATACCGTGAAGGGTAAATTTCTTCAGCCACTGTGTCCTACAGAGCACTGTCAACTTAAGATCAGTATATAATATTTGTATATAATATGTATGGCCTTCTACTATGCAATGTGCTGCACAATTAATAGGGCAACAGGATATGTTAGAAATGAGAAGTGTGATTTTGGAGTTGTAAAAGCTATCACTAGAATTATTTTTAAGAGGAATAAATATGTACATAGTCTAGACAGTGCTACTTTTACTCTGGCAGGGGTAGCTGCAAGTAAATGCTAATACAGGAGCTGATTCCAAAACAGAGAGGGGAAAAAGTAGAAACAGTCAAAGATGAAGAATATGCTGTAGGCCTTGAGTGTTGGTGTGTTTTGAAAGAGTCATCCAGAGGTCTTTCTACAGGGGAAAAATTTAATATTGAAGTAATCCAGGACTATTTTTTAAAATAACATTATAGTACTTGCCTTTCTTCTCATATTTATCCTACCTAACAGTCAGATTATCTGTGTATAAGTTATAGCTCCTGCTGGGAGACTGAGTTTAGGTTTGGAAGTGGAGCCTTTCTTTGAGTGTAACAGCCCCATCTTTTTATACAGGCTGAAAATCTTCCTTTTTTCTGTTGCTTTATTTTCCTTTTTCTTGAGGTACTTTTACTTTTTGATCTTAACTTTTTGCTCATTTGTACCTCTCCTGCCTCTTTTTCTTTTTTGTACCTTTTTCCTCCTCTCTTCGTTATTGCTGTTTCTTTCCCTCTTTTTCTCTAACTCCATATACATACAATGCTATCTAACTTTGGATTCTTGATGCTTCTCATACAACTTTTTTTGGTCCTGTTAATATACCTCAACTAATACATTGTCCTAGTACCACAGACTGGTTTGGGCTGAAAGGGACCTTAAAGATCATCTAGTTCCAACACCTTCCACTAGACCAGGCTGCTCCAAGCCCCATCCAACCCGGCCTTGAACATTTCCAGGGATGGGGCAGCCACGACCTCCCTGGGTGACCTGTGCCAGGATCTCACAAACTTCATGGTGAAGAGTTTCTTCCTAATGTCTAATCTAAAGCTTCCCTCTTCCTGGAAGAGAGAGGAGCCCAAAAATTATAGATTCATTAATTGCTGCTTGAATTAGAAGGTTGGAGATGTGTGCACTGTTGCTTCTATTGAAACAGTATGATAAAATATAATATTTTTAAATATTTCTCCTACTCTCTATAGATATCTGAAAATCTGAGTATTCAATGAGCATTTATTAATAGAATTAATAATCAGTCATACGCTTATGCAAGTAGCAGTTCATCTTTGCAGGCCAGCAAGGCACAGCCCAAAGGGCCATGCCCCTCCTGCTCAGCTCCTACTATCAGTTATAGAAAAACGATCCCTCTGACATGGGTTGTACCTTCCTAAACTGACTTCACCCCTAACCCAGATGTCTGTGTGACTGCTGAGCATTGCTCTATGCCACCCCTCACTCATTTTTGCAGAGCAGCCCTGAAATCATCCCACAATCCACATCCACCATTGTTCAGTCTCCAGCAGCTCAGGCCAAACGCTGACGTTTTGCCTCTGTGCAGTGTGGAAATCAGTGAGCAGCTGCAGGGGGAGTTTGTGCAGCAGTTTGGGATGAATGCAGCCTGGGACAAGGGGGCCTGAAGGCTTCTCGCTTGTGCTGCCTCAGCAGTCTAAAAAGCCCATTTGGCAGAGGGTGGAGCTCCAGTGTCCACACTGCAAACCTGCATTGTTCTACAGCTTTATGTTGCTGAGTGAGTTCTAGGTTAGACATTAGGATGAAATTCTTTAATTTGAGGGTGGTGAGACACTGCCCTTTCCCTGGCAGTGTTGAAGGTCAGGTTGGATGAAGCCTTGAGCAACCTGGGCTGGTGGGAGGTGTCCCTGCCTCAGGGACCTTGGCACTAGATGATATTTAAGGTCCCTTCCAACCCTAGCCATGCTATGATTCTATTATTTTAACTGCTTGTTAGTATCCAGCTGCCAAAAGGAAAGCTGTAAACATACAGCAGGTTTATATGCAGGGATGTCTGTGTTTCTTAACTTCCTAAGTTAAGAGCTTTGAAAAGCTTAGAGCTTTGAAAACACGAGAGAATTACACTGCTTGTTTGAAAAACTGAAGTAGGGGGGGGAAAAAAAGAGAGAAAGAGAAAGTTAAGCTTCAATATTAGCTCATTTGCTTTTAATTGGACTTCTACAAAAACAAAATTAATTGTTACCACCAGTTGTTTGAAATGTTTCTGTGATGCCGGCCATTTAAATAAAAATTTTAAAATGTCTCAGGGTTCCATTGAAAGTGAATGAATTGCCCTGGCAGCTAGTGTTATTATTACAATTACTTCTTCATGTTGTAGCAGTACCTAGCAATAAAACAAATATTTATCCACACACATCACTGTACATTCTTGGTGACGGCAGCTTTGGCATTTAAAAACCAAATAAGGTGGAGCATAAGAATATGTTTTTTTCCTGGCTGCTGCATGTGAATTCTCCTAGTGGATTCACTAAAGAATTCTCATCACTGCCCTCAGTTCTTTTACACTTGGCAGTATATAAATATTTGAGTCAAAAATCATTCTTGTTCAGATAAATTTAGTCTGAGGTATACTACAGAGTTACAGAATGAATAGCATTATGGGGCTTCAATCTAATCAGAATTCCTTATATTTTCTTCTGCTTTGTTATTTGGATTTGTGCTGCTTTCTTGCTGAAATAATTTAGTAGATGAAAGTTTGAAGACAGTTGACCATTTTTATGAGCCTATTATTTATCAGTGGACTGGCAACTTTACACCCTTACACCTACAATTATTATAAATTGTTAAATATTGTGTACTGTGAAACTGTGTGTAGATGTTTGGGTCTTCTCAAGAATATTTCCTGTGTATGTAATAATAAGAAACTGGAATGTCATGCTTTTGATAGCCAAATTTAAAGAACTGTGTTTGGTTATTACATGAAAGGAATTTTATAGACATAAAACCTTCAGGGTCTTTTCAGCTGGACTGACTCCTGTTGCTCCAACTGGTGTTGTTAAGAGCTACAGCTCAGCATTTCATGGTAATATTTATTTTCACATAAGCAAAATATTTGAGGCAAGTTGTAATTGTTAATAACCAGACAAATGAAAGCTACGAGGTTCCAATTTTTTGTTAAGTGTCCTAAATATAGTGTTTTGTAGAACCATTAGAAGAGGATGTTTTGTGCAAAGATCTTAGCTTATCTACAGAATATATTTGTATAGAAAGTGTGACTTGAGCCTTAATGCAGATGTTAAACCTTTTTTTGATGCTCAGGAATAATAGTAATAAGGCCACCATAATGATATTTATGAAAATAAGCAGTGATTTGTCTGAGAATGCATTTTTACATACTTATCTGCAGAGGTTTAAGTAAAAATCTGGTCCTTAGGGTAGCTAGATAAATTAATATTATTGTAATATGTGCAGGAGGGAATTATGCTGTGGGTACTGTCATTCATCCACTGATATGAAATCCGTGTGGTACTAAAAAAGGAGCATATCTTTCTTGAGTACAAGTCACATGAGAGGTTTTTTGGGTTTTTTTCAAACACAAATTTCACCTTTGTCACTGGTGTTCAGTACAGTTGTCACTTTGTTAATTTGTGAAGGTCGTAGAACAAGTAGATTTGGTTGCTACTACTTGAACAAACCTCTCTTTGCTGTTGGAGATTTCTCATGGTGAGAAGTGAAACTGATGTTTCAGACATTCCAGTTGGGCCTCTGGACATGTGTGTCTTTACAAGTGGAAGCAAATAACTCTTCTGAGTCTTCCAGAAAAGCAGCTCTCTAAGATGTATTTGAACAAGACTCCAAATATCTTTTATAACCTGATCTATTAATTGACTGGCAGCTTAAAACAATAATAATAATAAAAAAGTATTAATAGAATTTTTGATATGAATTAATTAATACTAAAAGGTTTTTTAGCTTAATTTAATTTTGTCTTCTGCTCTGTACCACCCTTCTTGCTTTGAGTTTCTCTCTGCAGAGTCTGCTGTAAGGGTTGATGCCACACAACAGTTTGTGATACATGTTTTGAGTATTGGCTGATTATATGCACTGACTCACTGCCTAATGAAGTCAAAGGAAAAATGCTCATACCTGGGGCAGGTACATTACCTTTATAGGGATAACATATCTCAAAGAACTCCAGTTGCTACACCAATGGGCTGTCCTTCTAATTGTAGAAATTAATGGAGTTTTATTGGTTAACAGTAGTTGACTGACTCTTGTCTTTAAATGTGTGCTTTTATTTCCTACCCGATCCACAGTCAAGATGAAATAACCACAACATAAGCTGAATAGCTTGTTAAAAAAACTGTATTTTAATCATCTTTTTAAAGAAGCAAATGCCTAGCAGAGAGCTTATTTAGATAGACTAGATGTTCTTCATTATGTCCAATGATTTATTTTTTTTTTCAAATGAGTCAGAGTACTCAGGGGGAAAAAACACAGCTTCAGAGACAAGTCATTAACTAAATTCAGATGCTTGTATTTATATTATGTTTAAAATCTGCTGCTTGGGCAAATTTGTTAATGTAAACCACACAGAAGCAAGTTAGATCACATTTGATATTCAGCTTTCCTGTGGCATTTCAAATCCAAGCAGCTTTATGTATTCCTGGATTTGCTAAGCCATCAAAAAAGCTTGCAGCATCTTGCAGCATCTTCTATACAGAAAAATATTTAAAGATCTATAAAGTAACTTGCTTCTGTTGTAATGGAAGAAAACACAAACACAATTTCTCTTCTAAGAATATCTTTTCTCTAGTCTGCCTCCTTCAGAATATTGAAAAATTGGCTCACAATTATTTCTTTTCAAGTTGTTGATTCTTCATGCTCTTCTGTAACATGGAATTTTTTTTTTCCTTTCTTAATTTTTTTTGCTTTACTGTCTATGACTACTTAACATTTCTGTAACTAAATTAGATATATCTGCTGATTTCCACACAGTGTCTTATATTAGATTTATCCTGAGGAAGGATTTAACTGCAGAGGTAGGGGTGGACATTAAAATACAATACAATGAAAACTAGTATGTCAACAAACTTGTGGAGAATGAAGAGAACTACTGAGCTTTACTGGTTTATTGTGAGTTTCCACCTAAAGAAATGCCCAGGTTCAGTGTTAATGCTCTTCCACAAAGAGCAGAT
The DNA here is from genome assembly GCF_003957555.1 of Calypte anna. Classification (NCBI taxonomy): domain Eukaryota; kingdom Metazoa; phylum Chordata; class Aves; order Apodiformes; family Trochilidae; genus Calypte; species Calypte anna. The sequence goes on along the minus strand of NC_044258.1, from coordinate 4,066,818 downwards.
ACCTGGGTAGAAGATGATGGCTCTACAGCCATATTGGTATTAATATAGTCTATTTAAGAGAACAATAAACTAATGAATAAGCTCTAAAATTTTAATCTCCAAAAAGGAGAGATTATTAAAACTTAAAAAGGCAAAGATAAAGCCAGAGCTACTTCTGAGGATATGATTCTTCTCTTTAAGTGGAGCAATAACTACAGGAGTAAACAGAAAGGAATATGCTGTCCTTGAGCAGCAGATGGCAAGTTTGTTCTGGGTATATCCTTGTGCTGATGGGTAGGTGCAGAATGCTTGTTTCCAGGAGGAGGACAGGCTTTCCTGAGCCCTGCAACATCCAGGCAGTCAGTCCCAGGTGACATATCTGCCAGGATTGCACTGCAGTTGATCTGGCAGCAGCAGACACATTCTTTGGTTTCTGGACTCCTTCCCAGCCTCTTGCCCATGGCCCTCTGTAACCTTCAGGTTTGTCATTCTCTGTCTCCAAGAAAGCAGCATGAGTATGTGAGTCTCATTTTGGAATTTAGGGGTGGTGCAAGGTGTCCCTTGAAAAACACAAAGCCTCTGAAGGCAGAGCAAGCAGACCTGCAAGTCTTTTCAGCAGGTCTGGAGGAGTGTTTTCTCGTTTCCAATATACCTGTTTCATACAGAAGCAAACACAGCATGAAGTACCTTTGTGCTCTTGCTTTTAGAAACCTTGGTTTGTAAATGTGCACACACAGTTGGTCAGGAGTACAGTTTTTCATACACTAGTGGAAATCTTTTGTCTCAGTACTTTTAGAGATAAATAATGGAGAGATTTGCCTCTTTCCCAGCATGAAAAAAAATAAAGAAAAAACCATCTGTTATTTGGTTTAATTGCCAGGCCAGTGTTAAACCGTGACAGTCAACTTCTGTGTTTTCTGTTTATAATGTATCCCTTCGTGTTCCTTCCAAGGTTTCATTTTCATTTAATTCTCTTTTAAAAATAAACCCCTAGTATGTATTTAATTTATTTCCAGTCTTCTGTAATTAATTTGCAGATAAACATCTGCTTGCCACATGACAAAGTGATATTGAAAGGAAATGTTTTGTAAGAGACACAATAGTATGTGGACTTGGGGCTGCATAACACTGGTTTAGATCCTCTGTAGACATACAGCCTCCATCCAATCATGAAAATACAAATAATATGGTAAATAATAGTTACATAGTGAATACCAATAAACTGAGTCATGTACTTTGGTATCATGGTTGAATCAAGCATGAAAAATAAGGTTAAGGAAATGTGAAAAAAAGAAAATAAATCAAAAGGGAAATAGAGTAGGGGCCAAAAAAAGGGAACCTGTAATCAACTGAAGTACAAAAAGAGAAAAGGGGAAAGAAAAGAGAAAAAAAGAAAGAAAAAATAATAACAAAGCAAAGAAAAGTAATTGGCAGTTTGCTAATGCTATACAAGAGTTTTGGGCTGGCAATGGGCAAGAAAGCTTCCTCACAGTCTGTTTCAGGCAGTAGTGCAGAACATTGACTTAACCTTAAGAGGTATTTGTAGGAGTGGATTGTAGCAATTTGATTAGCTCTTGAGATACAGAGCTGGTCTGCCAAAAAATACAGGTCTGAAAATAGGTAGATGCAGAGCAATATTTATACAAGTAACCAGCTCTACATTCACTACTGGAGGAAACCAGGCATAGCCTGAGTTTGTAAGGAAGTTTTGGTCAACATTTACTGCAGAGATTACCCCTGTCCACAGTGACATTCACACTGTTATTTTTCACGTCTGCCCCCCAAAGTCTCCTTTCCACTACTGGAAAGGAAACGTGCATGTTGGTATTATCACTTGTGGTTTTGGTTTTAAAAGAAGGGAGCTGAGCAATGTGCAAGATATGACTGCCATGAAGACAAAACTGCTCTTTGTGCAGTTGTTTTTGTAAACTCATTCTTTGGTCCTAATCACACCTGTAGTTTTGTGTAACTTGCATAACAGATCACTGGCAGGACTGTTTGACTTGAGCAAGATGTTTATTCAGATGTGAAGGTGGAAGATGTGTTTATTCTGAGACATAATTACAAGTGGTGAGGCTTCATAAATCCATTTTCCATTTACAGTGTCCTTATGGCATGTAATTTAGTTGAAGAGGAAAGTGCGTTGTCTTGTCTTGTTTCCTTTAATTGCATAAAATGAGAAACTTTATGGTGACTTTTGAGCTCATTATGCTTTGAACGCTCAATGTGCTGTCCTATGAACAAGGTACAATGTTTCCAGCTCTCACAAAACATTGTAGGCAGATTCCAGTGTAGACATTAAAAAAAAATACAGCATGCAAGAGCACATTTATAAAATGATTCTCTTATATAATTCTGAAATTCATATTTTATTGTTTAAGTACAGGTTTTGCTAAAGTTTTTCTCCTGCAGTTGTAGATATAACTTATTTTCATAGTTACAATATAATAAATGTCTCAGTTGCTTACAATTTTTATTTATGCTTATTGAAAAATATAAGCATGCTGCCATCTTCCTAAACATATATTGATGATTTGATGAAAGTTGACCTCTGATGTGCTAATAATCTTTGTAGTTTTATGCTCTAAGATTCAGTTAAACACACTGTTTCATGAAGATTGCATTACTTAACTGTCGTTTAAATCATTGACCTTAGGTCACAACACTCTTATCTTTCAGACACAGACTAAACTGTGAGCCAGTCTGGCTCACAGTATTTCTTACTGCAATTGCACAGTTTTGTGGCATGTGAAGATATGGTTCAGTGGTGGACATGGCAATGTTAGGTTTATGATTGGACTCAATGATCTTAGAAGTATTTTCATACTGGTTTTATGATTATCACAAACAGATTTGTTGCACAGAGACAGCTCAAGCAAGGAGTGGGACACTGATTTGCCAAGTGTGCTATTATGAGATACTGCCATAACTGAGACACTGGTAAACTTCCTGGCTCTGGAAACTAAAATTAAAAAATAAACCACTGATTTTTAGTGAGATCTTAGTTCTGGGTTGGTCTGAGTTAGGGAATAGTCACAGCATTGCTTTAAATACCAGTAACCAGTACTGGTGTAACTGGCTAGATTGCTTTGTAATGTTCCTCTGCTGCTAAACCCAGAGAAGGAGGCTGGTGGAGAGCACAGCTATAGCTGGGGCTATCCCATCAGGAGTGTGTGGGGTGGTGTGCTGGGGTGGCTTCCCTCTGCATGGCTGCTTCAGGGGTGGATCTGAATGTTTGCAGTGGGTTGCAGACTGGTGGCAGTGGGTTTGATTTTTAATGCTTCTGGAATCCAGTCAGGTCATTGTTTGGTATTTGGCAGTATCTGGGATTGTCATAATTTTTGCAAATAGGTTGTATTTGGCTTGCAGAAGTTATGCTGATGTGGTTACTCAACGTCTTGATGTGTGTGGCTCAGTTGGTTACTCAACGTGTGTGTGGCTTCAGTGGAGCAAAACACAGAAATAAATCACTTGACTCCTAAATGGAGCATCTTTGATAAATGAAGAAGTAGCTTACACCTATGGAGGAACTCAGAGTAGCATGACCTGCTTAGCCCTCTGTATGTACAGTCCTTCCTACAGTCAGAGGTTCAAATTGAGTTGGGAGCATGACCTACTGTTCCATCAAAGAGAAGAGCAGCCTATTCATAAGCGGTTTAAAAGCAAATGTGTCTGCTTTTAGTATAGCTTCTGCCTTGCCAGTTTTGCTTTGCATTTTTAGTCAGGATTCTCAAGCTGAGTAACTGAAAACATTTTCTGTAGAGCAGTTTTAGTTCACAGAAAATTGCAGTGCAGTTGTAAACAGCTGTAGAATAAGATCTGTTGTTTAAAAACAGATACTACAAGTTCATTCACTCAGATGGTTCTGTGTGTGTGTAAAATCTGTCATGGGAGAAAGGGCTGACTTTGTATTCCATCATGATGGTTGTCCCTTTGTGATTTGAGACTATTTCTGTTGCAGACAAAAGTTCCCATACGATTCCCTGCTTGGACTCCTGAAGGAGCTGGAAAAACTATTTCCGTCCAGAAGTAATAATAGCATGGGCTTTTGGTTTTGATCATGAACTGACATTTAAAAGTCATCTGAGGGAAGATATTTCTTGATTCAAATCAGCTTTTGCTTTATGCAATTGCAGCTGATCCTTCCCATCTGATAGCACTCTGCTTGCTGTGATACCTCTCAGTTGCCCGGTATCTACTTTACAAGATGCCATAGGAGTTACTGACTTCTCCCAGGGATCTTTCAGTGGATCAGGTCATCCTGTTACCTTAGAAAACCTGAAAAACTGTTTCACAGCACAGCATCTGAGGTGATAATCCAGTACCCACAAAGGGAATTTGGCATTGCAGTTCTGTCAGGGCTGGTGCAGCTTTGCAGGGCATGTGCTTTTTCATTTATGTACCAGATCCCCACATTTACCTGTAGGATAGAGACATTACATTGCATTTTGTTATTCCTCTTATTATTACTATTCCCCTTGCTCAGGCAACTTGTGGCTGTCCCCTCCTGTGAGATGCGGAAGGCCAGGTTGGATGGGGCTTGCAGCAACCTGGTCTTGTAGAAGGTGTCCTTGCCCATGGCAGGGGTGTGGAACTAGATGAGCTTTAAGGTCCCTTTCAACCCAAAACAGTCTGGAATTCTGTGATTTGATGAATATGAAAGGCAAATTATGTGACTTTGTTTTCTGGGGTTTATTCCCTGAATTGTCAGCTTACTTATGTGATAGTTTTTCTTCCTGCTTCTGCTGCAGGGTCACCCTGAGGAGTCACCTTGGGTGAGACAGGCAGGCACCTCCTTACAGGGGCCTGGGTGAGGTCAAGCTCAGTGAGGTCCAGCTCCATGCCACTGCTATGGCACCAGTTTTATCGTGTTAATATACCTGAAGAGAGATGTAGGTATTTGTGTTTTGGCTTTTTGTATGTTTTGTGGATTGCTAAGGTAGGATCTCCCCTTTCAAGGAGATGGATTTTATTCCAGATCCTGCAAATTTCACAGAATGCAGATGGATTGCCAAAACCTTGGCATTTCTTTAAAGCACAAATAGCAGCTCCCTGTGTGCAGAGCTCACCAATGTGCTCCCTCTCAGGTACAGGGAAGCTTTTAGACAGCAGAAAATGTTACACTTTGTGATTTCCTTTGAGATACTTCTGGTTTGTGTACAACATAAAATACCACTGACTGTCTGGGGTAAATGCAGCTGCACAGGAACTGCCAAGCAAGTCATGGGTGCATTTTACAACTCTTATCTAATGTATCAGATCTCTTTTTTCTTATGATTCCCAAAGTTCTCAGTCTGGGCAGATGAAGATTAAACGTTTTAGCTATGGTATACTTGAGATCTAACTCAACTGGAGTTAAGTTCACCAGATACCAGCTAATCCTAAATTTCTAGTTTTTGCACCCGGAAGCTAAGGAGATGGCTCAGTTCTCTGAGACCTGTGATACCAAGCAAATTAAGGCATACAATGAATATCAAAGACATGGGTAATTGAGAAGAAAAGCCTGAAAAACTTGTTTTAATTTTTTTTAAGAGGAGCATAATTCCCCAGAGAGAAAAGCTGAAAAAAAGATCCCTGTTCTCACTTCTGGGTGAGTGTCCTTAGATCAGCCACGGTTTCATGCTGGAGTTGCCATGCACGTTGTTGCACCTTATGTGTCTTTGTTCCCAGGATAGATCGTGGCCTTTATCCCTGTGGTAAATACAGTCCTGGATACTTTGTAGAAATTAAAACTGGTGAATTCCATGTGTTTTATGTCATTTGGCATTCTGCACAAACCCCCTTCAGTGTGTCATAAATTCCTAAACCAGAGCAAGGTCACATCTGGTAGCAATTCGAGTCTGCCAGATGAGGTGTAATCCTGTAAAACCCAACTCATTCTCTCCAGTGCTTTCCAAAGACTTTCTGCTCCCTCCATCAGCCGGACCGCTTGCCCCGGGAGCGCTGGGGAATCAGCGTGGCTGACAGATTTTTCACACTTTATAAACTGCAGTTTTTGGAACACAGCTTTGTATCCAGTACATAGCCCAGGACACACAAATAACAGTGCTGAAGGCTTCCCGGGAACGGGCTGTGCCCATCCTCTCTTCTCTTCTGCAATATGCAGGAATTGTGCTTTTCCTCAGGGTTTTGCTGTATATGCATCTCCTCATTCTCTGGGTGACCCGACACCTTGCATAGTGTGTATGTCCTGCAGAATCCATACACTACTGCTGTTCTGCTTTGCTTTCCCATGCTTTTAAAGTACTTGCAGGAAAAGTTTCCTATCTTAGGTAATTCAAGACATATGTGTTGAAGACACTAAAATACTAGATGCAGCAACGAAGAAATGGAACAACGATCAATCTTGGCATTTCTAGTAGCTAAAAATAGTTCTCATTCCCACTAATGTGGAAGTTGAATAGTAGTTAGTAGGTTTTTCATGTTCTGTTGCTCCACCAGGGGAGGTTCAGATTAGGTATTAAAAAAAATTTCCTCACGGAAAGAGTGGTTAAACATTGGAACAGGCTGCCCAGGGAGATGGTGAAGGCAGCATCCCTGGAGGTGTTTAAAAGATGGTAGATGTGATGCTATAGTGGATGGTTTAGTGGTCAGGAGTCGTACATTTGAACTTCATGATCTTAGAGATCTTTTCTAACTTTGATGATTCTGTGATTCTATCAGTTCTGTTGTCCCATTTTATTTGATGCCAGTGGTCATTCTGGTACCTCAGAGCCTTTTATCGCTTTATGCTTTCAAAGCACTGTATAGAATTGGTGATCAGTTTCTCAAAAGGAGTACCAAAATAGTGTACTAGTAAGGAGTTTAGGTATTTCTTGTGAAACTGATGTATTACAATATATTATTAAATAAAATTTTATTCGAAGGTCTTGCATAAGGACTTTTAAGGCCTGTTTATACAGGTGGACAATACTGTTTTTTCTTTCTGAGTTGACCAAATTTAAATAATCACATTATCACATGAATGATACTGGAAAAAACAAACTATCAAAACTTTAGAAGCCTGTCAGAATTTTAAAAATTTAATAAATTAATACAAGCTACATTTAATAGGCTGCTACAAAGTGGCAGCATATTAAAATCCACTGCAACTGGAAAGCCCTAGAAACCACCTTGCCTGCTCTGTTTTTCCTGCCCTGATTTATTCTCCCTTTTTGAACCTGTTTATTCACAGGCCAAATATCCTGATGTTGTGTCCCTTCCAGAAGGACTGCTGGGAGACTACATAATTCTAAGGAACCCCAAAGTTTCTGGGTAAGCCACTAATTTCATTTCTTGATTTATGCAGATACAGTATTGCAAAATAGATGTTGACAATCTAGATCAGCAGCCTCCTTCAACATTAGGGCACTTTGCTTTATAAAGCCTCTAAATACAGGTATTAGATGATATGGGTTATGTTTTAGGCCTATAGCTGCACTTTAAAAATACTGGAAAAAAACCTGAAATATACATACAGGCTGCATTCGTGTGGCCTTGTTAGGTCAGTCAATCTTGCTGCCATATTTACCCACTCTTTTAAAAAGCTACATGTAAGTAAAATAAAGGGCTCTCGCAGGCTTTTCATTTGTATTTATTTGTATTTCAAGAAAAAATGATCTATTATTTTCTTGGTTTTGGAAGCTCCTGCTACAGTGAACAGTCTAAATTCAGTTTAGGAATGGGGGATGCATCCTCCCTCTTGAGCATCAGAAGCCATCACGTCTGTCTAGATTGGTTCCACCTCAGTTTTCTTTCTGCACTACAGGGCCAGAGCAATGGGAAGGACAGATGCTGAGGCCAATGTCCCTCTTACAGTGACAGGATGGGCCACTGCCATCTCCCATCTGAGAGAGGATTTTCCACCCCTGGGGAAGGAGCTTGTCTCTTCCTGCAGGCAGGGCGTGTGGCAGCCTGCCAGGGACAGCTCATCTGCTCTGCTGTGGTCAGAGGTGCCCCGAGCACAAATCCCTGAGGCGGAGCACAGTTCTTTTGTCTTCTTGCCATTAAAGAACGGAAAGAAAATAAGTTACCATGATAGCAAAAGGCACTGTAGCTGTATTTTTCCATTGTTATAGTACGAAATCAAAAGAGGGAGGAGATCATTGTACTGCTATTTATTATTATTCTTGCTCTGCCACACATGCTGGGTTTGTTTGGGCTCCCTGCTAGACATGTTCTGAAAGGTCTGGTTTTTTAAATACAGAAGAAAGAAACCTCCTTGAAGTTGCATGTAAGGAAACTTAGGTCAGGACCAGTCAAACAACACTGAGAATGGGGACCTCTTCTTTGCAATGACCCATTGTGCAGATCAGTTTTGGAATAGGATAACCTTCCTTCCCATAAGGAATACTCATGAAAGCAGGAGCTGGAAGAGAATATGAAATGCAGATATGTTACAAAGCAGCAGAATTACTGTGAATGTTGTTTGAGAGTGATTTCTGTGTATTTGGCTAGAAAAGTTGTTCCCCTGCAGAAGAGTTCACTTAGTATGTTGTAGTTATCTTGCCCCAGTATGAAAACTGTATACATAATAATACAATATAAATTATAGTATAATAATTAATTAATTATATAATTTCTATGTTTTATTATATGCTTATATTTTAACAATAATTTAGCCTTAAAGGAGTAATGATGGCTAAGATATATATTTTTTTTTTAATTAAAAGCAAACACATGCAGGAATCTAGGCTTTGGGTGTATTTATGCCTGTGTGTTATTCTAAAAAGGCCACAAACAGCATCAAGGTGGGTACCTTATTCCAAAAGTAGAACATCACTATTTATCCAAACCTTTTCTGAAAAAGTTTTTCTGTTTTCATCCTATATCTGAGCACAATTCCTGACCCCAATGGGTGGATACTCGGTAACTGGGGGGCAGAGGGATGCAGCTCTCCTTTGCTTTCCCATCTTTCTTTTTTTACCACTGCACTATGGAAACTGCCCAGTCACAGGACAATCAAAACTGGGGTGTACCACTGGGCCTCTTCCTTGCCATCAGATGACCACTTTTCCTTGGTTATCAGTACTTCTGATTGAGGTAGGTACAGTGCATGGCTGGAGGTGAATTTTGTTTCAGAGCATCATGAGGATGATGAACCTGAACCATGAACCTCCTGAACCCTGGACTTGCTGCTGTGAAGAAACCTTAACAACACTGGTTGCCACTTCACTAACTTGTCTGTGCACATGATGCAGGTTTGAATTAATGATTGTTTGGAAGATATATATGGATGAAGAAGGGAAAACTACGCCTGTTCTGGACCTTCTGACTAAAGTACCAGAGCAAGGTAAAGCCATTTCAGAGCCCCTTTCTGAGCTTTCATGTAGAATGCCTGTCCTCTTTTGTGCCCAAAATCTCCTTATAGAAAATGGAAATCCACTTACAGACCCCATCCAGGCAAAGAAATCCTGATTTAGCAAGCAGCTAAGCTTCACCTCATGTATGAATTAAAAGGGTTTACAAAACAAGTGTCTTCCTCTCCTCACCAGCAAGTCTGTTTTATCCTAGGTACAACACTGACAGCTGCTTTCAGTAACAGTACCACTATTTGAAAGTAATGGTAATTGTTCTGCTTTCCTTGCAGTCTTGGGGCAGAAGATGACAACTTTTGAAAGTGCCCCCACCCGCTTCCGAAGCCTGCTGCATCTGTTTGGGATTGAGACAGCTATCGAGAGCCTGATCAAAGTGGTTAGCTTGGAAAACTCAATACCAGCATGACTTACACCAAGTAGCAATTTCAAAAGTAGTTTTAATTAAGATATTGTGTTACACAGTCTATAATTTTATTGAATATAAACATTAAGTTATTTTCCATTTAGAAACCATACTCATAAAACATGCTATCTGTACAATTATGGCACGTTATATATAAATTGTCATGACATGAAAATAAATACAGCCATTTAAATACAAAAATGCCAAATAAAATAGTTACATGTACAGAGTGATTTCATTATAATTTATCTTTCTGAATCATTAATGTACCAGAGTGGTTTATCTTCTTAACATTTTCTAGATACCTGGAAAGTGTTAAAAGATCATGCACTGTCAAAACCAAGTCCATACAAATCCATTTCATTTCACAGCTCTGTAAAAGTACAGTGATTTCAAAATGACAAGAGAACAGTAAGAGACTCCTAGAACAAAGAGTTAAACAGTTTTCTCATTAAATTAGGGTGGAAGTAGACAATTTGTAGATTTCAAAGACAGACTATACTGAAAAAAAAAAAGTAACTGTATGAAGGAGCATTTTCCACCTTGTAATTGTTGAGCATAAAACTAAACACGAAAGGACTGGTACACTTCTGTAAAGAGAGTTTACTGCTTGCTGCAGTACTGCATTTTGATTTCCTATGTCAAGGGGAAAATCCTAGTAGGCAACACATTACAAAAACATCACATTTCATACCTTCATCCCTGAAGAGACAAAACAGCTTAGAAAGATGTTTTGTAATCTTCTTTCCCTGCCATCAGCTGTACCAGTAGCTCATTTGTCAGCATTTTGCAGGAGACCTCCTGCTCTGCACAAGCCATCACTACCATACCTGTACAATTTTAAGTCACATAGTTCTTGGGCAGGGAGTTAACACAGGGCCAAAAATAAGAACTGTGGCCTCTGGAGAGTATTCAGAGCCTTCCTTTTCAAATGCACAGCAGCTGTAACCATGCAAGCAGTACGACTGCCTGCTCCATTTATGTCAGACAAAGTATTTTATAGCAATAATGAAATAGGTAGAGAAATCAATCAAGAACTAAAGCTACAGTATGTTTGTAATACCATAATTTTAATAATCCACTATTTGATCACTGAAATAGCCCCTCCTACTGTTCTGGCAGGTAAGAAAAAGCTGACAGATGAAACTGGTTCCTGTCAGAACCTACAGCTGAGCAATGCCAGAGATTAAGTTTTCATGACCATCAACTGTGTAATGAAACATCTTGTTAGATATAAGGCAGACTAATTTCAAGTTTGGAATCCAGTAGACAGGCAGAATCCATTGCTAGTTAATCCACTAACAATTCACTGCTTTAGCTGGTTTTGTATAACCTTATTTCATCTTTAGCTCTTTCTAGCATGAAAATGAAACTGATCAGCACGTACACTTCTATTTGCATATGAAATGTGTGTGAAGTTCAGCATAAAACCATGAAAACTTTCCAGCTGTGAACAGTCCTTCCTGTCTTCCCTTATCCAACAATTAGAGGATTTCTGAATTTAAAAATAGCTCTCACCCCCCTCAGGTTTTCTTTGAAAGAAGGGGTTATTACCACTGTCACCCACCAGTTTATTGCACTGTTGTAGTATCCCATTTCAGTGAGGGCAGCCCAGGACCCTGTCCCCAGCACCTGGAAATGGAATCCCAGAGATGGCTACCACAGATCACTGGTGTGAGTGGTGTTATTCTCTTATTTCATGTTTTTTCCATGAGCTGTGCCAATATACAGGTTTTTCTGGTTTTTCTTCTTGAATTTGAGGTAAAAAGGAACAACTCAAACATTACACTGAGATCCAAATCGAAATATTTTTTACATCCTACCCTAGATTATTGTGAGAAACATGACCAGTAAGCATACACTGTCCAGGTAACCGCAGGTCACTGTGGCTTTAGCACCATCTCTCTGCAGAGTTCAGGGGGTGTAATCCCCCCAACTGTACAGGGGAAATGGCTGTAGATTTCATCCTACTACCCTCACTTATGAATATATTCTAAGTCTCCAGCTCAGGGCCTTCCTCAAGGATGGCTTTTACTGCAACATCCCACAAGACTTCAGCTGCAGATACCAGTGTTTAGAAAGTAAAGTCATCATTCAATGGCTGAAGTAGTGACAGGAGCTGAGCTCCAGCACTCAGCCTCAGAAACTGACCCCCTGCAGCTTCTGGAAAGAAAATCCTGAAAATACCTGAAAGTATGTGGGGTACTGCAGTAATGCCAACATTTGGTGCAATCTGAAAGACCTGAAATAATCTATAAAACTCAGAATATATTTTTATAGCTCAATTTAAACCAGATTAGAGTGAGTGGTGGTTTCACCTTCAATAGCAGCATATAATGTGTAGAAAATAAAAGACCAGTAAGTCAGATGATTTGAGCCCAGCTTTCCCATAAAACTCAGGTGCTTACCTTTAACCCTTTTGACTTCATTTCAGAAGTTTTAGGTAGATTGAAGGCAATCACCATGCTTCTAGATCCATCTGGTGTCCTTAATCTCATGCATTAGTACTTCAAAGTGTTCTGCAGTAACAGGGTAGTTCCAGACATCAGTAACACTTGAGTAGCCTATTCAGTTGTATTTTCTGTGGACTTAGTGCTAAAGTTTTACATTAGGTTTTGTCAGAGCCTTCCCTCTTCCTAGTGGGTATGAGTGAGACTGAAAGCACAAGCTCCAAGGCAATTCTCTTGTTAGTACTTAGGCTTTCTACGTTAGTGCAATACTTCAGGAAACCTTTACTTCTGTGCTCTTTCAATTCTAAGGAAGTAAACTTTTAGTAGTAATTTGACCTGTTCTCTAGTTCCAAGGTATGGCACATTATCTGTTCTGTCATATTAAATACATTCATTAAGGTTATATAGCAAACGTGTGGTTTAGTGCTATTCCATGTCTTTGAAAAGGCAATACCAATTAGAAATCATTTCTTAAAGCAAAAACATTCACAGCTGAAAAATGCACTGAACACAATAGAAAAAAAATCACCATAATTGTATTCCATTAATCTTTCACTTTCTAATGTGTTCAAATAAAAATAACTTTAAGGAAATGGTTACACTTTGTGGAGAACTAACGTGCAGTCTTCGTTCTCCTTGAAGAGACTGGATATGACTGGGTCATCTTTGGCCTGTACGTTCTTCAGGTAATAGTTTACTATCTTGCCATCCAGTTTGTACTGATGAGGAATGCTTTCATAGGGCTTTAGATCCAGGTCCAGGACAGAAACAGAAAAGGTGAATCTTGATTTGGATGTTAGTACCACAGGTCTCTGCTCAGAGCTGCAAAACAAAACCACAGTGCAAATCTTGAGTCACTGAAGCCAACATTTGTCACTTGTGTATGCTGAGTCCACTCACAGAAGTGGCTCTCATGCTTACTGTGGAACTTTCACAGGAGTCAACAAAATAAGCTTCAGCTAATGCAGCTTTTAGAAAACTACAGCTCCAGCTTAACCAGCTCTAAAGTGAGCTTGCTGGCACCTCTTCCAGTTGTTTTCCTTTCAGCTTCCACCTGGCTTGAGCCAAAACATTACTGTCAGTTACTGTGTCTTTGTACTTACTAAGCCCAGCCTGTTTCTCAGGGCTGTGCATGTGAAGCAGAGGCCTTTGGAACCAGCAGAAGCAGGAAGAATCACTCCAGCTCCTACTGAGTTCAAGGTAATACAAACTTTATACCAGAACCTGTGTCCAAGCATACTGAAGGATGGAGGACTTGGTAATAACAAGTCAACCATTGCACAAGTCATCTCCATCATGAACACTTCCTTCAAGAACTGCAGGGAAAAGGGAGAAAACAATAGTCTCTAAAAAAAAACCCTGAGGCTTTGGTAAGCAAACTCCCCTACCAAGAGCAGACTATTATTGCTGACATAAGTTATAATGGATGATATTGCAACAAAGTCACCTGCCTTATGGTGAAAGATGCCACCTCTTGATTACTGCCTTGTTTTTATTTCAATTAGGCAGTTAAAGGCAATTCATCTTGAAAAATCTCTCCTATGTAAAAATTGTACCTGGTTAAGACCACATGCATCTACTACAGTCAATGAAATTCCAAGAAGGGAGTAGATATAAAATTATAACCCTTTTTATCAACTTAAAACTCCTCAGAAACAGGTATAACAGGTTCTAAGTGTCTTAAATCAGAGCTCCACCTCATTAATATGCTCACAGCCAAATCTCTGGACACCACTGCCCCTGAACCTCCCTTTTTTTTTTTTAACAGTTTCTTCAATAGACAGAATGGTGCAAATGTGTCAGATTTCTCACAGAGCAGGAGTCACTGACAAGCAGCTCTCTCTTACCATTCATCTTGCAGACAGGGTGAAAGGGCAATCATGATGGAGCAGTCCTTAGCAGTCATTGCTATTCTGTACTGCTGCACCTATGCAACACAAAACCAACATTAATTTTCTAGTATATTTGTACTTGTCTTTGTAAAGCATCCCTTTCTTTATAAAAGGTGCTAGTAACAAATGGTTATCAGGAGCAAGGGATTTTATAGCATCCTGTACAAGAATGTTTACTTCCTACAGCTACTTTCCTTGAAGGCTAAAGCAGCATCAGTTCATGTAAATACATCCTCAGTCAAGAAAGGAAAACAACCAGCTTGATTCTTCTCTCTAGATCTGGTGCTCAACATGTTAATTCTTACACTCTGGAACACTTAAGACCTTTGACCAAGCCAGCAGTGATGCCAACTTAATGCTTTTTGTTCACCAGGTCTTCACAAAAATTGACAGACAAAATAAGCTTCAATAACATGCACAGGAGAAGTACCTTTGTTAATGCAAATGCTACTGTCCCATCATCATCAGTGGAAAGATCCAGCAGCTTCTCATAAAATGCTTCATTGTAAGGTCCATCTATCTGTAATGTGCTTCTAAAGAAATTTTAAAAGAAGATTTATAGACAGCCAAGATGATTTACTGATTTTCAGTGAGATCCTTCTTCAGCAGCCCAGATACTCAGAAAAAACAGTAACACCCATCAACATAGCAACAAGTTAATGCTCAGAGATCTAACAGCATGACCAGTCTGTTATCCTCACATCACTTAAAATTGAACCTTAAACAGAGCATCTTGTTTTAAAAAAGATTTCTTAATCCACTGCCACCTGTGTATCACAAGAACAATATTTTTTGCAAAACCAAGTGAGTTTCAGAATTTGTTTAAGTCTGCAGGAACTCACAAAAAGCTCACAGTAAAGAGCCAAAGCCCTGCTTTGTCCCCAGCTCCACCATGCATGCCAGCAAGGGGTCCCTTTATTGGCCTCCCTCCTTCCCATGTTAAATACCCAGCTCCTGCTGACCTCTCAAATCAGGGTTTGCAGCATACAAGCACCCCACAGAGAAAGCAAGACCTTTTCTATTTATTTGTTTAAAAGTATAAATACACAAGTAAGCCACACTGCAAGTGATTTAAACAATTTAAACTTAAGCCAACCCCCAGTGCCTGTAAGAAACCCTTTCAACTCCCACTGGAGTCCCAGGGAGCCAAAGGAGCAGACATGTCTTGCACGTGAAGCCAGCGTGCCCTCCTGTGAGCAACAGCAGCATTACAGGCTCAGTACTGTCCCAGTCAAGGTTTTTTTTTTCTAGTAATTATTATTACAATTTATAAGCTTTAATTAAAAACAAATGTAGCAGCTTGCAATGTCTGCTATTTCTTCACCAGACAAGAAACATAGTAAAATAAAGATTCTTGTCCCTCAAGTATGATTTGCTGACTTTTTAATTTTTTTTTTATGCTTTGGGTTTGAAGGGACCTTAAAGATCATCAAGATCCAACCCCTGTGCCTGGGCAGGGCACCTCCCACTAGACCAGGTTGTACAAAGCCTCATCCAACCTGGTCCTAAATACCTTCAGGGAGAGGGCATCACCAACTTGGGATGTGGGTTACAAACAGCATTTGGAGCCACTGGTCACACCAGGGCAGGCTAGATAGCAGCAGATTGACACCTTTGTGAGATCTTGCAGGGGCAGGCTAGGTTGCTACTGAGCACCAAACCCAGGGGTTTATAAGGCAGGTTTAGACAGGCCACTAGAAACCTGGAGAATTACTGTAAAGGTGTAATTATTACTGAAGACACAGGCTGCAGAAACCAACCATCCATTTTACTGTGTCTTTTCTCAAACATACAACCTCTGCTACTATGGAATGGGGCATTGTGTCTCTTACCCTGTTGTGAACTTCTCATAATTATTACTTTAAAATTACATTAAAATATTAAACAATAAAACAGGTTACACTTTTGTGTTATCTGGCATTTTGAGTTAGTGAGAAATGCAGAATATGCAATACATCGAAGGAAGGTTCTATACAGCATAAGAGAGAACAAAATAGTTGTGGCTGCATAGAGCCAAGTGTGTCTGCATCCCCCTTAATCAGAACTGAAAAGAAAAGCCATCAAGTCTTACCTCTCTTCAGGAAATTCCTCCAAGTACTGCTCAACTCTGCTGTACAAAGGATAGAGTCCTTCAATATCCAGCATGTCGAGCATCTGAGCCTGAAGGGTTTTATAAAGGAGACAACCCCGTGGTAAGCCAGAGCTCTCCAATTTATGTTTACCTAGAAGAAAATGTATTTTCAAATAAGGCAAACATGAGGTGTCACCTTTGCTTCATTGTGTCATTATATGTGCTTGTTGCTCAAACCAAATCCAAATACTCTTCAAACCACAGAGGAAAAATGGAAAAGGAAAAAAAAAAACAACCAAACCACTTCTGTTTCCACACTGATGTGCCAGGTGCACGTACTTACCTGCACATTTAAACAGCTCATATTTGAATGCAGAATAGAACACCTGGTCTACAACACTACAAATTACTGAAAAATAAAGAAACCCAAACCACATACACTTCCATGGTGATCTGCTTGGTTGAGAGTACAAGAGAAATTTTTCATGTTTAAAGCCACCAAAAATTCAGTTTCAAGCTGGCAGAAAGTAATTCAGCATTTCAAATATTGTGTCTTTTTAAAACAGTATAAACAGATTTGTATTTACTGTCCCTTCTTTAAGATAGCTTTTTCTCCAACAAAATACAGCAAAATCTTCCTCAAAGACAAAGTAAGAAAAATGCTGTTTGTGTAACTAGGATAACTAGCAGCATCTTGAATAACTATAGAGTATTACAAAACTTATGCATTGAGGAATTACATGATTTTATAGTTTTCCAAATCTCATGTCCCACTCCTTTTCCCTCCAGTATTTATGCCTCTTTTTTTTGCCAGAAGAACAGCAGCAGAGGAACAGAAAAAGAGATATATTCTATCTGGGGAGGGCTGAGAGGAGAAGCAGGGCAAGGGAAGAAACAGGTATCATGCAACAAACTAACCAGAGACTTCATCATATAAAACAAAAATTCTCCATTCATTTAAAATAACTCATGGTTATCAGCTCAACTTGGCATTTTCTTCCTCCACGACCTTGTAATTTTATTTTTATCCCTGTCTGAAGGCACAGTGCTAAGTGTCACTACAAGGTCATACTAAAAACAATCATCAGTCATGCAGCTCATTTTTTAATGTTACTAAAACTCCACTGTTTCCATTCTCACTTTGGGATTGAACAGCCAGCGATAAGCAAAAACCTGGCTCATTACAGGGTGACAGCTAATTATTGACAGTGCTCAAGAAATTATTTCTTACCATTTCTTACTAGCTCCTTATTAAAAGCACTTGCTTCACAGTAGCTTCTTCCTTGTGAAATGGGAACTGTCTTCATGTCACCTGCCCTGCAGGCGTCTGTACTACTTAGTAGCGTCATAGTTATAACGTGGATTAATTCTTTAACAATTGTCCTTGTACAGTGTGGCCCACTGACCAACCCATTGGAAGGAAAAAAGAAAGGTTTTAAGTGACGAGCAAGTTCGTTCCAGTCAGAGACACAGTCCTGGTCATCTTTACACCCATAAATTAGTTCCCCATTCTGCAAATGAGAAAAAAATATAGGTATTTAGGCACTTCATGAAATCCACTTATTCATGCTTAGTTAATCAAAGCATCAGATTTAATATTTTAAGACACACGACACAGAGAAGTGTTATTAGTTTAACAGCATACAAATACACATGTTCCTAATCTCTTCTAAATTAAATTACAAATCTTAAATTTTATCAGACACCACAGGTAACCACCTTTGAATTAGGACCAAAAGGCCCATTTAAATCAAGTCCTACTTTCCCAATTTAATCAACTCTTAAGTAATCAAAATAATAAAAGTGAACTGATGCTTAGCAAATTTTCCTATCACTTCTTTCTGAATAACATCATTAAGGAAAAAGAGCCATGTGAGCCAACCTTCTTTTAGAAGGCAAATAGGAAGATGGAGGGCTATAAAAAAGGATAGAAAAGATGTTAGTTCCCTGTACTAACAGAAGAAGTAGGGCAGTTCATACAGCTTAAGTAATTCAAATTATTTGTTTAGTATTGGAAATAAATTGTAAAAAAATCTTATTTCAACGTCCTCAGTGAGGCTTCTGGCTTACATGAATGCTGCAACAGTCGTTTAACAAAGTATCTGCAGCAACATGCAGAGTTCTTTAACTTCTTCCATCTAAAGAATCACAGTTTTCCAACTTCGGTCATCTTTAAAAGTCATTTTCTATTAGCTGTTCCTTGGCAATTCTCTCAAACTACATTATCTGTCCTAACTTGAAATCTAAGTAAGAATTCCCTTGTTTGCTTTTATTGGTAGGGTGATGGTGCTGATGAAGCAGGTTTGAAGTAGGACCTCAACTGTTCAGATGCTCAAGTAAAATTGCTTAAAAGCCAAGACAAAAAAAGCAGACAGAGATTTCACTGCTTACCTTAAATATTTTCAAGTTGTTCTGTGCCTCCTGTAATAAACTCTTCAAAGCAAAGTGCATTCTCTGTTTATTTCTAGGGGGGAAAAAAAAAATCCAAGAATGTTTTATCACAGCCTTTAGATGTTTACACCCGTGCCTGGAGGGCTCTATGAAAAAACTGGGCACCTGAAATGAACACACCCATTACTCAGGCTGAAGTCACTGCACAGACAAAGTGACTGTTTGCAATTACAGCTTCAAATCTGAGTAAAATAAATTGTTCTGAGTTTTGTGTTATGTAGCAAAAGGCACTGGTGCATTAATCAACTCCTGAACAAGGTGTACAGCTGTATGAGTCAGACAAGCAGGCACTGATCACCTGTAACACTGCAGTGCGTGTCAAAGTAATCTGAGAGAGAAATCTATTTGGCAAAACCAGAATCAAGTCACAGATTCCTTACCCTGAGAAGAGATCCAACGGGCAGTATTTACTTGGTCGCTTCCATTTTCCATTTGCTACCTGTTGAAAGCCCACACCACTGCTGTTAATCTCTTTGTCTGGAACAACTACTCCCAATTACTTTAACAGTCAGGTGTGCAGCACTAACATTCTGTCTTTAGGAGTCCTACAACATTTAAAACCCTCTGAACATACATTTCACAACTGTGAGGGGTCTGCCCAAGTTACTGCTCAAGTAACACAAATTGCACTCACAAATGGGAAGCCTGGAGAAAGGTCCCATTAAATTACCATGAGGCACAGTACACAATTTCAGACACATAATTGGACATCAGTCGAACAGCTTCCGTGTGGGTTACAGGTGTTGTAAGTCATGGAATGCCACTGAGCACTTGGTGAGCTGCACTTGAAAGGCAATTTAACATTGGAGTTACCAAATCAGCAGGGTTCATAGTCCTCTAGACCAATATTGGTTTTGTTTGCTTCCAGCTTCCTACAGAACTTGTTCCATCTCTCACTAAGCAGATTCACACCCAGCAACTCAAACATGTATCCACCTACTATCTTCAGTCATATCAGAGACTTCATAGCAAAGTGCGATACGGCCAAAGGAAAGCAGGATGACTATTAAAAAAAAAATTACCTTTAGATGCTGATGCATACAGTAACGACACACCTTGTGCTTTATCTCCTGTGAAACATGGCTGGAAAAAGGAAGGAAGCCACACTTTGGCTAAAACAAACAGACACAAAAGATTATGAATATAAATGTATTTTTGTATGTAAATATAAGGGCACACCATATGCAGGTATGGAAGGAAAGCAAGGGAACTTAACAAACAAACCAACCAACCACATCCAATACTACATTATTCCTGATACTATTATTCCCAATTATTTAGAGTCCTCATTTAAGGACAGACACAACTGCTGTGGCCTGTAAGAAAGCCTGGTACTATAAGGGAATTTCCCAAGTTTTGAAAGATCCAGAATTGGAAGAAGGGTGGAATCTTTCATCCTATGGGTGACAGTGAAAGTGGTGAACTCTGTCTTATCCCACCCCTGCATGCCTCTGAAACTGCTCTGGTTACCACATGCTTAGAAAATGCCAGCAAACCCCCAACGGGATCTTCTCCTGTCCAATACCTTAATCTCTATGCAGAGGATTGGCCGGGGTTCCACGAAACGATAGGTCTGCAGCCTGGTGAGATTAGGAAGGCACATTGCATAACCACTCTGAGTGTCCATGTCTTTATCACAGCGAGACTCTGGAAAAAACAAACAAAAAACAAACAGAAACACAAAAATTAGGGGTGTGGATCTTTATTTAGCTCTTGTTCAACAGGTGGAGGGAAGAAACAAGGACAGAACACCATTTAGCAGGCTTTAGCCAATTTTGCACTTGCCTAAGTTCGCCCCCTCCCTTGCCAACACCCTTTTTCAGTCTCCTCAAAACTGTCACAGGTACCTGGGGTGCCTCAAGAGCTGCCTCTAGTGGCTGCTTTCCTGCTCCTCCCAAAAAAGGTATTGGTGAGAGGCCTGAAACAGCAAAGGAGGGCACACAACTGGCCATCCACAGGTAAAGAGACTGCTGTATTCAAAGATGTGACCTCCTGTTTGGTAACTACCAAACAGACTACCATCCCTCAGTCTAGTCAAGAGAAAATCTGTGAAAACTGGCAGGATTATCATGAACTGTTGAGAATGTGTTCATCTACAATCTCCAAGTGGTTCCACTCAGCTGCCCAGTCTGTACTGAGTCTCTTCCCAGCCATTCCAGTGTTTACATCAAAATAATAAATAGGGGAAAAGGAGCACAGAGGGAACACAAGTTAGCTTCCCCCTCCTCACGAGCTCATAAGAATTTTCTCTGCTAAGACCACTTGGTTAAAATAATGCTTTTTTAGTATAATCCTAAAAAAAAAACCCAAATTGGCAAAATGGTTTCAGACTAAGATTAAGAGGCACTATGTAGATAAATCCTTTAAAGAACCTCCCTCCACGTATTCTTGGGGACAAAGGTCTGCAAGATTTTAACTCAAGTTTAACAGGTACACTCCTAGATTTTCAAATAACTGTGTTAACTAAAGACATTCAGAATGCTTTCTGCTACAGCTTTCATTGCTAAGAAGGATGTCCATTCTGAAAAACATTGAAATAGAATGAATAATAGATCTCAGAAATGGAAGGCTCATGAGGCATCAGCCTGCAATTACATGCAGCAAATCCCTAGGATAAGCAAGAAACCTTTCTCCAACCAAATACTGGTTTTGTTTGTTTTCTTTTTCTGAACTCAAGCAATAGTACATCCATGTTCAGCTGCAAGGCACTTGCCAGATCAGAAAAAACCTGGCAATCTGAAGCATTGAGAGGAGTTCGTTTGTGAATTAGACAAGCTTATGTGAAAATTAAGATTAAAGGAAATTATTTCC
This sequence comes from Calypte anna, assembly GCF_003957555.1. Classification (NCBI taxonomy): domain Eukaryota; kingdom Metazoa; phylum Chordata; class Aves; order Apodiformes; family Trochilidae; genus Calypte; species Calypte anna. The sequence goes on along the minus strand of NC_044258.1, from coordinate 4,045,465 downwards.
TTTGAGGTTCAAAAAAAAAATCCTGTTAAAAATTAACAGTGAGATTTGCTGTTGTAAACCAAGAAATGCCACTTGGACAGCTCCTCACAATCGCATTTCTTCCTCTGAAGAAACTCTCAGGAGCTGTGGACCCATAAAATTTACCTTTAAGAAATAAAAATTCTACCATTCACTTCTACCAGAGTACCATCAATTTTGTACCTTCTGTTCTACGCTATTTACTTTCCTTGCTGGTTTCTGGCACTGTGGAACTGATTCTCAAAAAAGGTGAGGAAAAGCCAGCAACACGGAGCATCCTGTGCTCACTGTATGTGAATTAGTTACATTTTTCCTGGATACCACATTTTTCTTCAAGGAACCTGGCTAAAGCAGGAGATTCTGGCCATTCTCAAGAACGTTTGAGAACACAAGATGAACACATGATGAAGGACATCTTCTCTTTACCCATTTTAGAGCTGAGATCTCTGTTCACTGTACCTCACATACATGAGGAAGGACCTGCCCACGTGTCCGCTATCAGGGAGAGAGATGCAGGAAGGTGGCACAAGCTGCATACCCCTGGAGATCCCTGTCACTGGTAAGATGGGAGATGCTCAGCTCCAAGTGAAAACATGACATTTTAGTGTGCTGTTTCTGAAATCACCCTCCTAAAGCTCTACTGCACAGTCCAGCAAGGTGAGAGAGTGCTCAAGAATTAACAAACACAGGCTTACACAGGATCCCTTTCCCCAGTTTGATGACACTAATAGATGTGATCATACACCCATATTTTTATACAACAAACTGTCCTTGCCTAAAATTTAGAAAGTTTCCTCATATTCTGAGGTCTGATGCTTTTTTACTTTATTGTGAAGCACACTGCAGCTTGAGGAAGGCCCCCTGGCACTTACCTGGCCTCTCTGGCTGAATTTTTAAACAGAGCTGTCTTACGAAGTCTAAAGGCAGTTGAATGATTTCCTATTAGAAAACAAACAAAAAGAAACATATTTCAACACAAAAATTAATATCCAGTTTGGGGGTCTTAAAATGGAACACCAGAGTTCAGTGGATGTTAACAGTCTGCTAAACTGTACAGCATCCCCCTCCGATTAACTGTCTGTATGAAGACCTGTACCTGCAATCACATGCAATGCTCACTCCACTGTGAAAACCAAGACCTGACTTAAATGCATAAAAAGGAGCCTTTTCAGTGAGTTTAATGTGCATCAAACTTGCATCATTTTGTCCTTTTCACAAATGACAGAGTCCCATTTCATCCTACCCCATGCTTCACATCCCACCCTTCCAAGGCAGAACTGTGACTCAGGTTCCAGAAGGTGTGACCTTCCTTCCCTCTTGGGTAGCTGATGTTCAATGGACCAGATCCTGCTGCCCTGAAGTGCCAAGGAAAAGAGTTACCTCTGACTGCACAGAAACCCAGACAATGCACATGAACAAGATTTGTCCCTTTGTCTTGCAGTTAGTCTAAAAATCTCTCATACCTTTCACCCTATGCATGGCAAAGAAATGACCACTCTTCTGGTTAGTAGTTTAAAATACCTCAAACCACAGGGTACAATCCCAATCACCTCAGCACAGAGCAGGATCTTGGTCTGATTCAAATGCTCCTTGTGTGTGTATCTTACTCAGGAGTATCGTAATTCCTTGCACTGGCATTCAGTGTTCCCCAAAACACTTCAGTGTTTCGAGTGCATAAGCCACTTATTTTAAGAATAAAACATTTACCCCGTGGTGAACATAGTTCTCCCCAAAGAACTGCTTCATGACATGTTTTCCAAAGTCTACGATGTTTTGCAGATGGTGTAGGATTTCCTCTGAAGTCTGGAAGACAGAAACATGATAATTTAACTAGGAAATAATGATAATACTCATTACATACACACACTGGTCATTGACTTAGCAGAGCAGCTTAACTGCTGTCCTGAGCTGGGTAGGTGAGTGTACACTGAAATTAAAGAGATACATGAAACGTGTGCTACATTTGTTTCCTGCTGCTACCTAAGAAGCTGGGAGAGTTTCAGGGGAAAAACTTAAAAGGCTGAAAAGGGAGAGGTTACTGAAGATCTGCTCTTAAACCATTGTTCTTAAAACAACAGCTCAAAGAACTGTACTAGTCAGGAGAGATGCACAGATGCCTTCTTACCAAAGGAAAGTGCAGGAGAAGCTTGGGAGTGTTACCAAATACTTTCCCTGGAGATTTGGAAGAAAATGGCTGCAAAGATTGAGCCACATGCCAAACCTCTGCATGAAGAGGTACAGAATTTGCAAACTCCTGCCCCAGACAATGAGAGCTCTTCCTATAATGTTCCTCTTCTGTTATTTGTCTACAGGGAAACAAAAAAGTTCTACAAGACAATACCACCAAGCTAGACAGAAATGAAGCAAAGTGAGAAGCTTTGCAACAGAATTATCCTGTTCTAGCACTCCAGCACACTCTGGTTCCCTGCACAGTATTTCATTGTTACAACAGAAAATCTCCAAGCTAATTAGCCTACAACTGTACATCACAAACACTGACCCATACAGATTTATTCTTGGGATTAAGTAACAGTGGAGGAAGAGAAAGTGCAACACTGATGTCTCAGGTAGAAAATCAGAGAGGAAAACCAACACAAGCAGGAAAAAAAAACAAAACAGAGCAGAGTAAGAGAAAGTGCAATGCTGAGAGGACAACACTCATATAGTGATAAAATCCAGAGAGAGGGGAAAGACCACACCTGACACTAATTAAAAATGTTTAAAGGTAAAAATAGATTGTCATTAGCCAGGCAATCTTATGAACTTTATTTTAGAATACAATCACAATAGGTAATTTTTTTCCAACCCAGAACAGTTTGTTACCTAACAAACTTACACAAGTTGTGTAGGTCTAATATTAGTTTGTTGCTGTAACAGTCTGCTGAGGCTCTGCACCAAGTTTAATATTATTCCTCTAGCAATGTTCATTGCCCAGAAACAGCAACAGACAATACTGCAATGTGCAGTTATGTTTTACTGAAAGAAAAGTTACTACAACACATTTATTTCAGTCACATACCCTACTACATGCTGCTGCTTCAGTGTGCAGAGTGCTGACCAAAAAAACCCAATCCTCTGCAGCAAGCAGGAAAAAGTTCAATTCTTTCAAAGCACTTCTGCAGCATTTCCATCATTCTATAAAGGCCAGAGCAGCATTTATTCTTTACAACACTTGGCATAAAGTATGTGGAGCTGTTTGTCAGAACAGCTCCCCCTGAATCCTTTAAAGAGAGTCTGGAGTCTCTTCACAAGAGACAACTAACAGGCTACTGGAGCATCACCTTTCAACATTAAAAAACACTAAGAAGAAAAGCTTTTGAAAAACCTGTCATTACTGCCAGCGCATTTAGCAAAACACTAGAACTCATCAAATAGGTTCTATACATAAAAAGGTAAAAACAATTCATTCATACAAAAGACATATTAAAATTAGCAATATGCAATTAAAATCAAGTCCTGACACTTCACTTCCTTCTCAAGAAACACAAGCCCCAGAGTTACATTTTTTATTATTTCTATTAAAATAACAACTTTTAAGAAGATTGAAATTTGCAGCAACACCACCTTGCTTAGCTTCTAGATGATCTAGTAATTCATATCCCAACAGCATAACTAAACCAGCACCCAGACTTCCTTACTGTTTCCAAAGGGGTTAAGCAGAAAAGACTGAGACATGTTTGTCCCATCTGCATTTCAGTGTGTGTCTTACTAGAGAATACTTTAACTGCTTCTTTCAGAGTTGTTTACATTGGAAGAGCCACCATGTCACACACAGATACATAACACTTCATATACAGCTCATCTGGCCCTAGTCAGGAATACAAATGACACCTAACATTGTTTTCTCCTCTACAGTTGTCATGTTGCTACATCCAAGTTTGTCCCAAAACTCTGATTCTGACCTGTTTAAAGATCTGAAGATTAAATATTTAATTTTCCTCTTCTGCTCCAAGAAAAACTAATTATTTTTTTAAAAAATCAGTCACCAGAATAATTAATTATAATTAAATTACATAAACTTCTATCTAGAGAGCAAAGCCAAAGGAACTGTGTCTCACAAAGTCCACACAATCACAAGGCAAGTGCAGAATGCAGGAATGTGGCAGGGGAGCCTGTTCTGGCAGTGTGCATTCATCAGTCCAGAGCATGAGCTCACAGCCTCTGCACAGCACTTCCCAGCACTCTCTGCATCCCCAGGCAGCCTCTTTGCTCTACAACAGGAACAGGAGCAGCGTTTCTGTCTGGGGCAACTCTGAGTGGCAGTTTTGCTAACAGCTTCTAAAAGCCAAATTCTTGGTGTTTCATCAGCTACAGCCCACAGAAATGCGAGCTCTGTGCTTGGTTGGGTTCTGAGCAATTTTACTAATCTGATTATGCAGGGAAAAAATCATTCAAGAAACTGAGCAGTGTTCAAATACTAACAGAACACCATGTCCCAGAGATTTTTTTCATTTTCTTCTTGTGTTTCACTATGCCAATCCAAAAAACTACATGCATGCCAGGGCAGTCCACAGAAGTATTATCATCTTCAGTGCTGTGGTGGGTAACTGAAAAGTCAGTTCCTGGTTTCCTTTGTAACTTTGTCATATTCTGTCAATTTTTAAAAAACAATTACTATGCAGCAATCTCTTTGGACTTTAAAAAAAAAAAAGGGGGGAGGAGACTGTTTTTTTACTAAACTTACGGCCAAATTCTCCACTGTTATATTAAATACTGAGATAGACATTGATTCGCTTTCTTCCAGTCCACTGGGTTCCTCCTTGTTCTCATAAGAACTTTAATCATTATTATCTTGGATTGGTATAGAATACCAGATACAATTTCGAAATCCTGCCACTATGAGCAGATCAAAAATCACACCTAAGTTTGCCAGACTTTTTTTCAAGTAAAATAGTTGCACAAAGGCCATCCACATACCCCATGATCAGGGGTTTTACCTTCCTCTGATCTACTTCAGAAATTTCTCTTTTGTCCCTTGTTAAACTGAATGCATTTCACGTTCATCTTCCTGATTTAAAGCAAAATGCCCTTCCTGTATGCTTACTGTACATTCATCCTTGTTCCTTTTTTTCCCTTTTTCCTAAGTTAGGCACTCCCCCCAGCTCTCAGTTTAGCTGTAATGCTTTAATGCTTTTTATAATTCTTTCTGGTCACAAGAGTCTGCCACTGAGCCTCACACAGCTGTGGCTCAGAAGCTGCTGCAACTTGAGCCATTCCCTGGATCTTTCAGGTAACACACCCTAAAGACTGCTCAGAGTGCTGAGGAAATGGCAGAATTGGAACTCCCTGCCTCTTGCAATCTTTTTTTTTTTTTTCTCCCTTGGAGCAGCACTGTATTGACACTTCACTTTTACCTTCCACCTTTGATTCTTGATCATTCTCATCCCTGTTAAAGCAAATCTGAGGTAACTTGCTTCAGTGCAGAAAAACCTGCTGCCACAGTCCTGGAAACAGGCAGACTGTCCCACCGTGTTCTTTTTTCAACAGACAGGACACTAAAACCACCCACTGACAAATTCTGTTAATATTTCTCTTTTTTTCCCAAATTCCACAGCTTTTTAGCTACTGAACAGGTAGTCAGACCTTTATCATGGTAACAGTCCTATTCCTCTTCTGTCCCATCAAGCCAGTCAGTACAACTGACATGTCTGCCTCAGCACCCCCTTACACCTGTACACTGATGTGCCACATTGACACTGTCACAGCACTGCCACAGCTGTCCCTACAACCAGTCCCACACAAAGGTCTCTATCAGCAGCCACATCATCTTAGTGACCTAAGAGAACCTCAAATTTCTTCCTGCTGCCAAAACTCCTGAGACACAGGCACATAGCACAACATCCCCTTGTTCTAACTCCTGTCAGCCACGGGTTTCCCATTTCTCTCAGACTGATTATGAGCTTACCTGAGGGCTTTTATCAACAGCACAAGTTGAATCTTACCTTGTTCTGGTTTGGGGGGGACTTCAGAAACCGCAGCACCACACAGCGCTGAGGAAAGAGAGGAAAAAACACTTTAATTACCACTAAGCACATTGGAACTGTCTGATTCCCCAGTCTACCACATTTGAGAAATTAAAGGGAAAAAAAAAAAAAAGAGAAAAAAGCAAAAGAGGCATTTTAGATGGTTATTTGACTCAACGTGAAATCAAATACACCAATGTCTGTTCCCAGATTTGCCATCAGTTTAACAAGGCAGCCACTGCAGCCAGGAAGTGTCACTGGGAAAATACACCCTCAGCTGATAGCACTGCTCTAAAAATCTGGTAAAACACAGTATCCAACAAGAGAACACAAAGACACCTTCTCATTTTTGAGCCAACAGTCTTTGGGGAAAAAATGCAAGATCCACTGAGGTATCATCAGCTTACAGGATCATCACAGCAATACTAAATAGTAAGAGCACACTTAAGCAGTTACCAGTAGCAGCTACACAGCTCTACCTAAAAACACTAGAACCTGCTATTTTGGGCTTCCAAAAAGTAAACATAAACATCTGGACAACTGCCACAGGTTTCCAAATATTCTACTTTAAAAAAATAAATAAATAAAAAAGCAACAACAAGCAAGCAAATGACAAAACTAACAATAATTTCTGTAATTTTTGCAGTTTCTGTCGAATTTTGTAACAATTCAAAACCTTTCATATTTACAAAGTACACAAACCCAAAAATCATCCTCACCTTTGTTTTTAAGGGTTTATCAGGTAAAGATCTTTTGTAGATGTCCTAAGTAAATTAGACCTTTCTCCTTAAGACTATTAACAGTGTCTTCTGCCACAGAAGTCACCTGAAGTCTCAATTTCAGCAAGATTTTATTGAGACAAACTGTGACACTTGGTAAATAGACTTTTTATATTAAAATCAATTTCAGACATAGTACTAAAGAGGCTGCAGCCTCACTGGGCTAGGTTCCATATAGCCCTGCCTCAGATTACTCAGCCTAAATATCTGATCCTCAAGATATTTACTCCCACTGTTGTACTTTAGCCTCTTTGGATAAGATGTGGATAAAAACAACTGGTCACAACAGCAGGAAGAGGACAAGAGCTCTCTGCTGGATCTTCCAAAAGGATTCCAAAAAGGATTACGTTCTATTTAAAGCTCTACCAAAACTGTACTAACACTCAGATTCCCTGACAAAGATAATGCAGACAAAATGTCATACTTACAGTTCAGGTTTATGGAATCTAAGCTTTTTTCCTACTTAGTGACTTGCCATTAAAAAACCTCCCATAGCATGACAGCACCAGATATATTTCATATTTCAGGCCTCAAAGCTACCTCTGGACAGTGCTGAGCAGGAAAGAGCTGCAGTTCTCTTTGATTACTAACATGGAGAGAAAGAGCAAGAGGAGAAAAGCAAAGCAGATGAGGATGTGTCATCCAAAATGAGAGCAACACAAGAGCCAGGTTCAGGCACTGCTAATGAAACCCAGAATCAGCCCCACCAGTATCTAAAGTCAAGCCAGCATAAACCTCACAGTTCACCTACACTTGGAAAACCACCTCAGGTAACAGGATACTTCATTGAATTTGGATTCAACTTTACCTGCAAGGTCTAAACAGAACAACTGCTAAAATAAACTGGATAATCTGAACACTAATGATGATTACTTGGATTTGACAAGGGTGTGGGTGCCATGCTGCTTCTCCCACTGACACACACATTGTTAAGAGAGCTCAGATCTGATACGCCTGCAGGCTGTTTGTACAGGACGAAATTTTTACAGTGTTTCAACTATTTAGACAAATGGATCAGTGATGGAGTGAGCTGATCATCACTTCTAATCAGTTCAGAAACTTGATTCTGTAGTATCTCAAGGATGCTGTAGATATTTATCTATATTTATCTATTCCTGTTCCCAGACAACAAACTTCCAGCCACTGTTCTGGAAAATCCTGACTGCTCTAACAGCACTTGTATTTGTTCTTTACCAAATAATTTCTGAATTAGCATGCTAGGATAAAATTGCTAAAACTATATATGGCAAAAGAAGAACACACGGCTTGTCTAAAGATGTCAAAATGAAACACAGCAAAGTTTTCGAACAGAACTCATAGATGCACTTCAACCAGTCAGCTCACACTGTGCCTTCTTTTTCTGGGGATGAGAGGGGAGATGTTTTCAGGTAGATCCATCCCTTTGGGCAGTTCAGCACATAGCTACACAAACACACTGCCACAGGACACAGGTGAACCCATCACATGTCGAAGATGCCACCTGCTTCAGAATTATTACCACTGAAAATACTGGCCCACACTTTTCACACTATTGCACGACTGATTCACTTGACTGATTCTTTAGTTGGAAATACTGTAGGTGGTTGTTGCCATGGTGGGTTTTTTGTCAGTTACCTTAAATGCCTTTAGACTTTTTTTTTATATTTACATCTTTGTGTTACATGCAGAAGAATAGCCTAAATCCTGAAGAGAACAGATGCACATCTGTAAGCATCTCCACTGCTTAACACCACTTCCATCAATGCACTATTGCCGCCAAAACATTTAGTTCAATTGAAAATAGTCCCATTTAGACAAAAAGATGAAAAAAACAGGCTGTAAAATCAAACAGAGAAAAAGAAAACCAAAAAATATGCATGGAGGCAGACACATGTGTCACATGAAACATTAAGAGCCTTCACATCTTTTGCAAGACAAGCTAGAAAGTAGTGAATTCTAAGGAAGAATTCTGTCTACAAAGTTGTTTTTAATTGGGCAGCCCTTTCCCTGCAAGTATTAAAAAAACAAAACAAAACAAATAAACAAACAAACAAAAAAACAACTATCAGACTATCAAACATGGCTGCTCTTACAAGTGATATCCTCACATGAGCACAGCAGTTTGAGAGCAGATGATGAACAATGCTCTTACTGGCATCCAGAACCATACAAGGACTGCAAAAAAACCCATTTCCAATTGTTGCAGAAAACTCAAACGATAGCAACAAGGATACAGAAACTTGTGTCTCTCCAAACACATTCACAGTCACTGGGCTGCCGAGATGATGTAATGAGGAGTTTATGTCCTGGAGAAACATTGTCTAAAGCCACGGTGCTGGGAGACTCCAGCCTTAACCTTACGGTCTCACCAAGAAAAGCAAGCACTTCTTTAACACCCTACTATGAAACAACTGTTTGGGCTAAACCATAACTGCAAGTGCCAATAAGGAGACAAAGCTGTGGGAATGGCTGGGAAATGAAATCAAAGAAATTGCTGGCATCACAGAAACACAGGGGTGTGTGCACACACAACTCTTGTCCTAATATATCCTGGGAAAAACAGCTTGCTGGTTACATCTCCAGGAGGATTATCTGAAAGAATTTTTCTTCTCCAAAGCAGTTACTACAGCTATTATATTAATATTACTTGGTGAAATCCAAAAACAAAGTGGTTAGGCCAAAATATGACTGGCATCAATCCAGGTACTTGGTTATAAAACCATGATCAAAGCTTACAGTTATTTCTTCACAGCTTGATGTTTGATATTGGCCTTTTATTTTCCAAAAGTGCCTTCTGAACTTCATTGTTGTAAGATAAAGCTACCATGCAGGCCTCCTGAACTGGAGAGCTTTCACACATTAAACACAACGTGGGCAAATCCATAACCTTGATATTCCCCTTCAGAAAAAAACATTTGCTTGCATCACTGAGGTTTTCTCAAGTCTCTATCTCTTGCTAGACTACTAATAAAATCTGTAAAAGATGGTGCCAGTGGAAGAAATATGAGAATATTTTTATAAAAACAAGCTCAAATGTTAGTGAAGTTGTTTAGAAGTACAGAAAGAGGTGTATTCTTCTGCTGTTCCCACCTCAGCTCACAGGCTGTAACAATAAGCTTCTGTGTGAGAATCTGAAGGATCAGTCTGTCCAAACACAGCGCCTGGGAAACATCACTGCAGCATCTGCTTTTCCAAATAACCAGGTCCACGTCATCTGTTATTACTGTTATTATTCTAAACAGCAGGCATTAACTGTTTTTATCTAGAGGCAAAGTGTTACTCTGACATCTAGTTCTGCAGCTGCCCAATGTGACTACTTAGAAAAGATTTTTATCTAGTTGATTACCAACTTGTATTCACACATGCAAGATGTGCTGGTAAAAACTAAGGTACTTTGTGAACCGATTTTTTAAGTTCCAAAAGGAAATCTGCCCCTTTTCCCACCCTTTCATCCTCCTCACTCCACAGTCTCCCAAACTGTGGTATGCAAAAACTCAGTAATATTTGTGTAAGCACTATACAAAGTCACCTGCCTGTCCACTGCACTCTGTTGTCAGTATATTTATCTTGAAAAGGCAGGTGATAGGCAGGCAGAACAAGAAAACCTACATTTGGTTTAACCTTGTCCAAATAAAACTCGGGAGCTTCCAATCATAAACACCATGGGGGAAAATCCTCCAAGACTGGTAATAAACCCTACCCTATGATTATTACTATATTATTTGTTGCAACCAATTACACACACCACAACCACTACCTAAGAAGATTAACACGTGAAGTCAACTACTTCTTGAGAGAAAGGTGCCTGAATTTCTTAATACAGTAAAACCTGGTTATTTAATTCCTTGTCTTTTGATGAGCCTAAAGAACGATCAAGAACTTATCAAACAGAGCTGTGAGTATGCCAAACCTTCTACCACCATTGTAGTTACTCAACACAATCTAGTAGTAGTGGATTTACAAGAGTGTGTATCAGTGACACCTGAAAACAGTGCCTTCTATCTAAATTTCCATCAATGGGAGGGAGAGGAGTTAAGTTACACCAAAGTGCTACTCAAGCCCTACTCGAATGCAGTGATATGCAAATATTAATTAACAAGTATCACTGGTACTGAAAACAAACTATGGAACTATTTTGCTGATATTAAATTATTTCTGCATTAGCACACTGGAGCTGCATGCAGTATACACCAACTAAAACAATTATTCAGACATTTTTTATTCAAACTTTATATTCCACAACCACTTCAGTTCCAACTCTAGACTAAAGGACTTAAACAGAAAATAATGGTTTTCTATTCAGAAAATGCACTTCCTGGAAAGGAGGCAGACAAAAAGGTGTTATCTTCACAGCTCAGGAAAGACAGCTGTGCACAGGGGAGTTCCTTCTTCTGAGAACTAACAAAACTCAGTAAAAATATGCCCACCTTGTTACCCAGGCACTTCACTCAGAGCTTACCTTTATGATATTCAACACAAGCCCTTTTTGAAGGTCTCTTCATCCAGGGTGTCAGCTTGCTGAAATCCCTTGTGAAGGGACGTGGGAGATGAAAATGGACTAAGCACTGGAAAATTCAGCAGCTCTTGAATGAAGTACACAGTAACATTGTATGCACATGTTGTTTTCAAACCCAATTTTGTTCTGTATAAGGTGTATAAAATAATGCAGAACAAAGTGAGGAAAGCAACATTTCCTGCCAGTACAGAGGAAGTTTAGCAATTGCTCACATGAAGTGCAAGGAAGAATTAAAAAATCGGAACAATACTCTTTTAGTTAGCACAGGAATCCCTTATGAACAATCCTTTTATTTCTCTACATGAATACATTATTTCTGGCATACCACCTGGCTTGACACTGTTAATACCTTAAACCATTATTTGGAAGCAAGCACCACCACAATACTTGTTTTCTTTAGCACTGAGCTCACACTTTGCATCAGACTTTCAGGGACTCATTACACATTTTCTCCTACTTGCTGCTTCTCCCATGATAGTCAGGCACAAATTCAGTTTTCACTTCATAGCTAAGCTTTGTATTATCTTGCAATGTGTAGATGGTACTGATTTTATGAGAATTTTATGATTCCAATAGCCATGAGGGAGAAAGAAATGTTTGCCCTTCAGCTAAGCCACCTAATCAGAGTACCTGAAATGATATCAAGTGATACACCCACACTGGGGGGAAAGCAGAATGAACAGCCCTATTGATGCCTGGTCCTCAGCACAAATTGCTGCAGCCTGAGTGACAGGGTAGCTGTCCCTGTGTCCCTGACACCCTAGCTGTTAAAAACAAGCAAGTAAAAAAATGGTCCTTAATGTTTAGCAGTGTATCAAATACCTCATCTGTCAAAACAGGTGAGTTGTACCAGCAAGAACAGGAAAACATGTCCTAAGTTCCCTTCCTTTACCCTGTGCTAACCCTCCACCTAGCAGCAACCTGCACTTCCTGCATGGAGCTGCCAAGTCACTCGTGTTGGGAAACAAGGCGTTTCAGGAAAACACTAATAGGGAGGGGAGGAAATAAAATATCAAACAGTAGGAGGGATTAGAATGAAGTAATACAATGGAGAGTTACAGCAAGTTAATCATCCCAAGCATCCTGAACACCTCAGCTAGAAGAAACCTAAGCAAGTCTTGGGCAACTGTTCAGTCAAATGCAGTGTCTGTTCTTCCTGAGCAAACAGGGGGTCAGAACATGGTTATGGTGTGTCTCAGAAATAATACACTGAGACAAAGAAACACAGCAAAAGGTTGGAAGGGAGGAAAGAATCAAAGGAGTCAACAGAATAGGCTGCTAGACTGACCTGTCCTGCATAGCTCTTGGGTCAGCCAAGTTACTCCCATCAAAGCAAACCACCCCACTGCTGCTGTCAGTGAGGGGAGATACATGTGCAGCACAGAAAAGGCCAAGTGTGGCCTTTTGAACTCCACCATCACAGCATTTACCAAACACTTTAACAGACAAAAAGTGCTTTTTAAAGAAACAAACAGATCTAATCAACTCATCCAAGAAAAGAAACTCATTCAAGTTTGAGCTAGCAAAGAATCCAAACAGAAAAAGAAAACAAAACCATTTCTAATCAAGCCTAGCTACTTCCTGAGCTTGTCTCCCATACTGGGATTTATTTACATTTTCATGGCATACACCATTCAGCATTCTCAAATTACTCAAAGAAAAGAAAAAAAGAAAGAAAAAGAAAACCAAAAACAAAAAACCAAAACCACCCAACAGGCATTAAGGGGAGTTATAAATTTCCAAAAGAAGTCACCTAAGGACAAGTCTGCTCCAACACTATTTTTAGCAAAATAAGAAGACAACTCTGAAAAAAGTATTCTGGGGGAGAAAAGTGGTGCTGCTGCTGCCACAGTTAAAGTATCTCTATTGTATAACAAGAGAATATTCAACCAAAGATTCTCATGCTTGTGTCTCCCATCTCCTTCTGCACACATATTATGTTTTCCTGTCTGCACCTACAGATCTCAAGGCCCTAATATTACAGGATATTATTATACTTATATATTATATTTACATATTGTAACTTTTAATTGCTACCTTTCTGTTCTTTCCACTCTCTGCACTCAGCCCTACTACCCAGTGCAACCTTCCTCTTCACTTCATGGGAGATACTATTATACTGCACAGCATCCAGAGCATCTTTTCAGTGCAGAAATCCAGCAAAGCCAAGAAAAGTAAATTTAACTACACTAGTGCAACATGGAATTGAAATCCCAATATGCAATTAAAAGTCTACATAGATGTTTACTCAAGCTGTTAACTTTTTTGGGTTAAAAAAAAAAAAAAAAGCTTTGTAGCTAATCCAGAACTGGAAGTGCTTCAAACTTTTAAATCTTCATTTATAGTAAAAGCTTTGTAGATTGTACTCAAGTAGTTATTCCAATTAGTTACAGCACCTACAGTTGCAGTTGTACCAGCTTAACCAAAGAGCCAAATAAACAATTACAAAACTGTCTCCCTTTATTTCCATTCATGACAGATGTGTACTTAAATACCAGTTAACCAAGGTTAACACAAAGGAATGTACAGTTTCGATGCAGGTGCCACACAAAGGGTACCAAATTCTAACTCAAACCGGTGATTGCCTCCTGCTCCTAAAAACTTAATTGTTGTTTACAGCAACACACACATCTCTTCCTTTTTCTTCCACTGATGACACGCCCTAGTCACATACTTGTTTTTTTATACTGGCTTTTATGGCTGTTTGCTTCAGTAAATTTAGGAAAAACCTCCTCTACTTGTTTATAATAAATAAATTGAAAAAAAATTACAACTAGGAAAGCAGGAACAAAGCAATATGTTATTTTTAGACATCAATCTATTTTATTGTCCTTTTTCTAAGTAGGGAAAGGCTGTGCAGGTGTGGGGTTTTTACTAGGCAATGTTTAGACATATGTACCCCTACAGCAACACAATGCTGCAGAAACCAGGTCAAAGAAATCCCTAGAAGCTGGCTAAAAATTCAGAAGAGTTTTTAATGGCCCTTCAGCCCCAATAAAGTGCATGCTGGAAACTCTGTCCAACTCACTCACATCCAAGTTTTGCTTCCTCCAGAAAACTATTCAGAACCAGATGCAAAACTCCTCTCTGTATCACATCACATCACTTTAGTGAGTCTTTTGGATACATCTAGAGCATGAAATCCATACATAACAACAGCATAGGTTTTGAATCTAAGTAGGATACTCTCCTCAAGGATACAAAAACACTTAAATTCAAGCCTTACCAAATCTGTCTTTCCCATTAGTCAAAAAAAGATTGCAACAGACACAGGTTGCATTTTACCTTTTCTGGTAACTGCAAAAAAATCAAAACACTAAAACTTTGCAGTAGTCAGAGAGGCCACTGCTAATGTGCTATTGTAATCAGACCTGCATAGAACAGCAACCAGTTTTTCAGTGTTTTTCCCCTACCTGAAGACTCTTTAATACCGGAATTACCAGCCTGTTCTACATTCCCTTGGCATCAAGACATTCACAGATGTTAATTCACTTTTCCACAGACATTAAGAAAAAATAACACAAGACAAGTGAACAAAAACCAGAACACAACTGAACAAAATCCCCTTTGTAGTAAAGGCTCTGGAAGTTTTGTGGGCAATACCTTACTAACACTAATTACAATAGACAAAACAGATTTGGCCAACTATATATGGAAAAACAATGGAAGAAGAAAACAGGACATGCAGGTTTTTGAACTTACACAAAATGACATCAACAGAAGTGCCTCAAGAAGATTCTCTCAACAAGAGAGCAATTAGTGATCAGCATCACTCCCTTCCCTACCAAACTGGACCAAATAGGGAAGTTGCAGCTAGCTCGTAATTCTGAGCAAAAGCTTTTCACTCTTTCAGCAAACACCTCTGTGTTTGAACATACCATCTTGTTAATGGTCCTCTCTGAAAGTATCTTTCCTATGACAAAGAACAATTTCATATTGCAAAAGGATTATTAGGGACAAATATCTAGCCTGATTTGACACAAAGCACCCCCTCCCTAAGCTGAATTATTTTATTCCAAAAGCCAAAACTGAATCCATCTCCCCAATATGCAGAAAGTGTCTTTCTTCACACACTTTGCAGCTACCACAATGCAGCTGCCGGTAGAAGCAGCTACAGATACAGCAAAATCAAGGACTACTGTTACAACACATGATACCTCTCTCTAGCAACCTTTGCTCTCCACAGTCCCTTACAAAGCCAGAACAAGGATCAGGAAGGATGCCTGTGAAAGCAGCACACTGATACTCGCATCTTTAAGCAGAGATCATGAAGGAAAAAATAAAATAAAAATAAAAATAAAAAAACAAAAACAA
The DNA here is from genome assembly GCF_003957555.1 of Calypte anna. Taxonomy (NCBI): domain Eukaryota; kingdom Metazoa; phylum Chordata; class Aves; order Apodiformes; family Trochilidae; genus Calypte; species Calypte anna. The sequence goes on along the minus strand of NC_044258.1, from coordinate 4,029,896 downwards.
ACAAACAAACAAACAAACAAAAAACAGAGAAGAGACAGATACTATTCACTTAGTACAGGCATCAATTTCATAAATCTTCTGTAAGTCTGATTATAGAACTTGAGTCCTTCACCCAGTCTCCTTAGCTCTGCTTCATTTAGCAGCTCCATCTACCTTCCCTCCCCTTTTTCTATTCCATAAACTTACATATGCTCTGGAGATTCTTTACATGTTTACTAATTAAGCCCCATATCAAAACCCAGGGGTATCTGGTAGAGCAGCAAGTGCTTCAAGTCAAGTAGTAGATTATTAGTAGCAATGAAGGCATCCAAAGGTACCAACCACAGCCTTTTGCAACCACACACTAAGGCTCCTCTAGGCCATCTCATGGAATAAAAAACAAGCTAGGAAAAAAAAAACACTTCACTTTTCTTGTACCACCACCCAGTATTCACCCTAAAACACAAGCTTAATGTTCGAGTTTATTTTAAATTTAAACATTTGGTTACCATACTACCCCAACATGAAAAAAAAAAAAAATTAGTAGAAATCAACTGTAGTGACGCACAGGAGGAACACACATAGCTGACCTCATAAAGTAAGAACTGGAGATTGCAAGCGTATGTTTCAATACTGAAAGGAAATACAAGTCATTATTTCTAGAGCTGCTTAAACTAGTTCCTATAAACATCTGCCGAAGACTTTTGAAATTGTTAAGTGTTTCTAAGAGAAAATCACTGATTAAAACAAGTAACTACAAGTGAGGATTTCCATCCCACTTCAGAAAGCCAGGTATCTCCACCTCAGAAAGTGTTAACAGCTACAAGGTAACTGTTCTACAGAAGTTCTCTGAACTCCCTGTACTGCTCAAGATTAAAGAGGAGGGAAAGTGAGGTTTAGGCTTCTTTTTGACTGAAAAGCCAAACTGAGTGTGAAAGGAGCAGCACTCCAATAAAAATGCTGGGAGCAAGAAGCATCCTTTCTAAACTGCCTGTCTGTATGCAATAGCTCTCAGCTGGGGTTTTGTAGAGCTGCATCTGTACTGCAGTACTTCATGAATCTCTTCAGACATCAGCTAGGACAAGGAAACAGACAATTCACTGGATGGTGTGAAGGGTAACCAGTAAGTTACCTGAAGAGGATAATTCAATCAGATATACAAATCAGATATATCAGATGTATCAATCAGATATACAAATATTACATCCAAGGGACAAGGATCATACAGACCCAACTTGAATGAACTAGCAACTTTTGTGTCCTTCCAAGTGATCTTCCTGACCATCTTGTGATCAGTCTTCAAGAACCAAAGAGATTTGCCAGTTGTATTTCTCACTAAAATCATGATGTAGGAAAACTAGCTTTGCTCCTTTTCTACTAGAAGTGTTTCAGCAAGCCACAAGACTTTACAAAGGTTTTTTGACCACAATTCCATATCAATTTGGATTAACTTAACCACAGCTGCAATAAAAACCATCAGGTAAAGCTTTATCAACTGAGAAATCTGCACCACAATATTGCCTGTCTTCCAGAATTTTAGATTTATCAGAACTGAAACCTGAAAAAGCCATGAAAGCATAGAGTTGAGTATGCACCGATCAAGAACAGGAGTATGGAGCTCCAACAATGGTAACTGGAAATGCTTGGCAGACATTCCATCTTTATTCATCAGATCACTTCTAAATGCTGGAGAGCTAATTAAAGTAATTGTAAAACTATCACTGTAAGAAGGATGTGCTGACTGGACCATGTCTTGCCTAAGTTCTCTCTTCTGAAGTGCATGAATAAGGAAGAGAGAAGCCCTTGCAGAGATTTCAGCAGTGCACTCCACAAGAGCACAGGCTCAAGGAGAGCCCCCTCACTATTACACTCTTCGGGACTGATAAACAGTGAGAGGAAAACTGCACATCAAGCAGCACTTCGCAGAGCTTTCACCTGAACAAGGGAGCAGTTCCACTGAATGCACACGTCTGCCTGCCAGACAAACCTTTGTCTCAGTGCCTTTCAAAGGCACTGGAAAAAAGGGCTGCATGTTGCCTGCATCTCTAAGGCTTATCAGCTCATCACCAGCAGAGCTATTTGTTGGGCATGTGACTCTTCTATGACCAAGTTTTTAATTTTGGTGCTGTACTAACTCTGGATTAACACAGTGTTACGTCCATGTCTTAAAGGGAAAGACACAGGGAATGGGGCAAGTCAAATAAATAAGCACAGCCCTAACCACAGGAGAGCACCATGAGCTGATGATGCACACCTTGTCCCTCTTCCTCTTCAGCCTCAATCCAGACACACTCCACACAACCAAGAACAAGAGTGTCCTGCTCAGAACTGCCTGCTCACCCCAGCCCAAACACCCTGCTCCCGACACATGAACTTGCACCCCACCTGTTCTCAGTGCATTGAAGAGTGGTCCAGAGGTAGCAGCTGAAAGAGAACTCCCTGGATCTTACTTCATAAAATCTCCAGGAGGACAGGGACAATTTATTTTTTAAATTTTGTTGTTTTAGCTTCTAAAACTTCAGGGATCTTCCAGAAGAAGCAATAAAGAGATGTCCAGGCCTACAGAGATTGGGACAAGCTTCCCCCCTACATTCCACAATACTACTACACATCAAAAGGGAGAACACAGAAACAAGCACACACACTGTGCACCCTGGATTCTCACTCACAACCTTGGCAACTTGTATCTGAGCATCCATTCACATCTCTCATGCCACAACCAAGTATTTGGCCCTTCCAGTAGCATTTATGCAAACACACACAAAAAAAAGCATGAACTGGAAAGATACAGAGTGAAGCAAGGACAGTTGTAATGAAATTCACTGCCTTGGTTACACTGCTCTTCTGTTCACACAAACCTGAGAATATCTTGACATCAGATCACAAGAACGATGATTAATCATGCAAGTATGTCCTGCTAGTAAGAGGCACCAAGTAACAATTAGCATCCAAACAATATTTTATATACTCCAGCTTTACTGGAGTTCACCCATGAGCAGAGCAAAGCTGTAAGACAGAAGCTTTGCTGGTTCAAAGCTGTCAATAAAGGGAAAATAACATCTATTTCACTTTTACCCTTTCTTAAACTTGAATTATCTCAATAAAAAGAGAACTGATGCACGCAGCAACTATTTCTGAACCTCTGTCTGACTTCCTCACTTTCCAGGTCTTTAAAGATATCACAGTTACATCACTGTTACTCCATTACACATTCTGATTCCTATCATCCAGTGACTGAGTGTTTTTTAAACTTTTTCAAAGCTCAAATATAGACAGGAAATAAAATGATGCACTAATGTCTTGCAGCAAAAATATCTTTAGAAAAATATTTTACATAAAGAAAGCAAAGGAAGAAACTATTGCCACATAATTGTCCCTCCTAAAATCTGGAGAGCATTGTAAGATTTCCAGCATTTTCTCAGACCTGGTATTTGTTAATATGTTTTACATCTAGTGTATGCTTATAATCCGCAAAACAGACATCAAAAGAATCCAGTATATTCAGTCATTGATTCAGACACTAAAAAAAAATTTATGTTTACCAGTATTCAAGTCTTATTTTAGATTTTTCTTCCACATAAAGCCTACAGTTTAACATTTTGGCTTTACTGTAAATAAAATTCACAATAAAATATAAATAAATTTGTGAGACAAAACCCAGACACAAGTATTTTTTAGAAGACTGAACTCCTTCAAGGGACACATACAGTTAAAACCCTGATCCCAGCGTCCTAAGAAAACAGCGTCCATAGGAGTGAGGCAGGAACACCGTGACAGCAGCCAAAGGAACACTCCTGACATGACAGTTTAAACTGACATCGAATCTGCCTGAGTGGCTTTAGCTTCATTTAATTGTCACTGTTCACGAAAGTGCTGATTGGTTTCTACTGGTTTGGTTTTTGGTGTTTTGTTTTTTTTTTTTAATTTAAAAAAAACCATTAACCAGAAACAACCCCCCCCAGGAATGCGGGGGGAAGTAAATGGCAGCTCGGCGACAACATCAGAAACATCTCTTCTCCCGAATTTTTCCGCCTGTCAGGCTCACACACACCGACGCGTGAAGTGAGGAAAGGGGGCACTCCGGTACTTTACCTCACAGCTGCCCTGCGCTGCCGGCAGCTGTCTGCCCATCAGCTGCCACTCCTTCTCCCGCCGAGCCCGCACCATCCCGCCAGAGAGCCCCGGGCATGGCCTGCTCAGCCCCCGCAACAACCTCCCCGCCCGCCCGCGGAACGGGAAACCTCTCGGGCAGGGAGAGGCGCGGGGCCGGGCGGGCTCTGCCGCCGAGGGAGCGGCCCCAGCAGCGGGGTCAGGTCCCGGGGAGGCGGGAGCCGACCCCGCATGAGGAGACCCCGACCCTGAGGGAGCGCGAGGCGGGCGGCGCCCCTCACGCGGGCTCGGCGGGGCGGGGGAGGGGCGCCCGCTCCCCGCCGGCCGCTCCCCGCCGCATCCCCCCCCCCGCACCTGGCAATGGGAGACGACGAGGCTCTGGTTGCCCTCCCCGTGGTATTTCCATTCATTCTCATCCATCTTCTCCTCTTCCATGCCCGGCCCGGGCCGCCGCCGCCGCGCCCCGTGGGGACGGTGCCCGCCGCCGGTCCCGCCGCGCTCACGCCTCCAGCATCGCGGCTGCGCGACGGGGCCGCCGCAGGAAGTCCCACCCGAGGGAGGGGCGGGGGAAGGAGGTGCCTGGCGGCCATGACAACCCCGGGCAGCTCCCCCCGCCGCCATCATTGTGCGGGGCCGGGGGCCGGGTGACAGAGCGCGTATCTACTAAATGTCCTCGTTCCCCATCATAAATACAAATTAAATTCCCTGAATGCCGTCACTTTTATCACTGTCAGTCTGGACGGCAAGCAGCAGCACTTATCCTCCCGTTACAATTCCACCGGGAAGGGCTCTCTGGAATTCCCCCCATCTCTTCCCTTTCTCCTCAGGGTGCTCTCGGTGAAAACAGCCAAAGTGGCACATCTAAGGTAAATAACACCCGCAAGTTTTCCTCTGTACAAAGACCGTCTGTATGACTTGGACAGTAGCCAAATCTGACTAGATTACAGCCTTTGAAATGTCAGAGCAAAGATGATCCCCTTTGTTTTTAGAGGCGAGAGGAGATGTACTGAGAAGGGTGGAAAGAGACCTTGCACAGAGCCTGCAGTGAGTCACTGATCCTTTTTTCTAAAGTGTGTGGTGCTGCACCTTAAGTAATATTTCACTAGAACTTTTATAAAAGGGAGTTAAACAATCTACACTTTATTGTTGCTAAAATACCCATAAACGCTCCAGTATTTCCCTTTTAACATTATCCTATATATATCTACATGAAAACAGAAATGTGAATCCCTGCTTCTTTGTCCATTTAATAAAGATAACAGAGATGTTTAAAGTATGTTTCTGCCATCTGTAGTTTCTTGACGTTGGGTAACAACAAATGTATATATAAAATGTATAAGAAATGACCATACTATACTGATTTACCAAACCTGTGATAAAGAAGTTTCACTCGGGAGCAGATAAGATTGTGGTATTTATGATACTTGCATTAAAGATTAACTGTACTTCAGAGAAATAGTATGTGGACACTTACTTACATGGAGAAATACAAAGGAAAATAATATCAATATATTGTCTTGCAATGGCAAAACTTGTCTCAATTTTAAAAGGAAATCAAGTACTACAAGTTGATTCCTTTTTCATCCTTTCACACTCCTGAAAAATGTACATTTACAGAGGAAAAAAATTAAGTAGAGGGTCTGAGAGCAATGGTAAACACCCAGAGAACACCTGAGTTTTAACACAGTCCCTCTCTCTAACAGGTCACTTCCTCTCTTCACCTTTCCCTCCAGCATTCCATGGAGAATGAGGTGCCATTTGGGCCCACTGCATGGGTGTTCTGAAAACACATCAGTAAACCCTGGAAAGTGGAAGGACAAAAGCCTATTGACAAGCTATTTCTGTCTGCATTATCAGTGTTTAAATATTACTCATTTCTGGTATTATCTACAATATACTTGAACTGAAATACCTTGAGCTCTTGTGCCATTAATGGCATGGCAGTGTTGCTTAACTGGAATTCCACATCTTGTGGCATAACTACAGCTTGTGCAAACACACCAGGGTTGGTTTTAATTAGTCACCTCCAGGACTGCTAGGACAGAGCTCAGCAATCTTCAAAATCCACTTGAGGATCTCAGAAGATGAGCAGGTGTTCTATGGCATTTTAGTATGTAAATAAGGTGGTTTAAAACTGCATCAGGAATGCATAAGGTAATAATACCTTCAGTTCCATAGCACACACAGCATCATGTCTTTTTTGGTGTAATGTGAAGGAGTCAGAAGAGCACCACAGGCTTAAAAACAATCTTTGGGTCCTGTAACTGCATGGAGTGGCTGTGCTTTTATGTCACAGCTCCTGTTTCTTGGGACTGTTTAGTGTTAGGGATTCAAAAAAAGCTTTTAAACTATGGCCCTGACTTAACATCTTTAGTTTATTCATCCCAGGTCACACCTGCTGTACAGATCATTACTCTGCCAAAGACCACCCAAACACAATTCCCCTCCCAACTTCAACTCTAAACCTTTGCTCTTTTTCCCAAGCATGCCCCAGAGCTATCAACACTGGATTCTTGCATATGCCATCTTTTACAACCTGGGGAATAAGAATGAAAAGATAAAACCAGATAAAAACTCTTCACTTTGAGGAGGAAAAAACATAAGTATTTCAGTATTTCTTGTTCATATTTTAATGGCTATAAAATGTTAAATAAATCCAGATCAGACATAAAAAATAACACTGAGACTCATTAAAAGATTGGATACAAATAATACAAAATGTCTTGTAAGCTTATTAAAAGGATATTTGTCATAATTGCCACATCTTAGTTGCCCAGGTTCCTAAAATGAAAAAGCTTCTATAAAAGAGAAGATATTTTGCTCTTTATGAAAAGAGTAAGCCTGGAAAAAAAAGATTCTATCCTGAGACCTAGAGATGTCTACCTGGAGAAAGGAGGCTTAAAAATTACAAATTCAAGGCAGTGAGTCCTTGATAATACAACAATGAAACTGCTACAAAATAGTATTTTTAATACAAAATGCACCATTTTGTGCTTATGTTTAAAAAAGACTGATTGTTTTATATTTATTATATTCAGACTATCAAAATGGAGTACCCTTATGGAAAAATCATTAACAATTTAAGGCTTTGCTCCATACCATAGTGTTTTTTCTTGAATCTGTGGTTTATCTGTGTTATTTCATCCACATACTGGAAATGCAGGAAATCTCATGCTCCAGCTGCCATTTCACCATCTCAGACACCAACCCAGAAAAGGAAAAAAGATTAGGACTGGAGGGTGTAATTTGATGGCATATACAGCACTGTGAAGCCACATATATTTCATTAACAGACAAGAGCTTGCACAAACTTACCCAGCCATCAATAACCACAGATGTGAATAAACAGACATTATAACTACTGAGAGGTTTAATTGCTACATACAGTATGAGGGAGGAAAGGAAGTTACAGACACAGCATAAATAACAACTTCTCTGTACAGTATTAGTGCTCCAAAGAATTGCCAAGAGAGACAGTTAAATACTGTTTTCCATGCACAGGAGTCCTGAATATTTATATGGAAAAAAAAAATACAACTAATTACCTGGGGGTGCAACCAAAAAAAAAAAAAAAAAAAAAAAAAAAAAAAAAAAGAAGTGCTTTATGGTGAATTTTTGGGACCAGTAAGAGAAAATACATAGAAAAGGAATCTATTTAGCAACTGTTAGAGGTCTTTCAAGCAAAATGCTCTGGTGAAATCCTAGTATCTTTGTATCTTTGACAGGGTATTAAAGCAATATGGAACAAGACCAACCCCTTCTAAGCACCTCCTTAAAGTCTTTAATCCTGTGGGCAAGCAAGGAAAGATGACTGGAAAACAAAATGCTCTTTACATAAAGAGGTGAAAGCAAACTACCAGAGCAGGCTCAGTCACAAGTCAGGTAGAAGCAGTATTATTGCTGCTTCCAGGATAAGTTAACACTTCTTATTGCAGATGCTTTGCTGTTAATATTATACCATTTGCCCATGATCAAACACCCTCTTGCAACATAAAACTGCCCCTGGGAAAAAACCTTCCTATCTCCTGTGACAAATGTGCCCTAACCTTGTGTTTAGTCCTTGGGCCTGTTAATGGTTAAAGGAGAGCACATCTTAAACTTCTTTTTGACACAAGCCCTGTGCGACCATCTTCAGATAAGCAGGAGAACATGAATACATTAATCTGGATTTCAGCTAAACTGCCATCATTTGGCAATGCACTTGTGTGGAAAAACCTTTAAACCTTCCCCGTAAAACTTGCAGTTCAGTGAGTACAAGGTTCCCTGAAGATAAATTACAAATTGAGGTAAACTGGTCACACATGACATTTGAGTTATACACAGAAACACCAAACTAACAATAACAATATCTGGAGGTGCTACAGATGGACTCAGCAGAAGTTTCTCTTGTACACATCCTGATAAATTCAGGTTTATGTTCCTTGTAACAGCTACCAAATACTTTGAAAAAAGAGAATCCTTTAAATTCTTTTAAAATCCCCATTGTATTGACTACTGTGTTAATAATTTTAGCATGATCTCTCTGTTCAAATGGCAGCATACAAAATGAGTGCTCCCCCCCTGAGCACTGATCCCTTGGAGGATCCACTTTACTGAAATAATTACAATAGAAATCAATAAACAGAACCTGTATTTTCAAGAGGCATTTTCTCAAATTCTCAGATTATCTTTGATCTCCAATACATAAACACAGATACACTTCAGTGTCACAAGCAGAGAAGCTAATATAAATACTATGCCATCTCAAAAGGGTGATCTTGTGCTCATTTTCAAACTTGGTCATATATATTCCTGTGCCCTCTCTTTGCATTTGCCTTTAGCACCTTTTCAGCCACGTGGCACACTGGAGCAGATTATTCATCAAATGAATGGTGTGATTTAACATTATAATAAATACATTTAAGTTTTGGGTTTGTTTTTTTTTTTATTACTTAGCTGACTCAGCAACATGTGTGACATGTTGCATATCCACACAAGACTTTAAGGAAGGAATGGGATCACAACCAAAAGCAGTGGGAAGTGCTGGATTAGCCATTTTGTTGCTAGCTCATTTTCAGACCAGATTAATCTGATTATGAAACTGTACTTTCAGCAGTGCCACAGAACCTCCCAGAAGGATGAATGTGTGGGGGCCCTTTCAAGGAAAGAAGAAAACACTGAGGATAAGCAGATATTCCTGCCCATGCTCCAAAAAAGCAGTGAAGAGTACATCAGCAAAGTGTTTGTGGAGAAAGAACTATTTGTTTATTGATCAGTTCATGAGCTGTACTGACAGCTTTTTGAGAGAGTTCATTGTTGTTTTTTTTCTACCCTAAAAACCACACATAATAGGTATCTATCTGAGCCATCCCCTTACTGCTAGGTGTTAAAGGAGAGTTGAAATGGTCTGCATTATCAGAGCATCAGTGATAAAACATGCCAGGAATATATAACTATATATAATTATACTTTATGGAATTAAAACAGCTGCTTCAAAGGTGACAGTCTGCAATTCTCTTGATTAATGTGGAATGAAGTGGATACTTCACAAGCAATTATGAAATCTTCCTGATTGTGTGCCTGCCAAAACCAAGTGTAAAACAATGTCCATTGCAATTAAAATCTTTATCAAACTATCTCACTAGGAACAAAAGCATAAATATGGGTCACGAGTATGTATCACACACCTTGCCAATAGATTTGTAGGGGGGAAAGCATCCATGTTACTTGGAAAACAACTATTTGTAACAGTGACAAGAAAATAAAGATACTGAAATATATAGAGATGTTATATATTTCTCAAGTCGAGCTTTTTGAGGAATTCAATTTAAGATGACTGAGTGAGCATAAATTCTAGATCAAATTCTACAGTTCTTAGCACCATGTCAGGCATGAAGAACAGCGAGGCCCCTTCTCGCACAAGGCTTGGTGCCTTGAAAGGTATAAATCCAAGCAACATGAATTTTTAGATGAAAAAAACATACTTTTATGTCCTACTTAATGTCTGGTTTTGAATTCATTTTGAATTTCATTTTGAATTCATTTCCCAACTAGAAAAAATTATGTGAAAAGAGGAGGTGATCTGACAAAAGCAGAAGTAATGGACACACACGTTTGTTGGGGTTTTTAGAAATATGATTCAGTTGATAAGGCTCCAAGAACAGCGTGTTTTACAAAGCAGATTCATCAATTTCAGAGCAAGAGAAACAGAGAAAAAAAATCTCAAAAGTAATTATTACAAAGTAGGTATATTGTATAAACAAAATGGGCTGGTTTTCTGTTTTCTCACTTTGCACTGCAAAAAGGAATTTAAATGCTGTTCACGTACCTGCTTGATTTACTTTGATTTTGGATGTTTATGAAGAGCACCACCACTGGTAAAACTAAAAACTCTAAAGTGCTCTTCTGCAAGGACCCAATTGATCAATTCTAACACTGTCTGTCCCATGGCTACAAGTTTCCAGGGGTTTGCAGCATTGCAGAATAGATGTAATGGCAAACAGCCTCATCTGCTGGATTGAGGAGATACTATCAGGTGTCTATCAATTAATACTTGCTTTTGTTCTGGGAGATGTAATGGGAGTGAAAAGAAAGACTTCATACTCTAAAATCTATAGGATGGGGGGTCGTTTTTCTTATGGCACCATATGGTATAGCAGCAGCAAAAACATTTGCACACACTGCATCTGACTGGAGAGCCCAGATAATTCACTAAGATAAGTTCTGAATCCAGTGTCTAGCTTCTGTTCATGAGACAAATGCATCTAAAGAGATTGCTCAAAGTCTTCCCATTTTTTGGTTTTAAGTTTCTTGTAATTTTACCAAACTTCATAGTATTCTTGATCAGTTAATTCCATGTATTTGTTTCAAACATGTTTGATGAAATTTTTACTGTTCTTCTGTTTAAAAATTTAATTTTAAAAACTTCTGAAATAAAGTTATTGGAAAATATGCTGTTTTATCTCATTAAAGATTCAGGTTTTTATTATGAAGCATTAGCATTTAAACACTTGTGAAAAATTTAGTGGGAAACTGCATGGGATAACAGCTCACCCTGAAGTTAATAATGTATCTTTTGCTGTCTTTTTAGTCTTCTACACGATGAAAATCTCAACTTCTGGTAGTGTTCACACATAATATTAATGCCGATATAAGCCAACTTCTAAATGACCAACTTTGCAGCCTCACTATTCTTACAATATTCATTTAAAACACAACAACAGAAAGAAACAGACAGTTACATATATCCATAAAGTGTCCCCTCCCCATCTGCTCTTACAGATAAACTGCACTGACAGGCTGTCACACCTCTGACCAGCTCCCATCCATCTTCCCCTACAGCCCTTCTCTCCAACCTCTCCCACGCTCCTCAGCTGTGTGGCCATGGCTCTGGTGGGGAAGGCTGAGGAGGGAGAGCTGCCAGAACCCACCTCTGGTCCTCTGCTGCTGGCTGGGGAGCTGCACAGCACCTCTGGTCCTTCCCCCTGCCCCAGCTGTGCTGCAGCAACCAGGGAGCAAGCAAGAGTGGCTGCTCTGCAAGGGAGCTGGGGGACAGCCAGGCCCAGCTTCAAGAGGTGCAACCCTACAGTACTTGAGGAAGAGCAGCAGGGATGTCCCAGGCTGGTGACTGTCAGTCCACCTCCAGTGATAAGGAAGGCTCAGGTCAAGCCAGGGAGTGAGGTCACTGAATCCAGGCACAAGGCCAGGCAGAAGTGTCCCTACAACTGAATCCACATCTCATCCCTCCTGCAAACGGCCCCTCTTTTGCCTTTCCAAGCAGCTGCTAAGTGCTAAGTGCCTGACACACAGGTTTCCTTACTTGCCGTGGCCAGGGGATCCTACACATACGTGTTATTCATATCCCTGTGTGGTCTGTTAGCCTTCTGTTCCCTCAGGACACTACCCTAAAGTTTCTATAATTTTGTTTTGCCAAAGTTAAAGCCATATGACAGTCATTATTCCATTATCTTGATTGCAGAAAATATTTTAAAGAACATGGATCATTTGGGTCACTCAAATTACATCTTAGATTCACAGCTCCATAGTTCATTTTGACAAGACTGATCTCATGCACTCTCAGAGGACTGATTGGTTCCAGTTCCCATTCAAATCAGAAGACTGTGCCCTCACTGAACACTCCTGAAAGTCAGGAGACTCTGTTTCTGTGCTTGTATGGGAGACCTCAAATGCACAGGGAGAGGCTAAAAGTCAAGGGAAGCAAAAGAAAAACTTACAACTGGAATGAGCATACAGACAGCAGTTATAAAGATGTACTTGTGAAAGGAGAAAAACAAAAGCAAATTATACAAGAAATATGCATAATATCAACTGCCATAAGCCTGAGCTGTTATTTTTGCATGCAAATTGCATTTCAGAGATTAGTTCTATAATGTAATTTATTATGATGTGAAAATCATACCATCACTAATTCTTTACAAGGGCACAACACATCTGTGTAGAGAGGCTTTACAGGAGTCTTGATCAACATTGATTCAAAAGGAAAATGCCATTTCAGGAACCACCTGTATCATCTGCCAAAATCTGACTCACCAGAAGTTGAGCACAGCAATTTTCCAAAAAAGAAACACAGCCTAGCCAGTACTTACAAGTACAGCTATAGGAGATACACATATATTAACCTTCTCGACAACAACTCAGAATCCCTGAGGTGTAAAAATTACTTATTTCAAGATCCTTACATAAGGATCTATGATCACTCAAAGTGAAAGTACAAAGATGTGGATCTTACCCTGCTTTTAGCCTTCCCCCAGATGTAGTCCTTCCAATTCCTGAGCATTTTCCAAGGGACTTTCTCAGTTTTGAGAAGAGTCTGAATTTCCTGGTCATTTTTATTCCCCATCACCTCTGTCTCACAGCCCCCCTCACCTCACCTGCTCACAATTTTACCACATTGGGCTCCTTCTGCAGGGGATACCTTGCAAGACCAACACCACCATGTAGCAGTGGAATGCCAAGTGATCTGCTGATGCTTAATCACTGTACAGAAACAAGAGATCACTGGAGCACAATGACAGAGCAAAGAGCAAAATAGAAAAAATATATGACATTTCTAGACTGATCTATCAGATTTTTCTCTTACTAACAGTAGATTTCAGAAGTGATGCTTCATAATCAGAGGTGCTGTATTTCATGAGACATCTTCCTTTCTTGCTATATCATATTCTAGAAGGACAGCATGGTGTAGCTTTGCTGTTATTTGCTAACTGTGTACATAGATAAGTTTTACAAGATGATGAAGATACTCACAAGACCCCCAAAGACAGGCAAGGCCATCTACATACTAAGAGTACAGTGAAATGACAACACATTTTCACAAGCATCATACTGTTCTTTTAGACCATGATGCATGATATAAAGTTATTTACCCCTTCTTGCTATCCACTTTTTTTTTTCAGGCCAACTCCTTTGTATTACTGCCAACATTTGATTTCAGGTATTTTAACTCTAGGAGAAATGAAGAGCTAGAATCTTTGGTTCTAACAAGTATTTGCCTTTCTCAAAAACGTATCTTTCCCAAAAGTAACCATTCTTCTGCCACTAATTCCCAAGAGCAATCATTCCAGACATGACATCTAAAGCATCACTGCTAAGTCATGTAAATTAAAACAGACACAGGAACCTTTTATGTGCATGGGAAGTTCATATAAAACGTTAGAGAAATAACACTGACCTAGTGCTTGCTTGGTTTCTAAATGGAGATGTCTGCAAAGGCACAGGGTTACATACAAACATTAGAAACAGTCCCTCTTCCAAAAACGTATAAACAAAGATGCAAATAATAGCTCCACACAAAAGCATGAAGGTAGAAAAAAATTCCTCCAAGAATCATTGTTCATTATGAATTAAGCTCAGATTTGTATTCTTACAAAAGGGGCAACTACCTTTAGATTTTTTTATACAAGTTTTTCAGTTCCTCCATTTTTCTGCAGCACAGTGAAATGTTTGTCAGAACACAGATTATAGCCTGTAAATGGAAACTTTACACATTCTATATAACACCATCTCCCTAGGCCTTCTATTCCTCTGAAACAAGGAAAACATTCAGCAATTACTGAAAAACGTTGGTGGGACAAGGCTCACTGAAGTGACACATATAAGGAAGAATACTGGGGAAACCCTGAGACCAGCTGGGTAACACCACGTGAGTTTGCATAGGAAGGAAATCAGACCTTGCAAATTTGGGGGCACAGTAGAGGAAAAGATATGAAAAACTCAGTGAATCTCAAATAAAAAATAATCAAATGATAATTAAAGACTTCAGCACATACTTGTGGAAAAAAAGGTTTCAAATTGGAAACTAAGCATGAAAAAGGAAACAACTGTATTATAAATTAAAAAGCCTTACTGGGAAAAAGACCAAAGGATATATTTTAAGACTACCAATTCACTGGCAGTTTTAAGTAAGAATAAAATTAGTTGTAGATACAAACAGAAATGCACTTACTGAAAGCAGAACTCCAGCCTTAATTAGTTATGTCTGAAGAACTGTAAATAATGTTGCAGTTCTTCACAGCAACATGTTCAGTAATTGGTTTATAGGCAATGAACCACACAAGGTGATATGTTACAATAACCCAGCACTGCTACCACACGCAAAAAATAATCTGATATTCAGAAACAATTCCTGTAAAATATGCAGATATTCTAAAATATGTTAGCAGACTAAAAAGATAGAAATAAAATTATATTGCTTTCTGGGATCCTATCTTATATGCTGAATATGTTACTTGTAACTTTTTTCAGAAGCATAATTATTTGCCCCTTACAGTTAGTTAACAAAGCTGATACCAGATCCTTGTGAAGTGACACTGGAACAGGTCATTCTCTTTGCAAATATAATTTCCAGGTCATTTAAAACACTATTGCCTCTAAGAACAGAATACAAAAGGTACATTGCAGTATAGTTTTACACTTGCCAATCCAGTATGAAAGCAGAAGAGCTGTAACAAGGCTGGCAAGAAATGCCTCCTAAAAGCTCAGGATTAACCTTCTCTTTTTAATCCACTGCTGGTTCCTATTCCAATTCTTATGTTTGTTGTCAAGACACAGCATCTGCCAATAATCAAGCAAGAATCTCTCTTTCATTTAATGTCAATGCAAAGGTTTAGCAAATTGAATGAGAACAGAAGTTCGTATACTTTTCTTCTGATTTCTGGTCATGCAAACTGAGACACAGAGTCTACCCTGGATCACAAATAAAAAGAAACCCTTTAAGCTCCCAGATTTCCTTTTTCTCAGTTTTCATTCTGTGCACTGTTCAATGTTCAGTGTTTTAGAACACATTTAGAAGGAGAAACCAGGTTAACAGCTTGTGGAAAAAAGGCAAATATCTGTATATTTATATATCAGCTTTCTCTGAATATAGCACCAAAACATATGGTGCACACATACACTTGTGACACTCAACACAGACAGATTATTTTCTTTTCTGGTAAAGTGAGTCACAGGCAGAACAGCTAAGGTTTCAGCTACAATTAAATCTCCATTTAATAGTTAAGAAACTAAAAGGAGCTCCATGAAGCTAATACACAGGACTCAGGTTAATAGTGCTTGTAATGTAGTAGTAATGCAATGCAGTGCAAAATGCTTGTAATATAGGCCTGAGCCAAAAGGCTTTTAATGTTAAATATGGGATCAATTCTAAGGACTTCTGGAGAAGCAAGAACTTTCTCTTACTTAAAGTGCATAGCACTGAGTCACTGGAAAATAAATTAAACTGAAGCAAGTCAGAGATATTAGTTAAACATCATTTAGTGAGAAGACTAATGATAAAATCAAGTGTTCCATAAATACTGATGTTCATGATTCTGAATTAATTTTGTTCAGCAAAACCACCATCCATCAAAACACCTAATTCTACACTGAATGTTCAGTACTATTATTAAATTCAAGTACATATTTATTTACTCTTAACTGATGTCCAAGCATCCATACTTCACCCACTTGAAAAACTCACAATCCATATCAAAACGTTCAATGCTTTTGGTTTCAGTATCAGCCCATCAAACTGTGGGTAAAAATAACAAGATCCCCATCCCAACACATTTGTACATCTTTTTCCTACCCCAGAGGAAAACCCTTCAGCAAAACCTTGCATCAACCTTTAAGGTGCAGTCAAGTGAGATGTGCATTTGACAGCCTCTGGTATATCCAGAAAAAAACCAACAATATACTTCCAGAAGGAAGGATTTGTGTAAGAAATGTTTTGTTTTGAGCACTAAATAAAACACATGTGAGAAGAGTCCTGTTTTCATTTATACTTCTGCAACCTTGGAAATACATTCTTCCTAACAACACATGAAAATCCCAAATCACAGAGAAAGAGAAGGCAAGTCTAAGGGTCAGCTTGTGTTGCAATCCATTATAGGAATATATAAAAACATAAATCACTATAGCTTATATTATTTTCCATCACTCCTTCATGTGCCTTTATGCTAATCAAAACCTCAGGCTGCCCCATTTCCATTCACAGAACTGTTGTGATGCTAATGCTGCTGTATAAATAACATGTGAGGGACCATTGCAAGGTGTCAATTGTGTACTCATATCACACAGGTAAGTTATCAACACAGGACCTGCACACTGAGATGCTGTACACTAGGAATACCCATTAGTATTTTACTCACCTACATGCAGCATGCAAAATGAAAGGTTAGGCCTTGCAAATAATGTAATTTCTCAATGTTTGTGAATCTACATAAATATTTATAAGTAACAGGTAAGTTCCTCAGAGCCACAGTGAAAGAAAGCAAATTCCATTTTGGCACTTAGTGTAAAATTAGAGTAAGTTTAGCAGTTTGATGATACAATGACTTTGCTCCTACATAGCATTCTCCTCTGACTACCTCTGCACTCAGGCAGTTTAAGAAGTATTTTCTGGTACAACCTACTTTTTACCTCAGTTTTCTTTCATGTTTGTTCATTCTTCATTTGTGTAGCAGACAATTCTGGGAACGGTCCCCAGACCTAGAATCAGTCATGTGAGGCCAAAGGCACCAACATCATAGAATCATAGAATCATAGAATTAGCTGGGTTGGAAGGGACCTCAGAGATCATCTAGTCCAACCCTTGACCCACCGGAGCAGTTGCTAGACCATGACACTCAGTGCCACATCCAGTCTTTTTTTAAATGTCTCCAGGGACGGAGAATCAGCTGTGTTGGATGATCAGTTTCACAGCAGTTTGCATGACTGGACTCTACACAGCATCCTCCCAAACTTCACTCTGCAGTCACAGAAACTATTTAGTAAAAATTGCTTCATGGAGTTGGTTGTACTTGCTGCTAAAAATAAGAGGTTTTGCTCTAGAAAATCTTAAATTCAAATTCATACTCAAAGCTGCTGCATCACAGCATCTACAAAGTCTGTATTTATACTTTTTTAGATGCATTTCTCTTTCAAAACTGTGTTCCACTTCAAAGTTCATACTCATATCATACACAGCATAGCTTCAGGATTATAAACTTAGCCGGTATTTATTTAGAAGGAGAGGCTTGCTTGAATCATTTGTGATACAATTTTGCTTTCTACTAAAGCACAACAGAATTAATTTATCTGGAGATACATTTGCAACTCTTTCAGTGACTCAAGACTGATTTGCTATTTAATTTAATGGCACAGACACTTATCTTCTTTTACAGTTCCTATTTCTTTGGATTTTTAATAACCACGGGGGAGAATAACATACTACAGAGCTATTGCTTCTGATCAACCAATACAAATATTACCATCAATAATCTAGGGGCCAATAGTTTAAAATAATGATAAAGCCAAATTCATCACAAAGCAGGATTTAATTTGCTTTCTCATTGCTTCCTGACACTTCTGAGAGATCTGTTGGTCATACTGATTGCAAAGGAGGATGGCTGAATCTCACACTGCAAAGTGACTCTCTCAGATGAAAGATTCTTCAATGCAATTCCATTTCAATTAAAATCACCCTTGGAAGAAGCTACCTAAATTACAAGCTAAAATCAGCAGTAGTTACTTCTCAGTGAAAAACAGCTTTATAATGGAAAGCAAAATACCAGTTATTACTGCCGGAATAAATTCTGTCCTCAGCAAGAAAACAATGAAAATAGATGGGCCTATTACTCATGCAGTGTGAAAATTAGATAGTAATTCTGGCACTGTAAGAAAAAATAACTTATAAAAAGTAAGTGTGGTGACAGTAAAAAGTAACAGCCTTACTATTCAAGAACTAGAATGTCTCTTAACCAATACCAATACAATGGCCTTCCCATTCTGCCCTAGCAATATGCACTGGCCTGGAGGCATCCCAAAGCCACCAGGTAACTGCAGTGATGTTATTCTTATACAACACTGAGACAAGATCAAAGTCACATCCCTTGACAAACCAGTAAGAAAAAACAAACAAAAAACCACAACACAAAAGATGACAGAAAAAAAGCCAACATACATGGATTATTGTGACATTAAAAAATCTGCAGAAAGTTAAAAATGTGAAAGGAAAATCCATGGTTACAATAGCTAAGAAGAACAGCTATGCAAAGGCAATGACCTTCTAAGATATGACAGCACATAAATTAATTCTAGTATTGAAAAGATGACAGGTAAAATTGCTAAAGTAAGGCAAAAAGCTGTCAGTGTTCAATAAATGTTGCCTATCAGTATTTGATCATGTAAACAACTTTGTGCCACATGAAGGTAATGAAATACATATCCCAATATGCTTAGGATTAAACCAGATAATATGAAGACTATTTTCAGAATTTCATAAGGAAAAACATAACCACTAGGTCTAGAAAAACAACCACTGGGCCTTCAGGTAGCAGTGGGACCTTGATGTCTATTTCTGAAACATGTAGGGATAACTAGAAAATTTCTCCAGAGATGTCCCAATATAATAGAAGTAAAAAGTAATAATTGCAGGAGAGTTAGAACACTTTTAATCATGGGTTAAATGTAAAAAGCAGGTTAACTAAGTATTAATTAACTTCATAATTAGAAGTACAATTAAAAAGAGACCATTAATCCCAGTCAACATGGTTTCATTGGAAAGCTATCCTCTTATCCAAACCTGATGTTTGTCCACTGTGGAACTGCAGTAGCACTATTTAGGCTTTTATCAGGCACTTCACCTAAAACACACAGCATTCTAAACAAAATAAAAATAACAGAGTGAGTGATGCAGCACATAAATTAAAAACGAGTTAAGTCAAAGGCCTGGTATTTAGCAATTATGGCACTGCTTGATACAACATATTTTTACATTGTTCTCAGTAAAGTCAAAGTCCCAGAACTCTCAGTGCTGCTGGAACAGCAAATAATGGTGGGAACAGCCTGATCTGGATCAATTGGTTCACTGCACTCATTTCCTGAGAACAGTCTCATGCACATATCAGAAAACATGGAATGAGTGTTTACAGAAAGCATGTATCAAAAAGTTAAAAGATTTATGCCCAAACTTTAAAGGCTTAATCTTTTTAATCCTTTAAACAAAAAGACGACTTAATTTGGTTGCACTATAAAGTGCATACAGGAGGCCATACTGAAAAGTCTTTCATCTTGAGAATAAAGAAATAAAGATGCCAATGCTCAGAAATTTTTAAAATATACCAAAATTCATATTACAACTTACCTAATACTAAAGGTAAGAGAATCTGCAACAAATAGAGATGATAACTTTATCTCTTGAAGTTTTCAGATCAAAAGCATAAAAACCTCTGAATACTTGGGTACAAACATAAGATACATTGGAATATATAGGTCAGATATATTGGAACTGCAGTACAGGAGTGGTCAGGCTATATAAGCTAACAGGACCTTCTGTCTCATTTGGATTTTACAAAAAAAAATTTGTCTTCACAGCAAGAAAACATTTTGGAGAAACGTGCAAATGTATATTTTTCTCTCTAGAAATGTTTCTGGTTTTAGCTTTACATATTTAAAAGTTAAACCATCCTCACAAAAACAGGCATGAGAGAGACAATTATACACTTTCTTCATGTATTTTTACTGCTCCAAAACAGCTGGCATGCAATATTTTTTTCTATAGAATCCAAACCATTCTGTTCTGTCATGACTGATCAGATGTACTTGTCACGCAAGACTGACTGCATCATTTAAATCACATGAAGATTGTGGCTTGTTTGTTGCAATGGCAGAACATAAAACTTGCCACCTTTTAGGGAAAAGATGAAGTTAATTTTATTTACCTCCTCCTCCATGTAAGCCTCCTTGACTTACTACCAAGAGCTCTATTCCCTCAGAACACCCTTTTTGCAGTTTGTAGGTCTTTGACATTTTTTTTAAAGCAATGGAATGTAATTCTAGATGTTACAGATATTACAGAATATTTACTTCCAGCTCAAGTGTTTTCTTTGCTCCAGTGGCCTTTCTTCAAGCTCCCCAGACTCCTCCACCTGCTTCTCTGTAGAGTAACTTCAACTCTATGCCTGGAGCTTAAGCATATGAAATTCATCTTGAATTACAGTAACAAAAACACCCCATTCAATGATAAATGGCAAACTGGCAGGGATACTTATGACATTATATAATGTACAAAATACCCTGTTAATTATGATAGAATTAATAAATAAAAAGCAACAGAACCCACCATGGCTAATTAATCCAGGCTCTTCTCTGCTCTTACAGACAGACACAAGGCAAAAAAAAAAAAAAAACATCTGAAAAAACTGCTATACCCTACTTCATGTCAAACTACACCCAGAAGCTGGAGATCATACTGTGTGTCCCAAGTCATCTTTAGCTCCACTTCTAGTGCTTACTGCTATGTAACATCCACTGTTAAGCTACAGATTTCCTACTACAGCTTTTCAGACAGGCTGTAAATGTGATGTGCAGCAAGGTCAATTATCTTTCAAATGAGATTTAATCAAAGAGGACATCTCACCCTTAACAGATTTAGTTATTTTGTTCAATTACTGACAAATGTGTCAAATATGTCCCTGAGAAGTCCTGAAGAAATATATATCCAGTGCAAGTAACTTTATCAGAGGAGAGAAAAACAAAAGTGCTACTATCTCCTCAAGAGAATAAAACGATGTGGCAAGAACTGGTTTTCAATCTTGTATAATAAAAAGGTAATTTGCTACAAGAACTTTAACACCTATTTGCTAAAGAAACCCAGAAACTCACATACTGGAGTCAGACAGGAGCACACAACCGATATTGATAATTGCATGATACATTTTAAACAGATCCAACACATACTACCAGACAAACTTCTCTCTGAGATAATACAAAAACCAGCAAGAAATAAGGCACAGCTTTTTTTTGCACATTGGAAAATGAAACAAACCTCTTCACATTAGGCAGTGTTCTACCCTTTCTAGTTTGCCCAGACTTGTTCCTTCTCTTCCCTGTGTTTTACCACATTACTAACACAGAGCAAGATGTTTTGTTTTTTTCCCTGACATTCTAACACCAGACAAAGCTTTCTTTCATCAGGCATTCAACTGTGTCCTAGCACCAGGCTCCCAAAAAAACAGCACTGCTGGACACTATGCAGTCTTCTGTAGATAGATTACAGACCACTGCTTCTTAGAAGAGGAATCACAGTACCTGTAAACCTGATCCTTCAATAGAACATCAATACCAAGAGTCCCCAAACAACAATGCAAAGCTTTGTGATTATACCAAATCCACTGTAACTGATGGGTTTATTAATCTTATACCCAACTGGTATTTAAAAGACTGAGAAAATGAGAAGGAACTCAGTGTAACAGAATGCAGAAATAGCAGGTTTTTACCATCCAGAAAAGTCACCATACTGATGATCAGCATTTCATTCCACCTTCCTAGCTGCAGTTTTAAACAGAAACTTAATTTCCCCATAAACTAAAACATTTTTCTGCAACAGATCAAATGTTAGAAAAAGTACTTTTGCACACATTAGGTTTGGTGCAGCACACACTGAAAACCAAAAAACAAAACCACACAGCTCTGCACAGCCAATTCAGCTCTATCCCAACACATTGCCACAAGCTTTACCAAAACTAAGCATTTTTTGGTGATCTGAAATCAATATGAATGTTCAGAGCCACACCTTCCGAACTGGGACAATTAGAAACAGCCAGAAGCAGCTCTGACAGCAATATAAAAAGCCTGGTTTAAAAAGAAAAAAAAAAGAAAGAAAAAGAAAAACCAGCAAAAAACCCAAACCAAGTCAAGAGCATTTTGAGCAAATCTTTATTTTTTTACTCTGATAACTAGAAATAACAAGGCAAACTAATTCCCCAATTCTTTTTGTCAAAATGTTGGGGCACAATGGAATCCAGCCCTCAAATAAACACACGCTTTGAAAAAGGAAAAGTAATAATTACTTTTGTGATTTGTGCCTTGCAGACAAACTTGAACGACCCTGAGAGAAGTCTGTGCAGACAGATCACTGGAAAGATTTATGTGCAGCTTGTTAGATGTTTCCCACCCCCTTCGTGTTATTGCTCTGCAAATTGAGGAATGTTTTAGCAAGTGTTAATCTTGACTAAGCCCCATCATAAAGAATGCTACAATATTGCTTTTTATTACAAATAGCCAAAACTTCTTTGAGAATATAAATGTGTAAAACAATTGTCAACTGACTGTACAGTGCATTTATAGGGACACACTCCAGAAAGGAACATGCAGTGTAAAGAACTGCTTTATACATTAGCCCTTGGCCACGAGGAACTCGGCAGTACTACAACTTTAATGACTATAGAGCGGAAAAAAATAATTAAAACCCAAAAAATCTCAGTTTACATGGAAGTTTACTAAGACTTTGGGATACATACATCACTGTACAAGGAACAGCAATTTTTAACTAGAAACTGTCATGATGCTGTAACTCTTGGAAGGGCTGGACCTGCCAGTCCTCCACTCCTCCTTACAGCTGGTCCGACTCTCCAGTTGTTTGGTCGCTTTCCCACCAGGCTGGGGACCTTCGTACAAGACACAGATAGAGCCGTCTTCACCTATGCGATAGGACACTTCGAAAGGGTCGACCCAAAGAGTTAACTCGCTGGGTAGGAGCTGGAAGAGTCTCTCGTGGCTCAGTCCAATCATGCCCGCTGCCTTTCCTATCAAGGGGTCCATCTTATGGTTGATCCTAATGCACCGGTACCCGGAGCCCTTGGAGGGCACCTGGGGGAACCAGTGGTGCTTGTAGTGCTCTGCGGGAGGGAACAAAAACCGGCTTTACAGCGGCCCCGGGGCCTCACCGCCCCCCAGCCCGGCCGGACCCCCCGCAGGGCACCGGCGACCGCCCAGGCCAGGCCCCCCCGCCCCCCCCGCTCACCGCGCAGCGCCTCCTGCAGGCACTCCCGGAAGCACCGCAGCTGCTCCTCGCCGATCCCGCCGGCGGCCCGCAGGAGGCGGGTGACGAAGGCCGCCGCCGTGGAGATCTCGGTTCTCATGGCCGCCCCGGCCGGCTCGCACCTCCCGCCGCTGCCGCCCCGGCCCGCTGCCAGCGCCGCCGCTCCGCCCCTGCCCCCGCGGCCAATGGCGACGCCGCGCAACAGTCGCGTCACAGCTCGGAGCCCCGCCCCGCCGGACAGGGCGAGGCCCCATTGGCGGAAGCGGCCGAGGGGCGGGGCGGACGCGGCGATCGCGGACGCCCATTGGTGGGCGGCCGGGTCCGAGCCGTGTTTGTTTTGCTGGCGGAGGGGCGGGGCCTGTGTGCTGGGTACCCCCCCGGGCGGAACGAGACCGTCGGTACCGGCATCGGGCCGGCACTCGGCAAGCCTCCGAGGGCCGGCGGGAGGCCCTGCTGCCCGCTCGATCGCCGTGCAACCGCCCAGCACCGACCGCGCCCGGAGCCCCGGCGGCTTCGGCGCTTGTTCCTGCACCGTCCCCCTCAGTCCTTGCGGCAGCCCCCGGGGTAACCGCAATGGGGACCGCTTTGTGCTCCGGGGAGCTCCTCGGCTCCCCCAGCCTGGAGAGCCCGACCCGGCGTCAGCGGTTCCTCTAATCCCCCGCAGCCCTGACCAACCCCACACCAGCAGCCCCCGGGGAACCACGGCGGGTGTCCTGCCTCCGGCCCAGAGCTCTCCCTCTCATTGCTCAGGACCTAATAGGAGCCAAATCTAAACAACACCCCGCTGTCCCTTTTTAGACACACAGCTCCGAGGCCCAGATGCTCTTCCACGAACACACAGCAAAAGAGTTGGGAACATCTCATCCCCTCATTTAGCCAAGTACCATAACTCGTTGTTGTGATACAAGAGCCTACAGGTTCCTCTCAGGAAAAGAGGCGGTGCAGAAAACACCCCCTGACTTCCTAAAGCCTGTTCACCTGCAAGTGGCGAGCAAATTGCGACCTCTGCAAATAGCTGCAAGTTAGGAAACCTGAATTCTGTTTAGTTCATGAACTACAGAGTTGTGTCTATCAACACTGCAGTGAAAGGACACCTTCAGAGAGCTGTACTGCAGCTGTCAAGCACAATACCTGCCAGTCTGGACAGGTTTTTGTTGTTAGAAATCAACACAAGCATAATGCTTATGAGAGCCATCCGCACACCACACCAGTACCAAGGTTCTAGGCTGGCCCTGCAGACACCACCAAGAGGAACACAAACAGCTGGACTCTGAGCAGCATTTCTGTGGGCCATAAACATCTGAGCTGTGGGCACAAACCTTGTATTATTCTGATGAATAATGAACATGGCTGGCTTCAGACAAGGAGCTTTGTCTGTGGCTCATTAGAATCATCACTGCAGAGCTTTGGAGTTTGTGGAATAACTGCAAATCATCTCTGTACTCTGTTTTCTCCTGACAACACTTGTCCTGGCAAGTCAGTTTGCCCAGGAGCTCCAAACCAACCATTCTGTCCATAACCTCCGAGGCTGGCTCCCTTCCTTCACACAACCACCAGTGCCAGCCAAGTTCCACAATGGTTCCAGTGATGCAGATGCTGACTCAGCTGTCACCTTCTTTCCTTCAGCACAGCAAGAGTGACAGCACATCTCAGCCACTTCAAAGCTTTTAAAAAGTGGCTGTGTTTGATACAGTGAAGATTCCCCCAAAGCTTTCTCTCTAGCTCAAAGGCCAAACAGAAACTTTTCTTTTTGTCAGCCTTGATGTTCTGTTCACAAGCCATTCCTTCCATCCCTTTTTTCAAGATCAGTGACCAAGGTCAGGACTTTGTCCTGCAGCCATAACAGAAAACACATCTCAAAAAGCAGTCTTTTGTCAGAAGTTCATGCAATGCTTCAACCATTTTTTTTCCTCTCCTGGTCTTACTTAAATACACCCTCTCCCTTCACTGGTTTTGTGTCTGAAACCCACTTGAGACAAAATAAAAAAACATTGCTTTCTTTACACTGTTGGCTCAGTTCTAAGACTTCATATTCTCTTTTGTTAAAGGGGAGCTAATTGCCATACACTACAGAGCCCCCTTTTCAGAGGGATCTCATGTTGGAGGAAACTAAGTGATATCTTACCTCCCCAGCTGCACATCTTAATCCTCTCCTGGGTTCTGGCCTCACAGTTTGAAGAACCTGACTCCACCTCTAGCTCACCTGATGCAAAACCATACCCAGGGAATTAAGGGGAGAGAAAGAAAAAAATAAAAGGCTTGTCTGCAGACTTTTAAAAATTAGATCCAGTTTTACTGCTATTTAGAGATTAGCAGATAATATCCATTCATCAGTGGAAGTACAAAAAAAGATCTCAGTCTGGTTAGTGTTTTAGCTGTTCAGTGTTTTAGCAAGGACACAATTTAACACCGGCTTGAATGTACAGAAAGCATTTATAGGAACTGTTCTCAAACCTCTGCCCATTTAATCTCAGGGTCAGAAACCATCAAAGTTGTAATTACAGGAGAACAGCTCATGACAGAGCAAAACATCCCACACAGGAAGAGTTCCCAAGGGGATGCCCAGTTACCTGCAACAGCAGGACCAACAGCTCATTCATTGAGCTATTAGTGAATTACAATTCACTGCCAAAAGTTTATTTTTGTTATATTCTACCATCTGGTATGGTAAAGTGGTTAAAAATAAAAATTATACTTAAAATGTCTTCAGACTCACTATATTTGTGGAAAATCTACTTCAAGAGAACTTGACAGACTCACTTACCAGCTTTGAATATAATTCTGTATGCCACTTCATAGCCTAAGCAAACTGATGTTTATCAAAGAAAGTAGAAAAAAATCTGACCTCCTCTTGAAGAGGAGACAGCAGATTTCTGGGCTTCCTCTGCCTCACAGCTGATAGCTCAGGGCTACCTCCTCTCCTCATAAAGTCTCAGGTCAGGAGCAAGATGCTGTTTTATTATAATATTTTTTTCACTTAAGTCCAGTTGCATTTCAGAGCCTCAAACTCAATAAACTAAGCTGAAAAAAATTAATCTCTGCTGACATCACCTGATTACTTCAGTCTTATTATATTCAGTGATTAGAGAAACAGAACACAAAACCCAACTTCCCAGCTTTGGAAACTCTGCTAGTAAACCAACCCAGGCTGTATCACCCTACATCTGAGCAGATACAATTATCTCCTGCCAGTTAAGTGAAGGCAATAAAAAATAAAAGCCTGCATGACCTAGACCATTACATTTGCACAACACAATCTTACCACACACTCTGGGTTTATTCTGCATGTTCTGCCAGGTATGTAACTCAAGCACTTCCCCCTCCTCTGCACCCCTTCCCTTTCACTTGTGAAATTCAGCCTCCTCATATCAATGCTGCATGACTTCAAAGCCTCTAACAGCCTGACAGCAATACCATAAATACAGAAGACAGCTGCTCATTTGCAGATTCATCAAAATAATGTACAAAAAAAACCCAAACCCATTGCACCAAGATGAAATTCTTACTAGTATTCAGAAAAAAATTCACTGTTAACAGCACTAAGAACTGCACAAATCCAGACAGAAGTTACTAAATTTTAAACTTTGTTCTGCTCATGAACTTACCCCTCCAAGCTGCACGTGCCCATATTAACTCACACACCAATTTCCAACTATATACAGCCTGATTGTACTGTAAATTAGGCAGAAATTATCCTAATGCCAGGGCAGATAGTCAGGGATCTGGTTTAAACTCACTTGTACAAAACTTCAATAAAGATCAGAGTAGAAGAGCTTTCTAAGCAAGCAAGTGGAAGGTAGTTAAAAACACTGCAAGAGTTGAAAGTTCACATTATAAAAGCGTTAGCCCAGTTTAATGCTCACTAGATTGAGGTCTCACACCCAGACTCACCCTCCTAAGTAGACCATGCAAATGAAGAACGTCTGGCTGTAAAATTAAAAATATGCCACAGTTGTCAGGTAAAGTTAAAGTCACCCTTTTATTTCCTGTATTCTCAGTGGAGAGATTCACAGTTAAGGCTCAAGGTAAACAAAACACAGAAAGACAAAAATAAACCAATAGATGTGCAATCATTTGACTTTCATCTCCCTGCTAGAACATGCTGCCACAGGCAGGAGTATTTAAAACAAGTGGGGGAGCATTCATCCAGAAAGTAGTTATTTGCCAATTACTAAGCTAACCAGTTATATAAATGGGCTGTTGGAGAGTGCTGAGGGTTCCAGTAATACAGCACCAGCAACGGTAACAAAACAGCAAATTGTAAACACTGCACCAGCACAATTCAGCAGTAGCCATTGAAACAGGTTATTTTTCATTAGAAACAAGTTTTAAGTACTCATTCACAGAGAAAAACACCACAAGCTTCTTTCTAGGTTGGATTTTCTTCCATTTGCTGGACAATTTCTATGGCTTTGAGAGTTGAAAAGCTTCACCACCCAGACAGCAGAAGGAAGTAAGTTACCACTGCTGCTGAGCAGTGTGAGGATTAACAGCTCTGCTTGTGACTAGGAGGTACAGCAGCTGAATGAAGCCTTTGGCCACGAGAGCTTACCAAGAGCAAACTTTCTGATAAAACTGATGTTGTTAATACAAAACTAGCAGAAATTGGCAGATGCAAGCAGAGTTAAGAAGAAAAGGACACAGAACTGGGCTAACACAGAAACAACACCAGTGGAACAAGAGAACTTCAGAAAGCCAGCTCAACAACCATGAAAACCAGTAAGGCACCAAGAGATCACCAACCTGAATTAAGCCTTTAGACTCAGGGCTTGGGTGATGAGCAGAGGACATTCTGGATATTTCTAAGGGAATCACTGGGGTGCACAACCAGCAGTAGGGATCCCTCCTCAGAGGCACCCAGCCCAGCTGCTCTGCCCGTTGGCTAAATAAGCCACATATTTACTCAGCAGGTTGGTGATTTCTCCTGCAACAGCTACTACACATATGAGATTTTCACAATTTTTAGCTCATCAGCTCAGACTTACATTCTTGTTTCTCTGCTGTACATCTGCAAGTCGTGTCTCTTCAGCAGGAACACCTTGTTCAGCAGAGCAAAACAGAGTCAGTGTCTTTAGCTTGTTAAAAATAAAGTGCATGCAAGTATTCTGTAATACCATTTTCCCTCAACTTTTCTCAGTAAGTAAAACTGAAGCACTATCACGTAGTATATTGTTATTTAAAGTTAAAAGTAGCAATAATAAAACCCAGTAATAATGACAGCACAAGCCTACTAATTCATAAAAAACCCACACAAAAATCTGCACAGTATTAAGGACAAGTAAAGTCTAACTCAAATCCCTTTTCTATTACTTAAATTAAGCCCTCAATATTTTGAAGACAGCTGAAAGAAAACACTAGAACCTGCAAGAGGAAGTTTAAAACAAAACAATTAATTTTGGGTTTACTCCGTCTAGAAGCAGCAGCATTCTCTAAACATAACAAAAACTAACAACAACAAATTCTTAAAACCAAGAACGACCTTTTCTTTATCCCTAGACCAGAAGCATTGTGTTACTACTCCCACTACAGGAAAAACAAGAGTATTTTCAAACACAGAGAACAGTACCTTTCCATATCAGAGGCATCAAATCACTCCATGATTTCCCCAGTTTGATACTCTGATTAACTAAACACACCTTACTAGTGAAACAAGCAGAAAATATTAAGCCAGTAGGTCAGAACTAAAGCAATCCAAGCACTGTCTCCCTCCGAGGCTGCCCCTTGTCTGTCTGCACACCCACACTGAGGTGCTCTGCCTGCTCAGGTGCAGAGGGATCACCTGCAGCTGCCCCAGAGGAGAAGCTGGGATGAGGCAGCACAGCTGAGACCACTCAGGGCTTTTTTCTGCCCTTCCTGGCTGCTCACAGCTGTGCTGCTTTTGGTTGAATTGCACCAGAGCAGGGCAGAGCTAAAGCAAGTTACAGTCTCTTAAGTTTACTGCACATAACAGGGAAGTAGAGAAATGAACAAGGGAAAACAGAATTGGAAACGTGCCATCCTAACAGCACAGTGTATGTCACTTAAAAGGCCACCAATGGGTCTATAAACTGATTTACAGCACTGAAAATTGTTACTCACCCTGCTTTAAAAATGTGCTGTAAGACTCTTGCCTTGTCTGCACTTGACCTCAGAGCCACCCAAGTCATGTGGAGCTCACATCAGATAGAAAGTGATTTTTCCATCCCCTTCATACAGACTTTAAAACCAGACCAAGGCAGGATTATAAAAGCAAGTTAATGCCCGCAAATTAATAGCAGGGTTTTAGTACAGAATTTTTACAAATATTCCACTTTCCTGACACTATCATCTCTTTCTAGTCGTGCTTCCTTGGAGGAAAAAACAAAAAACATAATCCATTTAAGATCCCATTTTCTCTGCTAAAGCGACAAAACATTTAACCAGTAAACAACATGGCTGCACAATGATTTAGTTGGGTAAGTGGAAAACTCCTCTGGTTATTACCTCCTTTGCAGCAACACCAGTGAAGGTAAATATTACAAAACAGTGTTGTAGAGGCCTGTTCTATAGAGTCAAGTACTAAATTAGCACTAAAAAAAATAATTAAGGAGCAAATGCTTTCTGGTCTTCTCATTGGGAGGTAGCTGAATAAAAATTAAGTTTCTTGCCTTACAGTCCTGTCTCCAAGCAAAACCTCGTGTTCCTCTGCAGCTACCACAGGGTGTCCTCACACAGAAGGAGCAAGAAGCCACACAAACTGCAAGCTAAGCCAACTGCCAGGATCCGTATTTTCTCTGTATCTGTGGGGTTTCTTTGCTGTGCCAGAGAGGCACAGCACTGCCCGGGAGTCTCCCAGGAAGGGGAAGGGAATGGAGCAGAGGGGGCCTGTCAAGGTTTAACATTGGCCTGGCAATTAAGCCAAGTAACAGATGCTCTCTGTTAATTCCCCCTCCCTGATAAAGGAAGGACAGAGAATAAGGGAGAGAGACTTGTGGGTTGGAAACTAAACTACACAGCTTTTATGAAACAGCAATGATAAATAGGAAAAAAAATTCAATATGTATAAATATATACAAAGATACAAGAAAATTGATACCACGTTCCTCTCCCCGTTCCCCCAGTAACTCTCACATCACCACCAATGCTGCAGGGCAGCCCTGGGAAAGTCCAGGCTGGACTCCTGGAGTCAGGAACACAGATTGAGGCTGGCGGGGATCAGGAGCACAGGCAGAGGAATGGAGGGAACCCTCCCAGGATGCCGAAGCAAACAGGGAGAGGCAAAGAAGGAAAAGGAAGGAGCTCTGAGGGCTTCCCTCTGAAGGTGGGGATGTCACTGCCACTCACAGCCGGTGGCCTGTCCTCATCCTGCCAAGGAAAAGCTCAGGGCACGGCCATGCCAGGGTCAGGCCAGCATCCAATAACACCACACCCAACCCCGCCCCGCCCTGCAGTCTGTGTGCACCATGACATCACCGCTGCTGCTGTTGCTGCTGACGACCTCACTGACCCCACTTGAGCCTCGTCTGGCCAGACCCGCCCCCACGCCGTGGCGAAACGCCTGGCGTGACGTCATCAAGCCAGCCGGCCCCACGAAGTGCCGTGACGCCACCCGCTCGCGGCCTGACGTCACAGCCCCCCCTGGGGCCGCTGAGGGAACGGGCGGAGCCTTCCCGCCCGACTCAATCCCCAGGCGCGCGCCCGCCCACGCGCCTCTCGGCCAATCAGCGCGGCTCTCGCAGCGCGCGCCGCTGCCCGGCCAGTCGCGGGGACACTCACTACCACTTGCTGCGCGCCGGCGCTCTGTTTGACCCTCGGGGGCCGCCGTAGAACCCTTGCTGCTGCCCCATTGGCCTGAGGGGAGCCCTGCCCGACGGTGATTGGTGGGCGGCACAGCGCGCGCGAGGCAGCGCGTGTCGGGGGGCGTGTCCGGCGCGGGGCCGTGGCGGGGCGGGTTGGGCTGGGCCGGGCCGGGCCGGGCCGGGCCGGGCCGGAGGGGCCGTCAGCGGTACCGGCACCCACCGGGGAGGCCCCCGCCGCCCCGCCATGGCGGCCCAGCCCCCGCTCGGACCTCGGAAGCGGAGCGGTCCGGCGCTGTGCGGGACGGGCTGGGCTGGGGCCGCCTCTGGCTGCAGCGGGGCCCTGGCGAACGGCTTCCCGCCCATCAAGCGCCCCAAGAGCTCGGGGGCGACCGAGCCTGGCGAGGGGCCCGGGGATCCCTTCGGGGACGGAGACGACTTCACGGCGGACGACCTGGAGGAGATCGATATCCTGGCCTCGCAGGCGCTGTCACAGGAGGCTGCGGGCGGCGTCGTGCCCCGGACCGGACCCCCGGGACGGGCGTGGGACCCCAGCAGCTCCGAACGCGGGGAGGCTGCGGGGAGGCCCCCGGGCAGCACCCCAGCCCCGGCAGGGAGGAGGAAAGGTCGGTGTGCTGAGTGAGGGGAGAGCGCGGATCGGCCGCTCCGGGGCTTGGCGGTGTGACGGGGTAACGATGCGGGGACTCCCCGGGTGTTGGACCGGGCGGAGCGGTATCAGCCGAAGAAATGCGGCTATGGCTGTCACCGGCGTGTCCGGAGGTGTCCCAAGGCATTAAGCAATTGGGGAATGTTTATCATCCCTTCAGGAATGGCTCCCGGTGATCAGCCCTGGCGATTGGCCTCTGCCGGCGCTGTGCCAGGTGGGTAACGAGCCCGCCAAGATTCGGGGACACCGGGAGCCTGTGACAGCTGCCACCTTCAGAGTGCGTGATAAACGAGTTAAATAAAGCAAACAATGACAAGTGATGGGATGGGACAGGAAGGAATGGCCTCAGGTTGTGCCAGGGGAAGTTTAGGTTAGGTATTTGGAACAGTTTCTTCACCGAAAGGGTTGCCAGGAGCTGGCCCAGGCTGCCCAGGGCAGGGCTGGAGTCTCCATCCCCAGGGGGGTTTCAAAGCTGTGGAGATGTGGTGCTGAGGGACGGGGGTTCGGGGTGGCCTGGGCAGAGCTGGGTGAATGGTTGGACTTGATGATCTCCAAGTTGGTTGTTCTCTGCCAACCAAAATGATTCTGTGATTCTAAGTATTTTGCACATTGGCTACCAGCCTTTTCTCCTCACTATTAACTTTCACTCATAAATGCATCAGCTGCCTCGGGTTAACAACTGATTTTCAGATTTCCTTGGAAAAAGCACCTAGGATACCAGGCTTTGCTCACAATTATAGTATAGTGGGCCTAAGATATTCAGACATACTCTATGGCAGATAACAAGATCTTGATATTAAGTCATCAGTGAAACACCTACAGCACCCTGCTTCAGAACAAATCTTGGCTTTTTTCTGCACAGGAAGCAGCACAGCAGATAGCCTAATAAGAGATGCCTTCCAGTTTGAAGTGCTGCAAACACAGCATGAGGAAATTAAACAGAAGGTGAGCAGTGTATTCCCCTCTTAACATTTTTGACAGGGCTAACTGAAAGGGGGGGTAAATTTGGTTCCAGGTATCTCATTCTAATCAGGTTGACTAGTTATCTTTGATCATGGATCTTTAATAGATCATGGATCTATTAAAGGTCTTGAACTAGAAACAGCTCCAGTAACATAAAGACTGAGAACAATATTTTATTTCTTGGTTATTTTGGATTAGGAAATCTTAATTTGTCAGTTTTACTTGTTTCTTGTCAAACTCATTCTCCTCTGTCCTGTCCTCTAGTCAGCAAGGGTTGTGTTATGGAACCTGAATTTTTAAGACAGTAAAGTGATGTCTGATTTTTATTATGTTGCCTTACCTTCTGGTGATCCCCTATGGCAAGGTGGTGTAAGAAGCAGGTGCAGAGAGGTGAGAAGGGACCATTCCCAAAGCGAGCCCATCCCTCTGGAACACAGCCTAGGGAGAATATAAACCCAAACAAGTTTATGGTGATAAACAAGTTTTACCAGAATGATCTTTTAGTCTCTTGCAAAATTTGATGTAGGTGTTTCCTGATGTGTATGTGTATTTAATGGTCTTCAGTGCATTTTTAAGTGCTTGTTTTGGATATTTTTTAGCATGAAAGAGGTCTGCAGCTTCATACCACCTGTGAGGAAATTTCATTGATTTTATTTTGAACTGGTGATTTTCAGTGGCTGGGTCTTGACTGTTAGGAGAGGCAGTAACCAAGGAATAACTTGTGCACAGCACTCACACCTCAACAGACCTTTGTTTCCTCAAGGTTGTGCTTTCCTCCTGGTGGAAGGGGCCTGCTTTATTCACCTGTCTCTCATCACCCTGACCTCTGTTCTTGTCACTCTTTCCCAGCTCTCTTATATCCTTCCTTATTGGAGAACCTGTACACCACGTTAAACAGGGAAAAACAGTAATTTTACAAAGAGGTATAGAGGTGTCTTTCTGCTTTTTCCTCCCTGTTTCAAAAATATTATCTCTGAGTGGTGGTGGGTGTTCTGAGAGTATTAGAAATGATGTTGTGAAGATTCAGTCTGGGTGTGGTAGCTTGTCTTAGAGCAGCTTGCATGCTGGCTACCTTGGTACATAAAATATTACAATTAAATTGTTGTTATTATTGAAATAATGAATAAATTATTGATGCACATGACCAGAATAATTTTCAAAGAGAGAACATAATCACAGAGAAGGGGAAAGAGAAGAATGGTCCCTGAGAGGCACCAGGAGGTTATATGAAGAAAAGCCTTTGCTGTTCTTTCATAATTCTGCTCAAGAAGACAGTAGCTGGGCCTGATTTAATCAGAAAAAAAGCAACATTGAAGAATTTTTCAGCTGGGTTACAGAAGCATTTTTCTCCCTAAAAAGTATAAATATAACATATACATATTTTCCAGCCACATAATGATATAAGTGCATACTATTGGTCATGTACAGCCTTTAATGGATTCATTTGTTTGCAGCTGAAAGAAATGCAGGATGAAATTCTCACAAAAAATGGAGAAATTAAAGTTTTGCGTGACTCAATGCAGCAGATGGAGTTTGCTATGGAGGAACAGAAAAGATCATACGTGCTGCTGGAACAGCAGAAATCTCAAACCCTCAGTGAAAAAGAAAAAGAATTCTCCAAAAAGGTTTGTAACTGCATCAGTTCCCTGTACATCACATGCAGAAGCTATATTTTTGACTTGATGTCAAACAATTTCCAAACAATGAATGCTTTTCCTTATCTAGAGGAAAGTATTTGTAAGAACTGGCTGAGGGTTTGCTTATGCCATAATAGGAGTAAAGTAAAGAAAGAGTAAAATTCTAGTGGTAGAAGTTTTTATAACTGGGGTGTATTTTAAAATGGAAAAAAGCAACAGAATGTGCTTTGTGCCTCTGATCAGATTGCTGTTCCTGTTGCAGTCATCTTTCTGCAAGCCCTGAAGAGGACAGTGGCAGCTTTTGTCCTGTTTACTCTGCTGCTAACGGCCCCACTGTAGTCATGCTGTGCGTGGTGCTTGGTCTGTCTTAACAACTCATACCCTTCTTGCCTGAACTTCTGGCACTTGGTTCTAAGATAGTATTAATTGGACTAGCATATATAAAATTGGAGATCTTTTGCAGAGTTCACAGTAAGTAGATGGTAAACTTGGCATTCTTACAGTAATTCTAGTTGCTCTGCAGTTATGACACCACTGAATTATTCAGTAGCAGTAAAACTGAGTCTTTTTTGATTCCTCCTGCAGTTGCTGTCATTACAGTCAGAGCTGCAGTTCAAAGATGCAGAGATGAATGAATTAAGAGCACGACTTCAGAACTGTGAAAGAAATAAACATGGTACTCAGACGGTTTTAATGTCAAGGTAGGAACTCTGGAAAACAGATCCGTGCTGCTCTTTACAATATATCTGCTTAAACTATTAAAGAGGTTTTCTTTCTCCCTGTTACTTTCTCCCTTAGCTGTTTCCTTGAAAAAAACATGGCCAAAAAAGTCTGTAGACATGTATGGAATTTGATTAAAAAAAGAGCCTTCCTTGTCTCTGTGCCAGAAATGCAAAGAATTTACAGTGAAATACCTTTAAAACATCAACATCACAGAAGCTATTAAATAGAATCTTTGATGTTTCTTAATAAAATAATTACAAAAGAAGTGTTGATTCATCTAACTGTTCTGTTTTTATTTTAGCCCTAAAAAGAATTCTGTAATACAAGTGAAATCAGAAGTATGTTCTCCACAGCCTGGAAAAAGATCTTTTCCTACAAAGGAGTCCTTCAGTGCTGAGATGTCTGCCAGACCATCATGTGCAGGAAATCTGATTACCCCAATTACTTCAATCAAAGAAGGTAAACCTATATACAGCTTGCAACATTTGTAGCTTCCTACCAACCTTCTGCCTTGGGTATGAATCTGGGCTGGGTTACTAAGTTAACTGTAGAGGAAAACAAGTATTTGTTTTCATTTTGGTTTTATTTAAGTTTCTTTCCAATTTATACCAATTGACATTAAAAAGCTATGACTGAGATTTGCATCAATATCATTTTAATTCACCCTTTGATATGAATTCATATATATTCACTCCGTGTGCCAAGATGTCATTGAGAAAGTGGCTCTTTGCTGTAATGAATACTTTCACTTACTATATGATAAGACAAAAATAAGGCAGTGGTTATCTGCCTTCTTCACTGAAGAAAGAAGAACAGGAAATAATTTGCTTACTTCTTGAATTGCTCTGCCAGTCAGCTAATGCATTTTTTGTGTTCCTGTGGTTTTAGCTTTAAAGCTGACTTCTTTTAAACTGTATTTTGGATGGTACATATTTGGCATACTGAAAGAAATAACTGAAGCAGTTCAATCATTTCCTCTTCTATGTACAGGACAGTAATTCTTACAAAAGGGTATGCTAAAATTCATTGAGTAGGGCTTAGGAAATTAACATATACATGTATTTGAAGATTGCTATAATATTAAACAAAATTGGCCAACTGTTGTGTTTCTATAGAAAATAATAAATGGAAGAAGTTTGGGTATCATCAATTAATTCTTGCAAGAAGAGTCATGAAAAATCTGAGTTGTTACTGTCAGTTACAGTATTCAATCTGCAACTGTATGGATGGTGTGAACTCATTCAAAAAGAAAAATACATTAACATTAAAGCATTAATACTGCTATTTTTTTCAGCTGACTGTTTCTTATGGTAGCAACACAAAACTCTGTGTACCTGTTTGTTTGAAAACCACACTTCATTGTTTGTCTTCTAACCCCTGCAAGGCTTTTGGCTTCAGTTTTCCTGGTAATTGTGACATAGAGAGCTGAGTGGAAAAGTATGAAATGCTCAATTTTATTTTTATTTATTAAAATATTATGTTGATTTTTAACTAACATAGTCCTGTAAATCTCTGCCAGTAGTGAGAGTTTAGCCTAAGTTTTGGGGGTTTTTTCCCCTGAAAGAGAAGTTGAGACCAGTAGCACTGAACAATCTGTGGAACCCCTGACAGTAAAGGCGAAATTTTATTTGCTCATCTAATTTATTTTGGGGAGCAATTCTGCTTGCATCACAGCTCTTTAATATTGTTTGACATAGCTAAGCCATACAAAATAAATGTTTTTTTACTGGTTTACTGCCTGTTTACCAGAAACCAGCTGTGGCTAACTGCAGGTGTGTTAAGGCTCAGTACAGATATATCAGCAATGCCATTCTCATGGTGATTGTTTGTTTTAGACAGCAAGATGACCCATCCTGAAATTTTAGCCCTGAAGCACAAAGAAATGGCCAAAAACGGTTCCTACAGCTCTTCACATAAACGAAACACACAAGGTAACTGAATTCTGGTACTTCAGAAGTAATGGAAGGTGCTCAGGTGCCTTTATCAAGCAGCATCATGCTGAGGACCTATGTGCAGTGGCACTGCCCAGCAGGGTGGTGTTCAGCTGGTTGCTTTTTGCTTTGAATACTGTAGGTTTGCAGATTTTATTATTATCTTGTATCCTAACAACATTCTGATCTTGTTATTCTGTTTAAGAATAATGTTTTCCTGGATTTTGCTCTATGGAAGGATAGGGATCAAGAGGCATCTTACAAGTCTGGCTATTTCAGTATGAATATACTTTATATTGTAAACTGATATAAAAACAGGAACAACAAACATTTTTTTAAATATGAAGGTGAAGACAATAAGACAATATTTACATCAGTCAGCATCAGGAAGTCTTCAGGGTACTATTTAATTTCCAATTTAGAATAGAATTGCATCACATAATTTTAATGCCTGGACTGGAATATGGAGGGCAAATACTTGGTTTGAGATGTTTTGCTAATGTCAGATTGTAATGAAAATATCTCTAAGTATAATTTAGTTAATATCAAATTGTATCAAATTCATTTTTTCTGAAAATCATTCTTCCAGAGAATGTTTCTCTACAAGAATTTTCTCTTGTAGAGAAATAAAATTTGTAGTGAATAAAATATTATAAGGTTGAGAGCCCCACAAAGGAAGCTGATATTTGGAAATACTAACTTTTTGTTGTTGTTGCTGTTGATTATGCAGACAATTATGTCTCCTTTCAGGTTCAATCTTACTAAATGCATTGATGAAGCAGCCCATTGTCCCTGGGTCATCACTGGGACTCTGCCATCTTCTTAGCAGTAACTCTGAGTCTCTACCTGGAGCTGTGCTGCAGCCAAACTATGTGGATATGTAAGGTTTTTGTTAAACTGAATCTCATGTGTTCTTGGTGTAGTGGCATTCTCTACACTAAGAAATGCTTTCTTGTGGACAGTCACCCATTCCTTGTGTTAAATGCTGTTTTGACTTAGGCTATTTAATCATCATGGATTGTTTATCTTTGATTATTGTCAATACTAAACAGTAAAACAACACTGAGAGAGAAACCAGGTTAATTTAAGGGAAGCCACAGAAAGATGTTCTGTGAAATCTGGGAGTGACTGTTAGCAGCTGCTATTCACTTGCATGCAGAGAAGGAAGCAAATAAACATGATAATGAGTTAAGTGGGAATAAAATGTTGAAAATGGGATAAAATCATAATTTCTTAGAGGGTATTTTATTAGTAATTTTTGTGTTCTGTGGGTTTATAGCAAAACTCGTGTCTCATTGCCCTTGCCATATATGCAAGCAGAGGGGGTGCATTTGGCTTTGTAGCTGCAGTTTGATGAGCTATAGCTTAAGTTTCTCTGTTCTTATCATCTCTGGCCAAGAAAATGATATTTTATTGTTGCAGTCTTTCAAAGCCCTTGCGTATTACAGATCAGTAATGGTTCAGAAACTCCTTCCCAAAAGCTACCAAGTAACACCAGGGAAGGATTAAAATATATGACAGATTATCAAAGGCATGAAACCAGGAATCCAATGTTTGAAATGTAGTTTCAGAAAATGTCTTACAGTGAGCTGCTAAAGTTACTCAACTGTAAGCTCTAATTGCTTTCACAAGACCTAGGAATGCTTTGAACTTGCTCTTCCATGCAGGTATAAAGGAATAGGATTATTAGTTTTGTTTTATGTTGGGAACAGACATCTCTTACTACTCTAGCCTATTATTTCATTCAGAATATGGATAACTCAAATTTCAACTATATTTCTTTTGAAGTATTTCCCTTCTTTTAATTTTGTTTGGATAGGAAGTCTACACAACTACCTATCAGCAGGACAACTCAAGAAGAAATGGGTCCTCTTGTATCCCTGCGAGAAGCTCAAAAGCTTGCAGTAACAGGCTTGAACTTGATTGCTCTGGATGAAGGATTACCTGAAGAGAGCCTGACAGGAATCCAGAGGGAGTCCTCACCCCTCACACACTGCAAGATCCGAGGTGCTGTGTACCTCTTGCCCTTGGTAGAGCACCACCTTGGTGCATACTGTCAAGCAGTGCAACTGGCAGACAAATCCATAAATTCTGCTTGTGGAAACCACTCATCCATTTCTTCCAGGACCAACACAAATATGGTGTCAAGTAAGGAGGACTTTAGGTTGTCTCTTGAAGAAACTACAGTTATATCACTGGGTATTCTTTATTATTTGGTGTTTTATAGCTGGGACATTGTCCACACATTGCTATCTACTGAAGTGGAAAAAAGTTCTACTGATGGAGTTGAACAGTTTTCCAAGATGGACCACAATGTGTTGTGTGATAATAAGTGTGGTAATAAAGAAGATACCAGGACACAAGGAGGGCTGCCTGTAGCTCCACAGGATGCTAACAACGATCAAGCTCAACATTCTTTGTTTAAAAAGCTGCTTCAGGTTTTAGCTTTTTCTGCTACAAGAGGCTCCCAGGCTGATAGCATACTGAACCAAAGCCTAAAAGCTTTGGTGAAATTAGCTGAAAATTCAACAATCGACTTGCTAATAAAGTAAGTCAGTAATAGCTTTAAAATTATTTCAGATTTTGTTGTTTTGTAGTTTTCATTCTCTGTTGAAACTGATTTGTGCAGATGACAGTAGGAGTTTTGACATGGATGGGAGAATATCGAATCTCTCTGATCACCTTTGAGAAGCAGTTGAGGATCCTTTTACTGCCTTTGCTGGTAATGCATGTGGTAATTGCCCTCAGACAGGATCAAGATTTGCTGGTGATGTTTGTGTGAAGCAGATTCTGTTGCCTCATTGCACAGCTGTCCCTTGAAAGTGAGAAAACCTTAAGAAGGCCACATGCAGTTGATCAGAATATCTGTAACATTTGATTTGGGTTTTTTGCAATTGCTGGGCAATGCACAAGGAAGGAAAGCACAGGGTTTCAGTTTGGAAGGTAAAATGCTGCTCTCAAAAGAAACATTTCATCTGCTAATGGTCTAACATACACAACCATAGCAGGAATTGCAGACCAATTACCAAATGCAACAGGAATCAAAAATGAGAAATGTTTTTCAGTATTCTTTGTATTTATGACACACAAGTTGAGATCAGGTAGGTTCTGAAAGGCTAAAAAGGCACAAATGATGATTCTGTGTACAAGAAAAAGTGTATTTTCAACTTACCTGCATTTCCCATTTCTAACTTGGAGATTTCTTTTGAAGTTTTCAGCACTTACTGAGTGGCCAGGTACTGCTCCACTGTCTGTGTCCAGAGACCCCTTTGCCTGCTGTCCTTTTGGCTGTGAGACTGGTGTCTCTTCTTGCTCAACACCACATGTTGGCTGCTCAACTTTGTTCTCATTCAGGTAAAAGTCTGCTTAACACAGAGAACTGCTGTCAGTAGAATGTTCATTACCATGACTAAAAGTAATGCAAATAGGCCTTGCTCCAAGATGTTAAAACCCTAAAAGCCCTCTGAAAGTTTGTTTTCTAGTTCAGGGTTTCAGTTATCGTTTGAAGAGTATTTTGTCTTGTATCTGTCCCATGCAATGCTTTTGATACCCATGTGGATTTTTAAAACTACTTTCCAAATGGAAGTTTATTATATGAAAGGGTGATGAGGGGAAAAAACAAGGCTTTTGAGGATTTGGCAGTCTAATTAATCTGCATTCATGATACTGTTGAGTCTAAAGATTTCAGTATTCTGTATGACAAATAGTCTTTGTTTAGTTCCCTATGAATGAAGCAGGACAGCATTACCACAAATGCATATATGAAGTTTAGGGATACTATTTTTTTTCAGCACTTTTAAAGATGTTTGAAGTAAAGCAAGAAGCTGAGCCTGTATGACAAGTCCTACGATAGCACACTGTATTCTCTGGTGTCACAGAATTATTTTTTTTTTCATAAACAATTCACTGGTTGGCAAAAGAACAAAGTTATCTCCATTTCAGACACCTGCCTCCTCCTTGCACTGTACATGTATATTACATCAAGACCAGATAAATCAGCATCTGAAAGGCTTTGGCTTCAACTGGAACAAGAGGTAACTTACCACAGCTATTTGTTCACATGCTTTTTCCTGCTATTTCCACTTGGGGGAGTGGGAGGAGCATGGTAATGCACTCATGGTCTCCTCCAGCTGAAATAGAAAACTGAAAGTATTGGATTCCAGTAAGGGATTACATGGAATTTTAAGAGTAGCTGCTTGAAACTGAATCAGTAGCTGTTCTTAAAGAGAACATCAGTTGGAACAGCCATAGTTAAATCACAAAAAAAAGCAAGAAAGATCCTAGAATGGCTGTTAATATTCAACAGTAACCTCTATTCTGCTTTTAGATCAAGAGGAGTAAAAGGAAGCAAGATCAAAGATTCGTTTTGATTGTATTACTTCTAAACTGTATCTTATGAGTTATATATAAAAAACTGTAACAACTCAGGATTATATTATTATATTTAGTGGAAACACTAGCTTGCTGTATATCAGTCTTGATTATACAAGGGAAGAATAGCTTTTGAATTTAATTTGTATTGTTTGTATTGACAGTGGCAGTGTGTTTGAGGTTCTACCATTTTTTTCCATTTCTGCTCTCATATG
Source organism: Calypte anna (assembly GCF_003957555.1). Classification (NCBI taxonomy): domain Eukaryota; kingdom Metazoa; phylum Chordata; class Aves; order Apodiformes; family Trochilidae; genus Calypte; species Calypte anna. The sequence continues at coordinate 3,988,267 of NC_044258.1, read as the reverse complement.
AAAGAATTTTGAACCATTTTCATTATTCCCTTACATACACTATAAAGTGTAAGCATGTTATTTGTATGCAGTGAATTAGGGCCCACTAAAACCTTGTCAGTCCTTCTCATCAGGAAGCTGAAAAGGTTTCAGTCCAATGCAAATTCTACATCTGTATAAACTTACAGAAAAAAAAAAAAGTAATGAATTTTTGGGGATAAAAAAGATTAGCTGTTAATAAAAACTAGTGTTTGAAACTAGTTATGAAATACCACTTCTATCACCCTTTATTTGCAGCTTAATTGTCTGGTAATTGTGCAGAACCCCTGGTGCTCATTCTAATGCAATCTGTGTTTTTTGCAATAGACAGTGAGGCTCCTGACAAGGTGCATGCAGTGTCCCAGCCCAGTGGCTTTACTGCCTGGTACAGATTGCCAGTGTAACCTCGAGGTATGTCACTGCCTTGGCTGAGTTTCATCCACTGAGAACCTAAAGGTACCCCTAAAGATGCTGAAACAGCTTTTTGCCCCTTTGGTACTTTAAAATGACAACCAAATGGAGTGTTACTTAATTTAAAGGATGCCACCTTCCAGGAAGCTTGCTTTTGCTTGCTGGAAAATACTCTGAAACTTGGAAATTTGAAGAGATTAATCAGTAATGAAATAACTTTTCTACTACTGTAATTCTACTTTGTATATTGAGGCACTTTTTTTTCCTCTTGCAGGTGGTTAAAGCACTAATTATAATGTTACATAGACAGTGGATGAAGATGAGAAGATCTGAGAACAGCCTGTGTGCATATAAGGAGCAAATAATTCAGTTTTTAAGAGACACTGTTTTACTCTTGCACAGCCTATCTCAGAAAGATAAACTGTTTCATGAACACTGTTTGGAAGTTCTCCATCAATATGACCAAGCCATGCCGGGCGTAAGAGCCATTCTCAAAAAGACTCAAAAACTGAGTGCTTGTGAAGGTAAAACCCATCAAATTAAAATGTTGGCTTCTTTTTCATGCAATAGAAATTCCACTTCTGTCCCTTTCCTCATTTAACATGTACCATCTACCAAACACCACTCAGACCTCTGATGGCAGTCCATAATTTAGTGCTTCTCAAACTTCACTACACTGAATCACTACTTTACTGTTGTTAGCTTTACCCTGTTATTCTCATCAGAGAAATATGCCCCCACTGTCTGAGCAAACGAAATCCTATACTTAGCTCTCCTGAGTAAAACCCGCATTATATATGTTGCCTTATTAAAAAGAAAATAGATAAAAATCAAGTCTCCAAGTAGCATTACACATTTTGTTTCCCCTGCAGTCCTTAACATTGCTTTTCTTCCTCTTTCCTCCTCTACCCCAACCTTCTTCCACTATGACAAAAGCTTTTCTAGTCCATGTCCATCAGGACTTGACCTTGCTTTGCACACTCCTGGTGCCAGTTTCCTAGAGAGACTTAATCTTGTGAAACTGCCTCTCCTCCTTGCACCTTGATGCCATTTCTTCATTCACTCATAGAATTGTTTACATGCATGTTGCAGAGCTCTTGTATCAGTATGTGTTTTGTTAAAAGACAGACAATTTCATCCTAGTGGCTTTTTAAATTTAGTTAACGAAGTTTTAAACTTAATAAATAGTCAGACCTAGCTGTAAAACAACTGAGTGTCCTTTACTGTTTTTCCAACTGACAGCTAAATTTAAATTGACTGTCCCAAGATAGTTACCTCCTTTAATGCCTGCAAAGGTATTAAAAAAGGAGAGATGTTAGAAGACAAAAAATGTAAAGAGCCATTTACACTATTTGCTGTAACCTTCTACAATCAGTGCTTTAAAATGCAAACATACTAACAATATTTATACTGCATCAAGTAGTAAAATGACTCTCTGAAACATTTTTTTGTTGTTTTTATTGTCATTGCAGAGCTGATTTTGGATGAACTGTATCCTCCTGAGCCAGAAGCAGAAGACCAAGGAATGGATTCCAGCTAGCTATCACCTAGCAAAGATCTCTGTCCTTCCTTATCTGTATCAGAAAAATCACTGCCACTATAAATCTGAAATTTAAATAATCTATTTTATTAAGTGATAATCTAAAGATCATACTCAAATGTAGCAGAACTGACACATTTCTTTGTTGTGATTATTGTATTTAAGCACCATCTAAATGTAGCCAAAAGCCAAGAGATGCTGATGTAAGAATTACACTGTAATTTACTGTTTTGCTGTGCAAAACCACTCATTGGCTTGTGACTGTTTCTGTTTATGGATTCCATCCTTTGTGACATTGCTGTGAATGGAAATTTCACTATTGTGTTCTCCATTTTACTGTGACTGCAGCTGAATTTAAGATGCTGAATGTGCTGAGGTATTTGGGATCACTGAGTTCATATGAAAGTCTTTTGAACATCCTTGTTCCTTTCGCTTGGCTTCTGAATTTTCATGTTGATATTAGTAAACAGTTTACTGTGATTTAAAAACCTTTCTAGATCAGTTTTCAGCAAGAAAGTCAAAGCCCTGTAATAGTCACCCAAGTTCTCTCATTTTTGTTAATTTCATGAATCTGCTGGAAGTGCAACTATTGAGACACCACAAGAAAAAAATACTTGAACTTCTTTTAAAAAAAAAAAAGTTACCTTAGAAGAATAAGATGGTAGTGTTGAAGAGAATATTGTCTTACTAGGGGAGAGAAGGATATTTAAATGAGTTCAGAATGCCTGTTCTTTTGTTTGCAGTATCTGGATAGGTACTGCAATGAAGATGAAAGAGCATCTTATTCCTAGGGTACAGGTGATGGTTGGAAGACTTTCACAGTTATTTAATTTTTAGCTGCCATACACTAAACCTTAGACCCTAAAAAGAAAAGCCTGTTACTACATTAAGTCTACAGGTGTGTGTTTTTCAATAATTTGGAAAGGAGTAAGACATAGTAATACAGTGGAAAGGAAGCCCCTGGAAAACTTGGAAATACTTAGTTCTCTGCTCATAACCCAAAGTGTCTGTGTCCTGCCCTGGTGTGCATGGGCAAGGGGCCTGACTCCAGTGTGCTGAACAAGCTCTTGGCTGAGCTTTCATTCTGAAGAGAGAACTTTCCCAGAAACAGCTATTCAGGAATACCCAGTGCAATAATCCAGTATCTCCCTAAGGCCAAAGCTTTGCTCCTTGTTCCCACAGCACTGCCCTCCCACAGTTAACCCTCCCTTGAGCAGTTTCAGAGGCATGGCCTGTTCATTCCTGTGGAACACAAGCTGCCAGCCACTCCTCAGCAACAGGTTTTTCAGACACCTTGTAGCACCTGGAGAACTGCCATTTTCCTGCAGCCAGGAAAGATGCACAGGCAGGTAACAGCAAAGTAAGCATACATGGTTTCAAAAGCCACCCTAGAACTGTCACCAGGGCACTGGCACGGCCATCCTACAGAGATTTCAGCATGACACAACCATGTGACTTCTCCACATAAAAAAAAAGACACAAAAAAACATTAACACAGCACTTCCTGGCCTTTAAGATTAGAGAGCACAGCTTAAGAATACCAGTTAAAAGCCCCTTCCTTTCTCAATACCAAAATAAACAGTAAGATAAGTCTTTTAAAATAGCCCTCAGCACAAGCAGTGGCACAGCAGTACCTGTGTTGTACTAACAAAGACAGGACAGTCACACAAACCCAAAATGCAATGATCTTCCATCATTTTCTACCATGTTCTCACCACCTAATTTCTCTAAACATAATTAGAGTTTATGGAGGTAAGATGCATTTAAACCCTAAATATCAACCAAATAAACTGTTAACAGGAGTTGGAATTCCTTTACTGGTTTTCATCCAGAGTTGCTGAAGCAATCCAAAGTTACTAAACGTGGTTTAAAAAATTCCTGGCCTCATCTAAAGGGTGAGTGTACAGCAAGCTGGTAAAACAGAGAAGTGTATTACTGCTAAAGTTTATATAAACAGAAGTGTTATCTGTGGAAAAAAATGCTAGGAAAATACCCCTGACTGTTCCCTTCTGGCACCACATCTCTTCCCATCCACCCACTCTTAACAGACAACACCCTCATGTGTGCATATCTTCACTCTTCCCACTTTTGACTTTAAAGTGGTATAGCCCAGGCTAAATACAAACAACCCCCAAGCCCTACACTTTAACCAGTAAAAATGGTAGTATGACATTAAACCACGACTTTTAAAACTGCAGGTGTTTTGTGTAACTGAAGTTTGTACTCCTAGGGAAAAACGAGGCTGCAGTCCTAAAGAGAAAAGGCAGAACCTACAGAACTGCCATTTAGTCATTTACAGCAACCAATCTTCTGTCAGGATTATTGCAAGATTGTACTGTCCTTAATAATTCTTTCCTTTTTACATTCTCTTGCATTTTTTTCCTTGGGATCAATGAGATGTAGCCATGTATGCAGCCCCTTGAAAGAAACCTGAAGCATTTTCACAGATTATGGGGCTACTGGTTTACTCTTAATCACCTAAAAACAACAGAACTCAGACTGTTCCCATTAGACTCCCTGAAGAATTCACAGCACGACAGCTCTTTTCTCAAGGCCAGTTTGCATTTTCCCAACATGCTATAGATAAGCCATGCCTCTATTAACTGAGAAAAGGAATTTACTCTGGCACAAAGCACAGTCACAGGACTGAATGAGGAAGTATTGAGCAACAACAAAAACCACACCAGTCGTGTCCCATATGTGATTATCACATTCCTCAGCCAGCAGCAACCACCCATCCGTTTTCTTACCCCTGGGGATGGCAACTTGAGCTTCCCCATTGCTGAAAGCTGAGATAGTTACTGTTGGCTTCTTCCTCCTCAATGCACTGCACTGGGTAGAAAGTACTAAAGCCAGGCAAGAGACAGATGTAGAAAACTGTCACCTCTGCTAGCTCACCCATTACTCTGGCACCTCAAGCATGGCAGCCTTGCTGCTAACTTGCTACTGACACCAGACCCTGAGGAGTCACAGTGCAGGAGGTCCCAACCATTGCACTCCTGAGCATCTTCCTGTGGTGATTCAAGGACCTGAGGCACTGCATGGATTCAGATTTACAGCAGTTAATTTCTACTAAAGCTACGTACAGAGATGAAGTGAATGATGCTTCACTGACTAAAATATTTAGGGAACTTGCGCAGGTAGCACCTTGTTTTCTACAGCTCATAAAATCATTGACTAGTTGAGGCTGGAAAGAGACATTGTAGGTCATTCAGTCTAGCACCTGATCAAAGTAAAAAAACCCACAGACTTGACAACAGTTTAGTGTCATGTCAGGTCTCAAAACACATTTTTATAAACCAAACTGTAATAGGGGGGAATATGGCAAATACAAAATACAACATCATGCAGCATGCAACATCTAACACGAGTTGGTTTTATTCATAGAAATCCCACTAGTGTGAATTAATGCTTTAAAAAGTTTAGCCTGTGCTATACTGCAAAAAAGTTATTTTAACCATTGAATCATGTTTTTGTTAGTTACAGTCAGTAACATTCATGTTTATATTAAGGTCAAATGCAGCAGTTCTACCCAAGTAAAAATTGCATTATCTGCTGTGAACACAGCAAATGCAAACTTCTGTTTAAAGTGTAAATTGGTAGAAGTAAAAACTATCAATAATTGAGTAGAATTTAGCAGACTGGTATGGAAAAGGTGGTCTGTGAGTTTTGTATGACCTACAAACCCATTAAGCTTATCAAAATGCTTCCAAGAGTGAGGGCCAACACCAACACAGTAAGAAGTTTAACTGCAAACCCCCAACAATGTGCTGAGCACTTTGCCCCTCCAGCAGAGATGTACAGTTCACCTTGGATTATTCTTAAAAATGTTTAGTCTTAATGCTTTTAAGTGAAACAGTGCTCTGAGCAGCTGTTCATGTGTTAACTTGCTTTTGAAAATACCCAAAGGAAACAGCTACTTTGTTTTCATATTGGTTATTACCTTGCAACCACATAACTGTGGGTCTTCTAACAGATACAGCACAGAGCAGCACATTTTTCTCTAGTTTGAGGATGTAGGTGTTGCTAAAGACAACACACATCCCAAGGCAGATCTTACCTGATTCCAGATTTGTCACATAAACATCAGAGTGAAGCAAGAAAACCAACTACAGGAGCAAAAAATGTTAGAAGTCTTCAGCAGCTGATTCAAAAATTGTTTTGACTGCAGTAAGAGAAATGAGATATCAGAGGTTAATTTATACGTATTTTGAGCTGTTTTTCACTCTGGTGAAAAAACAAAAAAAGAGAAATAGCCTCCTTGTCCGTTTGCAGGGAAAGAGGGACACTGAGACTGCAAGAGCATCACTGCTGAACCCATACCAGAGAGTGCAGCCCCAGGGGTACCTGAGAGGGCTTGGGCTGAACTCACAGCACTATGCAGAGCCTTCCTGCTGCCCAGCACTGACAAAAGCAGTAAGTTGTGTCTCAGACCTAAGGAAATTGCCTTACAAGAGAAGAACATCCTCTGTAACATGATTAACTTGCTCACAGTAGAGACTGCCATAAAAAATTGAAGCAGAGGAGACTGCTCCATCAGTACTGATGACCAAGCTCTTGAAAGGATAAACAACTTTTCTTCAGCTTTAACCCTTAAGCTCACACCTCCAACAGCTTTAACTTGGGTACTTTTTGCCCCTCCTATACAGCTTACCTAAAAGCTGTAAACTGAGCATGTTTCTTGATGCAGGCCATACTAACAAGTAGATGAGGTCAAATAGTAACCAGGGGGAAAAAATAGGCCCCAAATCACTGACTAAAACAAACCTGGCAAGTTATCATACACCCCTACATGTGATACTAAGTTTCTGTACTTGGAAAAAAAAAACCCAAGCAAACAATAGCAGAGAATTCTCTTCTTACTGCTTGTCTGGCAGTAACTGCTAAAGTTTTCTCTACTTAGTGTCCAGCTCCTCTATGCAACCCTGCTGTGGGTTTTAAGATGCATGCCAAGTTTTGTTCTGGAAAAAATCCCAGTATCCTAAACAACAGCTGATTAAACATGAAAAAAACAAAACCAGCAGTATTCCTCACCTGTCCCTGGACTCTCAGCGTTTTAGTTCAGCAGTCTGCTCTCCTATACAACATTTTGCTGCAATTTTTTAGGGTGAAGATGCATTTGAAACCTTAAATAATAGAAATTCTGTTGAGAAAATGTCAACATTGGAAGTTAAATGATGTATCTTTTATCTGCAACCCATTATCAGCCTGCAGCTGAAACTCCAACAAATTCAAGAAGCAGTATTACAAAACTACCTCATTATCCCATTATAAACAACTCTTTCAGAAGGAGTTGACTGGGGGGAGAGTTGGGTTGTGTGGGTCCTCTCCCTTTCTTTTAAATCTCACATTGGAAACTTACCTAGCAATTCAGGGTAATGATGATTATATATTGAACACATTCAAAACCCTCAACCAACTTTGTACCAGTTGGTGTGCTACTAAAAGCATTCTTGACCTACTCAAAATATTAAATACTAATTAATCAGGGGTGTGAATACAGCTTTTACAAGGCATTTTTTTAAAAACTAGTGGAAGTACACAAAAACATCAGCAAAAATGTAGAAAAGTAGAAAGCATCACTTACCATATGTTGAATTTGTCAGCCTGGTAAAATGAGGCATGATATTTAACAGAGAAGTCAAAACACATATTGAGAACATATTAAAACTGTTATCAAATTACAGACTTCCCTGAAGTCTACCATCTTGTCTACACTTGACTTTTCAAATGTCTTGGGATTTGCGAGCCGATGTATTCAAACTTCATGCACTGAACTTACTCCTTAGGCCAGACAAGGCCTTAGAATCAACCCTCTGAATTTACTTTGAAGCAAACTACCAAGAGTATCATTCAGGAGATTATATTGCTCTTGTTCTGTGCTGTGACCTTTACTTTTCTTAAGGCTTCAGTCTCCAGTATTAAAAGTGATATTCATGATATAAGGCGACTTAAATCACAATTGGTAACACCAGCTGTCAAACACAATAAAGTAAAATGTAGTTTTGCAGATACACTCCTAAATAATGCTCAAATTGAGGCTAAGAACACAAAATTCATAGAATATACTTAAAACATTGTATTTATTACAAAGGTGCATAGAGTTTATGCCATTTCTTTTCTATATTTAACGTTTAAACTACAGACAACATACAAAGCTAGGTTACAGTATATAATAAGATGAACAATGATTACCTAGTAAATTCAATACAACAGAATATTCTACTGTATTTAATTTCACAAAATATTTCTGAAACAAAGGCACTTACAGAATTTAAGAAAAAGTGAACATACACTGTTTCAACATTTAAAACTAATTCCATTCCACCAAAGCACTGCAGATAACTAGTTTGAGATGAAGGCAACAGCTCCTGGGATTGACATATCAGCAGTGCTGGAACTGAAGGTTTATGGATGAGCTTCTCCATCTATTCTATAACCATCCCATTCTCTTAATTATACGAAAAGTTTCAAAGGGTAGCATTGCAATAACTAAATACAATTTGTCCCTAAACCTTTTCTTGTTAATGATCATTAATACACTAACAATAAGGAAAGATATGATTAAATGCTCCAATTATCAACTGAGGAAAGCAGACCATTTTCTCTTCTTTTGCTGAGTTTTGTAATTGAAGTAATGTTATTATTTAAGTAGTTCCTTGCATACTGATGATTAATCTTTTCACTTGTGTATAGTTATCATTACCATATGTTCACTGAAGGAAAGGTGTAAATTTTCAGGTTCCTTAACCCTATCACTCATCTCCTCCCACATGCAGTAGTGCTCCAGGCAATTTATTTGGTCTGTACAACACCTACACCAAAACTTCAGGTTTGGGGACCTCTGTTAATGCTGCCACTTCACTTTCCTTCTATCTTTTCCCTAAGGATGATGGCAGATGATCAAGCCAACTTCTCATGAAATTGCAGATTTCCCTTTCATAACCAGAACATAACCCTACTAACACTGCCACAAACTGCATGCTTTGTCACCTCAGATGGAAGAGCAGGGTGACAACTTTGTGAAGCCCCACACTGGCACACTGTGGCTGCACCTCACTGGCCAGGCTCCATCCTAACAAAGGTGCTGGAACAGCCTCTGCCCTCCTTCTACATGAATAAAAACACATGGGCTGGACCTGTAGCAAGGCAATTATTTTTGCAGCTACTCAGTGCCCTCCCACACACAAAAATTCCCCATTTTAAAAAAAGACTTCACCCTTTATACAGAAAACACTGGCCATTTTTTATTATGCTCACACAGAGTGTAATCAAGCCCAGCCTCTTGGCTCACAAGGCAGGAAAGAGCAGGAACACCAAGCAGGACACGGTGTGTGTGTGCTCTCCAAGTGCCTCTTGGCATCATTTCATGCTATCAACTTCAACACTCAGAGAGTTGTAACAGAAGGGTGTAGGTTGCTATGAATCTCAATGCTAAAAGCCTCCTACAGGTTTCTTTTGAAATGCCCTGAAGACTTCCTTGAAAAAAAAAAAAAAAAAAAAAAAAAAAAAGAGGAACTGGAATAACCCAGCTGCAGACTCAAAAATCAGGAAGAGAATAAGGCTGCCTTTGATAGCAGCAGTTTCCATCCATGATGTCAGGCAAAACAATGCTACCATCAATGTTTTTCAAAGAGAAATACATCCCAAATGTAGAATTTCAGAATAAATGGCTTGCCTCTCTAAAGAAGTAAAATCAGTGTGTAAGATATGCCAAAATTATTTCACCAACGGTGTCACAGCAATATGTGCAACAGACCAGTCAGCTCTACTGAGGAATAACAAATTATATTTCAGTGTTAGAATAGGGAGAATTGTAGAGGACATTAAAAAAACAAAACGAAACAAAACACGATTCATTTGATCAGTATAAGGTGTATAGAGCCATAAGCCTTCCAAATGAGGATTTCTCAAGACATTTCATGACTGCAAGCACTACCTTCCTCAAAGCACATTACCTTGCTGTGAGCAGATCCTACCACACTCTTCCTTTCCCTGACTTCACTGCTCAGCTTTATGGGAATGCTGAAAACAAAAGGGAGGCTTTATCTCTACTGTGTTAGGCTGGGATTCCTTATGGACCCCCCATGCTCCCCCCCACATATTATTTAAACATCACAGACTGAGTTTATAAACATCTCTAGGTTCCTGCCCTCTATACTTCCCATTAGAGACATACAGTGATAAACCCACAGCATTTAAAAACCCCAATCTATTTCTGACATCCCATCTCTCCTACAAAATAAACTTCCTTCTTTTGCAAGGCAGAACTGAACACTGGCAGGTACTTCTGCTTAACATACTCTTAAGGTGCTAATTTTTCCCCCAAACTCACGAACAACATACGACTTAATTAAACTGGTCTGACAATACTTGGACAACAAATACTCGTCCAATAATTTTTATGATGAATTCTGATGTTTTTGGCTTTTGATCTGTTTGGTCTACAAAGTGGCAAAAGGTTTGGTTTTGCTGTAAATTTCTAGCTATAAATTAAAATGGCCTGAGAAAACACCCAATAAAGGCACAATTTTAAGCCTCAAATTTGGGAAAGAAAACAAGGAAATTATCACCTTATGCTACCTTGCACAGAGAAACACAACTAGTCCAAAGACAATTAAACATGGTTTACTACCATTTACTGAATGCAAATGTGTTTAAAAAAAAATGAAAATTCCCTTTTAAATGGTAAATGAAATGTATTACACTGTAGTTCACCTAACAATAGTAATAGCTTTAAAACAGGCAGAACATTTGTAACATATATCAGGTAGTTTCTTACAGATTGGGTTTTTAAGTTTTAATACTGTGCAAAAGATTGCTACAGCTTTGGATGTTGAATAGTGCTCATATTACACCATTCCTTTCAAAATTATTGCACAGCAAATGTTATTGTGGTTCTTATTTCTGAAGTACTCCTTCTCCTAGTTTTCTCATTGTATAGAGAAAAAACTCTTTGTATTTGGTTGAGGTATAAATTAACAACTTCTGCAAGAAAATACTCCTGCCTCATACTTGAAGCTTTTTTTTTTTAAAAAAAAAAAAGATACTGAATTAACTTTCACTTTACTTAGACAAAAGATTACTGTCTTCCAGAAAAATATACTACAGTTGCACAGTGTAAACATCACAAATCATACTTTCAAAAGTTTTGTGTGCAGAAGTGTAGAAGATTGTTTCAATAGGTAGGATTCTGAGGATCCACATAAGCAGGGTTGTAAGGGGGCTGGCTGATTGGGTAAGGTGCTCCAGCTGCAAAAGCAAAACACAAGAAAAAAACATTTGTAAAATTTACATTCTAAATTCTATAATGGTAACTTCTGTTTTCAGCACACATTTAAGAAGTTCAACTGGTCTAGCATCTTCACTGGACTTAAGAGCAGTCTCTGCTAACTCATAAGACATCTGCATTTCAAAAGATCACAAAAACCTTTTTTCTTGTAGAGCTTTTTTGTTGCTGGAGTATACATGTGTATTGGGGTAGCCACTATCACCTGAATAGCCTTCAGGGGAGAGTATAGTCAGAAAAAAAAATAAATAAAAGAATGGATCTGGTCAGAAAAGAACAGCCAGTGGAAGTCAGAGATGCACAGGCAACAGTAGATATGGTATGCTGAGAAGTGAAAATAAAACACTGGGCAAAAGGACTAGAGAAAGCATCTGAGGATCCCTTCAGGCAGAATGCTTTCCTGCTAAGTGTCACAGAGTTAATTAAAAAATTAAAATAAAAAAAAAAGTGTCCCACCACTATGCATATTGAGAGTTTGCTATTTATACTAGAGTTTATAGACTCTGAAGATGTCCTTATTTTCCTGTATTTGGAGACAAGGTGCTCTCAAGTGGCATCTTTATTTTCACGGCTGTCAAATGGCTCAAGTTAGTTCAAATAAGGCAGCACCTGATGAGATTCCTGGAGCACACAAGTGTGGTTGTTGCCTTTCACTGATCCTGTAAAGCCAGTGAGTTAATCTCCTGTGATACTGAGGCTCTCCCTTGCATGTGAGCTCACAAAGAGGCTGTCTTTTGGCTAACAGAATAAAACAAAGAGCTCTCATTTTGAGGATATCTCAGCTGGCAACACAAAGTGCTTGAAGATTTTCACAGGAAAATAAATTAAAAACATATCAGCAACAGTTCAAGAAATGAGAGGTTATGAGAAGCAAAATGAGTAGTTTATTGGCACCCCCACATAATAAAGATGAAGGCAAAGCACTTTGGGGTAATCCCATTAAAAACACAGCTGCTTCATAGTTTACAACAGAAAAATAAAGTCAACAGGCCTGCCGAGTCAGTGTTTTCACAGAGAGGGCTTGTCTCCCCTTTTTTAATGTGCAATTTCTACCTGGTTTGCAAATGCTTCAGGCCATGAACAACCATTTTATATTTCAGTTGTCAGGAAAGAACAACTTTCTAAGGGCATCATCCACTGCAATATACATGTTAGTTTGACTTAGATTTAATATGAAATTTCAACTGAACTAGTAAAACATTTTACTGGATAAACAGACAGCCCCACATAACACCAAACTTTGCCAATACAGCTCCAGCTGCATCCCTTCTTGCATTGAAGGGGAAATTCCAGCAAGGGTGGATGACAGGATACACTGTAACTTGAGTTTTACATAATTTGTTTACTTTAATATAGTCACAGAAAATAATAAACATAAATAACACAAAACCAGCTCCAAAACAACTGCTTCTTCAGCTGTTTAAGAGATGAAGAAATACTCAGGGTGGCCTTACCTGCCACTGTTTCGTTATAAGCTGGGGGTCCTGATGGCTGCGTGGGGTATGGGGGAGGATACTGAGCAGGGTAGGGTGCTACCAGCATTCCTGGCTGTGGCTGGATGGCCACAGGCTGATATCCTTGATATGAGGCTACAGGGTAGTTGGGTGGCACTCCCTGCTGCGGGGCATAGGGAGCTGTAACCACAGTAGTGGCAGTAGTGGTGGTGACAACAGCTACAAACAAGCAAAAGGAACATGGTCAGTGCTGGTGGCTCTAGGAGATCACATCGGACAGGCAAACAGTAATGCAAAATACATCCCCTCTTAAGATCAATTCATAATTTCACTTTCAAAGTTCCACAGGTTTAGCAATGTGTGGCTCTAAATATCCTGCCATCCATCTAGGTGGCATCATGTACTGGGATAGAAGCCAACTTGTTTCTCAGACACAAAGAGCACAGAATTTTTTTTCTTGGACTGTTCAGAAACCAGGAACTCAACCCTGTAGCCAAGTTACCTGTGATTTGGTACAAGGCTGGCAAAACTCATAATTTCAAAATGTTTTCTGCTTTTAAAGATTAATGTGATAAGGATCTTCTATCTCAGATAACAAGCTTCCTACCATGACTGTCCAAATGAGTTTTGTTTTGTATGGTGTCTACATACTAACACATCCATGTGTTTATATGTCTCTCTCTAAATAAGTCAGAAAGGCAAATAAATACACATTATGTCACTAATCTTGCAGGAGCTGACGTTGGACCATTGGTTCGTCTCTCTTAATGGAGTATTAACACTTTCTGATAAACTGCAAGAATTTGTTTTAAAGACCTCCTCCTTTAAGCTACAATTACAGACCTTGCTCAGGATTGCACTGTTGCAGCCCTGGGCTTTTGTTGCATTTTTAAGAGACTTAGAACAATTTAACATTTCATTCTACCTTCTGTTTTCCTAACCAAACCAAAACAACACCAAAAAATCTCTGAAACAGCTTAAATGCTTGTTTTTTAATGTTCACCTATTGCAGCTTTGGTAGCAGAGAGGTAAGGCAAGATTATTTTAATCTTTTATAGAACCCAGTTTTTCCAGGGGGGTGGGGAAGTTAAATCTTGTTCAAACATGTGAAAAAGAAAATAAATCTACAGGTACTTACGCCGTGGTCTCCGACATGCTTTATACAGACAGCAACACGAACACGTGAGGCACAGAACAATAGTGATTACAATCACAGCACAAACAGTAACTCCAATCGCAATAAGGGTTCCAAAACTGCAAGAAAAACACCACCAGAAGTAGTAGGAGTCTTTCACATAAGTTTATTGCTCTCCACCCTAACACTCTGCACCCAACACTTTGCTCTTCCTCCAGTCTGTTACTCTCACTGCTTCATGAATTTGAACAAGAAACAATTGCCAAATGCACTGCTACCTGCCCAGTGGTAATTCCCTTTTAAGTGTTAATGTACATGTTTCCTACTGTCTGAAATCAATTAAGTCCTTCTTCCCTAGAAACCAAAGTTTCCAAGATTTTTATTTCCCATAGAATGCACCATGAATCAGTTTTGGGAAAACTTGCAGGAAATCAGTTTTAATGAACAGCAAGCTGTAAAATAACAAGTAGAGATCTGGTTTTACATTCATCCTGGTTTTGCTTCTTCACAGAGATTCTGGCTACAGAACTTTGCAGGTTTTTATCCTGCTCAGCTTCCTGTTAACAAAACTTTAACATTCAAACAAAACGACACATCTCTAGAACCTCCAGCAATTTTCACTTGGACACCAAACAGTCATTAAATGTGAAAAGGGGTTTTGGGTATCAGTGACAACGGGAAGTTAAATCACTGACCTCAGAAAATGCAAAGTACTCTATTATCCCTAGACCAAACTCAGAATACCTCACCTCAGTCTCCCAGAGCAAGTTAACCCTCACTCAGCTGGACACTGACAATCTAGGCACTGACAAATAAACCAGGTTCAATTTAAAACACATTTTTCCCCCTAAGAGAGATTACATAAATTTTATTCTTTCACAGCAACAGCTTGAAGAAAAAAATTTAGGTCAAACCTCTTAAAAACATGAGTAACTATTTTATCTAAGTGGAATTTAATTCAACTTGTGCACTGATTTTGTGAAATACTAAATGTAACACAGTAGGTACTCCTCAAGCACAAGCTCTGTGGATTGCTTAAGGTCACTGTACAATAGGAAGCAGGAACTGCTGCAACCTCCTGAAATCACAGAAGTGGGATCAGAAACACTGCCAGGAAAGCAAACAGACAACAGCAACACATCTGCAAAAATGTAACAATACACTCAGACTTTGTCACCTTCATTTGCACCCCTACAGAATTTTCACATGTTTTTCACATGCTGCAAAGGCATCCCTAACCACAGGCTAAAAAAAGCACAGTTAAAAACTGGTGCCCCCACCCTGTACCAGCACCAGTTTCACTTCAGCACAGTAAGTTCACCTCATCTCCATCCAAAAACCCCACTTCTTTCAAGCCTGGTATAAAAAGGCACAAAAGCAATTCCAAGGGGGCCTGAGGAAAAGAGATAAACACAGGTAATGACTCCAGGTTCTGAAACACCCACTGCCTCCTGTCCAGGCATTCAGCAGCAAACATACATCACCTTGGTCTGAAAACACAAGCCCAGAACTCAGGTATGCAGAAATGGATTAGCTTTACATGAAATATACAGAGTCCTCACTAGGTACTCATTATAAAAATTAATTTATACACTGGAAAAGAGAGAGATAATTGTGCACAGTGAATTTATATCAGGCTTAACCACCTCGACTGCAATGTTCACAAAAACCAACATGAATGCCTGTGATAAACTATAGACACCTAGAACACTGCAGGATGACAAACATTTAACTACAATTACTGCTACTTGTGGAGTGCCAGCAGCATTTTCCTCAATTTGCTTCCCACTTCTCTATCAACCCCATTTCCATGACACAATTATTACCAAGAGACAACAATGGAAAAGTCTTACAGGTTCTTCCTCTGGCCTTTCTCCAGTGAAAAAAACAATCCTTTTTTTGCCAGTGAATTACACCAAAGAAAAAGATTCTTGTGTCAAGGAAAGATATCAGGCCTGACAAAGCCAACCAAAATTCTTCACTTCTAGAGATGATGTTAGCAAAGGCTGGGCAAAATCACAGAAACCTAAGAATGGAGAAAGCAGACAAACTGAAGGAACATCTGTTCATCAAAAATAAACCAGCAAAGCAGAAAACTGGCAAAGAGCCCTTATCTTTCAGGACTAAATTCAGTTCAGATGTGACAAGAGAGAAAACAGCACAAACCCATCTGCAGCTGGGCTGGCCACCAACAGATAACCATTTATCAGTTTGAAGCATGGGCTCCATTTGTTTATTTGTAATAAAATTTTCTGCTCACTGAAGTCTCTATCTCATTGCCTATTTACTACTTCTAACAAAGAAAGCAAAAAAGCAAAGCTCAGTGAAAGATAACCACCATATCCTTATTTTCACCATATTGTTAAGAGACACCCTGTGCTTTTTCATCACTTGTCCACATCTTTGCTAAAATGCCCTGACCATGGCATGATGACATTGTGCAAACATCTTTAAAAGAGCCAAATGGAGACACACATTTAAAGTACATGTGTGTTGGGTGTGACTTCAGAGTGTGATGTCTGTGTCTGCAAACACGGTGATTCACTTCTGCCCACTGAAATACTGTGTGATTACTGCAGACCAAAATTACAAGTCTTCAGAAACAGCCCAAAGAGGGAAACAACAGCCAGGAGTTAGATCTTCTGAGAGTTTTCAAAGGAGTGTACACAAGAGGATTACTGTGGGCATTTTTATGACCTACTTCACAGAAGCAGCATACCTTTCCTGCCAGTGCTTGGGCTCATGCAGACTGGTATCCTGAAACAGCAGAATGCAGCATGACACTCAGAAAAAAACCTTGTATGTGCTACCAATTCACTGCATCAACACCCTCTTTCAACAGTGAAGCTCTTCAAAATATTTTTTTCCAACAATTTTTGATAATAAAAACTAGTAACACTCTTTTTGGAATACCTGAATGGTCAGTCACTACCTAACTATACTGCTGCCCAAGCTGCACTATCCAGTAATATCCCACTTGTAAAACCAACCACTGAAAAAATCCCACTAGTAAAACTACTGGAAGGAAGGCTACCAGTAACAGGAGATGTTACTCAAGGGGGCCAGAACAGTGCTCAGCATGCTTTACTCAGTGAACAATCTAAGCCTCAGGAGATATTATGGACACTGGATAAAGACCCTTGCAGCATGCTAACTCCAGAAAACCTATACTATTTTTTTTTAAACAAAACCATTGCCTCATTTAATTGCTTTCACCTGATAAATCTGTATAAAATGATTCTGAAAATATTTGAAAAAATATATTCATATTAAAGAATAATTCAGTTACCAGCTCTTAGCATTATACAGAAATTAAAAATAATAGACACATGGGATTGTAACTTAAAGATACTTCCACTGTATGGTTAACCAGTAGAAAAAAGAAAAAAACCCTGTAAAATAGCAAAAAACCACACATTACACCCTGCATTCTGCAAACAAACGTCAGAGTGCAGAAGTCCGGGTGGGCACAGCACTGGATCAGAGTGCTCTGCTGGTGCCACAGCTTGAACAAGGGTTTCCAGACTCCCACACTGTATATACCATAGCCTCTAAACAAAGCACACAGTCATAAACAGCCTCAGCTCATTCACTGCCATATCCTGCTTCTCTCTCTTCATACAAAAGCTAACTTTTGCCAGTAATTTCACAGAAAACAAAAATAGAGAACAAACCCAAACCTAACAGCAGTTTTACTGCAGCAACAATAAATTGTTACTGCTCAGAAATCCAAGGGAAAGCAGGTACAGAGAGAGGACTCCCTGCCCTCTCATACCCCCACCTCTCTCCTGCTTGCCCTACTCCACTTCTAACCCTGTTCTCTCACCTTTGGAAAGCACTACACTGGGTAGGAAACCAGCACACTTCACAGACTTACCTTACCTTGAAAGTTTTCTAATTATTTAAAACATACTACCAGTTCACACAGTGGAAGTTACATGATTAGGGTCTGTTTCACCCCTTTTGGTACTGAATGAGGAACAATGAACAAATTAAAACAGGAGAATCAAATCCAGGATCTAAAAGGTACTATTTGTAGAAATTAATTCTCCAGGAAGTTGTTTTTCATGTGAGATTCCAATCTTTAACACTGTCTAGTGGGAAAAAAAGTAAAATGCTTTGAGTACATTTAAAGCCTTCTAAAGTATTCATGTTTCAATTCCAGTAACAAATTTTTAAACCTTTTAAATAGTTTGAATCACTTAAGTTTGGAACATTTTGTAAGCCTTGCTGTAAAAGAAAGCTTTTATGTATCTATGCATTCATGACAACGGGGCACAAGGGGGCAAATTGCTGAAAGACAATTCTGTCTTTAAAAAAAGAAAAAAATACCCAAATGAAAGAGACAACTTGGTTCTGAAAAATCAGTTTAAACAGCCTATTTGTTTTGCAAGATTTGTTCCAAGCTGTAAGAAACATGTTGGCAGGGTCCTTTTCAAAAGCAGGGCTGCTGTTAAAAATTATACATTTACAAATACTGGGTTATGACTCAGGGTTATGTTATGACACAGGGTGGTCTGGAAGGCCTTCAGAACTTAGGCCATTCCTGAAAGCCTAAAGTATAAAAAAGTAAATGCATATTATTCTTTGCTGCTCCAGAAAAGGATGCAGTTCCCAGAAATGTGACAGAATGGCAAATTTCCAGACTTCTTGTGACTCAGATACAGGGCACAACCAAATAAGTCCCCAGGCTGATGCTTTCCTATATAAGACATTTTAGTGACAGCCATTCAGTGCCACCACCTCTAAAGTTTGGCAGGAAAATAAAAGTGGTTTTTGTTTTGTTTTTGTTTTTTTTGTTGTTAAAGCTGAAGCAGCATAACTTCCTAAGGCCCTCCAGAGGGATTAGTTTGTACAACTTCCTCAGTTTAATATTTTAGCATGAAGATTCAAAACTTGAGAACCAATTTGCTAGAGACTCAAAAAGAAAAACATTTACTCTTAACAGAAAAAGCAAACTCTTGTGAGGTGGCAGGAAAGCCTTAGTGTGACCACCCTATTTTAGCACAGTTGGGTTTTGGCCCATAGGAACTTGAGTCCATGCAGACAACCAAATACACACCATAGTGTCAGGCCTCACAGCACAGCTGCAATCACACAAATTGCTGCTGGCAGCCAGGGTCTGCTCCTGCCATTTCACCTGGGAGCCACCTCTCCAAAAGGAGCTCCCTGCATGATCAAGAAGCATATAAGAAACAAAGGACTAATAACTCCTGTGGTGGGTAGCAGGCAACTTCCAACTCCAACTCAACAGCATTATGAAACCTTAATAGCTAGATCAGTCCGTCAGGTGTGAGTAACTGCTAAGTCATTTCTCAGCTACCTGATGTGGTGAAGCATGGACAGGAACCGGGATGCTGACACAAGTTATTCCTTGTGAGTGTTCCTCCTAGGGCCATGCCCAGGCACAGCTCCTTTATGTGAAACTAATTATTTCATTTCACTTTTGCTAACCCATCAGTGTGATGTCCCAGCTTGAGTCACCATTAACTCTAACCTGCCAAACTGCTCTGGCATGGACACATTAACTTCCATGGAAAACCACTAAAACTTCCCACAACTTTCCAACTTTCCACAGTTCTTCCTTTTCTGCCTCTCTCTTTCTTTTTTTTTTTTTTTTCCCCCCACCCACCCTTAAGGAAAGTTTGTAGCAACAGCTCCCCAAAACAGTCCCTGGGACACCCCTGCTTACCTGCAGCCTAAGAAACCCTGTGCAACATCCCCAAAGTCGGGACAAACCTACAAAGCTGAGAACACCTCAGCACCAGCCAAGCCATCTCTGGTTTGAGAGCTCATACTAAAGCAACAACAACGAGAGCATGGTAAGCCAAAACACCCTGAAACTGCGAAAGAGTTACAGAAAATGAGAATGCAAGGGTCTTTTTGAGAAAACGTTTTCTAAATGTGTACTGAAACGGCCCTTTTTCTGTTCGTCCCAATAGGAAGCTGTTGTGCATTGCTTCAGACTCAAAATAATAAACTTTAAATTAATACACATAGTCCTACAGGGAAAAAGCTAATTACTGTTTTTAAAAAGACACCGATTTTTCTATATTTTCCAGTAACATGTAACAGGTTTGGCACCAAATG
Source organism: Calypte anna (assembly GCF_003957555.1). NCBI lineage: Eukaryota > Metazoa > Chordata > Aves > Apodiformes > Trochilidae > Calypte > Calypte anna. Next base: position 3,968,330 of record NC_044258.1, on the reverse strand, counting down.
TTCTTTAACAGCCTTTATGAGAAGATGGCAAGGAGGGAACATCCAGGAGTTTGTGGTTTCACACAGACACCCAACACCTGGATCCAAGAGGTTATTATGGGGGATGTGTAGAAGCATCTCTATGAACAGTTCACCTGTACTAAATATGTCTATTTACATAAGTCCCTTTGTAACACGTAGTAAAAATATAATTTTCCAGGGAAGTTTCCCAGGAAAACTACTACCATACACTTTGCAAACAGCTGAGAATAACTGCCATAGGAAACTGGCACATTAAAAATAAATACATAACAAGGAGGTGAAAATCCAGAGCTGCATCCAGAGGGACTAAAGCCTTTCAGCAATGGTGCAGAAACCAACACTGAAGCTTCATGTAGGTCACAAGACAATTTCAGACAAGCCCTCAGCATAAAAAACCTGTCCTTAACTGCAATATACAGAAAAAAAAAAAAATTTAAAAGCTCCTTTAGTGGCAAAAAGGGAATGTAGATCTTTTACAGGCACAGATAATTAAGGCAAATTAAATGAATCAACTCCTCTCCTACTGCTGGGCTTGCTGTCCAATAATACAGGATATTACCCCTCACCCCAATTAAAATTTGGGATCAACATGAAGGCAATGGGAGGCATATTTCTTAAATGGTTAATTGAATTAATAGAACAAATTCGACTGAAAAAAGCTAATTGCTTAACACAGAAATTTTTCCCCAAACAAACAACTACTGCCATGCTATGAATTTGTTATTGCCAGTACCACCCTAATTCTAGAAAGCAGACCTAAGCAACTAATTAGAAAGCAATTTGGCTAAATAGTTGAAATTTTAAATAAAATTTTAAAAATTAAGAAGGATTATTTTTCTGGTAAATTGCAACGTGTTGTGTGGCTTGTGAAACACACTGAAACTGCAATTAAAGGAAATTTAGTCTGGGCTATGCCACCAGCTTTGCTTACCATGCAGCCCAGCTCCACATGAAATACACCTTTTACTCTTCACAGTAACACTGTGATCAGGCAGGAAGAAAATTTAAGTTAGGTAAGTTCATTATCCTATCATACTATGCACTGACATGCTACCTGACTCTCTCTCTTCAGAAGTATTACTCATCCAGCACAATGATGATAATCAAGGAAAATCTCTTTGTACAAGTAGGAGGAGACCTGTGCAGTCAGGGTCACATCCTGCTGACTGTTTATCCTTTTAACCAGTACTCATCATCAACATAAAATTTATAAAAATGCCAGAAAAGTGATTTTGATGACTGGTTCCTTCCATAACTTAAGTTTTTAAGTTTACCTTTCACTGGAATCAAGAGCCAGAGCCCTAAACATTAACAGTATAAAATGAATGTATCAAAAGAACTATGTTTCCACAACTGCTGATTTCCTGAAATTAGCAGGAAAAAAAGCAGAAACTCACTTGTTCATTTCATAGAAGACTCTACAACTGCAGTTTTAAAAGACTTTTGCAATTTAGGGCCATCTTCCTCCTCCCCTAACCATTCACCTCTTCTTCCTAAAACACACCTACAACACAACCTAATAGCAAACACATCTGGCTACACCTCAGGCCATGGCTATTTACTGAAGTATATGAAAGGGCAGAGTTTAAGCTAGCTTTGAAAACCACATGCTCAAACTTTCACAGATCCTACTAAATAACAATCTTGGTGTTTTAACCATCTTTTCAAGGAAGGATTCTCATTTCTTAGGCTACAGGACCCTCCTGAGGGACACCCTGCCTGTGGCTGCTTTCACATACTCTCTACAAACAACCTGTACATTAAAAATTTACTGTTTTCAGAGTTACAGAGCAGAGGTACAGCAAAGCCCACAGAATTAGAAGAGGGAACACTCTACCCCAGTTAAGTACAGTCAATGATGAACACACCTGCAGAAAAATGAACTGAACATAATCCAAGTGACTGATGTTACTGTGTCTTTGCATGTCAAGGCCAGGTCGTCTTGCTTTTTGCCACAGAACAACCTTCTGTACTCAGGAGAGCACACTAACCCAACCATGCACATCTGCCCCTTCAGCCAGGACACCGTTTTTCAAAATCCCATCTTGGTTGCAGAGTAAATAAACCTGCATGAGCAGCAAGCCTGAAGCAGGCAGCAGAGAAATTCTTAGTCACAACTCACAATTGCTCTGACAGCTTAAACTGGCTCCTTCACTGAGAGCACAGGGAAACCAAATGCTCTCTATTGCAACTTACACATAATTTTGCATAGATTGTAGCTGTAACTCTGGGCTAGTAAAAAGCATAGAACAATTTTTAAATAGCTTCAAAGCTAAATTTCAATTGTTTCTGGAGAAGAAACGTACACTCCCTGGTGAGATTTTATCCTGTGTCTGAACACAAGCCTTGCAGCATGGGCTCTGCATGCAGTTTAACTCAGTTATTAGAGAAAATATTACAGACTAGTACTGGAAAATGAAACCCCTACTCATTGGAGACTGCTTACAAATTTTCCAATGCATACTCTTCCTAATTTATTTGATTATCATTGGCAAACTATTACAGACACTGGAGCTCCAAATACACTGAAATGTAAACTCTGCCTGATAGTGATAGGGGAGAAGGAGAAGAAACAGGGTAGAGTTCAGTGTCACCTTGTTGATGGAGAAAACACACTCAAATTCTACACTGAGACAGCAAATTAGGATGATCACATCTTCCACAGTTACAAATTCATGAGTTTTGCCAACTCACACACCTACCAGACTACTGCAGCTGCTGCATTTCACACAAAGGCAGGCAGAATGATTTGGGACTTTCTCCATGTCACAAAAGGAGATCCAAGTCACAAGACCACACATGGATCAGCCCATGATGAGATGGAAATAAGAACATCCCAAGCTTAACAAGGCTGCTCTGTCTCTGCCAGCTGAGGCTCCCCAGGAAGGGGCATTCTGCTCCCCTCTCCCCATCACATCAGCACTAGCAGCCTTTCCTCAAGCACCACTGTATCTGTCACACAATCTGCTGTAACTTCAAGACAGAAATTGTCAGAAATGAGTCCAATTAACTGTGCACACAACAATTTGAAATTTTATCTCCATTAAAGACTGCCAACAGATGCCCCAACTACAGTATTTTCTTTTGTAACTCTGACACAGATGTTCTGACTTCCTCCACCTCCTTAAACACTCAAATACTTCATAATTAGTTGAACTGTGGATGTGAGTCATCCCATTTCCTTTCTCAGTAAGGGTCACTATGGGAAAATTGGCATGCCAAGGCCAAATAGCCACAATACCAGTGAAAATTACAACAACTGAAGTTCCACTGAATCAGTGCTACACTTTTTGTAGTTTCTTAAAGCAATACTACTACATACTGCAGAATGAAAAGGGAAAAACAACTAAATTATCCTTACTGCTCACAATCCACCTTTGAAACAAGAGCAGAGGAGGGGGGAAATTCAGTAATCCAATTAAATGGAAAAAAAAAAAAGTAAAAGGGGAAACACCTTCCAGTAGTAAATCCTTGCTACAATGCATTCACTAGAAGCAGAAACTGTAGAAACTGAGTATGGTCCTCTTACATGCAAGGGAAAAAAAAGGAAATTTAAAAGGTTTAGTGGTATGAAACCAATGCCTACACTCTGACCTAAAACTCCAAATGATCTTTAAGGGTTGATCACCCATGGAAAAAGCCTGAATCTGAGTGAACACTGACTTTTATACTTTTGCTTTCTACAAATTCAGTGTTCTGGGAAGCACAGTGCTTTAAAGTACTTTAAAGTACATTATTAAAATGCTCCAGAGGAATGCAATTTATTGTCTTTAAAATGCTACAAAGAAGATTAAAGGATATGAACTGCTTGCATGGTTAACTACAAGTAGAAGGGCTGTCTAAAGAGCCTTGCACCACTTCCTCAACAGGGCCTGATACTCAAGTACTGAAAGACAACAACATTAAAGGCACTGATAAAAAGAAACTTATTATAAAACTGACACATTGCTTGAACTTCTCTGCAGAAGACTTCGGAATAAACACAGGAAATAAAAAAAGCAAAAGCAAACGACAAACTCCTCAGCCACACAAGCAAAAGGTAGAACACAGATATCACCACTAACCCTTCCCTGACACTGTCCCACAGAATTAAGAGCACAACCCTGATGAGTTTTCCAGGCAGGGAGTACAGACACCCCAGATCACTTGGCACAGTGGCAAGTCCACATACAATTGGTGAGCAGCCCTCAGAGAGGTGAAATTCTCTTAAAAAGACAGGATTTATGAGCAATGTGCTAGAGTGGTAACCTTGATCTAGGAATAAGCCAGTGCGAGAATGAGGAACTAAATGCTTTCTGACCCCTAATGCCTGGAAACCATCACCTCCTCCTCCTCCTGAAGGGCAGTGTCAATGGCAGTATCTGCAGCTCTTGAGAAAGAACAGGGCTTGAAGGAAGCTGACCTTTGTTGCCTTTCCTCCTGTGACAAACTGTTTAAAGACTGTGCTCATCGTGCTGGAAATCTAAAGACACATCTCAACTGATATCAGCCTTCCTCCCCACACAGTAAAATATTACACATAGTCATAAAGAAGTAATTTAAAACTTCTTCTTTTAAAAGAAATTGACATGAAGCAAGAGGGTGGAGTACACCTTGCACAGGGAAACCAGGGACAGTTCTTCCAGAAGGAATGCAAGTAACTGATTTGTTTAAAAACAAAAACAAAAACAAAATCCAACCAAATCAAGCAAAACAGTAACACCAACACACAAAAACCTGGGCAGAATCTGTTAATAAACAGAAACCTACTTGGTGTCCCAATGACTGCAGTCACAGCAAGCCCTATTCACTCTCATTCCTGATGCTGAAACACCCTAAACCAGACACCTGAAGTCATTGGTCCCTTTGGAAAGCTCTGGGATACAGTATTCCTCTGGAGGAACATCCCGGTGTGCTGCAGTTTGGACAAGTGTTCTGATGCCAGCAGAGAGGAGGGTAGACTTGTAGGTTGAAAGAAGACAAATTGAATAATGAACTGCTGTTAACCTCAGTGCTAATGCAAGACACAAAATGATACTCAGCTTCAGACAGCAGTCACAACCTGCATGCTTCCAGCAGTGGGGACTGAGTGCCCAACACCGTAAGGACAACAGCTCCAGCAAGAACATGATGGTCACAAGAAGTGGAGCTCCAGACCTCAGGCATGGGACAACAGACAAGGCACATAGGACCCTCTGGGGAAGGCAGCCCTGGCAGAAGGAAAAAACATCCCCCCAAACTTTCAATATACAGTGAGGGTGACTTTTTGGTATGAAACACCTGGGTTGGACAGCTTGACTGAGATGCCTTGGGTTCTGACCCTCCTGGCCTACTGGCTCCTGCATGGTTCAAAACTACCCTCAACCTTGGTCACCCCAGAAACCTGCAAACCAGAGCATCTTACCCCCTTTGTTTTCACCCAACTAGACACTGCAGACACTCAAAACTACAGTTTCTCTAAACAGAAATATTTTAGAATACTGTCCCAGGCAATCCAGGACAGGGTGGCTTTTCCGAGGTGGTATTTCTATGAATAGTTACTAGCTTTCTATCAAAGTTGCCTAAGCAGAAATTAAGTTTCAAGTCAAGTCTAGGCCTTTGCACAACATATTAATTTTTCAAAGCTGTAATATAACTGAAAGGAAAAAAAGAAATCACTAATGATCATTTTTGCAAGGTGAGACATCAATAATTCTCTCTTTTTAGGCATTCTGTAGCTGAAAACCAAGATAATTAAAGCAACTTAGCTGCTGCTTCCTACACGGTTCCTGTCATTTACATGTGCACTTTTGTGGACTGCAGGCCTTGATGGCAGTTCCTTGAACAACTGTGCAGCTTTTTGTTTTGCTTTCTTTTTTAATGCTTATATTCCTTCACTGTGCTTTTTTAATAACTATGCTTGCCGACATGGAAAGAAATATCTTACATTCTTTCTATTTAACCTTTATTATTCCAGCAGACTCAATATCTCTGCAGCCCTGAAGATGCAGAAGCTTTTTTTTTTTTTTTTTACCTTCCACCTAAAAAAGCACCAAACGCTGAGCCTAAAGACGAGGCTCACGCCTGCTGTACCTGAACCATCTGAAGGTCCCTAAGACCGCTCCATCAGCCTAGCAGCGAAGCATCCCCTCTCCAAACCCTGACATCGGCCCGTTCCTTGCGCACGCCTATGGGTACCCCGGACACCCCCATCACACGGACGCCCCAGCAGCGCTCCGGGGCTTCCTTCCCACCGCCTCTAGGACGCAGGAACGGGGACGCGATCCCCCCTTGCCGCAGCGACCCGGCCAAGGCCAACCCGGTGCCGGTACCGTTACCCCCGGTATCCCCGGTACCCCGCTCACCCCATGCTCGCCGCCGATCGCCCCGCGCCCTCCGCTGGCCCCGCCCCCTGACGTCACACCACTGGCGCCGCCCCCTTAAGGGTGCCGCGGCCCATGGCTCCGTGCAGCTTCCGCGGAGCCGCAGCACCCCCCGCCGCCGGGCTGCGCCTCCGCCAAGGGGTCGAGTCCCCCTGCCCTGCCATCCCAGCCAAACTTATTTATCAAATGCCGCCCAGGACTAACCCGTCTCCTCTCTGGTCTGTCTTTCAAGTTGTGGAAAACAGACGCTTTCTGCAACAATGCTCTCCTAAACCCCGAAAAGAACTTATTTTGAGATCCTGTCAAGAGATACTGTTTAAGTGAAAAGGGTGCTAAAAAGCAAGAAAATGCATGAACCTAAAGCAGCTTCTCTTACTGAGCCACTATGGACTCGACCTGCCAGTACAAAGCAAGCATGCTAATGCTTTGGCCAGCAACCTCCCTCCCACTCAGCAACGAGAATACACAACAATCAATCATCAGAACAGAACAGTCCAACTCTTCCTCATGTCCCTTCTTCAGCTCACCCAGGGAGCTTCAGTGCTCCCCATCCTCAAGATAAATCAGTATTTCTGTTCTCATCTTCTATTGGCATGGCTCACCTACACGCTGAAGAACCTCCAAAATAAATATAATTTTAAAACCTGAGACTTTGCACAGCTTACCTGGGGTCAGGAGAAATGTAAATATCAGGATCTGAATATGACTCCATGTAATTCAAGTTGCTCAGGTCAGATGTCCTATAGTAAGAGAATTGATGTCAAAAATGGAATTTACAACTTAGTCAAGTACCTAAGTTCCAAATGTTTATGAAAGGCAATGTACACTTAGAAGAGAAAGAGATAATTTTTTTTTCCTAAAAGAAAAACAAATACAGGAAAAGTAAATGCTCAGGAAAACACAGACCAGTTCATGCAATTTGCCCACCTCATTGCTCCCATTTCACAGGGAAGTCACATGCATTAATGTAGATCCCCAGTGGAGCCAGAGCTAAAAAGTCTCTATGTAAATTTTTAACCACTACACTGAGTATTTTTGGAATTTAATGATAAAATTATAAACTTCTGTATACACTGTTTGCCTCCTACCTTCCATGAAGCAGATTACACTGAACTAGTTGTTCTTCATCAAATTTTAACAGCTCATTAGAGCAACAGTACTGAAGCATGCAATTTCCACAGCAGAATTTGGGACAGGATTTTGCAGGTTGTGCCTTGCCATGATGATCAATATGTGCCTGACAATCTTCACCCAAAACTGAAAAAAAAAAAAGTTAAAATCCAATAGTTAGTAAATAAATAAACCTATAAAGTCTTTTTCACAGTGACCAGCTCACCTAGGTTAACATTTAAATATCTTTCGAGTATTTTGTCTAGGTCTTGCATATCAGTTATTTCCTTTAGAGGAAATAAAAGGGAAAATACTCCATGCACACAAACTATCTCATCTTCATCAAGAAGCTCTTCCTAACTGTTCACACATACAAAAAGGACTGTACTGCAAGTACATATGAGATGCTCTGCCTGGTGATACTCTCTTCCACTACAGCTACCAAATTGCTGTGAAGCCTCCAAGAGCACCATTATGAACCAGACCTGTTAAAAATCCCACACAAGCCCTAAAATCAGGTGGAAGAAAATGTTAAGTTTTGCAAGACATTTGACTTGATGCAAAAAATGCAACACAACTGCATTCACTGCAGCTTTGGATTACCATGTGACTTGGTTGTTTCCTCCTCTGGCTTTGTTTTCTTCAAGGAAAATTCTACCCCTGCTAATCCAGAGCATAAACCAGAGATGTCACAAACCAGAGGTTCTTAGGACTAAAATCAGTCAAATGGCATCCTCCCACTTCAAGTCTCAACCAGTGAAGTTATAGTGTTAAGGAAACAGAGGTGTTCATGTACTGGGATGGAATTCTTGGGAGACATCCCATCCCCTCAGCACTGCATTGGGTTGACACATTCTTTAGCAGACTGCCTGCTTTCTCTTTGCCCCCTCAAGCCTGAGTGAATGCAACACAAGAATGGCACAATGAAAGCTTCCACGTATCACACAGAAAACCTTCTCAAAGTTTAAGCAAAAATCATTTCCCAAGGAGAATCTTTAGCAATAGTATCATTTAAGTTTTCTGTGAGAAATGCTGCGGCCACCTGGTTTCTATTCCTCATTTTTCTTCTTATCACTTTATCACATATCACATTAACAAGACATACCCTGCTCCTACCCACATTCCATCTGAGAAGCTCAAGTTACTTGAGGTGTAGTTGTTTGTCAAAAGCAAACAAGAAGAGGTAATGACAACAAATTATATTTCTTCAGAAGAAAAGCAAGGGGAAGTTCCTGGAGTATTTAAACTGATTTTGCCATTTAAAAACTCAGTCCTGACTTTGGCACCAAGACACACATGAATAGTTCAGCCAACATTAAAAAGAACTAAAAATATATTAAGGGGGGTTAAATGTGAAGGATGATTAAACACAAGCAAGGAGGAACATCTACCAAGGAGGAAATTCTGCTTCTTCTACCAATACCCCAGTACTTCTACTCGTGTGTTTACACATGCTTATGCCTGGCTCACTGAATTTTTCCTCTGCAGACATGTAATTTCACCTAACAACTTTCTCCTTCCTGTACCACTAATAGGGAAATGATAGGTAGCTAAACCAATTCCAAAATAACTTGTGATATTACAAATAAAACAGCAACCAACAAAATCACTCCATCTCAGCACTGCATTACAGCAGCACAATCAAATGACAGCAGAAATGAAAGGTCTGGGCCAGTTTTCAGGTGGCTGATCTGAGCCAACAAAGGCTGAGCAGACCAAAACAGTAGATTTTGGCTCCTCCGCTTGGTTTCTTTCTTCTCCCATCTGTTGTGGCATCTCTGAGACTCCTCCTGAATTAATTCCATTCACCAGCTGATGAAGGGTTTGTGGGTCTTTTTTTCCCTCCTGATTGGTTTTCTGTCAGGTTAATGATCTGAATCACCCCAGAGGAGGCCCAGTATATACCTAACCCACCATGACGCATGGCCTAAGACTTGGGGAGGCAGAAATTACCTCCTTTACTACAATACTTGCTACTGAGGGATTCATCCTACCCTGCAAAACAGCATCATGATGATTTCACACAATCAGTACCACAAAAAACCTTTAACAAGCTGATCAAGTTTCACCTCAGGATCAGAACTGCTAAAGTATTCCCAGTCTAACCCCCCAAACTATTTCAGGAAGACAACTTATAACACCACTTATTCAAGGCCAGCTTGCACAGTTACTGCTGTAGCACTGTCACTGTGAAACAGCTTGAAGAGCTCCTTCTCTGGCACTCACCCTTTATAGATAAAACTGCCCATTTCAATCATGCTTTAGCTCAGCACTCAAACTGTGACCCTTTACTACTCTAACCAAGCTGAGTGTCCTCTTGCATACCCACTAAAGATCACAATTACCTTTCCTGCATAAGTCTGTGCACAATTTGATCCTTCAGATACAGTGTTGTCACTGACGCATACCATCTCAAGAGGACTTCTCCTTTTCTGAGATATCACCGGGAAACTCCTATGATCACATCTGCTTTTCCTCATCACCTGACAAAGCCAGGGAAAACCACACATTCCATCCTTTAAGTACAGTTAACATGATGACAATTATATATAGGGCTGCTGAAACAAACCCAATAATGAATGTTAGCATCTGATAGCTATGTATGAACTCAATTATCAAATGAGTTTGCATAAGCAGTGCTGATTATGCAATATGGTAATTAAACACCTAAATATTTCTATTATCTTACCCTAAAAGGGCAAAATTTACTGTGTTGGGGATGAAAAGGTGAAGATTTTTAGTGCCATGCATCAGAAGTGACTGGCTGGCACTTTATGGTAGATTGTTTCTCCCCCAGTAGTCTTACCTTAGGTCTACCAGTAGACAGTAACCATTAGGTGTGTCCATGCACTCAATGCTGGGGTCCTAATTCAGCTGAGTGACATTGTGCACCACTGTCAACACACACCTACCTCACTTCAAGCAGAACTTTGGTCTCAGAAAAACCAATTCCCACCCAAACCGCTGTTCAGGGGTGAATACCTCTACCCAGACTCACATCCCCCGGCCCCAGCTCTGGCCTTCGGGGGGCTGCCCCATGGCGGGCGCTTCGGCAGGACCTCCCCGGGGAATGCAGCCTCGGCCCCAGCTCCTGCCAGCAAGTGCCCCTCGAGCCGCCTCGCAAGTGGCTGCCGGAGCCGCCAAACTGCCTCGACTACCCTGCTGGCAGCACCGGCACCCCCCGCTCCGCAGCCCCGCACTCACCGGCCGCCGGCAGCAGGAGAAGGAAGCTGAGGCCGAGGGAGACCCGGCACGGCGCCATGAGCGGCTTCGGCCCTGGGCGGGTCGGGAGAGGACCGAGCGGCGGGAGGAGCCGCCTCACGGCAGAAAAGGCGGAAAAGCTGCGTGGCGGGCTGGGATTCCCCTGGTGAGGCGACGGTTTGGCGAGTGGCCTCGGAGCCTTCTCCGCAGCAAAGCGGGAGATACCGTGCATGAGCCACGCCGCTCTTCAGCTGCAGCCCCAGCCCCAAGTTTGTGTGGTAGCCCAAATGTGTTCCTCATAGCCCACTTCCTGTTCCCCTACATGATGGCTGCTGTACCCACTGAAGGCTTCCTTCTTGCACTTTAAGCCAAGATATCCTTCTTCACACAGGCCACAAGTCCCCGGTAAAGAGCTCCCTTTGCAGGGCTCAGGGCAGTCTGGGCAGTACCAGCTACTGAGGGCTCGAGTCCTCTCAGATGACCTTGAGGGCAAAAGAGTCGCGTGTGGAAGGCAGCGCAGAGACTTGTGAGGCAGAAAAAAAAAGGCACTGAGGGAAGGTAGAGATGAGGAGGGCAAACCAACCGACCACGCAATATTCGTCTTTTCTGACAGCCAGTGCTGGTGGGAGCTCCACTTCTTGCCGGACGATCCCTTGGGATACAGATCCTGGGGTCTGGCCAGCCTCAGGGACAGTTCAGTGCTGTGGGGGAGCTTCTGGGAGATCTCTGGCCCAAGCCAGTGAGCAGCCACCACCCTTTGCGTCTGCCCAGAGGAGACTCCTCAGCCTTCCAGGCCAGGAGAGCACTGGCAAAAGACTCTGAGCCAAGTGGAGAGAGCTTTAGTACGATCTGGAGAGCTGAGTAACTAACTCGCCACAAGAGCTTTCCTTCCTCACTCCTCCAGTAGGGAAGTCCCATAAATCACCAGCCCAGCCATAGGCCAGGTGAGAACTGCCCAGGAGAGGGGCTCCCCTGCTCCCTCTACTCCTGGGTGCCCCTCTCTGGCACCTCCAAAGCTGCCCCACAGCCACTTGCATTTTCCAACCCCACCAAGAAAGGGCTCAGACTGGCTTGGAAAAAGGCCATTTATTGCCATGGGAAAAGGCCATTTCCACTGTAACATCCCAGCTTCCAAAGCTGCTTTATCTTCTGGAGGCAGCACACCAACAAAGAGCTGAGGAGCTCAGGAGAAAGATGTTGGGTCATGTGTGCCATTTAGGTGCAGTGCTGAGGCCCTGTACTGTGCCCCAGCCACCGAGAGCCTGTGAGCAGATGGGATGTGTGAGCCCAGGCCAGGCTCAAAGGTCACTTCTGTGCCCTGTGCCGGGCAGCCCAGAACTGGAGCCAGTCCTGCCACTGCTGCCTTCCCAGTGTAGCACGGAGGGGAAGGATCCCCTCGCCCACCCTGTGGGCAGCACTCCCCGAGCCCTGGGCAGGAGCAGAGGTTGCCCTTGGCCAGGGCTGGAGCACCGCCATGGCTTGGCCTGAGCAGCACCTTTCAGCCAGCAGTGCCACCCTCAATGGCTGCCCTGGGAACATGGCCTTTGACTCGGCATTGATGCAGAAGCAGGTGCCGTGGTTATGTGGGAACCAAGGGCCTGGGCCCCCACCCCAGAACGTCACTCACAGGACGTCCCTGCCCGTGTCTGGGATGCACAGGTGCTGATGTCATGGAGGCCATTGTGACCTGCAGGGCCAAGCCACCTATAAAAGGACACTGGGCTCAGGACAGGTGTCAGTGCGACCTGGTGAGGTGAGGACAGCACACGGGAGGGATGGGGCTGGTGCAGGGCTGCCAGGGGAGCAGGGGGACCCCACACGGAGGGGCTCTAGGTCAGTGCCACAAGCTCACCCGCCTCTTGCTTCTCCCTCACAGTGACCAGAGGAGCACTTTGAAGAGAGAGCCCAGAGCTTCTAGAAGAGTTATTCTCTCGACGCTCAACGCTCACGTGCACCATGTCTGAGAGCACAGAGCGAGGTGAGAGCAAAGTGTCCCTCCCGCAGCCCGGCAGAGGGGCTGTGTGGGGACACTCAGCGTGGGGCCGAGAGGGGCAGAGGGGGAAACCGGAGCTCCCCAGCCACCCCAGGCCAGGGATCCTCCTTCCCTCAGCAAGCGGGAGCCAGGCTGGGCAGGGGGCAGCTACTGGGACCCCCCTGCCTGCAGTGTCCCCTCTTCTCCAAGACTTTGAGAGCCCTGCCCCTCAGCCAGCTGGGCAGGGACAGAGCAGGTCCCGGGGACAATCACTCAGAGACGCTTCCCCTGGCCCCTCAGAACTCCTCATTCCGAGTGACATTTGCTCTCTCCCCTCCAGTATGCATGCTGTGTGGCCGGCCAGAGAGCCGCAGCCTCTACATCTGTGGTCCCATGCTGGAGGAACACGGCATCTGTGCCCATGCCTATTGCCTGGTGAGTTATCCTGGGGCTCCCTCCGGCGTTCCAACAGGCAGTCCCTGCCTCGCTCCCCTCAATAGCTCCTTGTCTTCTCCCTTCTGCAGCTGTTTACCAACGGCCTCTTTGAGCACAGCACTGAGAGAGGGCATGAAGAATGGGATTTTCCCATTGAAAATATTCGAAGTGTAATTGAGGAAGCAGCACAGAAGGTGAGAACCTAACAAAAACCAGGGAGATTTGTGCAGGAGATGCTTGAAAAAGCTTAGCACAAACCTCAAGAAAGAAATCCCAGAGCTGAGGCTGCCGCTGATGGGGGCTGCTTTGCTCTTTCCAGCGCTGCTTTGTCTGCAGTGAGAGCAGGGCCAGCATCACCTGCCAGGAGAGTGGGTGCGACCGCAGCTTCCATCTCCCCTGTGCCATGGAGGGTGAATGCATCACCCAATTCTTCCCTCCATACAGGTATCTCTGCTCCCTTGGTCCCTTGTTCCCTTGCTCTCTTCCTTCAAGGAAGAGCCCAGCACTGCTCACCTCCCATCCCTTTCCTCTTTTCCCCAGCTCCTTCTGCTGGGAGCACCGCCCACAGCTGGAAGTGGAGGTGGCCCCAGGGGACAACACCAGCTGCCTCATCTGCATGGAGCCTGTGGGAGACAGACTCTCCTACAGCACCATGGCGTGCCCAGCATGCAGAAATGCCTGGTTCCACAGGAGCTGCATCCAGGTAGGAGCCATTCCCTCACCTGTGCAGCACAGCAGTCTCTCAGCAGCTCCAGGGCCTCACTCAGGCTCCTTCTGCTTCTCCTACAGGAGAACGCAATACACGCTGGTATTGTGTGTTTTGTGTGCCCGGCCTGTAGAGAAAGGGATGCTTTCGCTGTGGAAATGCTGGTTATGGGAATCCTGATCCCATTAAGGTTGGTGTCGTCCTGCACAGCTCAAAAGTCTCACCATGCCGTGCCAGGGGCTATCTCAGCAGTCCTGGCCATCCTCTGTCCCCTGAGTCTGGGCGTCAGCTTCCTGGAGGACTGGGAAACAGGGCAGCAAGGGAAGAGAAGGGATGCCCTAAATCTGGTCTATGCTGGGGCAGCAGGGACTCAGCAATTTTGCTTTCTCCATTAGCCTGCCATCGTGGATCACAGAGGATTCTCCGGAATCAGAGGAGAGGCACAGCCGGTGTGATGCCAGGGAGTGCCTCTGCCCAGGAGGCAGGGAGCAGGTGGAGGAAGAGGGGTAAGTTGCCCAAGCTGCACCCTGGGGCTCTGCACGGGATCTGTCTCACCAAGGGCAGGAAGCAGAAGGACAAAGAACAAGAGCTATGCTGGACAATCCTGTGCTACAGCCACTTTGTCCTCACACTCATCATCAACCCATTTGCTTCCCCAGGTCCTGGCAACTGCTCCTGTGCAGCTCCTGTGCTGCCGAGGGCACTCACAGAGCCTGCTCCAACTTGGGGGACAGCACAACCAGCTGGCAGTGCGCCGGCTGTGCTGGACCCAGCACCGGTAAGAGGCAAGGCAGCCAGGTGCCCTCCTGGGCAAAGGGAGGGCCCAGGCTGGGCTTGGCAAAGCCTTTGTGCTTCAGGAGAGCTGGAGGCCACACTCTGGCATGTCCTGACTCAGGCCTGAGGAACCATTCCCTTGACTTTCCTGATTCCCCTTACAGCTTCCAACATCACCTCGGTGCTTGGTGGCTCCAGTTCCCCAAGCCAGGAGGAGGGGGGTGCGTCTCACATCTCCCGAAGCCAGGAGGCAGCAGGGGCCTCTGGCATCTCCCCAAACCCAGAGGCAGCAGGGGCCTCTGGCATCTCCGTAAGCCAGGAGGCAGCAGGGGCCTCCTGCAGCTCCCCCGTGCTTGAGAGTGGCCGACGCTCCACTCCCCCAGGGCCCATGCGCGTGCGAGATATCTCACGTTCTCGACGTCAGGCCCCAAAACCCTACAGCCGGCCCAGACAACGCCATGACAGGAGACACTCTGCAGCACCGCAGGCTGACAGCAGTGAGAGCAGCTCCCCCAGCCAGGCAGCATCAGAGGCCTCCAGCCGATCTCAAGTACTCCAGAGTGGCCACCGCTCCAGGTGTTTGGGGTCTGTACGGGTGCAAGATCGCTCCCAATTGGGACGTCGGCCTCAAACTCCTGACAGCCAGCCCAGACAACGCCCTGTCAGGAGCCACACAACTGCACCAAGGGCTGAGAGCAGCTCTCCCAGCCAGACGGCAGGCCAGGAGGCAGCAGGGGCTTCCCACACCTCCCCAGTGTTCGAGAGCGGCCGCCGCTACACTCCCCCAGGGCCCATGCGCGTGCGAGATCGCTCTCGTTCTCGACGTCGGGCCCCAAATCCCTACAGCAGGCCCAGACAACGCCATGACAGGAGGCACTCAGCAGCACCGCAGGCTGACAGCAGCGAGAGCAGCTCCCCAGGCCAGGCAGCATCAGAGGCCTCCAGCCAATCTCGCCTGCTCCAGAGCGGCCGCCGCTCCTGCCGTTCTGGGTCTGTACGGGTGCAAGGTCGCTCCCGATCAGGACGTCGGGCTCAAACTCCTGACAGCCAGCCCAGACAACGCCGTGGCAGGAGCCGCACAACAGCACCAAGGGCTGAGAGCAGCTCCCCCAGCCAGACGGCAGCAGGGGCCTCCCGCAGCTCCACAGCGGGCAACAGCGGCCACCGCTCCAGTACTGGGCCCGTGCGGGTGCGAGGTCGCTCACGGTTGCAACGTCGAGCCCAAGGACCATACAGCAGGCAGAGATAACACCTTGGCAGGAGCTGCAGAGTAGCACAGAGGGCTGGGAGCAGCAACTCCAACACGGCAGCAACGGGGACGTACCACAAATCTGTACAGCGGCCAAGGCAATGAAAGACCTGACATGTGCCATCCCCACCTTCTGGCCCTGATCCCCTGCAACCAATTATTTAAGTTAGTGTATCTGTTATTATTTCTGTTATTAAAGCTGTTATTAGAGCTGTTAACCTCTGCAGTGGCAGGTTCCACAGTCATGTCTTTGCTTCCTCCTCCGCCGCTCCCTTTCTCCAGGGCCAGCGTTAAGGGCCTCTGTCCAGAGCATGGCTTCTCCCCGGGGCTTGGCTGCCTTGCAGGCTGGCCTTGACCGCCTGCCCAGCGCTCTGCCCGTGTGCTTCGGGTACCTCTGGCCCCGGACCGTGCTCACTTTCCTCGGAGGAAGTTCACACGCACCCTCAGGCCCAGGAGTCTCTGCCCCTGCCCCTGGGGCATGGCCCGGCTCGGCCTCATCAGTGCCACCGCCTGTCTCCCCGGCAACGGGGTCTGTGCCCGCCCCTCCCGCCTGCCCCTTGTGGCCGCAGCCCTACAGACCACAAACCCATGCCACAGCGGTGGCTGGGATTCCCCTGGTGAGGCGACGGTCTGGCGAGTGGCCTCGGAGCCTTCTCCGCGGCAAAGCGGGAGATACCGTGCATGAGCCACGCCGCTCTTCAGCTGCAGCCCCAGCCCCAAGTTTGTGTGGTAGCCCAAATGTGTTCCTCATAGCCCACTTCCTGTTCCCCTACATGATGGCTGCTGTACCCACTGAAGGCTTCCTTCTTGCACTTTAAGCCAAGATATCCTTCTTCACACAGGCCACAAGTCCCCGGTAAAGAGCTCCCTTTGCAGGGCTCAGGGCAGTCTGGGCAGTACCAGCTACTGAGGGCTCGAGTCCTCTCAGATGACCTTGAGGGCAAAAGAGTCGCGTGTGGAAGGCAGCGCAGAGACTTGTGAGGCAGAAAAAAAAAGGCACTGAGGGAAGGTAGAGATGAGGAGGGCAAACCAACCGACCACGCAATATTCGTCTTTTCTGACAGCCAGTGCTGGTGGGAGCTCCACTTCTTGCCGGACGATCCCTTGGGATACAGATCCTGGGGTCTGGCCAGCCTCAGGGACAGTTCAGTGCTGTGGGGGAGCTTCTGGGAGATCTCTGGCCCAAGCCAGTGAGCGGCCACCACCCTTTGCGTCTGCCCAGAGGAGACTCCTCAGCCTTCCAGGCCAGGAGAGCACTGGCAAAAGACTCTGAGCCAAGTGGAGAGAGCTTTAGTACGATCTGGAGAGCTGAGTAACTAACTCGCCACAAGAGCTTTCCTTCCTCACTCCTCCAGTAGGGAAGTCCCATAAATCACCAGCCCAGCCATAGGCCAGGTGAGAACTGCCCAGGAGAGGGGCTCCCCTGCTCCCTCTACTCCTGGGTGCCCCTCTCTGGCACCTCCAAAGCTGCCCCACAGCCACTTGCATTTTCCAACCCCACCAAGAAAGGGCTCAGACTGGCTTGGAAAAAGGCCATTTATTGTCGAAGGACGGCGGGAGACAAACGACACCTAGACGTGTTTGAGGATATGTCTCTGACTTTATTTTCCAGACATGATCTTTTATATGCTCCGTAATTAGCTGATGCATATTCCAGGGCCTGAGCTCATTCATTGGTTAGCTGTTACTTCATCTTGAAAACAATGGTGGACATCCTCTTATCTTTTACCTTGCTATATTCCTGTTCATGCTTATGACCTGTTAAACTGTCATCTATGCTTATGACCTGCTAAGCTGTCATCTATGCTTATGACCTGCTAAACTCTTATCAATGCTTAGTCAGACTCTTTGTCTGCAAAGATCATGGTATTACTGGGTTCTGTTAGATATAATGAGTTCTTACCAGTCTCTGCTCATCTGTCGCATGGCCACGTTCTGTGAGCCATGCCTCCATACTAAATCTCTCCACAATTTATTGCCATGGGAAAAGGCCATTTCCACTGTAACATCCCAGCTTCCAAAGCTGCTTTATCTTCTGGAGGCAGCACACCAACAAAGAGCTGAGGAGCTCAGGAGAAAGATGTTGGGCCATGTGTGCCATTTAGGTGCAGTGCTGAGGCCCTGTACTGTGCCCCAGCCACCGAGAGCCTGTGAGCAGATGGGATGTGTGAGCCCAGGCCAGGCTCAAAGGTCACTTCTGTGCCCTGTGCCGGGCAGCCCAGAACTGGAGCCAGTCCTGCCACTGCTGCCTTCCCAGTGTAGCACGGAGGGGAAGGATCCCCTCGCCCACCCTGTGGGCAGCACTCCCCGAGCCCTGGGCAGGAGCAGAGGTTGCCCTTGGCCAGGGCTGGAGCACCGCCATGGCTTGGCCTGAGCAGCACCTTTCAGCCAGCAGTGCCACCCTCAATGGCTGCCCTGGGAACATGGCCTTTGACTCGGCATTGATGCAGAAGCAGGTGCCGTGGTTATGTGGGAACCAAGGGCCTGGGCCCCCACCCCAGAACATCACTCACAGGACGTCCCTGCCCGTGTCTGGGGTGCACAGGTGCTGATGTCATGGAGGCCATTGTGACCTGCAGGGCCAAGCCACCTATAAAAGGACACTGGGCTCAGGACAGGTGTCAGTGCGACCTGGTGAGGTGAGGACAGCACACGGGAGGGATGGGGCTGGTGCAGGGCTGCCAGGGGAGCAGGGGGACCCCACACGGAGGGGCTCTGGGTCAGTGCCACAAGCTCACCCGCCTCTTGCTTCTCCCTCACAGTGACCAGAGGAGCACTTTGAAGAGAGAGCCCAGAGCTTCTAGAAGAGTTATTCTCTCGACGCTCAACGCTCACGTGCACCATGTCTGCGAGCACAGAGCGAGGTGAGAGCAAAGTGTCCCTCCCGCAGCCCGGCAGAGGGGCTGTGTGGGGACACTCAGCGTGGGGCCGAGAGGGGCAGAGGGGGAAGCCGGAGCTCCCCAGCCACCCCAGGCCAGGGATCCTCCTTCCCTCAGCAAGCGGGAGCCAGGCTGGGCAGGGGGCAGCTACTGGGACCCCCCTGCCTGCAGTGTCCCCTCTTCTCCAAGACTTTGAGAGCCCTGCCCCTCAGCCAGCTGGGCAGGGACAGAGCAGGTCCCGGGGACAATCACTCAGAGACGCTTCCCCTGGCCCCTCAGAACTCCTCATTCCGAGTGACATTTGCTCTCTCCCCTCCAGTATGCATGCTGTGTGGCCGGCCAGAGGGTGACCTGGACGTCTGCGGTCCCATGCTGGAGGCACACGGCATCTGTGCCCATGCCTATTGCCTGGTGAGTTACCCTGGGGCTCCCTCTGGCGTTCCAACAGGCAGTCCCTGCCTCGCTCCCCTCAACAGCTCCTTGTCTTTTCTCTTCTGCAGTTGTTTGCCAACGGCCTCTCTGGCCAGAGAATCCAGAGAGGAGGACTCATGGGCATTCGTTCCACACGTATTCGACGTGTGATCGTGAGAGCAGCGCAGAGGGTGAGTACTTGATAAGAAGAGGGAGATTTGTGCCAAGAGTGGAGCAGGAGCTTAGACCAGACCCCAGGAAAAACTTCCCAGCCCTTCCAACCAGCTCTGGGACAGAAGTCTTGCTCCCAGCAGCTCCACAGAGCAGATCTGTAGGGTGTGACCCAGCAGTGGTCCCATCCTGCCCACTACCGAGAGGCTGGGGCTGGCTGTGGAGGCCCCAAAGCTGCCGCTGATGGGGGCTGCTCTGCTCTTTCCAGCACTGCTTTGTCTGCCGTGAGAGAGGGGCCACCATCACCTGCCGGGAGAGGGGATGCAACCGCAGCTTCCATCTCCCCTGTGCCATGGAGGGTGAATGCATCACCCAGTTCTTCCCTCCATACAGGTATCTCTGCTCCCTTGCTCCCCTCCTCCCAGGAAGAAGAAGAACCCAACACTGCTCACCTCCCATCCCTTTCCTCTTTTCCCCAGCTCCTTCTGCTGGGAGCACCGCCCAGAGCTGGCAGTGGATGTGGTCCCAGGGGACAACACCAGCTGCCTCATCTGCATGGAGCCTGTGGGAGACAGACTCTCCTACAGCACCATGGTGTGCCCAGCATGTAGAAATGCCTGGTTCCACAGGAGCTGCATCCAGGTAGGAGCCATTCCCTCACCTGTGCAGCACAGCAGTCTCTCAGCAGCTCCAGGGCCTCACTCAGGCTCCTTCTGCTTCTCCTACAGGAGAACGCAATACACGCTGGTATTGTGTGTTTTGTGTGCCCGGCCTGTAGAGAAAGGGATCTGTTCCTCCTGGAAATGCTGGTTATGGGAATCCTGATCCCATTAAGGTTGGTGTCGTCCTGCACAGCTCAAAAGTCTCACCATGCCACGCCAGGGGCTGTCCCAGCAGTCCTGGCCATCCACTGTCCCCTGAGTCTGAGCTTCAGCTTCCTGGAGGACTGGGAAACAGGGCAGCAGGGGAAGAGAAGGGATGCCCTGAATCTGGTCTATGCTGGGGCAGCAGGGACTCAGCAATTTTGCTTTCTCCATTAGCCTGCCATCGTGGATCACAGAGGATTCTCCAGAGCCAGAGGAGAGGCACAGCCGCTGTGATGCCAGGGAGTGCCTCTGCCCAGGAGGCAGGGAGCAGGTGGAGGAAGAGGGGTAAGTTGCCCAAGCTGCACCCTGGGGCTCTGCACGGGATCTGTCTCACCAAGGGCAGGAAGCAGAAGGACAAAGAACTAGAGCTATGCTGGACAATCCTGTGCTACAGCCACTTTGTCCTCACACTCATCATCAACCCATTTGCTTCCCCAGGTCCTGGCAACTGCTCCTGTGCAGCTCCTGTGCTGCCGAGGGCACTCACAGAGCCTGCTCCAACTTGGGGGACAGCACAACCAGCTGGCAGTGCGCCGGCTGTGCTGGACCCAGCACCGGTAAGAGGCAAGGCAGCCAGGTGCCCTCCTGGGCAAAGGGAGGGCCCAGGCTGGGCTTGGCAAAGCCTTTGTGCTTCAGGAGAGCTGGAGGCCACACTCTGGCATGTCCTGACTCAGGCCTGAGGAACCATTCCCTTGACTTTCCTGCTTCCGCTTACAGCTTCCAGCGTCACCTCGGAGCTCACTGGCTCCAGCTCCCCAAGCCAGGAGGAGGTGGGGGACTCCCGCTGCTCCCCAGCCCTCGAGAGCAGTGACACAGCAGCACTGAGAGCTGAGAGCATCTCCCCCAGCCAAGCAGCAATGGGGCCAACCCACAGCCCTCCTGCCCCTGAGACCAGGGGCGAGGGCTCCGTCAGGCAGCTGCCATCAGAGGCCTCCCACAGCTCCCCAGCCCTCGAGAGTGGCCGCCGCTCCACTCCCTCAGGGCCCATGCGGGTGCGACATTGCTCTCATTCGCAACGCCAAGCCCAAACACCATATAGCCGGCCCAGACGACGCCGTGGCAGGGGGCACTCAGCAGCACAGAGGGCTGAGAGCACTCAGAGCAGTGAGGGCAGCGAGAGCAGCTCCCCCAGCCAGGAGGCAGCAGCAGAGGCCTCCAACTGCGCTCCAGTGCTCGAGAGCGGCCGCCGCTCCACTCCTCCAGGGCCTGTGCGGGTGCGAGATCACTCCCGTTCACAACGTAGAGCCCAAAATCCCTATAGCTGGCCCAGACGACACCGTGGCAGGGACAGCACAGCAGCACCGAGGGCTGAGAGCAACTCCTCCAGCTAGGCAGCAGCAGGGGTCTTCCATAGCTCGACTTCCATAGTCTTCCAGAGCTCAACAGCGGCCCCAGCTCCACGCCTCCTGGGCTCACCACGCAGATGTGAGGCCGCTGCTATTTGTGACATTGGGCAAAACTCCTTCCAGCTGGCCCCAGTGAAGCAGGACGTGATATGTGCCTTCCTGAAGTTCTGTCCCTGATCCCCCTCTACTGGCACAATAAAGTTTTCTCTTAACCCCTGCACTCTATTTGTCACGTGAAGATTTCTGTAGATGTGCTACTACAGTAACCCGTGAACATTCCCGCCTTCCCCAATTCCTCAATTCCTGCTTCCCAACATGATAGCTGCTTTACCCACTGAAGGCTTCCTTTTTGCACTTTAAGCCAAGAAGTCCTTCTTCATAGAGGCCATAAGCCTCTATATGAAAAAAGGAATTTCCTCCTGGGGGCTCAGGAGGGTCCAGGCAGTACCCTCGACTTGAATCCCTCTGTGCCGAGACAATGCCATGACAGGAGGCACACAGCAGCACTGCAGGCTGACAGCAGCGAGAGCAGCTCCCCCGGCCAGGCAGCATCAGAAGCCTCCAGCCAATCTCACCTGCTCCAGAGCGGCCGCCGCTCCCGCCATTCTGGGTCTGTACAGGTGCGAGGTCGCTCCCGATCAGGACGTCAGGCTCAAACTCCTGACAACCAGCCCAGACAACGCCGTGGCAGGAGCCGCACAACAGCACCAAGGGCTGAGAGCAGCTCCCCCAGCCAGACGGCAGCAGGGGCCTCCCGCAGCTCCACAGCGGGCAACAGTGGCCACCGCTCCAGTACTGGGCCCATGCGGGTGCGAAATCACTCACAGTTGCAACGTCGAGCCCAAGGACCATACAGCAGGCAGAGATAACACCTTGGCAGGAGCTGCAGAGTAGCACAGAGGGCTGGGAGCAGCAACTCCAACATGGCAGCAACGGGGACGTACCACAAATCTGTACAGCGGCCAAGGCAATGAAAGACCTGACATGTGCCATCCCCACCTTCTGGCCCTGATCGCCTTCAATAAGTTATTTAAGCTCACTCATTTCTTATGAGTGAGCTGTTTCAGCCACCTTTTTCATGTAGGTCTTGTTGGTTTGCGAAACATTCCTTGGCTATGGCAGGAAGTTAAGTGAATCTGGTACCTGACAAGCGCCATTTATCTCTTTTATCAAGGGAAACCAAGAGCAATATTCACATCAGTTGCTATATTTTTTTTGATGTAGAGTTTGATATATAGCTCAATATCTCTCTTGCACCACTTATTTCGGGAAACATGATGTTGGTAGCATTTAGGCGAAGAGCAAACAAGCATACTTACCTTAACAGCAACTGTACATTTAAAGGAGAGAAAAAAAAAATTAAAAGAAAAAAAATTGAGGCAATTGTGTTCTTCCTTATTCCTTGAAAGAAAAAAAGCAGCATCTTTTTCACTGTCGTTTTGCCCATCTGTTTTGAAACCCCCCAAGAAAGCTGTCCTTGATAGCATAGGCATTTATTTTTGGTTTCAGCTTACACTGCTCCAGAGCTTGCACAGCAAGATCAGGGATTGCTCTAGTTTGTCAGTCTGAATGTTGCACTTAACGAGGAGCAGAAAACTCCACACGGTGGCAGTGGTCTGCATAAACATATGAAGACTGTCGTATTCACCATTCACTTCATAAAAAAGCCTTTCTAAAGCTTCTGTATGTTTGTCACTAGAAAGACAAATTATGCTAAAACTAGAGACAGACAACATTGTCTGCAAGAAAATATGTATGCTTTCTGTATTCCTCAGTGCTGGTGCCAGGAGAGGCCACTAAAATACACCCAGAATCCAGGAGAAACTGGAAGGAGGTGAGGGACAATGATCCTCGAGTACAGGAAAGGTTACCCCGACCCATTCCTGTTCTAATAAAACCCATGTCTTCCATCAGGAAACTGATCAAGGAGAAACATAACCACTCTTGTTCTTCATATATGTTACTCTGCATGATGATGAAGATGTTATTATAAAGCCAGTTTCTCCATTTGCAACTTTCCATTACCCAGTGCAGCCTTTATCCTGTTCTACTGACAGCTTTGTACAATTTAAAGACAAAAGCATGTGGAGGAATGTTGGACAGAGAGCTCCTGGAAGAGTCCTCATTACTTGAGCAAGCCCAACTCTACTCTTAAGACCCAATTTTTATACAGTCCCAAACATCCCAACATACAGCTTACATTAAAAGCAGCTATAGAAGGTTGGAGCTTGAGTGGTTTTCAGCTCGTCTGCAAATAAATCATTAGATTGGTATCCATCATTTACCATTCTATCTCTGCCTGTCCTAAAAAGCAACTACTGCATATATCATAACTTCTGTCATTGTTTATCACAGTGCAGTCTGTTATCATCCTTGAACAAACCTCTCCTGAGCACCCATGAGCTGCAGGATTTGGCCCACTTAAATCTAATAATAGAGACAAATTTCTTCTGAAGTCTTTCCGGTGTTAGTAACTCAAACAGTTACCTTTTTTTTTTTTTTTTTAAGATTTGGCTTTATTGCTTTGTTTTTAAGGCTCAGATAATTGAGTAGATGTATATTTATATTGTCTTCCTTATTTAATCATGCCTGTTATTTAAAACCTAATAATAAACAATGACATTATTACTCAAGTACTTAGGATATCCATAATCTAAATTAAGATCTAGTACAAATGATTGCTTATTCTGACTTCATGGCTAAATAAACAGCAGTAAAAACAATGAGGACAGCAAATAAGCCCTTACTCTCCCATCCTCTGCCGAGTGTCAAGACTTACAGTATGCCTTAAAGGTGGGTAATGCAGACATCAATATCAAGGATGGGAAAGCATGACAGAAAGGCAAAGCCTACTTGTATAATTTTGGACACAAAGGTCCTGGTATACAAGCAAGACAAGGCCTTAGGGAAGATATAACATCTTTATTGCACATAAAGGATAAGCTGGTACAAAGAAGTAAGTATTCAGGCTCAAAATGCTTTCTCAGCTTGTGTGCTCTAAAGCTCGTCTGCTTTTTCCAAGTATATCATTAGATCTCAGGAATTATATTATCTCTCCCTGCAGACTTTATAGTGCTTAAAATGTCAACTCTTCTTGAAGTTGTCTGCTTTGTACCTTCCATCTGTTCCCAGAGATGAAGATGCTGCCCACCACTGCTTCCCACCCCTCCCACAACAATGTGGGGAAAAGTACACTTGCAGATAAGAGTTTCCAAATAAATTATGGCTTTTAGATTAACAGTAACCTCATTTCCACAGCTCAAACTAGTGGCAGAGACCAGAGAGTATGGGTATCACGCTCTTACCATATGAAATTCTGTTTATAGCATCCAGCTCTCAGAGTAGGCACAAGAAAAAGTTACCAGTTATTTCAGTGCAATATATGTACAGTAAAATCAGTCTAAAATCCTTAAGAAAAGTCTTCTAATAGCAAAAAAAAAAAAAAAAAAAAAAAAAGAGTTAGGAGGTAAGAGTTGGTGGGTGTAGCACAATTAGTTTCAGGTCTTCCCAAAAGAAACAAGAAAAACTAAAGCAAACAGGAAATATCCTAACGTCATGTTTTAGATGCTTAGGCAGTGTTTTTATTAGAACTGGAAAAAAAAATCAGTCATTTTTGTTCATGCAATGTAGGTTAAGGGAGGGTATACTTCCCATTTTGGAGAAGAGAGCAAGGCAGAGGGAGTGCAGCTGATTTGCTCAGCCACATGAAGTCCATAAGCAGCACAGGGAATTAAACCTTGGTCTCTGCCCATACCACAACTGGCCTCTGGCCTTTGGGCAGAGCATCCCCATGAAGAGTCAACAACTAAACCGATCTCCTGGGTAAAAGTCCTTCCATATTTTTATAGAGGGCAGAAGGGAGGAGAGGCCTTTCTGCCAACGAGGCATCTTTTAAACCATTTTGCACCATTCTACCAGGGTAAGGTGGCCTTACAGTGAGGACAGGTACAATTTATATCTACTGAAATTCATGTATACACTGCTAATGTGGGATAGAGTGGCCTCAGCAGCAAGGAAAACAAGGCCCAAGAACTCAGTTGCCATCTTCTGAGCTGGCCTTCATCTCAGCAGCACACAGGCTGTGCCACCATCCAAACACAGGGACAAGGTCACAGACAGGTATAGTGACACCTGCATTCCCGTGCGAGATAAAATTTTCATGCCAGGCACAGATGGAGAAGATGCAGCCTCCTGGACACTGCTGCTACCTGGGGCAGCCCAGCCTTGAGCAGCCCACTCACACTGTGCACTCATATGGCAAATGCCAGCCGTGCTCAAGCACTCCAGAGCACCAGCAGGAGGTCCACCCACTCCTTTGGCTGCTTTCTTCACCATTATGTCAGTCTGTTCTGCACTGGTGAAGCCAGTTAGCTCCCCATCACAGCCCTGTACTCATACAGTTAAAAATATTCCTTCCATCTGTTCCTGCCAGCTTTCAACAAGGGAGAGTTTTGCTTTGCTCCATTTTTTAAAGCCAGCCACATGCCATACTGAGATGACTTCACACAAGTCTGTAGATCAACCCTGCCAAGAACCCAGAACTGAACTTGCATCCACTGAACCACCATAAACCTCAGCACTTATGGACTGAGGGATGCAATTCCTGGCAGTGATGCCCTAAAACGGTGCTTTCCAACTCTCTGCAGTGGAAAGCCTCCAAAAGCACGTCTGTCCCAACCCTCAGTCTCAGATGTGTACATCACCTCACAAGGAGCTGGTGTTGACTGAGTGGTGAACAGCTCATCCCTGCTGTCCTGCTGTTATTGATGTGCATTTCTCTCCTCTATGGCTGAGAAAACGTGGGCACAGCAGAATGAATGCAATGCCTGGAGGGGTGCATTCCCTGACTGGTGCTAATTAAAAGTAGGTTATGAACCATTCAGTGAATTGGTTTAGGGTCCTTAAAATTTGACAGTGTTAAGGCCAGCTTTAAACATCTATTGTGCTTGCTAGCTGATCATGAGCTGACAACACGGCTGAGATAACTGCAGCTAGGTCAGTCATTGCTTTTACCAGCTGCACTAAAAAGTGTCTTAATTTTCCCACTGGTTTTCTTTTCTGTGTGGTTCCTCCATTTACTCCTTTATGCTCATCCTCTCAGGCAAACTGATAATGCTCAGGCAAACCATCCCAGGGAGCAATTTTCTTTCCTCTGCTGTTTTTCCACACACAAAAGAAAGCCAAGACTGAGAGTGCTCAGAGATCCAAGACAGGCCCACGTGCTTCTGCTTTTCCTCTTTATATAGTAGAAATACTGCACTGATTTCATCCCTATCACAGGTTTGTTGCCTTCAGCAGTACCATACCAGAAACAAGTACTTTGCTTTCCCTATGCTTTCCCAGGATGCCCACAGAGGAAAATTAATGTTCATATGTCCACATGCAGACCACAGGCCTGGACATGGGGATGACTGTCAGCCTCTGAACCTCTGCTGCTGCTGCTGCTGCAGAAGTTGAACACATCACAGCAAAATTGTACCACAACACCCTGAAGGACACAGGAGCAAAGTGTGCCTGTGGGGCAGGGTAGGCATGGAGGGTTATAATGATCCCAACTGGAGCTGAGTCAGGTCGTCAAAACCGACCTCCTCCATACTCAAAGAAAAACCTCATGCAAATCACTATTTCAATGCCTCCTTCTCTTCCCATATGTAGATATTAACACTTGCAGACATTTCCCCCATTTTTTCCTGAGTTAAGTAACTGTTCATTGCTCCTAAGATAGCCCTTAGAGGACAAGAATGAAGGGCAGTAGCAGTTTCCTCAGGAAGCTCAAAAAACCATCTTTTTGTCTAATCCAGGACACTACTCCAATAAACAGTGACTCAGAGCATCTCCCACATTTCTGAGAATCTTTATACATATTATGGGTCCTGGGATTATTAATTGATACTTAGCAAGGAGGCTTCCAACAAAAAAGCCAAGCTTTGTTTGAGATAAAAGATTATCTTTCATCTCAGCATCAAATTAAAATGTGAGGATTATGAAAGCTGCCATCATTTCTGTGAAAATGGTGTGCATGAAATGACCAGGAAAAAAAGCCTGCAGTGCACCAAGGCTGCCCACACCTTCAGTCAGAGGCTGTGCTGCTGTCTCCATCACCCAGCCCAGTTTCTCTGGGAACTTCATCCCTCCAAGGGCTTGTGGCAAACTCCTGGCCCCTTGTCACTCAGCACAGGATATTCTTGGCAAGAGTGATAAGGGCACTTGTTCCAAATAAGAAGAAAGCTAGAAACTGGTTTGTCTTGGCACTCTTGGAGCCAAGCAAATCCACCAAAACTCATAGAGCTGAACACAGCGGGCAGGGAGAGAGGAAAACCCACAAAAAATCCCAAATGAAGCAACAGTGAACTCCTGACTGCCTGTCTTGCCAGTACCAGCAAAATCTCATTGTAGAGCAATGATGATGAAATACATTGAAAGGAAGCAAAACAGAACTGATGAAAGAACTTGAAATGTTTATGCTAATATAAAGTTTCAGTTTCAAATTCCATACAAGCATTTCAAACAAGAGCAGTGCCAGAAAATTTGCCACTTGCAAATTGCAAAATGATCTTAAGGTTTAGCTTTTTTTTTTTTTAAACCCAAACACCAAACCCTTACTCCCCAGTTTTTCATTACATCCTGTGAAGTTTGCAGAACAGGAAAAAAAAATTTTTCATGGTTGGAAAAAAAAACAAACAAAAAAAAACAAGCTTCAGCTTGCCTGTGAGACAAACCTGTGTTAGACCTATGAGCTCCTTCAGATTGCAGGCTGCCCAAAACCCCAGGTTGGGGAAACAACATAGTCCCAGCAGAGAGGCTGCAGCACAGCTGCACGTGCTGTGTTTTACACCATGGAGGACCCACCCTCCTGCTTTCACAGCTACTACACATGTATGCACCAGCGAGGCACCCATATGCACAGAATGAATAATTTAGCACTTTGAAAACAAAACAAAAACCCCAAGAAAGCTCTAGTCCTGGTTCTATTCCAAACACCTATTATTTAGTCTGACTGTCCCCATTTCATTTCCTCCACTTTGATCAAGTAATGGCCAAGAAAAGCAATTACCAGCATAAGAAAAATATATTCCTGCCATCTTTAAACTGTTGTGGTAAGTGTAAATGCTTTACTATGATAACAGAGAAAATATTTCTTCACTGGCTAAGATGAGAAACAAGAGGGAAAAAGGCAGGAGGAGGTAGGGGAAAAGCTATTATTTTATTAACTAATTAGATCAGTGTTAAAAGAAAATAAGCCTGCCTGCAAATCTCCAGGTTATTGATTCTGAAGATGAAGCTGTAGCATACAATGGAGATAATGAAACACCTTGACTTGAATTTGAAAATGGCCAGTGCTGCCTGGACAGGGGATAGAAAATCATCTTGTTAGTGTAATGAAAGGAGGGGAAAAAAATGTAAAAAAAAAATCACTGCCAACTGACAGGCTTGAGAAAATCGTGACTGCAGGTAGCAACTGGTGTTGGACTCTTTTTTTTAGTCTTGCAGGACCAGCACATGAAAGAGAAGATGAAATCTCCCACCATTCCCTTAGTTTTTGTGGTCAGTTTTAAATGGATCTTAGGAAGAAGTTCTTCAGTAGGAGGGTGGTGAGACTCTGGAACAGATTGCCCAGAGAAGCTGTGGCTGCTCCCTCCCTGCAGGTGTTCAAGGCCAGGTGGGATGGGGCCTTGAGCAAAGTTGTCTGGATGAGAGGTATCCAATGGCAGGGAGGTTGGAGAAGATCATCTCTAAGGGCCCTTCTAACCTAAGCCGTTCTATGATCACTTATCCTAATGTGCTCCATGTCCCCACTTCCACAGTTCTACACAGCCACCTATACCACTGATTAAAAACCAACCAACCAACCAACCAGCAAAAACCCCAAGCTGGTCTCCAGTCACAACAGGGTTAAATAAAGCCAGGATGGTCTGCAGCCACAACAGGGTCAAAACCAATACAACTACTTTAACACCAGCTCTGGGCTGAGCCAGACCTTGCCCTGACAAAGGCCCCTCACACCTTGCCCCAGCAATGCCCCATGCTGCCCTGAGCTGTCCCTTGTGTTGGTGATGCTGATGGATAAGGACATCAGCTGAAAAAACCACAATATCCTCTCAAAAAACGAAACATGCAGAAAACATGCAGAAACAAATACTTAGCATTAAACTCTGCATTTGACTTTTTCTACAGTGGTGCTCCCAGACAGAGGGGAAACACACCACTGTGAAACAAATAAATAAATAAAAATCAGTGGAATTTGGGAAAATATAAATCATCATATATTAGTGATTTCCCAGGGTGCTCATTCAGTGACACACTCTGCAAAGTCCCAACAGTGCACAGCACAGCTGCCTCCCAGACCTGCAACCCTGCCCAGTTTCAAGCCATAGTGTAATTTACAATAATGTTATTCTTCAGATTCTGGACTAGCCAGGCAGTGGTTCTCCCAGTGGATTAGTGAGCTGCTAACACCAGGGCAGGCTCTGAAGCACCAATGAAAAAGGGTTGATGGATTTTTGGATGCTTCTCATTTTGACCTGTGCCCCTTTAAAAGGGAGGGAAGTGATGAAATAAAAACATCTTGGCAGCAGGGTTAAACAAAGCAACCTACAGAATGGAACTAGAGAAGAGGAGAGGCTACAAGCAGAATTCACAAAAGGGAGAGATGGGTTAGGAGAACCAAAGTTAGCAACTCCACTGTGGAGTCTGGGGAATTCCAAGGATGGGAGAGATGGGGCTGACAGGGGCTTTCACGGTCCTGGGCTGGTAAATACAACAGCCTTCCATGTGCCAAAGACTTCAGCTCTACCCAGGTGGTGTGCACCCCTTCTTCAGATGTTCACCAATCCGAATCACTGAATACACAAAGAAACCCCCCCAAGCCCAACCACTAACAAACTAACTCTCCCGCAACACCTCTAACAAGGGATGCAGGACTGATGGAAGGATGAGGGACCCTCCAAACACAGCCTGGCAGCTCTAAAACTGTCTGTCAGCTCTGAGTGTCCTTCTGGAGGCCTGGCCCCCACCCTCTTCTGATCACTTGATTTCCAGGCTGAAAGACAGAGTTTTGAACAATACCTATTTGGAGTTGTCACAGTTTTAAATGGCCTTCATTCACAGTCTTAAATGGCCTTCATTATTATATATGTTGGAGTCTCCCAGATGTGATTCAGGCAACATTACAAACATCTGTCACATGTGCCTTTGTTCCCCTCCCCAAAGGAAAATCAAGTTACGATTAAACCAGTGCCTTCACTTCCCCCAGCCCATTCACTCAACAGAGCTCTGCATCAACAGCTGTTGGGAAACAAGTATTTTTCTAAGGAAATAATTTTCAGGGTTATTGAGGTTGAGAGTTTTGTTGGTTGGCTGTTTGGTTGTGGGGTTTTTTGGTTTGTTTTTTTTGATAGAAGTATCTGAGTTAGCAGAAGACATACACTGAACAGCCCACAGCAGCTGTATGCTTGTGACACCCTGGCCATCAATGCAAGGGAGGATCTACCCTCTTCTATACTGCATCTGGCTGCAACCAGCAATTCTGTAATCACAATGAGTCACAAACCCCCTCTAGAGTGTAGCCTGCTAGAGACCACAGTGCTCTAAGTCACCATCATGCACCCAGAGAAAGGCATCTCCACCCTCCCAGTCTCTCAAGACATTTGTATCTCCATTTTGGATGCATTTTCCTTAAACTGGAGCAGCTGCCATGTTTCATAATTACATTCTAGAACTAGCAGCATGGAGGAAAGTTTAGTACTTTGCATCTTTTGCTATTATGAAAAAAAAATAACTAGATTTTAGACATTCAGATCTCTCTCAGTGAGATTTCCTGTATTGCTTTAGTTACAGACCATTACCACTGAAAGGAGTCTCCGGACTGCTTTCCATCTGCCTTCTCACATGCTGTACACTGACTAACCGAGGCCCAGACCACTTGTAAATCCAAGTTATCATGCTCAGGACCAGCTCTTCACCCAGAGGGAGACCAGATACTTTCCCATGAGGTTACTCTGGCTCTCTTCTTTCAAACAGCACAGCAGCTCCCCCAAGCCCTGCATCACCAGTTCAGTCCCTCCATTCCACTGTCACCATCACACCCCAGATCCCCACCACTGTCACCATCACACCTGAGCTCCTCATCATTGTCACCACCACACCCCAGCTCCCCATCACTGTCACCATCACACCACCCCAAGCTCCAGACAATGAAGCCATGCAGCTATCAGTGTGTGTTGTTAGTAGGATTCCTGCCTGCCACACAGAAGCCTTGCTAGTGTTCAAAGAATCTCCCCCTGTCCCTCCCCTCACAGCAGGCAGGGCACCACAATGGCAGCCTTGTCCTTTGCAGCCCCAGCTAAAAAAGAAAATCCACAGCAGCTGTTAGAATCTTTAACCCCACCATAAGAGGAGCCTCAGCTCACAGGGCATCCCTATCACCTCCTGTACTGGAATGGCTGAGTGAGGCTCTGCACTGGGGGGTGGCTGGAGGAAGCTCACCTTTGGGAGTTGGATCAATAATCTTTATGGGTCCCTGCCAACTCGAGATATTCCATGATTTCCCCACAATGCCAGCAAGTGATGATAAGAGCCCACAGGGCAATCTGGGGACAAGGATGACACCAAGTTGGCCTGCTTTTGCCATTCAGCTCCTCCAGCATGTGCCAGGGGACACCAGGCAGGAGCCCTGGAAGGGTGAAACTGACCCAAAGGGCTCCAAAAGTCTGGGACAGTCCTACACTTTGACTGCTATTTACAGAGGACATGCAAGAGAAAGAATTGTGTTTCAGAAGACAAAAGGCTCAAGTTTGTAACTTCAGTTTCACACCACTGAGACAGGATTTAATTATATCCTAGTTTTCAATAGCCACTTCAAAATGTCTCTGTGATGCACAGAACACTGAAAGTGGGAAAATACTTTTTCTTTAACCTCAAAATCTATTTTTACTCCAGAATCCTAATTCTCCCTGGCTGGAACTTTTTCATCCTTCTGGCATGGATGGGAGCAATGGAAAAATGAAGATTAAAAAAACCACGAACCAACCCAAAAACTAATGCGGAAGATCAACCAGGACACCCCAGTTGAGCTCTAGAGAATAAGGACCCTATATCCCACAAACCTGATGAAAGCAGCTCCTCAGCTTGTAAAGCTCTGAAGGAAAATACAAAACTTACACACAGTGGACATCAATTTTAACCACACAATTTTAACTCCAGACTTTATCCCAAATGAGCAGCACCCTTGCAGAGGAGCCAGCCCTACGCGGCCATGTTACAGCCATGAGGTGAGGCCTTCATGCAGCTGCCTACCTCACAGGATGATCCAAACCAGAGAATCCCCGAGTTTAAAATCTGCTTCTGGTTTAGGATCTGACAGAAAGGAGGATGAAAAACAAACAAACCACATGGAGAGGGCTCTGTTTGTGGGGCCTTGAAGCCCAAGTGAGCCCTCAGCCCTGCCAGCTTCACAGTGTCCCTGGGGTGCAGAGGGTGGGAGAGGAGGAGGAGGAGGCCCCAGCACTGTGGCCATGGCCCCTTCCCCAGAAAGGGACAGCCAGCACCTGCACTGACACACATGCTGCTTTTTACATACAGACTGGAAAACACCTCCTCCCTGGCATGGAAAGGAAACAATTAAAAACATAAGGTAAAAAGACCTTTCTTACCCACCTCCTGCTATTTCAGCTCTATGTTGTGTGGATACCAGTCAAAAGAAAAACTGATATTTCACTCAGTCACAGACACGGAGGTTACTGTTTCCTCTTCCTTCCAGTGATGCACTTGGATCCTCCTCAGATTCTGGGGATCTCTGAAGGAAGACAGCAGCCAAGCCCGGAGAGGCCACATTTCATAGAGCCAGGAGCAAGGAACCTGTAAAGCTAAGCAGCACATGCACTCTTCGGACAGGTCACATTAAGGCCATTTCCAATGTTGGGAACACGCTGATAATTTGAGTTTTCACACAGATATATGCCTCAAGTCTGCTGTGACTCTTGATTAGGTTTGCAGCTGTTGTCTTCCTCATGAATTTATCAGCTTGGGAAGCTGTTCTTAATTCACCTTCAGGCAAGGATTGGAGGAGGAGCCACAAAGAAGTTGAGGGAATAAATAACAATTATATAACTAACTTGTTAGAAATGGAGAAAGAACGAACAAGTAAAGAGAAATCTGGCTGTTCAGGAGAGAATTCAGGAAGATTATTGATGCTTTAAGAAAGGGTAAGAGGTCATAAAAGAGAGTCCAGGCCTGAACACTTAACTGAGATCTCTTTTGGGCACATGGATACACGCTCTCATTCCCTGTCTGGGTTGCCCAACTTAATTGAGGTGGAAGGAGCACTGCTGAAGAATGGAACTGGGCCTGCTGGGAGCCAGACTAAACTCCAGCCCAAAGCCATTGTGACCCAGTGAAAGTACATCCTTACCAGTCAGAGGGTCTCTGGTGGACATGTCTTGTCCAAGTTCAATCATGAGCACTGTCCTGAGGAAAGGCAAAGGCTGGGTTACCAACTGTCCCTGCACTGCAGCTCCTGCTAAACCAGTTTTGCACATTTGGGTTGCTGAGAGATAAAAGATCCTCTGGTTATTTTTGGAACAGGAGAATGTGAAATTATCTGATACAAACCTTTCCTTTGCTTTGAACACTTACACCAAGCAACTATTTCTAACCCTTCTAGCAACTATTTAAACTAATAGTTGCTTACACCAAGCAACTATTTCTAACCCTTCTAAATGCCTACAGGTGCTGATGAAGATGTTTTTTTAATAACATAGCATTTTTCTTATAAACAGTATGCAAAGCCTTTGCTAAAACTTTCTTCATCAATTACCTGTCTAGAAAATGAAAAGTCAGTGTTGCAAACTGCCAAATCCTTACTATGATTGACTGTGGTTGGTTTCAGTCAGCAAAAGGTCTCCAAGTAACTAATGGCTTGTCCATTTGGTCCCTGACAAGAAAGACTGTCAAGGCTTGAACATAATTTACACTCAATCAAATATGAATGCTGGTGGAAAACTTGGGGTTTTAGTGACTCTTGATGTGCCCCACAGGCATATGGAGAAATGTATCAGCCCTGAACAGATCCAATGCACAATGGGCTGGAAAGGCTCTCCTGCTCGCTGCTGCCCTGCTGCCACATCTCCCAGGCCTGCAATTGAAAGATAGGCATTAACTGGAAAAAAAAAATTGCTTTAAGATATGTTTATCAGCTGCCACTTCCCTGCTAAATGCTTATGAAACTATGGAAGACAAAAGATGGATAGAAGACCACTTTTACAAAACAATTTTTTTAAGGAAAAAAAACAAAGAAAAGCATGATGTATGCAAACTCACTGATATCCCATATTTTACAGCTGGGGAACATCAATAATTTTTGCCTGGTAGTGGGTCTCTATGGTATCAGATACAGCAAGATTTACACATTACTATCAGTTATAGAGTCCAAATTAAAGAAATTACTCAAAATGGTAGGAATTGGCCTTGCAGTGTAGTGAATACAGAACTCCTCCCCTCTCACCATAGAGGTGGTGTTTACAAGATTTTTGGATGCAGTTCAATGAAATATTTTGCATTATAATGAAATTTATGATTATGGCATGAAAAGCCATAAGATTTTATTTCTCCACTTTTTTTTTTTTTTTTTTTTTTTTGTGTCCACACTGGTCAAAATAAGATCAGCTGTAGAAAAGATTATTATTTTGCCAAGAAAGGCTGGACCTGATGATCCTTAAGGTAATTTTCCAACCTGGTATTCAATGATTCTATTATGAAACTGCAGGGTTATAAACAGCAATATATTGTAGCTATGTTTTTCCTTTAAAACATTTTGCAGAATAATTGTAGCTGGAACAAAGGAAGCTCAGAAAGTTTCAACACTGCAGCTTTTTTCTTTTTTGAGGGAGGAACAAAAAGAAGCAGACATGAAGAAGTTCTGATATTAATTTCTAAAGTCTAAAAAATACTTCAATTATACTATGCTTTGCCACATCTGGTCTTCAGGTTTGGCCCTCATCCAGTTTCCTATAGAACTAGAGGAAACCCAGCTCAAAACTTGGGTTGTGATATTTTCTAAATGGCATAATACAAACCACCAATTTAACAAGCATTTTCCTCTACATCATTTAGTAATGCAACAGAGGTAGTCCTCCTGAAGAAGAGAAGCAACTCCACTTTTTGTTTATTTAAAATTGCAAGTGATTTCTTGGTGGCACAACCAAGCTTTAAAATAAGGAGCAGAAATTGATTATTTCATTATTTCCATTTTTCATCTTGGACATTCCTTTAAGAATGCACTTTTAATTTAAGAACCTGCACTTATATTTACCTACATAGCAGGAGTCTGTACAGAGAGGAATCCCAGCAGTTTTAAAGACAACTACTAAAAATGGCAATGCGAGTTTTTACATGGTCTTGCAGTACTTAGCCTGTGAGTAGTCTTACTAAAGCAAGACTTATTCATAGGTGGGTTGTTTGTTTTTTTTTTCCACTGGTGGAGTTTTCTTTTATTTATATATATATTTTAGGCAACATATTAGGAAAGTTGGAAGGAGGAAAGTAAACTGGTGCGATGAGGTTAGTGACCTCAGTGTACATGTACAGCTTTTGACACAGCATCTCAACCCAGATGAAACCCAGAGAAACCCCAGCAAAGTCAGTGGCAAAGCCAAAGCTGTTGTGTAATAAGGAAAAACTACTCAAAGTAATTGCTCCCTTAATGGCAAAACCCAACACCCCCAAGTGAACATCTTTCCTCTCTAGTGCAATACCCTGCAGATGTGACTAAACCTAAAAACAAGTTCTATGAAAAGGTTCCAGCACTTAACACAATGTATGTACTGCCTTTCTAACCCTTCCTTTCCTCATTGTCAAATGATGTACAGAATTACGTAAGAAAAAAAAAAGATAAAAATTAACTTAATTTACACAACCAATAAAAAAGTTTAAAGCAATGATAGAAAAATAATATAAAGGCTAGATACATTAAATGCCAGTTCGACAGTATTAAGCTTTGGTAGAACAGTTAAAGAGCATAGCACCAATGAAACCCAATGTCAATACACGCTTCAGTATGCATGAGCTGTGATGAAAATGTAAATTTTGGCAAGAAATGTGGTGTATGTTCCCTGACGCCACAGTTTCATCTCAACATCCAGCAAGAAGTCTTTAGGCTCCTTCACCTGTCGCTGCAGATAGACGATGCCTGTGTACGAGTTCAGCCTTCGAGTGCTGAAGTAATTCTCTTCATTCCCCTTGTTGATGGTAAGGACTATGTTGTCTCCAGCGTAGGCAGGGGATGGTCCAATACGGAAAATATGAGCTGGGACCACGATATTGGTTTGGAAGTTCAGCTGGTAATAAGTAATGCGCACGGGGGTATTTTGGCAGTCCAGGTAATTAAAACAACTGATTCGTTCACACCTCCTGGGAGATGAGAAATGAAATTGAGTGTCCAGGTAAGAGCAGATAAAAATAAATGTATTTCAGAGCATAGCAAATCCTTAGATCTGCAAATTACACAAACAGGAGTCCCAGACTTTTAGCTGTGTAATTACCAGCTGCTTGTTCTGCTTTTACAGTGCCTATAAATAATTTCTAAATGATATAACTGTTAGAGTGCAGCAGTGTAAGAAAAAGATCATGGACAGATTGCTGTGCTGGGATGCTCCACTGTGAAGAAAGAGCCAAAGTCGTGCTGAAAGCAGCAAAGAGCTGGGAAGAGGGGTCTGGTATTAATCACTGACAGCACAAACCTGGGACAGCACTCAAAGAAAATAAAAAATTAAAATAAAAAAATCACACTAAATAAAGTAGCTAAAGCATGGGAAGGGAAAGAAAGCTCCTCAACTTGTAAAGCTGCTCAGTTCTCTAAGACACGAAAAGTATGGTTAAAGTCACAAGCAACCAACTATGGTCTCCCATGTACTGGCAGCCATTGAGGCAGGAAATGGACAGGGAGATTTTGGGGCTCCTAAGCCTCAGCTGCTGAGAGCTGGAAGCTGCAGGGATGTGCCATGGATGCATGGCAAGCTCATCATCCCACCCCCCTTGACATTTCAATGATCTCTCAGGAACTGCAACCTGAATATTCATCAGAGAGCCCCAAAACCACTGTAAGAGAGGTGCACTGAGCAGCCTGACAGCTGCTGCAATGATATATAAGCAGCATGAAAGATCTCATTTTTAAAAACTTAATTATAAACAGAGCCCTTTGAAAGCTCAAGCAAACAGAGCTGCAAGCTTTGCTGACTGCTGTTTGAACAGCAGATGGAGGGCAAGCAGGGGCTCCAGGGCTTGGAAAGAAGAAAGAGACAAAACCAGACAGAAACTCTGCATGGGAGAAGTCTGTGTGCTCCAGGTACTGAAGCATCTTCTTGGAGCTCTGAACACTTTCACCCCCCCCACAGACTGAAGCCTCAGCCATGGCAGGGCCATGGTGCAGCAGCCACACTCACATGTCAGACACTTGTCTGTAGTTGGAAGGGCACTCAAAGGAGAGGCAGCGGAAGCTGCCCTGGATGTTATAGCAGGTCTCTGCAGCTGAACAGTTATGGGTTCCTATGGCACATTCATCGATATCTAACCAGAAACAGAAGGACAAAGACATACAAAGTTAAAAAATAATAGGTAAACACAATTTACGAGCTGTAATGTGCTGCATGCATGAGAAGCAAGAGAAGGCTGTGGGTTCAGTTGCTGTGTGTCACCTCTTCACTCCCTGTGCCCACAAGAACCCCAGAGCAAACACGTGGGGTGTGAACTGCACACTCAGGTCAGGTCAGGTTCATCTCTGCTCACAGACACTTTTTGGCATTTGAAGTAACAAGGAGAAGCACAATTAATCCAATCCTGCTGAAGTTCATATGTCTTCTGCAGAAAAAACATCCTTCCTTGACCTTCTCAGTTAGTGAGAGATGGCAGCACCACTCAGCAGTGTGAGCAACAAGCAAGGGAGCCCACTCATCCTGACAAGCAGCCTGTGACCCTTTTAATTCTGTTTGATAGTCCTTCTCCTGCCTGGCAGAGCACGTGGCTCATGGCAGGCACTCAGCAAATGGCCAGGGCTTACCTGCCACCAGGGAGATTTGTGTCTTCACTTGGGCTTTGCAAACTGTGGCACACTCCTGTGAGCCCAGCTATACTCATCCCAAACACATCTGATGCAACACGGGGCTTAACTTTCAGTGAAGAATAAACATGAGAAAAGGAAGAAAAGTTCCCAAAATGCCTCCTGTCTTGGCCCTTCCCACCACAATAAAAACCAGGTATGAACATGTTTGGTTCAAACCAGATATAAACTTCTATCCAGAATCACCTGTGTTATACTCTCCCTTGCTTGCAGTGTCCAAAGTTGTGTTGTATTATTATAAGCTAGGCTGAAAGGAAATAGAATGTGGAAACTATATATCTGTAGTCCAGGGCAATGGAACCCTAAGCTCCTCCAAGCAGCCAACCTGTCCACCCCCACAGCTGCTGTGTAAGCTTTCAACAGCTCTTCTGATTGAAGATAGTTTTTTAAAATCTCCTGAAAGGATGGGCCAATTTTTGCAAGCATCAGAGGTCACTGGTGCTCCCTGAACCACAATTTCATGCTTAGAGCTCACCTGTGTCATGTGAAGTGTTTCCAAACAAGCGTGGTGCTCAGAAGCTGCTCAGCAGGTAAGCACAGCACCCATAAGTAAGCTCAGTGGCTGAGGGAAGCATCTCACTGGTTTCAAGCAGCAGAGGATGTGCATGCATGAGGGACAGTCCTTGGTGGCAGGTGGCCACTGCTCTAGATCACTCATACAGAATCATCAGAGATGTGAAAGGACTTCTGGAGATCATGTAGTCCACTCACTGCATGGTGTGTGATGGCAATGGCTCCTTCTGTACAGAGAAGGCTGTAAAATGTCCACGGATCCCAAGCAAACAAACATCCTCCCCACCACCCAGTCTGCAGAGGGGCCTTCCCCTCCCCAGAGATCGTGGATGGAGGGACACCCTGTGTCTGCCTACACATACCCATCAGAATATAACCATGTTAAAAGCCAGCAGGACCTTCTCACTTTTGAGAGCTGAAAAAGCAGGGGTATATCAGGGGAAGAACTTATCTACACAGGGAGGTTTCTCTGGCTTAAAGCAGGGGGCAAACACAAAGCAAAGGAACCACTGCTGCACAGCTGCATAGCCCTAGGCTCCAACAGACTATTATGAGGTATGGGAACTTAAGAACAACACTTTAGAACACAGCACACATTTTTGAAAATTTAAGGTAAATATACATATCTCCCTGTAATGTGAAATAATGTTGCAGAGGACAAAAAATAACACTGAAAGCTCAAAAACACTTCATGGTCTAAAGCAAATATTTGGTCACCTAAATAATACACATGCACGAGCCCAAGTCATTGGACCTTAAAATGCTAAAAACCAGATGCAATAACAAGGATCCAGCTTGAGCAGAAAAATATTGGCAAAGCTCTCACAGTCACATTGTGTACTCCCAAATGTCTAGACAACGCACGGAGGCTTTAAAATGAAATAAATGCTAACAGACAAACCATGTGGACTGTGCAGGGCTCTGTGGTTCTGCCAATTGTCACAGAGGAGAGAGAGAGACTCTTAGAGGAAAACTACAGCCCCCCCACTCCCTCCCTTCCCCTGGGATGAGAACTGATCTCATACACCAAGCTGACCAGTTTAAGCATCTTGCCAGGAAAACTATCCATTAGGAAGTAGGAAAGAATCAAAGTAAATAAAATCCCTTGATTCTATGAAGTGCCCTTAGGTGAAAAGAAAATTTCTTCCACATTGCAGTCGTTGTCATGAAAGCACTCCCGTCACCCGTTTGGCTCTGCTGCTGAATACCATAGGCAATTTCTCCAAAAAGATCCATATGTTGAGCTGCTATTACATGAGATAGAACTCGCCTGGTTGGAAAAAAAGGTACGAAGAATGTACCACCAGTAACTTTTAAGAACTGGTCAGATGATGAACATCTGGGGCCAGATCTCTTGCTGGTAGAAACCAATGTTGTCTTCTTGAGTTCAGCACAGCTGACATCAACTCAAGCCATTTCTCTTGACCATATCTGCAGAGGCAGCTCAATGTATAAGCCTGCCCAAATCTGCGTCTACAGAATTGCAGAGCTCAAAAAAGGGCACATACCTGGGAGTTACTTCCAGTGCCTGATGGACTGCCAGGGCACCAAGCCTGGCAGAGCTACTGCACACCAGCCAGGTTCTGCAAGTGAAATGGCTTTCCCCTGGAAGAAGGGTGCAGGAATTGGGGAGTAAAGGGACTTGAAAAGCTTTTCCAAGCATCATTGTAGCTCCCTTGGCAGGGCTGGCCTACCCAACAGCAACCCTGCAGGCAGAGTGAGCGAGCAGGGAGGGTTTCACACCACACAACATACCAGCAGCATCCCCAGGGAAGGATGGTGAACCTCCATCTTCATCTGCCTTCAGAAGGCTGGGTGACTCTGGCAGGAGAGCTGAGCTGGCCAGTTCCTACAGTGCCTCACACTGGTAACCCAGGGATGGCTGCCCCAGATCAAATCTCACTGCTGGCAGAGGTGGACATGAACATGCCAGCACTCATAGTTAGCAGGGGAAAAATAAAAAGCCTGAAGAGTTATAGCTGCAGCTTTCTAAAGGTGACTTTTACATAAGAATGAAACACACACGGATATGACTGCATTCTGAAGACATGAAAACTCAGTTATAAAAAAAAAAAAGCTTTTAAAATATTTTCAAAATACTTGAATTTTCATTTAGTCTGTTTCTCTGCTCCAAAGTCAGGTTCAATTGCACTAAAGCCATGTGTGATTTACACAGTGTAAGCTCACTGCCATTAGCACTGAGAAGAAAATTTAAGCATAGGAGATACAGAACCAAAAGTTATATGAAGAGTTCCTGAAAAACTAAAAGCAGGAAATGCCAGGTAGTTAAGTGTAACCACTGCAGGAATGGAAGGAGAGTGCTTTAAGGTAATCAGATCTTCCATCATCACTACACAGTGCATCCTTTGGAACTGGGGGATTTATACCTGACAGACAGCTGTGCACCAGATGAAAACCAACAGACACCCAGAAGACACTTCTATGATTCTGGAAGAAATTTGTAATGCCAGCATATTTAAGCTCAGGTGGCAGACCTTGGGATGTCCAAGTCCCACATTTACTTTCCCATTTTGCTGGGACAGGCAACTGCAACCGATAATGAAGATGGGGATTTCTAGAACTGGCACCTCCAGACAACTGGATCACTGAGTGCTGTGCCAGGCTGCACACACAGCTCACGTTCAAGTGCACCAATCTGAAGGATGAAGTGGGCTCCCTTAGCAATTCACTTAAACGATCTGCTCCCACAGACATCTGAGTGACCACAGTGCAATTTCTAACACAGGATACAGCTGACATTGCAGATACCAATACTTGGCAACTTTGTAAAATCCTGGCTTTTTAAGAGTGACTAATGTAGAAAATGAAGCCATGATTGAATAACCATAAAGGTTTAGATCATCCCAAGAATTAAAGCTTCATGATATAATCCTTTCAGTTACTAAACACCTCATTACCTCGACAGGTTCTTCCATTTGCTGCCATGGTGTATCCCTGCTCAGGACAAGCACACTGATAACTACCAGGAACGTTCACACAGCGGAAAGTGCAAAGAATGCCTGCACTTTGTGTGCACTCATCAATGTCTGGAGGAATAAAAACACAATTACAAACGTATGAAAAAAAGAAACAGAGTAATCTGAAAAGGGAGGCTGTAGAACACAGGGCAATTACTTCCTGACACATTTATGGTATATTCTTAGACAAGAATGCAACCATGAAAGTTTGACAGCTGTTTAGGACAACGGATTGTGCTTGCTGAACACAAGATGGCTCCCAAAAATACTGGTTACAACCAGTATGGACTGGTGGAAAAGAACAGTCAGTCTAGGACACATCTGAGTTTAAAAACATCTCTCTGGTATCTGTAATTCCTCCAGGATTGTTTTGGGAGCTTCCTTGTGCTAGGAAGAATGTGGATTTCTTTACCATTTCTTAGAGACCCTCCAAAGCACCTGTGGGTATCGGTAACATCAAGAAAACAGGTAAACCCCTTCCCTTCTCCATTCTGGTCACCCTGCTCCTCATTCACCCACCACCAGCAGAAGGCAGATGAAGCCTTCACTAAACCATGGCTGATTGGAGGCTTTAATTGATGCAGTATTAGATAAAAATATCTTCCCTCCTAATTTTTTCAGTCATAAACTCTAGCCTCATGAATCAATAACCTCACCAGTTCCACAGTCACACAAGTGTGTTCCAGTCTCAAGTAGGAGGCACGAAAATAGACTGATTTTTCCAATAGGAAGAGTTACTTTTTGCAGCTGGGTGTAACTCAGAATCATCCCTGGGCGTCACCTGCAGCATTAGGTGCTGCAAGGAGTTTGACAGCACTGACTGTTAAGAAGCATGAAGATATTTCACTTGCCTTAGAAAGTAACAGCTTTACCTTTACAAGAATGCCCGTCCTCTGCTAGCTGGAAACCTTGCCTGCAGTAACACTGATAGGAACCGTAGACATTGGCACACTCCTGGCTGCAGGGACTGGTATCACATTCGTTCACATCTGTATTGAAAAACAAATCCACAGATTCAGAACAGGATCTTTCACCAATTCTTGCCTCTGACAACAGCTACCTACAACAGATCCTTCTGGTCAGAGTAAATAAGGATGAAGTAATTTTTCAAAGATGATCTCTCTGCTCCCTAGGTGGAATGCCAAGACACCTGAGGATGTCTCTTGCACCTGAATTTAATTTCTACATATGCCAGTGAAAATACATACACATGCCAACACATGTTTCAGACCTTTTGTGTTACAGCTGATTAGAACCAGACAATCATTGCCTTAAGAAAATCATGGAGAATTTAAAATATTCCCATTGAACTCAAAATAAATTTATTTTAAAGATTTGTCATTATCAGATTTCATCCATAAAAAAACGTGAATGAAAAGTCTCCTAATTCTGACCTCCTAATGTTGTCCTTTTCTCTCATCTGGAAGGAAAAAGTATGTGAAGAAAAAAAGGGGAGAACTTGCCAGCTCTCATCTGCTAGTTAGAGCATTCAATTGAATTACTGCAAATCTGAGCACACACAACTCATGGGTTTGCTGTATTTATATTTAACTTCAACCCCTTCCCTAAAATCCCTTAATTCACACTGCAGTTTCTTCTTGATGGAAAAAAAAATGTCTAGTACCTTCACAGTGCTTCCCATCATAAGACAAGCGGAACCCAGAGGAACAAGTGCAGTGGTAGGAACCGGGGGTGTTCTCACACGTGTGCTGACACAGGCGGCCAGGGTAATTCCAGCACTCATTTATATCTGACAGCATAACGAGAAAATACACAATCAACTTGGAAGCAAAGGCATCAAACAAGATGCAGGAGGGTATTTTAAAAAGCGTCAGAGATTAATTTTGAGAGCACAAAATGCTGCAAGCTCAGGTTTCATGCTCACTTGGTGCTCTAATTGGTGTACAGTAACACTAAAGGACAAAATGCTGCATCATAGGCTCTTCTGAATAAAGTTGTGAACTCTTCAGAA
Source organism: Calypte anna (assembly GCF_003957555.1). Lineage (NCBI taxonomy): Eukaryota > Metazoa > Chordata > Aves > Apodiformes > Trochilidae > Calypte > Calypte anna. The sequence continues at coordinate 3,924,275 of NC_044258.1, read as the reverse complement.
AGATAAATTCTATAGCAGCAGAAGCGTGACCTGGAAAGTGCTGATGGCTTTAAGTGATAACCTGCAGCTAAACCAAACCAAGGGCACCCAGTCCCAATTCCCAGCAGAGCGGGCGAGCTTTACAAGGCTGGTCACTATGGCTGCTTTGGAGGTGATTCCTCTATCTTCTGGGGCACTGCATTGCAGAACCACTAACTACACACTATAGTGGTGCTAAATACTGCCTTGAGGTCCAAGGCTCAATCAATCAGCCCTTTCATCTCCTCCTGTGCCTTACATACCAATGCAGCTTCTGCTGAAGGAATCGTACTGATAGCCCATCTTGCAGTCACAGCGATAAGCTCCGGGAAGATTATGACAAACTTGCCCTTCACCACAACGGTGCACACCAGTCTGACATTCATCCACATCTGCAGAACCAGAGAAAGCAATTAGCTGAAATGTAGTTTCCTGAAAAATCAATGTTTCTGAAGAGAAATGAATTAGTTAAGTAACTGGAATAGAACCAGTGAGGTTGTTGCCTGAACAGAACAAAGAGGATCAGCTTTTCCCACTGTGCTCTTCTCCGTCAGTTTTATGTATCTCAAACTTCTGAAAAGCAATACATTCTCTTAAAGTGAGGATGGGAACTGTAATTGCAGTGGAGCTTTCCCAGGATATTCTGCATTTCAATATAAACACATTTTGATTCTGATCAAACCGTGATATTTGAACATCCCATTCTGATGTTCTGCCACTACATGAGTCACAGTAAGCCATTTAAAGCAAAACAAGCACTAGCCAGAAATTCTGCTCATCTTTTCAATTAAAGCAATTGCTATTTTCATCTCCAGTTGCCCTTTCAATCTTGCTTCTGCTGTCTACCTTTTGCTCTTTGCCAATGTAGATTTTTTTTTCAGTCAGCTCACTTTTTGATATGTCTCAGGGCTTCTCATCCAGAATCCAACACTGACAAATTAGCTGCTTCTCCACTCACGTGCATCACTTCCAATCTCATTTTAAAAATCCTCAGATGAAGATGAGAGCTTTCAATACACGCTGATTTACAAGACTTGCAACATGACTAAATAGCTCATCAGTATCTTACAAATCCCTGTCACCATCTGTGACAAGAAGCATCAAAAAAGTCTGATTAACCTTCAGAAACTTGTGTTCCTTCAAGTACTCTGAGATCTGTCATTTTCTAAGACAGCAGATCCTGCTTCCTTCCTGTTTTTCAGACCTTCAGCTACGTTAACAACCCACAGTCTTGTTCATGTAATATTAATCAGGACAGTAGCCTAAGGCTGGGGTTTCTCCACACTTCCCTACTCAGAGTTATAAATTTGAGCATTATTTCATTTCAAAGTGTTCCTGGGCACTTTCTCCATCCACCAAGAGCCTCAGATGGTGCTCCTGACAGCAGTCACTGGCTGAGAAAATGATACCGAAGTGACAGCAAGTTAATTATCACAGAAACTTGGATCTGGAAAAGTGAAGATTGTATCAACCATGATGAGAGGCACTAACGAAGACTGTTCAATATTCCAGCATTTTCTTTTAAGGTCAGATGTAGCATCAAAACAAGGAAGTTTCTAATGCAGATACAAATTTGTTAAGCAGGAGTTTTATTTGCAATTAATTCACGCATGCAACCATTTCATTAATTTGTCCAAAATTACATCTTCCATTACTTTCAGACTTTAATTAGTTCTAGGGCATTATACCATGGGAAATGTGCCACATTTCACTGTCGTCACAATACTCTTCGGTTAAATGTAAGAGGCAGGTTTTAATAACTGATTTACTAAATCAGAAAGTAGGAACATTTTCATGAGAGATGAGTCCTCTAAAACAGAGAAGATGGCCATACACATGTAGTTCTGCTGGAGAAATGTGCAGATGATGTATTTACTGCTGTGGATGAATCTGAATCAGGAACATAATTAGCTATTGTAATGCCTTAAAGAAACTAATCTTTATCAAAGAGAGGGGAAAATAGGACCATACGCTTTGCTTTTTCTTCTCCATCCTCTCTGCCTGCTTAGAGTAAACCATAACACAAACCCACCAAAAGATACAGGCTGCAAACAGCACACACACAGCAAAGGTAGAGAAATCACCAATTAACATAAACATTTGTTTTCCCAAAATTAAACTGCAGAAGCTTCCTTATACCTGCTCCTTAAAAGCACTGCCTATGATGTGAAGTAGAGACAAAGGCTCATCAGTAATTACAATACATTGTTATCTCATTGTTCTTTAAAGATGTAAATGCTGTCTAAATAATAGTAATTTCCTCCTCTGACACATATTTACACACAGTCTCCTTTAGGAACAATGGGAGGAAAAACCTGGATTCTTTCTATAAATCATCAGATGGAAATTTCAGAACATAATTTGCCCTAGCCATCAGCAGGGCTTGAGAACAGAGGCCACTGGCATTCTGAGGTGAATGATCACTGCTTACCTGTAAGAAAATGGCACAGTGGTAAACCTAAAAACAAATTCAGGGGCAGCACAGTTCCAGTGGTGCAAACTTACTTAGCCCAGGTGAATTTGCTGAAACAGAAGTGATTGAAACCAGCTGAAGAATTGTGCCTTCACAACAACAAAGGGAAACAGGACTTTTGGACCTTGCCTTTGCACCAGCCAGAATATTTCAGGCTGCCATATAGTAAGGCAGAAAATGAGATTGCACTCCTTTGCCCTGAGCTTACAAAACAGAACCAACCCCCTGGAGCTGTGCTGGGAAGCTTCCTCAGTTTTCTCAGTTACACACATGAGATGCCCCCATCTTCTGCTTCCAAGTCTTTCCCACCTTCTCGCTGGCCAAGCAAGGTCAGGATAGTCCTGGGGGTAAGATCATGAAGGGTACAGAAGAGCAAAAAAGACAATGCAGAAATTTATGTGGAAATGTGGAAAAACTCTAGCTATACTGCAACTTTTCACTACAAGTTGCTAGTTGTGACCAACACAGCTTCCACCAACCCGTAACAGCTCAAGAACATATTTAATCTATCATGTGCCTATTCAAAGGGCACATGAGTAGGAATTATTAGGATACCATCACTAACCAAAATACTTATTTGTCATTTTTTTCTCCACTGTTGTTTCAAAACCATTTCATAGAAAACAGAACATAGGGAGTATTTCACAGACCACAGAGAATACAGCAACAGATAACAAGCCATTCCTTGGGCACCAAGGCCCTAGCTTTCAATTCCTTTGTGGCTAGTGTGCTCATTTAAAGGGCTGCATGCCATGCTAAATAAATATTTCAACATTCTTTTAACAAAGAAAGAACTCATCCTAAACACACACACAACTGGATGTACAAGGGGAACACCATTCATAATGACACAAAGATCATCCACTTAGTTCTACTCTCCTGAGTCCCCAAACTCAGAGCTTCTCCTTTGCTGCATCCCCTGGCTTCAGATCATATTGGTTATAGTGAGACACTGAGAAAAACAGCAAAGGGTCATGGTTTTGACTGACAGCATGAGGTTTAAAAAGGAACTCAATCACCTTCACTTCAGAATGGAAGCCAGTAAACCCCATATGCAGTCAAACCCAGTGTCACCCCATGCACCCAGAGGAACTCCAGGCAGCAGGCAGGTCATCAGTGCAGCATTCTCCATTGATGATAAACCACTGAGCTGCAAATGCATACAGCAAGTTCCCATTCCTCATAGAAATTTAGCAGTCTGGAGGTAACTCAAAACCTTTTTTTTAGAATGGAAATGTATTTGATCCTCTGGAGTGGGGTCTTACCAACACATCGGGTTCCCTCCTCATTGGAGTGGTAGCCTCTGCTGCATGTCAGAATGTTCCTTTGGCAGGTATAAGAGCCAACAGTATTGATGCAGTTGAACCCTGGTTTACATGGCTCAGGGAGAGAGGTGCATTCATTAATATCTGGCAAAGAAAATTAATTAGATAAATTAGAGAAGTTATTTAACCCTTTGAGACTCTTTTCTTGCAGCTGTCATGTTTTTTTCTTTTACATCAAGAGGAACAGAAGCTGGACAGTGGTGCTGCACGTATCACTGGTCCCACTTACCAACACAGTTGCCCTCAGGATCTTGTAAAAATCCATCCATACAGCGTTGCTTTGACTCACAGTAGAAAGATCCTTCTGTATTCTGACACACAAAATTTACTTTACAGCTGTGAGTTCCTCTTTCACATTCATCAATATCTGTTAATCAGATAAAACACCAAATTGTGACTAGATAAGTTGTGGTTGTCAATAGTTTTTTTCAGTAGTTTTTGTGAGTAGTTTATATATTCATATCTCAGAAAGGAAGTTAGGAAGCATTTAAACCTGACACCGAACATTGCCTTTGGGAAATAAGAGGTTTAGGTTTGTTTGGTCTTGGACATTCACTGCAGCACAGGCTTTGGAATTTGTTTGGTTCTGCAGCAAATTTGATTCAGGTCCCTGCTGCAGAGCCTCTGATAAATCACATACATTAAACTGTCTGCAGCTTTAAAACCCTGAAACCCAAATTTAAACTAAGAATGAGGTACACGTAATCTGTGGTACCACATAAAATGTGTACCACACTCTTTCCACAGGACATTGTCTCTTATTCCTTATATACCTCAGGAATTCTAGGTAGAAACTATCCATCCTCTGCTGCTAAAAGGGCATCTAAGTAGAACAGGGCTGGGATTTCCCTGCAAACACAGGTACATATGTAGGCATATATGTACCTAAATATACAGAACAAACATCCAACTCTGAAAAATATTCTGAAAAAAAGATTTGCACAAGAGGCATGAGTAACAAATTTTGCTATCTGTTTTACTCTGCAGCCAGAGCTGAAGCACAGCTTTCTCCTCCTTATTACGCATGAAATTATTTCCCAAAGTATATTTCCCAACTTGAGGGTTGCTTTACAGACACATTGAAAACACTTCCTGCAAGTTTCAAACAAGTTTACACTCAACTGATCTGTGGGGAGAAACTACATGGATCAGCTGATAAAGTGGCACTGCCTCCATTTTCAACTTCAAGAAACCCCACCAAGGAACAGAATTTAGCTAGAAATACTGGCCCTGTGAATATTTTCAAATGCTACTTCAATATCTGCTGGTTCCTCTGAGAACAGTCCCTGTGCTGAGCATCTTTACCAGAAGATCAAGACAAATGGAAGAACCCCTCAGACTGAGGAGTCCCCACTCCTCCAGGCAGCCAAGGGGAGAGCTGCTGGCACTGCTATTCCAACCCCTCCATTAAATGTTGAGATCAAGGGAGAACAGCACCAGCCTCACAGGAAGTACTATAACAGTAAAGTCTTTCTACATATTTCTTGACTGATATTTTAAAATGTGGAATTCAGTATTGCATAAACCTCTGCAAATTCAAAAGTTATCTGTAGGCAATTTTACACAGAGCAGTTCCGGAGTTTTAGTCTTTCTTATAGGTTATTAATTGAAAGGCTACTTACAAATTGTAAATATTGTAATCTATTATAATCTAACATTAAGATTAGAAAGCAATTTAGATTATCAATAAATGTTAGAAATGCTATAAAATCAGATCACAGAAGAAGACATTCACAAAACAGTCTCCTCAAGTAAACCAGAGTTTGTTTAGGGCAGCAGCATATAAAGGAGAGTTCTGATCATCTCTATTTTATAACCTCATGTTATGTGTCAAGAGCTAAATTCTCTCCTTAGACATCTCATCCTCCAGCTGTCAGGAAACATTTTGTGTAAAAAATTTAGGAGGCAAAACCATTGACTCTTGCCCTGGGAGGCAGGGCACAGATCTCTTGCATCCTCCTGTGCTGCAGGGGAACTTCTCCACTGATGTTCACTTCTCCACTAGACCTCTATAGAGGCCAAGAAGGGGGAGATGAAGAATAACTTCTTAAACCCTTGACCATTCTAAATGTAAATAAATACAGACAGCCATCCTAAACACAGGGAGGACCAGACTGCAGCAGCCCCATGACCCATTCAGGCTGTGATTCACTGTTCAATGGCAAACAGTATCAGACCCCTCTGAGAAAAGCATAGCTATTCAAAGGAATTCCTCCAACACTGATACCTCTTGTAAAAACAGAGTAAATCCTTATTTGTAAGGTTTCATCCATTTTCCCAGTTCTTTCTAGCTACCTCTGGAAACCATTTCAAATAAATGGAGGTGACAATCAGCCTTTTAAGTCACAACCCTGCAATCACAGAGCAACAACCAGAAAATGCTATGCAATCCCTTCCCTTTCCTGTTCGATAACAGCAGTTGCATCAGCTGGAAAACACTTGTCTTACCAACACATTCTCCATCCTTAAGTTCATAACCTGGCTGACAGCTGAGCTCCTGGAGACATTTGAAGGATCCCATGGTGTTGAGGCAGTGCTCTCTCCGCTGGCAGGTGTGCATATCTGTCACACATTCATTGATGTCTACAAGAAATAGTTAAACCAGTCAGTGCCTCATCAGTCTTGAGTGATCTGCCTCTTCCTGCTCTTTTGCAAGAAGTCAAAATCTCAAGTGAAGCCCTGTCTTTCAAAAGACAGTCAGATAGACTTTGCTGCAGTGTTCTGATGAAGAATATTTTACTCCAGGATCTTTTGTTAACACAGAGTAACTCCAGAGAGAAAAATCCCAGGGAGATTTCCTTCTCCTCCCCTCTTCCCAAATGTGCAGTGGATGGTGCAGGCATGGAGGACAAGCAATGGACAGAGCTGATTAAATGCAGGGTGGCCAGAGGACTGGTAATCAGCTTTCAGTTTACTGGACAGAAACCTCCTGGACAACAGCACGAGAAAGTGATTGATGCTTTATGTTCATTACCAGGTTTTCATAGCTCAGACTACAACACATTAGTCCTGCTGCATCATTCCAGAAAGACAGGAGCTGCTGCAAGAGCATGGACACTGAGTATGAACTGGAAACTTATGCTTCCAGTTTGAAATAAAGTTTATTCCCATACTCATACAAGAGTACAGACACTGCCCACCTCCATACAGACTGCCTGGTACCAGTTCCTAAGGAATGCCTCACTGGAACTGGGTACACACACAGAGATGGAGAGAGGAATCCTGAAGGCTCAATCAAGTTTGTAAATTTGCATTTTAATCTCTAAAGACATCTGAATTTAGCAAGTGGAGTAGTAGAGAAGGTAATTAACAAAAAAATTAAGTACCAGACTATGGAATGTAAAACACACTTTGGAAAGGAAAACGCCACACCCTTAAAATGGTCTGACAGGCTTAGATGAAACAATGTCAAATTCAGATTTTGCTCATTTAGAAATGAAGGCTGAGAACAGCACAATGAGCAAATACTTAGAAGCAACAAAAAAGGAGTAAAGTCTGGGAAGAGAAACTTTCTTGCCAGTCTCCACAAAATCCTACACATTTGCAGTTCTATATAAAGCTGAGAAGTATTTCTAGAGCTAACAAAAGCCAAATGTGACCATAACTATTATCAATCATCCAACTTCTCTGCACATGAAGCTGTTTTCATACTACACAATAAAGCAAGTATTGTTTAAATCAGATTTTCATTTTGTCTGTAGAACCTCATTCCCAGCTAAGTACCACACCAGATATATTACTTCCCCTTGTGGAGTATGAAAACAGGAAAAGCCATTTAAAAAGCCTTTTGTCTTAGCAAATGCATCAGCTTTTTTCCTATCAAAGAGATTAAGAGGAGCACCAAGAGAAATTTTAGTTCCTGCCAAAGTCACTTAACTGGTGATGTGCACTGAAGATTTGTAAGACTAGTATGTTCTTTTGGTGCTATCTCCTTTTCCATTTATTTTTGTTTTATTTTCGTTTGCCATTGATATTCTTCTCTTGCTGTGTACTTGTTTTCCAAAGCCAGCTAATTAATTCGCAGCAAGGTCACCACCAGCAGCTGGATATCTTTCTGCCTGTCCCATTCCATGTTTGTTTGCTTCCACTGAGTGGCAGGTAATTGCCTACCCAAAAGTTCTTCAGGGTTCTGTCCCAGTGCCTGTGTACTTTCCCAGGTTTCAGCCTGAAGTGTAAGCAGCAATACTTTGACAAGAGGTCTTGCGAAAAAACAAAACCACCACTAATAACAAAGAAAACCAAGAAAAAACCCCATGTGAGCTGGGAGAAGAATAGGAATTGCTGTGGGAGACTCCTCCCAGCTATCTAGACTTATTTCTTAAATAAATTTGAGGGGGCTTTTTAAAATTAAGGGAAAAATGGCTATGAATAACCACGTAACAGCACCCAAACAAGAACAAGAATTTCTGCTGATGTAAGAGGCTATACAACAGGTCTGAGGTTGCAAACTTTCTTCTTTTTTTTCTTTTTTTTCTTTTTTCTTGTCTTGCAAAGCACAAAAAGGTCTGATACATCCAGCCTGACAGCACTGAACTGCATCATGTGAACTTCAGTCAGTTCAGCACAAGGTCAAAATAGCCACTAATAGGAAAGTCTGTTTGTATCAAACACTGCCCAAAGCACACAGAAGGTTTCCACTTGATTAGTAGCTGTAAACCAGTAAAAAGAAGGATCAGATTCCACAGACAGAAAAAAATCTAATTTAATTCCATGTTTTGTCTATAATTTTTGATTCAATTTTCAGGTTTCTGAGGACTTCAGAAAATAAGTAGAGCTGGCCCGAACACAATTAAGGAAACTAAAACCATGGCAACTAAAGGATTGCATGCAGAATTTTTGGTTTCAATGAAAGTTTTCTGTACAAGTGATACACTGACTATCCTCAAAGCTGAATGATTGTGATCTGGGCTGTGATGTAAGGCTTAAACTATGAGCTGTGCAGTTTGCAAGGTTCTGCTCTCTCCTACCCAGTGTTAGGACATGAACCTCCATCTCTGATACCAGGCCAGTTACCAGCCCACCACAATTCCCTTTTCATTGTTATTTAACAGAAATGTACTTCATTGTTCATTTTTCTAAACTGATTCCTAAATGGTCTTGCCTGAAAATGAGATCTCAGAAGACTTGGAGCACCCTTCTCCTGAGCTCCCCCCAGTCTATGTCGTTGCTCTCTCTGTCCATGGCTATCACAGCACCAGGATGGGAAAAGGCCTCTTTGGGGACAGTTCAGTCCCAGTTTGTGCTCCTCTTGCTCCACCACTATGGCACAAGGTAGAGGGGAGTGAGGACTGAATATGTTTTTATAAAAACACTACGATCTCTCCTTTTTACTTCCTTGTTGATTATCTATAAAATCAAGAGGGCCCATAACTTTAGTGCTGGAAATCAACTCAACAAGTCAGTAGGATGCTCAAGAGAGCACTAGGAAAAATATGACTTATGTTTCCAGTTTAAAATAAAGTTTATTCCAAACATCAGACAAGTTGGAGTCTTCATCCAGCACAATGGAGACTGTGAGGTGGGAAGCAATTATATTTAAAAAATAACAGAAATAAGAGGAACAATAATTTAGTAATATATAAAAAACAAGTCAAGAGTTAACTTCTGAGAAATCTACTAGGTCTGTGTATGTGGTAACAACATTCCTCACTTCATGTCAGTAAATATCAGGATGAAATGTAATCATGTAATATCTCTTTTTTTTTCTCTGGAATTATTGTTGAAAACAGCAACACTCCCTGAGCATACCTATTGCATCTAATAAGCTGACATTTTTGCAAAGGAATATCAGATTTTACCTACTGCTATATTTTTCTATTCATACTTCAACATTAAAAATTTTTTTTTGCATATTTTATAAAAATGTCAAATGTGGACTTGTTTTTTGGTTGTTTTTTGTTTGTGGGTGGGGTGGTTTTTTTTTGTCCTGCATCTGTACTTTCTCATATTTGCCTTTGTTTTTCTTTCTCTTCAGATTACTTCAGCTGAAATTTTTTTATGGAATACATCTGTTTTATTTCCCCTTGTTGTCACTTTACAACCACCCATCCTGTGCTCACACACATTCCCTATGGTTCAGCAATAAAATGGCTACTTAGTGCTGGCTGGGGCAGGAGGGAAAATTTAGACAGGAGCACCAATAAAGTAGTCAAGTAGTCTCTGCCATTGTGCATGTGGGTGGTGGTAATGACTTTGCCTGAAAGTCACCAGGAAAAGCAATCCACGTTAAAAATATCCAACCTGGCTCTTATCTCTGGAGAGCATAGAGCTTTCAAGCCTAAAGCCATTTTAATATCTGCTCCCAAAGTTACACAAAGCTGATGTGTGTAAGCTATTTAAACAGCTGGCAGCTCCTCATGGTGCATGGTTGGCTTTCAGTTCTGGATATCTGCTCTTGAATGCACCTGGCATTATAATCTTCCACAATTTGACTAAAGGAAATTCAGCAGATAAAAGGTTATCAGCTGCTTGTTGCTGTGCAAAGATTTTCCCTCCCATCACTAAAGCATGCAATGAGGAACATCATTAAAACAACAAGAATTTGTAAAGAAATCACCAAAGCTTTCCTGGTGGTATCTGAGGTAACTCAAGATGGGGCATGAAAGCAGTCGAGCTGGGCAACGGTACCTCAGTAAACATGGCAGTGATGCAGCTCAACAAAACACAAACCCCAGTTTGCTTGTGGCTTTCCCCTTTGATTCAAGGAGTAGGAAAAATGTTAAATACAAGAAATGTTCTCCAGGCACCCCTTCCAGAGCAGAGCTGTATGTGAGCAGGGAGCACACAGGGGGTGTCTGTTCAAAAAGAAACTTCCAAGTTTTCTAGATTATTCATGAGGATACCTGCAAAAACCTGACTTGCACTAGAGAATACAGACTTGTTATTCTGTGAGGAAGAAGAGGATCTTCTAGCTTTACAAAGGCAAGTAGTAGCTTTCATTTTATTAGCAGTGCCTGAGGTTTATCTTATAGCAGTTACAGTAAAACTCTGTTAAAATGTCATGGGATAGAGGACAGGAGAGGAAGAAAGTGAATAAAAGGAAGCACTTGGCATCTTCTGTAGCACCTTCTGCCAAAGTTGCTGACAAATACGCATTAACTTAGCTTCAAAATGCTCCTGGGAAATGTGGAAAAGAACCACTGCATAGATCAGGAAAAGCATCAGGGGATTTAAAAGCAAGATTTTCAGAAGCAGAAAGCAAGGTTTGGCAGTTCCTTCAGCTGCTCTCTTATCAGACCTTATACTGGGAAGTGTGGGACATGCAACAGGATCTGGGAAAGCCCTGAAATACACCATGTGGCTGTGGCCACCTACAAAATCCATCTTCCAGCTCACAACCTGATATTCTCTGGAAAGGTATCTTTTCTTCCAGGGCTGTTCTCTCAACTACTCAATTTAAACTAAAAAATTTCATTGATTTTTCATGCTTACCATATCTCTAAATAAATAAATAAATAACGATAAATCCAAATTTAACAACTTGAGGAAAATCCAGGAGACAGTAAATCACACTTCTACTCTAAACTATCACACTGGATAAGCCTTCCTGCTCGAGTCCTCATGTCACTTTACAGTCATTGTTAAGATGAGATCATGGACCTTTAAAAGATAGAACAAAACCAAGGTTGTGATGGTCAGAAAAACAGCATTAAAAATGCGGGAAGAAAGACATGGGTGGAAGAATGCAAATGCATCCACAGATGACATCAGAGTCGAAGTTTTGCTTTCATTAATGCCTAGAGCTCTCCAGATGCTCTGTTTGTCCAGGTGTTACCACAGCACTGCTGTAGCTCAGGTGCCTCCTAGACCAGTCTCAGGAAAAGTACCCTAAATAGAAACTATTTCGTAAGCTCAGGCCTTGGCTTTTGGAAGCAAATTAAAGCCTCATAAATACACTTTTAAAAACAGATTGGCTTCTTATATGAACTTAAATAGCAGGGATGATACAGCAGAATTATGATCTACCTTTGACTTTTATACAAGGAGTTTTGTGCCAGAATCAACAAAGGACTAATCTGAATTTTAAATTTCCATCACTTTGGAATGGATCTTTTCCACTGCCCAAACTTCTGATGATTTCTTGAGCTGTATTTATAAAGTTTTGCTGTTTCATGATGTCTGGGGATTGGGCAGTATTGAGACTGTCCAGAGAGAGCAACTACTATGTTTTCTTTGTCCAGTTTAAGAGCCATCAGCACTGCTGTGGTCATCATAGGTATAAACTTTTACAACTTTTGAGTATAGTTATATGTATCCTAAGAATGTATTGCTAGGGAAAAAGCCAAATAGCACACAACTCATGATGGTAAGTGGCTGAGCAAATGGTGCACATGTGTTTTTACTAATTTCATATTGAAATGTCATATGAAAAGATGGCCAGAGAGCCTTTTAGCACAAATGGTTTAAATGCAGTGCAGAGCATGAAGAATTATGATGCTGTGGTGAATGGCTTATACCTATCATCTTACCAACACATTCTCTATGCCTGTTGAGTATAAAGCCCTCTGCACAGATCACTGTGTGGTTGACACAGGAGAATGATCCCAATGTGTTCACACATAATTGTCCTCTGGAACAAGCGTGAGCACCTGTGAGGCACTCATCCAAATCTACATCAACATGTTGCAACCAAAAGGGAAAAACAGAATTCTATTAGAACAATGTCTGAAATGAAGCAACACTTCTTTCACACTGGAGATCCCTAAATGAAGTGTGTTGGAGCTACCACATCACCACCACGCTGTAATATACACACTGTTACACTGGAATAAACCCTCAGAGATCATCCAGTCCTTGCTCACACCTCTAGGCTTTTGTTATTCCAGAAAAAAACATTCTTAAAAAACAGGCAGGCAGAGCCAATGTACACTCTTTGTGGGAAGCCACCCCCCTTACCACCAAATATGTACTTTAATACACATCATAAACTCACTGCTTCCACTGATGTTTATGAGTGTTTTCACTCACTTTAGGAAATGATTGCCTCAAAATTCCCCTTTTTTATTCTGACATTAATTAGCTTCCACTGCACTTGAGTAAGCAATGCACAGTGCTCATTTTATCTGGTGATATTAAATCCCCATTTTCTTTACTGATTATCCAGAATTTCATGAAAATTGTCTGTTATTCACTAAGATCTGAGATTTAGAGGGATGTGGATCACTTGTGAGCAGTTTTGAGTGTCAGAAGCTTCTACTTCCATTTCCCATACTTACAAATTTATAATTAAGGTATGTCACAGAGCATTGGTTCCTACCCCAAATCTTTCCTGGGCAAATATATCCTTTGTCACTACCCAGCCATATCCATTTAAAAGGTATATAATGTGAACAATCAGGGTGAAGCTTTGGAATTCACTGTTCCTCATTATGATGAGCTTCAGTGTCAGATGAAACATCAGGAGCTGGTCCAGCTCACAAGGGCACATTCAGCCTAGCAGCAAAACTTCATTGAATTCACATTTTCAAGTAGAAGCAAAACCAAACAAAACAGCTGATGGGGCTGTAGTTCTGAGGTGGTTTCTCAGGACAACAAACACACCCAAACCCTGGGCTGCTCCCATTCTCAGGAAGAAAAGCTGTGTGTCCATGGCTGAGCAGACTGAGCCTGGGGAGGAACAGTCCACAGAAGAGAAATGAAGAGGGCTGAAGAAAAGCCTGGAATGTCAGAGGAAAAGAGCATAAATCCAGGCTTACCATCACCTGAAGTGCCCAGGTAAGAAGCACACAGGATACATGCGCTTCAGGAGTTATATGTGAAGCAGATCTGGTACTACTTCTGGCAAATGGTCTCTGTATTGCTACTGGAAATTCACAGCAATGAAAATAAGGAACCCTTAGTAGAGAAACTCCTAGGGTCAGAATATCAATGAGATCTATATAGAAATGTTTTAACCTTGGCTCTGTGCTAAACCCAAACCACCTACCTTCACAAGAAATCTCATCAGCCATGAGAGTATATCCAGACAAACAAGAGCATACAACATTTCCTTCCACAATATTGCAGATGTGCTTGCAGGGGCCATTATCTATACAAAACAAAATTGCAAAATACATTAGCATGCACAACACACATCAGCTGAAGTTACAAATGGCCAGGTCATCCAAATATAATCCCAGTTTAGGCAATGGGGAATGCAGTTTGCAAACTGTCTGTCCAGAAAGCTTTAATCAATACTTACAACCCTGCTACTACCCAGAAATACACCCATGCCCCTCCTACCTGCATTGCACACATTATCCTGTGTACCTGCACTGCTCACCTTACACTAATCATCAGGTGGTTAATAACCTTGAAATCAGAGGAGAGCCTCCAATTATTCCTTCAGGTTTCCCCTGACAATTCCTCAGCCTTATGCCACAGAGGTAACAAATTAAGGATGTGTGCTGAAATCAGATTGGTGATGGGATGTGTGGAATTTAATTCAGGCTCTATAAAGATTCATCTGCAGTTTACACCTCCAACATACCTTTACACTTATCCTGCTCTTCTTGTAAGGACACAACAAGAATAGGCTGAGGAGAGGCTGCTGGAGGGATGGTGGCTTCTGCTTCCAGCCTTGTCACCTGTTCTCTGTCAGGATCTGAAAGGCAAAGGTGGCAGAGATGAATCAGAGACAGCACCATCTCCACCAGGCACACCCATGGCAAGCCTCTTGGTGCCATTCATCCCACTCCATCAATTTTATGGAGGAGGAAACATTTTAGTGACCTGGACAATTGTCCACGAATGCAAGTGAACAGCCAGGTTGGGAAACTGCTGCCTGTTTGATACAAACAACTGTCCAACAGCCCAGACACAGAGTGCTGCGTGTTAGTGGAGATGCTCAGAAACATCATGGACACAGGTCAGGGAGCTTGGTGAAAATAACTTCTGTAAAATATTGCCACACCTAATGAATAAAACAGAAAGTGTTGATTTTATTTTTTAAAATGCTGCTGTCAATGGCTTTGTTTCATTTGGTGTATGATGGAAAAAAAAACCCAGAACCCAAACAAGTCTTTAAACATATTCCGTACATCCTATCTCACAACAGATGAAAAGCAGCTTTACAAGCACAGGATACTCTGGAAAACATGGCAGCTGCAATTCGTCATTAAGAGTTTTAACAAGCAGCAATCTTAAAGGTATCAGAATAGTTAAAAAAAAAGCCACACACACAAATCAACAACACCCCCTCCACACACAAAGCTCTGTTACATCAACAGGAGTAATCCCTTTTATCAGTACCCTCAAAATGGAAGCCTAAATCCATAAGGCTACATTCTTCCTTGAGAGGGATGTGTCATGTTCCTATTGATTCCAGTTCAAGTGCCACCTGGAACAAAGTGTGAGCCACCAAATAATGACAACATTAAACAGGTAAGTGTGACTGCAGTACAGGTTTGGATTATGGAAAGAGTGATTTCAGCTTAAAAAAGAAAAAATTAAATCACAGACATACAAGAGGCAATGACACAGAGGCAAATACAAGACACCTGCTCGTGGCATATCCTGGATGGTTTCCTCAGGAGAGCAGAGAAATGAGAAGGAGCTTTATAAGTTTCATCAGTGGATGCTTCCTTCTTGCCACACACAGCTGGTGCAAGAACACCCCTTCTTGAAAGCCTTATAAAAAAGTGTAACATGCTTTAAAAACCATAAGTTAAATGCAAATTCACAAATACATTCCCAGTCCAGTAAAGAGCAGGAAATGTACTAGGGCAGGTAGAAATACAAAGCCATTCTTTCCTATCAGGGGAGTAAAAATTACCCAGTATGAGATTCAAAACTGCCTGGTATGGGTCTCCATGCACAGACCACATGATGGAGATCTGTCACAGAGAGGAAAAATAAGAAATGAAGACCACTGTACCATGTTGGCAGGTGCAGAACAGAGGGTAAAGCCAAGCACAGTGAGGTGCCCTGCCCTGCCAGCTCCCTCACCCAGCCCTTCATCTGACCCAGGGCTCCTCCTGAGCACCCCAGCCCTTCCTCACCTTACTCTTAGTTTCTCAGATGTTTCACTCACAGCCCCCTACCCTCATCTCACTCAATCCAGCTCTGCAAATCCCTCTGCACCTCTTGGCACAGCCAGAGGCACTGCAGTCTTGCACATCTGCCAAGAATGCCTACACAGGCATGAGATGCACTGACCTAAACTACAGGCCCGTCAGCCTGACCTCAGTGCCTGGCAGGGTCATGGAACAGATCATCCTCAGTGCAATCACACAGCACCTGCAGGATGGGCAAGGGATCAGACCCAGCCAGCACGGTTTTAGGAAGGGCAGGTCATGCCTGACCAACCTGATCTCCTTTTATGATCAGGTGACCCGACTGGTGGATGAGGGGAGGGCTGTGGATGTGGTCTACCTAGACTTCAGCAAAGCCTTTGACACCGTCTCCCACAGCATCCTCCTGAAAAAACTGTCAGCCCGCAGCTTGGACAGGAGCACCCTGTGCTGGGTTAGGAACTGGCTGGAGGGCCAGGCCCAGAGAGTGGTGCTGAACGGGGCTGCATCCAGTTGGCGGCCGGTCACTAGTGGTGTCCCCCAGGGATCAGTGTTGGGCCCAGTTCTGTTCAACATCTTCATTGATGATTTAGATGAGGGGATTGAGTCCATCATCAGCAAATTCGCAGACGACACTAAGCTGGGGGGGAGTGTTGATCAACTAGAAGGCAGGAGGGCTCTGCAGAGGGACCTGGACAGACTGGAGAGTTGGGCTGATTCCAATGGGATGAGGTTTAACACGGCCAAGTGCCGGGTCCTGCACTTTGGTCACAACAACCCCATGCAGAGATACAGGCTGGGGACAGAGTGGCTGGAGAGCAGCCAGGCAGAAAAGGACCTGGGAGTCTGGATCGACAAGAAGCTGAACATGAGCCAGCAGTGTGCCCAGGTGGCCAAGAAAGCCAATGGCATCCTGGCCTGTATCCGGAACAGCATTGCCAGCAGGTCCAAGGAAGTGATTCTGCCCCTGTACTCAGCCCTCGTGAGGCCACACCTTGAGTACTGTGTCCAGTTCTGGGCCCCCCAGTTCAGGAAGGATATCGAGGTTCTGGAGCAGGTCCAAAGGAGGGCAACCAGGCTGGTGAAGGGACTCGAGCATAGACCCTACGAGGAGAGGCTGAGAGAACTGGGGTTGTTCAGCCTAAAGAAGAGGCGGCTCAGGGGAGACCTCATCGCTCTCTACAACTACCTGAAAGGAGGGTGTAGCCAGGTGGGGGTTGGGCTCTTTTACCAAACGACTTTCAACAAGACAAGAGGGCATGGACTTAAGTTGTGCCAGGGGAAGTTTAGGTTAGATATTAGAAAGAATTTCTTTACGGAAAGAGTGATCCGTCATTGGAATGGGCTGCCCAGGGAAGTGGTGGATTCTCCGTCCCTGGAGATATTTAAAAAAAGACTGGATGTGGTACTCAGTGCCATGGTCTAGCAACCGCAACAGTGGTTCAAGGGTTGGACTCGATGATCTCTGAGGTCCCTTCCAACCCAGCCAATTCTATGATTCTATGATTCTATGATAAACCTGCACTCAGTGGAGTAACAGCAGAAGCCAAGCAAAGCAAAGCAAACACCAATACATGGCTCCAGGTGAGCAATCAAGCCAGATTTTGCAGTGCTAAAATAAGAACCATTTTCTTTACCTCTTTTGGATTAGGCTTATTCCCCAGAATTATAATATAAATGACAGAGCAGACAGCTGGTGCAGAAACTCTGCCCAACACATTACTGTTGTAAGGGCTGTAACATCATGTTGAGAAGAATGACCTAATGAATGCTCATTGTTTGGCTTGGGCAGAAAGTACTTGAAATCTAAGGAATTTTGTCAGTGGATGACAACACTGACTTTGCTTGTTAAATAACTGAAAGCACTTGTAACTAATATAAGGTTTCAACTTTTCAAGTTATCTGATTTGAAACCTTGCCATTGGAGAACTCCAGACATCAAAACAATTATAACACAATAGACTTCCTTTTCAAGACTTCCACCACATTAAATATATTTAGATTTTTTTATCACTGAAAGATGTTAGATAGATAGATTTCTTTATATAAAAATCAAAGTTCAGGAAACAATGTTGTCTGTCTGAACTGAATACAGTTTAGCTAAAGGAAAGCTAACTGTGAAATACAAAATTACTCAAGAAAAATAGGCATTTCATTAACAATCCTTACAAATCCTCCTCTGAAAAGTGAAAACAGACTGATTTGAAGAAATTAAATACCACCCTGATCTTATACCACCAAGACACAAAAAAGAGGCATAATTTTCCCAAAATCATTGGTTTTCTTCTTATTATTATTTTTTTTTCCAATCTCCATGGAAAATATCTCTGCATCAGTACCCATAATAAGCCTCACAGAAACTACAGAGAAACAAAAAGAAAAGCTTGGTAGGTCAGTGCAGGTGGTAGAAAGACATTATTATTCATGGTGTTTCCTGCTTATTTTCTTACCTGGAGAGCAGCTGGTCCCATCATCTTGCAAGGTGAATTCTGGAAAACAGGAACACTTGTAGGACCCCACGGTGTTTATACACAAATGCTGACAGAGTTCCCCACCGTAGATGAGACATTCATCCAGGTCATCTCCAGGCAGGTTATTGGACAGTTCAGCTTCATTACTGATGGATAAAGCTTCATTGTGATCTTCTGTCTCTGAAACTACAACAGAACAACACTTGCTGCTCCTCTGACAAGACTTTTGGCAGTAGGAGTGTACAGTACAGAGCATTTGGTCACACAAACTCCAGATACTGTCAAAGCAGTTATTCCAAAGACAAGAGAAAATTAACCCATCCTGGAAAGAAATGCTAAAGGTTCAGTACCTCCTTCATAAGGCTGGAGGGACTGGCATCTCAGAGAAGCCAGAAAGAAAAAGGGTGACCTGGAGATACCACAACCTCACCTCTCCCACTAACACCACTGCTGTTGTTTATTGAACAAAGGTATCATCACATGGAAGCCCCCTCTGAAACTGGCCCCATACAAGAACCACACAATTTCTCATTTCAGGATAAAAAGTTATCCAGTTGGTTTGGAATCTCTTTTCAAACACTTAGCTGCTTCTGTATCTAGGGTGACATTCTGGGACTCACTTGACAGTGACATGGCTATCCTGCTTACTGCTGTTTGAACAAAAGCACCAACTTTTTCATTTCCTGACCATGTTTGACAAGAATGTCTGTGATACAAAAATGAATTGTTCAGTGAGTTTCTCAGTCAGCTTTTCTTAACCACAAACTGCCTTGCCTAGTGAGGTCTCAGCTAGGTCAAAACAAACCCTTACATTTGCTGGCAACAGAAAATACACATTTAATTCATGAGAAAAGACAAAAATTGAACCCTTGCATCTGCATGAGGTCACCATGCGACTCATGCATGACAGGTGGCTACAGAGTGATGCTGGAAGGAGCAGCACCTTGGGCAGAGGTCCCATTTCCCCTGGGAGACCATTCCAGTGTCTGACTGTCCTCAGAGTGAAAAACTTTCCTCTTGTGTTCACTTGGAAACTCCCCAGGAGCAACTTATGCCCATTGCCTCTGGTCTTGTCTATGGGACTCCTTGTAAACAGGGAATCTCCCATCTTTTAGTCTCCATCTCTCCCTTTAAGTACTGCAACATTGTAATAAGGTCTCCCCTAAGCCTTCTCAAGGCTGAACAAACCTCCTGTCCGAGCCCCAGATTTGTCATGTTCCCTCTGCCATGCCTATCTGGCTGCACAGATTAGACTTTGCTCTTCAGCATCACTAAGTTCAGATGTTGAAAGACTGAAACAAAATTGGGGCTTCTCCAGAGTGAGCTGTGGGAAAACTACTGTGATATTCAACAGTATGATAGGAAATCTATTCCCAGGACATTTCATTGTTATCATAACCCATGGGACTATTTTGTCTGGGAAAAAAAAAAGACAAAAACCAACATAATTTGCTTTATGCAGACTCAGGATTTCTCCTTCTAAAAGGCAATGACCAAACCAGCTTCAATTTTACTTCTTACCAAGGGCTTGTGGCAGGTCTCTACTATGTGACTTGGAGGAAAAAATAGCCAAATAAAACTCCAAGCTACTAAAGAAGGTATGTTTTAAGAATCAGAAACACCTACGTATTTTTTTCTTTTTCAAAACAGTTACAATTACAAGGGAGTCTATATTTGGCCCAAGAGGGCCAAATCTCCTGTAGATCTCCTTCCAGCATCCCCTGGTATGACTGTCTGAGGCAGAGACCTTATCTGCCAGATCTTCAAGTCATGAACAAACACTTACCCTTCTCAGGTGTCACCGTTGGCAAAGGTTCAGGCTGCCTCTTTATTTCTGGCTGGATGAAGCGATCGCCCCCTTCACAGCACGACAGCATCACATGACTGCAGGGGTAGCCCAGGTTTATGTTGGACTCACAGGTTTTCCCCTCACTCCTCAGTCGCAGTCCCAGATTACAGCAGTCACAGCATTGCTGCAGGGGAAGGAGACTGTCAGTAACACAGGTTTCATAAAGCCACAGAAGCATAGCATGTTAGCTTGGGAGGGACCTCAAGGATCATCTGTTCCAACCCTCCTGATATTATTGTTAATATGAGATGCCTCAGCACTCCATTGAGCTGAGATTTTCCAAAGTAGGGGAATCTACCACTTCTCATGGGAGACCATTCCAGTATCTGATTGTCCTTACAGTGAAAAATTTTCCTCTTGTGTTCAATTGGAATCTCCCCAGGAGCAACTTGTGCTCATTGGCTCTAGTCTTGTCCATGGGACTCCTTGTAAACAGGGAGTCTCCATCTCTTAGTCTCCATCTCCCCCTTTAAGTACTGCAACATTGTAATACAGTCTCCCCTAAGCCTTCTCTTCTCAAGGCTGAGCAAACTCAGTTTTCTCATCCTCAAAATTTAAATGTTATCAGATATTAAACTGATAAGAACAGATAGTACACTTGATCCTAGCCAGTCGTCTGCAGGGATGAGCAAACACACACACACACACCTGGAACCAATCTGCACTTTAACAGTGGAACATCTGGAAAAGCACTGTGGGTTTAGGCAGTTGCAAACATCAAAGCTTTACTGATGCTTGGCTTTGCCACCCTGCACAGAATCACAGAATCACACATGGGTCTGCTGCAAACCAGCTAACCACAAAGTCTGGGCATGACAAGGTAATAGTGCCACAGACCAGCTCTTTCTAGCTTTGCAGACAGCCATTGATTTGTATACAGTGCATTATAAACAAAATAATACAGGTCTATACCTCTTCACATTAGATCTCAAAAAATGGTCAGTGGTTTGAAGCAATGTGGAAGGAATTGTAAATAAACTTGCATGAAGATGAGGATCAGAGGTGGCATCACTATCCTACTCTGTCAGTATGTCAGTGAAGACGCTTTTGTTTGTGCACCACTGCCCTGCAAAGGCAGCATGACCCTTCATTACCTGACTGTCCTGGACAGCATCCCTCCCACACAATAGCAAGAGAAAGACCAGAGCATATTTTATAAGCTATTTGCCTTCTTTCTCTTTCCTGAGTGCATCTAGGCAGCAGCTTGGCTGCCAGGCTGGTCCCTGAACTGTACTTCTCTCTTGCAGTTGCCTCTGCTGCAGACCAAGCCTGTGCTCAGTCACATATACACAGTGCACAGGCAGGCCACAAAAATTCATCAGGTAAAAGATACTGAACAGAGAAAGTCCATACTGCCAAGGCAGGGGTGATACCTGATGAAGCAAGGAAGTTGAGGTGATGTGAGTGCTATGGAGACATAGAGGGGCCATGTGTGAACTGAAAATAAGCATCCCGACATCCCTAACACACATATACATTAAAATAGTTACAAGATGCAGAGCCTCTTTCCCTCTGCAGCTCCTTTGCCATCCCAGCAGCACTCCTTCACAGGCTGCATCCATGCTGGAGCAGGCTCTGAACCAGGGGATGTGATTCCAGGCACTGACTCTGTGCACGGGACACACCAAGTGAAGGTCAGCAGTCAGACTGGCACCAGGCAGCTGGGGCAACAGAGAGGCCATGGACAGAACAGAAGGAAACTGAACTAAGCTTCCACTTCCCAGGAGAGAGATCTCTGACCTGAGGAGAGCAAAGAGGAGCCACAACCACTGGGAGGGGTGGAGGTAGTACAGAAAACCTGCAGGAACTGCTGCTCAGACACCTTCCTCAAGATTCTAATATTGTAGCTTTAGGGCTTCTTGAGCATTTCACAGGCAATACCCTTGCCCAGTACCTGTGACTATAGCTCATGTTTCATGTCCCCTCTTTCTGATGTGAAAAAATCCCAAACATCATAAATAGTAGACACTATTCACATTTGCAGCCATGAAGAGTTGCCTTTACATGCCCAAATACAGGTTTGTGAAAAATTTACAGCACAGATCCTGATGATGCTGAATCACTCTTTATACTAAATATGCTAAACCAACTTTTATAAAGATGTATTAAAGTAATAAAAAAATAAAATAAAATAAAAAAAAGATCTAAACTATAATGGATTGTGGTCATGTTGGGAAAAGGGAAAATCCTGTTTTTGTACTTCCCAAATCCAGAGTCCACAAATTGAAAAATTTATGAATTTAATTTTTCAGCTTTAATATGCAAAATAGAAGTAGTTAAGGACAATACATGTCTTTACTGAAGGTTTGTAAGATTCCAATATTTGCTTTGAAGAATATGGGTTTTTTTCAGACATAGTTTTGATTCACAATCTGTGCAGGCATCAGAGAATTAAATCAGGCACACAATTCTGGGTTCATGTATTTTCCAGGTGCATAAAGGTACCTCATTTTCCAATGGGAAAAATTTATTCGTTGAAAAGTTCTTTCTAATATGCCCAAAATTGAATGTCTTGATTTTTCTATTAGCTATATTTTGACAAATTCTACAAAGTACTTAATAACAACTATTTTTACATTGCAATCTAGAAACCTTGAAAACTTCTATCTGAGTCACAACTTTTTATGTTCCTCTCAAAAATATCTTTGCTGGAATCCAGACTGGATTTACCTAGGAAAAAGTCCCTAAGCATGTGGTTTTTTGTAGTAAATACTAATTAAAAGTAGCCTTAAAATTAAGCTGTACAGCACACAAGCCAAGTACCTGGATCTAAAGAATTGGCACTGCTGCATTCAGCTTAAAACAAAACTAAGAACCACACATCAGGAATGACAGAAGACCTGTTTGACACCTGAAAATAATGGAAATAAAGCCCCTGGCTTTTGGCAGGACAGTGTAAATGCCTTGCGAAAGATTTGGGGTAACAAACTTATCTTTGCACATTCTGGACAAACTTCTTTGATTTGGGACACCCAGGCACAGCAGTCACTAACAGCAGAGGAGTTTAGGAGAAACTGTCAGCATTCTCAGAGAGGTCACCTCTGAAAGAACATTTAACTCTGATAAAATTAGAAACCCTTTCTTAAAGTCTCAACAGTCTGATTATTAATTAACTGTTACTATTGTTTTTTTTCAAGCAGTAGCTGCAATGACTAAATAACTAAATGAGCTAAAGAGGAGAGCCAGGCCTATTCCTTCAATAATTTTACCCTTTCAGATGGTTTCTTTGGAAGGAATATATCACACTGGAACTGGCAGAAGAAACTATTCCGTGCAAGTGTTCTGTAACTTGTGTCAGATCAGACAGGAATGATGAAGCTTTCCCTCTCCACATCTTTCTCAGGAATGGCATGTGTGATAAGCCCTGCTCTATAGCTTGTGCTCTGTCTGGCATGCAAAAGACCCGCTGTGAAAGTCCAAGAATAATAATTCTGTCACACTTCAGAAATATTAATGTCTTCTCCTAAACGCACAAATTCTCTCTTTATTCTGATGGTGGACTCTAGACCCAATGAAATAATACTTCTGAAACTGTCAAACTGGTATAGCTAATTAAACTTTAAACTCCACAGTAGATACCCATATGTTTTGCTTTTCCAGTGAACAGTTATTCACAAGAATTCCCGTGTATAAGAACAGACAGAACTAATCAGTTTCCTACTGAGACAAGGGAAGCTGCACTTAAGCTTTGATATAGCTATGTAAATTGTTATCAGAGAGAAATGAATTCTGAAGTGCAGCCTTCTGGTAAAAACAAGATGAGCGAACAAGCAAGATGCTGAATCTTCAAACTGGTGTAAATTGGTTTAGCTCCACTGATTCTTATAAAGCAAATCTCATTTATAGGAGCTGAGGCTGTGGCTCAGGACTTGTGATCTGAACTATTTGTTAATGGTCTGCCTTTATTTATGAACAAAGGCTTCCATCATCATGTAGAATGTTTGTACCTCCAGTCCATCATTTTATTTAACTGAGAAATGAGGCTGCAATTCAGAGCTGTCACCAAGCAAACCGTTCAGTCATGGCTTATGCATCGTATCTTCGATTAAATTTTTGCCCTTGCATTTCCTAACTTTTTCTACACCATAGACATAAAAGCTAAAATGTGTTTTTCAGCTCCTTCCAAAATGAAGAAGCAAAAGTAATACAGTAAGTTAAATCTTAAAAAGGGTGATAGAAATAATTCAAAGCAACATTGCTGTGAAGTTTTATAAGGGACAGCACCACCAGGCAATTGAAACCTAAATGCAGTGTAATTTCCTTGCAGCTTTATAATTTTCTGTGTTGAATAGCATCATAAGAACTCACTGCTAAGTGCAGGAAATGAGCACACCTCATGTTCAGAGCAAAACCTACAGAAGCATCAGAGCAACTGACCTTGTATGATGATCCCCCACAGGGATCACTCTCCTCTGGCCCGCACACGTCCCCTTCCTTGGCAGCCACCATGCCAGCCAGGCAGCTGTTCTCCTTCACTGTGGAGACACAGCACTGCTTCTGAGCAATTCTGCAAAAGAGCACAGAGGTCAAGCATCACCCACACTGAGAAGACATCAGGATGGGGTGAAAAAAACCCCAGACCTATTGGGTTCACAAGACATTCCACAGATTTGATACGTATGACCTGTGTGTCTGTATCAGGATAATCCTGGTAGTACCACCGATCTTTGCAGGATATGTTTTATTTTTCTCGTTTCTAATAAAAAGATATACTGATAAATGCTTAAGATGTTTTGTGTTTGGGTCACTGTCCCTCCAAGTCTGGTCACCAATATCCCTTACATCTCATCCATACAGCCCCTCTTCCTCATCTTTCACTTCTCAGAAGTCTCCAGGAATTTTCAGAAACAGAAAACAGACAGAAACCCTCTTCCCTGGAAAGTGGGGAATGGGAAACACACCTCTACACACTTCTTCATCAACCAGAGGACTGAAGTTTTGGAGAGGACTTCAGGAAGTGTCACATCACCCAACCCCTATGAACTCTCCTTTAACACCCTGCAGACTGCAACCCGGAATTTAAGATTTCTTCCAACTTTTGTTTTCAAAGAGAAGTTTTGGGGTGACTTGACCACTGTATATGAAATACTTCAGAAACATGCATTTCCTCTTCAAATAGCATTTTAGCAGGATTGACTGAAGGCTGAAATGAAACAGATCTAAATGAAAGAAAATACAGGGGGGAAGGGGTTGGGGGAAAAGGGGGGAAAAAAAAGGGGGCTAATGAAGGAAGGGTATATCTGTTTTTCAGTAGAAACCAGCCTGTGACAGCCACTCAGCCACCATATCAATGGTCTGTTGCATCAGCTTTACATTAATATTTTTATGCTGGATAGAATAACAGATGTAATCAGGAAGCAGTGGTTTGTGTTTGATGACAGGAAGGGGATTACCACCCCCACATGCTTTGTTTTAAAGGAAGTGAGTTTTCTAATCCAGTCTTAATTGCCAACTGGAGAAAAACCATTTTTTGAGCACTGCACGGTTGTACCCAGATACAATCACATAACAGCAATTTAATTGTCATTGCTTACATAAGACATCCAGACTTTCATTAAAAAACTAAATTAAAAAAAACCAAAACCCTAACTGAAAATTACTGCTGTTTGTAGAAATTGCAAAAAGATCCTAGAAGCATTTTTATCTGTGTAAAGTATTTATCAGACACTGAAACCTCTATAGATTCATGTTCTTCTGAAATGTGACATTTAGCCATGATTCTTTTCATGTATGGAAACCACAGTAGAAATAGTGTTGTCTGGAGCCTGGACACTGGCCATTTTTATTTTAGTATTTCTTTAACAATCAACTCAGCTCAGTTTCAGATACTCTATTACCAGAAAATGAAGTGGGAACTGTTAACCACATTCTCTTTCTGCTTCACCAACCTACTCTTCACAGGCAAATGAGCTGTTGGTTCAGAGAAGGTTCAGAACATTTCTACTTCAGGGAAAGAGTTAATGAGTTTAATGTATTAGACTGATGTGAGGCTCTAATTGGGATGAAGTGTCAGCAAAAACCAAGTGTCACACTTGTGCAGCTGATGTAAATGCCACCCAGATAAACATTGCTCTGTGGTGATAAACCACATATCAGTTTGGAGATAAAATTACTGTACTGGGTCAGAGGAGATTTCACCCATCCTGTTTCTGACACTGCCAGTGGTGTAGCTCTGGGGATATTTTTACACCTGGCTATCAGTGTGGAGGGCTGGACCAGATGACCTCCAGAGGTCCCTTCCAACGTCAACCATTCTGTAATTCTGTGATCAGTTGACTCTCTAAGGATTTCCTGTGACTTGCTTTAAGTTCATTCATGTAGCTGCTACGTGTGATCTCTTTCAGGCAGTCCCAGTTCCCACCCTGCAGCTGTGGGTCACAAGACAGAGACAAACCCAGTTGGAGCAGAAGGTCCAGGGACATCAAAATGCATCAACAAGTAGCTTCAACATTTAGGCTTTGCCACTTGAAAACCCAAAAATTGCATTTGGAAACAACAGACACCTCAGTCTGCAACATCTACAGAAACCACCTCCATCCTCAGCAGACACAGGGGAGGCTCCTTTGCCTCAGCTGAAAACATGGATCCTGCAGTGCACTGACAGTCACCCAGAAACACCCCCTATCCTGGCAGAGCACTGACCAGTTTTTAAAATTAGTATCTATCTTCTACTTTTTCTAATTTTTAGATACCAAGCCAAGCCATGGGCAGGCTTTAGGGAGCCAAGTGTTTCTTGCAGATGTTCTAGCACACCAACTGGTGCACCCGAGGGTGTGGGTGTGGGTGGTGACCAGCTCTGCACAAGGCACATCTCCCACCCCAAGCAGTGAATTTTTGCCTGGGATCCCAAGATTCTAAGGCCACGGGTACTTTTTTGTATAAAACATTTTCTTTACACAGAATATTTAAAGGTGAGTTTAAATCTTTAAACCAGGGGACATGACTGAAGTTTTAAAAGTAAAACAACTGAACTCCTGATCTCCTTTCATATTCTACCAGGGACTGAATTTAAAATCTGGCTTTTTCATCTAAACCCAACATCAGATGTGCAGGTGCAACTCATTAATGCACTGGATTTGCACCTACTTAGGCCATGGCTGTAATTTTTAAACCTGTCTTTACTTCACAGACAGTTGGTATGTGTCAGCTATGTCATGCCAGATCCCTGAAGGGGAGGGGGTGGGTTAGTCTCTCAGTAACTTCAGAAAGGTGCAATGATACCAATGCTGATAAAGCCAAAGTTTTTGGTTTTTTTTTTAATGCTGAAAAAGTTGGGATCACTCTTAGAGAAATCCACTTGGCTTGTATTGCACTGTGTGAGGCTCTCATAACTTTGCCTCCATCCCTCTGTAAAGCCTGTTTCAGGCTAGAGGGAAGAGGGAGGGGGGAGGACAAATTGCAGCCAGGATAATGGGTTGTCCATGTTACTCTGCACCCATTTTTCTTTCCTGGTTGTG
The DNA here is from genome assembly GCF_003957555.1 of Calypte anna. Lineage (NCBI taxonomy): Eukaryota > Metazoa > Chordata > Aves > Apodiformes > Trochilidae > Calypte > Calypte anna. The sequence goes on along the minus strand of NC_044258.1, from coordinate 3,896,692 downwards.
CAGTCTGAATCTGGCACCCTCACCCAGAGCAGATGCTGCTGATAGCAGCAGCATTACCAAGGCGTATGGTCCCCTCTCCAGCTGAACACAGGCACCAGAACCAGCAGCTGTTCATATTGAACAATAAACACATCATTTAATGTTACAGATAATCATTGTATTTATCACTTGCCAAACGGAAGGCAAACTCTGCCCTTCTATTTATCTGCAGCTCCACAGATGCACATACAACTGAGAAACAACAATTTGTGCTTTGCTTACAGGAGAGAGAGAAAGAAACCTTAAAAGGCTTTTGTTTAGATTAGGTTTGGGGGAAAGGGAGGGGGAAAGCCTCTCTCTAATCTGCTGTGACATATTGCCAGTCTACCAATAATGTATACAATGAATGAAACAGTTCCCAATCTCCTGGACATCTCCTGTCCAATCATTTGATTTCTTCTAAAGAGCTTCTCTATGTTAAATGCTTGTTTTTGCCTTACGTACCTGCAGATATCACCATCCATGCCACTTACAGGGATTTCTGTGCACTCTCCATTGTCTATAGCCCACTGTTGTCCAGCTCCACAGCAGCTCTCAATCAATTCCTTTGTAGAACCTGTACAAAACATACAGAGGTTTTTTTGTATGGAATGTATTTGGTTTATCTCAGTTTTCTTAATTGAGAAGATCTTTAACATAAGAATAGTTCAGCTTTTACTTTTTTTCCCTACCTATATTTCATTATAATATGAGGATCAACCACCTGGTAGTGTCTTACAGGAAGGAACAGCAGAGGCAAATCAAAGTTTTAAATACAGTAGAAGATATAACAGGCTTGAAGACAACTCCACCTTTGACATCTCTGAACAAAAAAAGCCTGAAAAATCATGCTTGGGCATTTAATATAAGTTGATTTAATAAATCTTCATGCCATTGCAACAGTGCCTGCACTACCACCAGCTGGGCTAGCACCCAGGTGTCCCAGGACAGCTCACAAGAAGCAAAACCCAGTACACAGAGTGCACACAAGCTTGGCACATGGCACACACAAACCTCAATACTTCTCTTATATCAAATTGTAAATATGAAGATTCACTGATCAGCAACAGCCAAGTGCAACACATTCCTCGTCACGGTCCCTTGAAGTTCTTCACATTTAGCAAGGGTTTTTCTGTAGGCTTGACATGTGCAGTGTTAAGAAATTGCTTCCATAAGACAGATTAAAACATCTGACTCCTCAGAATTACCCACATGTACCTTGAGTGCTCTGAATTTGAGGGTTCAGCTGGTTGAAAAACCACAATGAAAAGGGGTTGAGAGACATAGCCCTGACTCTGCTTGCAAGCTCATGTAAAACACTGGCACTAAGATGTAGTAGAAGATGGGCATGGGGAATACTGCATTAGTTTTCACATTTTTCCCTGTGAATTTCCACTTAAGATGTAACTTTTCAGGTTACAGTGAAATAAGACTTAAACCAGTGGATCTGCAATACACAGCATGCCAGCTGTACAAAGCAGGCTTGGGTTCCATCAGACTGGGCAGAAACAGCAGTTTTGGAGTCTGAACAGAACTGGATTTCATTTCATTTGCCATGCTATGAGGAGGCAAACACCAAACACACCTGTACATAAACCACATAAACTGGAGCCTGCTTGGTGGCAGGAGCTGTGCTGTGGCAGCAAGAAGACTCCTGCAGCTGCTCCTGCCATGGGTGGCTCCATCACACAAAGCATGGGATCTCCCCCTTACCAGCTTGTGGATCCACAGCAGGAGCTGTCTCCTTTGAGAACAGTTACAGAGAAATCAGGTAGGAAATGATTAAGAGGTGCCTTTTAGAGAGCTATGAGATGCCCTGCAAATCCTTGAGGGCTGTGATTTCAGGGTATTGATACACAAGACTACACAGATAATAAAGATGGTGTATCAGACCACAGGGCTCTGCTTTCTCCACAAAGAATCAATGGTCCTATACTGATGAGTTGGAGCAGCTCCACTGGCTCATGCAAAATGCTCCAGTTCAAAGCCATTTATATGGAAGCAGGGAACATTTTGTGCATTTTATTCATCCTTCCAGGCCAGTCCCTGGCATAGCATGGTGTTACCATTAAGAGAAAACAAGGCAAAGACCACCTCAAAGTTGAGTTGTGGGAGGTGTGTGGGTGCAGGGAACCTTGGGTAGCCCCACATCCAAGCACTCCCTGACAAACACCCAGCAGCCCACACTGCAGAATGGTGTATTTTCAAGAACTCTCAGCCAATTTTCAAATAAATCCCTCCTGACTAATTTCTGCTTTGATCTGTCAGAGAATTGCACTAGAAGGTTGACAGAAGGTTGGAGTCTGCAGTCACCCCATCAGAACCAAGAACCATCTCCCCCTGTATAGCAACAGCAGCTTCTTCAGGAGGCTTCAGATTGGATGAAAAAGTTAACAGAATCCTTTCCTTTGTCTGCACTTAGTATATGGTATCAAGTCAAATAATTCTTAGCAAAACTGTAAGACTTCACAATAAGTAAGGCATTTGTAGAAACAGCTACGGTTGAAAAAATCTGGAGATCCATGCTGCACAGTTCAGAATAAACAGAGACAGCCTTTGTTACCAGCAGACTTCTGCTGTCATGTATTTACAGCAGTTATTTTATGTTTCAAGCAACAGAAGAGCTTTATATAGTTTCTTGTAGAACTAAGGAGTCATTAGATACTATGGGTAAGAAGCTTAAGAGTAGTACTATCCTCAGTGTTAAAAGATATTGGTACTCACACAGATAATACAAACCTCAGAAGAAGAAGACTATTCCTTTATACTTGTTACAGTTAATTTAGGAGACAATATTGCATTTTGGAAACTGGGAAGTTCTCACTACCAGCATAGCTTGTAAAAAGCAACTAGAAAAATTAAACACACACAAAGTACAGAGCTTGTGTTTGTTCATGAGAAAATGACTTCAAACACTGGGTCTAATAGGATGGGAAAAGCAGGGGAGAAAGAAAGAAAACATGTTCCATTACTGACCAAGGTCTCCCAGGAGGAAAAATGACCAAACTCCATTTCCTTCTGTGCTCTTTCATCCCCAACAGAGTTCACATCACACACCCAGACCTGAGCCTGAGCAGTGATGACCACTGCAGCAGTCAGCTGATACACAGCCTGGGGGAGAGTCCCAATGGTGATTCAGCCAAGGTACTGAGGACTGGTAGGAGAGGGTGCACTTAACACTTCTATCAAATTTTCTTAGTTTTTGTCAATATTTTGAGGAGAGGCAACCCAATACAGGCTTGAAGCCATTTGATGATGAAGCCATTTCTGTCCTCTCACACAAGGGCACACAGCAGCAGCACCTGAGCTTCAGTCTATGCCATATCTTCATTTTATGCAGTGAATTAACAATGTTAAAAATATACTTGAGTCTTGAAAGCTGTATTCCATGCAAGAGTTGCTTTATGACATGGGAAGGATGATCTATTCAGTTAAACTGGACAGGAAATATACCTGGTACCAAATAATTATGAAACCTTGCAATAAAACAATTTTTCAATGTAGTTTTAACTCAAGGCCTCAGTGGAAACTCTATTCATTTTACCAAGTGCTGGAAAACATTTATTGCTACAGCATTTCTAGGTTTAAAACACAGAATTTACTAACTCTATTTCAGTAAATGACATGATTTATAGTTCAAATAAAACTGAATTACTCATTCCTCACTAAGGACCCAATATCAGATTCCTGCACTGAAGTGCCATACTACCAAGCAGTCGTATTTGCAAAATATAGTGCCTTTTGTTATGATCTTATGAATAATTAAATCTAAAATGCAGCTATAATAAAATGAACAAACTATTGCACTTTATCTCAATCAGGAATTAGAAAAACTGAATAATTCATGATAGGCCTCTCAGTCATTAGCATGGATTTATGATTTTTTGATTATACATTAGCAAGAACAAATGCATACAACGAGATACATGCACATGACTGAAGATCACAGTTTCTGAGCTGGATGGAGATTTAAGCTAAATGTGTAACAGACTTTGAAATACTTAAACATTCAAACAGAGCTTTGTTTATTTGGGGCTTTCACAGTATTAGCAGATTTAGAAGTAGATTTGCATCTGCTCATGGAAAATGAAATGCCATAATCCTGATTATTTGTTACACTGTGTGCAACTTGGATACTTCATAGAGTCATTTAGCAAGACACCTGTTAACAGCCGATTTCCTATTTATGAATTTCTTCACTAGGAAATAAAAGTAATTTATTTCTGGCTGTACAATAAAGTAGCATCATGCCTCCTCACTTGTTAATAATTTAGTGACTTCCCTCTTCCAATTATCACTCTACATCACTCTGAAGATATAAACTAAAGTACATTTTGTCCAAATCTAAAAAGTTGGTAAATTGTTTGTTAGAGAAATTTAGAATTCAATTCAAATATTGAAAGAAACATTTTCCCCCCAGAGAATTTTAATTCATCTTTGACTGTGCTTTAAAACATGATGTTGCCTCAATGCTTGGTCCAAACCTGAGTGTTGGTGGGGTGGTCTCCCACTGATGCAGGGTCACATCTCAGTTTTCCATACCACAGGACACCCAAGCAACTTTCACATGCTGCTAACCAGGACTCCATACCTAAGCTAGGAAAATCTGCTTGGAGGGAAGGAGAGGGTGTGTTTTAAGAAGTTTATCTGAAGCTCAAATATTTCCCTGAGTTTACAGTTGAAGGCTACTGGATTAGTTTCCCCTGCACACACAGTGATCCGTAAGTTTGTCAGAATGTCAAAGAGACCAAAAGAGATTTTCCAAAGCTCTTCTCCTTTTTTCCCCCCAGATGTTCACAAATTATGCTTCAAGAGTGATAATACATCAGATAGGTCTAATACTGGTCGAGAAGGCACAGGAATATTTCAGTTTTCTTGCCAAAGCTTTTTTGAACACTAAAGTTTCACTGATTTCAGTCACCTGAATTTCCACTTGGGAACATTTCAGTGGTTTAACACTCTGCTTTCATTGCTTACTGCCATTCTGCTTCAGTTTTTGCAGCTCTGCAGAATATTTGCATCCTTTGACTTACTCCTATTGCGCATATAGCCATAGCTGGGAAAGAAGTTGACTCTGACTGAGCTGTTAGGCCGGTTTTAGCCACCATTCTCCTGTTCTACATATTTCTTTTGTCTAAGCAGAACACAGACAAACTTAAGGTTTCATCCCTTCCTCTACTGCTGGAGCAGTGAGCACTGACCCCTCCCACTAACCAATCCATCCAAACTCCATCTCCCCCTCTGTGAGTGGCAAGTGATGGGTTAAATCTTGGCTTTAACAGCACCAAGATTTCATTCTGTTCAAAGAAACAATTATTTTCCTTTCTACAAAATTTATATAGGGCCAAGACACATTAATCTAAGATAGTAACTTTATCTATAGAGAGACCCAAGGAAGGCAAAGTGCAGGGGCTGGATAATACAACCACTTGATCCAAGATATTGGTAAAGTTTCAAACTGAAACCCTTCTGATTACCTATAAGCCAAGGAATGACAGTGGCACTGTGTTCCAGGTTGGAGCATGAACCAGCGGAGGATGGGCATTGCCCTCCCATGCAAAAGAAGCCACATTCAGGACCTCCATAACAAGTTGAGCTCTTGTTCCCATGACAAAGCCTGCCACTGAATTCCTGCTGAGGAAAAGAATTTCTCCTCAGAACTACAGCTCTCTGGGAGGGGGGGAACTAAAAAACACACAGGATCCTGCAAGGAAATGAATTTGTCCAACAAGATTAAACTATGGTGCAGAACTACTAGAAATGAGGCAATGGATTAAGGTGGCATCTTCATTTTGAGGATCTTTGCTCATCCACACAGGAAGCTGACAGCTGTCAAAATCAACCTATACCAGAACTTTGAAAAGTTTTGAAAAGCTGCCACAAATTGCCCAGTCAGGAAGCAGCATTCAGGGCATGTGGTGGAGAGGGCTCACAGCCAGCAGCACCTGGATTCCAACTCAACAGGGTAAGGAACCAGAGCAGCTCCTGAGCCTCCTCACAACATCAGTGTTTGATTATGGTTCCCAAGTGGCAGAGCATGAAGGCTGACTCCTGAGGAACTGAGTACCACCAGCACCTTTCCCACCCTAATAAAGCTTGAAACCAGTGGGATATTTGCTTTCACCGGCTGCAAGCATCCTCACCCACCAGAGTGAGTGGAGAAAGAAGAGAAGCAGTGGTAAAGCAGCACAGGAGCAGTGTCCATCCACCTTTTCACACTCACACACAGCCAGGGAAAGGGATCAAAGCAGAGTGCTGCCCCTTTTTCCTGTCTAGTCAGTGCTCACAGCTTGCCTCCCATTCCCTTTATAAAAAAATTAAAAGCCCCTTGAAAATATGTTTCTAGTTTTATATACATCTATCTTTCCTGTTAAAGGAAGGGGTATTCAGACCTGCAGTGGACCCAGCAATATACATTTATCAAGAATTGTTTGGTCCCACTGAGAAAAAGGTATTGCATTTCTCTATTAAAAATGAGAACATAAAGCTATATATTATAGCAAGTATGAACTCCACACGAACAAACAATTAACTTGATGGAGTTCTTCAAATACTGAAAAATACCTGTCTTCCAGTGGGTCTTTTTTCTGCTCTAATCTCTTAATCTCATAAAGTTTTAATTAAAAAAAAAAAGGAAAAAAAAAAAAAGGAAAGTAGCCTTACCCTTAATAGGCTGTCATTCCTTATGTAACCTACAGCCTGGAGAGTCTATTAAATTCCTCATTGGATTTCACAATTTGGTTGTGCAGGGTAACATGTTCTTTACCTTGATTTATCTGGGAGAGCTCGGAACACATTTTAATGAGTAAAGGTGAAGAGGAGAAGAACATTTTTTCTTGGCAAAGTTAGAGGAGGGAGAATGCACAACCAGCCCCAGAGCAGCTGCTTTCAGTGCAGACTGAACTATCACTTACGTCAATTAGGACTTGGTAAGCTTCCTTCAGGACCTGTTCCCCAGATAAATCAGTGGATGGTTTATTCTGTGCAGGTTCCTGCAGGCTCCTCAAAGAGCCTCAGTGTTCAGGAGCACATTTGACTCTAAATCTTACTGAAAATGAGAGCAGTGCTCAAGTGTTTCCATGATCAAATCCCAGGTTAGCTCACAGCTGGGAAGGGGCTTTAACCTACATGTACTCATTAGACTTTCAGGCTCCTCTCATTGGAAATAATGAAAAGGAGATTGCAGGAGAAGCACAGGCTGGGCTCAGAGTTCAACCCACATCTCATGGCTTTGGTCCAGTACCTAATCCTTTCCTCCTCTTTTCCAATCATCCTCTTCCATTCCTGCTGGACTCAGTTTGCCATGCCAACACCACAGTAATGTAAGTGAAGTCCATCACTCTTGCAATAGTCTGCCTTCATTTTAAACTTCATACAGCAAAGCCTTTTCTGTGCTCTCCTACTTCCCCCAAAGTCACCTGTGTCTCTTTAGAAATCCATCCCACCATTCATCCAGGACAAGTTTCTCTTATATTGCCTTTACTCCTTGGGAGGCATCTGCTTTCCATTTCAAACCTGAAAACACTCTGTTTCCTACATTATTTTTTTTTTTTCATAAATTCCTCAATGCTGGCTTGCCTTGGCAAATATAAAGAATTGTGTCTGCCCAAAGGCACAATGAAAAAACTGGATTAAAACAAACTGAATGTTCTCAAGGTTTACTATGCACCATACAACAGAGCACTACATCAGCATAACCTCAGCCAGGATTGTTTGGCAGGATTTTGTTTAAAGTGTGAATGAATAGCACCTTATATTCCCTCTTGGCTTTAGTTCTGGATAATCTTGTAAGTCAAACCTTGTATTACCTGTGCCAGAGGTCAGGTAATTCAGACTATGTTTGGTCTTCACGTTTCCATGACAGCCCCTTTATTAGCTCCAGGTTGAAAGAAAGGAGGGAAAAAAACACTAAATACTTATTAACCTTTTTCACCGACTAAAAAACCTAAACAATTTATCTCTTGCATTTTTAAAATTTGGCTCGTTGATTATCTGTCACTGAGTTTCAAGTGGAACAGTTCAAATGCAATCACCCATCTATCAGCTAACAAGAATAACTCAAAGCAGGCATAAATTTCTTGCCCTTAGCATCATCTTGGCTGTATTTTCCTCCACAAGCTTTCCTTTCCCCAGATATTGCATAGAGTATGTTTATGCTGTCTGTTGACTTTCAAAAGAGCTGAGGCTCTGGAAAGCCTTGTTCTTATTACCCGTTGTAATCCTGTCTAAAGGCGTTTTATCTTGGGGGAGAGCACACTCTTTGCCATGCTCCTCTGTGTGGCCAGGTAGGCTCCTTTCTCTGAAGCTGGCATCTGCCACCAGCCCTGTTTCATTTTGAAGTTAAAATTAAGAAGCAGTGTGTTTATTGGTGGATGTAGCAGGGAGTGCCTGTCAGAGAACTTCAGTGCTTCAGGCAGGATCCCTGAATCTGCCTGCAGCTCAACATTCAGCAAGAGAAGCACTCGCAGTGGATTCTCAGCCAGTTCCAAATTGAGCTGAGGTTGTAACCACACAAACAAACAAAGCGAATGTGTGTGTAAGGCCTTAATTTAGCTTATGTGCTCCCTCTACTCCTGAGTGGTTATCTACAATTCAACCCCACAAACTGCAATACCAGAGGAGCCATGCTTCAAGACAGCTTGCTGCTTTAAATTTTAAGAGTGTAGCAGTGAAAAGTTCTTTGTTCCAGAGTGGGAACACTGACCAAGGAGAAGCCAAGCTATCGTGCCATTTTGGAGTTCTATTGCTTAACAAGGCTAAACACCCTTAATCATGCAACCCATACAAATACACAGTTTGACCTCATACCAGTTGCAGGTGAAACTGTGATTTTGTTTGAAGTCACAAAGGAGGATTGTACATTTGTATCTGAGCCACATCTTCATCTCAGAGGCACAGATTAGACACCACACACACTGGCAGAGCTAACATGTGAGAGGGGACTGCTTGTTAACAGTCATATGAAGCCAACCCAAAGTTCACTTGCCTTTCAGGCTGCAGTTCTGAGATTTTAAGTATTTGAGTTTTTCACCTTTGGTTGAAAAAAAAATCCCAAGCAGATGACCAGGTTCTTGATCTGCATCAATCAGTACAACTGCTCACAGCACTCACTAAAAATACCACCCATAGCTGCACTCCAGGAGAGCCCATCCAGAAACTGTCCACAGAAAAACTCAGAATCATTTTAGGGACAATAAAAAAAAAAAAAAAGCCAAGATTTTATTTCTCTTCATGACCAATTCATGTAAATTAGAAACCAGGAAAACTCATCAGAGAAGTTATTCAGTGTGAATGGAGTGCTCATCTCTATTCAGAACATCACTGACACAAACTGGAAAAATTCACTGACTGACTAATCCCCAGCTGCTGGTGTCAGCTACTTTTCCCTGCTCCATTTCTCAGCACAACTTCCCAAGCACCTGACTGCAGTGGGTGACAACAGAGGCAGCAGCCCGAGCCAAACAGTCCTGAATACCTTGAAAAGGTAAAGACAGAGAGCATTGCACGCAGTCAGGGATTCGCAGCATGCCCCAGAGCCCCGAGGCTGTTTCTGGTTGAAGTACGTGGCCCTCCAGCTCTGTTTGGACAGGGCTGAGGACATTGAGCAAACAGCTCTGAACATCAGATGAGAGGAAACCTCTAAAATATCAGTACTTTCCTAATTAGTGAGTAGGGATGCTTACAAATGAAAAGCTGTTGGAGGCTCCAGCTTTCCTTCTTTGGTACTCTAGTGATGTACCCCTTTCTAGTCCTGTCAGGTTTTATAATCATACTTAAATTGTGTTTATTTATTTTATGATGTTCTGAAGAGCTCTCTCATTTCCTTTGGCTTTATGCAGCTCGCAGAGTGTTTGTGGAAGAGTTTCAATAATAATGATTGTGGCCGCAGGGCATTTCCTGAATTCATGACAGGCTGAGAGAGCTGATGGCCCAGGGTTCTGCCCTGATCCATTTACCTCAAGGAAGTCTCCATTCTGCAAGGAAGGCACCCACTGCCAGAGCTGGTTTATTTCAGCAAAGAACACATACAGTGGGTATCCTTGAGTCAACTAGCAGGCAGCAAAAACAAATCCTCCTTTTAAGTGCCTCACAAATGTAGGGAGGAAATATTCAAACTGAGAGGCCGTATAATGGTGTTTGGAGTGTCAGAGGGAATTATAACAGCCCTACGCAGGCAGGCATACTTACCAGGAAATTTCTCTTTTCGCCATGCAACAGTGCAATCAGAACCCAGCGCTGGTCTGGAACAAGGTTTTCAGATTCCGCTTAAAAAATTAATGAACTGGAGGTGCAAATTAGGAAAATAGGAGGGTTTAACTTCTAAAATGAGCACTGGGTTTGGAGACTGTTCTGTGGTTTCACACAGAGGTATCAGATGATCATTTGCTCATTTCCACATCAGACTCTACCTCCAGCTCAAACTACCTGTAACCCTGTGTCAGCCTTTGGCCACAATATACCAGAGAAATACAATGACATGAAGTGTGGAATCCCTTCATCCTGTCAAAAGTCTGCACTATTCAGACACACACCAAAACTCATACATTTTGTTTCAACTCATTTTGTCTAGTTAAAAGGAGGAATAGCCAAGCTTGTATGTGTTCATCATGATTATTGATACTTGTGGTAGACTTGCAAGCACTGTTACTGAGTCCCCTTCAAAGGCAGCAATGATTTGCAAATTCTGTACACTGTGGCAAGGTGGGTGTTTGCACCTGAACTTAGGGTCTGAGCAGTGCCCCACAGAAGCCTACAACCCCTGGCTGCTCCTTTACTCAAATTAAAGCATGAGGCCCTTGAATACCTAGAATATGATGAACATGTGTATTTTAAGCAAGGCCTTAGTTCAGCCAGCACTTGATGAAACACAGACACGTGCTGAAGTCATTTGCTGACTCAAGTCCTGTGCGAGGCGCAGCGCGATCAAGGACGACTGTTTCCTACAGGGAGCGTTCACATCTGGTCTCCTACAAAAGGATGAAATAATCATAAGGAGTGGAGAGTAAAAAAAAAAAAACAGCGTTTAATTAGCTGACAGCTTGTCTCTGTCTCTGCAGAAACTATTTATTCAGCCACCTCAGCATTTTGTGTTTCTGTAAGCAGCAGAGGTGGTCACGGTACTTTTCCGTCTCGAGCTCTCCCGCGCATACCACTTCAAACAAGCAAAAAAAACATCTGGAAAGACAGAGCCACCATCCAGCTTAGCCAGGCACTCCATACACAGCTAGGATGTAGATTTGTCCTTCTGCTCTTGCCCAGGCAGAGCAGAGGCCTGGGTGCCACCAGGACAGGCTCCAGCACCCTGCAGGCAGCACCTGAATCAAGCACAAGGCTCAAGCTCAGCTGGAATTCCATCTCCTGCGATGGACTCTGGCTACACTTCCTCCTTGGAAACTACAGACTGCAGCCAATTTTAAAGGAATTTACATTCCTGAACACATTCTGCTTTGGAACCAGAGATTAAGAGAGAGAAGAGGGACTGACTTGTGAAAAGCTCCAACTCTGTGATTTAAATTTGTTTTGGAGCATTTTGGGATAAGGGGGGTAAAATTCTAATGAAGGAGGATTCTCTTCATCTCCCCCACAAAGTCCATTTCAGTTACTGACTGCAGGAGATATCTGAAATAGAGTAAAAAGAAATACTAAAAAGAGACAGAACTTTACATACCACTTTATCATTACAATCCCCAAAGCAGAGATTTATTATTTTTATGTAAATAAGAATACACAGCTTATTTTCTTTCCTTTTTAGTAACCACGAGCTGGGACAGCAGTGTACAATTTAGACTGATATCTTAGAGGTCCTCTCTACCCTGGCTGTTCCTGTGATCTACACAGCACCTCTCCAGGCTGAGGAAATGAGAGCTAGATAAGGGAGGAGATGGTGGATGAACAGAGCAGGGAAGTAGTTTTAAGCCCTTCCTGTTTAAAGATGAAATTATATAACTGAAGGATTAAAGTATAAGGATAGTTCAGCTTTGAAATCTTCTATCCAGTTTTCCTGTTCAAGTCAGCCAATAATAGCTTGTAATAGGTGTACAGTCTTAGTTATGCATTGGAGACTATCAATAAGATCCACGCAAAGCCTCTGTGGTGAGAGTACTCTTAGGGGAGTATGTAAGAAAGGAGCTAAGTGTTAAATACTTAAAGGCCTGGACACGGCTTCAAAAAAGAAACCAGCTTGCCAAGTCATTGCCATGAAGCTGTGAATCCAAGAGGTTGAAGCACCCAGCTCTGGGCATCTGAGAGGTTTTGGGCAGCGCCAAATTGTAATGGATACACCACAAGGCTTAGGAGACCAAAGTCTTTCACATCATTCTCTGAATATAGTTGTTAGCCCAACAACTGTGCTCCCTTGGAACACAGGAGGAACGTATTTCACCATGGGGACAGTCAGACACTGGAATGGTCCTCCCAGGGGAAGTGGTGGATTCCCCCACTTTGGAAAGGTTTAAGTCTCAGCTCAACAGGGTGCTGAGAACATCTCACATAAATAATAATATTAGCAGGGTTGGACAGATCATCCCTGAGGTCCTTCCAACCTTACTTTCCATGATTCTATGATTTTATGATTAGCTCAGCTAGCCAACAGCTACACATGGGACAGTGTTTGTTCACAGCCTCAGGCCACAAAATGTTGAAGCTGAGTCAAGGTTTCTCATGTTTGCATGGGTTGAAATAAGTTTTTCTCTCACCCTTCTTGAGTTCTCAGTGGCCTATTCCATTTATAAGGAAAATGAGCACAACAGCACAACCCCTTCCATCTGCATTTAGAAGGGATCTGCCCTTTTTTCTGGAGAAAGGAAAAACACATTTACAGCTCAAGAAAAGCTCAAGAGCTGTCTGCAGCTACAAGCAGTTCTGGTAACTCCAGAGCCATGGTTCCAAGCATGGTTTCCAGAGCCTGCATTCAAAACTGGAAGGGTCAGCCTGACCTCTGTCTGAAGTGTGTGGTTGCCACCTCAAGCCCTGTTTAAATAATCCAGCTGCAGTTCCACCCTAACATCAAAGGGAATATATTTATATCCTGCACAGACACCAAAACACAAGGCAGGTATTTTTTTTCCATGCCTTTTTCTTTTAACCAATGCACCTCATGAAAAAAAGATTCTTTAGGTAAGGTCAGGGAGAACTGAGAAGTGGGAAAGATGAACTCATTCCCCCTTGGTTTTTCAATAGATCCAGGCCAAGAGGAGAAATATCTTAATGCTAAATTGTCATCCACTGTCCATGCACATTGGCTGCTTACAAACGCTGACATCATTCTGTAAAAGGGACTGTAATGTACATTTTCAATTACATAGCTGATTTAATCCAATTTATGTTGTTATTTATGTACACAAGGGTAAATCAGCACACAAAAAAAGGTCTCTTGTAAACAGAAGAAGGACTCTATGCATAATATATGGTCTCTCCAGCACTTTTAAAATGATGACTTCTAGCTGAGATCAAATTTGTTTTTATTTGGATTTGCCAGTTACAGCTTTGTATGCTGTAGCTGCAGGCTCAAATGGATGTGAAATGGATCTTCATAAGCAAAATACAGCACTAGGGAGCATCCACAGGCAGCCCATAGATTTCAGTAAAGTGCCAGTGGCATCTCCTCATTTTCTTCCCCTCAGTTTGCTCTTGAGAAGAAACTTCTTCACATTAGCCTCCAAAAAATCTTCTCTTGCTGAGAAAGCCCTCTGCCTGCCCAAGCAGCACATTCCACACCTCCCAAATGGGATGCTGGAGGCAGGAAAGGAGGCAGATTCCCCTGGGAAGGATCCTCCCCACATCTGGGTCACATTTAAACCCACTAACTCAAAAGCCTCATTACCTGACCAACACACACAAGGAGAAATCCTATTACAGTGCTAAAACTCAAATATTTTAAGACTTCAGAGATGATGTGACAAACACATCAACTCCTGAGTAATGTTTTCCAACTACACCTCTGAGAGGAGGGGTTTGGTGCTTAGCACCAGCTGCATTTCTACCAGATCCAGAAGCTGCTATTCTGCTTTCCACCCTGCACTGTCCCCATCCCCAGTAAATTGATTTGGTCCTCAGTGGGAAGGAGGAAGGAAGAAATATGCAGGAGAACACAGAAGGGTACAGCACATTCTTGGCAGCAGCCTGGCACCAGCCAGATCCCTCCCCCACTAAGGAACACAACTTTCCTCATCAAGGGAGAGGTTCAACTTTGAACCTACTGCTTCTCTCCATCAGCAAACACCCTTTGTTATCTGCCAGTTGTTTCCTCATCACTGCAAGACATCAGCTTCCACATAGGACAAGGGCCGTGCAGAGGTGAAGAACTGTTCCCCTCTACCATTCAGAGGAAATACAGGGTCAGAATCTGATTTCTGGAGCAGCTTTGTGTGCAAACCTGCAGTGAAAAGGAAGGGGGCTGGAGAGAAGAGGGGGATATACATATATATACAACAAGGTGACCTGCTTAGTGGGTATGGAAAAAGCTGTGAATGTTATTTACCTGGACCTTAGCAAAGCCTTCAGTACTGTTTCCCACAGCATTCTCCTGGAGAAACTGGCTATATATGGCCTCGAGCACTGTACACTTGGCTGGGTAAAACACTGTTGGATCAATGAGCCAAAACAGGTTGGATCAATGAGCCAAGGACAGTTGGCTGTGGTTCAAGACGGCCAAGTCCCAGGTCCTGCACTTAGATCTCAACAACCCCTGTCAGTGCTCCAGGCTTGGGGAAGAGTGGCTGGAAAAGTGCCCAGTGGAAAAGGACCTGGGGGTGATGGTTGACAGCAGCTGAATGTGCCAGCACTGGTGTGGCCAGCAGGACCAGGGCAGGGATCATCCCCCTGTGCTGGGCACTGCTGAGGCTGCACCTTGAATTCTAGAGTCAGTTCTGGGTCCCTCACTACAGGAAAGACACAGAGGTGCAGGACAGAGTCCAGAGAAGGACAAAGGAGCTGGGGAAGGGTCTGGAGCACAGATCTGACCAGGAGCAGCTGAGGGAACTGGGGGTGATCAGCGTGGAGCAAAGGAGGCTGAGGGGAGACCTTCTGGGTCTCTGCAACTCACTGAAATGAGGTTGGAGAAAAGTCTCAGTAACAAGCAACAGGACAAGAGAAAATGGCCTCAAGATGCTCTAGGGAAGGTTAAGATTGGATATTAGAAGAAACCTCTTCACTGAAAGGGTAATTGAACACTGGCACAGGCTGCTTGGGGAGGTGGCTGAATCCTTGGTGGTGTTATACAGATGTGGTGCTTGGGAACATGGCTTAAGTACTGAACTTAGTAGAGTTAGGTTATGGTTGGCCTCGATGACCTTGAAGGTTTTTTCCAACCAGAATGATTCTGTGATACTTGACATGCAGCAGAGTGCCTGCATGTGTTTCACAGTGTCTGCAAACCAAACTGAAAACCAGAAACCCTTATCCCATCAGACAGGAGTCTTGATAAAAATTTAAGAAACTTCTTTCTACCACAGGAGTGATCTGAGAAGCCACCAACCCAACCAGTCCAAGCTGCAGGTACCTAAGATGCATTTTGCTTTCAAAGGTTTTCCAAGTCCTTTCTGCAGATGAGGGAAATCTTCCTGAGGCCTAACACTCTCCTCACAGCTCTGATGTTCAGTACCAGAACATGGGAAAAGGCTTTTCTGCAAGGGCAGCACAACTCAAGGTTAGAGCTGCCTTCCCAGAGGAGCTCCAAAGCTGCTAGGAGAAGCACCCAGCCTGAGCCATGCTCTCTTCAGTGAGGGCAAGGACCACCAGCAGAGTTTATTGGCAAGACTGCTGTAGGGAGGAGTTGTTTGTTTTTAACTTCAAGTCAAATGCACTGCAACCACATTATAAGGAAAGATTGGCTATCTGGAAAAAGGCAATACAAAACCTCTTGGGATCACAAGCTTTCTAGGCAATTTGCTACAAAAACTTTCACAGAAAATAGGAATATTCAACGTTCAAGACCAGAAAAGTCCCAGCCAGGTGTCTCAGGTTAGGACCACTCCCGTCTCACCCAGCTGACACCAGGCAAAGGCAATGCTGTGCAGGCAGCTCTGCCCATGAGCTGAGCCTGCTCCTTACGTGGCACTGGACCATATTTTTAAAAGCATCAGTAAGGCAGCTGATGGGGCAGGAAGAAGTCACTCCGGCAGCCACTGCCCCCTACAACACAAAGCCATGTCAGCTGTGTCCAGCTGGCTTCCTGCAGCTCTTACTCCAGAAGGTTTCTCTGTCTCCCTAGTGGTTTTCATCACTGACTCCCTCAGTTTTCTCCCTTTGCTACCTGCACACATTATTCCTATTTTTCAGGACCTTTTTTCCTTATCTCCCTCCAAATGCTATCTCTTTTCCCACATCTTTTTGGAAACTCTCAAACAGAAAAATACAGGTCCCTTTCCCTCTGTGTTAGGACACAACATGACCATCCAGCACACCCACGATTACTGATGCTACAGTTCCTGGTCATCACACTGCTCCCATGGTCTACTTGCTTCTCCCAGCCCTTTACCAGCCTTAAAGCTTTTTTGCACATTTGCTCACTGACTCAGCAATTTCAGTGCTGATTTCAGTCAGGACTCAAAGTGCTCAGTGCATTCAAAGTGCTCTTCCAAGTGCTGTTAGCCCTGAACTCCTGCTCAGCAGGTATTAAGGGTCTGAGAAGCCCAGCAGACACTGGGGTTGCACCACCCCCCTGTACAATTCCTCTTTGCAACCACCTCAGGGTGATGAATGAGATCAAAGTAATCTGATACTTCCATTGAATTCCTACCACTGGAAAAGATTTTATTCCTGTGCAGTGATTCATTGACTTTAATGGGATTTTCACTCTCCAGCCTGTGCACAAGCTGACTGGTGCTGTACACAAATGAATTATATTTCAAGAACCTGAGAGAACATGGAAACCTGAGTGAACAGCTTCATAAATTCCTAATGATACTGAGATGAGTTACATTTACAGCACAGGAAGCAGAAAGCAAAACTGCCTGGCATAGCTCAACAATTTGTTATTGAAGGCTAATTACTTTTCCACACCATCATCTGTTGAAGTAATGATTAGTGCAGCTCTGTGCACTTGATTTGTGGATTAATGTTGTTTGGTGAAGAAGTAATAAGGAATACTGAAAAGAAGCCTTCTAAATACAATTCTACTTTCCACTTCCCTTCTAGAAATTTTCCCATATTATATTCCTATTATATTCCCATTATATTCCCATATATTCCTATAGGGTTGTTTAATTTCCTAGGGGTGGGAAAACTGTTTTGCTGCTTCCAGCTTTCCATGGCTTAATAACACGAAAAGGCCAATGTCAGGGAGAATCAAGGACAGGAAAGTTATTTTACAAACAGCACTGTGGGGCTGGCACAAAAAAGACAACTTCAAGAGAGGAAAATACATTGCCCTTTAAACACAGAGGGTTACATCAATTCCCAAGGGTCAACATCTGGCTACAAACAAAATCAGCCCAAGATCAGAAAGAACACAAATTGCCCAGGTCTCTGCCAGCAGCACAGATACAACTTGGGCAGAACTAGTACCATTTTACAAGGTAAGACTTTAGCAATGCTATTTCCATGGCATAGTTCCAAAACACTTGATGTTTAACAAGTCGTTAGAATTTGATTTGCTTACCTCACATCCAGTGATATTTGCTAAAAAGAAAGGCTGAACATTTTTAACTATTGATGCAATTATTTTCACAATCCAGTCCAGTGTAAGAAAGCAAATTACAAGCTGGATTTACAAACTATGTGCCCAGCACCATCCATCACCAGCTCTGTTGGAAGAACAAAAGTGACAGGAAATTTTACAAAGATAAGCCTACAATGAGAAACAGAGAAAAATATTATTGATGATAATTACAGTCACTTTTTCACAACTGCTCAGCCCCTCAGGATTTTTGCCCATTGCAATGTTTCTGAACAACCTTTCCCCACTTCATTGCACTTTCTTAACAGCTACTTTTATTTCTTTAAATTCTGAGACAAAGCTGCCTTGATACTGATTAGAATGACTTCAAGATGAGGATACTTCACCTTCAGTCCAGGCATAAATTTAAACCCAGCAGTCTAACTCACAATAATCTCTGCATATCTGGGATATCTTCTCAGTGCCTTATAAACTGCTTTGGCTGCTAGAATGAGGTACTGTCCCACATATAAAGTTATGCACAGCATGGCTGAGCTCATCCTCATTTCATACAGATCTCTTGCTCAGATGGCTTTTCCTACCTTTGTCACCTCATAGAAACAAGTAGGTCCATCACACATCACCTTTACAGAATGATTATTTTAGAAGTAGGGTCCATGCCAGCAGGCAATTTTCGTATTTTTTTACCATCTTATCACTGTACTTTTCCTCTTAGTAGTGCTGGTGCACTTACCAGAGGTGGTGCAATACAAATCCTTCTTCCTCCATGAAGAAGAGATTATGCAATTTTTCATGCTTTATGAAAAAACACATCCGTTTTCTTTTTGGGAAACAGTGAGATTTGAACAAACTAGGGTGCAGGGATAAAGATAAAAACAGTGAGGCTGACATCTCCATGGCTCCTGACAACAGCAGGGAGGGATGGACTTCTCCAGACAAGAAGCAAAACATTTCAATTGAATTCCTGCTCCACATCACTCTGACAAGCAAAGGTTGCCAGTTCTCATGCCAAAAGCCTTGGCAGGTGCCAAGTCACATCAGGTGCTGAGCCAAAAGGAGGGGAGGCTGCAGGAATGGATCCTGCATGGGAGGTGCCAGCAAATTCCTTGGAGATGGATGGATGGATGGATGGATAGATGGATGGAGGGATGGGCACACCTAGCTGCAGGGATGAGGTTCCAGCACCTGCGTGGTGCTCCTATGGGCCAGGAGGACTCCTGGCTCTGCTCCTGAGCCCATGTTCCCTCCTCAGCCAGAGAAGGAGCCACCAGCTCAGCCCCTCCAGGCTGGAGCCATCCTTCATGAGCAATCCCCAGCTCTGATGACACCAAGGAGCTCACACAAACCCTGGGCACTGTTCTCTTGATTGAGTACAACTGCAGAACACAGTCTTGCCTCCCCCCCAGGAGACTTGGCTCAGCTAGCTCCAGCTCACAGATATGAGTGAGAAGAGAAAAAAAAAAAAAAAAAAAAGGCTATCCATATGTCTCATTAGACCCTGAGAATCACACTTTCTACAGCTTCATCTGACTATGTGAAAAATGAAGATCTCCTTTGCTTCATAGTGTATGGCTTCTGAATGCCATTCCAAAGGCTTTCATTTATGAATAAGTCATATCTGGAGTAAACTGAAGGTCACAGGGGAAAAAAAAAAAAAAAAAGGCAAATCAATTCCTTGGCAAGAAACCAGCAAAAAGTAGGAGCTACATGTACTATTAAATTTCTTTCTGGCTTTCTTGAAAATAGATAAGGATATGCATCAAAATCCCCCCCTTACTTCACTGTGATTCTTTCAAAATAATTGAGAACCTGCAGTGCCAGATACACCTGTGTTTGTAAAACAGACATGAAGCACCAAAGACTTAGCTATTTTTCTTGCCCTGTCACAATACCCTTTTGGTTTGGTTTTTGGTGTGTTTTGTTTTTTTTTTTCACAGGATCTCACAAACTGCAAGTGACAGAAGTGGACTTTTTACCTGTGGGGTTTGATGCTGCTTATCATAACAGTACCCAAAAGTAAGTCACCTTGTTTCCATCAATTGCTTAGCCTTAAAATTCCTAGCAGCTGCAGCAGGGAAGCTGAGCACATCCACAGCCTCTGCTCTCTATGCTTCACAGCATCTTCAAGCCCTGTGGGATTCAAAGCTGTTTGCTTTGCCAGGCTGCAAGCAGACAGAGCTCACTTTTGCTTTTTCCTTCCTGATGGAAGAGCCTGGGTGAAAGACCTTCCATCTGACCATGCTGAAGTCCAAGCTATCCCTGTTCAGGTCTCCTTCCCACCAACAACCCCCCAGCCCTCACCACCCAAAGGCCTCAGCAGCACCAACTTTTAATTTCAAATTTCTGATGATCAAAAGTGAAAGCAAACCCTAAATGGGGTTATGGAACAGCACACAGGTTCTCCCCTGCTCTTTTGCCTTTGTCACTTTCATACCTCCCATCAAAGAGAAATACCCCCAATACATGTCTCTCTAACTATTTCCACTCTCATACATATTTTAAGTTGCTTCCCAGGCTTCCAGAAAGACAGTGATAACAAAGCTGTCAGGCTCGTGTGTGAGGCTGTGTGAGGGTGTGAGGCTGGCTGGGCTGGGTGGAAAGAGGCAGCCTGACTGCTGTGCTCCAGGAGGACCAGCCCAGGGCCAGGCAGGACCTCAGCCCAGGGCCACTCAGGACCTCCCTCGGGGAGATTTTTCTTAAATATCTTCTCTCCTGAGACTCAGCTTTCACAGCCAGCATTTAGGACAACTAACACCATACTGAAGTGCAAAGTAGGCTTTGATCTTTCTGAAATTGGTACATCCACATCTTCTTAAGAACACATTTTTTTCAGTTTAGAGACAGCAAGAGGAAAACCAGCTTTGATGGACTTTGGAATCCCCTTCTCTGGACTTTGGAATCCCCTTCCCTGGAGCAGATTTTAAGATGTGACTGCAGAAGTGGTAGAACTGGACTGGTTTGGCCAAAAAGGAGATGATACTCCCTGGATCTGCAGCAGTGCCCAACGCTGATATACTGCTTAGTGGGCTCTGGCACTAAGCACCCAGGTGCTGAATTCACCCCTCCCAATTCAGCTCAGTTTCCTTCCTTTCTTCCAGAAAACTTCAGCTGCACAGGAATTGTTTCAGCAGCACTGACTGAAATCAGAGCCAGGTCATTAGATAACTAACACTATTTTTATTTTCTACCTAGACACACCATGCTTCTCACCCTCTATTTCAGTCACAGAAACCCTTATCACCCATGAAATACCTTCTTTTCTTGGCCCTTCCAAAGAGAGGAACTACAACACTGAAGGCCACCCTCTCCACTTCTCCCAGTGGCAGAATTTTCTATCCAATCTCTCTCAGCCTGGAAGAAGGCCAGGGCAGTCACCCTGCACACCAGCACACCCTTCCTTACTTGGGCAGATGCCACACAGACACTAAACTTCATATCATGTAGCAAATCAGCACTGTATTTATTTATTTCATGTTTGTCAACACACCTTCAGGTGCTCCTTTTGGTGGAGGCCTGGAGACCAGGTGACACTTCACTGGTGAGGCTGCAGGAGCAGGGGAATTCCCACTGCACTGAAGCTCAGCTGTTTCAGAGGCTTTGCTGTACCACAGAATGCTGCTCAAACCTTAAGTACAGGTCTGGTGATGAACACGTTCAAAATATTACCCTAAATGTAGCAATGTAAATCCTTCAAAAATAAAGAAATTCTTAAGTTTTTCTTGCCTGGTTGTTTCTGTGAATAATAAATTAAAAAAAAAAAAAGACAAGAATAACATATTGAGATGTGTTCATTTGAGCTGCACCAATTCCTTCAAGTATCAACTGTGCAGCAAAAGAAATATCTCTAGAGTTGGTTCTTCTTTTAGCTAATGGAGGTTTTAAAATCAAGCTCCATTAAGACCAACAGAAACTACCACAACAGCCTGCTACCTATTCAAGAGAGAACCATTTCCATTTGTAAAAATGCAGCCCCCAAGTGACAACCCAAAGCCTATGGGAGAGCAAGACCTGTGCATCTGCTCATTAAAAGACAATTCAAAAACAAATTTCCTCATTCTGTTGAGCCAAATTACTAGCAAACAGGTAGCTATTAAATGCTACTAAATAAATCTTTGCAAGCCTCAGACTCTTAATTTCTTGATTGCAGGCACAATAAATACCAAGAGCTTGAAGTAATACACTGTGCAAGAGGACTGAATCATTTTTTGGCCATACAAAGAAGAGATAACTCAAAAACTTTACATAATCTTAACAGACTGACAGCTGAGGTAACCACCTCAAATGACAGATATGTCTAAAGAACCATATGAAGCACAGCACCATCCCAAAACTCCTTTCTGTCATCAGACATTGAGTGAAAGCAATTGTCAGTGTGCAACTTTTAATACTAGAACCACTTTTCTGTACAGAAAGAAAACCTTCACCCAAATATGACCTAAGCAGCTTAAACAACTGCCAATAACACAAAGAGTGGAAAAGTCAATTGAAAATAAAGATGATCTGTTCTCATGAGGCACATGTACATCCAGCAGAGGACAAGCCCAGACAGTACAATGGCAGTGCAAATGCAGGGTAAACTGTAAGTAAGAAAGGCCCTAGAAAGACAGCCCTGAGAAGGACTTGGGGGTGATGCTGGACCAGAAGCTCAACCTGAGCTGTCATGTGCACTTGCAGACCAGAAAGCCAACCATGTCCTGGGCTTTATCAAAAGAAGCATGGTCAAGGGAGGGGATTCTCCCCCTCTACTCTGCTCTGAGACCCAACCTGGAGTACTGTGCCCAGTTCTGGAGTCCCCAACATCAGAAGGACACAGAGCTCCTGGAAGGTGTCCAGAGCAGAGCCACTCAAATGCTCAGAGGGCTGAGCAGCTCCCTGGGAAGCCAGACTGGGGGATTGGGGTTGTTCAGCCTGGAGAAGAGGAGGCTCCCAGGTGAGCTCAGAGCAACCTTCCAATATCTGAAGGGGCTACAAGAAAGCTGGGGGAGGGCTTTGGACATGGGGGTGTCCAAAGGCAAGGGGCAAGGGTTAAAACTTGGAGAGGGGAGATTGAGGTTGGACATTAGGAAGAAATTCTTTAATTTGAGGGTGCTGAGCCCCTGGCCCAGGTTTCCCAGGGAAGCTGTGGCTGCCCCATCCCTGGCAGTGTCTCAGCCCAGGTTGGATGGGGTTGGAGCAGCCTGGGCTGTGGGAGGTGTCCCTGCCCATGCAGGGGGTGGGACTGGATGAGCTTTAAGGTCCATTCCAACCCAAACAATTCTATGATTCTATAACAAATTATTGACTGCAGTAAACTGTATATTAAACAGCAGGGTCCATTTTGCTCATAGGATGATAAGGGTGACTTAGAAAAGGAAAAGAAAGCTCACCTGTACAACTCAGTGCTTCTCCTGAACAGCAAGCCAGACCAACACACAGAGGATGTACTGAGAGGAGGAGAGACTCATCCATGGAAGAAGCCTTCACTTCTTCCTCACACACATACCCATCCCCACAGGACTCCAAGCAGAAAATTTGGTGTTGCTTCAGGATCAAAGACTTATTACAGCTTTAAACTAACAGCAGAGTTTAACTCTTAAGGCTTTTTAACTGTGTATTTATATCCAGTAAATACACCCATATGGGTGTAACTAACGGGAGTTACACCCTTATGACACCTTCCGCTCCTTCAGCCCAGACTGCAAAAGGAAAGTCACAAAAGGTTCTTCTGTACATCCCAAATCTCCCACTGGCACTGCAAACCTCACCCCAGGCTTGCCCAGCTGTGCAACAGCCCTGGGAACTCTGAATTTAAATGTGCTGAGAAGGTGGTGTGTGGAGGTGTGGGACACCTCAGATCACTGCAGCCCTCCGAGCCACATAGCCAGCAAGGATTTCTTTGAATCCCAACCTTGGGTTCCAATTAACTGCCTTTCCTAGAACTTTATATTTACCTATAAACTTCAGTAACAGAACCTCAAACCTTGTTACAAAGGTAGTAGCTGTGCACAGGCCACCAACTATCTTTAACCCCTCAGAGTAAAGTTTAAGTGAAGTTATGGGTGGCACAGATCACACTGGGAATTTATTACACTGGCAAACCCACCTGAAGAAAATCTGAAAGGGAGAAATATTTGTTCCCATTGTAATGAGAGATAGGTGTGTGTGTTTTTGCAATCTGGGCTTCTCAGCTGCAGAGTCAAGACTTGAGACAACCTGAAAACATCAAACATGAGTTTTTAACCTATAACTTTCTTAAAATTTAAGTTACTTTTCATAGTGGAGCCAGCAGTGCCAGTCATTTTTGAGCTGGAAGGAGAATGAAGTCCTTAGTCAGGCATACATTTACACAGCTTAATAGCAAGGAGAGAGAAGGTGCTTGATGATAAAGAAGCTGAGTCAGTTTGGGAATAGACAGCTTGAGAGCATCTGCAAAGCAGAATGGATGAGATCTCTGCTGTGATGAGTCACCAGAGATAGGCAGGAAATGAGGTTGATTCTAAACAGGAACAATTATCAGAGCAACATAATGTTTTTTAATGGGAAATTAATGTTTTATTCAAGTGATGTTTGCTAGATGTAATTCATTGTATCTAAGGAAGTCTAGAACTCCAGCTCCACCTTTAAGACTTGGATCTGATTTTCTGCTCAGTTCCCAACTCCCGGAATTGCACAAAACTCTTGAGCAACAGACTGTGCCTCTTCACAAGCTGGGAAGCTGAATGGCATAAATCAGATTTATCATCCATAACATGATACAGACCCGGATGAATGGGGTCTTTCTTAATAGATAAAAGCCCTCTGGAAACAAACATTTACCCCAGTATATGGAATAAAATATAAACAAGCCCTATAAAATCTTCCATATATTTTGAGAAAGACTGAACCACAAAGAACATTCAGCTCCAGCCTTATCCAGAAATGTAAACAGTTTCAGGGGGCTGGTTGTTGTCCACAGCCTGCAAGTAATTAAGCACTAATTCTCTACCACCTACTGAGCAAGAAATTGGAGAGGAAATATGAACAAACTTAAGGATGCACTTCTCAGGCCACATTCATCCAATATATTCTGTGCAACTCCATCATCTTCCCCAGCTCACTACTGATTTGCTCTCTTTGACCATCTAAAAATGGTCAGATGAAAGTAGAAATGGCTGAAGGCAGAATGACAGATTTGTATCTCAAAGTGAGGGAACTTCACTGTCAGCTGAAATAGTCCTAGTACATCCAGTGCCACCCACCAAGCAGAAACA
This sequence comes from Calypte anna, assembly GCF_003957555.1. Classification (NCBI taxonomy): domain Eukaryota; kingdom Metazoa; phylum Chordata; class Aves; order Apodiformes; family Trochilidae; genus Calypte; species Calypte anna. Next base: position 3,871,828 of record NC_044258.1, on the reverse strand, counting down.
CAGGGCAAAACATTTCCAGTTCCCAAGTGGGGCTCATTTGTGATAGCCAAATCCTTGAGAAGACCTTCACACACTTCACCGAAGCATTTTCCACTTTAGTTGCAGATTCTTGTTCACAGAAAGAAGATGAAAGGCTTAGTTGTCTTATCTGTAATTAGGCACACATTTGCCACACATTCCAGGGACAAATAAACTGAATTTACCCTAATAGGATGCTTTTATCCAGCTGAACTTCTTTAAATTTGCTGCTGCTGCTTTGCTGCAGAGTAACATTAAAAAAATAAAACTCAAACCCAGTCCCAGGAAAGGAGCATTCATTCCATGGCTTTTTTCGGAGCTCTATAGACCTCCTGGGGCCCAAAGAAAAAAAGGAAAAAAAAAGGGAGGAAAATGTTTGAAGCATGAAGGTTTTTTTCCCTTCCCAGAGTCTCCAGGCCCATGTGAACCCTTGCTGGAGCTGCTGGGTGACGTCAAACACACCCGGATCCTCTGCAGCAGTGCGAGCCCCAGCGTGACTCCTCAGACCCACTCGGGTTTCACCACTCCGCTCCAAGTTTTGCTTTGGCAGACAGACTAAAAGTTTGGTCCAGACCTCTATTTTCAACTGAAGCAAGTATCCATGGCAACCAGGGTACTATTTTAAACCATTCCTAGTAAGCTGCCTCCAGCTTGAAAGCCAAATAGAAAAAAATTCCAATCCCACCCCGTCACCCACTCCTCTAACAGCTCCAAGTGTGCAACCAAGTAGGACTAACCTGGCTGCTGTCTCCCATCCCTTTCTGGAAACTTCAGCAAGGCTCCATTTGCATTCCCCAGTGGTTTCTGTGGGTGTCAGCAAGAGAAAGGGCTTCTTCACTTGGCTCTCCCACTGGAAATTTGCCTGGTTCCTCTTCAGTCCCTCCTCACTGCAGTCACCTTCCTATGAAGATGCTCCACAGGGATCTCTGCCCACCAAGCAGGCTCTCGCCAGACCCATGGCCACCCCACTACACCCACCCCACCCACGCAGCCTGGGGGCTGGGGAAGGACTGCAACAAGGGCTGAGCAGAACCACGTACATTTTGGAATTCTTTTAATTTGTTCTCTGCTCACAAGAGAGGGCGGGGTTGGTTTGTTTGTTAGTAAACACTTGAGTTTTTCTCTTTAAGGCAGGCTGTGTGGCTCTCCTACATCTTGGGTTTTTTTTAATCTTTAACTGAAAGTAGATGTTTTTGGGCAGCCACATGACGCCAGGAGATGGAACCTTATAAATAACCTCAAATATTAGATTATTTGAAACATGTACGATTTGGCACATCTCCCTTAATTTTGTAGGTGATGTCCAAGACATACATTTCCATGCTGGAAAGTGTTTATTGGTCTCCTTTACAAGCACTTGATAAGCATTTTCACTCTTCTTCTGAACATGACTTCCTGCAAAAGGCAGAAATTTGTCCACTTACTAAATTTGCATAACTGGCAGTTCTGGAAGGAAAAGTCAGGCAAGTCTGAGCTGTGAGAAACCAGGCAAAGTCTGATCACACATGCTTGTTATCAAGCTACAGTAAGAAATGCATTTGCTGTGTTTTGCAAACCAGGACCCACTTTGCAGTACTTTGAGGCTTTTCTGAGCCTTGGGGCTCAATGCAGGCGCAGGCTCCCTGTCTCACTTGGGACACCTCACAGCTACCAACCACCACGGGGCTCTCTGCAGCACTACATTTTTAAGGGACATAAAGAAAGTTTCCATCTATCTGCTAAGTCTTCACATGGAGCTAGCAAACATTCCTACAGCACCATGCAAACCTGGGAAATAATTTCTGCCACTTACAAACTTCTGCTTACAAAAACTTCCATTTTCAGTCAGATAAATGGTAGCAATGGCCATTTATCTCTACTACAGACATGGCTTCTCTTCTGATTGCCAGACTGATTCAGAGAGCATGTTAGAATGTAATTTAGTGTCAGACTGAGGGTTTTTTCCAAGCAGGCACAAACTGCTCAGCAGTTTGAAAGTTAGTAACCAAGTCTTACTACCAGGGACTAAGAAGAGTAAACAAGGCCTTTCCCAGTCTTATCACACAGCTCCGCACATGCAGCTGGAAGTTACTTTGCACCTTTTTTTTTTAGGCATTTGACACCCAGCAGAGTCCCATACAATCTGTACATCAGTGTTATCAGTGTTGCCTCTATTCCCATCTTCTTCCCACGTGGTCTCAGTGTGTGACCTCTGTAATGAACACCAACCTTCAACTCCACACTAAGCTCAGCCTGCTTGTCCCTGTACACGGGCACAGGCAGCTGCCGGCACAGGCAAGCACTGAAACCATCCTCAGAATGGTTGTAGTGTTTTCTAAATAAATGAAGATAGGGCATATGGAGAAAGGTCATAGCCTGACCTTCACTTTTTTAGTCCCAGGAGAGCCAGTGCTGTACAAGCCTGCCCTGCACAGCAAGCAGATTATCTGCCTTGCCCTGGGAGAATGCCCAGGTAAGGCAACACACACCCATGGTACTCAGTGTGTACCACAGGCCACTAGATCAGAAATATTGGTCCTCTGAACACCCAATTGCTATCTTGCATTCTCCTTGCACTGCACCAACCCTTGCTCCTTCTTATTTGCCATCAGCTTAGGCAGTTTTCAGGTTCTGATGGGTCTGGAGCAAACTCAAGCAGCAAAAGAAAAAATCTCAGCAAGGTGGCAGCAAACAGCCAGCCAAAACAAACACCTCAGGGGAGGAAAACCTCTCTAGTTCATCTCTGGGAACAGCATCAACCACCATTTCAGCAGCATGGTACTCCAGCCTTTCAGGAAATGGACTAATTCCTTCATCTTGCAGCAGGATGTATATTTGTTTTTTGCTATTAAGGAATGTAAACTATGAAACTGCTGTGAAGATTTCTTCACTAGTACCAGACCTACCTGTGCTGCAATTGCATCAAAGTAAACCACAATTTGCTCTAAGAACAGCAGCATTCTGAGCAAGTCTGAGGGCCGTACATGAGGACAGTTCTCCTGCTAACTTAACTCTTGCATTATTGAATAGCAGGATAATTTATTAGTCCCTCTTTAATATCTGAAAGACAGAGATATATACATTTGCCACACTGACCATAATCCAGGTACTGGTGTTCAGGTGCCTGACTCCCTGGGGAAGTCTGAACTTTTCTGTGCCACATCTGAAACACATGGGTGTGGGAACCATATTCCTCCATCAACACCAGCTTTTTTTCCCAAAAGAATGTGGTTTGTGAGGCTGGATCAGTAGGCACCAAACCCTTTCCTGCCCAACATGGGAAGAGGGGCTGCTCCCTGACCTCAGTGGCAGGCTGGGCCTTGGGCTTCATCAGTGCTATTGACTGTATCCCCATAAACATCCATTACCCAGACATTCAGTTTGCAGAATTTACAAACAAAAAGACAAATGGCTGTAATAATGTATTTATATAACGATTGGACATTTTACGAGGTATTAGTTTAGTATAAACTAACTATAAGAGCTGGGAGAGGAATTTGAGTCTGACTGAAAAAACAAGCAAACAAATAAGGTTTTCGTGACTGCCAAGAAAGCCTTGTGAAGGCAGACTGACTCTTGGATGTCCCCATGAGATGTAAGGAGTTCTTTCTTAAAGATGCCATGTAATTTTTAGGATGTCTAATGCTTAACAGTCACCCTTTGCCATTTTAAAGTAATACAGGAGAAAGCAATGTGGCTAAAATGAGTGTATACCTTACTGAAACTCCTGGGGTTAATAAGGCATTGACAGGACAGGATTTGACCTTCACAGTCTTTTTTCCAAGAAACGTTAATGACTCTGAAAGCTGAATAACAGTGAGCAATGCCTCTGAAATATCAGAGTCAGATTTCAAGGCCTATTGTAAAGGTGTTCACCATACCAAAATGGGTAATCTAATCAAAGTCCAATCCCCTAGTTTAAAGCTGGGCAGACAAAGGGCAGTGCTGTTGAAGCCTTCCACCTCTGGAGGCTCTGATGTTACCTCCTCACCATCTGCTTGCTCTGCCAGCCTGTGCCAAAGTGAGCATCAAGACTTGGGACTGAAGCTTGAAGGATGTTCAGCTTCAACCCCAGTGTCAGCCCCTTTAACCTTAGCACAGGAGTGCTAACACAAAGAGTAAGCTGAAACTGGCCTCTCTGCCACATGCCAGCAGTTTTCAGCATACCTGATTATTCACACTGAGAAGCAAATGTAACTGGTTGACTCCAAAAGCTCCTATTCATTTTAATGATTGGTTAAATTAATTAAGAGTAAGAACACTACTAATATAACTCTTTTTTTTCACCTAAATTGGTTGGTTTCACCTAGAACCAAGGCACTGAGAGTCCTTGCCTGCCCCACAACAGATTCTTGGTCATGCCCCAGAACAAACCTTCTCTTCTTGTCCCTGGGGCCAAGTACAAAGGAGAAAAAGAGTGCAGACACTACCAGGAGAATTGCTTCCCAGGGCCAGAGGCCAAGCCAGGCAAAAGTCTGTATTTCAAGCACATACATAAACCACAGTCATTGGTTTAATGCACCAACTGAAACTTCTGGGACTGGTGCACAAGATTTTGGAAAGCCTCCACATTTATCTTCTCCCTCACCTTGAAGACACAAGCAAAAATACTATTTGCTTGTGATCAGTCAGTGCAGGCTGATTGAAATGAAACATTTCTGTAGCTCTCTAATGTCATCATGAGTCATCACTGGTGTTTACTGCACTTTCTTTTGATTTCAATGCCATGAGTTAAGACAATGCCTATCAGCTTTGACCCAGAACCAGTAAAAGTACAAATTCTACCATTATGACACGAGACATTACTTAAGTGTATGTTATCAATGAAAACAGCTCCTCAGAGTAAAGCTCTTAGCAAATCTTGGATAGAACACTGCAGCTTTGAATCTGGAAATGAAAAGTACAAGCACTTGTATGCAAGGCAATTCCTACACAAGGAAAATTAATGCAAATTGCAGAGAAAGAATAAGAGGGATAACTATATTAATCTTCAGCTGCTTATAGGTCATAAAAAAAAAGATGTTTTATAGAGGTAGCTGAAAATTTAAAGTTGGGTCTGCTTGAGCCTTTAGAGAAAAATAACCTTCAACTGAAAACTTGACAGACAAATACTTATCCAGGCAGAGCTGGTGGGTGGGTATAAGGGTTTCCATGCCACCAAGTAGATAATGAACTGACCTAGTATTCTTATCTAAAAGTCCTCCTCCTTGTGATATATCAGAATCATTATTTTTTTAAAAAACTCCTTAAACACCATCCAGCTAGCTGAAAGTTTCCCATTCTGCTTTTTCAATGCAAAGGTATCTTTAATCTTCTAGAAACTGTCACAAGAAATGACCATTTTATAGATTATAGATGATATAGATATAAAGCTCAATCTTCATTAAAGAAGGGGTGTTTTCAGTAAAGAACTTTATTTTTTTCATGATGAACCAGATAGGTTTGACCATGAGTCTTCTACCAAACCCCACCCTCTCAAAACACAATGCCTGCAACAGGCACACAGGGCCAGCTGCTCTCACCACTAAGCTAGCTGGAGAAGCTGACATGCTTCTCATTTCTGTGTTTGCTTTTCAAGAAATTCTGCACCCCCACTGAAACAAGGTTTGTAGTCCTGGAACTTCTTTTGTGTATGCCGTGTGCTAGCAGCACACAGTAGGTTTGTATTAGGTATAATAAATTCTTTGTTACAAATCACTGACAGCCAACTGTAACTGTTTTCTAAGTCCCTGTAGAATGTCTCAATCAGAATACAAATACAAGAAGCACTTTTGATGCCTCACTTCATACAAGATGTGTAACTCAATAATATTAATCAATTTAACTTGTGCTCAGAAAATTATTCCAGTAAGTAGCTCATTCAATGTCTTTCAAATCTCAGACAGAAACTAACATATAATTAGTGAGCGGTGAGAAGAAAAGGAAGCTGAAGTGCAGCCAGATGTTCCTGTTGCAAGACCTCATTCATTTTTCTTCTCATTTCTCTTCCCTGCATGTGAGCCAGGTCCAGTCAACCTCCAGCTCCCCTGCTCCAAACACAGCTGATGTTGTAGCTCTCAATGAACATGTGGAGGAGGTGAGTGCTACTGCAGCTCAGAGCCAGACCATACCCATCACATGGAGCCATTGAGATTACTACTCAAAAAAATATATCAGGAGCATCTCAGGGACATACTAAGACCAGAATATATTTCATTAAATTGACTTAAAGTGTCTTGGACTGTGTATGATACCCATGGCAAATGCCATTATTTTCCCATCTGGTTCTCTCCTGTCCCATTTCAACAGCACTCACTGATGATCCTGCACTGAGCACTTGCTTAGCTTTTCATTTTCTTTAGTTTTCATTAACCTGCTGACTTTCCTAACACCACTGGAGGCACATCTTCCTCCATTTCTTCTCCCAGAAGAGTTACTCCACTGGTCCCCAGTGTCTGGTGGCCAACAACGAGGCTGCAAAGTGCCTGTGCTGGGTCACAGCCACTCCACCTCCAACCTGCTGCTGTCAGCATGCCCCAGACACCTGGTTTCAGGGAAAATGAAACATTTCCCTCACTGCAAAGCCACAAAATTTGCTCCTCCAGGGCTAAATGAAGGGGAGGAGAAGACATGCAGCAAACAAGAAGGGGGAAACTCATAGTGATCTCCAGCAACAGCCACAAAAGCAAGAGAAGGAAAGGGTGCAGGAAGGTGGTCACACAGGAGAGCCAATGCATATTCTTCTGCTTGAAATAAAAATTTAACATAGCAACCTGGGAATAGACAAAGCTTCTCCTAAGCATTCATCTCATCCTTGAGACATGCTCATTTGCCCAGTTCAAGCACCGTCATGGGAGAGGCGTACAACACCCTATACAAACCCATTACTGCCCATATCTGCTCCCTGGAGAGGCAAGCAATGGGGGTGCCCTGGGAATGTAAGGCTACAAGGATTCATTTCATGATTGTTCTTCTTTTTTTAAGATGCATTATATACAAATGCATCAGAACAGAATCAATTATCCTTCCCTTCATGCAACGCTGGAACCAAGAAAGTTTGTTTTAGCAATTCAAAACCATGGTCAAGCAGGTCTGAGCCCTTTTGAATGCAATCAGCATCCCTGTGGTTCACACCAGCAACACAGAAGCACCCAGCACTCACAGCAACAAGGGAGAAGGAATTACAGTTCTGATTTACTAAATTGCTCTTTCTTTGGTGTACACAGGAGGTGAGTGAACTGCAGCCAGCCTGAGCAAAGAAGCAGGCAAGGGGCTCTGCACCCCAGCCTCAGTGTCCTGCCCCCAGCACCCCCAGGGGCCTGGTAGGGAGCTGCTGCCTCCCTAGAATCCCCCTGAGCACCTACCTCAGTAACTCCCACCAAGTAATGAGGTGCTCCATCACCATCACTGCCTCCCAGTGTCGGAGTAAAGCCCAGTAATTCCAGCAGACAGTGAACAATTGCAGACCCAGGGGCTCTGTAATGGTGCTGCTTACAAATTCATTCACTGCAAGGAGCTTGGTGAGTCCCAGCCACTCCACACGTGGCATCAGAGCAAAGATGAGGGGCTTGGGGGGAGTACTGCAGCTCCCTGCCCCCTGCAAAGGTAAGGAAAGGGAAAATTAGCAGCTGGAACATCTCTGCTACAGGGAGAAGAAGGGAAGACTCCAGGAGGACCTTAAACCTGCCTTCCAATCCCTGAAGGGAACCTACAGGGGGGCTGGAGAGGGACTTTTCATAAGTGTCCAGTGATAGAACAAGGGGAAAGAGATCTAAACTGAAGGAGAAGAGGTTTAGATTTTAGGAATAAGTTTCAGCAGGAGACTGGTGAGACTCTGGAACAGATTGCCCAGGGAAGTTGTGGCTGCCTCCTCCTTGGAAGTGTTATCCGAGTTAGATGAGGCCTTGAGTAACCTTGTCTGGATGAGAGGTGTCCCTGCCCATGCAGGGAGGTTGGAATATATAATCTCCAATGTCCCTTCCAAGCTAAGCCTCATGACTCTATGAAATGCCCAGTGGAGGATTGCTGGTCCTGGAAACCACATTGTGATTTTTTCCCCATCCCTCCCTCAGGCTTTGGCTTAGTGCCAGCACCACCAAGGCTTTGGGATGGCAGTTTAGGGCTTTTTGGTGGCTTTGGAAGAGAACTGGTCAGCTCAGGCATAGCACTGACAGACTGGGAGTTGTCAATAGAACATAAAACCTGCTCACACGTAAGGAGATCTTTATAGAATTCCAATTACTGCTGGCTTGTTACCTAAGAATCCCTAAGAGGTAAGAGAGATTGCTTGCTGTGAGGCCCAGGGTAATGAAATTACAAATCCTTTCATGAGTAAGCAGATGCTAGAGAGCTACATTTATTTGGCCTACATATTTGAAACTGTTCAAAAGGTTATTGTCTCACAAAATTTGGATCAGAAATTACTACTTGTATTTCACTTTCTGTAACAAGGAGGTATATTCAGAGTCCTTTTTAATCCCTCAGTGATCGATTAGAATAATACAAACACTGCTGCAAAGAAGTCTCATTTAAATTCTGTTTTCTGAAGAAGTACCAAACAGGCATACAACCTACACTCTGAGGTATAGACTGTAAATAACCAGCAAATGCAGCCCCTTGAGAAACCTGGTGAGCCCAACAGCTTTCTCAAGTGATCAGTTAATTCATACAAGAAAACTTCCCTCTTTTTTCCATAGGTTGTCCCAGCATGCTTTAATGTTCAGAATTTAGATCAAACCATCTTGTTGCAAACCATGGATGGAGCTAGCTTTTCACAGATGATGGTGCCAACACTGAACACCCTGGATTGCCCTGTGAAGCACTGCTCCAGCCAAGTGTGTGAGTAACAGCCCTGGTGCTGCAGCAAAAACCCCTCAGTGTAGAATATGCTCCATCAGCACAAGGGTATCTACACCCCATCCTCACACCAGATGATGGGGAAAAGACCTTGCTCCTCAGAGTGTGGTTTGAGGGTAAAATGAGCAAGATCTGAAGGAACGTACACGTTTGGCCCTCCTTGTACCACCAGTGTATCTGCTTGCCACAGTCCCCGGTGATTGCTGTCATTACTGCAAGATCACACTGAAGTGATGAGCCCCTACCTTCATTTTATGGGAAGACAAGGAAGACAAGAGAGAGAGCTTCTTAAACATCACTAATTACTGGATTGGCAGATGCTAGGGTTTAAAAAGGAAAGACCTCAAGGCCTGAGCAGTTCTGTAAGTTCTTTAGCCTGTTAAAAATCTGCATACATCTAATGATGACAGATTATGCAGAGAGTTTTTAGTGAAGCATGGCACTGAAATTTGGCATGCTGCATACCAGGCTTGTGGTTACACCACTTCACAGAACTTCACATTTTTAAGAAAAGATCCTCTAACCTATTTTTTGTAACTAAAAACATGCCTCTATGGGAGTTAAGGACCAAAACAGCACCATAAGAGCCTGGCACAGAATTGTTGCTAACTGGGACCTCATGACCTTTGGTTAAAATCTCCTCTCTACCAAGGAGATGTGTGTGATGGGGGGAAAAAAGTCTGTGGTGAGGAGTGCTTGGGCTCACCAGGAGGGTTCTTGCAAAGAAGAACAGTGGTCTGACCTAAGAGCCTGCAGCTTTGAGAGGCACCCTGAAGCCCAGCCAGCTCAAAACCCAGCACCAATGGTCTGACCCTTGGTTAGCACTCTTCCAAAACACAAACAGGCCAGAAGCACTTATCCAGCAACATGTCCAGAGAGATCATCTGGAGACAAACACCACACCATCAACGCTGACCCCGTGGTCCTGGGTAGGGCAAGTCTGGATCCTTCAAATTCAGCTGCTGCCCACATGTCTGGGCTGGCAGGCTCAGCCCTGAGAGGATTCAGACTATTCAAAGCTCTTGATATAGGCTGAAAGCTGCATCCACAGCCTCAGAAACAGGCAGGCCAGGTCTGGCAGGCCAGGTGCCTGGAGATTTGGTGCTTTTGGCTAATGCTGATTTCACAACCCACAACTGGTCTGAATACACTGCTCCAGATTGCTGGGGCAGAGCTTGGTTTTCCTGGCACCTTTTGCTTACAGATCCACACCACGAGCAGTGCTCAGCACAGCCACACCTGAAATGCCAGGTCTTGTTGAAACAGAAAGCACTGAGACGGCCCATTCCAGCACAAGTGGTTCCTTCACCTTGCTGGCCAACCTCAGCCCCTAATTACACTCTTAAATGTTGAAAGGCAGGCAAATAAAAACCCAGGGAGACACAACAGTGGTGATTGCTGCACCTTGGGCAGGTTTTCTTCCAAACCACTGAGCTGTGCCTCATCCTGCAATGCTCCACTCTTGCAGTGAAAGGTCCCCCAGCACCTGAAATCTGCCCAGAGGGGTCCGTGCACCCTGCTCATGGCTTCACCAACAGCTGGGCCACTGGAGCTGAACAAGGAGAAGGTGGCAGCTCCTGGGCACAGGCACTGAGGACACAGTGCTGGCGTGAGGAAGGGGTCCAGGAGGAGGCTGTGCACTAGAAGCCATCAGAGGATCAGTCCCCACATACCACACATTTTTAATTAGGAAATGGTTGCATATTTTCTTTTTTCTCCTAAGCTTGCATCCAGCTATCCAGTAAGGTATGAATGCCAGTTTGGCAGAACAGCTTGTGGTTCTCTCCTAAAACACTTCTTAATTTTACCATACTTCAGTCTTCCTCTTTCTGTAAGTATCTCAGCCTACTTGATAGGTATGTACTCTGGCTACAATCTTACTGCCTCAGAAATGTATCCACCACAGAGATAACCAAATGCTGTCACCTGGGGTGTAATTCATGCTGTTTCACACTTGCTGGCCTAGAGGCTTTTTTCTACGTTACCCACTCTCCTGAGGTTTATTTTTATACCTTTGTTATCCTGCTTTGAGGATTCAAAGCTGATTTCTTCTTGCAGAGAGAACTGGGACAAAGTAGACAGTGTAGGATTAGCCCTGAGGTAAATCAAATACATATGAAAGAACACTTTGCCTGTTAACAAGAAATACCAAGTAATTGCAAATAGAATTTCTATTTCTGAAGCACCATCCTGAGCATCCTACCATCCCCCAGTGGTTTTAAGGATGGCAATTGGAGGGGTGAAGAGTCACTGTGCTCAGGGAACACCTTGGAAACCTTCAGTGCCATTCTGTTCTATGGGTCTCATTTTGTGCTTGTGCTCAAATCAGAAATTCAAGTTCATCTTTCATCAGGAGCCTCAATATCAGCAAATATCAAGTAGGTGGGTTGGTTGAAATCTCAACTATATCCCTGTAAGATAAACGAGACCCTCCCAGTACTTCCTACCTGATCAGGATTCATATGCAACAAATGTCACTGATCTTGGCTTGCAGGTATTTACTCAGTGCAATTAACTTTAGTTGGAAAGCAATTATCCTTAACTCTAAAATTGACCAAGGTTTTAAAAATTACTGGTTAGGGATGAGTTTGAGGGGAAAAATATATCTATTCTGAACCACAGTGGTCCCAGCTAGACATAAATTGCTCTTCAGCCTGTCAAAACCAGAATGCAAATCACAAAACATGGACAACAAGGCTGTTTGCTACCTGAGTTTCATTTCTCCAAGAAACAGCACTCCACTGGTAGAGCATAGGGCAATGGAAAAAATGGGAAAATCATAACAAAACTTGACAGAAAGATCTTTAAAGATGTTTTATCCAACCCTCTCTTATTCAGGGCATTTTTAGGAGGAGGAAATAATAAATACAGACATCTAAACTCCCTTTGTTTGCTGCCCTTGCAGGAAGTTACAGGATAAGATCAATGTTTGGAAAGAGACTGTTTAAAGAGAATAGTCTCCATCAATCTCATCCCTTCCTTTGGTGAAAGTACTTAATTTACACTTCCTCAGCTGAGTAATTACCTCTTCTTTACACTTAGAGTTCCTTTAGGAAAGGAGTAATTAGCATTTGCCATAGAATCTTCAAGTGGTTGGCACATTGCTGAAGAAAGTTGCTCTTTAGTCTGTATTCAGCACCTGTGACACGTGCACTCACACATGGGAGTAGAAGGCAGGGAGTGGGACAGGGGCACAGAGCAGAGGGTGGCAGAGACCCCTGAGCTGCAACACTCACCCCTGTTGGAGGCAGGGAGGCATCCAGAGGGCTCACACAGCTCTGCAGAGCCTGGCAAATCGAGAAACCAGCTCCCCAGAATCACCATTTCAGCCCTGGGCCCATTGCTGGGATGGCAGTAGCACCTGCACCACCCGTGGGGGGAAATGAGGGGCCTCAGATACCCCAGATTCCTCAGCACCCAGAAACTCAGCAAAAAAACCCAAAACCAAAACAAAACAGAAAACCAAAACAAAACAGAAGAACAAAAGAAACAAACAAAAACCAACCAACCAAAAAACAACAACAAAAAAACCACCCTAATCTGCTCCAGAAAAGCTCAGAGTAATGACAAAAGGAGAAAAGAAATAAATTCTCAAAGCAAACAGCACTGGGGTCCATGAGTGAAGAAGCTAAAGAGATCAGCTGAGCTGTTGGATGCAAGAGGTTCCATCTGTGTGTGTCCTGTGTCTAAGGACAGCAGCTTTTCAGAGGCAGAGCTGTTCCCATCCCTGGCAGAGCTCAGCACCTTCCCCAGGGCAGCCTCCCCAGAGACCAACTCAGCGAGTGGGGAGGCAGAGTGTGCCAGCCTGGTACTGAGACACAGATAAAAAAACAAAGTTAAAAAGGAGAAAGAGAATCAAAACACAAAATGAACCTTTCCTGAACACCAAAGTAGCCCACATTGTTTCCATCATTAGATTACATATGAGCCATCAGAGGTTTGGGAGATGAAAATTCAGCTACGTATAAAACCAAAGTGAGATACATAAAATACACCTAATGAAGCCAAGCTTTTAATGAAAGGCATCAGGGATCCAACCACAGCTGAGTTCTGGTGCCAGGATAGAGCTAGTAGCAGTAAATGCAATAGCCATCTAACATGGGCTGAATTTTTTGTGGCAGCAAATGTTTCTCTGAAGCTTTCAATACTTTTGTAAGATCCAGAGAAAAAGAAAGATTAGGGAAAAAAATATATAAATTCTACAATGTGCCTACAGTCACAAAAATGTACCTTGCAGTGACTCAGGAGCCTAAATAAATGTCTGTTTCCAGAAAAATCAATTCAGGTGAAATGTTAGTAACCATATTGATGATTTCAAGGAAGGAAAAACCCCAAATCAAGAAAATCCATTCCACTGCAGGGACTCTAGAGAAGAGAAAGCTGAGAAGAGACCTTATTGCTCTCTCCAGCTACCTGAAAGGGGGTTGGAGTGAGGTGGGGGTTAGTCTCTTCTCCCACATAAACCAGTGAAATGGGATCAAGCTGTGCCAGGGGAGGTTCAGATGGGATATTAGGAACAATTTCTTTGTGGAAGAAGTGGCCAGGCATTAGAACAGGCTGCCCAGGGCAGTGGTGGAGCCACCAACCCTGGAGGACAGCAAAAAACATGTAGACATAGCACTTGAGGGCATGGTTTGGTTGGCTGCTGGCATTGGGTTAATGGTTCGACCTAATGATCTCAGAGGTCTTTTCCAGCCTTAATGATTCCAGGGACTATTCTGGGAAAGGAGTGGGTAGGGGTCTGCAGGAGGGCTGACTTGTACCTTGCCCTGCAGAGCAGGACAGGACCTGAGCCCTGCCCTGCACCCAAGTGCACCCAGAGGTGGGGCACAGGCCCACTGCCAGAGTGAGAGCCCCTTTGGGGAACAGCCAAAGGACCTGGTGGGTTTTAAAAATGGGAGGGTTGATGGAGTTTACATCATGCTGCTGATTCTTGGGGGAAAAAGAGAAATTATTTAGCAATTCTGGTAGATTATGCCACTTTATACTTAAAAATACACGCACAGAATTTGTTTTCATTCTGCATCTGAAGGCAAAATGAATTATTCTTTCAAGCCTGACTAATATCTTCACTCTCTCTCCCTCACTGGCTCAGGCAGGAGTCACCAAAGAGACAGAAGATGTATATGTGTTACTACTTGAAACATATGGATCTGCTCACAGGAGTTACAACTCCATCAATGGAAAAAACAACCAAACAAATGGAATTACAGCAGCCCCTGGGCATGATGCTGGCACCAGCCATGGCAAGGGAGAGCCCTGAGTTTTTGGAAGGTTCTTTTACAAGCCCTGCACATATCTGGTCCCACCAGTTACTCCTAACAGGACTGGTGGAGCAGATGGGGACAGGGACTGCAGGGTGAAGGAAGGAACCAGCACTCACATGCAGGATCTGCAGCAGCTTCATGGGCTGCAGAGAGCACCAGCAGCCTCAGAGCTGTCTGCAGCCAAAGAGCACACCCTGCTCCCAACACCTATTTATTGGTATTTCTACTTCTATATTTAAAAGAAGTTCTCTCTCTATATAAATTAATATATTTATACATGTATCTCTCAGGTAAGGCAAACATGGCACCCACTGATTTCCAACCTAAGCCTGACATGAGATCCATCCTATTTTGCTGCCATCCAGCAGGTACCCTGACCCACACCCTGGCCAGACCTGTCTCAGCCAAACAGTTCCCAGGAATCACAGACTGGAAATCACCCAAGGAGCCTCTAAAATGTAGTAGTAACTCTGCTGCTAAATACTCACACCCCAATAGGCTTTTCTAATCCATCTCATTGAAAAATTCAGGGTGCCCACCCCCTCATCTTTGAGAGAAAAGTATATTTTTAAATGGATTTGGTTTAACTTAGATCAGAAACCAGTTTATTGCCTGTTAGTCCAAATCAGACCCATGCATCATGCACAGCCTTGATGCACAGCTCAGCTCAGATTTTGAGGAAGAATAAAATCTGCCTACAAATGGAGAACTGTGGAGGCAGATCATTTTTGCCCCTTCCATTTGGACAAGGCAAAAGAAGGTGTTATGAACAGATCCTCTTACTCAGGTTGTACAAACTAGAAGGCTAAAACCCATTCTCTTTCACTGCCCCCCTAGGATCATCAGCCAGTCACCTTGGTTTGATTCACTCTTCACATAACAGAAGGAGACAGAAAAAATAGAACAGGCATCTGTGAAGAGAAGGTAGCATAAAGGTAAGGGTCAGGGCACACTAACTATCTATTAAATAATTTTTGAAAGTCCACACTTCCTAAAGGTGCCCCTCCAGACGGTGTGTGTGCTCAGCTCTTGTTCTCTCCTGGCACTATCTTCAAGCACTGCTGCCTGGAACACAGAGAGGTTCTGCAGGAGGGGCTGGGTTCTGGAACATTGCTTTGGTGAAACCAAGACATCAAGGACCAACTTAAGAATACTGCTGCTATCAGTAATTGTGAGACTAACATTCACCATAAAAATGTTAGTGGAAATGGAAGAGAGAGGCTACCACCTCCATTCAGGAACCTTGTGCACCTGTGAACAGCCCTGGGGGCTGCTTGTGCTAAGACCAGAGTCTCAGCTCCAAACCTGCCCTCCTCCCACCTCCCTTAAACTTCTTGAGTAGATGGGATAGGCAGCTCAAGATGTTTAAAGGCTACCTAGGTAACCCAGGAAGAAATATCACTGTCTACAGAGTAATCAGTGTTCTCTACTCAGAGTCCAAGTATTACACCTCTGAGTCTCATGAGAACATTTTGTGCCACATCTTGATAAAGGAGATATTACTGTTGATTTGATGAAAAAATGAATTGGAAAGATGAGCAGTATATGTGCTAATTTACAGCAATGAAGTTTGCATTCATTACAGTAATGAGCACTGCATAAAGTGTGTAATCAACATCCACTGCAGATGTCAAGAGGAATCCAGAGGCAGAGAAGAAATACTTAAACTTGCCACGGTTGATCATAAACATCATGAAGTTCCAGACCCCCAAAAACACAAAGCAAAAGGTAGTCCTTTTTCTCCCTACTAGTCCTTAGGGGTATTTGAGTGTATCAACCAAGTTCTTGTACTAACAAGATTAGACAGCCTTTCAAGCATAGGATAAATTCTACTACAAAAATATTTACAGCACTGGTAGTAGCACAACTGTTCCACGTCCTCCCTCAGCAAAAGACAAAAGCTACAAATGTGATAACATTCAGTTGGTAACTGGAGAATCCAAGCAGATAACTAATTAAACCCTATTGCTTTTGTGCAGACTGAAATGTTTCTCTAACATCACACTAGACATTAAAAGCAACCAATTGAAGGAAAAGGTAGAATTTTAATAAACCGTTATCTGAAATAAAGTTAACATACCAGGAAACACCAGCCACAGTCTGTGATATCAAAGCAAGGAAGGCAATAGTGAGATAGTATTGATTACATCACATGAAACCCAAACCATATTCTGAAAGAAATCAAAAAAGGTAACTGGAGGTCTGTTTGGTTTCATGCTCATGCAAGGAGAAAAGAACAGTTGATGTGCACCAACATTATTATGAGTAAATGTTGTCCAGACATCTACACTGGAAGCAGTTCTTACCTTCTGGTAACCTGGGGTTGGCATGAATGGAGTTAGGGTCCCCATCCTCCTCGGGCTGGTAACGGTAAAGTGCCTGTGACTGCTTCTGCGATGAGTGACTTTGGTCTTCCCCCAGAGCAACAGGAGGAGATGTGGTTGCACTGAACTTTACCTTAGGGAAAACATTTCCCTCCTGTGTGGCACGGGAAGATTTTGACCAACTTGACTCTGTTAAGTTCACCTCTTTCAAGCCTGGCTGCATGCTGTTCCCTGGGTCTTCTTTTCTGGCATGCTTTTTGATTTTAGAGTGGGGGGCTCTTTCTTGCTCGTGCCTCTCTTTCTCACCTTGCTTCCCCTTTGATCTCCTCTCCAGTTCCTCAGGGTGCTTGGGTGTCTCAGTCGTGGCTGTTGTGTGCTCCAGAGGAACACCGGTGGTCAAGGGTGCTTCCTTATGTGTCACCTGCTGGAAGGATGCTGCAGTGGTGTGGGGTACCCTCTTTCTCTCACTCTTCTCTGTGGTGCTGGGAAATTCAGAGGGGACGGTGGGCACTGAGGTGGTGGGTGGTGCAGCTGTTGCCTGAGTGTACGGATCAGCTGAAGCCAAAGCTGAAGGAGCAATGCTGGCTGGTAGGTAGTCATAATCCTCATTTTGCTCTTGGCTGATGCTCTCTTGCTCTAACTGCGATGAATAACTCCTGTATTTTTTTGGAGACTCCACTTGGGTGTTGTCTCCTTCCGGTGCTTCCTGGTCATAGCTGTAGGGGTCATCGTAGTGTCTGTCTGCTTCACCATCTTCTGCATCTATTGGGCTGGCAGTGTTTAAGGCAAAGGTGTTGCAGTCTGGAAGCTGGTAGCACATCAGCTCACCCCCGGCGTTGGGGCAGTGGCAAACCTTGCAGGGGGGCATATGGAAGGTGTGCCCCGCCACGTACTTCTGTCCCTCGTGGAGGCACCCAATTCTCCCACACTGAGGACACCCGTCAGCCGGCACCACCGCATCAATGCAGTTTGGGGGCAGCTCTGGGCACAGCATGAACTGGCAGCTGATCTTACCCCCTCCCTTGGGGCACGAGCACTCGGTGCTTCCGAAGTCCACGAAGTAAGACTGCCCGGCGGGCACTTTGCCGTTGACGAAGCCGACATTGACGCAGTCGTAGTACTGGTACCCCTCGCAGGTGCAGCCGTGCTGCAGGCAGCTGGCACAGCAGTCCCCGGGTTCCAGCACCTCCTCAATGCAGTTGTCCAGGGGCTGGCACTCAGCACCCGTGCAGTCCCTCTGGGCACGGGACGTGCCAGTCCACAGCAGCACCAGCAGGAGGGCATTCCAGCAGCTCAGCTGCCAGCTCCAGTACCTATCCATACTCTTCCCAAACAAATACAGCTCCGGTCCAGGCTTGCACATTTAATGGGTTTTGTTGTTTTGGGGTTGGTTTGTTTTGGTTTTTTCCTTAGAAGGCTGTAGATTCAGCTCTAAATCTGCAGTGTTCTCCTGAGTTGCCTTTTCTTATAGATCCTAGTTATGAAAGAAAACTCTGTTAAGGACTATACTCAGCACATATCCTGTTAAACATTAGAGGTCTTTAAAACTTGGGACAAAATCCAACATCTGGAAACCTAAGTACAAAATTAATCACAATGTCTTCCAAGCATTGTAGGCACTAACTTTGGAGTTGCATGCTTCCTCCCCACCCCCATTTTGAAAAAGACTGAAAGAAAAAGAGAGAAAAAAAGGTTGTGAGTGTTCTCTTTTAAATCTGATCACAAAATTTATATATATTTAAATTTAAAAAGGCCTTTATACTTCAGTGCCTTTTTGTTAACCATTCTGTCTAGCTAAAAAGGGAACAATTTCTTGGCAGGTTAGTAAATATACAGTTCTTCCTCCACAGATATAAGTTCAAGATAATTATTCTTTATGCTTTAATTACAAAGACCCAAATCTCAACGATCTTTCTCAGGCAAAACAGCCTTGAGAAGTGAGAATTTGCCTGTAGACATTTCAGCTCGAAATAAAAGGAGATTTATCTGCCTCCTTCCCCCACTTCTCAATCTTTTGCACTTCAGGCTTCAGCATTAGCAGTGTTATATTTTTTACCCTTTCAGTGCTAAAACAGAACTTCTCTGTCTCTTGCTGTTACTGTGTGGTTAAGCATCCCATAAGCATCCCATTAGCTATCCTGTAATCCAGGCTGGGGGCTGGATCCCCATCTCACTGAACCTGGCCCAGTTCCACAGAGCGTGGTTCCTCTGGAGTTACAACTGTACATGCCGTGGATCTGGGCACCAGCTGAGGAGGTGCCATCTTTGGCATCCACTTCTTTCATTTCTGACACCACCACTAACACTTTCTAGTGAATTACTACACTGTGATCAGAAATGAATAAATAAATGAACTTTTGAACTGGCATAATAACACTCTGTTACAATGCACTGAAGAAAAGAAAGTTGTTTGCTTTTAATAACTCAGTCCTTTTACCACAGAAAAGTGTAAGAGTTCAAGTCAATCAGCCATTGTCCTATGTATCAAAAGCATTCTCAAAAAGTTACACAAATAACATGAAACAAGATTTAAAAGAGCAGAAAGTTTGCCTACAGAATTTTACAGAACTAGCGATCTGATTATTTTCCCAGAACCCCTCCCAACACCAAAAAGGACCCTAAAACATTTGTCTAGGGGATTACATGTAGTCACATCAACAAGAACAATAAACCACACACGCAACAGGAATCCTGCCAGAAAACCCATTCAGAAAGATTACTTCTCCCATTCAAACTGGGCTTCCAACAGGCCTGCTCCAGCAGTGCAGGAAAGCAGCCAACCCAGGGGGAAAGTGTCTGTTCTGATAAGATACGGACAAACCAGGCTAAGAATTTCCACAGTCCAGCCCTGGAACTGGAATTATTTCAGTACGTTGTGCAGAGATAGAATAAATACTAAAGGAGACTGATTGAAGAAAAAGTAAAATTATCAGACAGTCTGATAGTGGCTTGGAAGGATCTAAGTTTTTCAGAGCTGCTCATAAAGCCCCTGTATTTCCTACAAAGGAGAATTTTCAATATGCGATGCTGAAATTCATTCTTCAGAATCCAGCCTGGGAATTTATAATTTATCCTGCTCTCAGCAGCTTTTCCAGGTAATCCAAACTGGTAATTACTACATAGCTTCAGATGGGGAATAATGAATGGGAGGACAATTACAGATAAGCTGCTTCTGCTAGGCTCCTGCAGCAGGGTTTTGTCCCCATCCTCTCCAATTGGTACCTCCTGGCTTTAATGCTTCAGCACATCCAAGTCCCTTGGTCAAACTCTGGGCAATGTTGTGTGTATTACTTGTTTTATATCCAAACAGTAACTGCTCCCAGACAGCTCCTGTTGTCCTGGCACAGCACAGCCCCTTGGGTAAATGTGATACTGGGAGCAGGACACCCCTGTGAGCTGTGTTTGCCTGCCCTGCTTCTCTGTTTGGGCTTCCCAAAACAAGTACTCGCTTCTCAGGCATAAACTTGAATTTCAAACCAGAAAGCCTCAAATTACCTTGTCTCCTGAAGCAAGCAGCAGAAAGCTGCCCATTCTTTATGCCTAGTGTGCCTGCAAGTTCAAGCACAGCTGAAGGTTTACCACAGGACACAGTCTGGTTTTGTGAGAGGAGCTGCTCAGCTGCCCTCCCCTGTACAATTACAGCCTCCTCTCCCATCTGCACCCCCTTTCTATCCAAGGGTTTTTCTGCATCTCCTGGTCACCTCCAGTTTCCTTCTGTTCCTCTTCTTGCCCCCTTGCATCTCACCCACAGAACTCTGGAGAGCCCCATCCCACCCCTCACCTCCCACGCTTGTTGCTCAATGCCTCATTCAGCCCCTCTGTACCCTTTTTCTTTTGATCATTTCCACATTCCTCTACATTTGGTTTCTCAAGCTACCGACTTCAAACTGATAAGGCTGAAATCCTTATAAACCTCTTTTTTAGTTGCTAACACTGCAATCTTTGCTATCTTTGGAGGCTGGCTATTTCTCTCTCCCTCTCTCAAGGGCTCCTTATTTCTGCTGTAATGACCCCAACAAAAGAATCTTTTTTAATTCCTTTAAACCACTGTGTTTTCAGCAAAGCGTTTCTCCATCTGTTCCCCACACTCATGGCTTCCCCCCCACCCCATAAACTTGCATATCAAAGAAAGAATCTCCACTTCAAGGACCGAGATAAACATCCTTGAGTGAAGCACAGAGACACTCTGAGAACACCATCCCACTGAGAACACCCATCCCTCTGAACAGCCCCTGTGTGCTGGTGCCAGTCCATGTGAAACTGCCTCTGGATCTGTGTCCTTCCCAGGTGCTGAAATGATGCTCTGGAGACAGCAGTTAATTACTTGGGAATGGCATCCAGAGCAGTGACATAAAGGTGTCTGTACCAAGAGAGGGGAAAATAGCTTCATAGAATCATAGAAAATTATTGGAAGGGGCCTCAAGGATCATCTGGTCCAACCCTTCTGATCCAACTGTTTATATGAGATGTCCCAGCACCCTGTTGAGCTGAGACTTCAAACTTTCCAAAGTGAGGGAATCCACCACTTCCAGTGCCTGACTGTCCTCAGAGTGAAAAACATTCCTCTTATGTTCAATTGGAACCTCTTTGAGGACAGGGAAGTTTACTACCAGTAGATATTATTGCAATAATTTATTTCAATTAACTTTTTAAATGCTTTCTTCAGTGCCCTGTTTACACAACTGGGACAATGTGCAAGGGCTTCACCTAAATGAGAATCAGAGCTTTCTATTCTTAACTGTCCTTCACCCACTCTTACCAATGTCATTGGCTTTTGCTGCTCACTTGGGTGACATGTCACAAAAAATTAAGTCCTGCATGCCTAAAATAAAGGTTTTCCAAAGTCTCTGCTGAAAGAAAGCTCTACAGCAAGATAACCCAAGTGTCTCCCAGTCCTTATGCATTGCTTCATAACCCAGAAGGCTTCAATTTGTCCTTTGTGGAGTTTCCTGACTTGCTGTGCTGCCTGTCCTGCTCTGCCTTGGTCCAAGTGCTAACAACCCTCTTAGCTTCAGTGGGGTGAGACTGGGGGTAAAGCAGCCACTACCAGCCCTGTGCATCCTGAGAAAGCATGAGTGCCCATACAAGGGAGGGAAAATGTTCTGGACTGGGACTGGAGGTCCCTCAAAGTCAACTGAAAGAAAGCTGTGAGGTAAATCAGCAGCAAATAGAGGACAGTCAGCCCACAAAGGAGTTCCTTACTCCTCAATTCTTTCTTCAAAAGCAGCTCCTGGGAAAGGCAGAGCAAAGACACCTCATGGAAAACCAGCTTAAAAAAGCAATAGTCCAAATGAACAGGAACTACAGGTACACATCTTGATGGAAAAGGAAATGAGAATGCTTCCCATTGCAGATGAAACCAGTATCTGTGTGACAGGACTTCTAAGGCCAATAAGAGCAGTAATCATGAAAATTATGATGAGCACTGGCTGAAAAACATCAGATTCCTGTCTCCTGGCAGGGGAAGTGGGTAGAACAAAACAAGATTTCAAAATGCTTACTTCGATTCAGTTTGGGGCCCAAAAGTTATAGATTCTGACATATTCACAAAACAATATACTGTGAATTATTTCAATCAAAGCCATAACATGAAGTTGAAAGGAAGAATGTTGACTTGATTAAAACAGTTCATCTATATTACTTGAAAATGTTGATGAAACCAGTGTGTTTCCACAAAAGATCTAGACGTTTAAAATGTGCAACTTCTTTAAATTAAGAAAGTATTTTATTGGAAGATATTACTTCCAGATGGTTTCATTTCAGTGCTGAGCCAGAAAGCTTATTCTAGATAAGCAGAGGTGACAAGAGGCACTTTCTTGCAAAGACTTCACATGAACATCATCTTGCTGTGTGAAGGTTGCCCCAGAGACAGCAAAACAACAGCATAAAGTCTGCACGTGGGGAAGAGATACTGCAGGATCAAGAGCATTCTCTCCAATGTTCACTGAATAAAAAGAGGCAGCCATTTATAAACAAAAAGCAATAAACAGAGTAAATTCAGCCAACTGCAGATGACCATACCTGCATGAGAGCCCTCTGACTTCCAGCTTTGAAGATGTACCAGCCATTTAACCAGCTGCAGATCCCTGCAAACATCTTTAGATAGAACAATGCTTTTCCCTATCCTACTTCTCAACTCCTCACTAAATTGCCTTGGCAAGGGTGGTAAAAATGGAAGTGTTGTTTTGATATCCATCTTCTCTTTTTGAGCATTGGGCAGGGCCAGATGTGAAAGCAGAAGGTGGCAGACAGTTGTGGGATCTCTACTGTGCCACAGACTGGGAGCCAGAGCTGATCCACACCCAGGTTTCCCACACACAAAGAAGAAAATCTGTCCTTTCACTAGGATGCTGGAAAGCCAGTGCAGCAGTTGCACTCTCCAGTTGGGCAAAATGCAAGTTCACACCTACCCACAGAGCAGCTACCAATGGCTCCCAGTGCTACCCAGTCCAAACTGACTCTCCAGGCTCAGGCTGAACATGACCAGGCACAAACACAGCCCAGGGCAGTGATGTTGAATCCCTTCTCTGTCACACATTGCAAAAAGCCCAGTTGAAACACACGTGTGATCCCACACTGACCAACAGGACTAACAAATTTCACCAGCCTGTGCATTTTAGCACCTCTCCCCAAGCCAGACCTCTCTGGGCTGCTGCAGCTGCCAGAGCTCTAAAATGGCTGTGGTCATAGTTTAGACTTAAGGGAGGAAGGAGGGAGGGGATGGAAGGAAATATCGATTTACCAACAATCCCTTCTAAATGCAAGAGAAAATGGAAAGATCTTGTTTGATCTATGAAAAGCAGAAAACCCCCTCAACCCAGTGGCTGTGCCAGCTGGGGGATTAGCTCTTCCTTTCACACCCTCTCAATCCGGAAACCTGCGATCCCAGTGAGCTCTGGCAGGGCTGGCTGCTGGCTGCTCCCAGCCCAGCTCACTGCTATTCCCCAGCCAGATGAATGAAAAGTGGAGAAGGGTTTCCTTGGCTGCTCTTATGCAACACACAGTGCGCAGTGCCAGTCAGTTCTGCCTGCTAATGAATGACATTTCAGCTGGGCTGATGCCAGCCTTTGCAATCGGGCACCCAGGGCAGGGAGAAAGAGCAGTAGGACAAACCCGTGAGTGAATCTGAATTTAGTGAGGTGCTGCTGCATATCAAAAGTAAAGCACGAGATGCTTACTCACTTCAGTGTTGTCAACACTCCAGTTCTTGGCAAAACCAGCCAGTTTTCAGAAGTCATAGCTTTTGCAGGCAGTTTTCCTCAGCTTTATTTTCAATAAGATATTAGTTACTGTTAACTCCCTTTTCATGGAAAAGTGTAAAAAAACCCAGACATTTGGGGTTCTGGCAGATCATTACAACAGAGAACTCAAGAGTGGGACAAACAAACAGCAAGCAGCATAGGATGAAAACTCACAGTTTCCCAGAAGTGGCTCCAATGAGTGGCTCTCCCTTCCCAGCACAAGCAACCCTGGGCAGAGATGATCCCAATGACCTCCAGGACATTCCCCACACTCAAATCCAAACAGGAACCTGACAGGCTATTTCAGCTGAAGTAGCCAAGCACTATCAGTAGTGAGTGGGCAGCTCATGTTCCTCCAGAATGTGCAGCTTTTGAAGCCATTTTTGAAGCCCTGGAGAGTGACAGCAGCCTTTTTACAAGTGGACGACAGGCAGAGCTGAGGAAGGGAGAATCATGTCTTGTGTCTATTGTATTAAAGTTCTCCCCTGCCTCAGAGCAGCCTAAAATTACAGGGCAGGTACTTGGCTGCCTGAAGAGTGAAATGCTGTGTCATTGGGAGTCACCACTGCAGCAGATCCAAAGGGACTCAGTGGGAGGATGGCAGCTGCAAGGAACAACTCACATGGGGGGAAAGGAGGCAAAGAGAAACTCCATCCCGCCCAGCACACGTGGCTGTTCCTCATCCCAGCCCTGATGAGCTCCAGTGTGGATGAGGGAGCCAGAGCAGCTGCAACATGCCAAGCCAGTACCATGGAGCCCCTGTCAAACCAGCTGAGATGCAGTTCCCCTTAGCTGGAGCTCAGGAGGCTCCCTGTGTACTTGCAGCCAGGCCAGGGTCATGCAGGAGCATAACTCTTTCTTTTTAGTGAAAATAAATTGATTTAATCTTGATTCTTTTTTTTTTTTCTTTCTTTCTTTTCACATCTCTGAATTCCAGGTGACTATACACACCTCAGAAACACAACTAAATAACCCTGCTATTTCCATGACAGAAAAAAAAAAAATTAAAAAATGAGAGAAAAGATTAAAGCAAACTCAGCAACAGTCATTCAAAAACGTTTCCCAAGGCACAGCCAACAAAAACTTGTCAAAGCTCATAAGCTATGAACCAATTTGCAGAGAGAGAGTCCTTTTGGCAGGAGGCAGGCAGAGCGTGTCCCTCAGCTCCACAGCACCTCAAGCAGCCGTGCACATGTGGGGACAGCCCGGGGGATGTGGCAGCACAGCCCCAGTGACAGCACAGCCCCAGGGGCCAGCACCAGCACCAGTTCAATACTCTGGGCTCAGATGAACACTGTAAATACTGATAGCAGCTCTGCTGAGTGAAGGAAAGAATTTTTTCTCGTTTACTTGAGAAATAGAGAGCTGCACTCCTCCCTTCTCAGGAGAAAAAAAATCCCTAGTTATCACAGCACTCCCCATTATTTGGATACTTTTTTTGTGAGAAACCACAAGTAATTCAAGCAGAACATCCCCCTGTTTGGTTGCATAACCATGCTCCTCAAAAAGCATTTTTTTCAATCTTCTGGATTAAATTACATTTCTCTCTCATCCTCTCTTTCCCTACTTTTCCTCCAGGATATTTCAGCCCTCTGCCCTTCCCAGTGCATTCAACATCTGAGCACCTCATTCCCATTTCCTCAGTGAGCCCCTATCCCCATTTCTTTCCTCAATGAAATGCCTATGATGTTACTTTGACCTTTCTGTAAGCAACAGATTCAAGCTTCGTGTTTGTTTGTTTTCTTAATCCAGTCTTCTACTATGCCGGAGCCCTGCCAGCTCTTGGATCCCCTGCCCTGAGCAGTGACAATCTGTAGCACAGATCTTCTCTTGCTGGGAAATATGTTGGTTGGAGCATCTGAGCATTAAAGAGAAGCACACACACATGGGTACTGCCTACCTAGTTCAGTCAAACTGTTCCCTTCTGGAACAGTTGAAAATCAACATTCCCCCACTTTAAAATACAAATTAGAAAAAAGAAAAAGAAAAGAAAACCTACTATTTAACTGACAGCTTAGCAACTGGCCTTTCCTGCCCCGGGCCAATTTGGAACTAGCTAACAATTGTTTTCATTGAGGGAAGACAGAAGGGAACTGCAGTACAATTTTCCATGTGAGGCAAAACTGCTCAGCAGCCAGAGGAGCCCCTTCCTCCATAGCCTGAACTTCAACCTCTGAATGGAAGAATTTGAGTTGAGACTCTCTGGAGTAACTCAGAGGGGTTTGCTTCAGTCTGCCAATTAATTCCAAATGAGTGTCATAACAAAATGGCAATAAAGTAAGCTTGTAGTAAAGAATTTTTCAGTAAATGTGTCCTGGCCTTGTCATTGTCATGATTAATAGTGAAATTCTATCTGCTGACGAGGTGAAAATAACACACATTGTGCAGTAAACCTTTTAGTCTCTTACTAATTTGGTTCACAGTTTTTCCACCATTTTCATAGGGAGTTCTGTCAACATATCTCTTTTGATCCACAGCACATACAGCTGCTGTCTACAACCAGGATTTCCCTATGAGCAGGCTGGGAATCTTGATCTGTTTCCCTCAAAAGACCAATGATTTTTCACAACACAGCAAAATCCCCAGAAGGACCCAAGATCAAACTGTTTTGCTTTGTGACTCAACAGGCTCCAAATCTGTCCCCCAAGAGAATAAACGTGCATTCAGTGACCAACTGTAGCAACAAACCAACTCCTTTCATTAGTTGTATTCTCCTCTGCAGCTGAGAAAATACATCTTCTCTCCCAGCTGCAAACCTCACCTACCCGAGGCTCACATGGCATTAGGTGAACTTCTGCATGCCCACTGTCCTGCCTGGGCTCTGCCTCTTCAACAAACATCACTGAGAGACAGCACACGGGGCCACTGCTGTCATTGTTCCACACAGAGAAAGCATTCTCTGCCCTGGTTCTTTAGGATAAAGCCTGGGAGTGGGAGGGAAATGGAGAAGGAAGATTCCATAGCTAATTGTGTCTGGTGGATAAAACACCAGCTCAGATTTGCTCATCCCAAGGACACCATAGCTGCACCTCGTACTTCAAGGAAACAATCTCTCTTTGAGTCACTGGGGTTACATTTTCTTTGTTACAGTGAGTGTTCTCAGAAATCTTCGTTTACAAAACTTTCAGCCCTCTCTGGAGCCCTGAGCACATTATTACTCCTGGAATCAGCCCAGATTTGCTCGTTCTGTGCTTGAGGGTGACCCTGAGAGTTTGCTGTGTTTTCATCTGAACAGAGTCCTCCTGCAGGGAGGGACAAGAATAAGCAGTGCAAGAAACAACTGCCCGTACCACAACTTCTGCCTTTAAAGCTCATCTGGAGTTAGCCTGGAATGAACCAAAATCTTCAAGCTTCGCTACGGCACAGGTTGCACAGAACATCTGCTGCCTGAGAACCTGCACATAAGAACTGTGGTCACAGAAAGTGTGAAAAAATACAAGAGTGGATGTCTCTCCCACCAGAGTCTGGTGCCAGCATCACTAACCAGGCATCTCCTTCACTCTGCCATCTCTCATCCCCATTTCTTGATTTCCCAATCCTCTGGTTTTCTACAAGCCACCAAGGAGGAGACAGTTTAGAAATCAACTCCACAATGACAGGCCTTGTAATTTTGCATTGAAAAATGTTCAGCCAGTCAATCTGGTTGAGTATCTTTTTGGTATGAAGAAAAGGAACTTGGATTTATTTCAGCACTCACATAGATGCCCTCCCTCCACCCACACCATGAGGAAATGGACTGCAGACAGAGCAGATCTATGGTCGGTGGGCTGGATGTACCAAAAGGCATATTGCCAATTATAAATTAATGAAGTCCAGAAAAACCAACAATGATCACTCTTCAGGAAAAATTTCCTCTCACATGGCAACAAAAGAAATTTCCTATCAGGATTATTGTGTATACCAATTAAATGCTTCAGCTAAAGCAAAAAATTATTATTTTAATGGAGGAAAAACTAGTTTTAATGCAAAAAACATGCTGGAAAGAAACCTTCAATTTTTGCTCATGAATGAAAGCAAATCCCTGTAAATGAAGCTCCCTCTGCCATGTTGCTAATCAGTCAGCAGCCACAGATGCAATCCATCAATCAAAACTGCTTCTGCATGAACTTTCCATAAAAGATAATGGAATTAATTTGGTTTGTTGGATACCCAAATGTGAAAAGATGCCTGCTCTGCTATTTCATCACAGAGTCTATCATTCAGAGACAATAATGCCAGATGTAACTAACACAAGTTATCCTAGCAATACCTCCCCTATTCCACCCCATGTTTACTCTTCATTGGTCCACAACAACTGTGAAGGGTTGTATAAGAGAAATTGAGAGTTGCTGTGTGACTCCTGTTCCTGGAAGATAAACTGTCCTTGGATTCACTGTCTGGGCATGAGGCTGAAGAAGGTTTTGCTTCTCAGTGTCCAAGAAGTCCATGGGACAAGTTGGTCAGGGTCCTGTAGACCAGTGGATACACTGCCTGGGGCCTTTTATTGTACCTGCAGCAGCACACAGTGAGATGACCTAACCTTGATGCTGACCAGGAAGCTGCCCAGCTCCCAAATACAGACAGATCCAGGGCTCTGCCAGAGAGGGGCTGGATGGAAAGTGCTTTGAGCCCTATTTATCCCTTCAAGGGATGCTAAGGCCAGTGCCTCATCACTGAAGATCAAAATCTGGAGAAGTGCTTCAGGGGAGGCATCGTATGAGCACTGATCTCTAGTTTGAAACTCATAAAAGCAAAATATCTAGTATTAATTATTGCTGAAAGTTTAAAGCAGGTAGGGAAACGTATAAATACATACAATTCCTGTACTGTCCTGGCGTGCTTCTGCTCTCTAAGGAAGGTGACAGTAATGCACAACCCTTCTGTCTGCTGCACATATGGAGCTCCATGAACCCCTTCCACTTGATTTCAACAGCTTTGGACCAGATCCAGATTGTCCAAGGTGTAACCTTAAATTGGAGGATACTTTCCTGGGGGTAGAAGCCCTGTATCTTTCTGCATGCTGTACAGAACCTGTACACACACACTGACCACAAGCAGACCATGTGATGTATGTCCAACTACATTCACACAGCTTCTGCTCTCTGATGCACGTATGTTGTTCCCATGTTCATAATAATTTGTGGTTCTGTACCACATTTACCCTACAAACCAGAATGATATTAAAAGACCAATTCTTGTTTAGTTTGGAAGTTATACATTACATTTTCTATCATTACAGGAAGCCGGTATGGTCAGCTATGTAAATATGCAACCCATACTCCTGAATAGTTTAAATTATTAATACCAACAAATATGAGTAAAGCCATGATAACTTGCAACAAAAGGCAGAACAATCAAATGAAATGCTAATACTACAAAAGTTACCTTTATTCTGCTGGGGAACATACTGTGTTTTTTAAGATATCTAACAAAATGGCCCTTTCACTTTAAGTGCTGCCCAGAAGAGAACAGGTCTTATTACTGCAGAAACCAAACAGGCTTCCTCCAATATTTATGAGAAAAAGGCCTACCAAATGCACTGAAAAATAAGTTAGCCCCTCTTCTCATATAAAATTTTGGGAAAATGAATATACTGATGTAAACTTTGCTTTTCAGGGTTACCCACACCCAGGTATTTGTCATGTGCTGGAGAAAGATTCCAGAGCAGTCAGCTGCTTACAGCTCTATCTTTGCATTAATTTAGGTCCTTGCAGGTACCCCTGCTAACATGAAATGTTGATCAAATGATTTCTATATGTTATCTTGCAAATAATTTAAATAAAAAGAATATGTTTTTCCCTTTGACATCTTGCTTTTATTGGAGGCAAAAACCAAACAGTAAACTGAGTCTGATTCTCATTACCATCAGTACTTCAGGAAGGTGGTACTGGCTAGTGAGCACAGTAAAATACATATCTATGCTTTGGTCAGTTTTATCCTGGAAGGGGAGGGTTTTATTTTCCACCTGAAGAAAGCCTACAACTGTGAAGATGATTTATGCAATGGGAAAGAAATTATTAATAGAACTGAAGAAGAATGAGCCGATACTCCCTCTCCTCCACAGTTATGCACAGTTCAGCATATGACTGGCAAGAAAAATTAAGATGACAAAGTCACTAATATGTAAAAGATAAAGTATTCCAAAATACAGACCATGTGGTATTAACAAGGAAAAAGGCAAAATCCTTCAACCCCCTAAAGAGCAAGGAAAGTAGAGAAAGTGAAACAGGAGGTATTCTTCTTTGGGGTGTTCTCTCAAATTCCTCTGTTAGTGCTCTCACCAGTGCAGCCACCCGGCAAAAAGAGGCACCTGCAGAGAGCCTTCCTGTGGCACG
Source organism: Calypte anna (assembly GCF_003957555.1). NCBI lineage: Eukaryota > Metazoa > Chordata > Aves > Apodiformes > Trochilidae > Calypte > Calypte anna. The sequence continues at coordinate 3,841,850 of NC_044258.1, read as the reverse complement.
ACCCTGCCTCACCTCACAAGGATTTGAAACGCTTTGGCAGCCCAGGCAAACATTCCCACCCAGCTGAGTTATTTTGGAGGCTGGGAGAGGGAAGGTTTTCACGAGGTTTCCAGTAATAGAAAGGTGCTACAACTTTGGGGAATCAATGCAAAAAGCAAACTGCTGATGTAGTGCTCCTGGGTATCCAAAGTATAAAGAACAAGACGAGGTCAAAGGGGCCATGAGCTTCAATTCTCCAAATATCAAAGGTTCAGATAAACTCCAGAATTCGAGAAGTTACCTCAGCCATGAAGCTTCCTCTAGGGTTAGGAGAGAGGTGGGTAAAACTTCAGAGGGTGACTAATAATAGCACTGATAACCTATTCCAGGATGGATGGATTGCCCCCTAGGTGTGAGCTCGTCTTACATGCCACATGGGGGGACCTTGCATCATTAATTACCTTATTTTCAGGGAGATAAAGCTGAAGAGCCTATGCAAAGGAGAACTCTACAGGAATAAAAATAAAATTTACAGAATTGGAAGACAAACCAATAAACTAGAGGAGATATTCCTCCACCAAATGTGAGTGCACAGGCCATTGAGGAGAAAGAAATCCTTCCCCACTTAGAAGAATGAAAAAGAAAGGTGGTGTGACTTCTGGCAATCCCACCAGTCCTCTGTTTGACTTGTAAGGCTTTTAGGGAAGGTGCAAGACATACATCATGATGGAGATGTTCCACTCAGTTCTGGAGGGTTAGCTCCATGATACATTGTCATGATAGGGACTGTCAGGATCTGGATCTTCATTGCTTCCACAGAGCCAAAGTTCTATATATCAAACAAAATAGAACTGTAATGCATGGAGACAAGATGAAGACATAGCCAATATATCTGATGATAAATGTAACATACTCTTGTTATACACAGACTACTGTCAGTATATATCGATCATGTTGTATGCTGACTGATGCCTTCCAATACAAATGTTTAAGCAAAATGCATGTTTACCCTTAAAAATAATGTTAAGCTATAGCTTTCCATGTTACTTTCCAATGCTTACTATCACCTCAGCCCAGAGGCACTATTTTTCCTTCAGCAGAGGATTACAAGTTGTTTTACTCTACCCTGTTTATTTTATATAAATGCTGTTGCCTTCTTACAGATACAATCTGTTGAAGACCTGGAGCATTTTATCCCATAGCAAAACTCACTCAAAAGTACCATCTGTTCTTCCTGCATGGGCACAGTAATGCCAGAAACTGTTCAACATTCCATAAATTAAGACCATATAATGGATAGCTCATTGTTAAAGTGAAGCAAGGAATCGTTTGGAACCTGATGACAGACATCTTGCTGGGACTTTGCCTTAAAAATAGTATCCAATGTATTATTTTTGGTTTGCTGCTTTAAAACCTTCACATACAACATTAAACAGCAAAGGCGTGTAACAATCCAGCCCATCAATGCCTGGCTTTGTCCCCATTTCCAGCAGGGTCAGCAGGGTCCCTCTTAATAACTTCAGTGGGGCTTGGAATGGGCCAATGTTTTAGAACAGATTCCCTGAATAACCCAACTCTGTTCTCATTGACCCTGATATGTGTCTGTTGTGTCTCCCTGACATAACTCCTAAGAGAAGAGAATACAGCCTTCAAGTTTAAGAGTTAGTAAAATATGTCCTGTTTTGTAGATGTTACATGAAACTATATCTCACACACACACACAACCCTCCTGCCCTTAACTTACTGGTAAGAAATCCTAGTCAGGAATGAGCAGCCATTTGCTATTCCTTTCTATATCCAAATGCTAAGACATGCAGATGTTTATCACTGAGAAGGCTGGACAAAAAGTTCTGCAATTAGAATGTACCATCTGAGTCAACATCAAACCACCCCTCATTTGCCATCCATACAGAGAAACCACTGAATTTTTTCTTTTTTTTTTTTTTTTTAAAAAAAAGACTACAAAAAAAGAAAAAAAGAAAAAAAACCCACACAACACATACATAAAAAACCAAACAAAACACATGCACAAAATAAACCAATAGTGTTTAATTAGAAAAAAATAGCACTATAAAACCCACCACCCAAGAGTGAGATTTGAGTGGCACTCTGCCCAGCTCCCTGGGGCAAGCAGAGCTCCCCACCATGCAGCTCTTGTCACAGGCACCGGGAGCTGCGTGTGAGCTCTGCTCCAGCACTTCAGTGCAAAAGTTACACTTCCTAAATCAGAAAACTTCTATCTGCAGGACATTTCAAAATGTTAGTGAAACAGATAAGTAGATGCCACTTACATGCTCTTGGTGATAAGAATTATCATATAAAATCTGAGCTATCTAAGCCTATAATGCTGTTACTTACGACTATGTATGCAAGCCAAGGCAATTATTCTCATCTCTTTGTGAAGCTCTCACATTGCTCTAATAAAATTCGCAGCAGCAAATGACTTTTAGCCCAACCATTAGTATTCCCAGAGACAATGCATATATTTTGCATGGTGGGGGAAGGGCAGGAGGGATGGGGAGGGGGAAATGCAATTTGAGAAGTGGTAAGTGTGTCAAAATCGAAATTACTTGGAGATATTTTGCAGCACAATCATCCTTTATGCTTGTGCAGCTTGGTTCATATGGCTCACATTCAGGCTGTCACACTGAATCACTGCTACTTCTTGACTTACACTAAACAAAAACAAACCTAACTTTCCCTTCAGTCTGTGAGGTAAAATACTCTCTGAATTCCCAGTCAAGAGGCCAGGAGCAGTGTTAAAATTATTGGCTTTGTAAGAATCTGACTTCTGAGGAGAAGACACACACAAAAATTCAGACTAATAGCACAAACACATGTGTTGCTTATGGAGTGTTTTGGAAAAAGAAAATAAAAAATAAAAAATTAATCCTGCAGAAAAGCTTTGTCCACAAGCAGACAAGACACAGATTTAGCAGCTTCAACTAACAAAGCGAGTCCACCCCTCAGTAAAGAAGTCTTTGAACTGTGTGAAACACAAGATATTTAACAAGAGCTTGAGAGTCTGATGAGCAGCGAGAAAGTAAATCTAGGAAACAAAGTACAAACTCAAAGAGAAAGGCAGCCGGATTCAGTCTTTGCAACTAGCAGAATACAAGGCACAAAGCAAAGCCAGCACTCAAACAAAGTGATTTCACCCATCTCCCAGGAAATTTGCAACCAACGTCCCGACTCGGAAGGGTTTCTGCTGACCTGTGGCTGTGCAGCAATGCAGATGCCGGGAGCCTTCCTATCACCTTTTGTCCCCAGCCATAGCAGCTGTGCTCTGCTCCAGGGGCTGCTCACACTCCCAAATCCCCTTTTTCCAGCTCTATCTTAGGAACTGCCCAGATTTTGCAGTGTAATCTGAGCAGGGAAGTACCATGTGCCTATGATATGGTTAATTCACTTCTTACCCCTCCACCCCCCAATGCCTGGGGAAGCCGCGTCGCATTTCAAAGCCCTCCCTCCGGCAGCCTGACCCAGGTAGGGCCAGGGCAGCGCTGGGGCTGCTGCCTCCACCCAAATGGGGCCCTTCAGCTGCTGCTTCCCACCCACCAAACCCCGGGATGGGGGATTCACCAAACCCTGAGAATGAGGGATTCACCAAACCCCGGGAATGAGGGATTCACGCTCCTGCAGAGGTCCTGGTCACCCTTTGCCAGCACAGAGGGGACCACAGCTTCCACACCGAAGGAACACAGCTGTCCTTGCCCAGGGCCACCACCAGAGCTGGTGGTAATTCCTATCTCCACGATCCCCTCAACGGGAAAAGCTCTGGTGAAGCCCAGAGAGAACCCTTAGGACCCAGCAAAGCCCGGGCATCTGCTCAGGATCTCTGGCAATGAAAAGGTTTCATGGGATAGGGGCTACAAGACTCCCATTCACTCCTCTCCAGTGCTGCCATCAGCTAGAACAGACACAATCTCAGTTCCTCCCATTAACAGAGGAGATCTTTCTGCTACTACTAGGGGAAAAAAAGCCACAGTAAAACCCAAACTAAACATATGAAGAACAAATAAAATTTAAAGACATACCAAAAAAAGCCCACAACAAAACATCTCTAAATTTTCTTCTATTAATTATATTAGTATTCTTCTACTGTTATTGACTCAGTTCTGTCTTGCATTTGCAGTCATTATCATGCTTAATGATGAGAAGACTACATTTCAGAGAAGGAGGAATCACCTCTCCTCAAATTTTGCACTGGGATTAGTTAAAGCAATCACAAAGCATCCAAACACATACATCACAGAAGAAGGGGTAGAGTGGTCCTCAAGTCCTGTCACTCCTGCTCATCCATCCACAACCCCACCATCAGGTCCTAAGTGCTGCTCACCAAACCCCAAGAGACCCTGAAGTAGCAGCCACCTGACACAGCCCTTTCCTAAACGTGCAGGTCTTGAAAAGGGCAAAGTGCAAACCAGAAATGGTTGTGCCATTCCTCAACATTCTTGAAAGCAAATTCCATGTAATCCCATAGTCACCCCTGACAATGTCCCAAATGATGCTAAATCAAATCACACAGGGATGCTGAAGGAGCACCCTTAGGCAGAGACACCCTGATGGTTTGGGGTTTTATTTTTGTTTTTCTTTCAGTCCCTTGGCCAACCCTACGTGGATGAGGGAACAGTTATAGCTGCTTTTAAACCACTGATCCCCTAAAAGAGAGTAAAGGGGAGCAACAGTCAGGGAACACAGTAAATGAAGGTTCTGTGAGAAATAGATGGTAGAGAATTAGAATTATTTGGAGGAACTTTTGTTTTGGGCTAGAAGGCAACAAAGCAATTTCATGTGAAGAATCTGCTGTTTAAATTGTTAGCGCTGTAACACCTGCAAACACCTTGCATGGAATTCTTAATGAATGCATCATGCATCTTCAGATCTCTAGAATTTTCCTTTCTTCAAGCTCTAGACCTTTGGATAATCCAGTTTATTCTAAAGCAAAGGTGCTAGCTGCACCTTTCACTGCTGCACAATTATCTAAATTCATTCTTGTCTGTTATCAGCAACTGTGTATGGTAAAACCTGGAAAATGCAAAATATAGTACCAACTAATGTATTCTATGTTTTAGGAAAAAAAAACCTGAATACATTCTTCAATGATGAAGTCAAGATCTCGGCTCAGAAATTTGATCCTGCTCAGTTATAAAGATGATTGCTTAAAAATAAATAAAGAAATAAATAAAGTGGAATGATGTCAAAGGTTAGGAATTATGGCTAGCAGACATGTCTCATGGGGTTATGTCCACAACTTGCACCTCTGCGAGGCATAAGCATCATCTCCATGGTGCCCTGGGCAGTGCTCCATGGTCCTCACCTCATTAGCATGGGACTCCATGACTTTCAAGGTCTCTTCCAACCTGAGCAATGTGGTGATCCTCCCACCCTACACTCCCCCATCCCTGGTTGATGCTGGTGACCCCTCATTTCTGTGCACCTCAAGCCCTCCAGGTCAGGGCCAGACAGGGAGGGCTGCACAGCAAAGGCAGAGAGGCAGCTCTTCACTGCTTAATTTCATTAGCCTGTAGAGCAGGCTATAATTTGCTGAAATGATGATTAATCAAATCTTATTTTTCTCTAAGGCAGTTAATGAACAGCCAATTTAGTGTCTCAGTGATTCTGGAATAACAAAGGAATACTCTTGGAGTAACAACTTCTCAGCAGAAGCCAGCATCACAGCAGAAGCCAGTCTGAATGAGAGGACAGAGGAGATGTGACTTAAAGGGTCCTTTCGCACACCGTCACAAAGCCACCATTTCTGTGAGGCTTCAAAAAGCCACCAGTTTTGTGATGCTTTGCTCCTCAAAGCTCAGAAGCCCTGAACTGTGCAGGCACTGAGGATGCCAAGCATGGGTGCACCCCCCTCTCCCTGCTTGCTCCCAGGGCTTTGCTCTGTTTGGCTGCACCCCAGCTGCAGAAACCCCCTTCCTCCCTGCAGGGCTCCAGCCCCTCCCCTGGGTCTGCTGCTGCTCCTCAGGCCTGAGGAGGTGATGAGGAGCAGGAGCAATGCCACACACCAGGGATGCCCAGGAGAGAGGGCAGCTCCCCACTACCTCCCACCAGCAGAGCCAGGGCATCCACAGCTGGCAAGTTTAGCAAAGCAGTGACTTCTATCCTATTAATGGGCTCCTGTCTTTTCCAGACTCCAAACAAATCCATGAAAGCTTAATTTTGATCTTGTAAAACAGGATAAGATTAAGATACATAAACACAACTTAGTACCATACCCAAAAAGCAAGGAATGACATTTTTAAAGAAGCCATAATCTTATTTTTTGAAGTATTCCTTCAGTGGGAATTGTGCTGGAGCAAAGAATGCAAAACTTAAAAGCTTCCAAGAGGGGGTCATGTGAATTTACTCTATTTCAAGATTTTTCCAAATTGCTAATGTTTTGATTCTGAATGCATTTGTACAAATCTGCCAACAAATTGTTTTTCACCATCAAAAGATAATTTTTTTGCAGTTTGTAATTTTTTTTCAGGTTAAAGAAAAAAAAAGAAAAAGATTTTGGAGGAGAACTTATGCCATTTCTGTAGAAATGTCTGCAGTCTGCAGAAGTGACATTGCAGATTTTTTCAAATAAATAACAAACCCCCCCCAAAAAAAAAAAAAAGAACAAAGAACATCCTTTGTTTCACACAAAGAATTTCAAGGGAAACCACAAAATGTTCAAGCAAAACATTTAAACATTTGATTTTCCACCCATTTTGCCAGCAGCCTGAGTTTTCCCATAGTTTAATATCAGTGTCAATAGGCAGGAGGAGGGGAGGCAGGTCAGATGGACTGCAGTCACTCTGCAGCTTCAAATCTGTGCTAATTTAATAAGGATGCAAGCAGGATATGATTTGCAGGCAGCATTCTTCTTATTTCACATAGTTTTTCTTCTAATGAGGAAATGAGACCTACTTCATTTACCCATCAGGAAAAAAATGCCATTAAAAAGCAGCTTAAAGAAGTTCCTAGTATTAGGACACAACCCCTGGGCTCTGCTGCTGCCCACACTCTTGCACCTAGTGCTGCATCCCATCCAGAACCCAGTACATTCACCCATGGAAACATCACACACTTTGCATGGACCTAAACCTAAGGATATTACTGGTGGCAGATGTTACTGAGGCTCTTCAAATAACTTCTAGAAAAGCAGGCTTAAAAAGAAATGGAAACATTTCATTTTCAAGCCAGTGGAGACTATTTCATTTAAAACAGACATGCTTGTCTGACACACTTCATTGCCTGTTCAGTTGTTTTTTCCAGGGCAAGAACCTACCAGAATGGTGGCAGTACCTGGAATCTCAGTTGTGTGTGATGGTACCAGCCTCAGAGACAAGCAAACACAAACTACAGAAATGTAAGCAAGAACCAGAATTAAATACACAATAATGTCTAGTCTAGAGGCTTGCTTCACCTTCATGGCAAACGTGCTGCTAATGTATTTTTTTACTCTTTACAGAAGGGGAGATTTTAGTAAATGTAAGTATTACCTCTGAGTATATTGATTACTAACATCTTAGTTAATTTTATTTAAATGTAGGAATAAAAGTGAAGCACTCAAGTTAACCTGTTTGCCCAGACTGAAGAGACATTATTACATGTTCCTGTTCTTTTACACATCCTAAATATTCATCCTCTTGCAACGCCTCAGGGTATATTATCCTATGTTAACATCTTGAAAAGAATGCAAAAATCTTAATAAAAATTAACAGAGATTCCTCATCGTGTGCTTCTGCTGTTAATATCTGCATTTCAGAAAAGCCCACACTTTCCACAGGACAGATCCTTCTGGGTATGCAAGCAGCCATGCCAGGAACCAAGCAGCCTGTGAGAAAGCAGAGTGCATCTCTGGTTTGCTCTGTAATCTGTAATGTTGCAGAGCACTCTGCAGTTCCTCTGATTGATCAGATCCATTTACACCACCTGGGAGCTGAGAGGTAACCCCCCAAACCAATCTGCTCTGTGCAGTACCACACTCTGTCCTTTCCAAGTGGCTATCCAAGTTTTATACATTAATCATCCCTGGTCTTCCAAATTCATCAGGCAGTATGCTATCTTGGTTATATATATATTATATATAATATATGTTATATAATATATTACCTATATCATATGTTATATATTTAGTACCTAATATATTATGTATTTAGTATATATTATAATTTATGTTTATATATATTATATTATTGTTATATGTTATATAGCTATACTACATGTAAGAATATAATATATTGTCTATTATATTTTAATATTATATTTTGTATGTAATACATAAGAGATGTAATATATTGTTATATTGACAGACCCATGCAGGGGGCAGACTAGTTTAGAACAGGAGAACACAACATGCTCCCAAATGCAAGTGTTCTGGCCATTAAAACTGAGCAAGGAAAATAAAAGCCCCAATAGACCTGGTAGAGCCACCAGGTAAGAAAGCAGCTCAGAAAAAGATGACCACCTTCAGTGGTGACTTCATTCTGCTGTTAGGAGCCCCCCACCTGCCTGTCCTCACACCAGCAGCAGCCCAGCTCCCTTCAGATGTGGCTACTCCAGCAGTGCCTCACCATCCTCCCTAATTCCCTTCAGGAAAGAGACAGACCCAAAAGCCACCAGGGTTATCTCCAATAGCCTAACGAGTGAGATAACCCTCAGGACTTTGCCTAAAGCAAATCAGGCAGTTGCTCCTCTGAACTGTGCAGCCAACAGACCAGATCAGAGGACTGCTACCTCCTGACCAAAGGCAATGACCAGAGACAGGTGGTGCTGTGGGAAAAGTTCTGGCAGTGGTCAGAGGGGTCAGTGATCTCCACAGATGCCCACCACTGACACCTAAAGGGGTTTCAGAAGGTGCAAGCCACGTCCAGTAACTCTGTCAGTGGAGTTGCTAGTACCTTCTCTGCCAATTCCATTTAGAGTCAGTAATAAATTCTGCAAAGCAAACCTATATTAAAATAAAACAAAATTGGGCTTTGGTATCAAAACTAAAACCTGGCAGCTGGTTGCCATGCAAAATCCATCATGAGTGATACATCTGTGGAGGGCAGCTGGAACAAATCCCTGACATTTAATGACATGGTAAAAGCAAACCTCATGCAAACAACTTTAAATCATTTGAAATACTATTGCAAACAGATGAAGCTTTACAGTGCTCACATGGTGCAAAAATTAATAATTTCTAAATAGTTGTTCGTGATTCTTAAAAAAAAACCCACACCATTTGCAGTAGTGATTTTTTTTCCCCACTCCAAACATATATTTAAAATAGCATTCTTAGTTTTAAAATCTCTCTCCCTCCTATCTAAAGATTCATGTCGCCAGCAGAACAGCACTTTTCTGCCTACCATCTTCCTTTTTTTTTATTATTTTTAATAAGTAACCTGGCCTCCAAAGCCCAGTGCACAGTACAGAAAAGCAAGTCCTAGAAGCTGTTTCTGTAAAACACTCCAAATGGGACTGTCACAGACACAGGTAACAAATTGCCTTCTAATTTTCATGGGAATTCAAATCTCACAGGCATCACCTACACCTCTGTCCCTTCATATCCAGCATCATTCTAAACGTCACATCATTCCCAAACAATCATTTACAAATCATCAGGTAAGAGAACTGCCATACATGGGTAAAACAGCTGCTCACCCTGAACCACAGACACTCTCAAGGAGTTCACCTGGTCCCACTGCTGATGGCTGCCACAGAGCATGAGTGACCTGTGAAATTTCTCAGAAAGAACTGGTAATGGGACCCCAGCTAACAACCAGGGGAGAGGTGCCAAGATGAAATGATTTAGGACAGCACAAACATGAGTGTCAGGGGCACATCTTAAGCTGATTCTGTCTGACAAAAGTATAACTGGATAAATGGCTCAGCTTCCACAGAAGTAAAGCCTGGGGGACACACAGACAGTCTCTCCTGGGCACGGCTACAGCAGGAGTTGGCTGAGGACCAGCAGCTGGCTGGTAGTCCCCCACTGCCTGTCTGGCAGGAGGGACAGAGAGAACATTCACTGTGCTAGTGCAGACTCAGCTAATTTAAGTCAAAAAACAAAGGTGGTTTGAGCTAACCTGGTTGACTTTGCAATGAGGAGGATTAAGAACATCCATAAGACCCCTTCTGCCAGCTCTGTTGAGGATATAATATTTTCTGGTTCTATTTTCTGCTTCCAAGAAGTCATGTATCCATGCCCAGAAACTGCTTTCTCTCTCTCTTCTCGATGAGTCTAGACAGGACTGCATTAAGATTCTTCTTTAACTACACATATATAGGTGTAAAGGGTTAGCAGTTCCTAAAATGTTCTGTACATACAGGGAAAAAAAAGAGCTCCTTGTCTCCACAGTGTGTTCACTGAAGACATTCAAAAACAAAAGACAGACCTGAACTAAAAGAAGTTCCATGCTAAGGATAAAAGAGAAAATATATAAAAACATCCATCCAAAATAGGCAGGAATGAGCCTATGAGGTGAAAGGAAATACTTTTTAATCCTTCACACAAAGGAGTGTGTAATGTACTTATCATGACTTCTCTCTGGGATCCCCTGACCCCAGACCACCTCCAGACCTCAGCAGCATCCTGGCCATCCACCACACCTGGGGCTGGGCATGCAGATGTGCCACGGTGGGACAGCAGCTCATCTCACAGGGCTGTTTCCACCCAGGTCTCCACCAGACTGGATTCCTGGCAGGGGTTTGAGCAGCTCAGCAGTCATTCCCTGCCTTCATTCATAAAACTGAGACCACACTGAAGAAAGCCACAGGCTCCAGTGCACCCAGTGACAAATGTCAGTGACACCTCTGGGCCAAACATCCCTGCCCGGGGAGCCTGGAGGTCACAGCTGGACACTGAAGTCAGGGTGAGCTGCAGTGACAGTGCTTGAACTTCCCCCCAGTTTTGGATTCCATCCACAGAGTTCATGAGCAAACAAGTCAGACAGGAATGCATGGCTCTCTCAAAGCAGACCAGGAGATGTAATTAACACAGATTAATTTTCCTGAGTAATATACAGAGGGTTGTAACACACAAGAATAGAAGGTAATTTAAAGGGTCTGGTGTGGCTCTTACCATGGCTCAGCAGAAGGACTGGATCCAGGCCACATATGCTGTTTCTGCATATCTAAGTGGGATATATGTTTGGTTCAACACTTTGATTTCATACAAATGGACCACAATAAAATAAGCAGGAGAAAACAAACCACTTTTTGGAAAATCCCTTCAGAACTCCCTCTCTTTCAGCTCCTGATCTATATATACGTGGAATAAGAACCTGAAAGGCATCACATCACTCCCAGCAAAAGAGAAGGTTAAGATTATGGCAATGAGCTGGAAGGAAATCCAAATTTCTAATGCAAGAGAATGAGAGGAAAAGCTAAACAAAAGTGAATGCAGGAGACCGTATCACTGTATCAGAGCTTTATTCTAAACATATGGGCCATGGGTACACATAAGGGGAGATAAGAGGCAGAATAAATGAATCACAGTTCTTTCTGCTGAAAGAAAGCAGAAGAAAGGATCTGCAAACCACTCAAGAAAAGAAACACCTCAGCTCAAGTCAGTCCTGGGACAGAAAAGGAAGGAGAACTCCCCTGAGGTGCAGCCCTCTCCTGGGGGAATGTGAGGACACAGTGTGAGGAGGATAGTGGTTGCCCCAAAGCTGGAAGTTCGTGGAATCAACCCCCAGCACTGATGGGCCAGTCAGCAGCAGTCTGGTTTCCTCAAGGTATGATGATGAAAAGCCAGAAGGCAGCTGTAGGAGAGCACATGCCCACTGTAAGTCTTTCAGCAACCACAAAAATATCTGGATCATTTTAGGGACACTTCTGGGTTTGCCAGAAGCAATTAAATCCTACCTCCTACTCACAAACCAGGGGAAAGTCTCCCAGGCATGGAAAATTTCCCAAAGAACAGTTTAAAAGGGAAGACCAGCATTGCAAACATTTGTCATCTCCCAGAATAAAGGCAAGAAGGCAGTTGTGAAAGGCATGGTTGGCAGTGAGCACATCCAAGGGCACAAAGAGAAGGTACAGCTGAGCTACCCTCTACACCCAACCATGCCTATGCAGGCTTTGAGAACTATGAGCAGATACCAACCCCTACAGCAACAGGAGCTGCAGGAGCCTTTAGAGGTTCCAACACACACAGAAGCAGCACAAAAAGCAGTATTCTTAACACTGAGTGAAAGCAGGTCACAGCTTGGAGGTGAGATGTAACTACTCTCCTGCTCCTGCAGCTCCAGAGGAATGGACATCCAAAGGGCTGGAGCAGTTCTGGCAGCATGGAAATGCCCCTCAACAACAGGATGGACAGTGCTGGAACTGTCCAGCAAAACAAAGCATTTCCAGAAAGTGTAATAACAGCGCTGAGCACCAACCAGACAGAGAGCCTGAAAAAGATGCCATCTCCTCACAGAACTGTTGCTCCGTAGCCATTGATCACACCAGAGCCAAAAGCCAGGCTCAGGTGTCTGATGGGGTTCATCTTGTGCACAAACAGGAGTAAAGCTGCACACATCAGTGCTTGGTGCAGAGTGCTGTGTGCTCACCAGCCCTTTCCTGTGGGTCAGCAGATCCTCAGCTACACTCACACACCCAGACCTCAAGTATGGGGGTTGCTGTTGCTCTCCCACACAGCATGCCTGAGCAGGACAGAAGGTGCTGATAGCACTGGAATGTCAGCTTTAGTGCCACCAAGCACAGAGGGACTCCCTGCCCATCATCACATCTGAAAGGCAATCAACCACTCTGCACAACATGGAATAAAGACAGCTGCTTCCAGCTTCAAGCAGGTCAGATAAATTTTGAAGTATGTGATACCACATGACCACCTGATGCAACTGAAAAGATGTTAAAGTGGATGGACAAATGGAAGGAAAAGAATGAGAGATCTCTCCAGTCACAGAAGCTGACTGAAAATTAAGAGAAAAACATTCTTAAATGCACTGCAATGCTACAGTTTACCTGCACATCATACAAAGCACCTCACTGCAATGTGCCCAGACCAGCAGTCCCACAAAAGCAGAATCCCTGAGGACCTCCCAGGACTGAAGGCCTCAGGTGCTTTGCTATCTGTTTCTTGACTTTACTGGAAGAAGTAAAGCTCCAGACACCACACTGAATTCCATAAATCCTGCTCAGAGCCTTCCTTGCCTGTGAGACAGAATACATGGATACAATTAAAATAGCATGGCTGTTGAAGAACAAGGCAGCACTGGAAAAGGTTTGCCAACACATAATGCCAATTAAGGGTGTGATTTTTGGATGATAGTTTTACACCAACACCAGCCCTATTAATGCAGTGTAACTGTCTTCAAAGGGGTTTCGAAGGCCCAGCTGATTCCACTAGGATAAACAAGCTGCTTAAGACCCTTTTTTGGGGCCTCCATAGGCCCCATTCTGCCATTACAGGAAAATCTGTCATATTAAAAATAGTTTCATCTGTTCCACTAATAAGAGTGTTTTAGGTCTAGAAAGCTGTATCTCTCTCCAATAATTTTACACCCATACAGGTTGCCCAGGGAAGCTGTGGCTGCCCCTTCCCTGGCAGTGTTCAAAGCCAGGTTGGATGGGGCCTTGAGCAACCTGGTCTACTGGAAGTTGTCCCTGCCCATGCATGGGAGTTGGAACTAAATTATCTTTAAGGTCTCTTTCAACCCAAACCATTCTATGACTCTATACACCAGAAGCTGTTATCTTTGGTGTTAAATCACAGTCCAGCCAAGATTTAAGCAAAGCCATGTTTATGGGATGTGCCCAGAGCCTCCCTCTGCCACTGAAAGGACAAGGATGCCTCAAAACAACTGTCACATGAGGAGCTGGAAGGGAGAGGCTCAGGCCTGTCTGTTAGAAAATCACAGGAATAGATACACACTCAAGCACCTTCACTGTACTCCTCACCTATGGGTGCAAAGAAACAAAGCTCAGCACTAACATAACTCAGCAAGAGTAACATCTTTTCCCTCAGTACCCAAGGCTTGCAGAAAAACTTAGTACCAGTGTGGCACCAGAAAGCTCAGAGGACCATCCTGCAGGTGGTAGGGACCACGCACCCAACCCTACCTCCTCCAGCTTCACTTCCGCGGGTGGTTCAGCTCTGGGCTGCCCGACAGGCTCCAGCACCAGCCCCTGAGCGACAAGAGGAAGAGATAAGGTGAGGGGAGGTGTGAGAGCAGAGGACTGGCTGGCTCTTGCTCAAGTTGAGTGATTCTCCTGCTGGAGGCTGGATTCCCACACCGATCCTGAGAGCACGGTCCCCAAACTTTCGCCGGCAAAGCCCCCTGCCCGCTGTGGCAGGAGGCAGCCCTGGGTGCTCCCAAAGCCCCTTGCTCCAGGATCCCAGCACTCCAGCAGCAGCAGTGGGCAGAAAGCACTCCTCTCAGATCTCCCGTCTATTTTCCCCCTCGTCCTTGCAAACTTCGTTGGTTTTCGCTCAGCTCACAGGAGCCGGGCGAGCCCGCACAACTTGGAGAAAGCATTCGCGGGACAACTTTGCCAGACCTCCCCCCCACCTCCAAATGACATTTGATTTGCAAACACTCCCACCGAACCGCAGGCTGCTCCCGCCTCCACCCAGGGAGCTGCTTCCAATAAAGCAACGAGCTCTGGAACATCTGCAGCAACTTTTTGTCTTTGACAATTTGCCACTTTCCGAACAACAGTACAAAATAAAATAAAATAAAATTTAAAAAGGAGAACGAGAAGAGAACCAGTGTAAGGAAATATTTGCAGAGTTGTCCCAGTAGAGGGGAACGGGCTTCGGATCGGGTCCCCCCCGCGCCCAGGGGCTGCAGCCGGTTCCGCTCTCCCCGGCACCGGCACCAAGACCTACCGCTGGGCTCCGCGGGGGCGGTCCGGCGCTTGCACCTCCGAGGCTGCTCCGCGCTCCCCGCCGCTCAGCTCCGCTCCGCTCCGTTCGGCTCCGCGGGGGAAGAGGCGAGGGGACCCCGGGAGGCAGAGGGAGGGGCCGGAAAGCCGCGGCGGGGCTGACCGCCGGTTCCGCGGGGTTCGCCTGAGCTGGCACCGCACTCCGCGGCCCAGGGCAGGGCAAGGGGCGAGTGCCCTTAACCCCCTGGAACTGGACCGGAGTCCCGGAGGCAACAAGAGCGGCTTGTTTTACAGGGCTCACGTGGAAGAGAAAAGTCTGCGTCCTGTTTCCCGGAGCTGGTAATTACAACAAATAAATAATCACGGGGGTGGGACAGGGGGGAAGCAGAGCCCCGCGCCCGCCATGGGGCAGAGGGGCCTCACACCACCTGGGTTTGCACAGGTCGAGCCCTCTCGGTCAATCAAAAGTGGCTTCGAAATAGTGTAAAGAACTGCTTTTAATTTGCCTCTCATTCTAGCGCTGCTTCCCGAGGTCTAAGCGGTCCAAACTTCCCTCGGAAGCGTTTGGTGATTTGGATCCTAATCTTACATCGAGACGGTCGAGGTATCAGATATATATGACAATAGAAACTCATCCTGGTATAAATTACTGACAAGTCCTGGGGAAGAACAAAGTCTCTTGCAGCACTATGTCATCGAGAAAACATCCCTCAGAGGGGCTTCAGCATCGCCTTGGGTGCCTTCTCCCCTCAGGCAGCAGCGAGGTGCCCACAAGCACAGGGCCCCGCTGCTGCCCCGGTGGGGTCAGGGGGAACCCATCTCACCCAGGGTGGGAGCTCCAGGACATCCCTTTGTGGAACCTGGCTCAACTCTTCCCTGCATTTCTGCCCCTCCAGCCATCTCCACCCCTTGGCCAGGCTGTTGGGCCAACCTTGAACCTCTGTGACACCCCCTGGGGCAGGCAGCACCACAGGACCCAGCTGGACTGTTTGCTCTCTGCAGAGCTCCTCTGTCTTCCTGGGCACTATAGGTGTGGGAGAGAGGATCTGACCAAACACCCCCCACACACTTCCGGACCTCCCTGCTCATCCCGTTTGATCCCCACCAAAGCTGTTGGCAGAGGACAGCTCTGTCCAAGCCTGTGGGAAGGGCTACAGGCACCCAGGGCCCTGCCAACATCCAGCAGCCGGTTCAGCCTTCAGCAAACCAGCTCAGCACCACCAGCCTGCTGCAAGCACAGGCAGCACCCGGCTGCTGGAGGCAGCAGAGCTCCCCCAGCCTTGCTCTTCCCAGGAACCAAGGGATGGAGCAGCACCCACTGCTGCAGCCAGGGTGGTGGCTCCCTTGAGCAAGAGGTCACCTTCTCCTATCACTACTTGTACCTCACCATGCTCTCCTCCTCCTGCATTCTCCTCTCTTCATCGAAGCAAAGGCAGCTCGGCCCTGGCTGTGACAGTCAAAAAGCAACATTATTGAGGGAATTTGTGGGCTGGGTCTGGCTCCCAGCAGCTCCCATTCACAGGCAAGTTTGAAAGCAGCACAGTCACAATGTGTGTACAATTAGGGAAAAGCAGGAGTGTAAGAATTTCCATTTCTGCATGCTGTGGTATCCTGCCCCTGACACAGGCAAAGCTTGGGGAAATGGGACTGTCCCACCATGCTGCAGCCTGTGTGGGGAGGGGGTTTGGTGCTGAGCACTGCTGGACACCCTCAGGGCAAGACCAACCATGCAAAAAGATTGTGTAACTTTACCAAAGAGAAAAATGCTATTTACTGTGAGGAAAAAAACCGAAAAACTGCCCTTCAAAAATTATCCTATACAGTCCTGGTTTCCATCTGAAGGAAAAAGAAAGCCTAGAAAGAGCCAAGGCTCCAGTTTCCCACTATCTCTATGAGGATGTGATGTGAGCACTGTAGCTTTTACCAGTCTCCTCAAATCACCTGGTGACAGCCCATGAGTGCCACTTGCTGTCCCCCAGCTGTGCCACAAGCAGAAGGGAAGCAGCAGAGCCAGCAGTGAGGCTCCATCCGGGCTTTGCACTGGGTTTGTGGCTCACTTGGGACCAAAAACACATCTGCCAGTTCCCCAGCCCTGAGTCATACATATCTCAGAGACCAGGAGACACCAATGCAGTCAGCTCCAGGACTGTGACAAAACCAATCCAGAAATTACAGAAATTCTGACACCACTCCAGCAGTTTTTGCTGGTAAAGCCATGATGGCCTCAGCAAGGCAAAGTCTGTAGGTAGGGGTAAAATATCTCACCAGACCAGTTGATGCATGTGGAAAATACTGAAGAATCATAGAATAATTTGGGTTGGAGGGGACCTCTAAAGGTCACTTAGAAGTAGCTTCTTGGCACATAGATCCTTCCTCAGAGACAAGAGGGGGTTACAAGCTGCATCCCTGACCCTGTTAGATCTTCAACATGAGGTTTCACCTCCCTGAGTGTTACCACCCTTTTTGCTCCCCCAACACAACCAACAGGCAGCAGGAGATACCAGCAACCAGACCCGTTACAGACAGAAGTTAAGACTCCTCCTCAGCACTGATAACACCATCATTTCCTTGATGTACCCAGGGCTGAATGTGTAGCAATGGGGGGACTTCAGGACACAGCCACAGACTCAATCAAAGGTTGGTTGCCTGCCCTCAGGAAATACTTTCACTCAACTTGCCTGAGTAAAAATATGGCTCAGAAACAGAGTAACTTTTTAAACATCACAAGATCATTTAAAATATTTTGCTTTGACTTCAAGTGACATTGAAGAACTCATACATCCAAGATTTCATGAAATTAGGCTAAATGGAAATATACATCATTTCTGAATGAGAGAAAACTGACAAAAAGCATTGTGTGGGGACTGAAAGGATAAGAGAGGTCATGTGAATTTAGACAAAGATACAGAACAGACATCATCGTTGGTGGGATTACCACATACCCACTCAGGGACTAGCTTTAGAAAGCAAAACTAACTCTTTGGAACTCAATTTAAGGAGAAAAAATGTTTTTTCAGACTTTCACTCAGCCATCTTTTTGCATCTCCAATGCTCCTGAAACTGAGCTCTGCCCTGGGCACCAAAGAGGAGAGGGATAGCACTGCCTCCTTCCAAGAAACAGGCAGGAAACCAGAACACGTAGAGATGCTTCTTCACAAGGTGTTGTTACCCTGAGAAAAGCTGACCCACTTAGAGGCAATTGGACCTTTTCCAAATGAAAGCCCCAAAGAAAAGGAACCAAATCAGGGGAGAAAAGAACTGACATTTTAGAATTCCAGAGCTAACACAAAAAACTCTTTAGGGTTTCCTAAGCAGTGATTTCCTAATCACCCACACCACACCACAAGTGTCCTCTACCCCTTTTTGTCTGCTACTGTAACTTGCAGGAACTCTTTTTCCAGTCTCTCCCATGACTCTCCCTTCCACAGGCTGTGGCACACCCACTTTAAATCCATACTGCTCTGGTTGAATCACCATGGAGCTGAACAACTGTCAAATGTGGGCAGACTCAGACTGAAATGTTTCTTCACATGTCCTCATCCAAGCACAGTTTTTCAGAACTTGGGAAGATGTCACAAGACAACAGAAAACAACACCTGCTTGGCCAAAGACAGTCCACACACCAGCATGCCTTTTCCTGCAGCCTGAAGTGTAGAACAGAAGAAATGTACATAGGAAAAGCTCTTAGCAGATCTTGCTGCTTTGAAATACAAGACAGTCAATATTCTAACACCTTTCAAGAGAAAGAAAAATCACACAGTTCACAGACTGGCTCAATCCAAACAAAATTATTTACACTGTGTGTCTGCTCTGAACTCAGTGGAGAAAAGGTCATACTGATTGGGAGTCCTGATGACCAGCAACCTCCCAAAGACCTGCCATCATCTGCATGGTTGAACTTGTAACAAACAGTAGAAAGCTAAAGAAACAGCTTACAGGAGAAGATACCTGCAGTGCTGGATGAATGCAGTGAGTTACCTATTTGTTCAGCTTAGGAGGGAAACAGCATTGCCCTCCCTTTATCATCAGCCAGTTTTTCTGCAGGTATTTGCTCACATTCTGCCATATCCATTCAGTGCCCTCAGAGGAAATGGAGTCATCCATGTAAAACACAGTAGAGCAGAATTCCTCAAGCAAAGTCCAAGCGTGCCTGACAGTGACTTGCTGTTAATTTAACATACTGACAAACCAAGAGCACTTAAAAGCAGCATTTGATAAGGTATTCTTTCAAATGCTGACATTTTACTGCAAGAGTCTGAGAAATGCCCCCAAATCTAAGATCAAAAGGCTCTTCAAGACAAATGGCAGGAAAATTATCTTGGAACCTGACTCGAAACTATTCCTTGCTCTCAAACCTTTTCACCATCAATAAGTATGCAATGGAAAGCAGGGCTCAGAAATCAGCACTGAAGCCAGCAAATGTCACCCCACTGGCAAACTTTCAGACTGCAAATGCTACTGAGATGAGTCCCCTGCCAAGGTGAGCTCTTCCTTTACACCATAGCCACAGAAACAGGTACTTCCATGGCTGCTTACCTTTTTTTTTTTTTGGTCACAGGTAAAGTTCTCAAGAAACCCCAGCTGACCATGCCACTCTTCAGTTTGGACTTCTGGTTAAGCAGTAGTGGCTCAAATCTGACATCCATACGGATGTGCAGTGGGCAGGTGGAGCTGTTTTTCCCCAGCCACCCTTGCTCAACATCTCCCATTTACTCCTGGCCATCCCAGTTCCTTTCACAGGATCTTCTGTACCTGAACATTTCAAGACTGAGGAAGTTGAGGATGCAATTAAAACATCAAGTTTCTTTTTACTGCTTTCTTTTCTGAAAGTGTTGAGTATTGACCTTAAAAGTTTTCAAGAATCAGATGAAGCTATAGCTCTTTTTGTGGTGGATGAGCTGGTTAATGCAGACTCTTAAAATCCATTTCAGATTTTCTGCAGCAAGTTGCATGCATATTGTAAACAAAACCAAGATACAAACAAATAGCCAAGATACAAATGACCACCAACATGGTGAGTCATGTGAAGCTGCTGTCCAACTAATGCTTCACATGATTCTGAAACATGCTCTTACTTGAGAAAGGATAACAGTATCAAAATGTCACTTCAGCAGAACATCACAAATACTTAAGGCTGCCAACTAGGACCCAGAACCCACAAGCTCTGTCTGTGGGCTCTTTTCCCGTGGGTTTGTGCACCCACATCCAGCTCTGCTAACGTCAGCAGGGTTCTCTGTGGGTGCAGAGATCTGTCAGTGCTGCATCCAGTCCATGCTGGTTATAGCAGTGGGTAGGATGCAGGAGAGGTGCTAGTGTGTAAGCCAGAATGGCTACAGCCTGCAAAAAAGAACAAAAGCAAAGGCCAGGTGAGCAGGGCTGAAATGTCCCACCAAGCTCTGCATGCTCTGCATGGCTGTTCTTGCTCAGAGCCACTCCCATTCACAAATTCTGGAGTTCTCCTACAGCTTTGTCCCCTTTTTGTTCGCAGAACAAATGATGGTGATAAGGCAGTAGTTTCTCTGGAGAGCACTTCCTGACAGGGCAAATAAGGTGGCTTAGCCCAGAGCAAGTCAGCAAAGGAGGATCTGAGGATTAAGGCATCTACCTAAGGACATCAACTGAGCAACTGGCAGGCAGCAAAGCCAGGAGAGGGTGGGACAGCAAAGGGCCTCTGTTCAGTAATACTGAACATTTCCTTTTCCAGGTCTGGAAGCTGAGCAGAGGACAGGGCACAGGATGCTCCCAGGGCAGCAGGGCTGCCACATCCCTGTGCACAGGGAGGAGGAAGGGCAGCAGCCACTGACCAATGAAAGACAGGGAATGAAACTGAGGGGCTGCAGGGGCCTGCAGGAAGCCCCAGGCAGGACAGCATAACCTCAACCTTAAATTTCAGTAGGTTTTTGCAAGGACTTGCCAGGCTTTTAACCTGAAGTAAATTGTATCTTCAGTCGTTCCTTTACTTAGATACTTAGTTTACATGCCTCCCAGCTGCTGAATTTTACCCACTTACCTTCTACTGCCAGAAACTGTTCTCATTGTGGAAATATTTCTGCTCACAGGAACATGGTGGCTCATATTTGTATGGCCACCTCAAAATTGAGAGTTCTTGCATTTATTTCCAAGATGAGCATGTATCTATCTCCTGCTACAGTATCCTGTGGCCATTAGAAGGAGATGCTGATGCTGGATCAGCATCTTTGCCCGTGTACACAGTGCCCAAGTCACAGATTTCCCCCCAAATGGTATTTGTTTGCCATAGCACAGACACCCCGGCAGGATTTTGCACTCATATTTCTGCTCATGTAAAATCTGGGCTTCAATCCTGTACCTGGAACATTAGTGCTCTGTATGCTTTTTACACATATGCTATGTAGGATCCCCTTCTTTCCTTTCAAAGTATAAATTAATTTTGTCAGTGTTTCATTCCAGGCCTGAATATTCCCACTAAGATTCCAATCACAAGTTCTTCATACCCATAACAAATGCTGTTACCAACACCAAATGTGAAGATTGTGTCTTCATCCCTGAAGAAAGGTGTGATTTCCATCTGATATTTCTGCATTTCACCACATGGGAAGTTAATTTCCCATGTTTCTTCTGGGCTATCTGGCTTGCCCACTGTCTTTGCCTACTCTCCAGAATACCAGGAAACATATGGCCCTTCAAAACCACTGTAATCATCAATAAGAATACCTCTACCTCATCTCCAGTGCTCACAAATGCAGAGGAAAACACAGCTTAAGCCTTCCACAGTTCCCTGTTCTCTGGCAGGATCTCAAATCCCAGCAGCACTTTACATCACCTTGTTAACTGAGGCTGTTGCTTTGCCTCATCTGCTCCAGATCTCGGGCCTTGGTCTGTCCTCCCATCCAACTGGAACCCAGGAGCCTGTTCCAGATAGCACCTGAGTTGCTGTGAGAAGCCTGGTGTAGCCTAGACCATGGTGACACACAAGACTAAGGCAGAAAACACTCCTGATGATGTTTCCAACTCAGCCAGCACAGGCAGAGACCTGCTGCCAATCAGTGCAGGTCAATGACAATAACCTGTGCACTTGGGAGGTACAGCCTGGGCCCCTTTGACAAAGCAGTGCATAATCCCTTATAATTACTTAACACAGTTCATTGTTTTCCTCCAGTGGATGGCTCAAATAAAAATGTTTGCACTGAGGCCAAGAATGCAGGGTCTGAGTTGTAGTAACATCCTGTGTCTGTAATAAATACCTACTATACAAATAAACCACCCCAGTGGCTATTTCCCCAGGTGCCTGCCACAAAGTTACCCCATAGGCAAGTTGCTGCTGGACATGCTGCCTGCTATCCTGAAGCAGCACAAGAGGCAATTCCTTGCCATAGTATCTTTCAGTAGCTATTGCAAGCCATTATCAGTACAGCACCCAAGAACCTGCCCTAGCCTGAGTGACAGAGATGTGCCACACTGCCTGGGACTCTGCCCTTCAGTTAACACACTAAAAAAAGGCATGGTCGGGGCACAAGCTGCTCATGTTACTGCTAAATCTGCCTCTTGATCCCAGCATGCAGTGGTAGCAACCCCCAGAATAATAATTTTCAGTATTTTTTCCATCAAATCTATTTAGTAAAAACATCAGCCTCAGGCTTTCAGCACCTTTTCCACAGAAAACTAACCTTATGTTAAAATAAACCAGTAAGTTTAGAAACCAACTTATTGCTATTTACTATGCAATTGTCACTGCTGATTTCCTTGGTTGTTTTAAATGCAAATGATCCAAAGAAACATGTAAACTCCTGTTCTGACTACTGTGGGGAAACAAGTGACTGTCACCAAGTGCTGGCAGGCCATATCCCTCCTCCAGCCAGGCACAAGTCTCATATTAGAGGCTTCCCAAATTGGCTAAGGTGTGAAGCTAATAAAAACCTGAATCAGCCGAGAGACCTGATGATTAAATCTTGGAAAGCTGAAGGCCACGTGAGCTGCTTACTACTGACTTCTACTTTGATAGATCTCTAACATGTGAAAGTTATCATCTAGAGAGGCAAAACATCCCTGTTGTTGGGCAACACAGACACACGGCTAGCCAAGTTCTTAGCAAAACCATCTCAGAAGCCCCACAGGAACTATTTGAAGATGTCATTGTGCACAAATATACCCAGTTCACACAAAATCAGCTCAGTTTAAAGTTACAAAGTAGTCCCAACGTTACCTGCTCTGGAAAATCCAGCTGAGATGTTTCCGTTTCTTAGGAAAAGCTGAAACTGCAGCTTTAGAGGTGGGTTCATGCAATAGGCATCCACATACAGCACATATTCCTTTGCTAAATTTATGAAAGCTGATGCATAGGAGAGTAACAGGGCTGTAAAACTCTGTGGTCCTGGTTAGTTCATACTCAAAGGCCAACTCATGATTGCTTTGGATGTGGTTCTCCTGTTACTACTGAAGGGAATAGATGACCCTATAAAACAGCCAGCAGCAACGCCCCTTTCACAGCTGTCTCCAGTTTCCCTCCTGGAATTTGGCTGGGTGTTTTCTTCAACATTCAAAACATGGAGGTAAACTGCTCAGGGATATCCCTATTTCTCCTTAACAATGCCAGAGAGAGTGAAAAATGTGTTTTATAACCATCAGAAAGAAAAAAAAATAAACAAATAAGACAAAGACAATCACTTCTCCAGTGAAGGTCTGACCTGCCACAGCTTGGTTTGTTTTCTCTGTTGCAGTTTTTGGGGCAGTCTTGCTCTGAAGAAGCTTTCAGGCAGTGTTGGGCAGATCTCCAGCTGCCCACAGGTCCCACTCCAGTTGCCTCTAGAAAACTTCACAAAGGAAATTTTGTTTCCTGGGGTTTTGTTGTTGTTAAAATGAGATCTGTAAAGAGAAAACTGGGATTACCAAGCCACTCCTGGTTAGAAGGGCCCCATTACCTGTGTTACCTGCTCACCTCCAGACTTCTGGAGGAGCTATAGCAGGTTCCCACTTTGCCCTTGCACAAGGGAAGGAAAGAAAGAAATTAAAAAAAAACCACAACCCTGCCACCAAAGAAGGAGGATCTCATTTTCCCTCCAGTTTACCCAAGCAAAGCATAAGGAGGAGGGGACTTGCCTTGGTTGAGGGCATGAGGGAGCTAATTACCGATTTTAAAATGAGGGACTGCAGCTCATGGCCACCTGAGGGAGGGTCTGCCAGGAGCCCGTCAGTTTCTGACCGCAGAGAAGAGTTTCAGGCCAGGGAAAAAGAGACAAGCAGGGGGACAGCCTCCCAGGGTGGAAGGGCTGCGGTTACAGCTCCTGCTGTAAAAAATAACAACTGGGTGCCTATGGCAGGGCTGGGGGGAGCTGCAGCAGCCTCTGTGAGGGTAGCACAGGGCCCCTCCCGCCTCAGCCCCTCCGCGGGGAAGGCGGGAAAAGGGCGGGAAGGGGAAAACGCCTCATGGCCTCGAGGGAAAAAGGGGTTAGGAACGGCCCTGGGACACCCGGGAGCGAAGAGGAGGAGGCACGTTGTTTTGCCTTTTGTTTCTGCGCATTTAATCAGCAATAGATTAAATTAATTTTCCCCGAGGCTGCGGCGCTAATGGCTTCTGCAACAAACAGGAAGCAGCAGTAGCCTCGATATAAGAAGAGGTCATGAAGACTTACCTCTTAAGTGTTATCTACGTAAAATAGCACAATGCAAGATAGCTGGAAATCATTGCCAGAAATAGAAAAGCAGTAGTGGTGACAGGAGTGGCTGCAGCACCTCAGGATTTTCGAGGCAGCCGACCTGGCCCTGCAGCACCAGGCTGGGCAGCTCTGCCTCATGGGCACTCACTAAATGCTGCCAGAGTTCCCCTCGAGATGGAGCACACAAGGTTTGTTAATCCCTTATTTATCTTGCAGGAGGCTTTGATGTTTAACCAGTGCTTGGGAACAGCTCGGAGATGCTCCGGAGCCAAACCCTATGGAAAGTCACATTTCCACCCCTGCACCCAGCCCTTGCCTCATATTTAGAAGTTTTTACCAGCAGAACTTTTAACAGTCTCTACAAGAGGTTTGGAAGGGCTAAATTTAAGCTTGCTGTTAAGAAAGGATTCTTTATTTTTTTTTAATGAGACATATCTTTGCGGAAAGTATGTGTGGGTTTGAGGAGTGGGAGAGAGCTGTGAATAGATTCGAGTTCTTCAGCAGTTTCCAAAAGTCTGCTTGAGATGTAAGTTCATCCTTAGCCCATAGTACTGAGATCTTAAAAATGTGTGGAGACCTGAGCCGATACTGCCTTTTTATTTTGTGTGGACCTTTATCTTCAAAATAACAAATAAATGCTTTAGCTTATGCAAGGCACTGTTGAAGAGGGAGAGAAAATGTCTTTTACCTCCTACACTGTTGTTACGTGGCATCAGCACAACATTTATTAAGAAACATCTCAATACAATAATAGTTTGAAGTTTGTTTTCCAAACAAAACTGTTGTTTGCACATAGTAATGTAAATTTGCAGTTCTCCTTTACACTTCACAGATGACAAGAGAAAAAGATTTTAGAATCTCCACAAAGGAGAGATTTCATTGTAAAACAAAGCACTAAGTGTGACATTTAGCTGAGATTGTAAAGGCTGCAGTAATTTAAAAAAAGACTAAAACATATGGTACACCTTATGAGGGTGGTTAATATGGTCTCCCAAATGGAACTTTTTTATTACTGAGAAGAAAGAGGAAAATACAGCTCTTCTCCTCAATCTTTAATCATAAAAGAAGCCTTCACTTCAGTCCTGGTGAATCAGAAATGGCACTCACATTTTAATTCTGTTAATTCGGAGGAGAATGATTTCCTTTCATCTGCTAAGCAAGACACGAGCTACAGTTGTGATCTACTAATGCATTTAGAAGATGAGATGAAGGAAGGAAATTGCCATTAGCAGCTTGTAATAGTCTGGCAGCTGATGCCAGCAGATGATAGGGCCATGCTTCAGCTGGAGGAGGAGTGTCAGCTAATCCAAATTTATGTTACCCAGTCAAAAATACCAGGGTATATTTCAGTGGTGTTGTAGGGGCAGTATGGATCAACAAGCAAACCTTTGTCAGTAGGATCTATGACAGGCTGGAGATTTTGCAATGCAGTCAAATCCCCCAACAGCGGACCTGGAGATAAAAACAAAACAAAACCAAGCCCACAACGACACAAACTTGTGTAATCAGATAATCCAGAGGCTGAAAGCCAAATCCTTAGCTGGTGTAAACTAGCATAGCTCTGCTACATTTATACTGGTACTTTCCATTCTGGGCTTGGTTTTTATTACTTTCGTAACTTTTGTTTTGTTGGGTTTTGTTACTTTATAGTTAAACTATATCTTCCCACGCCAAGGTACAGAGAAAGAGTATGAACTTTAAGCTGCCACTTTGAAACTGTCCTGTGAAGAAAATCTATGTTTGGCTAAGGGGAAGGAGTGTCTTTTCCAAACATTTACATCCAAACATTACATCTTTGGCTGCTGGGCATCAATTGTGAATGCACAGCTTGGACTGGTGAAGTGTCCATTTCTGACAGTATGTCAGGACCTGCTGGCTATTTAATTCTGCCACCTGAAAGGGCACTATGAATTAAACTAAATGTGATGAATATCCACAGCTTTTTGGCTTTCAGGAAGCTAATACAAAAGGAAGCCAAGGAGAAGGGTGTGTTTCTTTTTTCTGCTCCCTGAAAGGAAGGTTAGAAAAATATCAGCAAAAGGCAGAAATATATGTATGAAAAGAAAAGCGGATAAGAAACCACATCTGACTGCCAGGGAGCCAAAGAGTAATTAGTATCACACGCTTGCCACTGTGAGCCAGGCATGTGATGCATGCCTGGTATATTCCTGATACATCATGATACATAAAGTGTATCACAAGACTAACTGGTGCTGGGCTGATGCCAGTTCCCGGTGCAGCCCTGGTATCAGAGGGTATCCCTTCCACACACATGTGAGCATAGCACTGACCAAGAACCCCCTTCCTCATCAGCCACCACCACATAAAGTTTCTTCCCTCATGTCCTTTTGAATTGGCCCCAAATCCACAATTCAGCCACTTTCTCTTACTGATGAAACCAGGATTACCCAGGAGCATGTGAGATACCCATGCTCCATCCTCACATCCCAGCAGGCAGGAGGGCTGGTCCATCCCACACTAATTAAGTTGGTTACTCCACTTAACTGCCTGAAGTGGCAGCTTCAATGGGAAGGAGAGGAAATTTGGCATGCTTTTCCTGAAAATAATCCTGAAAGTCATAGCCTTCAGCCAGCAGTATTTGTAAGACATAATTTGCCCTATTAAATAATATCACTGGTGGAGAAAGATGGGCTGATGAAAGATAGGCAAAGAAATAAATATTGATGACAACAGCTGGAAGAGCAAGTGCATAGCAATAAGTAGCCTAAATCTTTAGCAAAGGAAGGAAAATTCTTCCCTGAGAAATACCTTCCCTACATTACCTTTCCTGAAAAAGTAATATCAAGCTCATAAAAGCTGGTGGCTTTTTTTCTCTTTATTTTTTTTTTTTTTTAATAATTTATTTTATTCTTCCTTATAGGCAACATAGAAAAAAATCAGAATAAAGAGGATAATTTCTCTGGTATTCAAGTGCTTTCTGACTGCAACTATTTCTGGATTCCCCAAACTTAACATCTGCAGTTTCATCCCAGGAGAAAATTGTGTGTCTTGCATTTTTTGGCAAAAAGATTTTCAGATTAATCTATGCAGATCTGAATATAAATTTCTTTTAGGCTCTGTTTCCATCATGATGGCAAGCCTTGTTTGTGACTCCTCAACTGTTTGCAGTCTCCAGCCATCACAGCAGCCTTCAGCTGAGTTTGCTTCATTCATCTGAGTATGACCTCAAAGGCAAATATATGTTCTCCCCTATCAGGTGCCATATTCAGATATGATTTACATAAAGGAAAAAAGTGTGAGAAATATCAATATTTGCATTTTTAACATGATTTTTGGATGTCTGTTGTGGTTCATTCATCTGCTTTTTGGCTCTTCAATCCATTTAGTTCACTTTTCTTTGACTGCACAAGCATATGGGTTTCATTAGCTTAACAGTGAGCATATTTATCCTTCATCCTTGCTGGCACTGCTAACTGCAGTGGGGGGTTAAGTGAACTACCTTTAAATTCAAAATTGTCCATATCAGAGCTAACCTGACTGGCAACTCGTTGATCCTAGCTAAATACCCGAAGAGACTTCAGGTGGTGATCCTCTTGTTTTTCCTCTTTTCAGGAAAGATGTTCTGCTAAGCAGAGGCTTCTGAGACAGCACAGAGACAGGGCAGTTAGTGCATACCTCCAATGGACACCTCCAGCTTCAGTAGAGGTGGGTTCAGCTCCAAGACAATTTTCTTTTAAAATCCTTGTGGGTTACCTCAACCCCTGGTTGTTCAACAGGAGCATGCCTTTAACTTCAGCAGTGTCAGAACAGTGTACCTTGCACCTTTTCTCTTCCCTGGAGGGAAGTAGATAACAGATATATCAAATCATTAAATGACTCAGACAGCTCCTGAGATACAGAAAAATCTGTGTGCTTGGATTTGTTCAACTGTCTCTGGACCCCTCAGCCAGGAGGTGTGGAAGGCAGAAGTGCTACTGAGGGAAACGGAGTGGCTGTCTTTGCTGAGGAAATACAGCAACAATCATTTAACACCCTGAGCTCCCATCTCCAGGAAACCCAGGGGTAATTCACCACTCACCAAGTCTCAGTGCTGGATGGAGCCTCACAGTTGGTAACCACAGACCTGCCAGAGGTTTGCAAAATCATTCCAAGAGCATCTCATTTTTCACTCCAACCCAACAGATAAAAATAATACAGTGGGTTCAACCTCCCTTGTTAAATGTTTACGTTACTGCTTCCCTTGCTATTTGTATTTCTCTCTTTGCCTCCCTCCCAGCAAGGGAGTTGGGGGGTGCTGAGGGGTGGCAGCCTCCCTTCCAGCAACAATCCTGCACTCTCCCTGCTCTCTGGCACTCCCAGCTGCTGGGTGCCTGCCTGTGGTTGGCATCCTGCTTAGACTTTGTTCTTCCTAGGGAGTCCCTGGGGTGGTAACAACTTGGAAGCATGAACAGGCCAGAGATGAGAAAATTGTTGAAAAAACAGAGCAATTGAATTTCCCTAGCTTATTGAGTGGTCGTGAGCATCCCTCCCCCCCCTCAGGTTTCACACAGAACTCTCTCACTTTACCTTTCTCTTGTTCCAAGTGTTAAATGTGGAGGATGTTGTAGCCATGGAGAGTTTGTTTCAAAGCCCCACAGACCCCTGCCACTGGGGCCTTCTAGCAGAGGCACTGGCAACACAGTTTGGCTCACCTGCCCTCATTGTGCTTCCCAGAGCTCATCCTATCAAATCCCACCTTGTAGCCTCCCCAAAATATCTTGGTTTAAGACTTCTACATTACACACAAAAGTATAATTTCTGTAAAGAACTACTTTGCATAATACAGAAAGACAAATAATACAAGTGAGATGAAATAGAAAATGGGCTTTATTTCAAGAAATCAGTTCCATGACAAAGAACTATCAGCTTCCAAAAGTAGATCTATTGTTTCCTTTCAAATTTCTACATATAGCCAGCAGGGATATCTAAAATAATATCACTAAAATAGAGGAATATCTAAAACAATTACAGTAAAATAGAAATAAGGGGGGGGGGGGGGAGGGGAGAAATCACAGAGATTGAAAAAAAAAAGTGGAGCTGATAAATTTTAACAGCAAAATTCACTCTGCTGCAGAAGGAATGTCGCTGGGCCCCAGGGATTACATGACTTATCCAACCTGTCCTACTCCTTGCTCCCTCCTGATTCTGCACCTCCCAAAACCAGAGGCCCCATCAGAGCTCTGGGAGTTGGAGTTAGCAGGAATTTGCATCTGACCCCTCCTGTGCAGCCCCATGGAAACGGGTGATGCTTCCAGGCAAGTTGCTGTTTAGCTCAAGAAGCCAATGCAGAATCCTGAGCATTTATTCTCAAGGGGGCTTGGGTTTGCAGAAGTCAACAGTGACATCCTAAGCAGCTCCCAAAGGCAGTCTCTGGTCAGTATTTCCCACCTGAATCAAAGGGTGAACTGATAGAGCTGTTGGGGATGGGGTGCCACCTCCTCTGCTGCAAGCACAGACCTCCAGGGACTGTGGAGGAAGAATGAGGCAGCAGGAACCCATGCTGAGCTCTGACCAGCAACTGTCTGGGCTCCATTCTTTTAAGATCTGCCAGCTCTATGCTCCATCTTAATAGACAACCTTAAAATGCAGGGAATAGCATCATCCATCCAGAAAAATAACTTAATAAAGCAGTTGGTTGCTGACATGATCCAAACATTTTCCAGTTGGAAAGAGTTATGCACAACTATCAGTTTCACAGGAGCTGGGAGCAGTAAAGCAGAAGGTAACACCACAATGTACCAACATGGAGAAGAGGGGGAGCAAGGCTCACCTGAAATTCTGTTTGCATTTCTGGCACAGCAGTGACAATTGCAGTGAAAATGCCAAGGCTGGGAAAGAGGAGAATCTCAGTGCAATGGCAGAAGCTAAACCCAGAGCAAAGGAATGCAGCTGCAGTTTCAAGTCAGTACTAAGGCCCCATGTGCCCTCTTCAACCTCAGGCTTGCAGGCAAAGCTAGTAGTGGTTTTAGTTATACAAGGAATGCTGAACAGAGCATTAAATTGGTCTGCTGTGACAACAGAAAATCCTCCATCAGAGTTAAGCAATACGAGCATTAACAACGAAATATGGCAGCTAATAAAACAGGTAGACACTACAGTGCAAAGCAGAAAATCCAAAGCTCTCCCTCTAAGCCCAGGTCTCTTTGACACCACCAGTCCCACTTTGGTGTCCTACCTACCCTCATGCAGGGGATCTGCTCAACTGGTGGTGGTTTATACACAGCAAGCTGCTTTGTGTCTCTTTAACGGAATATGGCCCAATATTAAGAAATGTTCCCTTAATATTTTGAGAATTAATGATGCATGAGTAATGCAGTAGTCTGATCCAAGAAATGTTCCAGTATACTTTCTTATTATCAAGTTTTTCCAAACACCTAATTTTGCTAACTACCCACAGAAGATTGGAAGTGACCAGCCACCAGCTGAGGAGGCACTGACTGTGGTTTGAGAAGTTGAAGCAGTCGAGGCCACTCGGGTCCCTGCCAGGCTTGCTGAAGGCACAGGGGAGGGATCAGGAGCAGGCATCTGTAACCCAGGCACTAACTCATTGCAGACTCTGCAGCTTCTGAAACTCACTTTAACCAATTTAATTGCAAAAAAACCTTTCCCAGTCAGACTGAGAGCACTATCCCTCCACTCCTGCATTGTGCATTGCTGCACAACCCAAGCCTGTGCAGTACAGCTCTTCCTGCACTGCCTGACAACCTACACTCCTGTTTTCTTCTGCTTTGTCAAACCACAGGATTTCTTTTCACTAAAAGCCTCCTCCTATTCAGCAGGTTTGGTGTTGGTTTATTTTTTTTTTTTTTTGGACTTGAAGAGGTTTTGGAATTCTAAAGAGCATATGGGGCTACTTAATGAATTTCATGTTTTGTCTTGCTGCTGCTCGTTGATTTTTTTTAAGATAAGATTCAGCAGCCTGCCTCTCTCAGTGCTGGTGTTTGTCAGCTGTACCACACCTCTCATCAAGAGGTTAGTTAACAGGGCTGTGTTACAATACATGCAGCTTCCATAAAGCCTGAAGTTTCTTACCAGAATGGCAGCAAGTACTTGGCTTTAAGAGTCTGATGCACTTGTTTTGATGAAGTAACCAGAAAAAAAAAGCATCATTCCTCAGCATGCTCTAGCACACAGATGGTCACTTATGGCCCTTCAGGTTACCTGTAGTTCTCTTCCCTTTCACAACCACATCTGACAGGTCAATGTTGTGCTGAGGACACCAGCAGTGTCTGGATGGCCTTACACACATATTGTCAAAAGAATGGATAAATTTGGGACTTTTCAGGAATATTAACTATTCTATATGAAGCTTTACATGCACTGCTTACAGCTGATCTACCTGACCCTGCCCAGACACAAAGCTGGGGGTGCACAGTCCCCCAATTTCATGCAAACCCCACCTCTGAGGGCCTTGGTGCTGCTCTTCTGCACAACTCTCATCTCCCATTAGTGACCTCTTTTTTCCAGTGCAATTCCACTCAGCAGCCTGACACTGGGAAGCTGGCCTGGTGGGGTTTCATAACGCTCTGGAAATCCATGGGAGATGCTTATGTGTGCACGGCTCACAGAGTGATTTTTTTCTTTCTTTTTTCTTTTAATTTATTGTTAAGACTACAAAACTGAATATGGGATCTGAAAAGCAAGCTGAATTCCTTCCTTGTCATACCCTAGCAATAAAGATCTGTGGAAAAAAACCCACACTTAACCCTTCTGCCTAATGAAAACCATACAGAGCTCTGCCTCCTGAAGCTCTTTGTGCTCAGCAGTAGGGAGGGAGGAGAGGGCAGGGCAGGGCAACCAGCACTGACTGAGATTGTACCTTTGAATTTTCACCTTCAAAGATGAGGCAGGGCTTTAAATAATTTTTTGTTTTTTTTTTTCCAATAATGGAAACCAACAGCATTTTCTAGAGGAAATGCAGGTGATTATTAGATTTTAAGTGTCACTGTTCGTATATCCACAGTTATTTAAACTGACTGGATAAAAGATAAAAGTTTTAACAGTGCAAAACCAGAGGCATTATTCAGTTCTATCATTTCCATGCTTCCATCCCAATCTCACCTTCAGGCTGCATCACTCCTCAAGGATTTTATCTGCTGCTGCCTCATCTGTTCGGTCTTTATTTTGCTTTCTCTATTTCTATCCAAGTTCCTATAGTAATTTACTTGATGATCCTGAGCCTCAGCTCTCCCTTCTTGACACTCCAGTCTGATTGCAAGGCATTTAATGTATATAATTCTCTTTCAAATCTTTACTGTTGAACAAAGGTAAACCCTCTGACTCCACTACCACCTACCCTTTTCCAACTGCCAGACTGTCAGAGCAGAAAATAGGCAAATATTTGCTTGGCAGCCCTGATTGTAGCAGTAACATTGTTTTGCAAACAGAATTTAATTTCCAGAGCAATGGGTTCCTTTTAATAAAGCAGTAGAAGTTATAAAAGAAAAGTATGCTCACTTTCCTGTACCTGGTATGGCAAGAAAATTACCACAAACCCCATAAAAATATTATATCAGTACAGCAGTTGGTGGTATCCTGTAAGATGAGAAACATGCTGGTAGCTGCAGTTTGAGTATATACATATGTAAATCATACCTCATTATATTAATAAATAAGGAGATGAGATTCCTTGACTAGATCCTTGACACAAAATTACCCCTCCCCTGTCATAAGACCAAGATGACAAATCAGCAAACAGTGGTAGTCTAAAAACATATGCCAAAAAAACACTGAGGCTGCTTTTGTAACCTTGACAGACAGACACCATTTCCCATAAACCCTGATGCAGTGTGAAAAATATATGTGGTTTAGTCTGCTCCCAGGGAGGTAAATGCAAAATTACTCCATCCCAGAGCAGCTCACCAGGCCATTGTGCAATGGAAAAACATTTCGGCACAGAGTAAATTTGGAACTGGATTTCAAAAATATTGGGTTTGTCCCCTTCACAGTTAATGCTGCTGTTATGCAGAAAAGAATTATCTTTGCTGACACCAAACCCCCGTGGGCTCCACAGCCCTTTGCATAGGAAAGACACGAGGTGGTGTTTTTGACATCACACACACATTCAATCCCTTCACCCTTCCCTTGGAGGTGAGGAGCAGTTCTTGGGAGACTTGGAAACCTAGCCCAGAGACATGGGGATGGTGCCACAGAACTGCTCCCCATGTGCAGAAATAATGAGTACCAGCCAGAGGTGCCCCATTTCACCAGGGCAGTAAAACACATGCAGCCCTTCACATCTGCTCTGGAGGCCCTGTGAGGCCCCTCATGCTCCTCCCAGGCTGCACAGGTCCTGCTGAGAGTGAGATGCAAAGCTACAGTTCTCCTCTCACCCATGGTACTGTAGGAATATTTTCTGCACTCCTGTACATACCAATGAGGTTTCTGAAGAGGCAGTAGTGGCCTTCTTGTCTATCTTTTAGTCTAACCAGGCACAGAGAGTCAAAAGACCAACTTAGAGTTGAAGGCATTTTAGCAAACAGATTAACAACTCATAATAACAAAACAAAAAACCCCAAAATACCCAAACCACCAATCAAAAGAGATTTATCATTCCTCCATATAATGTGTTCCTTAGCAGTTGTATCTGACCAGAGTATTCACAGCTTCAGTTTAGTCCAGGGCTATGAGATCTAGTTCCCATTTCCAAGTAACCAGCTCCCTGCAAGACCTCAGAAATGAGGCTGCCACATGGAGCAGACTAGAGAGGAGATTTTTCAGCAAGGTGAAGAACAAGGTGGTGGCAGTGGGTCAATAATCCATTCCCAGACCCACCCTCACCCCAGCACTGCTACCCCCAGCTCAGAAGTGCTGCTGCAGGATCCTTTCAAGTCCCCCAGGAGAGTTCAGTTTCTTCTTTCCTCCACACAATCCGTATGTGGCGTGGTGGGACATCATCAGACCTGCAGCCTCTTGGGATGCATTTTGCACCTCTCTCTGCTCACTGCTCAGCTCCTTAGAGAAATTTCCTGTGGCTGACTCTTCAGAAGCAGCACTTCTCAAATGTTCTTTGGACACACAAGGCATCTGGCCCTAAGCCTCCCTGCAAATTCTGGGTACACTCATCTTCCCATATTTTTCTTGATGTATGGTGGCCACCCATGTTAAGCTGGGCAATACTAGTAGGACACTGCCACCACTGTGACCTGAAGCAGCCTATGGCATCAGCACAGCCATATAAATTGCAGGTGTCTCTTTATTCTGTTCATGCAGCTAAAGGAAATGTTTTGTGGCTGAAAAAGTTTAAGTACAACTTGACTGAGGGTCCACATGGTTTTGCTTACTTCTTCATGTGGTATATGGAGGAGTAGGATGCCTAGGGGATGGAGCTATCTACAGAAATCTTTACCATACAGTTGGTTCTGGAGTCACAAAGTTTTCTGGAGGCAGGAGAAAGCTGGAGCTTTGCATACAGCATGCTCTGAAATTACTCTTTATCACATTCCCATTCCCCACAAACAGCAGAGGCATTTCTGACACAGCAGTGGCCAACTGGCAGGCGTGTGCAGAGATGAAAGGTTTTCCTGCAGCCCCATGGCTCTCCAGTGGATCTCTCTCCCAGGGCAGGGCAGTGCTTTGTGCTGTGAATTGTGTGACCCTCATGAACCTGCTGAATCAGGACCAGAAAAATGTTTGTCCCATCCTTGCATCTGTAAAGTCTACAAAAAGCAAAGCTATTTTTCATTAATTTCTAACTATTCCTCTTGGCAAGCTAGTTTGCCTCCCACTTCTATTCACGCTGAAAAAATTATCAAGAGTCCATTTACTCCAATGCTCTAATGGGGCTGACAGCATATCCCTAGTTTCTCTTCCAAATTCCCATCCTAGCTATCAAACAAGCACCAATCCAGCATATCATCTACTTGAAAGCTGAGACAACTTTATTTCTCAAGTTAGCAGTCTGTCAAAAACAATGCTGTGCCTCACAGAGAGAGGTGCCAGCACAGTTGTAACCAGACAGGGTGAGGAAAAGCCATCAAACCCATCTCTCACCTGTGGCAAGGAGACTGTTCCTGTGATTACAGCACAGCTATGGACAGGGGGACAGGATTTGGGAAGCTGGCTTTTGTTATCCATGTCTGCATCTGGGACTTTCCATGTCACTCAGCTCTGGGGCAGCTCTGTTTCATGGACCGTGCCTGACCCAAATCTGCTGCAGCCTCCTGCATCCCCAGCTTCAAACTCCCACAACTTCTGAGCCCTGATTTCCACCTGCCAGCAAAGGATGGACAGGAAACCCCCAACTGAGAAACACTGGGACTTTGCTTCGGCTGGAGCCCAGTCCTGGTACCTACATCTTCCTTTGCAGTTTCAAAAATTAGATCTTTTTGGGCATCTCTGGTATTTTCCTGCCAACACCGAAATATAATAAAATTCTGCTAATTGCTGTGAACCAGAATGTAGAGCTCTGCAGCCTCCCCCAGAAGTGGAAGTGCTGACTTCTGATTAATGTTGGCCACAGCCCAATATGTCAGTCTGTGAATGTTTCTGATATAAAATGTAAATTTCCCCTTTCGTTAATTTCATGCTAATTTGCCTTTTTACTTTACATAATTAGTTTCTTCTCACTGGTATTTGCAAATCTGAAATATTTGTTCTTTTTTAGTCATCCATTAAATATCTGGTTTGTCGTTAGTGAGTGGAAAGCAGCACAGCCATTTCCTTGTTGCCTGGGAAACTCATCTAAGAGTTAGCAGCACATTAACATATCAGCAAGGTCCTCTTTTAGACATTTCCCCAAAAATAACTGAGGATCCCAGCAGACCAACAGCACCTGTCTGAAATTCACCCTCTCCAAAGGAGTAAAGTGCAGCAGTGCACCGAGTGCAGCAGACAAGTGGTGAGCATGCTGGGTGGAGAGACAGGAGCAGTGCCCAAAAGGTCCATCTCAGGGCAGCCTAACCCAGAGTATCTTGCTGTCCTTTTTCCCCATCTTCTTCATCAAGATAGAAATCACAGCACACAAAATGGTTTGGATAGAGCAGAAGCTGTGCCTGTGAAGCCTCCCCAGGCCTTAGAAGGTGAGGGTGATGCAGCTTCCCTGCACTCCCTACAGATCAAGGGCTTTGCTTCAACTGATTTCTCTTTTTTTCTTAATGTCCTCAGAGTAATTTCACACAATTACAGAATAAAAGGTTGCGTGGCTGTTTTTTTCCTCCCTCATTCACAAATTGTCTCTGGATCACTGAGTTCTTTGGACATCAAAATCCACCTACAGAGCTGGCTAAGCAAAACTCCCCTTCTCTCAGCAACTGGAGTTTAAGTTCCTTTTCTGATTTGGTACATTTGGGAGAGACATTCCCATTTTAACTTATAAAAACCCGAGAGAAAAAATAAATCCAAATGTTATTTAATAATTGCATATTCTGAGCCCCTCACAAAGCACCTGCTAAGTGTGTCCTCACCAAGGCAAGCAGAGTGGCAAGATAACCATCAGCCCTTTCTTGGGAGTTGGCTGCTCTCTTCCCTGGCTTGTCCATGCACAAAAAGTTCTTAAAAAGCAGTGACCCAGGATAAACACATAATTAGAAACTCAGTCTGTTTATGAAATGTAATTTGATATTCCTGAGACACAGACTCTAAATAACCTCTTTTCAAAATATCTTTCAATTCTGTCACTGACTAGTAACATTGGAATAATGACAGAAATCATGTCTCATATGTAAGATTATATTAGGATCCACTAGAAAGAGGAAAACCTCTCTAAATTCTTCAAGACCTTTGTAAACAGAATCTCCTCAGTATGTTCACTGAGTGATAACAGCAATCCAAACTGGAAATAACAAAATCCTACAGAAGGTGTCATTCCATAGAGAATTCATTAAAAATTGAGTGCAAACCCAGTGTTACTGCACATATCAAAACCACAGCACCACAGTTTCTAAGAGCATATTGTGCACTTGTGTACCAGTATAACCCATAAATCTGTGGGGACAAAAAGGCATCAGGATAGCATTTCATCACTAGCCACCACCTTTGGGCAATATGCCATGTTCCTCTCAAGCTTTCTATTGAAAAATATTGTACCTAAAAATGGGAAAGATATAAAAAAAAATTCCTGATGATTAAAAAAAAAAAAAAAAAGTTATGTACTTTCTCTTGAGTTAGTACTTTGTGTAGTGCCTTCAAGGCCTCTGCTTCAATTTTGTGATGCAAGGTTTGGAAGTTCACGCAGCCGACGTCACCGCAAGTGGTGCTGGAGATCCCAAAGCAGCCTTTACAAGACAGGAGTGGGTTTGGCCTTGGTTTTTTTTATCCTGTGCTTCTCAGATGATCTGGCTGACCTACACTTGTCCTGGGGCACACAGGGGCTGCACAATGTACCACTAGCTGTCCCCTTTCTTGCTGCAGCAGAGCATGGGGCTGGTTTGCAGGGAAGCATGAAGGAACTCATTGAGAGCCTGACAAATCACATAACCTAAATATAAAATAAATAAATAAAAATATTATAAATAACAGCAACCAGATCTTCTCTAGCTATTGATCAGACCCACAAAGAGAGTGGGAAACAAAGTTCCCTCCAGGCACCTCCCAGTGCAACAGCAGATATCAGCAGGAAAGTATTTTCCAGGCAGCTACTGCTGCTGCAGCCTCTCCCTGACTATTAGAAAGCCAAGAGGGGGGTTTCCTTCAGGGGTTATTCTGGCTGGTGGAGTACTCAGAGCTGCCAGGGATTGGCTGCAGCAAAACAATCAGTGCATATGGAAAAACACCTCAGGGATGATGCTCAGCTCAGCTCCATGCCTGCTAAGGGTCCTCCACAGGTATAAAATACAAGGTTTTGGTCTTCAGCCAGGCTAGGACTTCACAGAATCACAGAATTATTGAGGCTGGAAAAGACCTTTGAGATCAAGTCCAGCCTATGAGCTAGCCCCAGCACATCAGCTACACCATGGCACTGAGTACCACATCAGCCTTTCCTTAAACACCTCCAGGGATGGTGACAGATCTTCTTTTCAATCATCTGCAACCAAGTTACCTAGCTGAACTGAATTTAAATTATATTGGAGCATGTGTGTTTAGTTTGTTTTACAAATTGTATTGGGCCCCTTTTTCCCCTCACCTAACTTGACCATTGCATCCTGTGTTCCCTGCTAGAGTTGGGAGTGTTTGCCAGTTGTGTGTTGCTCCACTTTAGAGCTTTAAGGCCTGTTCACTCTTTATATACCTTTGAAGTGGTTATGGTGCTGCACGTCTACCCAGAACAAAGACATTCTCATCCCTTGACACACTGAACCACTGAGGAATTTTGTCTCCCAGAAGGACTGCAAAGTGAAGAATCACCATAGATGAGAAGAAATTTATGGTTTTCATTAACTGCTGCAAATAACCACACTAACCAGTGTTTATCTGCAAGAAATGCATGAATGGTTAGTCACAGGAATGAAAATGAAGGAGTAGACCCTTGAAATGAAAAGAGGATTATTACAGTTTAGAAATCAAAATTATATTGGCTCCTTTTTAAGTGATTAGGTGGAGAATTTATAGGAGACTATGCCAAATGCTCAAATATGAACCTGCTTAAGTGTGGGAAAAAATTCTAATGGGCCTATGTGCTTTGCTGGGTGCTGTCAAATCGCTGCTAAAATGAGACATTCTTCCAAGATTCAAGCAATGAATTGCCTTCACCCCTTATTGCCAAATACTCATTCATTTGTACAGCTAGTAAGGGGGAATTTCAGTGTAAGAGGAAAATGGAATCCAGCTCTGGGACAGGCAGAGACAGCAGCACCAGCCTCCCACATTTCTGAATAGCCCGAGTTCCCACGACCTTCCCTCAGAGGAGGATGTGCTCAAGTTCTGCTGCTCTTGAAGGAACTTAAACACAGCCCCAGGGAGCAAAGTGCTGATTTTAGAGCCCCAAGCCCATGCGAGCCCCAGCGGGTGTCAGCACCCCCCAGCTCCACACCTCCTGGCCTCATCCCAGGGGCTCAGCAGAGCTGGGCTCCAGACACACGAGTTTGTTTATCCCAAAAGTTCTGGTGATTTCCGCAAATTATACTCCAGAGCACAGTGCTTCCAGGTTA
Source organism: Calypte anna (assembly GCF_003957555.1). Lineage (NCBI taxonomy): Eukaryota > Metazoa > Chordata > Aves > Apodiformes > Trochilidae > Calypte > Calypte anna. The sequence continues at coordinate 3,802,408 of NC_044258.1, read as the reverse complement.
AAAGATTGTATCTGTAAAAATGTTGATACGAGAGAAATATTCCCTGTGGGTTTTTAAAGAATTACAGAGTCTTCCCCTGAACTATGGTTTATGTGATTTTCTTAATAGAATGCAGCTGGCTTAATGAATAGAAACATTCAAGAACAATTTATTCACTGACTGATGGGGAGAAGTATCCTAAATAATTTATTTATATTCTATTAATCTGATCTATTAATGCTGCCATTTATTCATAAGAAATATGTTCGACAATGATGGTGAAAATTAATCAAAGACGTTATTAGCAATTATTATCCCACCATTTCTAATTGAGAGAAAAAATGTCCTTTAGCTATAGTTCCTACATAAAGTGCACAGTCAAGTAATTTTTCAGGTAGTTGTGCCAGAAATAGTTCATCAGTTGCAGGGGCCATGGGTGAGTCAAACAATAGCAATTAAACCCATTCTGGCTAAAACCGGCAACGTTCTCCGAGGATTTCTGCTATCTTCTACTTAATTTGCATTATTAATTTGGAGTAATGTTTACACAGAATACCAACAGGAATTTGACAGGAAATAAATGTAGAGACTTCCCCCAGAGACCATAGATGTTGCTAAGCCCATTTTTCCTTACCTGGAGTTAATGAATAATCATCTCCCTGGCAGTGGGTCCTGGAGCAGAAACTTGTACTTTGGTTCCTGTTAAAAACAGAGAAATGTGTCAGATAATGTGGGCATCTGAGGGATTTATCTAAAGAGACTTAGTGAGTAAATATCCTCCAATGCAGTGAGACATTTACTTGCTCCAAACTGTTAAGAACAGAACTATAGCATTCTTCAGTTTAAAGAGATTTTTATGTACAACTACCATTTATTCCTCTTCATTCTAAAGACATCTTGATGGCTCTTCCCCAGCCAGAGCAGCCCTCCCCCCTCCCCCAGCCCTGCAACTAATTCATAAATCCAGGGATTTTTTTCATTCTTTCTGTCTCAAGTTGCAGGACAACTTCTTTCCTAGGTGCTTTTCTGCTATTTCATCACTTAATTTATTGCAGGCTTGAAAGGTGAGAGCTGGAAGTGGGTTTTCCTGCTGCTCTTGTGCTAACAAGAGGCTGACCTCTGAGGCAAGATTTCCTTGAAAAAACTGAAACTCTGAGCTGAAGCATAATGCCTTTCAGGAAAAATGATTCATTTACCCTCACTCATGGACTGCTGCAGAACAGGGGCTGCTCAGCTTTTCCCTCCTGGGTATCCCCAGCACAGGGATGGTTTTCAGACCAAGCTGGGCCTTCCACAACCCTCCTGCTGCCTGGGCTTGACAGTGGCTTCCTGCAGGAAAAGAGAGACCAAGAGAGGATTCAGGCCACCTCAATCCCCACCTCCATCCCCTCCAGCACACTGCAGGAATGCAGCCCTTCCTAGGATCAGAGCAATCATTACAGGCTGAGCCATAACACCCACCCCAAAGAGAGACAGAAGTGCAGATAACACTGCAGGATTAGGTAGATAGTTATAGGTAGTTATATATAATAAGGATCATCTATATATAATAAAATAATTATAGATAATATTAAGTAAAGAATACCCTCTTATCCTGAGTATATTTTCTGTCGTGAAGTGTCTCCACTACTGCATAGGAACAGAATCAAAACAGGGCCCAGACTACAGCCACCCTGAGGTACAGCAATGTGCTCTACTCCCCTGGTTGTGCCACCCACCACCCTGGCACTTCCCAGCCGACCCACCTGCACCCACAGAGCCCCCTCAGCACATCCCACAGGGACACACTCACACAGAACAAAAGCTTTTCCATCACTGCCATGAGGAGCACAGAAGTCAGTATGAACTAGATCAAATCTTACATTTGCACAGACTAGGGATGTGTCATCTAGGGTCATCTTCTGGTTTTATATGGATTAAAGGATGCACCCTTGAAATCCTGGATTTTTAATGCACAGCGTAAGCAAGATTTATTTTCAATAAACATTTGGAATGATAGAGCTGCCATTCTGTTTAACAGTCCGATCTCTAAGCCCTTCATAGGCCCATACTAAAAAATCATTAGTTTGAACAAAGACTGCAGAAACAGCAAGTCCCAGAAAACACCCCAGAAACCAAAATTCAAATCAGGAATTCAAAATTCAAATCAGAAATACCAAAAATAAAATATGTACACAGCTTAAAATATAAGTCCCCATCTGAAAAAAAAAATAATCATATATTCCTCTAAGTAACCCCTTCAAGAATCACTGCTGCTAGAACTGTTCTTGAGCCATTCTGATGTGAAATTATCTTTTAAAAAAGGCAATAAAAAAGTGTAATCTCCATCCTGCAAAGCCTTCCTATTGGCTTCATCTGCTCTCTGAACCGTGCTGGGCTCTGTCATACAATCACAGAAAGATTTGGGTTGGAAGGGACCTCTCAAGGTCATGAGGAGCCTGGCAGCATGAGCCCCAGGGGGTAAGTGATAGCCTAGGAAATTAAATGCAAGCACAGCAGAGGAAGGGGCAGCCACTCCAAGCCTTGCGTTTACTGCAGCCCCTCAGGGAAGTCCTGGGGCCTCCCAGATGGGGCTGAACTCTCTGTCCTGCTGTTCCATCCCTGAAGAGCTGGAACCCCCCCTGCCTCTGCCCTGCACTCAAGGGCACTGCCTGGAGGGGATACCTGGAGGGGGGTGAAGGAACAGCAAAGGCAAACAGTGCACAGGCAACACTCCTGCCCAAGCACACACTGCCTTTCTGTGGGATGCCAAGAAAGAAATGTGGTGTTGAAGTTCAGCCACTCCTCAAACATAGATGTAGCTGTAAATTCAGCCCTCTAATCACAAGAAGCAAGAGCAAAGGAAATCAATCCATCCAGCCCACTAGGGACGAGTAATCAGCTGTGGGCAGTACCCTGTGTTTGATGAGCTCTTATTGACGTCATGAAGCCCAGGCTTCTGTTTGGAGACTTCATTCTCTTCCTCAAATAAAACCCAAAATCAAACAAAAAAGGTAAATGTACAAAAGGATCCAGCTTATCCCAAGGTCTCTGGTGAGCACCAAAGACCTCCAAATGATTCAGAGGGCAGCTCTCCTCTGCCATCTGCATTCTGCTTTCCTCTCCCTGGGCACATATTAAGGAACCATCATCTTTGCTGCCACTTCAGATTATACTCAGAATTTGTGCAATATTTCTACTGTTTCTCAGACTCTACTGCAAATATTAGCAAATCCAGAGCCAAAACAGTGATTTTTTTTTTTTTTTTTTTTTTTGTAAGGACTGCAGGATAAGGTTGGCAGAGCTCACCAAGATGCAGGAGATAAATCCAAATTAAAATTACTCCCTTAAGGTAGCTCTAATGTGTGACTGCAGTGAATGTTAAACCAAAGCCCATCCATTCTCCCTACAAAAATATTTACCAGGATAAAAAGTGTTTTTCTAAAATAATTTGGGACAATCATAGTCACAGATCCACTCCTCCAAAGGTGGGTTTCCAGGCAACATCAGTGCACTTTTCTGTGTGGGCCATAGAAACATCTTGGTTGGAAAAGTTCATTAAGATCACTCCAACCATCAACCCAGCACTGCCAAGTTTACCACTAAGCCATGTCCCTCAGCACCACATCTGCACAGATTTTAAATCCCTCCAGGGATGGGGACTCAGCTGCTACCTGGGCCAGGGCCTGGCAACAATTTCAGTAAAGATGTTTTTCCTAAAACCCAATCAATACTTCTCTTGGCACGACTTGAGGACATTTTCTCTTGTCCTGTTGCTTATTATTAGTGAGAAGAGACTGACACCCTTCCCCTTCCCTGGTTCCATCTTCCTCTCAGGGAGCTGTAGAGATGGAGAAGGTCTCCTCTCAGCCTCCTTTTCTCCAGGCTGAATGTTCCCCAGCTGCTCCTCCTCAGACTTGGGCTCCAGACCCTTCCCCATCTCCGTTGCCCTTCTTTGGACTCACTCCAGCCCCTCAGCATCCATCCTGCACTGAGGGGCCCAGAAATCAGGCTGCTGCCCAGGCCTGCCTGCAATCTGCTGAAAGAGGAAAAACTACAAAGTTTGTTTGTTCTGAAAGTGAAGATTTTGTGTCCAGGAGCTGGGTGAGCTGTGGTGAGTTGGGAGATGCTGCCCTGTCCATCTGGCAGCATGGTGGCCACCTGGACCATCCCACTGGCCACAGAACCAGCCAGTTTGTGGGACATGGGCTGGGCCATGGTGGTCACCAAGGTGCCACTGCCCCAGCCTGGCACAGAGGTGGCACTGGAAACCTGAGGAGGGGTTTGCTGGAATACATTCAGCACTTTGGGTGTTCCTGCTGTCCCCTTCCCTCTGCTAAAGCTGCCTGGGGAACTGGAGAACCCTGACTGCACAGAAGGTGCCCTCAAGTAGCTACAGGTGTGTGGATCATCCTTCTTGGGCTCAGGTGAAAACAAAGGTAATTTAAATTCCGTTTTCATCCTGCAACAGCTCCCTCAGTACCCAGCCAGACCTGCAGACTCAGGCTTAGAAAAAAAAGCAGTAATTACAGAAAAGTGGTATTGGGAAAGTAAGAAAAAGTACAGGGGAAAGCAGAGTGCATATGATGTAAAATGATTGTATTGTTTAATTGATATACTGCAGGATATTGTTCTAATGATACGGGGAAAAAGAAATAATGATCAGTTAACTCATTATTAATGTTCATTTTCTTTTCCAGAATTGCCTGTGGGTTCAGTTAATTATTAAGCATGACAGTTGGGCTTTAATATATCAGCTATAGATTCCAGTCACAGCAGTCTAGTTCAATAATTGGGTTTCTTTCTCCTTCATTTTGACTAATAGCATCCTTACAGCAATTATTAAAATTCATCATAGCACAAAAATAGGCCATTTGAAACCTCACCAAAAATGGCAACACAGGAGACCCCTGCTTGTTTTTTTAACAGCAAATTCAAAATAGCAACCCAGAAAACAACAAGCAGCTTCTCTGGTAACTTTAAAACAGCCACAACATGAATGGGGACACTTGGGACAAGCCAATAGAGCTTCAGGAGAGCCAAGAGAGCACCAAACAAACAGGCTGCTGCCACTGAGAGTGCACTTGGGCTCCACAGGAAAATCAATCTCCCTTTGAAAATGCAAATTCCTGCATGATTCTTCAGCAGAAAAAGTCTATGAGCATCTTGGAGCTGAGCAGCATCGGTTTGAGTCTGAAGAGCACCTTTTCCCTTTTAAATTATCTGAAAGCAAAAAACTTAGTAATTAAACAACCCTCAGGTTAATATTTGAGAAAAAACCCTAAAGAGTGTAAAGAGACTGAAGACTTCACTTGCCAGATCATTCAGTGACATGCAGCTTAAAAATAAAAGAAGGGTCACAACCAACCTCGCCCTCTAATTGTTATTTAAGAGTCAGTAGGAAAAAGTTATGGAGGTGAGAAAACACCAGTTTGCCAGAATTTTTACTCTGAATCAAAACTCCTTTGGCAAAGGTGCTCCAGGCTTTCCCAAACAGTGCTTTATCCTTTTGTACTACTGTGTGAAGCCCTGTTCAGGGTGCTCAGCTGCTGCATAGCCCAGCGCATAGCCCTACCCTCAGTAGGCTGGGGTTGAGAACACCAGAGAATATTATTAGAGCAGTTGAAATGGTGCTATAATTGTTGGTTTGCATAGTTATCTGGTTAAATGATCATCTGGGAGAAGAAATGCTATGTATGTATGTATGTATAATTAATTTAAGGGTTTTTTTGTAAATTTATCATGCTGGATATTAAAAATCTCACCTAGTTTCATGTTAAAAAACCAAAATAATCCCTCATAATTTTCATTCTGATCTCACTAGAAATTACAAAGCTGAACTTTGTCATCTACCTTGTCTGCTATTACCTATTGCACTGCTAGGAAAGTGCTAAGCAAATGACATGCAAGTTCCCTGCAGCAACCTGGAAGAGTTGCCACAATTTTCTTCTGTTTCTGTTTCAGCCCTTTGGACTCCTCGTTCCACTACACTAAACCGGCATTTGGAAAAATATGGGAAAAGCAGTTCCACTCCCTGGTACACAGTGGAGAGTGCTCTGGCACTTGCAATAAATAACAGGAGCAGCTCCAGGCTCAGAAGTTGCTTTGGCAGCATGGGCCCAGCACCTGCACTTTGAGGAACCTCTGCTCATCTTCTGCACATGCATAGCCCTACCAACCCATGACATGAACACCAAGAAGAGAAGTACTGGGAGTGCCCAAGGTTAATTACTCTTGACTGAAAGTACTACAAGAGCATCAACATCCCTTCACAAAACTTAGTCTCACACCCTGGGTCCTTTGCTTTGCAAAACCAGGTCTATGTTCCTCAAAAACCCATCACAATGCTTGCTGAAGTTGGCACCCTACCCTAATAGCTGCATCTTCTTTGTTAATTTCTGCTTTGAAAAACAAGTTTATTGAATTAAAAAAACAGTAATAAATTATCCATTAAGCTGCTCAGGCAATTTCATACCTTGTAATTCTCATTAACAGTAACAATTAGAAAATAACAAACTGGATTTGCACAATACTCCTGTCTCAGCTAATTAATGTGGAACTTCTAAACAAAGTTTACAGGTGTTCCTTGTCTTTAATATTAAAACAGCAAAGAATTGAAATTTTCATAACAGAGGCATAAATACTGCTGATGGGGGTGTCCACTTCCCACACAGCTGTGCTGCATGTCTAGTTTTCACCAGCTCCAGAAGCACACCAGAGCTCGTGGAGGAGAGTATCCAAGGAGGCTTTTAAAAAACAGATACTTATGTGTTTCAAAACTGAGTTTAGTTTCCTCTTCTCACTCTATAGACTCAACACTCTAAAACTGACCCTTAACTCTTGCTCTCCTAGGACATTCAGTTCCCTTAGAGCCACCAGTCTCTCCATGAATATCACTTTGGTGCCACAAAAGCCCAAGGTTTTAATTCAGGTTATATTTTGTCATCTTTTTCAATAAATCCAATGCTTACTTTAGGATGGACTTGGCACAGGTTTATGTGTGGGTTTGGGGAGTGAGCAGCCTGCAGAGCACAGAAACCCCACAGAACCAGGGTAGGGAGAATTGAAGTTGCTGCTTGACTCCGTTGGCATTTGGATCAGGGTTTCTGAATTGATCATTTCAGAACATCAGGGGACTGACCAAATACTGACACACAGGCAGCCTTCTCCCACAGCAGTGATGTGTGCAGGAGACACAACAAAATCCATCCAAAAAGGTGTGTTGCTTCTTTTCTAGGACAATTTCTGAACCAAGCACTGTAACACAAAGGTTTTTTAGCTGTGAAATAGCACCTCATCTTTAGAGTCTGCAATGCAAAGTGGTTGCTCAACACCTCCCATACATGAATTACAGACCAATTAGCCCCAAACCCTCTCTCTTGTCCCCAGCCTGCCCTCAGCTATGACTCTGCACCTTCAGAAATCATTTGTTAATGAAAGATTTTCTCCTCCTAACACCAATAATGCAAGATGGTACCAGACACTGTTTTACATTTTCATTAAAACCTGCAGTTCCCAGAGATGCTCCAGAGTTACCCACTACTCAGATGAGTCCCAGTTCCCTCAAACATGACTGCATCAGCCGGAGACCTTTTGTTTCATGGCCCATGGTGGCAGCAAACCATTGCTGCAAGGGCCTGAGGCCAGAAGCCTCAGCAGAGGGGATGCTCATCCCTTCCTTTGTGTCAGATTTTTTTTCAGCAGGGGTGGAGGAGTAGGAGCTCAAACCACTGAACTCAGCAGCAGCTGATCAACATCAGCACCTACAAAGCTCTTTTTATTGTCTCTACTTCAGGGCTACAAAGAACATCACACTGCAAGCTTCTCAGGGGCCAAGTCCTGCTCTCATGGGAAGCTCTTGTCCACCCATGCAGGAGAGCTCCTGCCAAGAGCTGGAAATGATGTCATTTTAACTCATGTCACCATCCCTTTAGCAGGTGCCAGCTCTGCTGCATGACAAACCCTCTGTCCCCATGGCTGCCACAGGATGCCCTAGGACCAGCAGTCCCCCTGACTGGGAGGGTCCTAGCATGTAACCCTGAGCTCTCCCTGCACTGGGGACCTCATCTCCTATAGACACACCTCGTAAAAGCCTTACAGACCACCAGCATCATCGTGGGGTATTTTCATTGCTGCAGGGTTATGTCACTGCTTCCACAATAAAATCATTTCAGCAGGTTGTAAGTCAGGTGTAAAAACTCCCTTTGGGCTGAAACTTGGCAAGTGCAGGCATGGAAACACCCACAGAGCCTGATTTCTGGGAAGGGGAGATGTGGGGAAGAGATTTTGCATTACTCCTGAATCCTGGGGCTCTGCAGAGCTCCAGAAAGGTCAGTGGGGAAGCTGAGACAGAGATGAAACTGCCCTGCACTGCTGTGCCTGGTCCTCTCCTTCCTACCTCACAGTTCTGGGAAACATGAGGGGAAAGGAAACTTGTTTGCTGGCCACAGAAGCTCAGGTCCCTCAGGACAGGGGTGAAGGTTTTCTGAACTCAGTTTAAAACAATGAGGGTATAGAGACAGTTCAGACTCCCCTGCACACACCACAGTCCCCTGATATCACTTCAGAGCAGGATTTCTTGGAAGCCCACAGGGACCTGAGGCAGACAAAACCCAACCTTCAGACAAGCTCTATTTCAGATCATTTGGATGCATCCAAATGTTACTCCAAAGAACAGAGGAGAAACACTTTTATCCAAGCAGGACTTCACTGGGACATGGCTCCAAACAGTGCAAATCCAGGGCAGAGCCAACTGCTGACAGGGGCTTTGCAACAGCTGCACTGGGACCTGAAGAAGAAATGATGCATCTGGAAGCCACATCCAACAGTGCTTGTCCAGGATGTTTGGTGGGAACAGGGGGAGAGGTTTTAAGAAGCCTGGAGGAAGAGGGTGAGCCTCTTACTCTCACTTGACACATTTCCTATCTCCTCAATTAGAATCATAAACTGGTTTAGGCTGGAAGGGACCTTAAAGATCATCCAGTTCTACCCCAGCTCCTGCCATGGGCCCAACCCAATAGACCAGGCTGTACAAGGCTTCATCTAATTTTAAACAGTTCCAGGGATGGGGCATCAACAACCTGCCTAGGCAACCTATTCCAGTGTCTTACTATCTTCACAGTGAAGAATTTTTTTCTAGTATTTGACCTTCTTACAGAGCTAGAGCCCCCTGGCCAGAAAAGAGTAGGGCACAGGCTGACTGTAACTGCAGCACCCCTCAGATCATAGAACCACAGACTGGTTTGGGCTGGTAAGGACCTTAAAGCTCATCCAGTTCCACCCCCCTGCATGGGCAGGGACACCTCCCACCAGCCCAGGTTGCTCCAAGCCCCATCCAGCCTGGCCAGAAGACACTGCCAGGGATGGGGCAGCTCCAGTTTCTCTGAGCAGCCTGGGCCAGCATTATTTGCAGCTGAAGGTGTTCAGCAAACTTGGCCTTTTGTAATGAAACAATCAGTCCATTGTCTTCACACTTACTTCACAGCCTACAAGTCAATCAACAAATTGACTGAACCCAGCACAGTTGTTTGCTGTGACATTTTGTTCCCTGAATAACACAATGTTCTACCCCTCTGTCAGTTTTCCTGGGATTTGCTAGGTTGAAATCCATGTCCAGCCCATGGGAGATGAGTCATTTCCCTGTGTGCTTCATCCCTGCTGCAGGGGCAGCCCTCCTGCAGTCATAGGGGATGAACATATAGAAAGAAGAAACATATAAAAAGAACTATAATGATGTATGATATTATCTGGCAATAAAAAGAGAGCATATAGTTGACAATACGGGCATTCTTATTTAATCTCATGTGACTGTAGCAGTATTAGCAGTTTCAGCATTCCTATCCATTGTCCCAGCTAGACATTACCTGACTCTGGCCACACACATCCCTGGAGCTCAGGTCTCAGCCCTGCTGTTTCTCTGCACGGTGCAGGCAGCAGCAGAATCTCGGTGACTTTCACAGCAGAGACCCCAAGCGCTGCGCTTTGCTGCGGCTCTGAGCACAGGGCGCTCCCGTCCTCAAACTCCTGCAGGATAAATTACTACGAGCATCATCACAGCAGGAACTCTGATGGCTACCATGAGATAATCATCATACATCTGCATTTCCAAGACCTAGGGCACAAGTCTGGTGCTTCCTATTCCTGAGTGACATGATCTCACACCCACCCACCCACCCCTGGAGCTGCCCCGGGGCTCTGTGCTTTGTGGAGGGGGAAGGACACGGTTCTGAGCTGGAAGAACACGCAGCTGGCAGCTTGGAGCTGGGGTTTACGCAAAGCTGTTTGTTTCTCGTAAACAGATATCTTTTCCTGCAGTGGTGGGGACCCAGGAGACCCAGCAAACAGCAGCACGACAGAAAGCATCTTCTTGCAGAGCAGTAGCGGGTGAAGGAGGGACCTTCTGGCACAGGCAGAGTGCTCCCACGGTGGTTGTTTAAATGAAGAGGTGCAGTGAATATGTTCTGCTAGAGCAGGTCAGCAAAACTTCTGCAGTGTGAATGAGCTCTCTGCTATTAGTGTCACAGAGGTTTCCTGGCATCCTGCTTTGGGGCTGGCCTCATAATTCTTCCCAAATGAGGTGGTGCCACATTGCTCGTCCCCTGGCTCTGTTTTGTTGTTTCTCACAAGCTGCAGTTCTAGCCCAGTCCTCTGCCTTTTCATCAGTAACCAGGAAAGTCAAAATAGCCCTGAGCCTCCCAACCCAGAGATCTCTCACTACAGATCCTCACTAGCTAAGGGAAACAGCCACATCCAAACCAACTGCCTGATACCACCTCAGCCAATATCCCCTCCCCCATATCAGCCCTAGAGCAGAGCAGGAAGAACTCCGTGATGCCTAAGGACCAACATCCAAACTCCAATGCTCTCAGGCCTCCTGTTATCCCAGGTGGCCATCGGGCATCCCCACACACAGCCTGACCCACTGCTGCCACCAGGGAGGAGGGACTGTGCCACCCACCACTTTCCACAGCCCAGGAGGCAGCTGGACCTTGCTCAAAGGCACCTCAGTTCCCCCAAGTTCATCCGGTTGGTGTCCAGGAACAGCATCACCATGACCACTGTGCACAGTACTGGCAGCAGAACCTGCTGGGAACATGGAGCAGTATGTGGGCAGTTTTCTCCATTAAGCTGTATTTTCCTGTGTGCTGTTCCTGGTACCCGTGCTGGTGATGCCTTTGATTCTCTGGGCCAGATTCTCTGGGCAAACTGGGTCAGTGTCTCACCACCCTCGCAGGGAAGAATGAGCTAATTTTTTATCACAAGGTCCAAATATTTCAAGCCACATCTAATCACAGTTATTTACCGTAAGCAAGAGAAAGAAACACAAAAATATACTGGGAATGATTACACGGCTGCCTTACTCTGCTCATGCTCTGGGTGGCTCAGATGAGTCTGGCCTGGAGCCTGGGGTGAATCTGCCCCCCACTCACCAGGAATACCACAAAGATTATTTAGCAGAGGGGATAAAAATCATCACCACCAGAGATGGACACTGAGTCTTGGATCAAACCCCACAGAACACAATCCTGTGTGCTGGACCCGAAGTTCACCAACTGCACTTCACTCTCCCCACATTAAAGCTCTAAGTGCTATGCACTTCCATTTACAGAGCTGGCATTGTGTTGTTGCTGGGCTGATTCAGGGGAACAGCAAATCTGGTTTACACATTTATAAAAGATTTCCCAGCTCTTATTCCAGTCAGGAAAAACCAGAAACCAAACAAAATACACCCAAGCAGCTCAGGGGATGGCCCATCCCCTGCTCCAGTGACACACACACTGGGGATGGCTCCCAGCTGGGAAAGCTGCAGTGGATTCACTGTGCAAATTCTGCAGCTGAAATAACACACTGACCTGCATGAAACAAATCTTCACAGTGGGCACATCTTTTCTCCTACTGTTTCCAAACTAAAACCAAATATAAACAGCACAAAATCAGCCCAGCTCTATGAAAGAATGGCAGCGTGAGAACATCAGCAACATTTCAAGTGAAAACCTTTCTTGTGCACTGAATTAAGACTTTTCCTGGAGGGAAGCAAGAACCTTTGAGCTTGGAAAAACTTACTTTCTGGTAAATCCATGGGTGATGGTGAGAAGCAGCTTTTTTTTTCTTCTTTTCATCCCCATCTGGCACCAGCATCCTTGAGAGCAGCAGCAAGAAACCTTCCCCCTTGCCTGTCCTGGATGGGTGTGTGATGGTTTCCCCAGGAGCTATAGACCAGAAGAGGTACCCATGCTCAAGCCCCTCAGCCATGCCAGAAAGGCAGAGCCACCCTGGTCTGGTATTGGGAGCAAGAGTCACCCAGGGGGCGTTACAAATCAACAACAACAACAAAAAGAGGAAAGCAAAAAGCAAAGGCTTATGGGGAAAGGGACACTGCACAGACACAGGTTGGCTGTGTCAGGTATTAGAAAAAAATAATGTCTAATGCTCTTGAATCACTAATAAACCAAGAAAACCATGCTAAAAATTCTTTACCAATGCCTTTGAAGCGAACCCACTTTCCCAAAGCCTTCTCAAATTGTAATATTGAATAAAAAGGCACACACAGTATTGCACACACAAAACAGCAAACTTACCCATGCAGTGTGTGCATGCCCAGCCACCACCTCCTGCTCCACCCACAGGGGATGCAGGACCACCCTGGGCAGGGTGGCAAGGGCTGCTCTCCTGCTCCCCTGGATCCCCACAAGGACACAGGGGCTGCTCTCCTGCCCCCCTGGATTCCTACAAGGAAACACTCCCACCTTCAACCATCTAGCAGCACCAAACCTGTGGACTCTGCGTGCTGTTGCTGAATGTCTTGATATGAATTCAGTGAACCTCCTCCCCAGGACATGTTTCCAAATCAGGGCAAGGGGTATGCTTTGACCCAAAGGGCATCCCATAGAAATGGGAGAACCTGGCCCATTGGGGCTGGGGAGAGAGTCCAGGCAGGCTGCTGGTGGGCCAAGGCTAAAGCAATGGAAAATCCACAGTGAGAGGGGGAACAAAAGAGGTATTTTGAACAAAAGGTACTTTGAAACACAGCTCCAGCTTTCCTGTGCATTCTGGCTGCCAGTCACCAGCCACAGCCTGAGCACCTCCTGTCCCTGGGGGCTGAGCCAGGGGGTGAGGTGCCAGGAGGAGATCTGGGAGAAGCCCTGGAGCCAGCAGGGTCCCCAGAGCAGTGCAGAACTTTGCTGTGGGACCCCAGCTCCAAACTCAGCACCAGATGTCGCTCAGGAGACACAGCTCCACTCAGATGGGTGCTGCCGAGGTGCTGGGTAGAGAGCCAGGCCAGGAGGAGCAGCAGAGCACAAAATGGGTCTCTGCCAGAAGGAAGAGAGCCCCAGAGCAGATACTTCATTGGGAAGAGCAATGCTGCTGGCCCGGCTCCATCCTGTCCTGACCCGGTGGTACCAGGAGGCAGGGCAGTGGAGGGGATGGGTGCTGGGAGCAGCTGTCTGGGAACCTCCATCCCACCCCAGCCTGGCACCAGAAAAAGAAAGCAAAGGGCCAAGGAGCAGGGTGTTTTCTTTCCATTAAAAGGCCAGCAGGAGCACAAGCTGCTGTTTGTGTATAGAAATGTCAGTGCTGAAGCAAAGGAGTAAACTAATAGTAACATCTGCTCCAGGGAGCCCTCAGCAGAGGCTGTGTGTGCAGGGCAGCAGCCAGCCCCTCATCCTGGGGGGGCTGTGAGGGGGGCCTGGGGGTCACTTTGGGTGTCCCCACAGCCCTGCACAGCAGTGCCTGCCAGCAAAGGGGTGTGAGAGACACAGCACGAGGCCATCAGCCATCCCTCCAGTAACCCAAACAGGGAACAACCTGGAAACATCCTTGGAAACATTTTATGTCTGTTCCAACGGGCTGAGCATGGAAAAGGCTCAGGGAGGGTGTTTGTGGCCCCTCCTTGGGCACAAAGGGCAGAGGATCCAGGTGGGGTGGGGGCAGAGCTGGACACAGGTCCTCACCACTGGCACAGCATCCAGCTCAGGGCCACAGTCACACAATCAAGTGACAACAGCAGCTGAGGTCAGCTCCAGCAAAGAGGATTGGCATGGCTCCTCACCCCAAACCTCAGCCCTGCAACTGACAAGCAACACCCTCAGTCCCACAGGCACTTGGGAAAAGTTCTTACCAGATCTGATGGCTCTTCCTGTGGTTCCACAGTACCCCTTCCCCTTAGAGGGGGCCACTGGGAGATGAGCCCTCCAGGATGGAGACATGGGGACAGCTGGGAGGACAGATCACTGCTCTGTGCATCACCAGGACATGCTGGCCAGGGCCTGGAGGTCACAGAATCATTAAGGTTGAAAAAGACCTGTAGGACCATCAAGACCAACCATCAATCCAACACCACCAGCCAACTAAACCATGTCCTCAAGAGCTAAGTTTACACTTTTTTTTTTAATACCTCTAGGGATGGTTACCCCACCACCTCCCCAGGCAGAGAGAATCCCAGTGTTGAGATAAGACATATTCCCTTTTTGTCTGACTTCAGCCCTCTGGACTCAGTTCTGAATCAATGTTCACAGCAAATGAGACAAGCTGGAGAGAGAAATGGTGGATGTGGAGAGGATTAATTCCTTCCCAAAGTACATCACTTGCCATTCATGTTGGTTTCTACCCCTCATCACATTAACCATCTCTTCCACCAGGTGATGCCCAGCAAGACATACACAGAGGTACTGAAACAGCAGAAGGAGGCAGATTCTAATTTTTGCTCTCAAAAATAAGTCTTTGAAGAACACATTGCAATTCTTAAAATTCCCATTCTGGCTCATCCATGAAAGGTGTGAGCACCTGTGTGACTGTAGCAGATCAGATTAACAGTGGGAGGGTGGGAAGGCTCAGATGAAACTCTCCTGCAAGCCCACAGTGAGAAGGAACAAAGTTATTTTTGTCCCCAAGAGGTGAAACCTTGGCAGGTTTGGTCCTGCTCTGGCAGGGGGTTGAACTTGATGATCTTCAGAGGTCCCTTCCAACCCCTGACATTCTGTGATTCTGTGAAACCAGCATTGCAGAAACCCTGAGCCTGTGTTTCTTTGAAAGGCTGCTCCTCAGGAAATTCCTGGACCATCAAAATCACTCTCTGACTACAGAACAGTGGTGATGAGAAAGAAAGGATAAATTAGTATCAAGAGATACCAGAGCAGATAAAAGCAGGTATTAGCTGTCCAATCAATCCACACAGTGAAAACAACTGCCCATAAACAAATCCCACTACCTTACAACTTATTTTTCTACGAAAAGCAGGGCTTTTTGTCATCAATAATAAATTATATTTAGGCATAACTCCCAAACCCAATCCCAGAGAAATGTGCCAGGGAAAAAAATACTCTGAAGTATTACCTGAGAACCTGGTAATAAACCATAAACCACCCCTCATCCCCCTAAGACAGCTATTGCACTGAGTAAGGACTGAGCACCAGCAGCTGCTTTGGTTTCACAGGGTCACACAATGGTTTGTGTTGGAAGGGGCCTTTAAAGCTCAACTAGTTCAACCCCCCCACAGTGACCAGGGACATCTTCAACCAGATCAGGATGCTCAGAGCCCCATCCAACCTGACCTTGAATATTTCCAGGCTTCTAACACCTCTCTGGGCAACCCTTGTGTTTCACCACCCTTATTGTAAAAAATGTCTTCCTTGTATCCAGTCTGAGTCTCCCCACTTTCAGTTTAACACCACCACCCCTTGGCCTGTTGCTACAGGCCCTCCTAAAAGGCCCAAGGGTTCCAGGCTGCTGTCAAGGTTCAGAAAAGCAGGAGAGGGGCTGCAGCAAGCTTCAGAGGTCTGTGGAGGGGCCTCCATGAGCAACAGCAGCGAGGGGACATCTCTCACCATGGAACTGCAGTCAACCAGCAGCTCTGCCTATGTACCCCAGCAAGATCTGAAGGCTCCTCCTACCAAGAGGAGAAAAAATTAAAAAAAGAGCAAGACAGCCCAATCTTGATGTATGTGTCCTGGGAGGGCAGAGCAGCTTCATGCCTTTACTCAGCACATTTGTCTCTGTCACTGGTGGTTTGCCTTCTTCACTATCAACCCCACATGCAAAAGTAAAGAGACTTCATTGCCAGAGTATGGAGATCTGTGTTTCAGGAGGATAGATCCTCATCCTCTTCTCTGTAATATTATCCCACAGGATTTTATGGCCATCTGTTGTCCCTAAGACTCTGCCATCAGCAGGCCAGGCCAGCAGAACCCAGGTCCCAGCAGGCAGAGCCCAAGCAGTGGCACCCTGTGAAACTTCTCCCTGCTCCAGAGCAGGACAGAGCCCCTGCCCACCAAACCAGGCTGCTCCCAGCTCCTGAGCCAGGGCATCCCAGTGTCTGTCGGGCAGCCAGACCCTGAGGGGCAGCCCATGACAGGGGAGGGTCCCCAGCAGCACCCCTGGTCCCTGCAAACAGAAGAAAGTCAGCAAGGAACAAACCCCCCTGGTTGCCCTGCCTGCTGCCTCCATTGGTGTATGGCTGGCAGTATGGTGACTATACTGATGTAAGTGCATCAGATAAGGGCATTTATTTGCCTTGCTGTGCCCCTGTCCCCTTTGGGGGCCACAGAAGAGGAGGGGACACCTGGCAGGCAGCAGCCCAGGGTATTTATGTGACAGAGGGAAGCAGACAGTGCACATCAGCTGTTAGCTGACGAGGGAATATTAATTTTCCTTCTCTTTAGTAACCATCTGCCTGGGGAAGTCTGATGCAACATCTTTCACTCTTCCAAAAAGTAATGAGCAATAATCTTCCATATCTAGATTTACATCTGTGTTGACAGAGGTAAAAGCAAAGCAAGCAACGTGCGAGCGCCAGCCGGTGTCTGCCCGGCCGTGGGCTGTAACCCTCGGATTTGCCTTCCAGGAGCCACACACCAAGACTGGAATTCTCCCTCCCTTTCACACTCACATGTCCTGGCTAGAGCCAGGCCTCTCAACCCCTGCACAGCTGGTTTTCAGGACAGTATCACAACTCAGTAGCTTTTAATTAAATTAGATCTCTGAGGGTGTGTGTGAAACTTCACTAATGGCAAGGCATTCCAAGATCATTTACAAAAACAAGATATCCCTGAATAAAAAAATTTAAAATCTTTTCTATAGATGGGTTTAGCTCCTAGTTTTGTTTTTCAAATAAATGGCAACATAAAAAAAACCTGAAACTTTTCATAGTGAAAAAAACACAAATGTTTTTCCCCTTTTTCCAACAAATTCAGTGTTTAATTGTCAAGCTATTTTCACAGTTCTGGGAAATAAAATATACTCTGACATTTCTGCAGGAAAAAATAAAATACATTTAACTCTTCATCTTTACTCTAGGAAGCACCAAGGTACCCAAGTGAGAACAAACCAGCTGGAAAAGCTCTTTTTTACTGGAGATTCATACTTAATTCCAATCAAATCCTCTTGGTAATTCAAGTCCTTTTCAAAGATTTTTTTGAGGACTTTTGTTCTTTTGTGAGTTTGCAAAATCACTCCCCACATTTCTGACAAGGTAATCTGTTAGTCTCTGGAGATGAGCTTTAAACATAGAAGGCTTTGAGAAGCTCTCAAAGACACAGGCTTGGTTTGTTTCTGGAAGAACTCACCCTGTCTTCCAGACCAGAGGGTCTCCCAGCTTTCTGCCACTCAGTTCCAGGGCAGTCCCTGCTCCTTCGGCTGGAGATGCAGCAGTGATGCAGTTCCCAGCTTGCCTTCCAGTGGAACCAATTTCAGTCCTGTAAAAGACATTACCTCTGGAATAACAGCTCAGCAGGTTTTGAGAAGCTTTATAGCTTTGTTTACATTAGCTTGTTGGATTCTCTGAACAAGAGTTTAGCTTTTGTTAAATGATATATGTCACCTGGCAGAAGACCTGATGCTCTGTTTCTTACAGAGGCAAAACTCCCATTGACTTTAATAGCTGTCTGGCCAACACAAAACCTGGAAAACCATTTAATGGAGCTATTTAGTACTGAAAACGGCCCAATATATGTATGAAAAACCCTGTTTAAACGTTGGAGCCGATTAGAATATCCCTTAAATTAGTCAAGGGCAAATCTCCCACCCCTCCATGACTGGCGAGCAGCATGTTTGACATAGTTCTTTTCCCCAGAAACTAAAATACCCAGTTTTAATCTGGAAAAATAAAGTAAATTTGCTGTATGTTCTTATCATTATCAGGATAAGCCACTTAATAAAAACATGTCAACTCAGAGCCTGGTGTTATTTCCTGGGACTGCAACCCTGTATCTGAAGCATTTCTGTACCCGGTTATCAAATAGGCTGTGTCCCCGACAGGAGGCTGCAGCCTGCAGACACCACCTGGAGTCAGGCACAGCAATATGGAAGTTGCTGTGATGTGGCCTAAGGTGATACCCACACCTGCCTCACATCTGGAGGGAGCTGCACCCAGACACTGCACACCAGGAGGGAAAAGCAGTGGGGGGAAGAAAGAAGAGTGGGCAGGAGAAGGGCTGCGACTGCACCCACCCCTAGCTCTCAGGACTCACACTGTCACCCTGCACTGGGACTGAACTTGGATGGAGACCTGGAACAACACCTGGCAGTGTGAGGCAGGATGAAGGAGGTGGTGCAGCATAAGCTGAAAGAGCCCACCAAGAAAGGCTACCCCACCATCAGAGCTCTTCAAAGCCCACCACACCGGAAGCTGCTCTGGGTTTGAATGAGGTCAGAGCTCAAGCTTCCTTCTGAAACTGCAGCAGTCAACACAGCAACATAAAGCAAACACTGTTCAACTATTGGGAACAAGTTGAACTGAGCTAGCTGGTAGCCTTGCTGCTCTGGTCACCATCCTGCCTAGTCTCAGCTGTGCTCTAAATTCAAGAATAAACCACTTCCCTTTCTTTCTGGTGGGCTATGGTCACGGAAACTCTCAGAAAGTTATTCAGTGTGTGCAGACAGTGGTAGTCCAGCTGCACAGACCAAAGAGGTAGGAAGATAACCTTTCAATAAGTAGAGAGTAGAGTCCTGCAGCTCTGAGGGGGAAAACAGAAGTCGAGAGACACACCATCTCTCATTTTATCAAAGAACTTTGAGTGGGGATGAGGAAGCCACGTTATTTCTATCTAAAGGTCCTCTGCCCTGTGAGGACAAGACCTTGCTCCTGTTTTTTTCTGACACTTGCTTTACACCACAAAATACAAGAGGGATCAAATTTATCAGGCATTTTAAGTCAGCAAGCTATGATCCACCTGCTGTACCTTGAAGTAACAACAAGATTTAGAAAATTCACCTTGGCTTTTTTCCTGTGTCACAGAACATCAAAAGTCTGCAGCCAACCCCAGCTCCAGCTCCAACACTTTGCCCAGGCACCAGCCAGAAGGAGAAACAGAACAAACAGATTATGGATACAGCTGGGCAATCACTGCTCTTGGGCTGAGAATACAGAACAGGGCTGGGACTCTGTATGTACCTGAAGATGGAGAAGTTTAGAACAAGTATAGGAGACTCACTACTCTTCAGGTTTTGGAAGCTTGCAGGGTGTTGGTTGTGTACAGATTGCATTTCATTTGTTTATGCAGATAACCCCTGTTTTTTCTGCTCTTATTTGTTCCTTGGATTTATTTTTCTCTTCCAAGAAAACCAGGTTTGAAGTCCTGGAATTACACTTTCAGAAGTTGTCCAGGATACGGAAAATTCTGTGTCAAAATTTGTGCTATACCCTCACCAATCTGCATGCAGAGCTCCAGGTTAGCTTCCCTGATCAGAAGAGGTTGCATGCTTTAGGAAACTACATTATTGCAAATAAACATCTATTTCTTTATTCTTTATAAACTGTTAGCACTGCTAAAGGGGGATTTATTATTTTAAAAGTTAAAATCTTTGCCTGTTTCAGAGATGGGAAAACTTCTGAAATGCACAAAAACAGAAGTTGGGGAAAGCAAGTAACAACTGGAATGCCCAGATGAGAACTATTTTGTGTAGAAAATGTTTCCCCTTTCTTGCTTACTAAAAGCTTAACAGTTTCCCAAAACACACAAACCCAAGCCAAATGACAGCCCCCAACCTTCCCTTACTAAGTGGAACCCATCTCACCACGCTTCGCAGCTCTTACTCCCAAGGGGCTTGAAGTTCCTGTGAGAGTCACAAACCCACAAAAAAGGTACCCACAACACTTTTCCTGTCATGAAAACATGGTGGCTGAGCAAGGATGAGTGAAGACAGGAGCTGAGGTACATGCAGCTCCCCCCTGCAGCGCCAGCACCCCTGGGCTCTCCCTCCATCCACCCTCACACCCTGCTCTGCTCTCAAGTGAAAGCCATGTGGCAGAGAAGGGGAAACAGAGGACACTTTTTCATACTGGATACCTCTGTCCTACCTCAAAAACCCTCCAAAGCTTATGTATTTTTCCACTTGGATGTAGAAAAAGAAAGCTACATGGCCTGCCTTTGGATGGGAAAGGGAAAAGCCCCAGCCCATCCATGCTGTCCCTACAAAGACCAAATGCTTTTGCCAATGGACTTGGTATGTGAAGCACTGCAAGGTTTGGGTTTCCAGCCAGAGTTTCATGTTGCCCATCCAGACAAAGCCTTTAATAAAAAATAAAACTTGGCATTCTCATAAAAACCTGGGTTTAGCTGTGCCCAAGATAAACACCCATTTGGAACAGAAAACGGTGTTGTAGTTGGGCTCAGATGTGCAGTCAAATCACCTGAAAGGAGGTTACTGTGGGCACTTTAAAATGTGTTTAACTTTGAAATGAATAATGAAAAATGTCTCTTTTCTTCACAAGACAGCTACATTGTTCTGTAATGAAGAGCAGATGTCAAAAAGTATTTTAAAAACTTGAAAAAACCTTAGAAAAAAACAAGCTGAGAGGCTACAGTGGACAACTGTGCTGGAGCTGCTCTGGTCACCTTTACAAACACTGACATGCTGTCCTGTGGCATGTTGTTGGCATGTATTGTCACTTTGCTGAGCAGGGTCCCCAGGTGCTCACATGCAGTCTGTGCTCACCCACCCCTCCCACAGCATCCAAACATCAGGAGCAGGGAAGAATTTCCCAGCAGCAGGGGATTTCCTGTGGTGCAACTGCCAGCAAAGACCCTGTCCTTCCAGGGGAAATTGCAGGCCAGATGTGGAGGGAAACTCATCTCAAAGGATAGGCACAGCCAGGCCCTAGAGATCTGCACACTGAGCTGCAGGGATGGGTTCTGCTGCCCTGCACACAGCCTCAGGCAGCCTCTCCACAGAATCAAGGAATGTCTGGAGCTGTGAGGAACCTCAAATTGAAGCCAGTTCCAACCCCTCTGCCATGGGCAGGGACACCTCCCACCAGCCGAGGTTGCTCCAAGACCCATCCACCTGGCCTTCAACACTGCCAGGGATGGGGCAGCCACAGCTTCTTGGGGCAATCTGGGACAGGGGCTCAGCACCTTCACACCAAAGAATTTCTTTCTCATGTCTAACCTAACTTAACCTAACCTAACCCTCTTCCAGTTTAAAGCCATCATCCCCTGTTCTATCACTCCCTGCCCTTGTAAAAAAAGTCCCTTCCCAGCTTTCCTGGAGGGTGCTTCAAGCTCCAGGTGGAGCCTTTTTTCTCCAGGCTGAACTCCAGCAGTGCTCATCCTGATCCAGGCAGGAACCAGAACTCTCACACCAAGAGAAGGGAGCTGGATCCTCAGCAGATGTAGCTGCTGTAGCTCTAGGTAACATCACCAGTGTGCACTGCTGAGAACCAGCTCACTTCTTAAGAGTGTTCAAACCACAAAACTGAGTTCAAGTTTTATGTACAATTTTATTAGAGGGCAGAATTTCAGCCAACTGTTTATCTGCTGTCTGGCCTGAGTGCTGATAAAGACTTGGCTGAAGCTTATAGTATCTGCCATTTATAAATGCAATTTATGATAGTTTCAAGGAAAGACATGACCACTGTTGGCCAGGGATTTATTCTGTACAGAGACAAGACTTAATTCACTTCTTGTCCCTAAAGGGTAGTGATTTAGGTCAGGCACAAGACAGGAGACTATGTAAATCCAGAGGCTCCATGTCAGAACTGCCAGGCTCTGCTAATATGGGCACAGTCGCTTTAATACGACCCAATGCCCTAATTTATAAATCCAGCAACCCATCTGAAGCAAATACTGTCTCCAAAAACCACACTCCAGTTAAATTGATAAGCATTGAACCTGACTTGATAGATGTATGAGCTTAATTTTAGACATTAGGAGTAGTTCTGTCAAAGTGCAGCCTGGCAGACCCCAGTTCATAAACAACTTCCCAGCACTGGAGGCATCGAGAGAGCAAAAACCTATGACACTATGTAGTCCAGGATCCCTCTCTGCTCCAGCCTCCCCACCCCCCCCATTCCTTTTTTGTTTTCCTTTCTTTTTGCTGCACTTTGGGGTAATTGATGAGCTGGCACAGTCTGTGCTATGCAACCCAGAAGCCAGGACCCAGCTCCATCCACTCTGCGGGGCAGCTGCTGAGCACCCTGGTGAAAAACACTGCAAGGAGAAATAGCACATGCAAGCTGACAAAACCAGTGAATAACCAGGAATAACTTTTGTTTCCATTCATGATACCTGATCAGAACATATTTAATTCAGGGAAATAATGTATTTGGCAAATACTGTCATATTTAAACCCAGATTAATAGAAAGGCACATATTCCAGTGACTGTAACATTTAAAATTTACACTTCCCATTAATGGAATGCATAAAAATTTGATCCTTACATTAGCCCTGCATATTTAAGGAACCTATATTTAAATGTAGATACACTTTATAATTGAAATTCATCCTTTGAAAAATTCCATGGCCCCATCTGAAAGCCAAGAGACATTTCTTTTCAAGATCTGTGATGAATGAGATCCAGACACAGGGCTGTTTCACAAAGTATCATCTATGCCAGAATCTTCATCCAAAGAAAAATTCCAAGAACCATTATGAGGATCTAAATATCAAAGACCTAGTTCTCCTATACTCCAAGCAAAAGAGAAATTTATAAATGCATGGATAAATCACTTTTAAAAGTACACGTCAGAAGACATTAAGAAGCAGGCACCTAAAATAATTTCAAGTGTTACTAAATGAATACTTTTTTGACCACCTTTTCAGTGTCTAATATAAAATCACTGTGATCCAGTGCTAAAAGACCCCAATATGTTACTCATTTTAACAGGGAATTTAAACAGCATTTAATTCCCCTAGATAATCTGAATCTGCAACAGGGTGGAATTCAAGGGAGACACTGCATATAACAGAAAATGATGCAGAATTTCATTGAAAAAAATTGTGAAACTCATTTAAGCTTTTTTCTCTCTCTGTCCCCATCTACTTTGAACTACTCCTGTACTCCCAACCAGACAGGACAAAAATTCTTGGCATCAGAGGTTATGTCACTGCTAAACTCTGGCTCTAGTTATGAAGTTGTCCAGAACAAATGTTCTCTGGCAGCTCTTGCCAAGACTCAGTCCCCAAGAGCTCTTCCTTGTCTGCCCTCCCTGTTCCCTACCTCTGTTTCTCAAACACCTTCAGGTGGTGGGATCCCTGTATCTGCTGTCTGTGGGGTGGAATTGTAGTCTGAAGATTTCCAACAGGCAGTCCTTCTACTGCTGATCTCCAAAGGGACCTGAGAGCTGGTAGAAAGCTGAGCTCCATCAGACAACATCTGAAAACACCAACAGAGGAACTGCTGAACTTGTGCCACCTTCTGCTACGAATTGCATCTAACTCAAATGAAGCTGTGATGGAGATGAACCCTGTTCACAGCAACCAATGGGAGAAGAATTTGGCTTTTTTTGTAGCCAGGACAAAGCCTGCCCATGCAGGAGGTGACAGAGCACACGTGGTGACACTGCTGTGGTGTTTTCTGCCAGAAACCTTGGCCCTGGTGCTGCTCAGCCATCCCCCATCACAGCAATGCAGGCAAAATATCCCATGGAAAAAAATGCACAGATCAGAGCCCTGAAGACCCTCCTCAATTTGGCTCTCAGGGTACCTAATTATACCAGCTACTGAGGTGTGCCTGAGACCTCTCTTGTTGGCAGAATGGCAAACAAACTAGTGGCTGTTTCTCTGCTAAAAACCCCACAACTGAACTTTGACATACCTATAATCAATTTTTTTATCATCTGTGAGAACAGATCTTGATTACAAGACAGCTAACATGACAGTCCTGGACCTATTAATCCCAGACTCCATGATGGTGTCTATTGAAAGAACAGAAACAGATGATAAGGCTTTGGTGAACCTTAACACTCATATATCCAATTATTAAAACACTTTATAATGGCACTATCCTTGAAAAATCCCCAAATCACAAAACAGTCTACAGCTTCAGTATAAATTCAGTTACAAATACCACTGCTTTTAAACAATCAAATTATTAAATTTTTAATTATTAAATTAATTATTAAATTAATTAATTAATTTTTAATTATTAAATTTTTTAATTATTAAATTAAATTATTAAATTAAGTTTTTGTCACATGTGGCAGAGGAGGGTCACACCCCCAGGCTTGTTGGTCTGTTGCAGTAAGGCACCCCTTGGCAAAATGAAGAAGAGAGAAGCCAGGCACCTTGGTTAAGAGAATTACACATTCCTGGACACACAGAGGGACCCAGAACACGTTTGTTTACACAGAAAATTTATCACTATAAAGAAATGGCTTTGAGGAGAGCACACAGGGACAGAGCCTGTCCCACCACAGCACCCACCCAGGCACCCAGGGCTGTGCCAATGGTCTCCAGGCCCCATGTCCCCCCTGAGCAGCTCCATCCGTCCTGTCCTTTGTACTGCTTCAGGAGGGGGAGCTGGGGCTTTACAGCTCATCCATTAACCACTGCTGATCTGGGAGAAATGCCCATTTCTGTTTGCAGGGCGATTTTATCGTTTTTCTTTTAATTTGGTGAACATATGCAGAATCTATTAAACATCCCCATTTCAGGCTGGTTTCATCACAGATTTAACTCAAGTTTGCTGTGCTCAAGTTAACTCTCTTTTCATTAGCCACACTTAAAAGAGAGCAGATACAGAACTAAATATTGTTCAGACTGCAGTGAGATTGCAACAGCAGCTGGGGAGCCACACTCACCCAGGCTGTGAGCAGCATCCCCAGGAAGAGGAGCCAGCTCCTGTTCAAACACACAAATAACTATTCGCATGTGCAGACAGGCCTGGAGGTAAAACTGGAGAGAAACCTGCAAACCTCACCAAAAATCACCTCTGATCCAGTCTGACACAGAAGAGAGTTTGATGCAGTCCTACAGGGAGTTTTAAAGAGAGGCACAAATGCTATCCTAATGACATGAAGAGAAAATAATTTACAGTTATCACTGCTTATGAAATTGAGTTGGGTCTCCAGCTGTATAAAACAATCAAGTTCTAAACATTTCCATACACAGACAATTATTAGCTGCCAATTCTTCACCTTTTCTTCCAGGAAGAATTGTGTTGAGCTCCCCTCTCATTTTTACCAGAAGCCTTAGGGCATCTGTCAGTCAAAAATCTGTTTCCCATCTGGCTGCCTGTCAGTCAGACTCAAACCTCAAGAGACCTTTGCACTAAAACGATTCTCAAAACAAGAGAAAAGCTGTTCAGTGTGCAAGAAAAAGAATTCACTGCAATTATATCACGGGAAATTAATAAAGCTATCATGTACTTGTAATAGTGCTAGCTGGCAGCATTTGGCAAGGAAATCTGCATACTGTCTGACTAAGGCACAGAAATGCTTTCTAGGAAGTGAAAAATGGGCCAGTTCACCTTCCAGATACAGCTCCTGCCCCTAGTGTTTACTGGGCTTTATACATCTGGACTGCAACATTAATTGACCTTTAGAAGATTCTGCTATTTTTCACTCCTTTTTCATTTCCCCAAGGTTTTTTCCATCCCCATTATTAACAAAACAACCCCAGCTTTTCCACAGAAAAGGGGTATTTGGGATAGCTTGCATTCACAGGGGTGGACACTGGTGTAAATATTCATCATGGAAGGGAGCTGCTGAACACCAGCAAGATGTGTTGCAGATAAAAGCAGTTTTTATACAGAGCACACCAGTACTGACACTGCCCAGAATTGACTGATGAACACTCCGAGCCTATTGCATCTCTGCAGAGTTATTACACTACTTTATCAAAGCTGAATTCACTCCCAGACACCTCAGTGATTCACAGCAACTTAACAGAGCCCATTCTGTAACTTAACCCAGCAAATTACCTCTTTCCAATCTGCAGGGTATGTGATGCAGAAGGCACAAGAAAATAAGCAGCTCTTGGAGGAGAGGCACTTATCTGATTCATTCCCAGCTCACTAAGTTCATGATGCAATGGAAATGAGTTGTGGGATTCAACACAAGAATACTTAGTACCATACTCAGGTATTCCTCATGGTTATGGCAGCTCTGTGAATGGCATCACAAGACTTCAAAATTTAGATACATTCTTGCTACTACTGTGGGACTAAGGTTACAATTAAATGCTATGATTGGCAAAAGCAAATTCTATCAAGGTACCCTGAAGTATCTCTGTATTTCTATTTGGATCCACCTACAGGGCAAAAAAAGTCTTTTTGGTGGACAGCCAACTTTTGAAGCTCTTCTGAGACGAAGCCAGAGAAAGAATTGGACCTTCCTCCTTCCCTTGCCAGTGGAAGCCAACTTGTGCCACCAATGCCCTCACCTGCCAGGCCTGCACACCAACTGTGCCTTCACTAGCCTGCCCTTTTGGGAGAGTCCCAAACTGGGAGAATGGCACACTCCATGCTCCCTCTGCCTCCCTGTGGAGGATCTGCCTCTGGGACAGGTCTGGGATCTGCCTTCATGACAATTCTTTAGAGCAAAGGCCAAAGCTTACCAAGCCAACAAGAAGCAGGAGACTGTCCAGTCCCCCACAGAGAAGGTCACTCAGGTGATGCACAGCTCTTCATCCTGCAGGGTCTGAGTGCTGCTCTGCTTCCTTGGAGGCAGCCAGCAATAAGGTCAGGTCTTTGCTTTCATCAGGGGAAGGGTAGCAGAGCTGTCTTTGGGCACTGATTCGTCTCAAGGTGGAACCTGAGCAGACAGCAGCATTGTGGATAGTTACAGTGCACAATGAAAACTACAAAAATCCTACCTGAGATTAAGCTGAGGCAAAGGAAGGAGAACCCCTATAATCTGGCCTTTTAAACTTGTAATGATTAATTTCCCTAATAATAATGAGGCAGTGTCCTCTAGTGGTTAAAGCACCAGACATGGAGTTAGGAGCCCCACAAGTCACTCCTTGCTCTGCAGGGAACTTCTGTGGAGCCCTTGGGAACTGATGTCAGGTGAGTTCCATAAAGCCTCTGAGGTGCTCAACACACCTGTGATTCAATTAATGAGCCCTGAGTGCCCAAATATTGTCAGAGATGTGGGTCCCAGCCAACACTTAACAATGCTCTACTTGCAATATCAGGACTGTTAAGGACCTTTTATTTCTTTAAGCAGTCATGAGGACACAAAGACACCCAACACTAGCACAGCTCTTCTATAAGCACAGAACAGGCAAGATAGTGAGAAAGGCATGGACAACCCTTTCCCACATGGGACTACACAGAGAGGCTGCTGGGAGGCCCACAGTGTGGAATATTCTAGTTCCATTTCCCAAATTTCTCATCTAAAAAAAAAATGGACACGAAGCCACTCACTGTGAAAACTCATGAGATCAGCTTGAATCAGTCACACCCTGGAAAAAGAGGGTCTGGGGAACCCAGCACACCATAGGATCAAAAAAACAATGAATACACTGAGATTCCAGGGAACATCAGTGCTCTGTTGCAACATAAAATTACTGTATTATCAACATCTTCAGACTGGAGTGGGAACAAAGGGAGAGGGTATTTTTGTTCTGTATGCAAATCACACCATTCTTTTAGTTGAAAATGAGTCATTAAATAATTTGTTGGACTACCTTTTAACAACTTGGTTGAAATACTGTGCCAAAAGCAAGAAAGACCACTATGATACTTCAACTATGCTGTCAGCCAGTTTTAGCCCAAAGAACAAGTGCACTCCAAATCTTAACTGTGATTAAGTGAAGCTTTCTGTATTTTCATCCAGAGAAATTATATTCCCCAAAAAGGTCAGCTAGATACAGTTCTTAGAAAGATTTAAGGATTAGATACAGCAAGGTGAGCCATTACAATAGAGCACCCAATTAGTTTAGTTGCAACAAGGCAACTTGCTCAGGGATTTTTAAGATCTCCTGTATGTAGTGTTCTGAATCATGCCAAGTACACTTCTGAAAGTACAGCTGACTTCTGCTTTAGTCCATATTTAAATGACTGGATTCTGAACAGATTATACCAGGTGAGGTCATTTTAAAAAATGCAGTAATTCATAGAATTAACTAGATAAATGCTAGTAACTAAATCTCATCCAAAGCACGTAACATACAGTAAACCAGCAGTGTACTACAAAATGCAGCCTGAAACCAGAAGGGATGGAAATTATTTTAATCAGACCTCTCTGTTAACAGAATGCCATTCAGCACATATAATAAATACTCTCAGCTCATTGCAAAGTTGGTGGATTTCCAAGCAATGATGATTGTGATACACGGAGACATGTTTCTAAGGAACTTGATGAAATGCTACAGTTGAGAGAATATTTTTTGACCTAGTGGGAGTCCTGGAATTTCTCAGAGCATTGCATATTTCTATCTACATTGCAGCCAAAACCAGCAGGCCAGCCTTCAACATTAAATGTTTCTCCAGAGCACTTACAGCCTCTACAATGGAGACAGAAAGCCTAATCACATTTTAATTGAGCCAAATCAGACATCCAAATTCAACATACATTCAAGAGAGATTTCCTCAAGTTAAAATATAAAACCACTGGGCCCTTCTGCAATAAGCAAGTAACTTAGAAAAGATAGACCAGAGGATTTAAATCTGACCATGTGCACAGAGGAATACACATCTTCTAAGAGTGTTACCCTAACGAGGATCATTGGTACTGATGTCTCTTCAAGGCACTGGATTTTCCTAACCTCCTACCAAACCAGCTGGATTTCCCATCAGCTTATTGTAAATGCTGGTCATCTTTCCCATCACTATGGCTTTGCAGCCCCTTCCCTGTGGAGAGAGGCTGAATAAAGGATGGTGGTGAGTTGCCACAGGGCCACAGAGACCATTGACTGGAAGCCAGCTGGGCCATGCAATTAGGTTACATAATGACTTGGACCAAGAAAGTGCTCAAAAAAAGCTTTACACAGTAGCTCAACACTCATGAAACTGTGTGCTTTTGGTTTTTTTAACTGCAGAGCACTAATTTGTTGTAAATGCAATAAAAGTTTAAATAACTACATTTTAATATTACCCCACTTGTGTCATTTTACCTCCTCAACAGACCTGCAATGTCTCTGTGATGAAGTGGTGCTAATCCAGGACTGCCCACCTCTGGCAGGCTCCATCCTGTCACTCCTGACTGCTCCTGCCAGGCAAAGTACAAAGAGATTTTGACTCTCAACACACCAACCATCCCACCCTGCTGAGGAACAAGGAACACTTCAGTGGGACAGGGGTTTAGTAAATTAGTAATAGTAAATAGTAAATTTGTGGAACTAGTATATTTGTTTCAACATGAGGTAACTGAGTCTCCCAAATTCAAAATCAAACTGTACATTGATTTTGATCCCTTTGTGCACTGCCAGGGACAAATCCCTACAGCACCTCCACGACACAGCAAAATCTCTTCCTGTTTATATCAGTGTTCAGTGCTACACAGAGAACTCAAGGTGGATTTTATAGTAACAGACATACCAGGATGCAGTGCAGGCATTTTCCTGCCACAAGCTAGAAAGGTGTATTATTACACACTGAAGAACATATATTTCAAAAGCCATACCCTGTCAAAAAGCTCAAGTGCAAGAACAGTGATGGGACAGCACTGCCCCCCAGTTATCACCATGACTTGAGGAAACAAGTGCGGTTTCTTCAAAGATTAAATAAGATTTACAATTGGTCTGGCAGTGGAGTGACCACAGACCCAGGTCAGATTCTGATACACACTTCTATTTCTTCTTCTAGGGCTATTATGAAACATTTTTAAAATGAGGGGAACTGGGATCCTCTGCCCATTAACAAATACAACCACATCCCTGCAGACAGCAGGTTGCTTTAAGACACCAAATTTTCCCCTCAGCTGCTTTGACAAAACCTTAGGGGGAATTTATCTCCCTGATCATCATGTGACTATGTTGAAAGGAAATTTATCATTTGGTTGAAGCAAAGCTTTGCTATTTCCTTTATGGAAATGGAAACACTAAATCATACATTTTTCTCACATACCATATTTTGAAAGGTCTGCATTCTTTCATGTTTCAGGCTGAAATGTTCCCACAACTGAAGCTTATTATAAAAGCATTCAACTCTTACAGCACTCCCACCTCCAGTAACCAGTCAACCCAAAACACACCCCAGTTTTACATGTAGCCTCATTCATCCAAAATAAATAGTTTGGTCTGTTCACTGGAGATTCATTACCTTAATGTGCTCATTTTGTTGTTGGCCTTGGCAGAGATGTCCAGGTTTAGAATGAAAGACAGCAAAAATTGACAAACCTTAAATCCCAGTGTTATAGAATTCTATAAGGTAACAGATGGAAAAGATAATTAGCCACAACTCAACCATCACATGCTTAATTAGGTGCCCTTCTCCTATCAGACATTTTCTCAGAGATTTTATCTTCATGACATAATGACTATTGTTTTCCATCACAGGGCTTTGAACAGGAAGTACCAAGCTGAGCTCTTGAAATCTGGTGGAGAAAAACCCCTGTATTTTCCACTACATTCAGTCATCTTGGTGATGAAAAGGCCAGCTCAAGAGTTGCCTTGCCAGCCTCTCTTTGCAAGAGAGAAAGAGTTATAACAAGTTTCTGCTGCCACCAAAATTTGTAAATCATCACATATCCCAGCAGTAATTACCTCCTTAACTTCCATGCAAAATTTAACTAGATTCTTGCTACCTCTACTTACATTCATAAAGAAATACTCCAATAGACTTGTGCATCTTAGTAATCTGCTACACAGCTTTGCACTTAATGAGAAAACAGCCAAAGTAAGTGCAAATAGATGAAATTTCTTTTAACACCGAAATGGTTTGTTTAAATTTGAACATTATATACCTAGGTCAGACCCATTTTCCTCTGGATACACCTCTGGCAAAAAATAAACTTCTAGGATTTGTGGCTTGACTCTCCCTTGACGAGCTATTTATTGATAGGGCAAAACCTCACCAGCTGTCAGACTCTACTCATCAGCCCCTGCAGTTTCTACATTCTGTATTTTTTTGCAATATTCTATATTACTAGTCATTTTCACTCTCTTTATAAATGCTTAAGATTAAATTACATCTTTTGAAAGAATTATGTACAGGTATGTTCAGAAAACATACAGATTATATCTAGTAGAGGAACCCAATTGAAAATAACAAACTGTTAACACACAGGAACTTCCAAACAGAAACATCCACACTCCCATTTATGCATTAAGACATCAAAAATGACTTGACTTTTGAGATCATAGATGCATCCTTCCCTTCCCCACTGAAGAGGAGCTTGAAAACCATCATGAAGAGTGTAAAAGACAAGCAAACCATTTTAACAGGAGCAGGGGAAGTACCATTACAAGAGCAGCATATTTTTTTCAGATCTACAATTTTCTTCTTAATGGAATTCTTCCATATATTCAAAGAACAGAGCCAGCCCTTTGATTTGCAAAATATTTTCCACCCTCTTTTAAGCAGATGAATTGCAAAACTGCTACAGCAAAGGAAGGAAGTAATGAAATACAACCAGAGCCCTAGGATTAGATATACCTGGAGTCCCATTTGCCAAACCCAAGATGCTGCCAACAATGGAAGGGAAGGATTAGAAACAAACAAACAAAAAGAATTAGAATATTTTTAAACATTTGAATGATCAGCTTCAAATCTGGGATCACCTTCACCAGCAGCCAGTCTCTGGGTCTTCCCTACAAGGAGGACTGTATGCTTTCCCCCTCTAGACAGGTTGGGGGCCAGGTCAGGATTTATGGAATTCCGGTGCCAAAATTGGCCCAAATGGGAGAGCAACCAATGCTCCCAAACACAAAGAGTGACCACTGAAAACTCCTTCTGGCCCTCACCCTCCCATGGAACCTTACCCACAGCACCACCAACAATTGGGCTCTGGGTCTGCTTTACCACCTAAAACCTCAAACATTTGTCCCCTTGGTTGCTCTCCCATTCCAGCCAATTTCAGCTCCAAAATTCCAAACTTCCTGACCTGGCTCCCGAACACAAGGAGTGACACTTGGCCTGGGGTGGAAGCATTGCCCACCTCAGAGTGTTTTACTGAGACATGCTGAGAGACTTGATTTCCCCCACTCTGTAAAATTTCAAGGTCTTAGAGCACGCCTGGAAAAAAAAAAAAAAAAAAGAAACAAGAAGCATAACTCGTGTCATCACTGTTGATTTCAACACATCCACAGCATGGTAATTGGTTGAGGTTTTTCCCCTCAGTGCTGAAAACCACATCAAATCTAACCCTCTGAACTGGCCTTGTTGTAGAAATGCACAATAAATCTGGCCCAATTTTGTTTGTACTGACCTTGACAGTTTATATTGTTGACATCTAAGTTGAAATATTCCTGGGCCATACCTGGGGAAGTACTTGTATGTGAAGTAAAGGTTACAGACTGCATTTCTTAACAACCACAATCATCGCTTGCCTCATCCCATCTTTTTTCTTTTTTTTTTTAAATAAAGTTTACCTTAACAACACCTCACTCAGATGGTAGCTTACCATACTATTTGTTTTACATGGCACTAGGTAGAGCCTAGGTAAGGATTGGTCATCTCTATGGAAAAGGTGTAGTCTTGGGTTTTACCTGGACCTTGAAAATGTGTCATTTAAATTTCCTCAAAATATTTGCCTAAAGAGCATGAAATGGAGACAGCACACAATTCTCTAGTTGTGAACAACACAAAAATGGCCACGCTGCAACACAAGAATGTCTGATTTTCATTGCAGCATTTGGGAAAATCAGCCTTCCGTTTTTAATGAGGAAGAATATAAAAAAACAGATGGCAATTGTTTTGAATGCAGTTTATTGCATTCTTCATTTGGTGACTCAGCTTTATTTCCCAAGCTGTGTAGACCCATTACATCAAGAGCCTCAGGTATTCAAAAATAAGATAGAATTACTGCAACTACACATGAAGAACAGATTTCTTACAGCTTGTTAACTTTCAGACATAAGTACTTACTTTTCTGGGGTCAAAATGAGGTAAACTTTTTTGGATTCTTAGTATTGTTCTCAGGAAAATGCAGTCAGCCCTAAACAGCCAGCTCTGCAGTTCATCAGTGCTGCAGCTGCCACACTTTGCACAACCCTGTAATTCAATCAGTGTGCTGGCATGGAAGGCTCCACAGTTGTACTGCAGCCCTCACCTTTCACATTCCTGCCTTGTGGCTGCTATCAGTCTGTGAAAACAACATTTTTGTGAGCAGACAGGATGAACAACAATTTGCACATATTAAGCAAGCAGCACCAAAATGAAAAGGCCAACAGGATTATTTGTGCTACAACTTCCCCTATAAACCAAGAATCTCTATGAAATGAGGCTACCCAGCCCTTCTTTTTGCAAGTCCAATAAAACACCTTAATTGCTAGTTCAGTCAGTTCACTACTTCTTAAAGTACTGTTACTGCTTGAACAGTTGTTAATAACCATCATTAGTTTCATACTGCAGTGTACTCAATTTTCCATTTCCACTAACATATGAGATTCCAACCTCACTACACTCAACATTATTCAATGAGCTGTAGCATTTGCTACACTGCTTGCTGGGTTGTAAGAAAATGTCTAGAAATACTGTATAAAACCAGATTAATTCACAATTATGTGGTAAGGTGGTCTGAGGTAGCAGTACAGCAGAAGACTCATCTTTAGGGCTGCTACTCCATTCTGGCAGCTATTAAAAGTATCACAGAACTCAAATTCCATGGCACAAATGGATACAGAGGAACACTGGACCATACCAAATAGCCTGCTTTTGTGACTATTTCCCAAAGCTTCTTTGCATAGAGAGTAGAGATGTGGGCCTTACATTGTTTGCCATGTCAAACTCAGCAGAAGTTATTTCCTGCTCCAGCACTTTAGATGTCATCCTGTAACTTCATTAATGATCAACTGCTCCTTGTGGAGCCCCACACACATCCTCTACACCTACACACAGCAAGCTCTAATTGCTACTGACACACAACTACTGGGAGCAAACAGGGAGTCTGGGAAGAGTTTACAAAGAGCAGTAAATCAAGTTTCCCTTTTCATCCTTAGCAAACCATGCATTCAGAAAAATATCAGCTTTAAAGAAGTTTTATTTTCTCATTTTAAAGAAGTTTTATTTCAGGTTTTTTTTACCCCCACAGCATCTCTTTCTTTGAACAGTTTCTTCCTAGTTAACTAGGACAAAAATACAGTTCAGATTTTTATTAATCAAATGAAACCAGAGCCTTTAATAACTTCCTGGATTTTTATGATAGAGGGAAAACTATCCCTAGCAGCAGATGTGGCTGATGAAGCACCGTGAGTTACACAAAGTTGTCCTCATAGCTGCAGTTAGATACAGTTTTCAGATTAATTTAACAGCGTATGTTTTTGTATCCAACCACAACAAACAGTGTGAAATCTTGATGGACCGTGGAAAAGCTCTATCACTCACTGGTTTTGTTTCAAAATCCTGTTCCCTAAAGAATAAATGAATGCAGGCTAGAGAAAATACAAAAGGCTTATCTTGCCTTTTAAGGTAGGCACTGCCCTGTGTACTCACTTTTCTGTCATGCTATAGTTTTCACTGTTAATTGTAAAGCTTGTGCTTAATTAAGGATTGAGTAAAAAAATCCACCAAATCAGTGAAAGAGCTCATACTGAAGCACTCCAAGTGATTCCACCTTGCTAATAGGACTAAAAATGTAACTCTGAAGTGGGATTCTAAAAACTTTCTAATAATATCAACAGTAAAAAGAAGAAATAACAAGGGAAGTTGGCTTGAAGTACATTAGTTGGTTCTATTATTATTTAGTTGAGTTACAGTGCAGAATTATCTTACAGCTTGATGTATTTAAAAATCAGAATAAAAAAGACACAATGGAATTGGAGGGAATCACCTGGGAAGAAACTCCAGGGTGATTTGGGGGAAAAAGGGGGAAAAAGGGGGAAAAAGGGGGAAAAAGGGGGAAAAAGGGGGAAAAAGGGGGAAAAAGGGGGAAAAAGGGGGAAAAAGGGGGAAAAAGGGGGAAAAAGGGGGAAAAAGGGGAAAGGAAAAGAAATGAAAGAAAGAGAAAGAAAAAGAAAAAGAAAGAAGGAGAAAGTCTGGTCTTATAATTTCATCACAGGATATTTCTTCAAGCTGTGAGTGTATCTTATTTCTTTTTGTAGAATTTTGTTCTCTGATCTGAGCATGGTACCAATAGCTTTAAGTGTACTATCTAACTGCATACATAAGTGAAAAATCCTTGAAGTGTTTTCTCTTAGATCCTGCTGCCCAGAAGTTTGGGGGATTTTTTTGTTGTTGTTGTTTTGTTTTGTTCTTATTTAATTAACAAAAGGTCACTTCGAGAAACAGTAGCCAAGGTAATGATAATTTATCTCAGAATAAATTTCAGAGACAGCATACCATGACTGATTTCATAAATATTTCTTTTTGCAACCTGCAATAGTCTAAGCACTTCTTTTACTGGTATTTTAGGAAACTCTAATAAACTCAATGAAAAGGTATGGATGGCACATTGTACAATCTCACAGGGGTACAGAGAACAGGCACAAGATATTCCTGAGATCAGAACTGGGTGCCTGGTGTTCAGAGAGGTTACTAAGCAGCCTTTTGCAGCCTAGCAGAGTTCCCACCTTGGTCCCCCTGAGCCATAGCCTGTGCTCCAGCTCTCTGTTGGACTGGAGCTGAGCTGTAACCATTGGTTATGGCCAATTTAAAAACTCTTCTTATAGAATCTGTATGAATCAACACTTTTTTAAAAAAAAATGTCACCATGTTCAAACAATTACATTTTACCTGTTCTGGAAAACTAAACAAATAGGAATTAGAATCTTTTGAAGCACTTACCTGCTTCAGAACTTCACCCTCTTGTTAACACTACAGAGAAAGAAGCAGGGCTGCATCTAATGGTGCCATTACTTGCCCTGCTAAGCCAGAAGAGTGCTATCATGAAACAGAATGATTACAGTACTTGCATCCTGTCCCCTGCAGTTATGCCTTTTCCCTTCTGCTTTCCATTAGTCTGCACTTCCATGATTATCACAGGATGCAGTCTTGGCAAAGACTAACTCATCTAATTTGCAATAGTACTCCAAGACAATCACAGTATCTTGACATTATGAATATAAGACAAACCAGTCTTTGGATATCCCACACAATTCCCCCTCCTGACCCCCATCTCCTTCTGATATTTGTCAACTTGTTGTGATTTGTAAAGGACTGGAATTAAAATCTGATTCTCTTTTCATTCCTGAACAAGCTATTATGAATTACTTCTACTCAGGCAGCAATCAAACCTCTCTTCCTGATCTGGGACCCTACTGAGCTGTTTACCCTAAAACACAAACAATTGCCATCAACAGAGGTTACTGGGTATACCTGCCACATACTCAGATCCTCAGGTCCTGCCTTGACACATCCATTTCCAAAAACTTTACTCCAAACAAGAGCCAGGCTCCCATAGCTGCAGACCAAAGCAAATTAAGTCCAAATTCCTCTAAACCCTTATGCTGAGAAGTTTTTCAGTAGCTGGAGGCCTCTATAAAGTGAAAATAAGCCAGAGTGAAGCTCTACTGCAGCTAGAGAACAATTCCCACACAGAGCAGTTCCTGGTCACCAGCACAAAAAAGCCCATGATCTATGTGACACTTCTGGTGGGTGGTTGTCACGGGGAAAATGAACAAAGAATGAAAAGAGATAGAAGGTAGTACAATATGTGAAAGAAACAAATAAATATGCTGATACCTGCATACGCCAGGAAAGATTCTACGTGGTCCTTACAAAGAGCAGAGAGGTTCTTGCTGGCTGCACCTCCCATGTCACACGCAGGGAAAGCAGAGAGCAGGGTGCAGCTTCTTGTTTAGAAAATTTTCACTTTCCTTGTGTCATCTGTGCTACAGACCTATATGGACCTTAAGTTTACTTTCTCTCTTTAGTACCTTTAGCAAATACTAAGGCAAAAAAAAAAAAAAAAAATCAAAACAAACCCAGAACAAATGAGAAGCTTTTGGCTAGCAAGATTAATTACAATCTTTCTTAGGTGTCATGAGAGAAAAAAAGGAAACATCTCTTTGGTCTTACAAACTATGAGAATCTACTATAACTCTATTAAGGACTTAATTTACTAAATTTAATTAAATTTAGCTTTTAAATTTAGTTATTATTTTTAAATTAGTTTTTAAAATTTATTTAATTTACTTAATTTAAATCTACTAAATATAAGATTCTCTAAAGAAAAGATGCACTACTTCAGCTTGGCCTTGAAAACATGCATTTCTAGAATAAAGATAACCACTTACAGGAAAGCTCAAAGGATGTCTGCTCTAAACTGCAAAATAACATGATTTTGGATCTTACCAGTGAAATGTACTCCTAGCCTTATATCTGAAAAGAAATATAGTTCTTCTTTCAAAGTTGAGAAGCAGTTGAAATGATTTCTAGAAGTGTGGCATGGCTCCACAGACCACTGCACTATAACTACAATATTGCAAGACTGGTAATTTCATTAACAGTCTATTCACAATTTTTGTACTTAATTCACCTCCAACCAGAGATAACACCATGTAAGCTGTAATGAGGGAGATCAGAATCCATCAGGCTGGTAAGTCAGAACCACAGCCCCACCACAATGCTTTCCTATACCTATTCAACCTCTTCAAACAAAATGGACATTTTTGCCTTACCCCAATATTCTGAATATAGTTGCAGGAAGTCAGTGCTGTGTGCAGCATTCTTGCACACTCAAAATGCTGTAGGAAAGCAGAGTAGGAGTTATTTGCTTTGTCCTCAGGATCATCTACAGGTTGGTACTGTCCTGGCATAGAGTCAGGCCCTGAACAGCACAAACCTCCTGCTCTCACCGCTATGGCAGGCCCAGGAGAAAAATCAAATCCAGTAAGAGAAACTATTTCTTCCTGCAATTTGTTAAAACACCACCTTTTTTTAGAAAGCATTAATTCTATTGACCTCTAGTAAAAAGTGTCTGGATGTAGCAAAATGACCTGCAAAAAGGCTAATATAAGGAAGGCAAAATTAAATGAGCTCTAATCAAAAATTACTTAAAGTGTCAGGATCAAGGAAACACTAAAAACCTGAAACTCACACTTATTTAAAGTGTAAGCTAAGGGATGGCACATACTGGACAATTTGCAAGCTTGCCTCTAGAATGGCTGGGGAATACACAACACAAGCCAAATTCAAGGCAAGTTCAGGACAGAGCATCACTTGGCATTTAGACCCTTTTTTAATGCTTTGGATATGGCTCTGTATTTCTGAGTCAGCCAGGGGATATAAGCAAGATCATCTTCCATCAAAGATAGCAAGTGAGCTTTTTCACCAAGGGATTGCAATTTTCTTGAAAGAAGAATGTTTTCAGTTATTCAGTTCAAAAACTGGCATAGTACACAGCACCAAGATCCTCAAGCCTGCAGCTTTCTGAACTCCACAAGCTCCTTTAGCTCCTGGCAGCACAGTGTGAGCAAAGTCCAGATCCAAGATTCCTGACTTCATAACCTGGATTTGTCAGTGTTCTCCAAAAAGTGGCTCTGTTGAATGCAGGATACAATAGTATAATCTGTAAAGTACAAGAAATACCTGAGTGTCACTTCACAGACCACAAAAACCACGCGTGGCCAGCACTGAAGAGAATTATGTGCCTTGTTCTATGTGCAAGAGGAGGCAGAAACACTGCTGAACAGCTGCACTCTGGCAGCAGGACCAGAAGGTACCAGGGAATGCTTTAAGGGTCATTGGGTTCCTAAAGGTGTGAGGAGCAGCATGGAGTAGAGAAACTGAGAGCACAAACATTTATTGTTCACCAAACAAGCACTACCTGGTCCCCCCCCAATAAGCTGTCTACAGCATTTCTCAAATTCTTCCTGGTATTCATGAGACAATGTAGGGTGTTTAAAAAAAAAACCATCAAAGTCAAACAAAAACCCCACCATACCTTGAGTTTGAAAGAGACTGATGTTACCATGTAAAGCTAAAATTTAGTGTA
This sequence comes from Calypte anna, assembly GCF_003957555.1. NCBI lineage: Eukaryota > Metazoa > Chordata > Aves > Apodiformes > Trochilidae > Calypte > Calypte anna. Next base: position 3,763,256 of record NC_044258.1, on the reverse strand, counting down.
AGACCATGACCACAACACTCAGTGTTTTCAGTGCTGAGTTCTGTACTGTGTATCAACTGCCAGAGGCAAGAGGGGCTGGAGTTGACTGGTCCAACTGTCAAATCAAACAGAAAAACTGAAGAGTTAGTGTTTTCAGCTTTAAAATGTATTTCACATATGGATGACTAACAAGACACACATGTACACTAACAATAAGCTACTGAACATGCCTCACTATTGTTTTACTTGAGTAATATGAGGGAAAAATAATGTCTTTCATAACAAAAGACCTGCTTGGTCTTAATCTTTAAGACATTTTTTTAGGTTGTAAGTTAGGGCACCAGTCCTGACACATTTCTTCCTATTAGGGGACGGCTTTATAGCTGCAACTGCAATTAAAAATAGCCAAAAGCCCCACATTTTTTCCCCCTAAAATTTATGACTACTTGGCATCCTCCTAGCAAACTTACACAGGTGTTTGTATGCTGCAAAATTTCTAGTCACAGCTAAAAATTAAGTTAGTGGTAGGTGAAGGGGAAGTTTCCATGATGAAATTTTCATCAAACCTTTCTTAATGATGGCACTAGTTTTACTTCCACCTCTTGAAAAAACAGAACAAATTCACTGGTTCTAAGAACCAAGGCAAATACTATACAAAAATTAGTATGAAGCAGGAGCTGTTCTGCTAATTCTAACTTATTAGTTAGAATTAGATTAGTTTACAGCTTGATAACTGTAATGATAAAATACTTAAAATGGGAGATACAATATAGGTAGTAGAATGCAACTTGAAATTAAAAAGTGACTTTCACCCCCTTACAATGACATCTTTGAAACCATTTGGCTACAAAACTTCCCAGATCAGTTCAAGTGCACACATTCAGTCTCAGAGAATTCACCCACTGTTGACAAACCATATGACTCACTGCAGTTCCAGTTAAATTTTAAGTATGAAAAACACATCTTGTCCTTTCAGTAAAACCTTCTGTTCAAAAACATTGACTGTCAAGATACATGTGAAGTGAAAAGCCAGTCAGCATTGTTCAACATAATTTTAATCTTCACTGAGGGAAAATAACAAACATGTTAACACAAACAGAAAATGTTTTGGAAGAGACCATATGGTACTATGACAGGGGTTGAGTTTATAGAAATATCATTTATAGTTTTATAAAAATTACATGAAAGAATAACATCTCAGTAACATCAGACAGCATAGAAAAAATAAATCTCAACATTAGTTGTACTCTGATGGTCCTTCTAGTAAGAAATTTAAAAGTGCTTTTTAGTAACAGTGTTGCAACTCAAGATTAGTGCAATGTGTCAAATCTGGTTGGAAGCAGATATTTATCGCAAATGTGCAAGTTCTTACAATTAGCAAATCCCATCAATCTAAATATTAACACTAAGTGAGGTAAGTATTCTGACTGGAATTAAACATTCCTTAAATAGCTTACACACCAGTTCTACTACATGGAACACACCAGTGTTCCTTCACAGAAAGGCTCAGACTTAACCATGGCATGAAACTTGTACTATCAGTGAAAACATCAAAGTTAAAAAAGCTCATGCAAAACATACAGTGTAATACATCTGTGACCCCCTACTACTATAAGCAGTACCTATTGCAAAAGACACCAACTTAAACAAAACCAAACTTCACAGTTAGTGCACCAAATTTGCTTTTGAATACACGTTTTCATTCCCAAATTTTCCTGGAAGCTCCCATATAAGTTTTACACATTAACTTAATGTAGAAATTTTACTCTGTTTTTAACTGTATGAACAATTAGGTTACAGACTCTGACTGTACAGTTACCCTTCAAGCAAGTGAAACACACAGCACTAATTGGAAATAAAATTTTTAAAAAATTTAAAAATCAAAATCTACTCTTTACTGCTTTATACATGACAACCTGGCAATAATGAAAGATACCTTTTGTTTTTATGTAATATTTTCTGCAAAAATTCTCAGAACTCTAAAATTGGTTTTAATGTTATTGTAGTTTCTGTACTCTGACTTATGAGGCACAGTAACTACAGCCTTTTATGTGCAGGCCTCATTTTGAGAGGAAAATCAGACTGTTAATCCTCATCTCTTATGGTTTGTTTGCATGTGAAGTCAAAGGCATTTCATATTCTATTTCTCAAGGTGTTTATAAGTAGGATTTTAGTCACCATCAACCACAGGAATAATAGTTAATGAGTCTTCATTCTAACAGACTATGGCTTAAAAGCCTACCAACTGAACTGTTTTTAATAGTATTGCACATAACTTTAGTATTAAGCTGACAGGTGAAGCCTGTGCAGAACTTGTTTTTAATAAAATTTCAATAAAAAAGCAATAAATAAAACACAGGATCTAAAAAAGGAAAAGCCTACAATAGATTTAGTGCACATTTCTCCCACCACTGTCCAAACTGCATCATCTGAAATAGGCCTGGGATGGTCTTTGGATACCAACTGCATAGTTCATTACACATAATACACCACCCATGACAATAAGAGAAGCAATTATAGCTTTCTACAGTAATATAAACTGAAAGGCAGTACCCTTGAGCACGTCTCAATTAGCTTAAAAGGATTTGTTGCCTTTGCTCAAGATAGTTTCAGTAGACACAGTTATTCTGTAACAACATATAATCTCTACTGTGTTACTTTACAGATGAGTCTTTTTTAAAATATTCTGTATTAACCCTGGTAACACGGAGATCTTCCTGCTCCCAAACCAGGAAGCTGTTTCCTCAAGTCAGTAACTTGTCATTGCAGTGACAAGTTGCATAAGTCTTTAGCAGAGTCTCTAATCATCTGTTCTACCTTGGGATTTCCAGCTCCACAGGTTGCCTGCTCCTTGTCAATGAGCCCCAGGCTGTGCAAATTGAGGATGGAGTCAGCAATAATCCGTGCTGTCCTCTTCTGGTAGCCTCCAGATGTCACCATCAGGATTGGGATTCTGCGGCTTCTGGCAGCCTTGAACACAACTTCATCCCTCTTCACAATTCCCTGCAGGTTTACAACAGTTACCCCAAAAGTGGTATTAATATAGCTTAGTTCTAGCCTATGGTTAATGTGTTTGAAGTGTTGGATGCTTTATCGGGAATCAGGCTTTTCATTTTACAACAGGAATAAAAAAAAAGAACTTAAAAGTCCTGCTAGCATTATTGTTAAAAAAAAGAAAAAGAAAAATAGCAAAAAATCCTTGACTTGATTTTAGAGGACACAGCGTAAAAGTCTGCAATCAAACTAAAATGATGTATGGCTGAAGGGGAAGCTGCAGAAAATAAGTAATGGCAAATCTATAAAAAGGAAAATAAATTATAAATAATTTCTTACTAATAGAACAAGGATATGAAAGTAAAAAAATGATAGTGCTGACCAAGAGGTGCAGTACTGTCACTGAACACTGTCACTGAGTGACAGCAGAAGTTGGACAACAGAAGAATTCAAGTCTCTATTTTCAAATAAGTACATGTGGGAGAAAGGAGATAATGCAGAAATAAATGAGAATAGAATTAAAATCTACTTTTGTGGGAAAAGCAAAAGCAGAGTTCCAGAGGTATGTAGGAGGCATAAATAATCCATTATGAGTCCTCAAAAAATAAAATCCAATAAAAAACCCCAACACTAACAACATAATAGTTAACAGCTTACAAAAGACAGCTCACAATTTAAGTAACTGCAAGAGCTGGAGAAGGGAAAAGGGATTAAAATGCAACCAAGTACAAAAATTTATTAAGCAGCAGCAAAACCATCACAACAAAACAAATATGCACTACTCAGATTGGTTAGAGGGAGACTAAATACAAAAATAATACCATGCCATCAGAAAAGTCAGACCACAAATAAATGGTAAAGGGAAAGAACAAAATCTAAATGCAGCTGAATAAATATTTTGTAAAATAATGCAACAGTAAATAGCTAATGTATAGTTTGACACAGCTCTCTAAAAGAACAATGGGAATAAGGAACAATAACTGAAAAATAAGGCAAGGGAAACTTAAGAATTATATTAGGAACAGACCCTTAGTGGAAATAACAGGATCACAGAATGAGCTGTACATCCCTTGGGAACCACAGTTCCCAGTTGGATGCAGCAAACATTCTACCACCCAAGAACTGGAAGCAGTCCCCATGCTCATAGCAGCCCAACTGCCTCATCCCTGCTCCAGCACCTCTAGTGGTTCAGCCTGGAAGAACTAAAGAGGAAAAACCAAGGGCTTGTGCCAGCATTTGTGTGTTACCAAGGAAGAAAACTCAGATGAAAATAACAGCCTGATACAACAGTCCCCACCTACACACACAGGTGAGAGGGACTTCTCTGCTACATCCTGAGTATTCTGGCTGTACCCTCAAGCACTAAGAAACCATCACTTAGGGCACTCAGAGAAGGCCTAACTTTGAGTAGAATTTTAAAGATTTTAAAACATGAATGAAGGATTGAAGATTGGATTAATGAACCTTGAAGAGGTTAATTATCCAGGCTCAGTGCCTTCAGTTTCAGTCTGCTCAGTAGCCTGGGATTTTATGCTTGGTTAAACACGCCATTCAGATCAGAGAGACAAGAAATGCTGCAGAAAAAAAATGCAGGAGCTCCAGAAACCTGTTCTCCATCAGGCACCTGAGCACTGGTTGCACAGAGAAATGGCACTCTCTGCTTTTCATCTCTACCTGTGAGCAGAAGAATCATTTCACCTCTCTATTTTACCTCTCTTTCCCCCACTTTGTGTCTCTTTGCCTATACAGCACCCAACAGGGTATTGCAACTAATTTTCCTTGCCAGTTAACACTGCTTCTCTAACGGCAGAAAACATTTTGAAAGGAGACATCTTAAAGTATTCCGCATCTGCCACTAGCTTCTATTTCTCTTGGTGGTGGCTGCTTTTCCCTAAATGAGATCTCACACTTCAGAGCATATCCTCTCCAAAGCCAAATCCAAACTAGTCCAAGCCCTTCAGCTCTTCCTGTCTCCACAGAGGCTTTTCCACAGCCAAGGAAACAAAATCTGGAGATTCAAAGGAGCTCCTGAGCCATGACACCTTGAGTCTGTCAGGGAATTTTCAGACAGTCAGCAGCAAAAAGGGGACTCAGAGACAGTAAGAATGAGGAAATACATAAGAGAGCCAACAAAACCCAGCAAGGAACTACAGCGCTGTGTAAGAGGAGGCATCTGTGATCTAAAATACCACTACACAGAATTAAACCTGAACAGACTGAGTGATGGGTCATCTAGAAGGGAAACCAAGAGCTTACAAATCAAGAAAGTATTTTTTCTAATTGAACTGGTGGACACTCAGAGAGAACCAAATGTGAAAACAGGAGAGACAGAACCAAGGAACTATTAGAGAAGGAACCATTACCAGAGGAAAAACCAGATCTGTAAATTTTTCCTTATTTTGAGAAAGTGGGAGGTGAAGACTTCCATGAAGCTATACAGCTATATCAAAATTTAAAGCTGGCGCTAAACTAGGGAGAGAAGATAACCTGAACTGAAAAAGGGTAATGGTATTTGCAGAGAAGAGAATGTAAAGGGAAAATCCATTCATTTGCTAAGAATACAGAGCCAGACTGCACAAAATTGCTAGAACTGGAAGAGAAGATCAGTTTTAAACAGCTGGGAGTGCTACAGAGGAAATTAAGTATAAGATACATACTGGGAGCAGGTGACAAAAGAAATATATAACCAAATAGGTTGTGAGGGTAAAAGAAGCAAAGAAAGAATGAACCAAACAGGGAAAATAGGAGTCAGGTGAAGTGTGAAAATACACACCTCTGTGTCACCTCTGTTTGGATGCTCAAAATCTGTGTCATTTCACAAGAAGATGAATGATACTGGAACAGGCACCCAAAACCCAAAAATATTTATAGAGTCAAGAAGAGAAAAAATTAAAAAAAATAGATGGTGAGAGAGAAAGGGAGCTGCATGTAATAGGAAAGTGCTCTGCTTCAGTGGAAAGCATTCACCTTCTATTCACCTAACAAACTGCCACATTGAGCAGTGCAAGTCTGTAGGTATTTTGGTATCATACAAACCTGAGGAGAAATAGCAAGTCCTCCCAATGGATCACCATCCAGAATATCTGTCCCAGCATTATAAACAATGATGTCAGGTTTTAACTCATTTAATGCTCCTTCCACCTGAGTATGAACCTTCTGAAGATATTCTGTGTCCTCTGTACCCCACTCTAATTCCACCTTGCGTTTTATGGCACCTAAAAAGAGAAAATGTTTCAATGGTACTGAATAAAGAAAGCATTGCTTTAAAAGAAAATGCAGGACTTAGGTAAGCAAGAGAAAGAGATAACATTTCTGAAAATGTTGTAAATGTGCTACATTTTCACAGATCCTTGAATTAAAGAAAATTATTCAACTACTTGCTTTCTCAGCAAACATAAGCAAAATGACCTTGGAAAAAATTCCATCAAAGAGAGAAAACTGGATGCAGGGCTGGGAAGTGGGGGAATAAAATGAGCAGAAAATGTTACTGAAAAGCAGCTGATCTACATACATATCTATTTATCAACTGAAGAAATCAAAGAAAATTATTAACTTTAAAGTAACTTAATAAAGCATAAGGAGAAGAAAACACTGAATTTCTATTGCAGAGAAACACTTTGGGGAAAAAAAACAAAAAACCAAGATAAATATCATTGAGACAGACTATTAAGATGTTTTATTTTTATCACTGTGCTCCAAACTTAACAGCAAGGGATCATGAATTTATGTGAACTGCTTTATGAATGTATAACAAGATTCAGCTTTGCCCCAAGCATTTTCAATGTAATGTTCTTACCCTGTAATCCAACCAGAAGAACAAATATCTATTCTTAATTTAAATCAAATTATTTCTAATGCTTGTAATAAAGCATTAGAAGTAGAAAAGGAAGATTGAGAAGACAGAGGGAAGAAAGCCAAGGTTATGCAGCTTAGCTTTGGGTGCTTTTGCACAGGTATGTCTAACTCTAAACCTGAATTATTAAAATCAGTGTCAGAGGTTGTTGCTAGGTATGACTTCTACCTCACCATACCCTAGGTCTTCAATGACTTGGAGGCTTAAATCTCAAGTGTGGATTCAGCACCCACCACGTGTGCATGAGTGCATTCAACACAAGACAATACTTAGATGGACACTTTTTTTCTGCCTTCATCCTTGCTCAACATTAGTGTTCTTTTTCTTTCCCCCATTTTATTGCATGAATACTTGCAAAGATATCTGCTTATTATATCTTTCTGGAATTCTTTTATCGTTATATAAATGTTCATGTAGGTCTGCACAGCTGTGGTCTTCTGAACACCACTCAGAGCCCCTTCAGGGTAAAGAATCTGCTAGCTGGAGAGAACTTTAGGGAGGGAGGTAAACACAACAGCATGGGGAACAAATAAGTATTCTTCTGATGAAGCCATAAAAAAAGTCAAGATGATCATGAATAAAACTCCATGCCTCTGCAGGTCTTTTGTCTTCAACTCTAAAAAAAACAGAGTTGCAGCTGGTAGTAACGGTGCAGGGACACACCTGATGATGGCCTTTTGTCTGTCTCTTGCTAATGAGTGAACATACCTCTCCAGCTTTTAAAACAGACAAGATGACACTCAGACCAACAGCAAAACATATTTTTATAAGGCCTGAACTTTGAGTTTCAGCTGTCAGCTTCTCATGCTTACCCTTCAGGAACTAGTTCTTTTACCCATCCATCTTGTACTTTCCCTTCCTAAGCTTCTGTGTAATTCCAAACTGCTTCCCCCCAGGAACTCAATGTGCTTGTGGCTAAGTACTAGCTAAAGTTAGCAAAGTCTGTCTTTTTTTTTTTTTTTCCTGATGAAGGGCAAAAAAATGTACAGAAGAGACTCCTGTAATGAAGCATGGACAAAATGAGTAAGACGTCCAGGGAAACAGTGATCAGTTAGAATTTACTCTAAAGATTCAAACTATCAGGTTCAAGCTTTTACCTCCCTTCAAAAAGATGTCCCCTCTGATCTCCTCTTTGTCTGGTCCCCTAGCACTACAAAGTAGAAAGAATTTAGTCACTGAAGTCCTGCTTAGACACCCTTAGGAAAATTACATCTTCACATGCCTTTGGTCATGGCTTTCTGCACCTTCTGCTTCACCTGTAGCAAGGGAAGAGCAGTACTCCCAGCTTCCCAGGAGAGGGGAGAGGTCACTATTTCATATTTGCTAAAAAGGGCTTACTCTGCTTTGGTCTTAATTCATCTGTTCAAAAAGTTATTTGATATACAAATAAAGGGATATTTATCTTAGGAAAAAAAATAAACTCCTTCATTTTCTTACAATTCTTCTGCTTTCAGACATACCCTGCTTTAAATGCTCCATTTTCTAGCTTAATACTATGACATACATACACTATGACTTTCAAAATCTTTCCTACATAAACAGAAGTACAAAGAACCTAATTCTTGCCAAGAATCCAAAATAAGTAGGCTTTTCAAAATGACAGCACCAGTGAAGGAATTCAACAGCAAAACATCTTCCCCATCATTCAGTTAATAAATTAAGCCCATAATAAATGACAGTGTAACAGAATCAAAGATCAAATAAGCTTTGGGCTTTTGCATTCCAATTCAACCATTTTCAAAAGCCCATTAATTAATTGTGACAGGTCACCAGACAATAGGCACAGCAGGGAAAAACAAACAACAAGAACAAAAAACCCAGCCACCAGACATTTGTATGACTTGTTACACATCTTGTTTTCCAGAGGCTTACCAAACAAGTTTTATTGGAAAGATAACACGTAGGTATGTTATAAAGTATAACTTTCAAAATAGCATGTTTTTCTACATGGTATTGTCTTAGTCAATTATTTTATAAATTTAGTATAAGGGAAAGATTAAATTCTAACAGTTAACTTCAAATTAAAAGGGTTATTTAACTCACTGCTCTAAGAATGGCATGAGCTTCTGAATGGGCTGCTGACAAAGGCCACCTAATACCACACCCTGCATTCCAGATTCATTCCAAAAGTGAGGGAAAACACTACAGTATTAGCATTATTATAACATATTACTGTGATCATTGAAACTTGTATGTTCAGTGTGAAATTAAAAAAAAATAGCTAGTTAACATTGTTGCAAGGAAAGTTAGTAGTAAATGAAGTTATTCAGCAACATAGTAGGTCTTTTATATTTTGGAATATGAATTTCAATGATACATACGTTTAGCAAACCCATCCCCTGGGTAAATGTATCTGTTGTATGCATCCATAATATACACCCGCTGGTCATCCATAAAGTCCCTCTCATGGCCATTTCCCTGAAAGAAATTTACAGTTAGCTACTCCTAGCACACTGACATAGAACTAAACAATCTGCAAGATCTAAAACAGTTAAGACTAAAAAGACCCAATATTTAAAATTCCTGTGTCGTTCTCTTATTTATAGTCCTGAAGGTTATTTTTGAGGTGTAGAGCTTTGAGGGCTTTGACAGGACCAGTCTGAAGACTGCAGGTATTATCAAAATCAACATCTTTATATCTCTGGGAAGGTAATTATCACACTTCTCATTGTCCATCTAAGAAAAATAAATGAAAACTAGAAGCTAATTGTTTAATGACAAAGAGCGACCATCAGGACCAAATATCTCATCTTCCATTTGTGTAAAAAAAGTCACTTTCAACTGCTGCAGGAATACTCATGGTTTTACACAAGGATTAATAAATATACAGCAGATTATAGCTCCTCTAATAATTCAAATCTCGGTGAATTAAGTAATCCCTGGAAAGTTCACAAAGACTAAAGACCCAAAAATTTAACACCAGAGATTTCTTACAAAAAATTTATATATTTATATATTCAACCCAATATTGGGTGTAAAAACTGATGATCAAGAGAAAACTCAGATTCTGAATATTTTACTCTCCTCCATCTCTGAATTTAATGGTTTCCTTTTCACTCTCATTTAGACTCTGTTCTACTAGTATAAGAATTATCTTTTCATATCAATCACTAAGATTATCCTGTTGAAATCAGTGTATCATTCAAGAACCCTGACCATATTTTCCCAGAATTTAATTTCAACTACAGAAACAGGCTTTCCCTGTTGGGGATGGGTAACTTAATTAAGATGTTAAGTTAAGATGGGTAACTTAATTACAGAAGATGTAATTTACATCCCTGGACAGCTAAGCTGTTTCTTCTCCAATTTCTACTAGAAACAAACAAATAGAAAAACCAAAAAAGAATCACTGGGCTAAAGCTAGTCAGTGTGGGTGAAAAAGGGAATGGGAATCATGAGACTTGCATTTCTTTATGCTAAACTACAGCAATTCCTACTTTTTCAGAACTTTTCATCCATAGATAAACAGTTCCTGATCAGAAATATAAGAATCTGAGCCTCTGGGTGAGCTACTTTGAGGTGAAACTCCCCAATGCACCAAGAACTGGAACTCTTACAAGATGAGACTATCTGCTGACTTAAAAAGGATCTACTGAGCTACTACTTCAGACCACTCTCATTCCCCAAAGAAAGGAAACAAAAGCGTGACTTAGTGTGCAGAGTGAGATTACCAGCATGATACCTGAAAATAAAAATACATTCCAAGAAGTTTTTGGCAATCAAAACAAAAAACACCCCTAAAAAGCACACACACAAAACCCCCACGCCCTAACAGAGACGGTTCAAGAGAATCATGAAAACAAAACATTTTTCCATTGCATAATCTGTATCCTTATTTCATGGTAATTTTTTGATGTCTAACTTGCAGATAAGAAAAATTATAGAAGATGGAAGACTGGCAGCCATTAGGCTTCCTCGTTGCCATGAGGCTACTTAAAAAGGGTCTATTTACACATAATGAATTCTCTTCAATGCTTCAGACTGGACATTATTTTTTTGCATTAACTGCTTCTCTAAAAATCCATTTCCCTTCTTTCAGGAATTCTTGTGGAAATCCCACTAGAGATGAGATTTGTTCTCAGTGCCCACAGTAAATCACTTCACCAGGTAAAAACTAATGGATTCTTCACTTCATTAGCCTGAAGTCAGGCTGCCATTAAAACACTGAAGGACAAATTCTTCCCCTGCAAAGGCTGCTACAATGATCACACATGCCGAACTAACTGTAATTCTGTTTTAAGAGTCTTGTTTCTTCTGAGATACTGATCTGCTCTGGACACTTCTGCCTTGAATCAGTGTGTAACAAACTTATTTTAAATCTAACCACATGATGGGGCTACAGTTCAGTTTAATTTTATTTAACTGCTGTTAACAGCACTTTGGACTGTAAAATAATTAAGCAACTAAACTGTTCCCAGTTTCCATCATTTTGATGAACTTTGTATTCTGTTATTTGGTGGTTTAGAGAAAGTTGACAGCTAGAAAAAGGAGGATTTACCAGGCATTTGTATTTCAAGAAAAGTATCTGCAGCACTGAATATGGGTAAGCTACTCACCTGATGAGCATCCAGATCAATAATTGTGGCTTTAGACACCCCTTGTACTCTTTCAAATAAGAACTGGACATACAAACAAAGAAAAAGATGGTGAAAATTACCAAGTTAGGTGGCAAATTAATCATAGAGTGGTCTAGGTAAGTAGGGACCTTAGAGATCATCTACTCCAACCTCCCTGCCATGGAGGGAGGGGACATGCCATAGGCAGGGACAGCCCTCAAGGTTGTTCAAGGCCTCATTCAAGCTAGATGAAGTTAACAATAATCTGAAGGCTTGACCCTTGCACAGTACATTACTGTTCTGATCTCAGTGTAGCATGTGTCTGTTCATTTCATTCACCAATGAACTTAATGACAAAAGCTCTAGTTATTTCATACAAAATATGCTTGTGATCATCCAGTAAAAAACTTACACAATCCCATCAGATGACATGCATGAGATGTGCTTTCCAGAGTCATCTGTACCTACCAGTAGAGAGAGTTGGTGAAGAAGGAAGAATTTCTACTCATCTCCTCATTCTCCCCCAAAGTACCAGACACAACCCATGGTTAAAGCATCCCACACTAACTTGCCCAGCAGGCCCCAGGAGTGGCACTGAATAATGTACTGGAGTCCAAGGTAATAAACCCTGTGGTAGTGACGCCAGCTCTTTCAGGTGAGCTGGCACATCTCTGCATCCTGCAGCAGCCAAGGGACAGGCCCAGTGAGGGACTGTAAAGCTCTTGGAGGCACTGGTGCTGTCAGAGGCTGGAGTGGGACCAAGGACAGCCCAGAAACTGTGGGCTGGGACAGGGTGAAGCAAAAGGTGCTCCCCAGCCATCACTGAGGAGAGACAAGCAGTAGCACAAGTGAGGTTTATAAGCAGGAAGGGAGAAACACTCCCCTGTGAGAGCATCCCACTGTACGAGCATCAAACCCACCATTTAGGAAAAGCTGCAGTAGGGAATGTATGCATTAAAGTCCCTTCTAGTATCAGAATTAATTTTTTATTCCATGTCTGTAAAAAATAACTATCTTCTAATTCTTTGAGTTACCATCTGCAACACAGACATGGTAAAACCCAAAGGTTGTGTACTAACTGTAACCCACTCTAATATCTCGATCTGTATTTTAATGACAGGGAAAATACACCACTGTAGATTACTTTTCTGTAAATTACCATGTACATAAATTATGATGTTATGTCATACAGTGTGCTGCAATCATTAGAGCTCTTTTCTGTTTGATTGCTGATACTTTATAAATACTCTAGTGTACAAATATACCATAGTACATTTGATAAAAATAAGCCCTAATTGCAGAAAGCTCTTACTTCAGCCTCTCAGCAGCTAAATACCAAATGTATTCATTCACATTCAGTGATTATTTTTGAGACATTCACGTTTTTATTCATGAATTTGAACCACTCTGAGCACTGTATAGTGCAGCTTGATTCAGAGAGAGCATTTCTGTCTCTGTATCAGTCCTGATTGTAACCACTGAAACACATGTGGAATTTTCAGGTTTAACTGCAAGGCTAGGATAATTGCCACTGAGGGTATTAAAAGACAATCTGGTGTGATTTTGAGGATTTTTTTTGAAGGAAGACATTATTAATGCACTCCAGTGGTGCATATTTATATTCATCATTCTGACTCCTGCAACTCTTCCCTTCTACTTAACAAAACTGTATACACATGATGTTTTACAGCATCAAGTGCCACACCATTTCCCCATTCCTACCCATGTACAGATGGCTTTATTTTCTCCTATTGAGATGCAAATTAGTCCTTATGAATTTGTAAATTTTTTTTTTCCATTTGGAAAATTGTAGAAAATCCTGGCTTTAGGGCACTTCTTACCTTTATAGCCAGTGTGATATCAGCGTATGCACAAAATCCTCCACCTTTATCACTGGAACAGTGATGGAAACCACCTCCTAAACATAAAGATGTTGAAAAGGTGAAAAGCCAGATACTAAGGAACAAGGGTGGATTTTGCAAAGAGACAGAGGTCACTTACATGTCAAGAACTTTTTTTCTTTAAGAATACTGTGCCTAGAGCTGTTAAACCCCAAGCTGGCAACAGAAAGTATCTCACAGGGCTTCTGCACATACCTTATGTGTGGCCTACTAGACCATTAGGCAAAGGACCTCTGCAGGTGCCCAAATTAAAGGGGAGTGTCCCTGTCATCTAGCAGCCACCCTCTGAACTGAGTAATGAACATTGTCACACACAGTGCCTCCATGGTAGAGCACAGGGCTTGGGAAGTTCAGCTCCCCCATGCAGGTTGGAGCTGCATTGTTAACACTGCAGGTCAAGGTGGAAAGGACATGTGGAAAGATCTACAGGGTCAGAAAAACACCACACTGAGAACTATGATGTTATTATTTGCACATGACATTGCCTTCTGCAAACACCCAGACCAGGAGACACTTTAAGAACTCCTCTTTAACACACAAACAGATTCACTCCTTACATGAAAAAAGAACTTGGACATCTCGCCCCTCCCCAAACTTATTTTTTGTATAATAAACCACAACAATTTACTGTAAAACCCACTACAAATATACAAGAAAGAAACTGAACAGGCTCACTTTATGTATCAGTAAATATGACAGGGGTTTGTTTTTAAGCAGACATTAATTTTTAATATTGGATATTCACTTTGCAGAAGATGTGTACAAGAAATAACAGAAAAGTCTCAGAATTGACAAGCTTTATGAAAACAAGCTACATCTTACATGACACAAAATAGTGTTTCAATAGTTTACTGGTTTGACATTGCTATTTGCTATGAGGAGAGCAGCTCTATACTCACTACATTCTTCTCAAAAACTGCACAGTCAAAAATAGACACTAACTGGCACAGCCCTGCCCTGCAGCACAACAACCAGACCCTTTGGCTCGCAAAATACATAAATCAGCTGATGAGAGCACCTATGAAATTATTTTATAATTTAATGGAATCAAAGATTTTTAAATCATTTACTCCAAATATTCTTTTTTTTTTCAATCCAAACACCTTTCATTACATATATCATATATGGCTATTTGTTTTGGTTTTTTTTTTCCAAAAAAATATTATTTAATTATAATAGTACAATAAGGGTAAAAGTAGATGAGAAAACAAATCTAGTACTGCTTTGCATTTTGTATCATTAAATGCACTCCATCTGTACTTACCCACATTGATTGCCCAGCCTCTATCAACAGCAAGTTTTCCTGCCTTAAGAAAATTACAATGAGAACTTCATGAATGAACAAGGCAACTGTTCAGCATTCCACCCCCAAATGAAACCCTTGGTGTTCAGACACATCCACTGAATTATCATCAGATGCTTTAGTACTGCAGGTCATTCTGAATCATACCTCTGAATACAGCCCACACAAAACTATCCTCAGCATAATTACCTGATTTAAAACATTTGCTCTCTCATCTGTATTTCATTCCCTGGCAGTCCAACAGATCTAAAACTAAAATGTCCTTTACGGAGATGAATACTGACCCTCTCCAAGCAAATGAAATAGGGAATGTACCACTGTTGGTAACAGCAAAAAAATGAGCAAGAGCCTCCTAATACACTTCCTCTTTATGTAAAAACAGGAGACAAGCAAGCTCAAAATTCTGAAAATAGAGATTAATAGAGATTAGTTTCATCTAGGGGTGGGGACAGAAAAATGCAAAAGAAAAGTCCTGGCACTTCTTTTGTTTTTAAAATTATGAAACATGCATAGTATAGAATACTTCTAAACTTTTTCCTTCCAATACAGAGAAAACTGTGCCTGTATCTCTACTTCAAATGCAAATAGTACTCAGGGAAGGGAATCCTGATAGACAGGGGATACACAGGGTTTAAATGATAAAATTTTAGTTAATATTAAATGTCATGGTCAAAATAGAAGATATTACTAGCTATAAATAAAAAATAAAAAAGTAAAACCTCATTATTCCTTTCCATAATCATGAAAAGAACACAGTGTACACCATACACAAAAGGAAGTTTGGGCAGTTGAGAATCTTTCAGCACCAATGTTTATATTTGAAAAGGCATAATTTACTATTAAGAAAACATCATCTTGTTATGAACACACTAACTTATACAAATTACATCTTGAGAAAGGACTGCAGTTTCTGAAGTATAAAACCCATTAAGTCATAGGGAAAGCACATTATGTGTGCTTCAGCATACCTTCCAGGGATTCCTCACCAAGGCACAATCTTCCTATGTTGCTTTAAAAAAAATTTAAAAGTACAGAAACTCAACTGGAATTTTTACAACAAAGAGGACCATCAGGAATAGAAGATTGTACTTCTGACTTGTACACTACAAATGTTATTGTCTGATGAATCAAAACTACTTTCAAAGGATATACCTATTTGCCCATAATGAAAGATTTTAAAAGGTGAAAATAATCACATGTGGCATCAAGATCAACCCAAGAGTGACCAGTGATGTCATTTGTATTTCAGGACACATGATACCAAGACAGAACTGACAGCTAGTGGCTCTCTCTTTTCCATCACCCTGGTTATAACTAGTGAAAGCACACTTATGAAATAAAGATAACACAAGCATCAGTGAAAATCATCACAAATCACATAAAAGTACCAACTAGTTAGAAACAACTTGAAGCAGATTTTACATATGTGAACTGTCAAAACCCTTAAGAAATACCTAAGGTAGAATATTAGGAGCCTTTAGACTCCTCCTAGTTATTTTTCCTTTCTGCCACTTCCTTCATCCCTCATTACTACTGTACAGAAGGGCAGCACAGCTACAGCAGGAGAAGACCCTGCCTCTCCTGTTCAGAGAGAACTTTGCAGACCAAAACAACCAAGTGAGTGCAGGCAGAAACATGGCAGAAGTGAGAACTGAGCAGGAGTCTGAAGTGATGCTGAAGGACTCAGAAGCAGCAGAATGGAGCTGCTACTTTGTGAGCAACAAGCAAAACATTTTTAAGCCCCTTGAGCTATATGAACCACCACAAAACCAGAAAAAAGTGGAAGTACCCCCAACCTTCCCAGCAGTCCACTAAAAGCAAGATGAGAATGCAGTTATCATGAAAACCAGTTTAGTGTTACTTCCAGCTCCTGCTGGTAATCTGCCAGAAGCAAATATTCCCAGTAGTTTATGCCTGTTTGCATTAGGGAGGTGCAGGGTGTTTCACTATTATCTCCACCTTTGCCAGTTAGCACTTTCTGTAGGAGACAGCACTTTTGGTAGACACCTTATTACCATAATCCAACAAGCCTAATGATTTGGCAGAACCTACCCATGTTCTTTCCCAGCTCATACTCTTAAGTTGTCCTTAAAGGCTTTCAATAGTTTATCTGGTTTTCTCATGTTTTGTCAGAATTTCAGGCTTCAACAAAATCATCAGACATCGCACTGTACAAACACTTTCACCTGTTTCCTTACCTCACTGTTCTTTGATTTTGAATAACATGTACATCCAGGGGACAGGACAACACAAGAAAATTAGACTAGAGTTAGGAAATGGGATTTCAGAGGTGAGAACAATAGTTGTAGAAACAGAGGCCAAGGCAGGCAAGATACATACAGCTTTTATTTTGAAATAAAGTGACATTTATCACACACAAACCTGAATTAAAACCAGACTGAGCAGCCTGAAAGCATACTTACACATGATAAATGTCACAGGACTTGCTATTAACCTAATGATTTAGAAAGAAACAACTGTCCATTTTTATTTAACAGCTCAGAGCAATAAGCAGTATTAACTTGCTTCACACAGACAATTTCATTATCAGGGAGGGGAAGTTTTGATCCTTCCCTCTATGATCTCCAAAAAGAAGAAACCTTGATTTCAGTGCACAGATTACTAAGTACCTACATTCCTGTTCACAGAAATGGAAAACTACCTCTTAGCTTATTTCTTGAAATAATGTCCTTAATTTATCATTCATTTTTGGCTTTCCAGTCTCCCTCACTCAGTATCTAGTGGCTGCAATATTCTCATATTTGGCACAAATGTGCCCTGGAAGGTTTGCTAACCCACAGAATAATGTTCTTCAGTAACTGGCTTCACATAGAAAAAAAAAGCAATATGGGTTTCTTTGCTTTTCACATGCACCCACTGTAACAGCTGCCTTCAGGAACAGCAGCTAAAATGCAAAGATCCATTTATACCATAATATTAATGACTTCAGAGAGGATTATTTATCTTCTATTTATAAAACTGCTACAGCTCAGTGCCTGCAAAGAGAGTTCAGGATTGCTACCATCTTCTCCCAGCACCATGCTGTACAGTGTATAAACATCTGGCTCTAGTATGACAAGGAATAATAAAAAGGGCAAAAAAGGTTCCATGAGTTACTGATATACAATTAAGAAGGCATCTTTCTCTCAATGCATGGTTTAAGTAGCCCATTCCTGGCTCCAGCTCTTCACTGTTGTCTTTCCTCCTACTTCCTCAACACCTCAACTGGCAGTTCTCAGGCAAAATTCAATGTCTGGCAACACACAGCTCTCCTGACCACAGCACTCATTTAACTGATTAGAAAACAATTCTGCTAAAGCAAAAGCAGCTACCTCTTGCTCGAGTTCAGCTGAGCTGCTCAGACAGTATTTACAGCAGGAGCAGATAAACCAACTTTTATTATTAAAATGAGCTAGGCAATACCATTTTTAAATTTAAACACTTACCTAGTCTCAAGAGCAACCAAACCATGCACCTCTTCCCTTGCAGTACCAGAGCCATTCAGAAAATATGTGCTCTAAAAATACTTTTTATATTATCAGTTTTGAAACCTCTCCTTCCTACAATTCACCTGTATTTGAACCTTGTTCAAAACTAAATCAGTTCCTGTATGTGTCATAAATCCTGCCCTATCACTGCTTGCTCAGGCTGTCCTGTACCAACTCCCTTTACTTCTGCAAATTAGGGAGAATAAAATCTGGTGTGTCCTTCACCTTGGCAGTCTCTAACAAGCAAACTTTGCTCATGGTTTGGGCTGTACCACTAACTCACTGCTCTCTGCAGGACATCAGGGCTCAAGCCTTCGAGTTCTACAAAATATTACAACTCCCAGGTTTATAGCATTTATATACACAATTCTGAATATGGTAAAAATGACCCAAGAGCACCTTACCATTATGGTCCCTCCTGTCTGGGTTCGCAGAGGTTTCAGAACTTTTCTCTGAACAAGGAAATTGGGAAGAAAGGCAACTGGTGGGATTTCTGTGATTGCAGCCACCACAAATGACCACTACAAAGAGAGGAAAATAAGTTTCAATTAATATCCTGTCTTAATGGCAGCATTTAGAGCTCTCATGCGTAGCTATTTAACAAAAATGGAGCTCATAAGTTCTTAGCAAGATTCTGAATATTTTTAGATGGAGATGACCTTAACAGTCCTTATTAGTAACCTCCTCAAGGTTTATCCTCAAGTGATTAACAATGAGAATCATCATTTTCAACCACCAGCACTAGGCTTTTCAGGTTCTAGTATCAAATTGTAATACATCAGCAACTTTTCAGCAAGCTAGTATTTCAGAAAATCTAATATCCCTGGGATTAGGAGGAAGAATTCTAGGATGTCCTTCAGTAGCATTAGCAGCAAGCTATGCTTGACATATTGTTCAAACCTAAAATAACTTTTCCTATTCAAATCAAAAGGATACACCAAGGAGAAAGGAAAAAAAACAAACAAACAACTCAACTCAGAAGTTCAAATACTTAAATGAATACATTGCAAATTTCACCATGGAAAACTGATTAAATTTTACATAGCATATTAAACACTTTTGGAAAATGCTTCAAGGAAGCATTTTGTTAAGAAGTCCTATCACCAAGTACACGACTTGAAGGTTAGAACACAAAATATATGCAATATGTAAATGCTTTTTTTTTGCAAACACATATAGGTTACTTCAAAGAACTTCTGCTAATGTTGCTACCAGCGATAACAACCCCAAATATATTTCAAAGCCTAAGTCACAAGCAAGAATATACCTCTACCTGCAATACTAAAATGTCCAGGTACCAAGAATTAGGGATTTGACACCCTGTAGAAAGATTCTGAACAGAGAATTGAACAAAATTCAGTACTTGGCTGCCTGATTACTGTTGGTTGTTTATTTACAACTGACAGGACATCCAAGTGGTCAGTTTTAACCAAAACCAACCACAAACCAACCTCAGGGTGCTCTGGTACTTGAAGAAAAACCAACTTTGGCTTCACATGTACCAGTGATTCAACTACAAAGTACTCTTGGGTGGGGTGGGAGGGTGGCATTATTTATAAAGTCAAGTACTAACAATATTTTGCCAAGTTGATTTTAAGCTCTTACTGCTTTTATTTTTGTAAGATATTATTGTTACCATACTACCAACCCTGTATCAAAATGGTTTAATTATTTTGTAACACAGCCAATCATGATAAAGTCCTTCTGCAAGATTATTTTAGCTTTTAAACAAGCATGATGTAAGGTTCAGTCATGTTGTTCTAAAACTGAAGAGTGCACATATGGATAAAATAAACTTTCATTGTGAACAATGATCACAACACTTGAGAAAGTTTTTACACAGTTTAAAAAACAAAATTAATCTCAAGAGCAAGCAATGGGAGCAATGAAGACTCAAATCAACAGGATGCTGCTGCAGGTTCTTAAATAAATTCAAGAAATGCAACTGTGGTATGAGTAAAGAGTGAGCAAAACTCCTTTCCAGCTGAGGACACCCCCAGAACAGTGCCAAAGCCACAGACATCCACTGCTTCAGCCTTAGCCCTTTGCTGTGCTTAAGCAGTTCCTGAGAGGAAAATCTTAAATATTAAGAATACAACTATAGCCTAATGAAAATGCTTCTTAAAAGAAACCCCACTGTAGTAACACCTCCAACTGTGGACAGCTCCATGCACTTCTTTTCCTCAATGTTTTAATTTTGTCATCCAACATTTCCTGCAATAAATGCTCAGAACATCTACATACATACTTGGAAAAGTAATCAGAAGGAATTGGTTTCATATACTTGTATACTTGTATACTTACAAGTTTATATTTACAATACTTTTTGTATTGTAAAAATAAAAAATTATTTTTATTAGAAAGGGATCACATTAATTATGTTCTCCAGGCTGTGATCTGGCTGCCATAACACTAGATATACACTTTTTAGTTCCCTTTGACACACAACAAGCACTTCAATTTTTATTATTTTTTTTTTAATCCTTACTTTTCATTCAAATTGCCTGTATCACAGAAGAGTATCAGTATATCAGTTAGTGTTTCTTCTGGTAGTTACTTTACCTCACTCAGCCATCATCAAATTACTGATTCTCTAATAAAGTTCTGTAGACATGTTACAAAGTAGAAATTAAAACCTGGTCTGGATTCAAGGGTAACAATTATAAATAAACAGTACTCAGTAACATACCTTATTCTTTTCTTTTTAGTTAGAGACTCCATTTATCTTTTCATTTCTATTGCTAGTATAAGATTTAAGATTATTTACCTCCCTGTGTTTCAGGTAAATAATTCAATTTATGATTTTAAGTCTAAATTAAAAATAAATAAGTCACTCCCTGTTTTCTTAAAGAGAATAAAAATGTCAGGTTAACCTGTAACCAGGTATATTTTACTTTACTACATGCCTTCAACCAAATTAACTGGTAGGCAGTATCATCAAATTTGTTTAAGAGCACTGTATCAAGATATTAAAAACAAAACAAAAGAAAAAAAAAAAACCTTTGAGTTCCTAATTTTCATTGCTTGAGACAAGCAACTTATAAAGCACTTGAGCACTTATACAGTATAATTACTATTAACCTAGAATCCTCTAGTTATAAAAACTCCACTCTTAGTAAGGTTCAATATGCAATAATTCAAATCAGTAGTTTTCAAGGACTAATGGTGAAAAGGTAACACTAGGAAGCTAAAGTAGTCACTTTCATGCTGATACATCCTGGATTAATACAAACTGCACTTTAGTGATCAAAAACCAGTCTCTGATGTAGTGCCTTTTATGTTGTGCATTCATGGTATTCCAGCATTTTAAAATAGCCAACTACACATAAAATTTTAGAAAATGGGCAATTTTGTTCTTTAATATCTAAATTTAAATTGCATTTAAATCCTTGATAAGTTTTTGGAGTTAGTCCTAGCTTCAAGGAAAAATTCACAGACTTGCAAATCCAACACCAAGCAACTACCATGGTTTTATATTTAGAAGCTTGCTAGGGACAAAGCTATTTGGGTGTACCCTCAATAGATACAGAAAGTATGTCTTAACTTGAATTAATGTAAGATAAAATCATAAAGGAGAACAGGAAGCTTGCAATTTTCACAAAAATTCCTAGGTCAAGGTACCAATGCACTATTTTCATTAGGAAGAAGACACTGAGCTGATAGAAACCAATGACAGCCAGGTGATACAACCAAGGAAACCAACCAGCCAGTAAAACAGTCTGGTGCATCAGTTTCTCAACTGAAGACTTGGAAATATTGAAGGAAAAATAAATCACTGTTAACCAAATGTTACTTCATCCTCAAGAGGCTTAGTAGTTGGTTTTGCTGCCAAGAATGCATACAAACAGTGGTATGAAAACTGAAACCTGTCAGACCTTATCCCCTGTGAAGACACTTTTGTATTTTTCATTACTCTCCAAGCATACTCAAATCTCATTACCTTTAAAAAAACATTTTTGTATTTTGCATTTCTACAGACCTTTACCTAACACATTATATGAAAAGTTAGATGAAAAGAGCAGGTAAATGAAGCTGATCCTCACGACTTCTAAATCAACATAGCACAGCAAACCACCACTCACCTTCACAAACTTTTCACCAATGAAGACTGAAAAAACTGAGCAAGGCAAAAACATGATGGACAGCCCAAGGACTGCATGAGCTGAGGAACTGGACAGGAGAACTTTATATACTTCTGAAGGGACCTGATTTTCCCAAACCAAACCCACAGGTTTTCAGCTGCCACATCTCTTTTGGTCACTAATGCCATGCATGCCCAGGATGTGCTCTGTGCTGGTTTAGCTGGACACCTAAAATATCAACAACTATCACAGGCTGAACTGATTATTTCTGAGCCTGCTCCTGCTGCCTTCATTCCCACAGGTCTTGCTGCCTTCCTCAGGCACACTGCCCACAGCACTGTGGGACACTCTCAATCCAGTTTTCACTAAATGTAAAAATTTACTTCTCTAATAAAGAGATCAACTTTTCATTTTTAAATCACTTGCATTTCAGAGTTCACTCACGTTACCATAGAACCTCTCAGAGGTAAAAATGGTTCAAGGGCAAGACTTGGTCTGAAACTGGCTTTAACCTACATCTCCTTGCTACATTTCAAAATGCTGATATATAGGAAATTAATACTTTACGTAACACTAGAAAAAGGCAGTAAGCAGGAAAGTACTGCAAGCAAAGGATCCAAAGTCCAGTTGTTACCTTAGAGAATTGAATTCTTCAAAGGAATTACTGAGGGGGAATCAGCTCAGTTCAAAATGCCAAATTCTGTTGTAAGGACCAGTCATGCAGGGAAACAGGGAGAGCCTTCCTTCCAACCCAGAACTGATTTCTGTTGAGTACTGTTTAATTTTCTTTGTCCACACCATACTTTATTTCTCTTCAACCAACCTCCAGCCAGCTTCTTCAGCTACTGCTAAGATACCAGCCACCATCTCTTCTCACAAGTCTATGGAATTTCCTGCTAAATTCATGCCCAAATTTTAAACAAACATGCAAATGATCTGTTACTGTAAGACACCTGGGCATCCTCAGAAACACAAGACCTTTGTGGACTTCATAGCTGATCTAACATAAAATTATGTCATTTATTGGTAGATCTGTATTTGTCTGGGCTAAAAAAAAATAAATAAAATAGAACAGCAGACTATGGTTAAGGCAATACACAGGATACCCTAGGCCCTATGTTATTCTGAATTTGCAACTAAGCAGTTCTATGTTCACTGCTTGGCAGGAATTTACTGGTATGACCAGTACAATGTCTTCCAGTTTCTACAACTGTAGGAAATATTCTCTCAAGAAAAGAGGCACAAGAGATACAGAGTTAATCACATCTGAATGCAAACAACAGTACTGGTTTTGAACACCAAGCTGTACAGGCAGTTCCCTGTGAAGCCATCCTGAAGGTACTAATATTATTATGCTATTCCAAACAGAGCTATGCACATTACAACCAGCTTCAAAAAAGTGATTCAGTAAAAAGAGGTAGGTGGTTCCATGGAATTCAGAGATTGGTATCAAGAATAGCTGCAATAAGACCAAAACTAATGATGTATGACATTGCATGTAACTTTACAGCACAAAATGAAGCAGCGTAAGAGAACTAACAAAAGAAGTAAGACTGAAAAGTTCAAACAAATAACAGACCTCTTACCCAGAAAAATAAAATATTCCAGAAATAGCAATACAAGGACTCTTTCACTGTGGAAGGGCAAAGATGACTCAAAATGACTTTTCAAATTATGAAATAGAAGATGATTTCTAATGCAAATCTCTTCTCTGCTCTCCAAGTAGAGAGTTGTAAAATAAAAGCAGTACCACCTGTGCTCATGTTCCATCTACAGATTACTGAATATATTCAGAAATAAAACTCGTGTTCACATTTTAAAGTTACAGAGAAGTTTAATAAATGGATGTTTCATTTATAAATACCCAATAAATGCTCTTTAACCCCTGTGAATCTGTAGTCCTGTATGAGCTGGTACTGGAAACCTTCACCCACAGATAACATTCAAGTTAGGCCCCTGCAATGGTCTTTCAACTCCTTCCATATTCCGCTGTTACAGGGAGTGTCTAAGTAAGAAACCAGCATTTCCCACTACAACTGACTGCCAACAGAATCCCTATATGGATACTCTTTTGAAACTACATAAACCTCAAAGCCATAATTCAAACCTTGAGTAAAAAAAACATTCAGAAAAGTAATCCATTTTGGAGCTCTTCAACATATTTTCAATTTCAGACTGTATTTTAATAACTAAATCAAAACTTACACTTTTGAAGACTAAAATCCCAGTGCTAAAGACAATATTATTTGCATCTCAAACATTTAATTTATACTTAGGTGCTTTAATTTTGAAATATCATTTCAGGTCTCCTATTTAGCACAATAGATCCTCTTTCTCTTCCACCCCTCTATAATGTGAATTCCGTGCTATTTTTATGTTTTTCTTTCAGCATTCTCGATTACAATGTTTAATTAAAAACACACAATTCCATAATCTGTAAAAGTTGATTCTATAATGAAAGCAGTAGCATATCTGTTGGCCTTGACACTAATTCCAGGCAACTTGATTGAAAAACATAAATAAGTACAGCACCTTTAATTTATTAAGGTAGCGCCTTGTGTGAACCACCAAGAGATCTTCATCAGTAGCTTCCCGTGCCTGCACTATCAAGTCATCTGAAATTAGTTTTTCTTCTGAAATAGAAGAGAAATAACAGTTGGCATTGTACACCATCACTTAACTTCCCATATTCCACCCTGCCAAAGAACCAACTCTAACCTTGATGAAGAAACTTCACCTATAAATCATCAAAATAACATTTGCTTACTCAGTGTTTACAAACCTTTCAAATCCATACCTGTTATATAAGTAAGCTACTTATTGTGTAAATGATAAGTATTGTTTACCTGAAGTTTTCAGAGTGCAACCACAGTAACTTCTTGTTTAAACTAAAAGACAAGACAGACAGCAGAGGATGGACAGACACAAAAGAATCCTTACAGTCTAGGGCTTAATCCACTGGGAAAACCTTAGTGCTTGTACCATCAAGTCTCCACCATTCTTTAACACACTTTAAAAAAAATGCATATTTGATACTAGTATTTAATTCCCTCAATATGATGGAAATAAAAAAAATACCAACATGCAATACAAAATAATTGCTTGGATGTTCATGAAGCAAATGCTTACACATTATTAGGATATGTCTGTCACATCCCTACCTGCAATTCATTTCAAGAAACACCTTTGACCAACTATTAATTCTTCCCCCTAGAGACCAATAGTTTATTTTAAAATCTAGTTTTACTAGAGCAAGTTACAAAATGCCCCTGCAAGATTTCCGAATGTGATCAAAGATAATACCTTTGAATGCATGCATCTGGATAAACTTGCCAGAAAGTACAAGTTCCAGTCAACTAAAAAACCCAAGCAGTGCAGAAAAATAATGTTGCTTTGCAGATGATCACTACAAACAACAAATGCAAGGCACCATGCCGATATTCCCAGAGAAATATTTTTATTTAATTGCTGGGTGGCTACAGTATTCTAACAGTGTATCTTTCCAATTTATACTTGGAGGAGTTTAACTCACAAATGTGAGATTTTGTTGTTACACAAGAACAGCACCTGCAACAATATTTGTTCTGGCAAGCTTATGTCTCTCCTGGCTTGGGGAACATTTCATTCACACACTGGTATCAAACAGAAAGACAAACTGCTAAAACTTTCATTCTGAGGAAGAAGAAGGTAAGCACAGAGAGATTTTCACTGGTGATTTTCTGAAATAAAGAGGAAGATCAGATGTTGCCAGGAATTGCTACAGAGCCACAGACAACCAGAAGGTATCCTGTGGCTTCTTTCTCCTTTACAAAGCAAGGTGAATAAATTGATCAGGGAAAACTGATTTTCTGTGAAAATTTGAGACTATTTGAGACTAGAGCAGATATTTCACTCAAAAAAGAGCTAGATGAAAAGACTTCATATAGAGAAGGAGCAGAAAGGCAGAGGTTTTGAATGAATTCAGAAAATAGTTATGGAAAGGTTGTTTGAGGGAAGATCCAGAACTCAGCTACTAAATGGAGTTGTAGAATTTAAGCTCAATTAAATACAAATACAAGGCAGCCTAAAGTTGGAATGGCAATAGTCAACTGGAAAAGAGTTGTCTCCATTAATTGAAGGGGTCATTGAGATCACAAAAATGGAGGCAGCCTGGCTCTCCAGTAACCTTTGTCTTGGCAAAAGAAAAAGGTTGCTTTTTTCAATAAAGATTATAAAGATTTTCTAGGTCCTGAGCCTAAGCTTGGTTCTTACATTTATATTTCCTTGATGTATTTCTGCCTGTATCTTCCAGTTTTGTTCAAACAGCAATAATGAGCACCATCACAAGTCCTGCCTGTCACCTCAAAGCTCTTCCTAAACATTATTAGAATA
Source organism: Calypte anna (assembly GCF_003957555.1). NCBI lineage: Eukaryota > Metazoa > Chordata > Aves > Apodiformes > Trochilidae > Calypte > Calypte anna. Next base: position 3,736,729 of record NC_044258.1, on the reverse strand, counting down.
TCATGAGGTTGATAAAGAACAGATTCATACAAGATGCACTGATCTCTCAGCCTGAGAAGCACCATTTGCCAGTAGACTGCCTGCAATCTAAGAAGAGTAAATTATACCTCCCAGCAAGCTGGTCATTAACACCTGTAGTTTCACAAGCCACAAGGAATGCCCCAGTTCCTGTTACACCTGGTGTAAAGCAAGAGAAGCACAAAGCTATAGGTAAGCAGACACAGTACTCCCAAACTACAACTCAGGTTTTGCAAGCCAAACTTTGTAATCTTGCAGCTAACACAAGAAGGATTTCCATTCAGTGCTATAAAACTGAAGTCTGTATTCTGGTTTAGGTGCATCTTGGTCCTTAAAAGAATGAAGAAACCAGAACTGCCAACAGGAGCTGTCCTCAAGAGGAAACACTGCTCTCTCCAGCACTCATCTAGAACTGAAAGTGTTCAAATCTTTGACACCCTGTTGAGCATCCAAACGTGGCATGCTGAGTGACATCCACAAGGCTTCAGCAGTCTGCACCTAACTTGGAAAGTCAAGAATCTGGTGCCTGCTTCAGATGTGGAAACAGTTCTCAAACATCCCACAAGAACATTTCTCATAAAGGCCATGCAATGAAATTCTGCTCACTTCATGCATTCATTCAAATTGCAAAGACCAGAAATACTTGATATGGTCTAAGGCATTGCTAAGCTCATGTTCCTCCTCACTCCTTTTCACTCAGTCTTGTAATGCTCTGGGCTACAACAAAATGAACCAAAGTAGCTACTCTGACCAGCATTATTCACACCTCTGCAGAGAGCAAAGCATTTCATGAGCTTGAATTTTCAATCCCATTTCATGAGTTTCACACTGCACAGACACCATGACTGACTTAGTGGAGTGAGCAGATACATATATTTTCAAAGGACTGTGCAACACACCTTTTTAGGTTAAAAAGTATTTTAACCTCATGCCCTCGTGCAAGATGTTTGTTCTAACACTACAGTTTCATCTTTTAAATATTTTATAAGCAACATCTTAAACAATATATGACATCCAACACCTCAGAAATCTCACAATTCATTTAAGTTAAATTAATTTAAATCCAGATTTAAATTAAATCCTGATTTAAATCCAGAAAAAGAAAAAAAATATTTAAGTGCTCCAAATATGACTGATTAGTATAGCTTATATCCACACAATGAGCAATGAAGATGTACAGTCACTATTATACTGGCAATTATTAACATAAGTCTGCACTAACCACATAATTTCTCTTAGCTCTTGTGTAAACGTTGGTCTAAGAGGCACCTTCTGTTAATTTACCTTTCAAAAAATTGATTACTTTTCCCCATTTCCCTGCATCAAATGGATGCAGTTTCTCAAGTCCCACAAATGTGATGTTGTAGTCTGGAGAATAAACGATAGGCCAGCATGTTGATGGAGGATCCTCATACAGCTCAGTTCTGTGAGGCCTTGAAAAGCAAAAAACAGCCCTGTCACCATTTTTAGCAACTATTTACAATGTTGAATGTTTTTCACAAAAACTACAATTTAATAGTCCTTTTAAACACTAACTTCACATTAAGAATGATTCCTGGAGGTGCTATTTCCCACTGTCACTAAAAGGGAAAACTTTTATTTAATGGCTTTTCAGCAGTAGGGTCAGGTACAGCAACATCCCTCACTTCAACCTGTACAGCTAAACTCTTGAGCTAACCAGGGGTGGGCAAAAAAAATAACTGAAGAATGCATATTAATGAATTAGGCAGAGGTAGCTCATTGCAGACATTAATTAATGGAAATGTTTGCTTCACTCCCCTCATCTTTCCAAGCTTATCAAGCATTGCCTCTAGCTTAAGAAGTTGCACCCGGTTTTACAGACACTGCAACCTTCAACAAATACATGACTAGACTCACATTTTAAAGTCTGTATGTAAAGATAACTGAAAGAAACAAACCACACTGCTCCTTTACATGATTCTTCTAACAGCACAAGGTTAGAAAGATTTCTGGGATCCTTTCCAAAGGAGCAGCAGATTATTTTGCGAGCAGCTCAGCAAAACAGGTGTGGTTTTGTATACATACAACCAGATCTCATGCCTATAACCCTCAACCAACACTTTTCCTTTAGCCCTCTTCCAAATACCTGTGTTCTCCTCAACTCAACAGAACAGTCAGCTCGGAGCCCTCCTTCCCAGCCCAGCCAAGCACTGCAGTGTTCAGCTGGAGGATTTGGGTGACACCAGTTTGCACACAGGGGTCACCAGGCCAGCCAAACCCCAGAGTGGGGCTGCGTTAATACCCAGCCTGTTCCACCAGCTCTGGCCTTCCTCCTCTACCCCAAGCCCGGTAGTATTGAGTTATTTTGAGACTGCTTTTGGGCCCCGAAATTTAATTCGGGTTTGCAAAGTGCTTCACAAGTCGCTGAGCAAGACAGAAGGGTCCTTTGTCAGGTGAACAATACGAACAGAAAACCTCTTATTTCCAGCCTAAATAACGCACAGAAAAAGCCCCTTGAAGTCCCCCTAAATTCAAAAGTCTCCCATAAAACAAAACAAACCCAAACAGGAAGACAATGAAGGTTTTTCACCAGCGCCTGCAGCCCACACATCACCCACACAAGGCGCCAGGGCTCCCCGGAGCCTTCCCTCGCCCCCCCCGGCAGTAAAAGGGGGTGCAGCACAGCGCCTTGTGCCACCGGGAGGGCTGAGCCCAGGAGATGCTTCCCTGGGCGCTCCCTCCCTTACCCCAGGACACCTCAGGCCCCACCTGGCCGGGCCGGGACCGGTGCAGGTGGCTCCGGGGCGGGTTTCAGGCGGCCGGGGTGGAGTGAGGCGGGCAGGGGCGGCCAGTCTCGGGGGGCAGAAGCAGCACTGCTCCGGGCAGCTTCCCGGGCGCACCTGGCGGGCCTGCCCCCGGGCAGGGCGAGTCCCCAGGCCGGGAAGGACGGGCCCCCAGGCCGGGCAGGCCTCCGTCTCCTCCTCCCCCTCCTACTCTCCCTCCTCCGCTGGGCCCGGGCCTTCCTGCCGCCCCGGGAGGCCGCCTCCCACCCGGCCCAGCAGCTCCGCAACGGCCCCTGGTCCGGCTCCCCGCGGTACTCACATCCCCCCGCCGTCCGCGGGCGCTGGGCAGGCGGCGCAGGGTACGCGGGAGCGGCACCGGCACCGGCAGCCCCACGGCCCCGCCTCTCGGCGGGCGGAGACACGGCGGGGCCGGGCGGGATCGGGGAGCAGCGGGACGGGCAGAGGCCGGAGCGGGCCGGACGGGAACGGGGGTGGCTCAGCGCGGATCCCCGTGGGGTGACCGGTAGCAGCGTAAGGAGGGTCCGAGCAGGGGGCAGAGAAGGAGAGGACTCCTGCAAAGCTTTGGAGGGACAGCGGTCACGCGTAGAGGAACCACGGCTCCGGGGAAAACGTCTTTAACGTTTAATGGGGGTGTCTGGGGGATCTGCGAGGCGGACGGGGTGGTGCGGGATGAGATGCAGAAGGAATCGGGTAAAGGGAAACGCCAGGTCCCAGGAAAAGCAGGTGGTGTGCTGTGAGACTTAGAAAAACTCACCCCAATATTTATATTTTACCTCAGCTGCTGCCGCGATTTTATATCAAGGGCCTCAAAGTGATTCCACAGAAATGATATCTTTGGAAAGGAAAATATGGTTATCAGTATAAAGTAAAATTTACAAGATACCAGTAGACGAAGAGACATAGCAGCTTAGCAGGATAATGAAGAGAACAAAAGTGAAGTAGGAATATCATCTAACCAAGCAGCAGAACTCCCACTGATGTTATCAGGTCAAGACTCACCTCAGGAACACCATCTCTACATTCAGGCACACAAGAAAAAGAAGTTAGCTTCAAGTGTGCTTTGCTACCCTGCTTGAATATATACAAAAAGTATTTCTTCCACAGTTGTACAGCTAAATCAATAATGCCACCATGAAAAATGGTCCATCAATACAAGCAATATCTATCAAACCAAGGATAAATGCACACAATCACTCTTTTCTCATGAGGACTAATATCTCTTTATGAGAGTTCCAGATAAATGTCTTTCTTCATAAATTATGCTGGCTTTGACTTGGCATTCAGTTTTGATGGATGCCTGGACTTCACCTTGGTATTTATTTAGCAGCATGAGACTGTTATCCCAAGAAAACATTCTATCCCTTTGACATTATCTTTTAATTAACATTTCTTGTTGTTCTGGCCTTTTGTGCACTTGCCTCAGTATTCAGCATATCTGCCTTTTATTCCTTGTAATGGACTGCTTAAAGCTTGGTGCTTAATTACAATTTGGTGTTGGATTGTTTGGTTAACTAGACACAAATAGAGCACGTTATTTAATTTTAATTTGTTTACTATTAAACTGAAATTAAAGATAAACTATTTGTTGAATCTTGTAAGTTGTTTTTTGTCTGCCCTTTCCCAATAATCATTCACATCTAAACTATGACACCAACACTTCTTCCACTGGAAAACGTGGTTAGTCATTCCTTTTCTCACCCCCAAAAATCAAACATCATAGAATCCCAGCTCCCCAGATTTCCAGAATCCCTCTGGATACCTCTTCCAGAGTACTGGAAGGTGCTCTAATATCTCCCTGGAACTTTCTCCAGGCTGAACAACCCCAGCTTTCTCAGCCTGTCTCCAGAGCAGAGCTGCTCCAGCTTTCAGATCATATGCAGGCCCCCCTCTGGACTGGCTCCAACAGCTCTGTCTCCTTGTGGTGTTGGGATGTGCCCACTACTTGTGTTGGGCTACCCATGACATCTTCTGCTTTCATTCTCCTCATTTGATGCCACAGTAAGTCATGCTCTTACCTGCATGCTGATTCCCACCAGGCCACCTAATAATGCCTTCTACTTTCTGTGCCAGCAGCAGGGACATGTTCCCTCGGAGGCACCCTGAGGAAGTGCTGCACAGATTTAGGCTAAGGTCTGGTCACTCTTTTTGTCTCCAGTAAAAGAGAGACAACCAAGACATGGAGTTCTTTCCATGCAGCATGCATCATTTTAAAGACTATAAATCAGGAAATATAGTTTATTATTTACCATTTGGGCACTCTGTGACTGTTCTTGATGCTGCTGTGGTTCCAAGGAGCTGTACACTGAAGACCCAACAATCCATCAGTTCTCACCCCAGAGGAGGTACAGCCCTGCTGAGGAAACATCAGAAGTTAGTTTCATCATCATAATGAGGTTTTAACAGTTTTTTAAACAAACCATATAGGGCATAATATTGTTGTCTAGTATTTTTTTTTCTTTTCTTTTTTTTTTTTTTGGGTAGAAGGTAACTACTTCCTCATAAATTAGGCCCAAGATATGCAAGAGAATGACTTGTGTTGGATTCTGGACGTTCTCCAAGCTCCAGTTTTCTGCCAGCACACTTGTCAAGGCAAATAGATTAGGAAACCTTACAGCACAGTGAGAGAAACAGAGCTGAGCAAATAATGACATTTTTCATTCACTAGTCACTCTTAAGAGAAACTTTCTGAAGAAAAGTTGGGGTTCACATTATCTTTTTACAGCATTGTAGGATTTAAAACAAAGTGACCTTTCCAAAAAAATATTCTGTCATGAATTTGTATTTTAAATACATATAAGTGAAATATTTTAATTTAAAAAAATAAAAACCAAACAATACACTTAAATTAATACACATTCACAAAATGTACTGCAATAGCTCATTCATACTTTTGGATGGAAGAGATTTCTTTTAAAAGTTCTGTGGAATTCTCTGTGGAATAGTCTTCTCTTTGAAATTAGAAAAGCCAGGCAAGAAGAAAAAGTCAGCAGCAAAGACAAGAAGATGACCTATGTCTCTTAGAATAAAACCACATACTCATAACAAGCTATGAGTCTCTAAAGTTCTTGGAATCCTTCGAAATTAGGCCCCAAGTACAACACAGAAGTGACAAAATATATCAATTACAACCCATCTTCTGCAGTGTGTGGATGCTGTTTCTCAGATGATAGCTCTGTTTTCCCAAGGCAATGGAAATGTTTTCTCCTTATACCATTTTGCTTCTCGTGAGACAAACTCGAATGGCTTTGACAGCATTATGGATAACACCAGGGTCTTGTGGTAAGGGAGTTTATTAATTACTGCATCCCTGAGAGCACAGGCATATGACTTATAATAAATAACCAGCAGCCTGTTAACTCTCAAGGTCTGGCTTGTTTGGTGTGATCTTTGTCATCCTTCAAGATGAGAATCATAGAAAGCACCTCTGGGAGGACAGGCTGCCTTCTAAAAGAAATACTTGTTTATAACGTGGCTCCAGTTTGGAATTGATTCAGGAAATGGCTTTGTCCTTCTGGAGAACTCTTTTCAGGATATTCATGGGATTGGTCTCTTTAAAGCTCAGGGATCCACTTGTGTGGATATGTTTGATTATGGGTCCCAGAGCCTGAATTGCTAGAAAAAACAGGTGCTTTCAGCAAGCAGAAAAACAAATGTCCCACATAAAAAAGATGCAAATGACTTCTTAGATCTGATGTTGCATGATAGTGAAATTCTTTAAACATGATGGTGAAACATGATAAGGGTTTTTCCATATCAAGAAACAGTGAAGTTAAAAATGAAAGTCAGTGGTAGCAAAGTCATTAGTGGTGTAACCTTTGGGTCACCTGTCTTACAAGTGAAGCAGCATGATGCCAAATGAAGAGTTGATGCAACTTACAGTATTGTTTTAACCTCCCAGAAACTTTGCAGTTACTGCCTGGAGCTGAAATAATCCAAGAACTGAAATAATCTGAGTAGATTTTATGAGGCCTGAGCTCTGCAGTCACCCCCCTCCTCTATACCAGGACACCTGAGCTACCTCCTATGTCTCAACCCCAGCTCTTGTCACCACAGCCTGTCCTCTGCAGAAAAAAACAGCAATGTGCAAGTCACTTCATTTTGTTTCAGTTGTGGGATGCAAAGTATTATTTCTCAAAGGGCAAAAGACCCTCAGGACTGAAATAAGAGCCACATCACAAATAGTTTGCTGTCAAACAAGTCTGAGTTGAAGGTTTTGAAGCAGGTAGCGTGAAGAAATGAGAAGAAATGAGCTACAAATAAAATCAGGGATGAAACACTTTTAAAGGAACATATAGAAAGAGATTTTTAACTTATATCAGGACTGACTTTTCATGTATAAAAATTATAATAGTAACTCATATGAATTTCTACAGAAATTTTTAATTATTGCTTTTCAATCAGAAAATAATATTTTGAAAGCATGTGCTACATTCATCTCTTTGATCCTAAGAGGTCTGATCTGCCATGTGGTGACACGACTGAGATCAGACATTTGCTTCCATGGTGTTTAGAAAATATGAAATGATTGATTTCTCTAATCCAGCAGAGCAGAAAAAAGTCTGTGCTTTTTCTAGCTCAGAAACTGATACAGTATTCTTCCTTTCCTGTGTGTTACTCAGAGCAGATGGGAATACAAGGCCTGAATACTCCTTAAAGATATCACTATTCTCTTCACAGTCCTATCTTCACTCTTATTAGCCTACGTCCTTCTCCCTTGCTGAATAACATCTAACTGAAACCCTCAGTTTCTAAAACAAGAGCATGATACCACTCACCACCACTTTGTGCCTTCAGTGCCATGTGGTTCTCAAAACAAGAGATGCAGGATATTGCAACAGAATTGAGATTATACAAATCCTAGCAGGGGTTTATCCAAAACAGACTTCAAATAACCTCTTCAGATTCACTAGAGGGACTCAGTGTAATGCCTTGAGCCAACAACCAGTGGAGGAAGCTGTAAGACTTGATTTACTCTCAGACAGAGTAAGCATCTACGAGTCAGTACCAAAATGGAAAAAATCTTGTTTAGTACAATGAGATGATTTCCAAAGAAAGAAAAGTTCTCAAACAAGTATCTTATCTGCAGGTCCCTTCAGAAGCTCAGCTAGTTACTTAACTGGATGAACATGAGCACAAGAGAGAAACACAATTAAGTTAATTAATAACTCCTCTATTGCCTCAGATTTGTCTCCAAATTAATTTCTATTATCTATTCTATAGCTATCAATCTATTCTCCCAGAGCATATTTATAAATATATGTATAAATATATGGTATATAATTTTGTAATTTCATTGCCAATTACACAGACAACTTCACCTTGAGTCCTGTGTCCAGTTCTGGGCCCCTCAGCTTAGGAAGGAGATTGAGGTGCTGGAGCAGGTCCAGAGCAGAGCAAGGAGGCTGTGAAGGGATTCAGCATAAGTCCTGTGAGGAAGGGCTGAGGGAGGTGGGGGTGTTCAGTCTGGAGAAGAGGAGGCTCAGGGGAGACCTCATCACTCTCTACAACTCCCTGAAAGGAGGTTGGAGCCAGGGGGGGGTTGGGCTCTTTTCCCAGGCAACTCTCAGCAAGACAAGAGGGCAGGGTCTCAAGTTGTGCCAGGGGAGGTTTAGGTTAGATATTAGAAAGAATTTCTTTACGGAGAGGGTGATCAGACATTGGAATGGGCTGCCCAGGGAAGTAGTGGATTCTCCGTGTCTGGAGATATTTCAAAAGAGACTGGATGTGGCACTGAGTGCCATGGGCTGGGAACTGCAGCGGTAGTGGATCAAGGACTTCATGATCTCTGAGGTCCCTTCCAACCCAGATGATTCTAATTGTTCTAATATTAATAGTCGACAAACCACGTTTAGTTGATATTTGTTTGATTTTTGATAATAGAAGTGATATTTAGTCTGTTTATAGCGTGCAACAAAACAGCAAAAAAAGCACAAATTCCTGTCCTGCACTATTCAAGTGAATTCAATAGAAATACATTCAGAAATCTGGTACTCAGGTGGTGGCACCTTTCCCATTAAGAAAGAAACAACAAGCTATAATTTTCAATGTAAAAATTGTAATAATTTCTGAGTACTTAATTGGTACTTAATCAAACTGAAGGTGGAAGAGTGGGAAAAGAAACACAATTTTACAGAATATTTCTAAAGATATCAATAAGTATTAAAGAGAATTCTCACTGGAATAAGCTCTAGGAAGGGACTAAAATGTCCAGTCCAACATTCTTATGAGAAAAGACTACTCAGAATCATTGATCTGTCCTTTATGTACACAATACACATTTCTTGGCATTATACTATTCATTAGAAAAAGGTACTGTACAGGAGGTAAAGACATTCAAGCTTGTGCTGGAAAACAAACAAATCAGAAAGTTCAAGCTCCCCTGAAAAAAATCTTCTCTTAAAAAAGAAGTTAATATAGAAATCTGGTTTAAATATACAAGACATTTATATTTGACTATTGCTTTGGTACAGGTTGCAGCCAATTCCATGAAGCATAACAAGGAGCATAAATTTTCTGCTACCAGCAGCATAATTAGCATTTGCCAGGCTGAGGAACACTTCTACTGCCCCAAGGGAAGTCAGGGGTTCAGCGAAAGAAGTGAGGTGTGGCTTGTGGGAAAATTATCATGACACAAAACAGATTGAAATGCTTCCAAATCCATTATCCCTTTACGATATTTTCATGTTTCTGTACTTGTTTTAGAGTCATGAATTGTAATGTAACAATGCCTCCAGATATCCTGAAGGCACTGCACTGTCAGTAACCACCTGAGCACAGACAAGAAAAGCAAAGGAACTACAGCAGTATGAACCATCACTGACCAGCCCATCTTCATTCCAGGCTGGTAGGCTTGAGAAGCTCCAAAATTCTCAGAAACTCTCCTTGAGTCAAAGGCCTTCAGCTGAAATTCCTCACTGGCCCCCTGAGATGTTTACACATTTAGATAGGGGTGTAATGTAAGGACCAGACCTGATGTTTTATTTGTTCTCAAATATCACGGCCCAACTTCGAGGCAAATTATCGGATAACTGGCACTCAGATTGCATTAAGCATTATGAATTAATATCAACATTTTGAACCACTTGTTTCAGCAAACAGGCAGCTCCTTATGTCAGGTGTTACCAGATGGCCCTTTCAGTTGCTGAATGCCAATGATGTAATGACCACAAGAAGACAGACGTGGTAAAACGCGCTTGAATGAGGCCACACAGCTTCCCAGATAATTGCCCTACACCACTGCACTCAGCCAAGCTGTGCTTGGGGGGGGAAAGAACTAAAACTATAACATGAGGCATTTCAAAAGAAAAGTGACATATGTGAGGAAATGTGAGGGACATTCAGGGTTCATTTTTTAACAGTGAAGAATGCTCCCTCAAGGCATGGTGATTAAATTCCCTGAGGAACTTCTCAATGGTATATTAAATTCCATTTTTCTGCCACCTTAAGCAACATGTTTTTAAAAATGGACATAAATACTATTGATCCAGAGTTGCATGTACTGCTCATAGAAATTAGAAGGTGTAGCCAGGATTCTGCACCTGTGCTTGCTCTGTGTTGTACCTACAAAACTCCTAAGGAAGCCAGGAACCTGTGGAAACTATGGTAGACCCCACCAGTAGGAAAATAAAGTGCCAAAGGAGAGCTTACATTGGCTCTGGTAGCCACAGCCTGATTCTGGGGTGCTCTGGTGGGTGGCCAGAGGAGCTGTCTGACAGTATGTAGCTGACATCTAGTTGTGACAGATACTGCAGTATCACACTCCCATATCTGGGATGTGATCTGTGTTTATTTCCTTTAGAACAAAACAACAGTCCTTACTGCAAAAAAAAAAGAATTCTACCAGGGAAGAACCATAAATGATAAATATTAAGATATTTATATAATAACATATAGTAGAATAATATGGGTACAGAGATGCACTCAGTACAATGTGACCCTATCCTGATAGAAGCAACAACGTTTTGGAAAGCATCAAAGCCAGGGATCCTTCATAATGTCCACACAGAGAATGTCAGAAAAAGATGACCCCCTTCTGTTTTCTTCACTGCCTTCCCTCTGACTAACATTTACAATCAGAGCAAAACAAAAACATGCTTCTCAGCTCTCCCAGCAAACTCCTCTGCATGTGTCAGGAGCAGTTCATTTCTTATTTATATTCCACAGGAAGTTATTTTGACAGAGACGTGCTGATCACACAATGTGATAGTAAAAACACCTCCCCCATTTCTAAGGCTAACAGGCAGCTCATCAGCTGAAGCTTGTCAGTGACCAGCTCTGAGCAGCCTTCTCAGCTAGTTGCTGTGATTACAGCAATTCTTGTATTGGTGTTGCATTAATTGCAGCTTATACCATCTTGATTTGGGAGGTGTGGAGGTCTATAGCAGCAGCAGGTGGTGGAAGCTTTTCTTACTTCTCTCAGTGCCAGAAAAGCTGCCAAAAGTCACCAAAATGGTTAAGGCACTTCTTCTCCCTGCCTGCAGACCTGCTGTGTGTCACAGGCTTTTAGTTCTTTTTCCTGCACACACAAATGTAGCTGCTGCTCTCTCAAGCCTAATTATTTTTTTTTTCTAATGAAATAAGGGATGAACTTCAAGGTCAGCAAGTTCTGCTGGGTCAGCCTGTTTTTCTAGTGTTTCAGAGTAAATTATTTATCTCTGTGAAATCTATACATCCTTAAGTTATATGCCCGCTGTGAAAGATAGAAAATTTCCTAGTTGGGACTTGGCAGAGCCCCCAGGAGTTTGCAGCTTCACTTCTATGAAAAAAACTGTAGTGTCTGAGTATGAATGAATAGTGAACCAGAATAGGGAACAAAGTGTGTTCTTTCTGAGCTGTCCCCATTTGAGAGCAGTATCAGCCTTGCCTCTGAAACAGAGTTCTTAATAATCAGGAGCAAATTTGTGAGCATCAAATGCTCACTAATAATGTGCTGCTTAAGGAGTGCTTGAGATTGGCACACTGTGGTTGGCATTACAGAATTTTTTCAATACATAATGTTAACAAAAATAAAACCCAAACATACCAGTGTCAAAGTTCCTTGAATGCACCCCTAGACCAGGGCACTTTGAATGGGTAATTGTGAACAGTGCATCTGTGGCTCAGCTACCCACCACGGTATTTAGCATTATTAAGACCACCACTCATAATTCTGACTAACACAACTCTTCTGGCTTGCAGAAATGTTGAGATCTCCTCACTGGTGGTGGCTCTCAAATGGCTGGATGTGATGGAAATCAGTTATTCTTCTCCAGAACATGGTTTGAATTGTGTGCAGTAAATAAGGTTTCAGGGCAAATGTTTGAAAAATGAGAAGAAAACAAAACAGCCACACATCATCCTGCCTGTGCCCTTGAGTAGGGCAGGTTTTTTTCTGAAAGGTTCCTGTCCATATACCAGCACTGTTTCAATGGGTAATGAAAGGTTACAAATTCTGAATACATTTTTTTTTTCACATGTAAGTTTGCCCAAGTAATCTTATTCTGGTATTTCCTAACTTTTCAGTGTTTTTTAAATTTATTTTTTATAGTTTTTAGCATATTTTTATCTGACCTTGTCTGTATGCTTTCTAGTATTTTCATTACAAGACTAGTATTTGGTGAAAAAGAAAAACTAAAGAGTGTTTTTGGGTTGTTTTCACCTTAATGGACTACCCCCCTTGTGAAACAGTCCAAAACTAACCCCAGCTGGAAGCCACCTTCTATATAAGCCAGTTCCAGTGCATTTCATCAATTTAAAAAGCCAAGACAACCAAGCCTTTGGGGAGGCAACTTCTTAATACTTCCAAATCTGTTTAAGCTGAAGGCCAGAAGCGTGAGATCAGTCATCACAAATCACTTTTATTCCACTGTAAATGCTCCACTCATTTGATATGATGCCAGCGTCCTCCTGAGGAGACCACAAAACCTCAGAGCACAGTTTGGACTCGAGGTGAGCTGACAGATCTGTCAAGCTACAGATAATTAGAAACAAACTTCCTAGTAAGTGCCTTGCTCCGGAAACAGAAGATTGTGAGTTACTCTGGAGAGGTTTGAAATCAGCCACACAATATATTTACAGAGATTGATGTTGCCTTCTGGCAGTGAAATATGCTTTGGGTTTCACTATGCTTCATCTTTCCCCTTCCTGGAGTGTTTGTCCAAAGCTGAGTGACTAGCAGTGACCCAGGCAAGGAGAGGTTCTGTTTATTACTGTTTATTCCTTTCTAATTTTGGACACTGATTTGCCCTCTTCAGAGAGTGTTCCTGCTTCCTGGTGTCTGCCTTGGAACACTGAGCTGTTTACCCACTTTGTTAATTATTAGACACTCACATTTATCTGCTGTTTCTATAAACCAGGACACATAGGATAGCTGGGAGAAAAGGGAGGAAGGACTGAAGGACTGCAAACTCAAAACTTGGGGCACCTTCTGTCTTTCAGTATCAGATATATGTCTCTTGGACCAGTTTTATAAGTAAACTTTACAAAAAGCTAAATTTCAGAACTCTATTAAACATATCTGTTTATTTCAACAGCATTACTAAGCCAAGTGTGTAGTACCCATTTGTAATACCACAGCTAAAATGTAATTAACATTATTCATTCATTATTTATTCATTATTTTATTTATTCATTGTAGGCTACTGAGCTGGGGATTTGCTCTGTGATCAGGCAAAAAGGCAAAACAGATGAAGATTAAATGGTTAACTGCAGCAAAATGCAAACAGGTAACACATGTGAGTACATAACCAGGTATAATCAATAGCCAGGTATAAATTCAGGTCACCAGCCTGTATTAGAAGTCTTGTGTTACAGAGCAGATAACCTCTGTTTTGGGAATGATGTGTTGTTTCCAATCATTCCTAATGTGTTAAAAGACAAACTTTTTGAAAATTTTTCGTTTCAGTAGAGAAAACATTAAAACCCATCTGTTTTCTGTTTTTCAATTCATCACAGTCCACTCTGGAAAAAAACACAAAAAAACTAAAACAGGCAGATTTTTCTGCTTCAAAGATACCATAATTGGCCTTCTAGGGCAATTAAGTTTTCTCTAAGTTTGGTCTCTACCCAGACCAAGCCAGTGCCTGTGGAAAGAGGCATGCAGAGTCTGCAGCAGGATTCAGGACAATATTTGCAACACCACCACCATTTCGGTGGTGCAAAATGCAGGGTCTGCACCTACTTCAGATACAGTCATCTCTCAAATCCAAATTGATTAATGGCAAATTTAAATATGACAATTCAGAGGGGATGCAGTGTGAAAGGATAAGTGCATGAATAAATCCTCTGAGGGGCAGAACACTTGTAATTATAATGATGCATTTTTAAAAGAATTTGGAAAGTCCATAAAATATTTACAACCTTTATAGGTAGTTTTTGCACTGAAGGCATACTCTACTGAATTGTTTGAAATTATATTATGTCCTTTATAAGAAGATCTAGGACTCTAGACTCTAGTTTTCACTGAGATATTGCTTAATATTTGAATTCTAAAGCAAATCTTGTTTTTTGCAAATAAAGTACTTGCATATGCACATACTCCTTCAATATAACTCATCCATCTAATTCACTGTAAGATGAAAATTAGGCAATAAGTTAGAAGGAAAAAACTCTTTATGGAGTTTTCAGCATAATTTTTAGTGAAATAGAATCACAGTCCCTAAAGCTAAGCAGATGCAAGACCAGATCCTCAAGAAACTCTATGAAGGTCAAAGAGAATGTGTTCTGTCCTCACAAAAACAAAGTATATCTTATTACAAAGCTACATAATAGCTAGTGCAGGGTATTTTTTTTTTTAATTTGGGGTTGAAATTTTAAAATAAGGGCTATTCATTATTTATGCAGAAGAATCTAATTTGTCACTTTCTTTTCACTATGTGCTTTTCAATTTGAAAGGTCATTTGATTGTGATTAAACCAAATGGTAGTGAATAATTCACTACTGTTTTCCTTCATCCTGTCCTATTAATTAGAGCTAAAAGTCTCAAAGTTTCAAATAACAAATCTTTATTCAACTAATTGGTAATAATAAGACTGAAAGCTGTTACAGCAGGCAGTTAGGAACAAAGAGAATTCTGTTTGTGAAATGAGAATAAGTGAAAAATTAATATTTAATCATCTTAAATATTTCCAAAAATGGAGGCCTTCACACAGCATACTATTGGGAATCTCTATGTAATTTAATTTTAAAAACACAGGGCTAAAATTGGCATTCTGGTAATTAATTTACACTTTTGCATAAAAATACAGGGAGAATAATGCACAAAGTGAAACTACATGCAGCAGAATTGCTTTAAATCTTTTTTTTTCTTCTTTCTATGGATTAT
This sequence comes from Calypte anna, assembly GCF_003957555.1. Lineage (NCBI taxonomy): Eukaryota > Metazoa > Chordata > Aves > Apodiformes > Trochilidae > Calypte > Calypte anna. Next base: position 3,721,645 of record NC_044258.1, on the reverse strand, counting down.
TTCAGATACCTAGGTACATAAAACAGCATGGCACCTGGGGGGTCTTCTATAATTTGAGATGCTTACTGTTTTTTACAAATTTGTGATTGCAAAGTAAGCCAATATACAAAGATTTTTCTAATATTATTTATGTGTTTCACAGAAGTTGTTGCAAACCTCTTACTTGAGAAAATGAAGACCAAATGTAGGTCCACTGTTACTAAAATGAGCCAAATTTTTTAAATTGCATGAAAACCTGTTGACAAACACCCTTCTGTGGTTTCCATTCTGGGTTACCACAACTATGAAAGCTGTTCGTAAATTCCAATAGAGAAAAATAAAACCTGCAATTTCAGACTGGAGCAGAATTCATCTCAGAAAAATATTTAGTCTTGTAGGATTACTGTTGCTTAGTGTGTAACTAACCTTGGCTCTAACTTCAGCATGTGAAATGCTAATGAATTTATGAGTTGATCTTCCTGTCTCTTTATCCCCTGATTGGTATGCTTGTTATGCAGAGAACTGATCTGAGGTGGTGAGAACTTACTCAAAAGGAAAAAAAAATAAGAAAAAGAATAAGGAAAATGGGAAAAAAAAATGAGAATACAAATGTGTCTCCAGGATCCCAAGAGGAAACCTTTATAAATAAGATTAAAAACAGTGTTATCAAGATGCCAGCTCGTTAGGAGACATAAAAAGGAAGATTGATACTGATGTGTTTAGGGTAATCATAAATGAACAAAAGTAGGATGACGACATCTTGTAGAGAGCAGATCTTGTCTTGATGATTCGACAAGAGAGTATCACCAAAATGCACAAAGCTTGGTAATGACAAGCAAAGGGAAGCAAACTGTCTTCACAGATTCCTACACAAGCCAGCATGTATTAATAATAATGGGCTTCCAGCTTCTTGTGTCAGAAACAAAATAGACTTGAAGATTGATTCAGGACTTATTAGAGACACAGCCCTCTCCTTTCACACGTCACATGAGATGGAATGACTCTGGCTTATTGTAAAGTTTAAAGTAAAACTGGAGCTACTATTTTTCCACTGTACTGTGGGTCTTTTCTATGCTATTTTCTCGCATTACAACATCTTAGATTTTGACTGCTGCTGGGCATTGAGAAGAGTTTTAAATTGTCCTGGGTGCTCTTTTTCCCTTGGCAGTTAGTGGTAAGTTAAAACAGTGTGCAGGCAGTTCAGATTTTTCATTCAATGTGCTCTGCCTGGCATTTGTCAATGTCGAAATTTCCTCAGCCACTGTGCTGCCTATTTGTCCAGTTCTGTTTCCTTGAAGTTCATCACAGCCTTCTCTTACAAAGACTTACACTAAATAATTTTGTCATCTGCAAATCCTGCTGACCTTATTTTTCTGTTCTACTGCTCATTTCTGCCTTTGTGGATAATTAACGAATATATTAAATACTACTACTAGAGTACTGATCTTTGGGACATACTAATATTAACTCCCACTCAATTGAAAACTGACAGCCTAATGAATTAAATTCTCTGCATAAGAACAACAGTGCTGACAGTGAAAGTCAAGAGCAGTTGTGCTTTATCCCTAATCTGAAGAAAAAAACCCAAACATGAGCACCCAAAATTCTACAAGTACCTGCAATTTACATTGACTTTTATGTGACTTGTGAGAAAAACAGACTACCTAAGGAAAAAACAAAACCAATTAAAAAAAAAAAAAAGAGAGAGAGAGAGGAATTGTCACCTCTGCAAACCTGTAAACCTGTTTCATTTGCTGATTACAGAATCATGGAGCTATCAAACCGTACCTTGAACATTTTTTCCCCTGTTAAATTGTTAAAAGTGCCTTGGCTAGAAAATCCTTGGAACATCAAAACTCATTTAGCTATTTGCCCCAGAGAGGACAAGGTATAGAATTTATAGCTAATCAAGACTGAAGTAAAAGATGAACAAAATGAAGCAAACTGATGACTGCTACAGCTATAGTCATGTTGGTAGGACATACTTCCCTGCCAAACTCATTTACTTCTTTCTAGATACCAGAAACTTTCTCACATTTCTGATTCATTTAGACAAATCCCATAGCAGACATTTCTGTAAGCAAAAAAACAAACTTCACCAAGCCACACAAAAGAGGGTCAGGTTTTCAGTGTTCTTCCACTGTTACAAAAATTAATGTATTAAACTTAGATGTGCTATAAATATAAGCAGAATGTCTGAAGTTATTTCTGAAAATGTCCAGCCTGTAAAACAGAGTGTAATTTATACACCAGCTTTACAATACTCTAATGAGTGTCTCCTAAATACAAATCCTGTTTTTTGAACTTTGTACCAACAAAGAGCTAGAAGAATAATAAAAAAAATACTAATGAATATTCACATGCTCTTGAAATGAACTTTCTTCAGTCCTGAACATTTTGAGAGATTAAGTTTTAATAGCAGAAACGCTCACAAAAAATATGCAGGAGCAATAATGCATTTAAATGGTCAGCATTTTAAAAACTTGCATTACTGGGCTAATAGGCTTTCTCTGGGAAGTCATGAAGAATTTTGGGAAATGTCTATTGTCTTACTAAAGTTTCCAGTGTTGCTTCTAGTCAAAGCAGATTCCTTTATTTAGAAGAAGATTTTAAAAAGTACCTGGAGGCCGATACAGGTTCCTAATGTCTGATGCTGAGAAATTCTGCTACAGTTTTAAATTTTAAAAAAAGCATGGCAGTGTAAGATGCAGGACAGAAAGGGCAAAAATGAAATGAGACTTGTATGTAACTAGGGTAAGTCAGAGTCAACACAGAAACACAGAGTATGTATGCAGGGAGAAATGGCCACAAATAGCAGTTTCAAAGGCCATGGAGTTTAGCTTGCTGTGCCATACTTTGCTAGCCTGGGCACAATTTTACTCATGCAAGCTGTGTCTGTGTTGCTGTGACTAGACCTTGATTTGCCAAGATTCTGGAAGTATTTTTCAAAAACAAAAGACCTTTAAGATCTCTGTCCACTGCCTCACTATCTGCAGTGAATTTGTCTCTGTGACTCTGTATTTAATTTTGGTTTTTTTTGTTGCAAATCTGCAGTTGCAAATTCATATTGAGGGTAACTTTTTTGCTTCAAGTTTTATATATTTTCTTCAGTGCTGAATATTCTATTCCCTATGGTAACCTGACCGGAAGGTGGCCTACCTGGAAGCCTGACCCTGAAAGAAATTCAGGAGACCAAACAGAATTCAGTTCACTTCAGTGCAGCATGCACATGATCTGTTAAATTCTGCACCTCCTGCTTTCCTACTAACTTTCTGCTGCAGTATCTGAAATCTCCTTTGGAAGGACTCATTACGTACACAACAGAATCTGTGTTGGGTTTTTTTCAAGGTCAGCAAGAAGTGCTGAATTTGTTGCCCTTGTGTATATGGAAATGGAAAAAAAAATTTTTGAATAAAAATTACAATTACACAGTTGAAACACATACTATATACTGCTATATGTATTAAATATAAGACTATATATATGGAGAAAGACAGAGGAGGTCTGACAGTCTTTCTGTGTGGGTACAGAAGCCCTCTACATCACTGCCAGTACTGCCACAAATAAGGTCAGAAGACTACAGCAGGAAGGGAATAGGAAAAACAAAAAATGATCGAATTTGATAAACTGTCCCATGTCAGTGTTTCAAGTATAGAAATCAACAAACCAATTCACAACATCTAAAATGACACAGAATAATTGTACAAGATTATCCACTTAAATTTCTGAGGTATTCATAACACAATGTGCAACCAAGTAACCTTGAAATGATCATCATTCACTTCCCTTAGTACTATTAACTAAGCCATTAAGCATACTCGCATGCCTATTTATAAATTGCATTTATTATTTTCAAGATTTAAGACTCCTGTGTGTTCCTAAATTTCCCTGGTGTCTTTAAAGCAGAAACAAGCAGGTTAGGATTTTTGTTTGTTACTTGTCTCATCTTGTGAATTCTCCTCACTCAGGCATTAATTCAGTTGTTCAGTGAATAGCTCATTAATACGATTTCTATCTGGGTATAAAGGCACACAGCAAAAGCACCCTTATGTAACAGTTTGAAAAGACAGCTATAAATAACCTGCTTTAAGAACCATAAATTTACATTAGAAAGGTAGATAAACTCTGAAGTGAGAAACGTTTTTTTTTATCTGATGTTACTGTTTCATAATCTCAGTGTTATCAGATTCATCCTGAATAATTTAGTAAGGTCTTGGGGTTTTGTAAGATCTGGGTAAGTCTTGCATATCAAATGGATTCATATGACAGGAACAGAGATTGAAGAGGAGCTACATTTCTCTTTCGAGACTCAATCTTACCTGGTACACATTAAAAAATTCCAGGTGACACCCCTGGCAGATTAGACTGTGCAAGAACAGCAGGATTGGCCTTTATTTTATGGATTTTCTAAATACAAGTGCTCCATTCTGAATAAACTGACGGAAATCAACCTTGCTGGATTTTCCTTCCTTATTACCTTAACTGGCTGCCTTAATTTTGCCAATCTACTGAATTTTTGCCTTCCTTTGGCCAAATACCATCTCTTGGGAGGAAAATACTGGCTGGCATAACCAAAGTGTTCAGTGTTATGATTGCTATCAACCCATCATTATCTCTGTAGAGAACAGTTCTAAGGCTGGAAGGAAGTCCATATCAAACCTTTAATAAGCATTTGAAGATATATTTGATAGAAAGTCTAACACAGTAAATGGAATGTGATGTTTACTAGTAGAGAAACTGACAAAGGAATGTTGTTTTATGCCCTCTGTAAGCCTATGATACCTACTTTAAATAACAAAGTGGAATTCCTCCTCTTACAATTCAATCTCTGCAGGTAGGCAGCAGCAGCTGAAGACAGACATCATGCAGAGGCTGGAACCTTTCCCATGCACTTGGGGAGCAGGATCAATGTCTAATTAATGACCTTTGCCAGTCAGCCTTAACAGCTGTGAACACTTGTATGTGTGTCAGATCTTCCACTTAATTTCTGAATAATGGATGGCTATAACCACATGCTCAAATACAATCATCTGTGAACCATAAATCCCCATAAGCCTTTTGCTAGTACTAAAGGTGTAATCTTTTTCCTCTGATGACCGGTTTTAAAGTACCTTTTCATATATCGGACTACTCTAAATATTTCTTTAACTGATGTTCCTTTGGTAAGGATATTTTGCAAGGCTCTGGAGCTGTAAGGATAGAACCAGGAAGCAAACTAAGTATGAAAAAAGCACAGCAATGAAAACCACAGCACAAAGGTCAGCCAGGAAATACATGATAAGCACTGTACTTTGAGATCTGCAATGGGCAAGACAGGGCAGCTGAAGAGTTGTAAGATGCAGCTCCATAAGGAGGAAGGAAAATGACCATCTTTCCCAGTGATTTTTGCAGGATGCTGTTTTGTTCCTTAGGTTAAACAGACAGCATCAAACAAAAATGGCCCATCACTCTTATTCTCACATCAAGTTCCTATTCCCAGACCACTTTCTTTCCCCAAGTCTATTAACCTGCCCTTTTCATCTCAGCCTGGTGTAAGCAACTTCCCATTTCTTCTCAACCAGAGTTTCACCCCTAGAGGAACAGCTTTTTCATGAAATGTGTTACTATTACTTTCCAGTCACTCTCTAGCCCTTAAATCAAATATTATTTTATTTGAGAGGTTCACGAGCATGACAGTGCAGAATTATTTGTCATGATTCTACTTTGTGAGCAGACTCTTGCAGTTGAAATAAAGTGTTTTTACAATTAAATTGTATGCAAAGCAGTTAGCTGCTGACACAAATTTTTTTGTTTTGTTTTGTTTTGAAAGGAGCAATTTAAAATACTTTAAACTATTCAGACATTTTAAAATATGAACTGCCTGAAAATAAAGTCAGGTGTTCCTCAGCTAGATGGTTTTTAGGTACCCATTTCCCCCCTGAGTGAGTTCTAGAACCTGAGGTTTTCTTCAAAATTTGTCAAACTCAGGCCTCAACCCAGGAAAGCAGGTATGCATAGCCCTGGTATGACAGACATGCTTGGTTCTCACATCAGGTTGGCTCAGCTTTCCTGAACACTGTGAGCCCCTCAAGCCCTTGTACTGCAAAAGACATGAGAAGCACAGATTGTACACGTGTGAGATCTGAGGCTGAGGGAGCAATGATGTGACTCAAGGCAGGCAAACAGGCACTGTCATCACCCTTCCAACACTTTCTTTGAACACCAATTTAAAATTATTTCACTGGGAACAGAAGATCACTTCATGATATACTGAGAGATTTTTCTAGCTTTATAAAAAATATCTTTCCATCAGAAAATGATTAATTCAAAAGATTTAATCCAAGAATTTCTCCTTGCTTCCTTGGGAGTGTTTTCAGATCTTCAAACCAGAAAAGGGAGTTTGAAAAATCTTTCAGTAATTCTCCCCTTTTTATTTTTGTATTTCAGTAAAAATATTATCTGTGGTTTTTATTTACTGAATGTATTTCAATTGCCTCTTAAACATCTTTAAAATGTAATTCTTTCACAAATGGTTCAACTTTTTGCAGAATAACCATTTATTGTTTGCCTTTATCCCTCACAACTAAGCAGCTCTTTACAGTACTCCCTCTATTGTTCTATAATTGTGCTCTTTGTGACAAAGAAAATTCCATTTTTGTTCTTTATCAGAGTTACTCAGGTGCACATTGATGTCCATGTAAAACAATCTGCTATTCCTAATACATCTAGCCTGTCCCAGTTCTCAGCCATGCCAGCTCACCACCCCACTGACTGGAGGCATTTTTACTTTCTTTGCACTGTCATTCAGTGTGAGAAGGATCTGCTGACTCCATACTGGTCTCATCACTGCAGTATGGAAAAAGAAAGTAGAGCACTGCAGCAACTATGCCATGTCAACCCATGATTTTTGCAACTTCTGACCGAGCATGCAGCTGCACCTCCTGCCTCTCACCCTATTCTTCTCTATCCAAAACAGTCTGTGATGCTAAGGCACTGCTGTAAGGCATGACCTTCAATTTCAGTAAGCAGAACATTAATAATTTTACTGTTCAACAGAAACTGCAGAGTTGCTCATCAATGTCTCCTGCTTTATTGTATTCCTACAATTGCTTAGTATGGTTTTGAGTATGCTCTGAAAGATGTGTCAGACTTAATTGCTGTACTCAACTGTCATGTTTCGTCAATAAGCTTTAAGGTTCTAAGTGCACTTTGCTGTTCCTTATGAAAATCATTCAAGTCTAAGAAGTATTTAGAAACAATAACATTCCAGTAATGCTCATCACTGAACACTGCTGATAAAAGAAAGTAAAGACATATTTAGACTGTAAAACCTACTTTTAAAAGCTGGGAAGCATTGTGATAGACATTTTTTTCACCTTATTCAAAGCACAGGATGCAAGGTACTCACTATCTACTTATCTACTCAGTTTAAATTAAACTGTAAACACATTGTTCTGATTTAGTCATGGGATATTTTATCACATCCTGCCCTAATATTTGAGTCTTCATAACATGCCTATGAAGAAAGGTTACAGACTGATTGGCAGAAAGAATAAAGAAAAAAATAACTCTGTATTTTGGGGAGCAATTTAAGGTGTAGGGGTTTGATTTGCCTGAGCTTTTCATACCATATATCTTTCTGGGCTCTGCTCCAGTGACTTAAATTGCAGCTGCAAAGTGCAGCTTTTCTCTAAATCAGACCACACAATTTCCTGATGTGCAGTCAAAAATGAGTAATACACAAACAGAAGCTGCAGTGAGAAGTGAACTGTCCAGCAGCACACAGTCCTCTGGATAGAAAATGGAATAGCTTTGCTGAAGTGCTGATAAGTAAAATACTAGCTGAATACATACTGAAAAAAAAATATTCCCAGGTAAATAAAAAGTCCTAGATAAATTAATTATTCAGAATAGATGAAAACTGGTTAACTTCTGTAATACCTGAATTTGAACTGGGTAGTGTCCCAGATGATGTCACTGGACAGCAAATGGTCTTCCTGCACAGAATTTAACTACCTTAATTTCAAGATGATGTTCCCCTTTTAAAAAGTCCCTTCTCATGCTGCATGTATATACCATCTGTCTGTCATAGGAAAGGACAGCCAGATCTTCATCACAGTAACTTTATTCCCTAAATAGCTTTAACTACTTCCTGGAGTATGACCTTTCCCATGCACCATGAATGGTGAAGATATCCTACCACTAAACCTGAGCTGAAATGATGATACACATCAATCCATAGTGACAAGAACAAATTAAGATTTCAATACCAGCCTTCTGACTTACAAAATATAATGGTATTTCAAGAGTACTTTCCAGTTTGTTCAAAATTTCTAAAAAAGCAAATGATTAAATACACAGAAATTCCATTCTATGGAATCATGTTTGTACATAAATCACCAGTTTAAGTCTTCAGCAAAGACATCTGCAAAGGGTACCGAGTACTACAATGCCATCCACTACAAAGTACAAGTCTAGTCTCTACTAGGAGGGAAAAGAGACATTTTGAAATCTGGTTACAAAATGAGGTAAAAAAAAAAAAAATCAAAATGAGACCTGCAATTTCTAAACTCCAGTCCAGGCTCTGAGCACACTTTAAATGATTAAAAATCTGTCAGTGATGGCTAAAACTTCCCTCCCTGTTCTCCTTCTTCCTACATTGTCCTAGTTCCCATGGTGTAACACCACACTTTTGAGTAATACACAGAAGGTTGTGTTAGGCTGATGAAATCTTAGCTACTTACTGTGCTCCTTGGAGGAGCTCCAGACCTCAGCTGCTTGTGGTGTTCACCTGGTTTGCAGAGTTCATGTACCACCAAGTTCCTTGTCTCAACTTCTTGACCTTTTTCTGCACTTTGGTCTGCCTACCATTTTTTTTCTCCCAAAGGACACAGAGGGTACAGGAAAATAAGTCCTAGTTGGAGGGTATAAGGGGATTGAAATTTGGTATTTTTGTAACACAAGTAGTGTTTGCTCAGCTTAGCTGTTAGCATCACTGTATGTACCACAACGTGAGTACGCAATGTACTCCCATATCCTCGGTAGATTTTTTTAAAAAGTTTTTTTGAATCCATAGAATTTAATCAATTTTGGATTTTTTTAACCTGTAGGGGTTTTTTTCTTTGTTTTTAAAACCCACCCCCTCACCCTTCAGCAAAGCTTGCTGAGGGTGCTGCCCGGGTGCAGGGAGACGGCAGCCCTGACACACCCCAATCTTCACGGGGGTGAAAATCGCACATATTTGAAGAAAACCCCCTTCCCACCCAGCTCCTCAAGCCGTTCCCACCCTGCTGTACCCCCACAGGACCCTTTACACCCGCCAAACACCTGCAACAACCCGACCTCCACCGCTGGCGCCGCTCCACAAATTACCTCAGGGAGGGCGGTACCGGTCCGGGGGGGCGGAGGGGAGAGGGGCCGGGCCTGCCCCGCCCCGAACGCCTGCCCTCTCCTGCCCCTCCCGCCCCCCGGGGCGCCCTGCCCCGCCGCTGACGTCCCTCGCCCGCGGCGGGCAGCCGCTCTTTCCCGCCCCCACCGGCGGCTGCTGCCCGTTGTGGAGCATGGCTCCCCCGGCGCCTCAGGCGCTCTCTCTTCTTCTCCTCCTTTCCCTCCACCTCACCGCCTCCTCCAAGCTCAACATCCCCAGGGTGCTGCTGCCCTTCACCCGCAGCACCCGCGTCAACTTCACGCTGGAGGCCAGCGAGGGTTGCTACCGATGGTGAGTGCAGGTGCCACCGCCCTTTTGTCCGTTGCTTCTCTCCCCCCACAGCCGCCTGAATGCACCTGCGGCGTTTCCTCAGCCCGCGGCGGGGAGAGGCCGGACCGGACCGCTCCTCCCGTGAGGGAGCCTGCAGCGCTGGGCCTCACTGCGCCGGTTTCACGTTACTTCGGGCGCTTTTTGGGGTGGCCTAGCAGCCTCGAGAAAGAAATGGAGATAATCCCTGAGGGAAGAGGCTTGGTGTTAACAAACCATCGCTATGTTGTTTGTTTGTTTGGTTTTTTTACTGCCGCGGGGGTTAAACCCGCTGGAGAGGGGCTCTGTCTTGAGGCCGGGGCTGAGAAGGCCCTGAGGGGAAGGTCCCTGCTGCGGGGGAATCTTCCCGCCTTGGCTGGGTGCCCCGCATGCGCCTCACACCCCACCGGCACCCACTGTGTACCCTACACACAGGCGCCGTGCTTGTCCACAGACCCCACGCACACCCATCCACCCAGCCTTCTCCTCGGACCCCACACACGCCCACCCAGCCTCCACATGCCCTGGGTGTTCACCCTGCTGCCCCTGTACCCATAGCGCACACCTGCTTTCCCTGTAGCCCCACGCGTGTGGGGACAGCACGCAGGGTTCGGGCTGCTGCTGGTGTGGAAGTTTCCCGTTCCCGGGCTGTGGTCAGTTAATGAAGTTCTGGCACCTTTGGTTTCGTGAGTTAGGCAACACCCTGAGCACATCACCTGAGGGCAACAAAGTTAAGTTTTAAAAGAATAAAGCTTTTCTGATTTCCTTTTGGAGGTCATGGTGCTGAACGCATGGGCTGCACTTAGGGAACTTCTTTGCTGGCAGTCCCTGTCTTGCCCTGCCTGAGGGGGAGGCCTGGGACCAGGCTCATGGAAGACAGGTCTGGGTTGTGTTGCACACCAGAGGCTAAAGGCAGACACCACGGTGTGTGCAGACTTGAAAACTGTGTCTCAGTCTTCATGTTAAACAAATGCCACCAAATCCTCATCCTTCCTTTAATATGCCAGAATTGTAATTTGGATCTGTAATGAGCAGGAGGTACTGATACTGAAAAAAATACGGCAGTCAAGATACGTTTAGAATGATAATTCTTATGGGCTAGATGCCCCTGTGTGTAGCAGTTTTCAGTTGTTATTTGTGGCTGACTGTTACTGAAATAAATCTTATAGGGCTATGATTTCTCTCTGTATTAGTGTATTTACATGGTGGTCCTACACTTCTCATTCTTGGGCTGGCTACAAGCCTGGGATCTAACAGCTTACACGTTTGTGGGTGTTTCCACCCAGAAGCATAATCAGTTTCTCCAAAGATGACTGAAAGGAAGTTACTAGATGAGCAGCTTGTGGTGGTACAATTTAATTTTTATACAGACTGTTCTAGTGAAAATCTTAGAACTGTGGGTTTTTTCTTATTCTTACTCTAGTCTTTACAGGCAAATGAATCTTTGAAAGGATTTGGTTTATGCAGTGAAGTGTGTTGTACAAAGCTAAAATTCAAACATATTAAAGCCCTAGTAAAAGCTAGGAGATGTAAACTCTGTCTTGTTTTGCCAGCCATCTTCCAGGTGATTCTGGGCTGGCTGCAGCTATTCCTGCTTGTGCCAAGTGCTGCCAACTGTCAGAGGTCTAGACTTTGGCAAAACTCACTGAAATTTACACATGAAAAGTTACGAGATTTTACTCAATACCAGATTTGGTCCACAAGTGTGTCTGAGGAGGGTGATCTGTAGACACTTCAGAGCCGTTTGTATTGGTGCCAGGTGCCAGCAACTGGTCATACCCCTCATGCAGAGAGGCTTCAACATGCTTTTCCATCCTCTTCCTCTGTCTGCCCTTCCGAGATTAATTTTAAATGAAAATTGAGGAAGCTATAAAAAGTTCATATAGAATGTGTAATAATTTTCTGTACCAGGGTTGTAGATGACTGTTTATTCACTTCTGCTTTGCTGGGTCTGACAGGATGTGGGTGTTAAAACACAACATGTGCTTTCAAACCCATCAGAAGGAAGCAGTAGCTCTGTGTGTGTGTGTGTGTGTGTGTGTAAGAGCAGAAGCAGTAATGCTTGTCCAGGTGCTCAGCAATTTTCTAGATTGCATCTGCCACTCTCTCTCCCTCTACATCCTTGCCCCTGCAGGCTTTGCAGCTGTTGGAGGAGAAGGCAACTCCACAGCTACTTGCTGACAAGTTTCCTATACTTTCCTGTTAAAGCTGTCAGTAATAGCTGTTAACTGGAAGGAGATCTTTCAAATGAAGAAGTTAGCAAGTACCAGAGGTAAGGACTGCAGAAACAGTGACTATTCCTCACCCAGAATTTGTAAAATGATGGGTGGGTTTGCATGCATGAAAGCAGGAATTTGGAAGGGAAATGAGTAAGATTGAGGCCCTTTGTGCCTGGAGAGGGGACTGAGGTTGTGCAGTATGGATGACTGCAAGGTTACAAGTGTAAAGCTGTTCTCCTACAGCAGCATCTGTCTTCAAAAGGCAACCTTTGAATATTTCAAGGACTGCATTACTCATCTCAAACATTCAGAATTCATATCTGACTGTCCAATTTCGTGAAAAATCAGTCTGTCATCAGTCATTTTGTGACCTTATTTCTTTCCAGCTTCCCTTTGAGGGTTCAAGTTCAAAATGATTGCAGTGGTGCCTGAGAATTCCAGTCATTCAAAGGGAAAAGGTCAAATTTTATCATCATCCCAGCACTCTGTGAGCAATGATGAAGTTACAAGCATGTCTTTAAAGTATTTTCTGATTTTGAAGGTGCTCATACCTTCTGGAGTTTGGGTTGCCTGTATTTTGCAACCAGTTTTTGTTAAAAGCTTTGTTTTCAAAGCATACAGTGCTCCTATCTGTAAATATTGTACATGGAACTGTCTTCAGGGATAAAACACAGTCTGTGTGGGTATATTTAGCATTGAAATTACATCTCTATTTATCTTTTCATTACCTTAATCCAGAAATTATACCTGGAAGAATGAAAGCATTCAGAAGAGTTCTTTGAAATCTGCTTTCTCATAATAACATTTGGGGAGGGGGTGGAAGGAACACACAAAACAAAAAAAATATTTTCCCCCAAGGTATACAGCATGTCCATGGGCTATTGATAGCAGAAATAATCTGTAGGGTATGAATATGCTCACATGTCTGTAACATTATTTCATATGTTGTAGAATTGAGATATAGGGTAAGAACTAGTGGAAAGTTTAAGCTTCAGGAGTGAGTTTTGAGGAATACAACTGACTGAATTTGAACCCTTGGAAGTAAGAGGTTTTGCTTTGAAAAGTTACAGCTGTAGGAAACTTAAAAGGTGATTATGGTCCTGCACAATGTTTGTTGCAAATACGACAGAGGGTTTATTGCCACCCTGAATAAGAGTTTGTGTGTGCTACTGGAGCCCTCACAGAGGAGGTTCCAGCAAGATGACTGCTGTTGAAAGGGAGTGGCAAGGTGGCAAAGCACTGGAGTGAAAGATCCAGTGTTCAGTGGTGTCTGAGCACAACTACCCAGAGAACCCAAAACCTACACAGAGTGCTTCTGTTGCAGTAGCTGGCTGGCAAAGCTCATTTTCTAGCTCCTTATCTTGTCATGTTTCTGATACAGGGTTGTAAATTGATCTTATCACTCCGTGGGCTATATGTGGTGGCTTACGTGTTTTCAAAATCTGTATTAGAGTGCTGCTGCTTGAGGTCTGCTGCTTTGCTATAAAACTGACAATCTCATCTCTGATAATCTGGGGGGTTGTTGTTCTGTGTATTGCCTCTTTAACCACGGGTCTAAAAAAACACTGAAAAGTGGTTTGTGTGAGATACTGACTGTTAATTTCCGTATTCTGAAATGACAACTTCAATAAAGATCTGTATCCCCTGCTAACCTTACCTCTTCAGTTCTCACCTGCTCTGCATTTCCTACTTATGAAGCCATTAGCAGGCAGCAAAATGTTCTCCCTCTCCCTGGGAGGTGCCTGTGGTGCTGACTGCCAGGTAGGCTGGCTGTGCTGCAGGCTGGGCTTTCCCAGCATGGCCTCAGGCTTTTGTCAAGACCAGAACAAGCTCAGAATGGGGTTGAGATACCTTGGCAGGTACAGTGAAGATGGGCTGTGCTGCTGCAGCTCAGCTCTGTGTTACCTGAGTCTGTTGGCTCAAGGCCAGAGCAGATAGTGTGAGTCCGCAGCATGGATGTTCTGCCAGGCAGAAGAAATAATTGTGTGGTTTGTGTTTTTTTCTCTTAGCTAATGTGTCCACCTGCAGTACAGGTTTCTGTTGAAAAAAGTATTTTTTGACAAAAATCTGAGTACAAGCTGGCTGAAAAGAGGACAGAAATAGTAGGAACTGTTGTACTGTTATTGATTTTGGGCAGCTTTTGTCACTGAAGATCCATGAAATGGTTTAAGGCTTTTGCTCTCTTTGGATGTGGGTCTTGCCTTAGTAATTGAAGCTTTAAGGGTGTCTACATGTGAGAAAGTTTAAGAGAATGGCTAATTTGAAATAAATGCAAACTGTGACAGTTATGTCTTGGAAATAAGCTGCTAATTTTTAGTTTTATTTTCCAGTTTGAAATCACGCTAAGATAATTTCAGAGCAACTTGTGTACACCAGCCTTTATTCATTGCATTCTCTTAGTAGGAAGATGCCTGTCACTAGTGTGGCATGTTGTTCTTCTTCATGCAGCACGTCCAGTAAACTGCTTTGGTCACCAGGTGATTTGGCAAAGTATCCAGGTTACAGTTGGGTATCTGGGTTGGATTAGCTCAGCTTCCTTTGAAGATAGTGGGCATGCCAGCTGATCATTATTATAAAATCCCATGAACAAAAGCTTTATCCTTGGCTCCTTCTGTGTTGTATGGTGTTTCCATTTGCTTTTAAAGCAGAGATGGATGGAAGATTTTTTTTACTGCTTGCTTTTTTTCCCACTACAGTAATAAACATCTCAGGAGAGGATGGAGTGAACAATAGAGAGATAATTTGCCACTGTGTTGTGAAAAATCCCTAAGATTTCCTAAGAGGAAACTCTGCCAGGCTCCCTCGGTGTTTTCTTTCAAAATGGGTTCAGTTCCTATATCTCTGGTTCTCTGGGAATCTCCTTCTATCATATAACTACAGTTTCTTATTATCTTGTTTTGTTCTGGCTCTTGTGTCTCTTTTTTCATCTTTATATGTTAACAGTCCCAGGAGAGACTAGAAAGACAGTAAAAATAGCTAAGGTATTGGGCAATCCAATCTTACCAAACTCTTCAAAACGTTTATTCTTCAGTTTCCCTTTGGCTATGTATCTGCCCGTATGCCTGATACAAATTCTAAAACAATTGACAGCCATAGTGCATCTCCACAAAGGTGGATTTTTGCTAATTTAGTCAGTTGAGTGTATTTTAAGGAGCTGACAAAACTCTGAAATGCTGAAGCACTATGAATCAACGGAGTATTAGTAGAGAGAGTGAAAGGGTAGTATTTGCCTGGTCTTTAAACTACCTGATAGATAAATTAAGCACAATCTTTGGAGTATTCACACACATTACAGAACACTTCATCAAAAAAATGCAGGCACAAGTCTGGGTGGTTCTGTAGATGCAGTCTTGGTGCATGGTTTTATGTCCAGGAGAGCAGACAAAAATCATGAATGAATTGGAAATAAGTAAGAGGTTGTCTATCTTGCAGGTGTCAGAAATTCCTGAGCAAGTAGGATGTTATTTTAAGGCATATAAATATTGGGACTTCAGTGAGCTTTTTTGTCCTCACTTCCTCACTCTTCTGTCTAGTGCTTCTTCCCCTGCCTTGCTTGTTCTTACAAATGCTGTCATGGGATCCAGAGCTGGTGCCAGAAATGCTTCCCATTGCTTGCTTCTCAGGATCTAAATTTGACCTCTGACAAGCCCAGCTCTCAATACCACACACTGACATGCTGCTGGAGATCTGCTGTAATTGGAAGGTGATATAAATTGCAGTCTTCACTGTCATTTTAAAGCAAAAGTTTCTTTTTCTTGTCCATCTAGGATGCAGTAGTGATTCCTGTGTGTATTAAAAGAGTAATGCCACTGTAACCTGCAGCCTTAGTGCCTTATCCTTTCTGTATTTGACCCTGAATCTGAAGCAGCAGGTGCTTTTGATACTGCCAGATGGGTACTGGGAGTATCATCAAATCTTTCACCTCCTACTGTGTAAAAAAACAAAACAAAACAAAACCAAGAATCATGCAGATAACTTTTTAGTATGAGTCAATAGTAAACTGAGGCTGAGAAAGGCCCCGCTTCACCTACCCAGTTCAGGTAATTGCCTAACATAGCAGGCATACTATTAGAAATAAAACTAATAATGTAATTTTTAAAAAGGAAGGAATTCAGCTGATATCCCACCTCCTATTTTGAACTACTATTAGAGGCCAGAATCTAACCTTGGGTCCCCTACTTCAGTGCCAGTTAAGAGTTAACCAGCATTCAGCTGCAAAAGCTTAAAAGTTCCCTTGTAATTGTGGAGTCTTTGTAAATTCACAGCTAAAATTTAATGCAAACTTTTAGTTTATCTTCGTTCCCTCATTTTTCTAGTCTGAAAAATTGCCTGTAATTAGATTTAGTACAAGCTGTAATGGTTATATATTACAACACATAGCCCTATTATTACAAATACAAAACACAGTGAAGCTCTTGTGTTGTAAACACGATTTCAGACTCTAAGAACACAAAGCTCTCAAATTAATAAAAAATAATAACATCCTTCAAAATAGTTATTAGATAAGAACTGAACAGTAAAATGTTCCATGCATATAATGCTTATTTTAAAATACCTTTATTGAGTCAGATCCACACTCTCAGCTTCAGGGGTACCAGCCAAGCTCAAGAAAGATCTTACTGGTTGTGAATACTAACACTGTTTAAAGGAACTTGCTAGATGTTGGAAAACTGTTTCATGGTTGCCCAAGAAGCTACAATTACAGGAAAATAACTAATTGCTCGGTCTTAAATTAATCGTATAGCATAGTTAAATGTACTACTAATACAGAAAACAAAATGTTATTTTATGAACAGGGTAAACCCTATGCTCATATAACAATTTTCAGGTTTAAGCTTTTGATTGGTGTGTAAATTATCTGTTGCATACAGCTGAGGGTTGCTTTTTTCTTGATCAAATAAAATACTTTGGTATGTCTGGGTTAGCAGTGGCTACTGTTACTTCTATATCGTTTAATACTAGTCTTAGCTTCAACAAAATATTGTTGGGAGCGTAGCAGTATTATTAATTAATTAACTGAATTAATTTTGCCTGGGACAAAAATACCATACTGCTGTGCAGTGTCTGATGAACCTGTATGCTGCCATTAGCACACACAAGTAAAAATGTTTGGACTGGGGCTTTTTCCCCCTTGTATTGCAAGGTTTGGGGGCCTCACTGTTTGGACAGTACAGTACGATAAAATCCAGACCTGCATGTGGGGAGCCAGAGAGCTGACACAAATGTATTTTTGTTTCATGTCAAATTTCTGTGAGAAATGCAGCCTTCACTGTCTGATTGACTGCTTCAGACCAAAGGGGTCTTGGTGTCTTGCATGGTTGGCTTTGTTTTCAGAATGCTGCTTTTCATTACTTAAGGTTGAAAACAAGATTTGCAGTTTGACAGCCAGGTTGGGCCACGTTCACCTGGACTGCAACTGTTAACTCTAAGATTACTGAACATGTTGTGATATGTTATTTTTTTTACGTTAATACAGTTTTAATTTACAACAATTTTTTTTCTTCCCTGTTCTGGTTCTGCCAGTAATGAAAGTAGGTAAAACATAAGTTTGGGGAGAAGGGCAGGTATGGTAGTGCTGGTTGTTTGAAATTCCCCTCCAGCTCCTTGCTGAGTTAAGAGATTTTTCCCACTTATCTCAGGCAGGCATTTTTTAATATCCTCCAGAATAAGTCTGTACCAGTCCAGCTTCAGCATCGTTAGCAGGTTTAGGCTGTTTTTACCAACTACCAAAATGCTTTCATAAGAACTGCTTTCACCATCTGGCAGAAGCAATTCCCCAGCAGCTTTGTCCTCAGTGCTTTCTTTCATTGTTTTAATCCTCTAAAGAACCTTTGTGAGTCAGCTTTGTCTCAAGATCCCTGAGCAAACAGCCATGGGTGTTTCAGGCACTTCACAGATTATCAGGTGCTTTGAGCACTGTACATACTCAAACTTTTTTAAAAATCATCTTGACATTTTTGTCACCAGGAAGTGAGATTTGGGCTCCATGACCATGGTTAGCTTCTCACAAGCTGCTTCTTCCTTCTTGGAGCAGTTGTCTTCAGAAAAACTATACCAGTTGGAGCAGGAAGAAACATTTGCACCAGTTTTAGGTCAGAATTCCATGCAGGCTTACATTTCACCAGAGGTGATGATACAACTCTGCATGGTTTACACAGTTTTACATACTTCAGCTAGACAGATTTAATCTTTTTTTTTTTTTCCCCCCGAATTTCTTGATTAAAAAACATTGTTTCTTACTTGTTCAGAGTCTGTGTTGCAGCAAGCATATTGTAATGTTCTGTCATCAGGGAAAACTCCCATTCTTTTCAGAACTTTTGCTTCAAACCTGTTACGAAAATGCAATTACAAGTGGTGAATAGAGCTTTAGCTAAAATTAGTTTACCTTCTCCTTCAGTATTCTCTATGTGGTTTTTTTTTTCCTTCTCCACCTCTTAACTAATGGGCCAAGGGCTTTGTAACTTTAAGTAACAGGGTATAGCTCTGAACTGCCCCATTTGCATTCAGCAGTGACCGTGCCAGGGCAGAGAGAACACTGGGTTTGTCTGCTGGGCTCTAGTGGGCTCTGCTCTACCCACCTCAGCACCTCTGTTGAAGTCCTGGAGGAGCTGTTCCAGTCCAACCCTCATAAAAGTCAGGTCACGACCATCTAGTGTCTCATGTAAATTATCTTGGTGGCTTTTAAACCAGACCTTTGATTTCTGTCTAGCAGTAACCTACATCTTACTGACACAACCAAATAATCTTGTAGGTCCTCCAGCAGGCCAGAGGTTGCCAGCATCGAGCCAGCAGAGCAGGATGAGCGCCAGTGTTCCCAGAGGGCTGTTGTCCAGGCACGCTCTGCACAGCCCACACGGCTGACAAGTATCATTTTTGCTGAGGATATAAGTAAGTTTTAACTTTTGTAAGCACACCACTACTTGGCTATGGGCATCCTGGCATCCTTCAGAAACAAAGTATTTAAAAGTGCACAAAACAAGACATTTCCATGCATATGCGTTGTAATTTTAGACTTTGCTTGGGCATAGTTTCTAAGTTCTGTTTGTTAAAATAAGTGTTAATGGTATTAATTATACACCAGAGAAAATGAATAATTTTTTTAAGGGTGAATATTTTTTAATTTTAATTTTTTTTTTATTATTTTCATTTTTTTAAAGGATTTTTTCTTCTAAAGGGTGGCTGAAAATAATGTTCAGCAGCTACTTATTATATAATGTAAATTCACAAGTTTTGCATTTAGAAAGCTAGGAATTGTCTTTGTGTCATTCATACATGATACCTAGTTGTTTTTTTTAATGACAGATAGGCAAAAACAGATGGTCAATTAAATATCTTGCAGTCACCAAGCAAGGAGGCATATAGGCATTTATTGTCTGTGGGTAAAAGGAATTAAGTTCTCTAGGTCATGAGGCATGTCTGTCATTTGCATTGTAGAAACTCCTTATATGTGCTCAGAAAAAATGTCTGTAAGTGTTTGACCAGATGGAAATAAAAATTTCTATGAAGATTTGTTCTGAAGTTCAGTGGGGAAGGGAACTGTTGTTCTTCCTTGCTTAGCCACAATCATCATCTCAACAAGAGTTTCTTACTTAAGATCATGACCCAGTTTCAGTTCCTTCAGTGCCTGGTGTCACTGGCTAGATCTGAGTTGCATTTTTGCCTTGCTGGTGTTCTTGTTGAGCACATCCAGTGTTGCTGATTTCACAAGCTCTTTCTGACATCTCTTCAAGTGACTGGACAAGTGCTTCGTTGTGATGCTATAGTTGATATAATTCATGGCATCCAAATAGTGTCCACGACCAGAGAACTGTATCTTGAAGATTCACCACTGGAGCTAAAAATTCTGGCCTTGGATTCTGAAGGTAAGAGATTTACTAGATGAAGATAAAATAAATATTGAACCTCTTAATTGTCTGATATGTGCAGTGGTTTTATTTGTGACACAACTGAAAGTTTGAAGCCGAGTAATTTACAGGGAGTTCTCTGTTAATAAATTCAGGAATCTATTGTTTTTAAGTGTAAAATCTGCTTACTGCCTGAATAGGAAAATCAAACACTGCTTGATTTCTAATGTCTTCTTTCCTTATTTTTCCTGGAAACTTAACTCTAGAGCTAAGTTGTTTTTTTTTTAAATCAGGATCTACAGTAATTAAAATAAAAGTGCCAGCTCATAGGAGTTCTGCCTCCAGCTCCTGTTGAAATGTCCCATCAGGATTTAAGGAGGTTGAGCAAGGCTGCACAGGAATGTGAATAATGTTTGCTGCTTGCTTTTGTGGTGTTTTGTTTTTTTTCTTTTTCTTTTTTTTTCTTTTGAGCTGAGGTAGTCTAAAGAGTTT
This sequence comes from Calypte anna, assembly GCF_003957555.1. Classification (NCBI taxonomy): domain Eukaryota; kingdom Metazoa; phylum Chordata; class Aves; order Apodiformes; family Trochilidae; genus Calypte; species Calypte anna. The sequence goes on along the minus strand of NC_044258.1, from coordinate 3,701,399 downwards.
TGCAAAAGGACATTTTATCCGGTGTTATCAAGCACCTCACATGATGTTCAGAGCTGATGTTGAAGACCTTTTTGACTTAATAATTTTGACTTAATATCTCTTAATTATTGTAAAAACACTTTGGGGAGATTTGTAAAAATCAGTGCATTAGTACTGAATGCACAATTGTTAAACAGGAGCAGAAAACTTCTGCTTTTCATACTGTCTGTAGCATCAGAAGAGGAACCATGATGCTGGAAAATATTTAATTCTTTAGTTTCAGCAATTGATTCTTGTGCATACATCAACACTCACACAATGAGTTTTAGGAAAGCTACAGGGTTGAAAGGAAATTATATGTAAAACAGCTATAAAAGGTTGAATTGTTTGCTTTGAGTAGTTAATGAGCCCATCCTACATTGGTTGGTTTGTAAACAATGAATGCCATATGTATGGGAATATGTTAATGAAAAGTAATTTTCATTTTCTTCTACTGTGTGTCATACTTGATTCTTGGCTTGGCATTTCTGCAGACTCTCAAGCATGCTCAGTGGACACATTTGCCTTGGCAGCCACCCAAGTTAGAGTCCTGCAGTAGGAGCAGTGGCTCAAAATCTACAAAGAACATTTAATCTGCATGACTGAAACAAGTTGGTTAGAAGTCTTAGGAATAAACTTTGATTGTAAAGTTTAGGGGATTGGGATACACTCGAAATAACCTTGGTACCCATCCTGAGGAGACATTTGGACATACTGGACTCTTTCTTGGCATAGTTAAAAATAATCAAGAGCAGTGGCATGTTAATTGAAGGACATAATTGTTCAGGAATTGTCAAAGAATTAAACATGGGACTTCTGAACACTGTTTTTTTTTCCTTTTTATTAGTAAGAAGGTGAAAAAAAGCCAATATTAAATAATTATCCAGTTCAGTGAATCTTGTGAAAAATCTGTTCAGGTTTGCTGAAAACTTTCACAAAGAACAGGTGTAAAGGATTAGAGTATGGCCTGTATAAGAAAAAAGTAGATGCCTGGTGTCACCTGTTGTATGGACATGTGCTGCAGTAAAGTAGACTTCTCTGGTATGTAAAGTTGTGGAATAGGCCCTAGGGGTGTACAAGTGTGAGTTGTTTTGGGCTAATGGTGATGATAACATCTGATATGGGTCAGAGTGTTCATTAATATTAATGATCCTCCTCCTGTGAGTATTGGTAAATCTTCAAGAATAATTTCTTTCCTTATTCTCTTCCATATATGTGTTGTCTATATATTTTTTTATAAGCTGTTTGTTTTTTTTTCTTTCATCAATTACATTCATGTGGATTCCTTTTTGTACATGATTTCAATAAGCCAGTCCAAATATAAACTCAATCCCCAAACACTACTTTTCAAAGGTTAATACTGCAAGAAAGATGATCATAGAGATCTTTGGCCGAATTGAGTATGGAATGTTGAGAGGAAAAAAAAAGTCCTACTGTATATTGTTTTATCTGTTTCACTTGCTCAAATTATTTTATTATGACTTATCTAGAGGTGAGTTAAATAAGAGAAGAGCTTAAAGATGAGAGTTTGTATTTATGTGGCTATGTGTCTGCAAGGACCAGTGGCTTCCTACCCTGGCAATGGAGCAGAGCTCATCAAGGCAGCTCTCCTCTTTCACTTGGGGTCCCTCCAGCCTTCCAGAGAGAGCTGATTTTCTGCTGCATCATCACAGAGGAGCAGCTCTGGGTTTGCTTACAGCTAGAGCAGGAGCTCAAGTCACTGCCTGCCTAGACATCCGAGGAGCCTGGGAGGGTAATGTTACAGCTGGTCTGCAGCTCCTGTGACAGCTGTGTGACCCTGCTGGGAAAGACAAGGACACAATATATAGTTAAGGACAAATTCTGCCTTACCTGTCTGCCTCCTGGGAGCTGCATCTGACAGGCTTAACCTAGAGACAGCCACTGCCCTCTGCTGCAGGGAGAGCTGATCCTGGCTGGGATGAGGGAAATCCTGCAGCCCCAGGGAATACCTGTGATCATAGAATCATAGAATGGGTTTAGTTGGAAGAGACCTTTAGAGATCACCCAGTTCCAACCCCCTGCATGGGCAGGGACACCTCCCACAGACCAGGTTGCTCCAAGCCCCATTCAACCTGGGCTGAGACACTGCCAGGGATGAGGCAGCCACAGCTTCCCTGTTGGCCATGCTTCTTTTGATTGCTGTCTCTGGTGACCTGACTTTGCCTCCCTCATGAGGGACCCCAGCAGGAGCAGGGACATTCAGGCCCAGTCATGGATCAGAGACTGCAAGGATGAAGGATGGATCAGTGCTTTTTTGTTTGTTTGTTTGTTTGTTTGTTTTTTGGTTCCTCATATGTGTCTCTTCATTTGGAACAAAACAAGAATGCTGTACTGTAAATAAAGTTAGACTTGAATGCATGTTAAATAATCCGGTCTCTAATTTTAATTCTATTGCCTGGGGTGTTTAGAGTTTCATGTTTAAAGTCCTGTTTATTTGGTATTTGGAGCTATCTGCAGCAAGCTGGAGATATTCCCCACCTGGAGTCCTGTGTCCAGTTTCTGGAACCCCTTTTTACAAGGAGACTCTATTGGAGCCTTCCAGTATCTGAAGGGGCTACACGAAAGCTGGTGAGGGACTTCCTAGGATGTCAGGAAGTGATAGGACATGGGGGAACGGATTCAAACTAGAGGAGGGGAGATTTAGATAGGAAGGTAGGAAGAACTTCCCCATGAGGGTGGTGAGACACTGGTACAGGTTGCCCAGAGAAGTGGGAGCCCCATCCATCCCTGGAAGTTTTTAAAGCCAAGCTGGGTGGGGCTCTGAGCAACCTGATCTGGTGAGAGGTGTCCCTGCCCATGGCAGTGGGGATGGAACTGGATGATCTTAAAGGTTCCTTCCAACCCTGAAAATTCTATGATTCTAAGCTGTATAGAAATGGGAGAAGTAACATAGGCTGTGCATTGTGTTGTCTTAAAATATTTTTGTGGATTAAGAATGTCATAAACCTATAAGCATAAACATATGATAATAAATACACTTTGATTCTTACTTTATTAACATAGATATGAATGTCAAAGTATAGAACACAAACGAAAATCTAGTAAAATAAAATGTAGTAAAAATAAATTAAGTCAATACTGTAGTTCCAAATTTATATGTGCCCAGTGGACACTGCAATTCAGAGCAAGACTTATCTTGAAAATTAGAAGATGTTCTGCAGTTTCAGCTCATTACACTTCCTTTAAAAATGAAAGATTTAGCAGGTTTTCTTGATGTCCTGCTTGTATCTAAGAAATAATGAGGGTTTTGTGGTTAAAGGGGGAAGGAGATGGGTGGTGACACCTGCACCTATCCAGTGGACTTTGTGAAAAACATAAAGCAGCATATGGGACTGCAAACTGTCAGAAGAAAAGCTAATTAAATATCTTGAATTCTTCAAAGCAAGTAAAGTCAAATAGGTAAAAATCCCTGTTTTTAGGGATAAGATAAATTTCCTAGGGAAAAACTCAATGTTTGTTTTAGGAAGGCTCTATACTTGTTTATTTTTTTAATTTGATTGTTTGGTTTTTTAGGAAACACTTTCAGCACATTGGCAGGGTTAGTCTTTGACTGGACAATAGTAAAAGACACAGAGGCTGATGGCTTCTCAGATGCCCACATGGCATTACGGTAGGTCTATTTACTTTGTTCTCAAAAGTCTTATTTCTGTTTAGTTTGTGTTTACATAGTTCCCCACATCTAGGCAGTTTATTGATCCAGTGTCTGAAATAATGTTTATGGTCAGTTTTTTCAGGGATGTATTTTTTAAGCGTGTCTTCAGCTGTCTGGGTACTCTTATATCTGTTTAATTAAAAAACTTACAGTGTTAACGAGCAGCTCAGGTAGCTCTTGTCCAACAAGAAACATAGATGCAGTTGGTCTTCCTGAAACATCTTGTGCAAAGGAAAAAGTTACCTTTAGGTCTGTTGGGATTTCAGCAAAAATGTTTTAGTTTGGTTTTTTGTGTTTTGCTTGTTTGTTTGTTTTTGTGTGTGTGTGTGGTTTTGTTGTTTTTTGTTTTTTAGAGGAAAAACCTTTTCTATTGCAGAAAAAAGCTCTTCCAACTTGAAGAGTTTCAGGTTCTAGTCAACACCTAGCTCTGTTGTTGAAATAGCTTTCAAAGTAGCTAAACCTTAAATTGTAATGGACTGAGTGGCTGCTGGTAAGCTTGATACAGCTCATAAGTCTCAGTGACATCATTCATTAGAGTTACTCAATATGTTGTCATGAATGGAAGGCACATGCTTGCTAAGTGGTGCTTGGTTTATCATCTGTATAGACTCAACAAGCTGCCTGGAATTTAGGAGTGCTGCATTTTGTGCAAACTTCTATCCAAAGGTCTTTAAGGTGATTCCAACTCACTAAAACCTAAGTGTTTTTCAGCATTCCTATCTAATAGGGAGATATTCCTTCCATTTAGTGGAGGTGGAGTACTTGCCCAAACTTCAGAAAATGCCCAGATTCACATCGTGTGTGGCAGGGATAAAAACTGAATCCAGGCTGTATGATTCCTTTTTTTCTCCTATGTTTATTACCAGACAATCTTTGGCCTGGCTTGGAGTTGTCTTTTTTGTTTCTTTGTTGTTATTAAGTGTGTGCACCGTATTTTTATGGTGGTGACTTCATTGCTCTGTTCTTCAGTGGCTTCAAGCAGTCATTTGAGTTTCCATCCATATTAAAGCAACCAGAATTGAGCATTTATCAGCAGTGGCTTGTGTGGGATTCATTTGAAGTGAAACTTCAGGAGTTTTATGCAGCCAGTGTCAGCACACCAGGACCCTGTTATTTAGCAGTATTGTTCACATTCAGTGCCACAGTGAACCTCAACTTTGCTCAACATGAATGTTGGCAGCACAAATGCTTCTTTGTTGTACATGAATAACTGCAAACACATGATACATGGATTTTTCTCACAAAACATTTTACAGGTACTCCTTGAGTACATCTTTAGTCAAAACTTCCCTAACATGCAGTAAGCTTGTAAGATAAAGGAGATTCAAACTTGTACTTCAGAGGCTTCAGTTACTTCAGAAAACAGGCTCCAGGAAAATGTAGGTGGGTTGCAGACAAAATTCAGGAAACTGTACTTTCATTTGAAGTACCTGGCTTTATTCATAGGGTGATTCTACCACTAGCATGTGGGGGAAACAGTTCTTGGAGAGAGCAGACTGGTGAACAGGTAACTTCTGTCCTCAAACCTGTATTCCATATGGATTGGAAACAGGGCAGAAGTAGCAAACAAGACTCTCTATTATTGGATAAACACAAACTGTCAGTTTTACAGCCTCAGAGAAGCAAGCACACAGCATTCCCTAGGAAAGCCTTTTAAGCCCAAAATACTCTTGAAGCTGCAGTTATGAGCATGTGGCCCCTGTCTAAAGGGAGAGCCAGTGTGCCAATTGCTCAGTTTCAGAATAAATATGTACTGGAGATATAATTTTAACCAAACTAATACTGCTATATGCACTACTGTTAACACAGCTAAGATAAAAAAATGTTCCAGTGGTGCTACAGCTTTTAAAAAGAAAAGATAAAGTTACAAATATATTAATTTTAATATGTTAATATTCATAACTTCTCAGTATGGCCTTACAGAGTTTACTGTGACAGTGCACATGAAGGCAGACAGTTCATGTGAAACCTTTAAAACTCATGATGCATCCTAGTTACTTCATCCAGGTCAAAGGTATGCTCTGGTTTGATAAGCTATTGCTTTCAGAAACAAGATTTGGGCCTTTCACATGTATTGTTCCATAATAATCTAAAGAGCTTTTTTCAATCCACCTACTGTAAAAACTGGAGGGGTCATTATAGACAACATGTGCAGTCTTCTGATATCTCTTGAAAGCCTCAAACAAGCTTCAAACAAATTTTTTTATCAGTCACAGAAATTAGCTGCAGATATCTTGAAGAATGGGTAAAATTAGTATATCTGGTCCCAGGCAGGCAACTTAAATTTGCCTTAAAAATGGAAATAACTAGAAAATTATGCTGGTGTTCCTTCTCTGTGGGTTTACAAAGATTAGTTAACAATTTTCTTTTCACTTTTTGGTTCACTTTTCAGTATACTCAAGTTCTCAGAATCCACTTATATTCCACCTTCCTATATATCAGAGATGGAAAAATTTGCCAAGCAAGGAGATACCATTTTGGTGTCTGGAATGAAAACAGGCAGTTCTAAATTAAAAGCAAGAATCCAGGAAAGTGTCTATAAGGTAAGAAACTTGCAATTTATTTTTTTAAAATTTTATTTTATTTTGTTATTTAGTCTTAGAATCCCATGTTACAGGAGTACTGTTAGTTTGCCCTGCTGTATTTTTCCCACTGTGGGTTGTAGTGCTGGATCTCTGGCTGGATTGTGTCTGTAGCCTTTATAAAAAAGTTGGCAGTGCTGCTCTTGATCACCCTGAAAGGCTTGGGGTTTGGTGCACTTACCTTAACCCAGCACAGTGCATGTGCCAGAGTTCATTTCTAAACCTGTCTGTCTGACAAAAGGCCCTGTGGCAGAGAAATACACTTTGAATATTTATGTTCAATTTTATTATTCCTCATAAACATTCATATTATAAATATGTAACTGGAATCATGCTGGATAGGGCATTGGCCCTTTAGCTTTTGAAAAAATAACCAACAAGAACATTTTAGGTCTTTTTTCCAGAAAAAAACCATCTAGAAGAAAAAATGCTGTATTGGATATACCTTTATTTCCTGTTGTCATAAGAATACTCTGGTATTCTGCCTCATTAGGTTCTGGTCTCCAAGGAAGGGCTTTGGGATCACAGTGTCAGTACTACAAGGCTGTTGATCTGCAGTGCTGATGGCCTTCCCAGCTGTTATCTTAGATCCATGCTGGTTCTTTTTTTCTTTTAGTGACCGAGTTTTTTATTTAACTCTGGTAACATAATTGTTTTTTTTCTCCTAATAGAATATAAAAACACTTGACAGGGGTTTCTATAGGTTATCATTTAGAGTGATAATGCTTGGCATTGTGCTGGTATCAGCTTAATACTGCACCATAAAAAAAGCCTTGCATAAAGTGGTGTGGATTTTCTGGACTTCATTTATTATCTGCAGTCTGGTTTCAAAGGTTTGTATTACTACATGTTGTAATTAATGTTTGTTGCTTAAAGCATACCTGTAAAAAGCATACTATGAAAGTATTGTCTAAATGTATGTAATAGTAATAATGTGGCACAAGTCACAGTGCATGTTTCTACTCCTGCTCCAGTTCTCATTTTGATAGTTGTGCTGAATGTTAGTTACTCCACATTGTATCCCTCTGATTTTTCTATCTGGAATGCTTGCAGCTTTCTGGTTTAATATTTTTCTGAATTAGTTTTGAGGTGATACTGTAAGTAATACTGTTCTGTTTGCAATTTTTCATGGCTTTCTGCTTGGTAGTTCCTTTAAATCTTTTACTGCTTCCAGACTACACATTTTAGGGGAACATCCCTCTAACAACTGTAATAGAATTTATACAATTATTTGCTCTATTCCTAATTTAATAGACCAATGAGTTTCATACAGATTCCTCAGTGAAATTCTAAAGGATATGTTGTATGGAAGTACTGTGTATTACAGCAGGGAAAATTAATTTCTATATGTCTGAGTAGTCACTGTAGATCTTTTTGAATTTTTTTTTTTCATTCTTCAGAAAACTGAACAAAAATAGTGTCCAAATGGACTTTTTAAAAAAAATCTATACACAGAGCATATCTCCACAATTCATTGTCCTTTGCATTTCCCTGTTGTGAGAAAAATTGATATTATAATAAATAGGCAATTACAGCAAGTAGTATTTTTCACTTGTACATTATAGGTTATTACTGCATGGTGTGTTTCAAAGAAACTGCTTTAAATGTGGTTGTTTTCTTTTTCTTCCCCTCAATCAATAGCATGTACAACCTGCAGAGGTCAGATTGCTTATTCTGGAAAACATCCTTTTAAATCCAGCATGTGACGTTTATCTTCTGGTAGGAACATCAATTCAGTACAGAGTTCAGAAAATGAGGCAAGGGAAGATTACAGGTTGGTCTTGGGTTTTTTGTTTGGGTTTGTTTGGTTTTTTTTCAGTACTTTGTGTGAATTTTTAACTGCAGAGAAAATTTTAATTGTGTTTCAAGTGCTATGTTAATATTCTGTTTTCTCAAGCCAGATGATGAAACAGCTGTTCAGTTTTTTTCTCTCAAAAAAGTTGGATCTATAAAGGATATAGTCTTGTACATGTGTCATGGGCCTGGAGCGAAGGGTAACTTAACCTGGAACTAACACAGCCATTTATTTCACAGTGACTGAGGAACTGAGAAACTGTGCTGGACCCTCTTAGCTAAATCAAATTTAGATTAGTAACTTTTCTAACAGAAAATATTTTCTTGACAAGTGCATTTGCTCCACTCTGCAAGTGTGGGTTAGCTGGCTTGATGTCAATATATAGTGTAGAAGTAAGTGGAAATAATTCCTTCTGTGACTTACAAAGAGCTTATTCTGGTAATCTTTTCTTTTTTTTTTTTAATTCTTTTTTCCTGGTCTGGCAAACTAGGTTCGCTACATCAGCTAGTAATGCAGAATGGAGTGGGAGAAAATCAGTAACTGATAGAAAGTAATTTGTCCACTTTTGAAGCTAAAAATTAATTAGGTCTAGGCAGTGGGATAAAAATGCTTGGAAATTGCAAATTGGAAGAAATTAGTCAAGAAGCTCATTGTGTGTGTGTCTGTTGATATTAATCTTAGAAATGCCATTTCTACAAGACTTTAAGAATCCTGATTTAATGGGTGCACTAGGCATCAATTGAAAATAATCAGCAATAATTAGCAGCATCCAAACACTGACAGGTTGGGTTTTATTGTTTCTTTTTTTTTTTCTCTCCCTTTTCAATTTTACAGAATTGATGATGCCATCTGATCAGTATGAACTGCAGCTGCAGAACAACCTCCCTGCTCCTGAGGGAGATCCATCATGGCCAGTTGCCAAGTTGGACCAGGGGACTTCAGTTGTAACTGCATTGCATCTGGGACAAACTAACCTCATCCTTGGGCACAAGAGTATCCTTCCTGGGTGATGCTTTTCAGCCACATCTTTGTGGCAGGAGACAAACCTTCCACCCTTTGCAACACAAAAAAAGATAAAATTATCCACACTTGCCCTAATAGTCTTGAAAATCTGAAGCACCTGGCAGAGCCATGGAAAACAGCACTGCTGTGAATTCAGTCTCAAGAGAGCTGCCTGATGCCTTGAAGTGCTCTAAGAAATGAGGTTGGCAGAAGATCGATTAAATCATGTCTGCTCCCCTCAGTCACTGTGGAGATGTGATGGGCCTTTATTTAATTTTTCAATTTAAAGTACTACATTCTCTAGTGGGATCTCTCTAAATTGCTCACTGTCTTTCAGGGTGGTGGAGACAACATGTATTTTCAGTGTACAATTAGCTTTAAATATCCAAAGAGGCACAAGGAGCCCCAGGAACAAGCTGATCTTTACTTGACTTTAGTCAAAACTTCTCTATTCCTTTACTGAGACTTCAGGTATCCGCATGCAGGGGGTGTCCAGGCTACCAAACAGCACTATCTATGTTGTAAATCCTGGCTATTTAGGTTGGTACTGGCTGCAGTTTTCCTCACTGCTTAATATAATTGCTTGCCTTGTTTTCATGGTGGTGTTTTTCTGTGCCTATATACAGGCTTCCATTTCTTTGTAGTACTGTTCATAAGAAATTTTATTCATAGAAATGGCTCAGCTTGAAATTGCTTTAGTAGTAAATATCTATTTATTTTCTGTCATCTCTGTGTTGAGCAGCTTAAAGCTTAAAACAATGAATGTGCATCTTCAGAATGTGGGCACCAGAAGCAAAGTGCTTATTTTCATTCCATAAAGAGGCCTTTGATTTGTGCTGTTGAATATTTCCTCTTTTGTAGGATTTGCAGTTCATCCAGGTGACAGATGGGTCCTAGAAACAGGCAGACTTTATGAAATTACAGTCGAAGTGTATGATAAATCAAGTAATAAGGTGTATTTGTCTGATGTAAGTTGAAATATTGTTATACTTCTGATTGTCTGTCTCCTTAATCCTGTCTTTCTTTGATATTATTTGAGCAGTTTCTTATTTACAGTGTTAGGGCATCTCAAAGCATGTTGGTTTTTCCTTTTTCCTCTTTGTTTTGTTGGTTGTTTTTTCATTTTTTAATAAAGAATTCTGAGAGATTCATTGAGTGCCTACTGGACACTAAGTGCTATAGAAAAAGCTGCAAGTCTGAAGTCCATTTGGTCAATAAACTTCAAACATGTAGCATGGGCTTTGCACTGGAAATTGCAAACTGTTGTAACTGCTGGAGAACAGTTCTAATACTGTACTTTAGCTCATCAGTCCCCCAAGCATGGCATTGTCATGTCTAGGGGCAGTCTTTCCTGTTAAAGAGTGGGGTGTCAGGTGGGCTTGTCACAGTGCTGGGTGGAGCTACCTGTTTCCTTCCAGTTGATCTTGGGAAAAACTTAGATGATGAGCTAGCATGAAAACACTTTACTCTTTGGGAGTTAAGTAAGTGGCACGAGGTACCAAATACACATTTTTTCCTGAAAGAAATAAAGAATAAAAGATTAGTTAATTTGCAAGGAGAAAAATCTTATTAAATTGTTATTTTTCAGAATATCCAGTTTCTGTGAAGGCTATTTTATTTGCACCATTTGCTTCCTGAGATTTTGCTCTCAGTTTCAGCTAGAGAAGTGTGCTGTCATGGCAGTATGTTTGCATGTTCTTCCCCTTTTATGTTTAAGAATGGTAGAAGTAAAGAACTATTATAAAATATGAGTTATTATAAAATACTTAGTTATTGGTCTAAATATTGTTTCTTTTCATGCTGAATTACATGTGGCTTTTAATTTTAAAAAGTATTTTCTGTGGTGTTCATGCAGTGCCTAAAAGATACAGAATTGTTCAAAGAATGAAACTTTCATAATGAAAAATTCTTACTCATTTTCAGATAAGTTTCTTTGAGCTATGTTATTAAACAATTGTTTTTTCATTGATTTGTCACTAACTTGTTTATGGCTGTCTGTACAGTATCAATGTCAGTTACCTGTGGCAATACCTATTCAATGTTCTGTTTTTAGAATATCAGAATTAATACAAAACTGTCCAAAGAATATTTTGAGGTGTTGAAGTCATCTCTGAATGGATCATACTATTATGTGAGAGCAAGAAAGAAGGGTCAGACCATTATTGATGCTGCACTGACATCAGTAGTAGATCAGGTATGTTTTTCTAATAACTTCTTTACTTGTGCAGTAGTGACAAAGTAGTGACATAGTAAAAGGTAACCTAAGAACTGCATGGTTCTAAGCAGTCTTTGTTTAAACAGATTAAGTACCAGATTAAGAACCTTTTATTCAGGAAAGCTGTCAAGTCAACAGAGGATTTGCTTAAATCAAGATTGATTGGTTTTGTTTCTGAGTTTGTGGCAAGCACCTGTGCGTGGCACTGATTTGTTTTTTCATGGCAGATAACATGTAGGCACATGTTGTATCCTTGTGCTGGTGCAAAGCTCCTCTCGCATTCTCTGAGTGAATTTTATAATTTATTGTGGTAGGATCATCAGTGTCATACCCTGGCCTTGTTCTGCATTCAGTTACATTTGGAAAGTTTTCTGTCATTTGGTAAGTGACGTTAAATGCTGGAATGAAAATCTGCCAAATGTATCAGCCTGCATATTCCTTCAAATTAATATTAATCATTAACTTTCTGCTAGTTGGGCAGGCTGCTGAATGTATGTCTAACAAGGGCACGTGGTGTGAAAGCTTTTGCTTGAAACTTGGAAAAATTCAACACGTCAACCTATTTGCTGTGGGTTGCTCATGTTTTAGTGATTCTTTGAGTAGGATTTAGTAGATCCTACTATAAGATAAGCCATGCTCACTCTCTGTGTCAGAGAGGTACTCTTGAATGAAATGAGGTCTACTGAGAGCTGTTAAGATTTTTCTTTCCTTCAGAATTCTAGTAAGAAACAGAATATTGTGCCAGAGAGTTACAGCATTACAACTGTAGCTGAGCTGCACAGGCCAATGCTTGTGGAGGGCTCAAGGAATGGGTCATTAGGCTGAGTTCTGTCTTCACCTACCATGTGTGGAATGAGCAGCTAGTAAAAGTGGGGAGTTGCTGAATTAGTTCTGTAGACAAGGTCTCAAAAACTAGGTAGCAGGGCCAGCATGTATTTCCTGCTGCTGTTTGCCTTTGAAATGAGCATGGGCACTCTCTCTCCTTAGTAATGCTACTCAGATAATACAATTGCACACTCTGCTGACACGAGCTGACTACTCGCTGACAAGTAACACTGGTCATAAATGACCCTAAATAGTTGCATTCCTTCCTCTTAGATGTTTTCAGCCTCTTGTTTATGTATAAAGTTTAAGAATTATTTTTAGGAAGCACTGTGATGCCATTTATAATACTATGCTGTTGCTTTTTGTAGGATGGAGGTGTTCATACATTACCAGTTCCAGTGCGAAACCAGCAAGATGTAGAAATACATGTTCCCATAGTTCTTTCACCCAGCATTTTGACATTTCCGTGGCAGCCAAAAGCAGGAGTCTACCAGTACACAATACAGGTATGCCAAAGATGTCCCAATGCAGGAAGCAGATGCAACAAGGCCTGTAACCACTTTGGATACTTAGATACTTCGATACTTTCAAGTTGACTTAGGATATTTCTGGCAGGGTGATACCCCAAACATTGTTGGGAGGAATTTTGTTACATGTTAGTTGCAGGAATTTAAGTGAAGTTTAAAAAAACCACAAAAGAAACCAACAAACATGAAAGTCCCTGCTGAATTGTGTGTCTCATTCACTTCCTTTCTCCCTCACACATGCATGCACAAAGTGGTTTGGAATTACAAAAAACATCTTGGGTACAAAACTTCACAGCAAGAATCAAAGGTTCCCATTGACTGTAGAGGGATGGAAGTGTGGTAGTAAGAAGTGGACTGTGCAGGGACTGCCCAGGGGCACGACCAGATTAATGAGCAGTGCCCTGTCAGCATCAGGGCCCTTGACTGCCTGCACAGCTCATGCTTCTAATAAAAAGTTACTGGGAAAAGTTACAGGTTCATTTACAGTGTGCCCTTCTAAAGGGACCTTTTTCTTACATTTCATGTGTTTCTTTGCTCCCATGCTGCCTGTCCATCCTACACTTTAGGAGGCAAACTGCTTGTCTTCCAGTATCCACTGGAGAAAAGAACATTATCATATGATAATGTTTGGGTTTGGGTTGGAAAGGACCTTAAAGCTCATCCAGTTCCAAGCCCCCTGCCATGTGCAGGGACACCTCCCACAGCCCAGGTTGCTCCAAGCCCCATCCAACGTGGGCTGAGGCAGTGCCAGGGATGGGGCAGACATAACTTTCCTTTGCAACCTGAGCCAGAAGAATTTCTTCTTAATGTCTAACCTAAGTCTCTCTCCTTCTAGTTTAAGGCCATTGCCCCCTGTCCTGAAACTCTATGGCTTTGTAAAAAAATCCTCTCCAGCTTTCTTGTAGCCCCTTCAGATATTGGAAGGTTGCTCTGAGGTCACCTGGGAGTCTCCTCTTCTGCAGGCTGAACAACCCCAACAACCTTGTGTTTCTCCAGTCTGGACTCTTATCCTAGTACAATGATACCCAGAGCTTGGTTTCAGGTGTTTTATGCACAATTCCAACCTCTTCTTTTAGCATGAAGTAGTTCTGAGTTTTGGGTTTGTCTTCAAGTAAAGAGCACACAGAAAGAGGCAGCAAGACACATGGTGACTGAAGTAAACAAATCAGTCTTCTGGGGATAAAATTGCATTCTCTAGGGTAAATCTGGAGGTAATGCCACTGAGTCTAGCACTATGATCCCTACTTTTAATTTCTGTGGGTTAGTTTGGTTTAGTTCATTCTTTATCCAACCACACCAGCAGAGTGTGGTAAATATTCTTAATACTAATATGCATTTTCAGTCCTTGATCATAACTTCTGCTAGAGTTTTCTCAATAAGGGAAAGTGGTTTTCTGTTTGTCACTTCTTTTACAGTTCTGTTCTCATCTCACCTCATCTTACATATATTATCACACATCTCACTAGAGAACGTTCCTATGTGTTACTCCAATTATCTGCATCACTTTACTGTGGTTTTTTGCATTAAGTCCATAAAACTTTTTTTCCCCCCAACATTTGAATTCGTTTGCACTTACTGAGATTGAGAACAATTTCTCAGTCTGTCCATTCAATAATAGTGGCAGTTGTTTACAATAGCACACAGATTGACTGTTGTTCCTGCCTGTAGGTTAGTGTTTCCCTCCTACTCCATGTTTTTTGAGTCAGACTGTTTTAATTTGGTGAATATGCTTTTTCTAAAAATAAGTGGAAGGGGATTTTTGGATCTAGCCAATGTTTATAGCTTAAGTAACTCCTTCCAGATGGTATGAGAATGACTTTTAAGTTTTAATTTGTCAGCTGTCTGTTTTTTGTTGGATGCTTTCTTCCTATTTCTACTAATAAGATGGCTTCTGTTGCAAATAAAGGCAAAAAACAAACAAACAAAAATCTTCCTTCCTTCCTTTCATGCATTAGGTACAAAACTTCACATATTGTGACATATTTGTGAAGTAGATAGAGACTCTTTTTATTTTTTTAGTGAGGGCATCACCATAACTGGTAAAAGTGAAGTTCAGCTACCAGGCTGTGGATCACTGGACTGGACTAGAAGCTGGTTTACCCTTTCCTCAGTGCAAACTGACTGGTACAGAGACAGATGACTGGTTTGTGTGGTGATTATTAAGAACACAGAATTATTAAGAACTAGGTATTTCAGTTTCATGTTTTCTGCTCATTTCTCTGCTTTAATTGAAAGTATCTTTACAAACCATTTTGAACCTTTACATTGTGTGAACATTTCTCACTACATCCCATGGTTCTCCTTCTGTCACACACTGTTATACCTATTTATACATTTGTCTTTGTCCTGAGTTTTTTCTACAATCAGGTTTTGCACATACTCATGGGAAGGAAGAAGAGAAATTATTTTCCTTTTGATATACAAATTTATTTTATTTTTTTTGCCTCTGGAAAAGGTTATTAGCTAAGCCCCTACATAATTTAGATTTGTTTATTTTCCACACTGTCCTTCTAGACAAGATTTATCATCATGTCCATACTTACTTTAATTATGGAATGAGTTAGTGCAAAAGCTGAAGAAGTTAAAGAAATGTTCACCCTTGCTTTAATCCTATGGAACTTTGAAAATTCATTTTGGAATGGCAATTTTTTGTTGTTATTGTTGTTGGGTTTTCTTTGTTTCTTTGTTTTTTTAAAATTTGCTTTAAAAATGTTCTCAGTAAACCATTTGGCACAGTATTCGTCTCAACAGACATTTCTTGTAGGTCGCAGTATTGCTTAAAACCTATACATTTTACAGCATTGCAATGATTGTGTCTTCAGTAACTGGTATTACACACCCAGTAACCTACTGTGGTTGTGTTGTCAAAATGCTTTTTGGCTTTTCACTTTATAAAATATGAACCTGCAGCAGATATTACCCTGTCCTGGCTGCCAAGTGCTCTTACAGTGGGTACAGTAATTGGTCCATAATATCAAGGAAGTTGTTCTTGCCCCTCTTAGGTTAATGCCACTCACTCAAGCTTTTCTAATTTAAAACAGCCCTTCAAGAGCTGACAGCTCTAGGAAGAGGATGGGTTGGGGTTTATTTGTTGTTGCTGCTTTGTGTCTTTTTTTTTTTTTTTTTTTTTTTCTTTATGGGAATCTGCATGATAAATCTGAGCTTATAAATTTGGCAGTTCCTGACTCTTCCCTAGAACAGCCATTGTGATAATGTAGCCTGTCCATTCTGCAGCCCCTCAAAATGCTTGTGGCAAGAGTGGGCAGTTCCCACGTGTGTCTGATGCTCATGCCATGACAGCAGTTACTGGAGCAGGTGGATGTGCCAATTTTCAAGATAAAAATAAGGAGGTAATACCAAGAAGGATGACCTTTTTTTTTACTTTGCCCGCCCTGCTTGCCTCATTGCATCCCACCTTCCTTTCCTTTCCCTTTAGATCCCTTAACAATTCCCATTGAAAGAAGACAGCAGGTATTCAGAGTCATATTAGCAGCTCTGAGACCCCAAATCAGCACTTTAGCTGTCAGCAACAGGGAAGCAGTAGGAGTTTTCAGAAGCACAATAATCCTGTGTGCCAGCCCTCCAGTGTGCCATTTGTGAAATGCTATGGTGGCTCTGTCAGTCACTGGGAGCTGTAAGCATCAGGCTTCTTAGCAGCTGAGAGAGATTTGGGTGAAATAGCACTGGTGAGCATGTAGGATAAAAGAAAGCATAATGAAAGCATAAGAAAGCTGGAATTAAGATGAATGAAGGGTAGTAATCTTCTCATCTCTTATTTCACCTTGCTTATTTGCAAGTTCTGAGGTGTTATTTTTGTTTGTATTTACTCAATCATAGCATTGCTGCTCCATGTGTCCCTGTTTTTTGTGCAAGATATTCAAAGGCTTGACAGCTGAGAAATGTGAGTACCATATATTTTATAAAATATTCGAAAGATTTTCTTTCTGTGTTCTAGGCTGATGGTGGAAGTGGAAATTTCAGCTGGTCCTATTCTAACCAGGCAGTTGCTACAGTGACAGTCAAAGGAGTAATGACAACTGGAAGTGATATTGGTGTCAGTGTTATTCAGGCAGTTGATGTTCAGAATCCATTGCATTATGGAGAAATGAAGGTAAAACTTATTTTCCCTGGCTTTTGGAAACAGTGAAAAAGCTGAGAATGCCCTTCACCTTTTCAAAATGTTCCCAATTTTTCTGCCTTTTGAGATTTTTCTGCCTGCCCTGTGGCAGGTTAAGTGCTCAGTTTGAGTTTGTGCTTCTGGGGATTTAAGATCTGTCCACTTCATTAACTTTACTCACATTTTTGCCCTTCTCTGAGCTTTGAGTGCAAGAAGGAAATAGTAATTTACTACTGGCTTAGCCATCTAAGCACACAGGCCAGACTAAAATTGCATTCTGCAGGCTAAGGGGTGAGTGTTTTCCCTCAATATAAAGGAATGACAGATACCATCAAGATGCAGAAGGAAATGCCTGCCTAGAGGAGTGGCTGAAATCAATACACTGCCACATAGTGAATCGAGATACCAAACCTGGCCAAGAAAAAAATAATCTTTTAGGAAAACTGGGAGAAAGTGGGAATGAAAAATATACCTCCCAAGAGGGATTTTTTGGTCTCTGTGCAAATCATACCCTGTTCTCAGGATATGGTCAGGGACACTACATGTAATGGCCCCACAGGAAAATTGTGCAGACAAGTGAAGCTGCTGCTCTGGTTTACACTGTAAATCTACAATCTTGAATATTTTTCTCTGGAATGTTGTTGACCTGGGAATACCTCTTTGTGTCAATTGCATACAAGTGGTTGTCCTCAATGAAACTAAATAGAAGTAGAAACTAAATAGTATGGAAACTAAAAGTAAGTACTGCTGTGGTGTATATTTGCTACTCTGTAGTCATGCTACTTAGCTGTCTTCACAGATTCAGGCATTTGATCTGTGCTTTAATTGTGCCTTTTGTTAAGAGCTCAGCATTGGAATGGAAACCTGACAGAGAAGAGGAAATTTGCTCCTGACCTCACAAAAAATAAGGGGTAGTGTACTGAGCACGTGTGACTGATCTGTGCTCCAGAGGCTGTGTTTGTGTAACTGCCTGGTCATAAATTAAATAGATTTGTTTATGCCAGGCAGATGCTCTTTGGGCTGGCAAACAACCTCCATCTGGCTAAAGCTTTGTAAAGGTGATGGTCTTTATTTCTAAGGGAGCATACAAGTTGATTTAGGAAGCACGTCTTGCCAGCCCTGGGCAGTGCACCTTCCTTCAGGACACATGGATGTAATTTAGCAGCTGGTGGGGAACAACCTGATTGCATCAAATATACATACATTAACTATACAAAATACCTCATAATTTTTAAGTATTCCCACATGCAGTGCTGCTGTAATTGTTGTATTGCACTTCTGGTGCACCAAAGTCCCTTCTGATGGAAGTGTTAAAAAATGTTTGGTTAGGACTGCCAAGTCTGTTCCATGATGGAGAGAGTTTTGGAAGAAGATAATGTAAGCAGATATCTTTTTTTCTTTAAAAGATACTTATGTTTTGGGAAAGATCTTTCCGACCAAGTTTTACAACTGCATCTACTAATGCTGGGGCTTTTGATTAAAAGTAACTTATGTCAATTCTGCTATAGATTTGAGAGGTATTAAACTTCATGCTGAAAATAATGACTGAAATGAGTAACAAAATGACACAAAAGTTGTGCAGACTTTAGTTTACAAATCTTCTCTGAAACTGCCAGTTAAGAGGTAGGAGATACAGGAATGAAGATTTTTCAGTTGAAACTTCCTGTCCTCAATCATAAGGCAAAGCCTGAAGGCAGAAAAAGTATTCCTCTCCATGTGAGCTTTCAGAGCAGTGTATTGCACAATTTGTAGAGGTTATTTTTTAGTTCCTTTTTCTTGTGTTAGGAATCCCATTCTGTGTAGGATGACTCTGAAGTGTTTTATTTACTGACACCAACTCAGCAAGCAAATTGTAGGAATAGTTAAACTGTGTTCCACAGGATTACAGGTTTAATTCTGCACCCCATGGATTAAAACTCTATCCTGAAGCCAGCTGCAGATGGTTAGGAAGTTAAGATACTGCAAATTAAAAGCTTTGATCATAGTGATTGCTATGAAATATGCAGTGAGTCCCTGGTGGATTGTTTAATGTTAATGGAAGAGGTAGCAAATCAGAGTAACAAAACCAGAAAGTTTTGTACATCAATGCATCAGCTGTTACAACAAGGAAGATCTGTTTCTACCAGTCTCATTTCTGAAAGTAATGCTTTTGATTTCAAGTATCTCACACATAAACATTACTTGAGGAAGCATAAGGTTGTTAGATTAGGCAGCAGGTAGTGGTTCACTTTTTTTTTTTGATTTCTGGCATAATTACTGCGGGGAAATGTTGAGCCCTGGACAGCTTTAAAATATGCTTTGCCAACAGAAATACAAGAAATTAAAAAAAGCCACTGGGGAAATGTTTGGGCCATTAGTTCCTTTAACTTCTACATACCTGCTTCTGATGGAGGTGAGGGAGCCTTGCTAACTATTTCAGGTCTAGCTCAAGTATTGATATTGTGAAAGTTGGGTACATAGTCTGTACCAGTTGGTGGTAGCATCTCTTGGAGATATCACACAACTTAGTCTATACTTTGAAATCAACAAAGACCTAAGAAGTAACAGTAAAAGGATCACCAAGCTAGTGTGAACTTGGGCTGTTACAGGAAAAGAGCACTAAAATAAAAGCTTTTCATGGCCCTTCCTTATACCATTCTGCAGCAGGTAAACAAAATCAATGTTGAATCCAAGAAGAGTTGGTTACAGCCATCAGAGGAAAGTCATCATCTAGGAGAAGAGGGCTAATTAAAATAAGGAGAGTATAAGGAGAGTATATGGAAGTCTATTTTTTTTTTCTTTTTTTTTTTTTTCCTGGTACTGTCTTGTGGAGTTGTGTTCATACATTGTCTCTTTCCTCCTCCAGGTGTATGTAACTGAACCTAGTGGGATGGAGTTCATGCCATGCCAAGTTGAAGCACGTGTTGGCCAAACACTGGAACTGCCCCTGAGGATTAATGGCCTCACAAATGTTGAAACGGATGAGACCGTGCCCCTCAGTGACTGCTCACACTTTGACCTTGTTGTGGAAGTAGAAAACCGTGGTGTGTTCAGGCCACTTCAAGGTGATTTGATCCTCTCCTGTTATGAAAGTTAAATTTCTAAGTTCCTCACTTGAAAGGCATGGTCAGGCTACCAGAGACAACAATTGAAAGAAGCAGAGCCAGCCAGTTGAGGGAGGGGATTCTTCCCCTCTACTCTTGTGAGACCCCTCCTGGAGTCCTGTGTCCAGTTCTGGAGTCCCCAAGATCAGAAGGACACAGAGCTCCTGGAAGGTGCCCAGAGCAGAGCCACTGAAATGCTCAGAGGGCTGAGCACCTCCCTGGAAGCCAGGCTGAGGGATTGGGGTTGTTCAGCCTGGAGAAGAGGAGGCTCCCAGGTGAGCTCAGAGCAGCCTTCCAATATCTGAAGGGGCTACAAGAAAGCTGGGGGAGGGCTTTAGACATGGGGTGTAGTGAGAGGACAAGGGAAATGGGTTAAAACTTGAAGAGGGGAGATTGAGGTTGGGCATTAGGAAGAAATTCTTTCCTGTGAGGGTGCTGAGCCCCTGGCCCAGGCTGCCCAGAGAAGCTGTGGCTGCCCCATCCCTGGCAGTGTCTCAGCCCAGGTTGGATGGGGCTTGGAGCACCCTGGGCTGTGGGAGGTGTCCCTGCCCATGCAGGGGGTGGGACTGGATGAGCTTTAAGGTCCCTTCCAGCCCAAACTATTCTATCATTCTATAATTAAGGTGTTGCTAAGACATACATTGCTTTTACATCATTTTTTGTTTGGGGGACTCTGAGGGCGTTTTGGCAAGTGCTTTATTGGGCAATGTATAGTTTCCCCTATGTCTTTCTACTGATTTAGTAATTTTAACATGCTTCTGTAACAATGCTAATGGCTTTTCTGATAAGAGAGGTCCACATATACTCTGTTTTGAGGGAGCATTGGAAGACTTACAAGAAAACTTAAGATTAGTAGCTGCTTTGCCCAAATTAACTTGGGCAGTACTTTTATAGTGTCTTTATAGGACGGTGTTCTTTGTTCAGGTCACTGTTTTAGGGAATGCCTCTTGTCAAGTTTACGAAGAAAATGGAGTACGCATGTTGTTTTTAAAGGCTGCCAATAATGTTGCTGGGCTGAGTGGACATAGAAAAATGTGCTTATTCCTGTGTCTGCTGAATTCAATGTGACATTTAGATGTTTCATTGATTTTTCTTTTTTTCTTTTTTTTTTTTTTTCCAAGTGTTTCTTGTATGGAGGCTCCTTTCTATGCTTCTGACCAGTAAAACCAGTCTGCATCTGCTTGCATGAGAGGCAACTATTTTACATGTCTCTATGTAGCATGCTGTTGCAGTGTTTGTTTCAAAAAAAGAAAAAATAAACCCAAACCCAAAATGTCCTCAAAGTAAGCAGAGAATTTAATGTATGTAGTTTGCCTTCAGCTGGAGAAATGTTGTATTGCCTACAGTTGAACTTCTGTGCAGGAAAACTTGTCTAAGCAGCTTAACTTACTTGTGCTTAATTGGAAGCCAGTTTCGTTTTGGAACAGCAAGCTGAAAATATTCTGCAAAAGCTAGAATGTAAGTAACGTGCTTTTTAGGACAGTATGAACCTAAAGAAGTTTGTAAGATGTGGATGTGTTTGGTTTGAGATGAAAGACAATAGTGAAATTTTTACCTATTTGTTTGAAGAACACCAATCTACATACTTCTGCTGGTGGAAGTGCTTCTGTGGAAAAAAACCATGTTGAAATTGCATTAAAGTGCAAAATTAAAATGTCCTTTCTCTCCAAATACGTGTTTTTATATCTTTAATTATTCTGACAGGAAGGCTTAGGCCAACTGCTGAGTTTTGTAGTGGTGTCAGAGTGAAAGCTGAAACTCAAGGATACACAACACTTGTTGTGAGTTACACCCACGGTCACGTCCACCTCAGTGCCAGCATCACCATTGCTGCTTATCTACCATTAAAAGTAAGTGTTTCCTCTCTTGCTAGAGCAGTCCATCACTTTAAAAGCCTTTAAATGACATACAGCAAGTTGATAGTACATAGTGAGTATGTTTGAAAGAAATTAGGTGAGTGGTTGATTCACAAGAACAAAAATCATATGGGCTATTTTGGGAAACGGTGTTTTAGCCCTTTCTCTGTGGAGCTTATGTCCAGTTGCTACATGGACTTGCCAGGCAGCTATAGAAGGGAGTGAGCAGTGAGACAGTAAAGTGACAAATTGTTTCAGTTTCTGCATTGGCAAGTGAATCAGTTACCCCTGCCTATTTTTGGGTTAGTTTTGGCAAAAAAGTCACAATTAATATTATAAATTACTTTTCACCACCCTCTAGATGGGTTGAATACTATGTGAGACTCAAATGGTTTCATGACTGTCTGTTTTACTTGATTAAAGTTTAATTTTATAAGGTAATAAGGGGGGCAGTCATGATCCTTTGTCTGTAACAGCAAATGTAAGGACTCAGCTTACAACTTGAGCTTTCATGATGTGTAAACTGGTATTTGCAAGAAGGCAACACTGACTTGTTTACATGGCAGTTAAAATGTATGCTTTTTTCCCTACAAATGAGAGAAACATATTTCACTGTTGGGCAGTTGAGTAGAGAAGACATGAAGAATGAACCCAAGGACAAGGGCTAGTGTGAGGAAATCTGAAAATTTGTATGCTAGTGTTAGCCTCATCTTCAGATATCGAGGAGCACTGAGTCTGCAGAGCTGAAGTCAAATGTGTTTGGCTACAGCTTCTCTCCCCAAATCTGGAACAAAGCTTGTGCAAATCATGCAAATTTGTGACTGTAATGTTGATTTTATTTTTTAAATGTCTTTTTCTATCAAAGGTATTGTATAGTTGAGTATAATTCTTTGAAGATAGGTTCTTTGAAGTGGGAAGTAGATGATAACTTTAAGGTCCCTCCCAACTCAAGCCATTCTCTGATTCTGTGAAGATGACAAGATATCCTGAGCAGCATGTGTAAACTTTTCTGGTTTTGGCAGCCCATAGGAGGGGCATAGTCCCTTTAATAAGGCTTTTTTCATATATATTTTTAAACCTATTACTTATATGTATATATTATTTATATTATATACACACACACACACATATATATATATGTATATATAATTTTTAAAAAAATAAAAAATTATAGCCTAATAAGGGAAAGAAAGTTAAACAGGAATCAAAAGGGAGAAAGGCACTCAAAACTAAATCTCATTGTATCACAATGGATTTTTACCTTTATATTACAGAGACAACCAGGGAATAAGTGGGAGAAAAGAGGAACATTTATGCCAGTGCTTCCCATTTCTTCTCTCTCTCTCCCTGCCAAAAGCACCTGTGGAAAGAACTGAACCATCCTTTAAGTTAGCTGCTGTTTCTTTCTTTCTAAACTCCTGAGTAATACGATGTTATGGAACTCAAACTACAAATGGTTATTGTGAATTAAAATGTCAGGTTCATTTCTGTGACAATAAACAGCTCAGGCTGTCCCAGTGGTGCACATCAATATACAACTTAATGTAGAGACTGGAAGTAAACTTAGATAGGGAAACAATTATATGCACAGAACTGTGCTGGAGAGAGCACTGTCAAGTGAAAGGATTTTTAAAGAGTAAAAATTTACTGATTTAAAGGACTATCTGTTTTTCAAATGTTGTAGAATGTTTTCTCTTTGTGCTCAGAAGAGTATATTCAGGGTCTTTCTTAAGTTGTAACTCTTCATGAAAAAGATGTAATTATAATGTAGTTAAAACTTTTCTTTGAATCCTCCATGGGTTCCAATCAATGTATTCCAACTGGACAGAATTCTGGGATTATGGGAAAAATCATAGCCTAATCAAAATAATACATCTAGCTTTTCCATTAAGAAGGAAGGGGTTTTTTGCTAAGTACAACCAAACTGAAATGGAATCACTGCTTTGTACCTTATTCATTACAGACTGTTGATCCTCCAGCTGTTGCTTTAGTGACTTTGGGTTCCTCTAAAGATATGTTATTTGAAGGAGGACCTAGGCCATGGGTACAAGAGCCCTCAAAGTTCTTCAGGAACATCACTGCTGAGGATGCAGAGAGTATTGGTCTGATGTTATTTGGACCTCCTACATCCCGAAATAACATCCAGCACTGGGTTAGAGCATCTTGCAAAAGCCTGGGAGAGCAGGTAAGTGCCAGATGTTTGTATTTCCCTCCATCAAAAACTGAGCTAAGGCAACTGGGAACAGGCTTCAGACAGATTTATGGTACTGGGTAACAAGCAGCTGTTGCAATAAGCCAGTAAAGGACTTGGGTAAGTACATAGTTTGTGCAGTGTGATGCTGGTACAGGTTTTAGAGTGAGCATTTCATAAGATTGTTATAAAGTGGTTTATGATGGGTTTACTGCAGTGTAAAGCCAAGTCACAGAAACCTGATGTTGTAGAAGGTGTTAACAGGTCCTAAGAGCTGCAGCTTCAATTTTGCATAAATGGGACCATGGCAGAAAGTTTCTGCAGTAAACTGACTCTCCTGTCTGACCTCCTTAACCAAGTTGCCTTCCAGTGTGATTCTGTTTTTCAAACAGATGACAGCCCTATGAATTTACTGCTGATATTTGTGCAGTCTTTGTGGTAGTGGCTGTAGTAATTTTTCACCTGGTCTCATTTTCTCCAATGTGCAGAAGTGATTTATCTTGCTTAACTCACCCTGGCCAGTTTGTAAAGCATTTAGCTTTGATTTAATGTTTTTCTCCTGTAATTCTGCAAGGCCTAAACGTTTGGTTTGGTGTGTGTTCCAAATTGTTTAACTCTTTTCCTCAGTGGACACTATACAAAGTGCAGCTATTTCTGTGAGCAGAAATTCAGAGAGGAAGAAACCTTTTTTTTTGTTGTCTGACTGTGTATGCTTTGGCTGTGTGTCCTCAGTGGAGTCCAGACCAGATCCCAGAGTGGATAAAGCAGGGAACCAGAGCTACCTCAGTCTGCTAGGAGAGCCTTTTCTGTGTTTATATCTTCTCTATTTTCTTGAGGCCTAAAAAAAGGAATGTAAAATAAAACACAAGATGTTTTTGAACAGACTGAAGTAGCTATGAATATTGTTCTGTTCTCTGCAAGAAAAACACCTGCTTGTTAACTTCTTAAGTTACATAAGATTTGTTGCTTGACTCAAGTTTCATAGCAATAAACATGAATATCTGGGAAAAGTTCCCTGGAGTGGCACTTTGGTAATGGTCTACTACAGTCTGTGAAATGGGCACCTCCTTTTACATCTTCCTGTGTCTAAATGGTGCTCTAAATCCCCAGGAATCATACTTTTTTCTTGTTCATTCTGGCACGAGGGTGTAACTGAGGTGTGCGAAATAGAATCTGCTTGAACTCTGCAGTCCTTTTTCCTTTCCTCACTTGCCTGTGTGTGTTCATAATTGTGCAGGTTATTACCTTAACAGTTGGAAACCACCCCACAATCACCAACCCTTTCCCAGCAGTGGAGCCTGCTGTTGTGAAGTTCATCTGTGCTGTCCCCTCACGACTCACTTTGACTCCTGTGTATGGAAGCCCTCAGTTTGATCTCTCCTGCCCTTTGCTGCAACAAAACAAGCAAGTGGTAAGCCTGAGGTGTGACAGGAAAAGAATGTGTTGTTTATAACTTAAAAATCAGTGTTTGGATCTCCACATAGATAATAAAGTATCTGGCTTGCTGCAAGGTAAGGAGTAACACCAGTGTTGTGGGACAGACTGGTATCATTGTCTACTTCTGCAGAGAGCAGCCTGAAAGTGAGTTTCCTGCAGTGATCATTCCAACAAGTTTATAAAGGGTCCTACCAGGAAATGGGAGTTACGTGGAGAAACATTTGGATTAGGGCTTCTCAAAAAAAAAAGCATCAGTGAGAGGAAGTCTTTCTGACTTGTCTTGAGATGAACTTATTTTTAATTTTAAAAAGAAAAAAGGTGAGGGAGAATGTTTCCAGTGGATGTTTGTAACAGAATTACTTTCTCCCTGTACCACTTTATTCTAACCTAACTATTCCATGGAGACATACTTTACCATACATGCATCATCACATGAGCACACACCTGTGTGTGCCTCATTAGTAAAGGCACAAGCACTGCTGCAAAGATTCCTCTGTAGGCAAATACAGTGAGTGGTGCTCAGTGACATCAGATGTGTCCAGCTTTGCAAGTCTGAGTCACAATAAATGGATAAGGCTTGTGTGTAGGCTGTCAAGTACAAAGACCTCTTTCTTCTGTATCCTGATGAGAGCTGTCACATGTTGTCTGCTGGGTAAACTGGGTGTTTGTTGTACTGATATTACCAGGCAAGTATAAAATCATCCTACATTCGTAAAACTGCAGTGAGTACTGAGCTGATGAATTGTTTAGGTAACTTCTATGTAATAACCAGATGAGAAAAGGGCACTTTGCCTGTTCTAAGCCACTTCAGAGTTAATTTTTTTCCCTAGCTCTGTCAGACAGCATCAGCACACACCTTATTGCTGCTGCCTCTCACAAGATGAACACTATAATTCCAAGCAATGCCTTCCAACAAATAGCAGTATTTTTCATCATTTCAGTACTGTTTCAGTACTTTATTTCTTTAGAAATAAAGACTACCTTAGCTCAACTAGTTTTGTTTTGAGGTAATTTACTGGCAAAAAAAAAAACCCACCCCCCAAAAAAACCCAAACCAAATCAAAACAATCAACATTGCAGTTGAAGTACAGCTTAATGACTTTGCACTGATGGCTCATTTTAATGAACATTACTCATGTAATAAGTGTATAATAAATCTCATGGAACTTGGCATAAATTTTATTTTTTAATTATTAAAAAAATCCTCTTGCATCTGTTCAGTTCAAAGTATTCCTTCTTTTTCAGGTTCCTGTTTCAAATTACCGCAATCCAGTATTGGATTTGGCTGCATATGACCAACAGGGCAGTAAATTTGATAACTTCAGTTCTCTTAGTGTTATCTGGGAATCAACAAAACCATCCTTAGCTAATATTGAGCCTGAGATGCCCATGGAACTGACTCTGAAAGAAGATGGAATCGGCCAAAAGAAAATGCATGGTATGAATCAGTATAAATTAGAATTTCGTTATTTTAAGAAGGTCAGGACTAAATATATTTGGTAATGTCTGATCTTCATTAAAGAAATTAAAGAAATTACTGTGATCTGCAGGAAAATTTTATCCTCAATATGCATTTTAAGTGTAAGCTATTTAAAACAAGACAACAAAACAACAAACCCAGTACCTAGAACCTTGAGACAGTATATCCTTGTCTGTTTAGAATGATAGTAGAAGGGCTTAGCAATGTACACTTAATCTTCTTCTCCATGATCAGATTCATTTGACTTTCTGTTTAATTCTAGGCTTACAAACTGTTCAAGTTCATCATGAGTCTGGATCAGCTGCCATCTCTGCATCTGCAACAGGGTACCAGCAATCCCATCTCAAGGCTGCTAACGTGAAAACACCGGTACTAAGAACTCTGCCTTTTTGTTTCCATTTCCCTATGAAATTTGATGTGTAGTGTTCCTATGGATTTATTTCCTTGGTGCATAAGTAATGTAAAAATAAGCTAGCTCCATAGCTGGTTCCAAAGACAGATTCACATACCACAATGCTGTTATGTTTATGGCTTTCTCCTGCTTTCCTCTGCACTACATGCTGCTGTCCATATCAAATATATCCAATTCCTTTTTTTTTGTTTTGTTTTTGTTTTTTTTAAACCATCTGGGCCAGGGGATTACAAAGAATTGTTTTAGCTGGTTTTGTTTCAATTCGGATTTTGTAATGAATTGGTGAATCTCTGCTGCTTGTCCTTCACTAAAGCAACCATGTGCTTCATGCAGCTGTCACTGGGGAAAGCAAATGTATTATTTCCCTGGCAAAGCTGGATGGAAAGGTTCTGCATGAGCAGAGTAAAAGCTGGCTGAGAGCCTCATGTGGACCATATGTAAAATCTGGGCTCTGACTAATAATCTTTGGGTTTTTTCTCCATTGGTCTTGCACTGATTTTACAGAAGGCAGAAACTACTCATTTGTACAGTGCCAGCCATAAGCTTAGGCTCTAATTTTACAAGTCATTAGCCACTCCCTGAAATATTTCAGTTTGTAGATACTCAACACAGGGGAGAACACCAGTGAAAAGTAGTGATGAGGAGCAAAGAAAGCAGATGGCAATTTTCTGCTCATGTCACTTAAAAAACCTGAATATAAAGACAGGTTTCAGCCTATGGAACAAGCAGACATTATTTCTAATAAGTAATTTAAAGCATCCTGCTTTTCTACAATGAAATTGCTTTAGGTAAGTTCAGATGAGAACTTCAGATAAGTTCAGATAGGTTTATTCTATTCCCGTGTGGGATACATAACTGTAAAATGGTACCAGAATTCTGTTAATTTTTTGTCTTGCTGTTTAAGTTTGGGAGGAATCTTTCTGATAGTTGTAGACAGGGTACAGATACCACTTCTGCTACAACTACACAAGCTTATGTCTTGTTTCTTCAAATTTACCAGTTTGTCTGTTTTTCTCAAATACATTTGAAATATACTCCTGTATTCTGCTTTTAAATCTGTTGAGACTTCTTTCTTACAAACAAAACCAGAAATAAAAGTATAATTGATTATAGAGGTATATTAGGATGTCTTGATCATTGTTGCATGTTTAAGTGGACCATCCTATTAAGTCATTAGGGTAAGATGACATCCTTTCTACATGAAGGAAATAATTCTAGTAATTAGGTGAAGTGGGCACATAACATTAACTTCCTCTTAAAAACATTTTCCAATTCTAAGATAATGTTATTATGAGTGAATGACTAAACTTGCATCTGGTCCAGTGTTTATGTACATACATTTAAGGATTAATTTCTTTTGGTGGCTCCTAGGAAGAATCCTAAAAAGCTGAGCTTGAAGAAGCAAACATCCTGGCTCTATGCTTTAGCATTCTGTGTAAACTGATAAGATGTCTCAGTTAATATCCTGTGCCAGGGTTGGTTAACTGACTCTGCTACATCTTTAATACTTAGCCCTTTGTTCTGTATTGTGCTCAGAGCTGCAGAATGTCTTGTACCTGACCTTACCTGTAGAGAAGAACCAGCAGCTGACACAATTACCAGATCCTGTGGACATTCTGTTAACCTAAATTTCTCCAGCTCTGGCTTATTCATCTACTCTAAGCACCCTTTCCTGCCTGTACCAGAGACTTGCACCATTTTGTGACTCTGGTGTTTTCTGTAACAGCAGAAATTGTTTCTTTCAGTATGAAACTCTTCTCCCAGTGTCTGCCACTATTGAACTGATACTAGTGGAAGATGTGAAAGTGAACCCCACTGATGTCTCTATTTACAATCATCCTGACATACAGGTAAGGAATTACTCTGCTACTTTCCAGCTGTAGGGAGGAAAACATCCAAACTAATAGGATATGTGTAAGGATTCCAGTTTTAGCATTCTAGAAAGATGAAATCTAATTTTGAATGCTTTTCTGGGTTTGCAGGCAGAACTTTTCATCAAAGAAGGTTCTGGATATTTTTTCATAAACACCAGTGTTGCAAATGTTGTAAGAGTGTCTTATGAGGAGACTCAAGGTATTGCTTTGGTGAGTGAAGTATTTTATTTTCTGTCTCTGTCATTCTGAATATTGTTCTACAGTTTCATCACTATTGGTTTTTTTCCAGTGCACGTGGACAGAGAGGCAATAGCTGAATCTTTGATATTTTTGCCTATCATATTCAAGTTTTAGGCAGGGATCTTTGCACTAGCAGTTTTGGATGTAGGAAGTGGTTTTACTACAGCTGTGATACTCTGTACAAGATAAAAGCCAGTGCCAAGTTTTTCTTTACACACTACAATTTTGCAGTAAAATGTTCCTGATTTCCTAAACACAATTTGAAGAGTAATGTGACAGAATTATTCACAAGTGCTATACAAAAGATTAATGGGTTTATGGAATAATATCAGAGTATTTGTTGCAAGCCAGTACCTATGAGACCTGCAAAATCTTCAAGTGCTGTTCCAGGATATTTTGCTATCAGAGTGTTTCATCCTGGTTTTGTGAAGAAATATCTGTTAAAGAGTTGATTTCTGATCTCTGAATCAAGTTTTTTGTTCACTTTTCTACTAGAAGATGGAACTAAACTACAATTATGCTTGACTTCTTCCAGGCCTAGAATACAAGATGGATTCTATAGTGAGCAACAATAAAACTAATATATTTGCATTTCATTAGACAAGAGTTGTAAATGACAAAAGTTGCTTTAAAGAGTCATCTTTACAAATTCATAAATTGCAGATTTATCTTGTAAAAAATAACATGGATGAAGTTGCAAAATAATGATGATAAAGGTGGATTGTTTTTCATACTTGAGAATACCAAGGTATTGGTGAAACATTCTGATTGTCTCTAACTGCTGGAAGTGCAAGGTGGGAATGTTTTTCTAACAGTCAGCTAGGCACAGAGGTGGGGAAAAAGAGATGAGCTTATTTTTGTACTTTGTACACTGTTTCAAATCTTTAACAGTTTTCAGTCAGATCTCACTCCTGGGTTTAGCAGTGCTTCAGCTGATGGACACAAGATCATTTCAGGAGAGAGCAGCTAACTGAAGTGGTGGAACAGCACCAGCAAGATAGGCTTTGTGAAGTACAAAAAGAGATTTATTTTAACTACATGTCAGATAAAAGGAGAGGAAACTTTTTAACTGCTTAAAAAACCTATTTTGAAAAAAAAAAATCGAACCTCCCCCACATTTAAAAAGTTTTTTGGTGCTAATCATAAACTATTCTGAGCAACTAAATTCAAGTTGTCTGGAATGGTGATTCTCAGACTTGTTACTGGGGCTGCTAAGAATGAATTCTGTAGCTCTTACTCTGTTCTTGGCAGCTTTTCTGGACCTGAGTGGTAGCATGGAAGGACAATGAATAGTGGTAACAGCAGCATGTGCTGGATACTGGATACCTCATGGGAGATGAGAACAGGAGATGAGGAGATGAGAAGAGGTACCTGGGGCAGAAATATTTTTCTGAATTGTAGTAGCTGTGCTTCCCCTTTCAGCTCTCCACTCTGGTGGCTTCTTTTCTCTCCTCTTCACCCCAAACTGAACTCCAATACCTCTTCCTCCTCCTGGTCATGCTGGCTGCCTCCTCCTGACCACTTCTCCTTCTCTGCCTGCCATGACTATGTGTTGATATATGCCCCTACCACCTGTAGGAGCCATCATCCCCTTGGGGGACTGCTGCTGTTCTGAAAGCTGGTATTTATTAAAATGATAGGGTGAGGGGTAGTGGCTTAAAATTGGAAAAGGGGACATGTAGTTTAGACATTGGGAAGACATTATTCACTGTGAGGGTGCTGAGCCCCTGGCCCAGGTTTCCCAGGGAAGCTGTGGCTGCCCCATCCCTGGCAGTGTCTCAGCCCAGGTTGGATGGGGCTTGGAGCACCCTGGGCTGGGGGAGGTGTCCCTGCACATGCAGGGATTGGGAATGGATGAGCTTTAAGGTCCCCTCCATCACAAACCATTCTATGATATTCCTTCATATTTGAGGCAAAAGTAATAGCAGTGCCCGCAGCAAACAAAATGTCAGCTCTTTGTACTGCCCTTACTGCTCATTCCTGTAGTGCTGCCAAATATTGCTATGAATTCTATTAAATTCCTTTGAATGGGGGACCTTGCTGTCCAACACCCCTTGTTTCAGAGTTCAACTTCATAAACCAGATGAGTGCATAAAAATAGGACACTAAACATCTGTCACTGTCCCTGGTGAAGGTGCAGAGAGTAGTTGGGATCATCCCTGAGGTGTGTGACAAGGTCAGGCAGATTGCAAGAGAGCTGCTAAAATGATGTGAGCAAGGTGTGGATATGTGGCCTTGAGAAAGTGTGAGGAGATGGCCTTGGGATTGGTGCCTAGTTCTGAGGGCTTGTATTTGAGGGCAAACATTTCTTTCTTGGTTGTTTTTTGATGTATTCTCAGATATAACATGTAGCTTCTTTGTATATTAACAAAAAATAAAATTAGTATTAGTATGCCAAAGAAATGCCTAATTTGTCAGTTGGGAAGATCTACCACTGGATTTTGGCTGTTCATTGAGATTAAAAGCAATAAGTGTAAAGTATTAATCCTGTAGAATGCAATATCAATGCTTTATAAGCATAGTCTTTGTCCTTGATTTATTTTTTTCCTTACTGTTTTGTTTTTCACTCCACTAAGAAAAGTTTCATTGCTCTGAATGATTTGTTGTGGGGGTTTTTTTGTCCTTCTGATGGCAGGATGCCAGACTGCTTCTAGATTAAGATATGTTACTTCAATTGCTGCCCAGAGGCTGTTTGCACTAGTTTAACAGTATGATAGTTTTTACAGTTTGCAGCTTTGCTTTTGTTTTGGTGGAACACTTATCTGTGTCTAAGGCTTGGAGACTCCTGCATCCAACTGTGTCTGCCCTGAAACTGATAAAAATTTTATCCTTTGAATGAAAAATGAAAATAAGAAGTGCTCTAATGGAATTTTCTTTTGGCATTGCAGGTGCATCCTCTGCTGCCAGGATCAGTGACTGTAATGATTCATGACTTGTGTTTGGCTTTCCCTGCACCAGCCAAAGCTGATATTTATGTATCTGGTATACAGGAACTGTATGTCCGAGTTGTTGACAAGGTTAGTGGCTTTGCAACCAGCATAATTTGCTGATCTAGATTGTCCTGATGCCTTGTGCTGTAATGAACATAAAGATGAGACATGTACAAGATGGTAGGAGGTGGTAGTTAGGGCCCTCAGCTGCAGCTGTATAGCCTTAGAGAAATAGTTTGATCTCCCTGTGTTTTTATTTACCTCCCAAATTTATCCTTTCAGCTTGTACGTCTTTCAGAGTATCAACTGTCTCTTACTTCATGTTCTGTGTGGCAGCAAATCTCAACTTCTGCATTTACACAGCAATGTTAATTCATAATTTATATGAACACACTAATTTATATTTCCAGTTGTTTAAAGTGCATGAGAGAAATTCTTTTAGGAGGATATTTTGCCGCAAGGTCATTCTCCTAAAGGCCATCCTTTTAAAAGCAAACAAACAAAAAAAAGTCCAGCTCGTTTTACTTGACAGGTTGGGTGTATCTTACACAAAGTGAGTGTTGATATTTCTGGATGTTTTAATTATGCCCCTGCTAGATGAAAGACCTGAATTCCTTTATTTAATTTGACACTAACCAAAGCTGGCAGAGATTCTTCTTTAAAAACAGTGCTAATCTAACTTTAGCACTTTGAGCTTTTTCTCTAATACCCTACTAAAAGTGTGATACGAAGTGAAATTAAAATGTTTATGCTAATAAATAAGAATAATTTAAATAAAAAATGGCTGAGTGTGACTTTGTTTCAGGTGGAGATTGGAAAAACAGTTAAAGCTTATGTCAGAGTTCTGGATGACTTGAAGAAACCTTTTCTCTCAAAATACTTTGCTGTCATGGATCTAAAACTAAGGGCAGCATCTCAGATTCTTTCACTTGTGTAAGTCAGTGGATATTTTCTGTGTCCTGTAAGTTTGTTTAGAGGCAGAATAAGCAAAAAGTAATTGGAGGTATTGGGTTGGCATCATAATAGTATATACAATGACTGAGTTTCATTTATTTTATTTTTTTAAAGTTTTAGTTGCTTTTTAAATAGTAAAAAATGGTTATTTGTCAGGAAAATTGCCTAAGCTAACACTCTAAATCATGTTGAATGGTGAATAATATGGTATTCATACACTATATTGTTGCATGAAGCCTATGCATTTTGGATGCAGATAATGCCAGTAGAGAACTCTGAAAATATATCTTATGCTATCAAACTCATTCTGCCTGTCACTTAGCTTTTTAGAAACATGTAGACTAACTGATCCTGTTGCCTCAAAGCTCCTTAGTTTCCAAGCTCTAAACACAATGATTAAAATCCCAGAAAAAAAAGTTTTCTGGATTCTTGATTTCTAATGTTAAAGTAATCAGTAAAACTGATTCTGCTTTGCCTGGGGAGGTGTTTGTGTGCCCCAGGCATTGCTGCCTGTCTGTACCTGCCCTGCTCCCCTCTGTAGTGTCAAGGTCTGTAACCAAGGCTGGGGTCACTATCATCCATACTGGTTAGTGGTCTCCCTGGCAGAGTTTTGGTCTACACCAGCTAATGGTCTTGTTGCATTTTCATTTCAGATATTTCATTTTAAGATAAAGCACAGGCTACAAAGAGCCATTTCATGATGTTCCATGTGGAAATGTGATGGTTTAATTTTGCTGAAGACATAGTCACCTTAAGTGTCCTTATGATAAAGCTGCCTTGTACTAAATAAGTCTAAATAGCATTTGCTATTCATGAAATTTATTAAATTAACTTCTCCGTTTTAATGGGTTTCTTTGCTACAGCCCACTCAGTGAAGCTCCTGATGCCCAAACTGCTGCTTTTCTGGTGCATGGGATGGCCATTGGTCAGACGAGTCTTATGGCCACTGTTGCTGACAAAAGAGGACAAAGAATCAACTCTGCTCCACAACAGATTGAAGTAAATAATTTCAGATAAAATACATGCATAAACAAATGCTGTGTTATGATGGAGTAGGGACAGTGTATTATAGTTAGTTTATAGTGGAGTAATTAATTTGCCAGAAAGAGTACTGGTCCAGAAGTTATCCAAATACTGGTTTGTTTCAGATTTCACAGTGGTTTTTAACTGTAAGAAATAAGTTTTTTCATGCTCAGTTTACCCTAATTAAGCAAGTTAAGACCCAGTTTTACACTTGTATGTACTGTTTTATGACATAATTTATGGAACTAGCATGAACACAAATATTCATATTGCTGTTTTTAGGTATTTCCTCCATTTAGGCTGCTGCCACGGAAGGTGACACTGATTATTGGGGCCATGATTCAGGTAAGGCATCTTCCTGCATATTTTCTTTCTTTTGCATATTCTATCTTAAAATAAATTTTTATAACTTATTTTTCAGGAGTAGATACTCAACTTGGCAGTTTAGCTACTCTTCCTAACACGAAAAGTTTTTTTTCTTGAGCCATCTTCCATTTTACTGTGTTGCCAAATCAAAGGTTTTGTTTTTATTTGTGTCAAGGGAGTGGCCAGTATTAATACTTTTGATACTGGAAATAATTTAATAGCGGAATAACAATAATTTAATAATTAATATTTTGATAATAATTTAATACTGGAGATGCTTTTCCAGTATTAAATGAATAATTTGTCACTTCCATGAAATTTAACATAGTGGGCTAGTTCTACAAAAAGAGCAGAGCTGCGCCATGTGTGGTGAAGAGAAAGAGAGGTAAATTTTCCTGAAACTTTCTGGGCTGGATGTAGCATCATCCTATTAGTCCACTAGCACATAGTCCACTCCTGTGCTTAGCTCATGTATTGTCTGACATCATGCAAGGACCAGTGTGCAGGAGAAATAAACCTGAGATGGCCTGGGAAGGGCCTTTTCTCCCTGAAGACACTGAGGTGCTGAGCACAGAAGGGTTGTACCCTGTAACATTAACCAGAACACATACCTGATGTGTTAATTGTAGTTGTTCTTTGTGCTGTTCATTACAGATCACTTCAGAAGGAGGCCCTCAGCCTCAATCCAACATCATTTTCTCCATCAGCAATGAGAACATTGCATCAGTGAACAGCACTGGACTGGTCAGAGGAGTGGCTGTGGGGAATGGGACAGTAACAGGAGTGGTGCAAGCTGTGGATGCAGAGACTGGGAAGCTTGTCATGGTGTCTCAGGTAATGTTTGATGCTGCCTTACAAGCCTCAAAGAGGCTCTCTAGCTCATGGGTTTGGCTCAAAAGGGATGACTAGTCTTGGTCATATTATATCTAGGCAGGCTGCATAGAAAGCTGTTTTTCTGTCCTGTGGTCTGAGTCCATCTGTGAAGTTCAAGCAGTAAATTCCTGGTATTCCATCAGAATCTGTGTCCCTGTTAGTTCCTACTAGCTGAGCATAAAGTAGCTGTTGAGCAGGCCAATAAGAGACCACAAGTCCCTGAGACTTACATGAGACTAAGAACAACAGAATTCAGGCCAAATCTTCCAGCTCTTCATTTGAGGTCAAGGCAGGACAGCTGCTGCACACCAAAAAGCTCTGCTGCTTGAAAGATCTCACTGCAGGCCAAGAAGAGACAAAGTAATTAAAAAAAATAGAAATAACCCCCCTGTGCTTTGTAATGTAGGGGCAGCAACCTGCCCTGCTGCTGTGGCAGGAAGCAGAGTGAACTTGAAAGCTCAATCTACTGACTAGTGAGGTCCAGGTCAGACCTTTTCCTCCCCAGTATACAGTAGGAAAAAAATATATCAGGACTGTCAGGATATCTGAGGAGACATCAGAGTATCACATGTATCATCCTTTTATGCTGTCCCATTTGCAGCTTAGCATTGTTATTTCCTTTTAATTCTCTCAGTGTTTTCTTTGTCCCTTGCAGACTGTCACCTCTCTGCTCTATCATCCCTTTTGTCAGTAATTTTGAGCACAGATTTTTGATTTTTTTATGTAGATTGAATTTTTAAATACCCATCAGTCTAAGGTGTCAATGCTTTTGTAATTTTTAACAGTCCTTGAATTATGCCCATCTGTATTTCCTGTGATAAGTTACATGCAAATCACATGGCAATAGTGATGAAGTAACAGCAAAATAGTAAATAGATCCTGAAGGTAAAATCTAGTTTACATCTTACAAGTGCTTACAATGTTTTCCCTTCCTCCTTAGGACAAAGTGGAAGTTGAAGTAGTACAGCTGACAGCTGTTAGGATTCGTGCACCAATTACACGCATGAAAATGGGTACACAGGTTAGTTGGTTTGTGATTACCCTTTATTGCCTTAAAATTCTGATTTGCAAGCTGTGACCATTCTGATTGAGGTCATCTGATAGTACCACTGCAGTTCTCTTGCCTGCTCTGAGGGGCACCACTGCCAACACAGGACTGAATGTGCTGTCAGTGGAGAAGCTCCAGAGCTGAACATATTAAAAGACAGGTCAGGACAAGTTTACTGTCTGCACTAGACTCATTTTGAGGAATTCAGACCCTGCTGAGGAAACCTTATTGAATATGGACCATTGAACCATTGAATATGGTTCTCTCAGCTTCATTCTGTTTGCTGTGGAGACTTTCTTCATTTGTATGTTAAAAATCTACAGTGTGTCTGCTATATCCAGGACAACAGACAGCATTCAAATTATCTGCTAATAAGTCAGTTTTTTTAAAGTCTGTATTTCCCTATTGCTTACTCATTCCAAAAAGGACAGTGATCTAAGTTTGTTGGTCCCAGGTGAATGAATTGCTTTGAAGATTACAAATAAAAAGTAAAAAATCCCTGGTTTGTGTTTTGTATGTCATGTTACCTTAATTTGGAGAGGTGGAAGGGCAAGTCTGTCCAGAACAGAGTTAATCAGGGACATCATCTAAACAGAGATTTAGAAAACTTAGTGTGATTTAAGAAAGATGAAGTGATTTGATGCTACAAATGGGATAAATGAAATATTGAACTCATCTTTTTACATGGAAAACCAGTGATTGCTTTTTGTAGAGTATGTATCAAAGTAAATCAAAATGTACTTTTTACAAGTCATTGGTTATTTGACTCTTCTGCAGGATACATCCGTGCAAGATTTACAGCAGCCAAACCATTTTCTTCATAAGAAGAATCTCTTGATCAGTCAGTTTTGAGTTTAATTCTGTTACCTCTGTGCAGTTTGGTTAGCATCGTAGAATTATCTAAGAAAATTAATTTCTTTCTCTCTAGATGCCAGTTTATGTAATGGGAATCACCAGTAGTCAGACTCCTTTTTCCTTTGGCAATGCAGTGCCAGGGTTAACATTCCACTGGTCTGTCACAAAGAGGGATACTCTGGATATCAAAACAAGACACAGTGAGGTAAATTGTGTGTGTGGATGTGTATTTGCATGTATGAATATCTTGGGAAAAGGAAACTGCCACAGAGTGGGAGCTGAGAAAATACTGTTTCTTCCATTTACTCAAAATCGAAGAGCTGTTGTAATTTTTGGGTCTTCTCTTCGTATAAGTGTCAACTCTTTCAATGTGTCAAATTTAATCACTTTCTCCTGTTCAAGGCTTCTTTTCAGCTTCCTGCAAAATACAACTTTGCAATGGATGTTTATGGCAGAGTAAAGGGAAGAACAGGCCTGAAAGTTGTTGTGAGGGTCACTGATGCTGCAGCCAATCAGTTTTACAACATGGCAAAAGAACTGTCTGATGAAATCCAAATTCAGGTATGATGGTGTTGCTCACAGTTACTTTTTTGATACCTGTTTCAGAGCTGCATTAAAGTTTGTGTTTGAAGTCAGAAATTTGAAATGCAGAGTAGTTCCATCTTAGGGTTCTCTTTGAGCCCTTACTCTTGTTTGCATAACGTTCCTCTGTTTGGAAACCACCATGTTCCCCATGTGTTGGTAAGGTTTACACTGAACAGTCACTCACTGATGTGATGCCTGAATGAAATTCAGGAATTGATTTTTATTGCAGACCACCTGAAATTGAGGTCACTTGTGTTTTGTGGAAAGGCTGTATTAGTGCTGTAAAAGAACTTTGCTGCTCTGCTGCACAGTACTGCTTCTTGGTTTCAGTGCTTATCATGCACATCTGTGCAGGCATGTTAATTTGGATCAGGAATTAAATTCTGAAATCAATCTCCTGGTTGTTCCCACTCACCACACTTCCTGGAGCAGTTTCAAAGTATTCAAACTGGATTTCTTCGGGTGGAATGAAGCCAGAAAATGTTGCTTGAGGAGTGCAGATTATGTTGCCATTCGTGGGCTCAGACTTAGCATCACAGAATCATTTTGATTGGAAAATACCTCAGAGATCATCAAGTTCAACTGGAAATGCAGCACTGCCAAGTCCACCCCTAAGCTGTGTCCCTCAGCACCACGGGTGTGCGTCCTTTAAATCCCTCCAGGGATGGTGATTCAGCCACTGTCCTGGGCAGCCTGTGCCAGGACTTGACAGCCCTTTCAGTGGAGAAATTTTTGCCTAACATCCAATCTAAACCTCCCCTGGCACAAACTGGGGCCTTTCCTTTTATCTTGCTTGTTACTAGGGGGAAGAAACTGGCACAGCCACACTCCAGTTTCCTTTCAGGGAGTTGTAGAGAGGGAGAAGGTCTCCTCTCAGCCACCTTTGCTTCAGGCTGAACACTCTCCTAGTTCCCTCAGTTGTTCCACAGCAGACTTGGGCTCCAGACCCTTCCCCAGCTCTATGGCCCTTCTTTGGACTTCTCCAGCCTCCATCTTGTCATGAGGGGCCCAGAACTGACCCCAGGATTTGAGGTGCAGCCTCAGCAGTGCCCAGCACAGGGGGATGATCCCTGCCCTGGTCCTGCTGGCCACACCAGTGCTGGTACCAGCCAGTATGCTGGTGGCCTCCTTGGGCACACACTGGCTCATATTCAGTCACTGTTGACCAACACTCCCAGGTCCTTTTCCACTGGGCACTTTTCCAGCCACTCTTCCCCAAGCCTGGAGCATTGCCTGGCGTTGTTGTGACCCAAGTGCAGGACCCAGGACTTGGCCCTGTTGAACCTCATGGAAGTGGCCTCAGTCCATTGATCCAGCCTGTCCAGATCCCTCTAGCAGATCAGCACTCCTACCCAACTTGATGTCATCTGTAAGCTTAGTGAGGGTCCCCTTGTCCAGATCATTGATAAAAGTATTAAAGAGAACTGGCCCCAAAACTGAGGGGACAGTAACTAAAGTAACTTGGGTGAATGGGGGTCTCCAACACCTTTTCACTTGGTATATCTACTTGTTTTTTTCATACTGCTTCATAGTGTAGTTATAGCTATAGAAATAAATGCTTCTCAGAATCATTTGTGGTAGATACTGTCTATTCTGTTCTCAAATATTCATATTTAATTTTCATTTTTCACCATATATATTATACAAGATTAAAAAAAATTGTTTTATTGTTTTATTTGGAGGGTTTATTTGTTCTGAAGGTAAATAGATAACTTGTTGCACACAACAGAGGCTAAAATGCCTTTTATTTTCCAGGTATTTGAAAAACTGCATCTAGTCACTCCAGAAGTAGAAGCAGAGCAGATCTTAATGTCACCCAATTCCTTTATTAAACTTCAGACAAACAGGTTAGTGATCAGTTTTCACACTGTAATTTGTGTCAACAGTTTAGCAAAACCATAAAGCATTTCTGTGTGAAGCTGTTTCAGTCTTTTAAAAAGAGTATCCCACTTCATTTGTATAATACATAACTTACCTGGTGACTAACAGCATCTTACCTATACTTGGGGGCTCTGACAAATCTTACTTTAGTTAAATTGTAGCTATTAAATTTATTTGATATTTAAGACTTTTACATCCTTATTTTAAAAGATGCTGAGCCACTTAAAGCAGTAGCCTGCTTCCACTAGAGTTTTTATGGGCAATCAGGACTTTAGGGAATATACTTCTCTGTAGTTCTTACACAGAAGCTGTGACTAGATTTTGAGATTAAAATGTCCTATCCAAAGGAGAAGTCCTTTTTACATAATCTGTTTTCAAAGGCTGACATTTCAGACATATTTTGGGCTTGGAATTTGGTTTTCCTAGCATAACAGTGTGCAGTTACAGACAATAGGGCATACACTGAGGGTAAGGCTTTGGATATAGTTAATTTTTAAAGGGAGGGAACTGCTAGTTTCACTGAGGCTCCAGTGGCCATGACCATTCAGCATCTGCTTTTGGAACAGATACATTGGAGCCCTGCCATTTGTAGTCACTTACTACTGTTGTTTTGCTCTCTACTATGCACAGATTTTGTCATCAAATTACTAGATACCAGTTTGTATGGGGTTTTTTTTGTGCCACTACCTTCATTATCCAAAGTTAGAGCCCCTATTGAATTCTACCAACAAAACCAATTACACTTCTGCCAAGAAAAGGACAACTAAAATCCAGCTTTAAAGCTCTTTTCCTAGGATGTGAAGGAGAAGGATGAAGGGTATTTCATCCTTCTTAGGATGAAGAGTATTTCTATCTCAGTGGAGGAGCTTGGAAAAAAAATTAAATTATTTACAGATCTTTTAGAAGATGTGATAAGTGATACTTAAAAGTAGCTAATGTCTCAGAATGCCCTCTAATTATAGCTTAGGTATTTGCTCACTTTATTAATATGCAAATACCATGGTGAGAGTTATCCCAAAAATTAACCTTGTCTACAAAACTATTTCCAGTAAACTGATGAGGTCCACTTAGTCACATCCCTGACTATCTTTAAGGCCAGCATTGGCTCTGGCAGACTGATCTCCCTCTAAATATTGTTTACAGAAAATGATGGCAGAAGCTGCGCCTTAGTTGTTATTATTTGGAATGAAGTTGACACCAGTGAATGATGACTCTGCAGGGCAGTGGGTGGAAACTTGATTTCAGTACATTCCTACACCCTGTTAAGGCTTCTTCCAAGTGAGCTTGAATCAGAGCTTAAACCTTCCTTTCTTAGACTGGAATACAGGTTTCTCAGCTTTTATTGTGGATGTGTGGGGAAAAGACATGCCAGGTAGCAGTCTTCTAGATTTGCAAAATTTATTGGTGTAAATATGGTTTAACTCATTTAAGGGGGTTTTTACTTTTTGTTCTTCTCTTTTGGGTGTTTGTTTTTTTAAGGGACCGAGTGGCTTCACTGAGTTACCGTGTCCTGGATGGACCAGAGAAAGTTCCTGTTGTAAAGATTGATGAGAGAGGTGTCCTTAACTCTGGGTCATTGATAGGATTATCAACCATTGAAGTGATTTCACAAGAAACATTTGGGATCAACCAGACCATTGTAGCTGCTGTTAAGGTAGTATCATCTCTCTTTGCAGTTCCTGTTAGAAGTTTTACT
Source organism: Calypte anna (assembly GCF_003957555.1). Lineage (NCBI taxonomy): Eukaryota > Metazoa > Chordata > Aves > Apodiformes > Trochilidae > Calypte > Calypte anna. The sequence goes on along the minus strand of NC_044258.1, from coordinate 3,659,861 downwards.
TTTTTACTGCAGTGGGGATGGTTAACTGCACATATTGAACTTCACTCTTGAAAAATGCACCTGCATTAATAGTTCTGAGCTTTGAAAAAAGAAAAGTTTAGTATAGTAAACTAGATAAACATTAAATTCTAACAAATTCTTAAGCTTGGTACATTTTGCAAAAAGGCTTTTGAAAATTTGCCTTAAACTTGAAAAAAAAAGTTAAAAGTTTGTCACAGGAGTCACTTAGAAGGCTAATAATTACAGAAATTCAAATTTTTAAAGATATAAACATCTTACTATTACATGTGAAAAAGGCAAATATCATCTGGAATAATAAGTAAAAATGCAGCATCTGTTGCAAGTGATACCTGGATTTTGAAGATCTTAAAGATGTAACTGTACAGTGCCCCAGAATTTTGTTGTCTCTGCTGTTTCCCAGCACTTCAGCTTTTACGTATAATGAAAATGAGAAATGAGAAAAGCCTCTCCTATCAGATGCAATGATGTAGCTGCTGTTGCCTGTATTTGGTGGGCTGGCAAGGAACATGTCCAAGGCTGCCCTATGGGCCTTGAGCTACACTGAACATGGGTGCTTCAGGGAAGGACAAATCTGTAGTGAAGCTCAGCAGTTTCCTTTCCAGGCTAATGAGACTTCTTCCTTTCTCAGAATTTCCTCTGTTGATTGAGTGCTGTTATGTGAAGTCTAATCTACTGGTTGGGAACTTAGGACATACATTCCCTTATGTCCATAGCTTCTGTTCAGAAGTCCTTGTGCAACATAAGCCTTGAGATATCTGCTGCTCCACTTCCTCTGACCTCTTTTTTCTCACTTTTTCCTATGTCCCCACTAAAGGAGAAAGGCATATAATTAAGTGCTGACTTTAATTATTTTTGTTTAATTATTACAATTGCTGTGAAGTGCCTTGATTTTTTTTTTTTTTGCAATCATTTTATTTCTATTACCATAATGTTTAGCTTTGTGGGTAGGGCAGCATGTAGGTCTGTCCTCCTGGGTGGAGATTGAAAAAAAAACAGTGGTGGCTTAGTTTCACTGATGCCACTCCTGCTGCTAAGTGGTGGCAGTGAATTTCTGTTGTGGATGACCTTGTTCCTTCCCTTCACGACTGGATCTGTCAAGTGAAAGGCATCTGATGAGGCTGGAGTTGGCTCAGATGGTGTTTTGTCAGCATAAAGTGGTACTGAAGTTAAATTCTCCCTTTGTGCTTTCTTTCCATACAAAGGGTATTGCAGAACTATGGAGTCAGGGTACTCAGTTATGAAGCTTGTGAGCTCTTTGTAGTAGGAACCATCTGAGTTCAGCATCTTGTACAACTAGGCTAGGCCTAGGTACTCATTAAGACTGCACTACTTTGTATGGGAATCATATTTTTAACCTCACAGGAACACCATGAGGAACCATGAGGCTGCTGCCTTCTTATGGGTGGAGAAGTGAGAGTTAGAGTGCTTTTGCTGAAGGTCATGTAGAAAAAATTGTGACAGAGCAGATGAGCTTTAATCTGTTGTGTCATTCCAAGGCAGAGCTCTCTCCTTCACCCTGTCCTTTCCTTCCTCACTCCTTCTTTTGTCTTTTTACAACTGTACACCATTAAGAACCAAACCACTGCAGCAGCATCACTTAACACTCAGACCTTCAACTTTGCTCAAAAAAGGACAGTCTTACATCAGGCAAGGAGGACAGTGAAGACAAGGAGTGGAGGGATGCTTAGCATGGAAGCAGGCTAAGAACTTGCCAGTACCAGCTGTACTCAACAGAATATATTTTTTAAAAATAAAAGTACTTGAAAAACTGAGATGCTTTAAGAGTAAATAGCTGTTTTCATCAATATTAAATTTAGCAGTTGTCCCTTGTGGGACACTTTCTGAGATTTTAAAGTAAAGCAAGCTTGAAAATCTGTCAGGGAATGGTGTTTTTGTTAGTTTATATCCTCAGCTATTTGGGCAGATGACCGTGTGCACTGGTATTTTAACTGATTATATCAGCCTGTGGAGCAGACAGTTGGATATGCTGATATTCTAGCCACTGGTTGTTTTTTTTTCAGACTCACCAAAGATGCTATTTGCTTGAGGCCAAATTTGTCCTTTCCTTTTAAGTCTTGACATGTACATTTTGAGATTGCAGAGTTTTACGTTTTAGCTGAGCCTCTTAGGTCAGAAAAAAAAGGGATTTTCCTACAAGATAAGCTTGAGGGCTTCTTTTAAAATAGTTCTCTATATAGTTGAGGGTTTTTCTTTCTCCATCTTCCCATTATTTATTTTCCAACAGCTGTAACAAAAACAACAGATGGAGCTCTTTTTGTTGGGTAATTTTGCTTGTTAATTTACTAGATAAGTTAATGAAAAACACTTTTTTTTTTAAAAAAACAAAGCAAATAATTATGAATTCTTTGTCTTCAGATAAACTTCTTTCATTGGAGTTTTGCCATTAGGAGCTGCCCTTGTCATCCCAGCTTTCTCACCTGGTTTGCACCAGGGAAGTGGGGAAAATAGTGACCATTTCATCCCCTTACCCTCACATACATCACGAGTTACTCCTGATCTCATCACTGAGGAATGATTTACACTTTTTATTTCAAGAATTCTTAGTAAAGAAGACTAAGGGCAGCTTGTTCTCATGCATATCTAAGGAGTCTTGAACAGTTTTAGTTTAGAGGATGTTCAGTGTAGTTTTTAAAAGCTGTGCTGTGTGTTACCTTGTTACTGATTGTTTCAATTTCCAGTGCTATCAGAGCAGAATAGTGAGAAATACCTAAAGGGTGAGTGTGAAGAAGACAGAGCCAGTCTCTTCTCAGCAGTGCTTGATGACAGGGCAAGAGGGGACACATATGGATTGAAATATTTGTAATTGCCTGAAGATAAGGAAGCACTTTCTTACTGGGGTGGCTGTTGAGCACTGGTACTGCACAAAGAGATGTCCCAGGAGGTACTCAAGGCACATGATCATAATTGGCTCTAGCCCAGCTAGCTTATAATTTTTATAAAAGCCAAAAAAACCCAAAAGAAAACCCAACAAAAAAAAAATTTGTATTTTGCTTTTCACTGCTGATGTTTTTTCACAGGTCTGCCCCATTTCTTACCTGAGAATCTCCATGAGCCCTGTTCTGCACACACAAAACAAAGAGGCATTGCTGGCTCTTCCCCTGGGTGTGACACTGACATTTACAGTTCATTTTCATGATAACTCTGGAGATACTTTTCATTCCCATAATTCTGTGCTCAACTTTGCAACAAACAGGTAAGTGTCTATCATGAGTGTTAACTCCAGAGGAAAAAAAAGGCCAAACACACATAGCCCAGCCACAGCAAGGAGCAAAGATTGTTCCAAAGATATCAAGTGAAGGTATAGCTCTGACTGGGATTAGCAGAGAAAGGATTTTGTCTCTGAGGTCTTCAGAAGCACTGTAGCAGAAGGAAGAGTTCCAGTTAGCAATCAATACTCTCTAGCAAATGGAAGGTTGCCCAGATGAGCACATTCCCTAGTGGGGCTTGCTGGGGTACATTTCTGCTTTAAGTGACTCTGAATCATCAGAATGCATACATTACTGGCCTCTATAAACAATTGATCTTATTAGCATACACCTCATCTTGCCTCTTTTCTCCTAGTGCTTTGTTACACTGACTCACTTAAGTCTTACATAAGATGGTGAACCTTCTGGATCAGGGGCTGTCTCTTCAGATATGTTTGTGCAGCCTTTGCACAGCAGAGCCAGGCCTCAAAAGACCTTTTGGTCTTTGCCTCAAAGAATAATAAATACTATAAACCAGCAGCCTTTGGTCATTAGTAAGTCATCACTAATTCCATTACTATAATGTGGCTTCTTTTCTGCAGAGCATCTTGCAGTTAAAGAAAAAAGATTAAAAGGGAAAAAAAAAAAGGGGGCAGGGGTTGAATTCAAGATTTTATCTTTTCTCCTGCTTAAATGATCTGCAGAAATTTCTGTAGCATAGAGGTCCCTGAGATAACACTGCCCCAGCTTCCTAAATAGATGTGACAGAGCTGCTTCAGCAGAGGACTCATCATTAGCCCTGGAGAGAGAAGCAGTGCACCTCAGGTGCAGCACTCTGCTGACCCAGCTCTGCTCCTGTCCAGACCCTCACTACCTCTGGGTGATGCTGCCAGGGTGGCATTCTGGGTGCTGCTTGCACTCAGGAGTGCATTTGGGAATGCTGAGTTGTGGTAATTATCAGAACTCCCAGTAAAATATGATTTAGCTGTGCAAAGTTATGGTTGGAAAACTGCATATTGGTGTTTAACTTCTTAACTCCCTGAGAAAAGGGAAAAGAGACAGAGCTCATAATTTTTAAGTTCTACAACTCCTAAAATTAGGAAATAGCTCTTATACATCATTATGATCTCAGTATCTCCTCAGCAGAACTATGTGAGAACTGGAGTTTGCCTCCGTAACACCTAAATAATTCTTATGTTTTGTCAGATTCCATTAGAAAATACTGAGAAAAACTGAGGCTGAGAAGACTGAGTTTGTTCAGCCTTGAAGAGAAGGCTTAGGGGAGACCTTATTACCATGTTCCATTACTTAAAGTGGGGCTACAAAGAAGATGGAGACTCCCTGTTTATGAGGAGTCCAATGGACAGCACAAGGGGCAATGGGCACAAGTTGCTCCTGGGGAGATTCCAATTGGACACAAGAGGAAAATTTTTCACCCTGAGGACAGTCAGGCATTGGAATGGTCTCCCAGGGGAAGTGGTGGGTTCCCCCACTTGGAAAAGTTTTAGTCTCAGCTTGACGTGGTGCTGAAACATCTCATCTAAACAATAATATCAGAAGGGTTGGTTGGACTAGATGATCCTCAAGGTCCCTTCCAACCTGACTTTCTGTGATTCTATGAAAATAACCATTGCTGAAAACAAGAAGTCAGCCATCTATAAAGAGTTCAGTGCCTGCTATTTATTGTAGACCTAATTATATCAACAAACTTTCCTTAATATGAAAGCATTTTTTTTTCTCTGTAGAGATGACTATGTACAGATTGGGAAAGGAGCCACAAACAACACGTTTGTAATCCGGACTGTAAATGTAGGTTTGACCTTGCTGAAAGTCTGGGATGTGGAACACAGTGGAATTGCAGACTATGTCCCCCTTCCTGTGCAACATGCCATTTTCCCTGACCTCACTGATGTGGTGGTAGGTGATGTCCTCTGTTTGAGCACTTCACTGATAAACCAGGAAGGTAAGCAGCACTTCAGCTGCAGTGGGTTTGCAGCTATATAATTGGACATCAGTATGACTCTTCCTTATTCTCATGAAAACTAAATGAATAATTTATAATATTTGTTCAGAAACAAATGTCACTGTTCTTGTTAATGATAAAAATAGATTTTATCAACTCCTCTAATTTTAAATGTACCGTGCAATATGTTGCTTGTATGGAATTCATGAGTATCAGGCTTCAGACATTTCCATTCTGTTAGCTTGACAGGCTGATTTTTTATGGGAAACATGCAGTCAGGACTGTCTTAACTTCATTCACTGTATTTGATTGTTAGTATTAAGGGACTTTGTTATCAGAGTGACAAATCAGTTGGTGTTGGGCTGCCAGCCTTCCACCACCTGAGACTCTAGAAACTATTTTCAGTGACTAGGTACATACAGACACCAACGTGCAGTTAAATGCTTCTGTTAGCATAAATTTGTTGAGCAGTGTCTGAGTGGTGTCTTCTCAGGTGTGCCAGGAAGCTGGAGCTCCTTGTTAAGCAGTGTTCTTCAAGTTGACTCCAAGACTGGTGTGGCAGTGGCAAGGGATTCTGGTGTTGTCACTGTCTACTATGAGATTCCTGGATTGCTTAGAACATACAGAGAGGTGAGGGCCTGTGAAATCCAACTGGAGTTGATGATGCTTGTTTGCTTCAGGTGAACCCTCCCCAAAATGTATTCTGTGAGCTTATTGTTTTTGTTAAAAATAGTTAGAATCATTCTTTTTAAAGGAAAAAGTATTAGAAATGCAAATGGTTGGAAAGTATTTGGTAAGTGTCCAAAACACTTCAGGGGATTTTTTTTAATTGTCTATGCTAAGGAGGAAAATTTAGCCTGATAGTTTGTCATTTTAGCCTGTACTGTTCCTATGTTGTACATTTTGATTCCTTTGCTTGGCTAAGTTGTTTCCAGATGCAAAACAATTTTTTAGTATGGCTGCTTTTATGAATGAAGTTTCAGTGTAGGATGAGATGCCAGCAAGAACTTAAAAAAGTGTTGTTCCATGTTACTGTGCATCACTGATCAGAACTATTCAGATTATATTGTTTAGCTACAGTGCAGTTGTTCTGAATCAGCTAACACAAGCACTAGGTGTTCTTCTTTTTAAATTAAATGTAGACATAGAGCTTTATGCCATTAAATTATGAGGGTTGAGTAGAAAGAAGAAAATGTTTTTACCAGTTTAAATTGCCTTGAAAGACAGCTTCTAAAATGAGAGAAATGTGGGATTTCTTATGAAGAGACAAAAGACAGCTTGGAGTCTTCTGCTATACATACAAGGATGTGTGTGTTGCACAGTCAGTTCAGTCTGGTTTTGCTTTTTTTGTTAAAATAGTTTTTGGTAACAGTGTACTTCATCCCTTTTTCAGATACTGATTAATATACCTCAGAGGACAACAGCAGTGCATGTGAGTGGAGTGAAAACAAGCTTACAAGGAGTTGCAGCCTCAAAAGTAATAGTTTCAATTGGGGAAAAAAATAAAAATTTGAAAGGTATGATGAAAAAAATCTTCATGCTGATTATTTATTGCATGTTTGTTTATATATACATGATAGGTGATTTTGGTTGCATTTTGTTTGTTTTAAGGGTCTTGATCATAGCAAAAAACAGTTAATAGGCAATTGGTCATTTGCTTATATTTTTAATTCCAATTGCCTTCCTGAAGTTACTATTTTTTTACTTGCTGAGTGTGTTTAAAGTAGGTAGCATCCTTAAATCTTTTACAGAATTTATGAGCAATTAAAATCAGTACCGAGATTAAGCATCATATTGTGTCCTGTTTTTAATAAGCTATAATTTTTCATTGATTTTGTTTGATTATGACTCCTTTTAGCTTTTAGCTTAACACTTGCCCTAATAGCATTTTATTGTGCTTTATCTAAATTATTAGCCAACCAAAAAAACCAACTTGCCTGGTAGTAAAATATGAATCAAGATTTTCAGAATCATATAAGTTATTCAACAGACACCTCTGAGCTGAAATTCTCTATAGTTCATTTTTTCCTTTAAATAAATTATTCCTGTCAAAAAAATCCCACAACACACGAAATTTTCATTTGTTGTCTCTGTGGGAGTAGATCTGGGATAGGAGAGTTGTCTGTCATTTCCAGCTGTTTTAAGATCATATTCAGAAGGTGGCAGAATAACCTGATATTTCAAGCCATGGTTTTGCTTTTAATTAATTAAAAATAAATCAGTTATATTTTTTGTCTCATTTACTTAGACATTCTTTTTTTTTTCTTTCCCTTAAGGGGAATGCTCACCTGCACAGATTGAAGCCATTGCTGAGTTACAGCCAGAGTCCATTATCAGTTGCCACCTCGATTTCAGCAATGATGCATTTGATTTCCCAGCACGTGATATTTTTATTGCAGAACCTGGGTTTGATGCTGTTTCAGGTAAGCTAAGATGCCATGCTCCAGGCAGACTCTGAATTCTGCTGTGATTAAATCCAAAGGCCCTTTAGCCCTGCGGATTTCCTTCTTTGAGCTTTGCTGTGTAGCATCTCAGGCTTCAGTGAGTTGCTAATATTTGCTCTCCATGTTTACCTCTAGCGTTTTCTCTGTGTGACAAAAACACTAATTTATTTTCAGAGTGAGACAGAAATCAGTAGCAGCCCATTTAATACATTTTTCAGGATTGTAGCAGGAGTCAGAAAAAGACTCAGAACTGTTATTTTATGGGGGGGGGGGGGAGGGAAGAGGGGGGAGGAGGAACAAACTTTGTTTTCTTGACTACAAATTTAGATCCTGATTTTTAATGTTACTACTCACATATTTGTAGGTGTGTAGAAAGCACAATAGTACCCTGAGACAGAAGTATTGCAGGAAGTAAACATTATACACTGAGGCCCCACACTTGGTAGAGCCAATGCCTGCCACCTTTGTACAAAAAAATGCCTTGCCTTTTGTGTAACAGTTCAGGAAAGAGTGTCAGGCCCTGTGTTTGTGGAAGGAAAATGTTTTCTCCTTCAGCTGTTATAAATGAGCACCCAGGTGGCAAATAGTCCAAAATTTATCATCTCTGCATCTGTAAATGTATCTTTCAGGTGTTTTCTTGCCATACATCAGTGCCTTTACTGTATGCTTAAATGCAATGGAAGTTAAAAACTAGAAATAAGGGAAGCAAGGGTGAGGTTTATTTTGTGTGCATACCAGGGATCTTTAGATTTCACCAAATTATGTTTGACAGTCAAATATTTTTTGTGTCTAATGCTGGCATATTAAAAGCCCAGGCACTGTAGCTAGTGCAGTGTAACTAACCTCAGTGATTAGTAATTAAAATGAGGGAAATAGCATAAATGTGAACATTTGGTAGAACTAATACATTTTGAATTCTTTGTATTCTGCAATTGAAATATTTCTGGAATTTGTCGTGCTTTCAAACATTCCTGCACAACCCAGCCAGTTCTCCTTGTTATGTACACATTGTATCTTCCATACTGGGGAAATTTTTTAGTATCTTTATGGCTAATATTAGACAAATAGGCCCCATAGGAGCCTGGAAACGTGGTGAATATTTAACTTTTTAAGGAAGCATTAATAAATAATAAAGCAGAGTAGGTGATGGTGATAGTAACTGACTTAAGTCTTAACTTTAGGAGTAAAGAACATGAAACGATGTTATTTTGTTTTCAGGAAAGCCTTTCTATTAATCTCAGTATGAATGTTATAATCAAAATGGAGTTGACCCTCACTGGCATATTAAAATAAAATGTGTCTGGAAACTGCCATTTTGGTGTTGTTATCATGACATTTAGTTTGGGACAACTTACCTTGAGTTGTTCCAGTACTGGGATGGCAATGCTTGGACCAGCAGACACACTGTCCCCTTCACCTGCACACTCCTACTCTTGCAGTGTGTTGACTTTTACTACTTTTTTTTACTGTTCTTTAAAGGTGTCACAGAAATCTCACTCTGCATGGAGAAAAAAGCCATAAAGCTGAGCAATTAACAGTCAAACTGCTTTTCTTCCTCTAGGACATTACACCTGTTCTGTCACAATGCACAGGCTTACTGACAAGCAGCTGAAGCATCTCAGCATGAGTAAAACTGCACTTAGAGTAACAGCTTCAGTCCAAGGCAGCCACTTCTCAGGGGAGCAGATCAGCACCGAGGTGCCATTCAATCCTGGGTTTTATGCTGACCAAACAGAAATGCTTCTAAGTAACCATTACACAAGTTCTGATGTGAAAATATTTGGTGCCACTGAAATTCTCGATACCCTGGAGGTGAGTGTGTTGCTGGAAAGTATCACAACACAGCTGAATGTGTTTGGAACTTTTACATGCAGCTGTCTAACCCAAGGCACTCTGTACCACCTTTACCATGTCAAGTTTGTTTCTGAAGTGATGTGGAAATACTCCATTGCAATGTATTTCTCAGTTTTCACTTACGTTGTGGGGTAGTAGAAATGTGTGGGGCTCACCTGTGTTCTAACTGGGATGTGTTACCCAGCTCACAGGTGGGGAAACAGAATATCTGCCTGATCCCAAGCTGGGGTGGTAGGTTCTTGCCTGCTTACTCGTTTGCCTGCCCATGCTTCAGGGCTTCAGAATCCAGTAAGAATTCACAGTAAGGGATTCTTTGACTTCTGGCTGTATGGGATTAGCCCATGTATGGTACAGGCAACCAACAGTGCAGAGGGGTGAGGGTGCTGCAGGTATCACTGTAAAGTTAGAACCAAGTCTGACTCCTGCTGAGGGGCAAGCTGTTCTCTGTTTCTGACATGTGGCCTGGAAGATGGGTATGTGCTGTGCTTTCTCTGTTTAAGGTCTTGGGTTTTTTCCCTCTGTAGGTGAAATGTGGGTCACCAACACTGAAGGCATTTCAGAAGGAGAAGTCCTATGGGCTGCCTAGTTATGTTGTCTACACTGTTAGTCTGTCTGAGCCAAAAGTTTCAAGCCCAGGATCCTTGTCAACCACCCTGACTGTCTCTAGTCCTATGACTGACCAGTCTATCACTATCCCAGTGACAGTGATTTACCTGACTGACAGAACCAGTGTACCAGTGAGGCGTAAGTTTATCTCTACACTTCATATGCCAGAATAAGCTTCTGACTTCCATTAGTGTCCATGAGGTTATTAAATTTGGTGGGTTAAAATCTGAGCTGGCAGCTAATGTCATCATTGACATGTAATTGCTCACTGTGACCAGAAGACTTGGATACAATTGCTCATTATGGCTGAAGCTGAATAGAGTTTTCAGCCCAAAATGCTCTGTTGAAGTTAACATCAATATCCCACTGCTAAAATGTTTGAAAGTTGGTTTTTTTTGCTCCGCTTTCATTTGCTCTTAAGCATGCCTTGTATTTTTGAAAACAGATGAGCATTTTGGGGGTCAGAAAGTAAAGAAAGACTCAAGAACATAGTATATCAATGTTTTAATCTGTTACTGGCAAATTTTGAAGACTGCATTGGAAGTAGTCACTAGAATTGGATTTATTATCTAAGTTGATTGCATTGCTTTGCTATAAATAAAAACCGTCTTTTGGCTACTTTAGTTTAAGAGCTATTAACTCTTAAAGCAGATTGGATAAGATGTTCTTTTAACTCAATATTTTCCCCTCTTATTTGGTTCTACAGATGGAGCCAGTCTATTCCAGCACTTTCTTGATTCTTACCAAGTAATGTTCTTCACACTTTTTGCACTATTAGCAGGGACAGCTGTTATGATTATAGGTAAGAGAATCAAAGATTACAGAAGTATTTTTTCTCTAACTTCTTACAATGCCTTAGCTGTATGATATTAATGAAAAATTTCCACAGGATGTGGTTTTGATTTTTTATTTTGTTTTTTTACCATGTCTTGCAGCCTATCATGCTGTTTTCTCACCAAAGGAACAGCACAGTCATCCAGCTTTTACTCCAAGGACAACTCCTCAACACAGCCATAACAGTAAGCAGCTGTTACCCAGTTATAAATAAATTAATTGATAAGTCTAACTACTGTATTTGAGTTGGCTGAAGGGAGGTGTGACAGAATTATAATATTACAACAAACACCGTGACAATTCCTAGCAAATGTGTTGCCGATCCTCCTGCCTCACCTCCCAACCCCCCCTTCCCCCCTGCTAATTAATTCTTCTGAAACTTTTGGCCAGTTTCAGCCATGCTGGAAGTTGGGAGTGAGCTAAAAGTGTAAAATTTCATGCAAATCACCAGATGGGTACAGGGGAGAGAGATCCTCAGCTCTTGCTGAGGGAAAGTAAAGCAGAGCTGAGCTGCTGATGGGATAAGCTCAGCAGTAGCTGGCTGCTTAGTCAGTTCATGGGACATCAGATGAGCTGCAGGATGTGCTGCCCGTGTGCTGTGAGGTACTGTAAGGTGGGGCTATTGCAAGAGAGAGGGAAGGGCAACTTCAGGGACAAACAACAGTTTTTTCCTTGTCTGTTTTTAAATTTGCAGTCCTGTTTTATCTATTTTTTACATGGTACTTACTCCCTGTTTTAACTGGTTGCAGTGTTGCAGAATCAAACTCTCAGAAATGTGCGAAAATAATACCCATTCACTTGGAAAGTCTGTAAATCAACAGTGGCTATTAAATCAAAAATCACATTATTAGAGATGTATTTAAGTTACGGTGAGCTCCAGTCCTGTTTCTAAAAACATATGCCTGACACTGTAGATTAAATAAAGCAACTGGAAGTTACTTGCTGAGGTGAAATGTGTTATATCCCCCTTAGAAGACTTCAATTTTTTAATTAAGTCCTTAATAGGAAGACCTAGAAATTTTGGTATGTCTTTAAAACAAGCAATAAGCTAAAGAGGTTATATCACTCTGATTAGACTCCCTTTCCAGATATTCCAGCAGATGATCATCAGCATTGTTTCTTAGTTTTTCTACTGTTCCTGACTATGAATAGTTTTTTTCTCTTTTTCCCTGTGTTTTAGGTTTCTCTGTATCACCTGTGCTCTCCTTCAGTCCCCAGTCCTCCAGCAGGACCAGCAGCCCATCATCCTCACTCTGGAGCACCGACTATGGTTCACGTTAGAGGCAGCATCACCTTATCATGCACTGGGGCTGGGAAAAATAAATCAGTGCCTTCAAACATAGCAACTTCAAGGACTTTCACAGCTCTGATATAACAACATCATCTCTTGAATGTAACAAGCTTTTTTTTTTTTTTAGTATTTAGAGCTCTATGATTTTTTTTTTAATGTTAATGCTTCTCTAAATGTTCTGAATTTTCTCTAAAGCTTATTTTATCTGCTGTTCTGTGTTGGCCAGGTTGACTGGACAAAAAGCAGTACTTATGCTAAACAAGCTTTCTTAAGCTTTCTTGCACTCTTCAAGCACCTAGAAGTTACATCATAGTGATACAATTTTTTTGTTTACTTTTTGTAAAAATTAACTTTCTTTTTAATTAAATTTTCAAAAAGGGAAATAGAAAAACAGGTCAAGTATGAGCCAAAAATTATGAAGGATTATATATTTCAAAGAACTAGGTTTTTTGGTTTTTTTTTTTAGTTCCACAGACTCAGGAATGTACTGCACTGGTAAGTGTTCTTACATTTAGCCTTACAATGTGACTCCTTACCATCATAAGCTGTTTTAATATTAGGAATGCTGGAACAACTGTGATTAATTTGAAGGTTATTTATAAGAACAACAAAAAAAGAAAATCTTAACTGTCTTAATGAAGCTTCCTTTGGGTACAACTGCAGTATTCCTTTCTTGTTACTGTAAGCACTTTTTTTGGACTGGGAATGTGAAAGTGTGCCTTCTAAAAGGACCTTCCTCCTGGTAATAAATATTTTTAGTAGAAGGCAGTTCTCTTACTTGTGTTCTGGGATAAATATAACACATTTTTATAGTCATTTTACATATAGAAGTACCTCAACAGAAACTGAGCCTCCTCTTCTTACCACTAGTCACCTGGTGCACTGGAAAGTTAAGTGGTTTGTTTCACACTTGTGGTGAATTGACCTTGGTTCAATTTGCTTGTCGGTGTTGCACAAACTACTACAGACGCAACCCAGAATCATCTTTTAAACTATACAGTAAGATATTACTCATATGGCCAGACTTTCCAATATTTGTACTTTATTATCCTACTAAATGCTCATTCCAAAGTCTTTAAAATACAATTTTGGATTTAACTGTGTGGGTATTAGTCGGGGGGGGGTTGGTTTTGGTTTTGGTTTTTTTGATGACTTTTTGGTTTTCTTTTTAACTGGCTGAGACACACAGATATAAATTGCACAATTCCAAGTACATCAGAAAGTACTCTGCTGAACCAGGCAGTTGATCATTGTGTACTCGGATGTATTTTGCTTTCTAAACAATATGGCAGTGAGGTCTGCTGACTTGAACTTTTTTCCAAATTAATTTTAAAGAGGTGAGAACAAAGACTTGGCTCCAATTTAGTCCTAAAGTACTTCCCTGAGAATAGGAAAAATATCTCAAGTTGCAATCCTTTATTTTGAGGATTATAATCATAACCACAGTAACTTTTAATCCATAAATGGTATTTTGCCACTATCAGGTAAGGACTTTGTTTACATATAACAAGTATCACAGTTCTAATGATGAACAATATTCTGGCTTTCTGAAGTCTCCTAAGGACCACAACAAAAGTCATCAGTCATTCGATTTTAAAACCCAAAATATTTCATGCAGAGTATATTGTGTGCAGAACTATGCAGCCTACTAGAGGAATGAAATGCAGACCCAGTTTATGGCATACAGTTTTGGTTTCATGCAGTATTAAAAAAAAGTAACATTGTTCCATGGTATTCTATTGACACTTGTGGTAAGTTACTGGCTAGTTTTGAAGAAGTTGTGCCTTACATGTTAGTACTACTAAAAATTGACAATTTGGATGTAAATAATAATTTGTATCTGTATTATTTAATAAAGATTTGTAATATTCCCTTAGAATGCTGTTGATGAAGCTTATTGTGTTTTGGCTGTTTAGTACTAGACTATATTGTATAGTATTTGCAATCATCATTTTTACATTCATAATTTTAACTTTTGCTGACAGTGTAATGTTTTTAAATACCTGGACAATTTTTTCTCTATATTCTTTGTCAAAGGCTTTTCCCAGTTTTCTCTCAGTTCCTGCTGAAGTCAGCAGTGGCTGAAGAAGCAGATCCTTATTTTCCAAGCTTGGGTAAACTTCCCACTTGGTTCATTTGGGTTTGTAAGGAAAGACATCATCTTTTTACACTTTCTTTCAGAGAGAAATTAAAGGGCTATGAGTATCTCAGTGCTACTGTGGTAAACACTTCAGAAATGCTTACAGGAAAGGTTTTACTGTCCTGTCCCTCCTGTTCCTGCTCATTACTAGTCTGACACGAAGTGTCTTGAAACACAAACTGCTCCAAGTGGTGACTGACACCAGTGACTGATGTGTAGGTGAGAGCTGAAACTATGAATTTTTCTGAGCATGTTGCTGCCAACATGAAAGTATTTTTAAAAATTATTATTTTTAATGGCTTGGTTTGTCGTTTTAGGTTTATCAGGTAACAAAACCATTAGTGCTGCACTCGTACCTTGGTCCCTTCACATGCAGCAGGAGCTTTGCCTTGGCTGCTGAGTAGCAGCAGTGCATGCCAGCAAGGTCATCCCATCATGTGGGTTCTTGGACAAAAAGTTTTTCTCTTTTAATGAGCTGACTCGAACTTTCTTAAACTATGAGAAAAAAGCAAACCCAATCTGTGGGTAGTGAAACCTCTGAGCAGATGATCTGGGCTGTGCTTGGGTGTCCTGAAAGCCCAGCCCAGAGGGCCCTGTGGCACAAACCCTGTGTTGATCGAAGTGCTGCTGTTAGACTGATACACCGGGATCTGCCCAGGGAGCAGTTGCATTTACATTGAAAAACCCAAGTCCAAGACTCTTTAATCTGAAAATGGAAGCAAACACAGAAAATGGGGTGGTAACTGGGCCCAGGGGCTGCTGCTGAGGCTGGGAGCTTGGGCGGAGGGTGGGGTGGGGGGTGTGTGTGTGATGTGTGAAGGTAACATCGCTTTGCTTTGTTATCACTGCTGTAACACGGAGACTTCATACACGTGTACACACGTCATTCTGTTACACTTGGCTGAGGAACCGAAGCTCTTTCAGAGCCTCCGGGGTCCCTTCAGGGCCGGGCTCCTCCCCGGGCCGCCTTCCTGCCAAAGGGCAGGGCACGCGCTGAGCTAAGGGGAGGCGGCTGCGGTCTGGCCGTCACAGCGGGGTCTGTGAGGAACCTTCCTCCGCCGCTCGGAAACGGCTTTTGTCCTTTTTAAAAGGTTACCGTAGAGGGGAAGAAAAAAAAATAATTTACCGTGTACCTGTTTTGTTTCGGTTTAAGCCGTGGAAAATTGGAGTGGTGCAAACTGGAATGAGAAAAGTCATTTTCAAGGCGCAGTTGCGTTTAGCGAATGGCGTCTGTGAGGATTAGGACAGGAAAAGGCATTTTATCTTCAAAATATATTATTATGAGATCTCAGTCGAGTTGTGCCATCTGCATGGAAGGAATTTGTCCCTGCAGGGGAAGGAGACTTCACAGAAAGAGCCCAGGCCCTGCTGGCTGAGCTGAGCTCTGCCTGGCAGATGTCCAGCTGCTTGGAAGGAGGGAAGCATTAGGGCAAGTATTATTGTTGTTGTTATTATTAATCTAATGAATAATATTACCCTAATCAAGTGTAACCAATAAATAAAAGTACTCATTAGGATTACAGAGTATTAATACCATTTGTGGGGTACCTTACTAATTAAAGTTAGCCTCATGTCTCCTGTGCTCCTCTGAGGCAGAACTGCGAATGAAAATCTTTGCAAATCTTGTGCTTTTTGGTAAAGTGGCTTTAGATTGCTCTCCTGGTTACTGCCACCAGACCAGTGTAACTGGGGGATGGAAGTCCTGGTGAAAGTGGTATTGTTTATAGGCTGCCTGGTTCCCTGCTGTAGTTCCTACGAACTGAGGGGACTCTGGGGGAGGATGATGTCCTCCATGAGTGTGAGCATCAGGGAGACCATTGCATGCATCCACACAGTGGCTGAGTCCTGCAACAAAATAAGGACAGATGGTTCTGCTGGTAAGAGATAAAAAGCATGTTTTCTGTTCTAGGTTGGCTTGTTAACACCCAGTAAATTCCTGCACCTTTGTTTAGCAGCCATATTGCAAGGAATTTTTTAATTAGGTTAGCCAGACTAGATTAATACCAGACTTTAAGCCAAGCTACTCTGATATAACATCCCCAATAAACCATAACTGTTATCTCCTCATCCCCCTTTAAAAATAAATATATAAACCAAGGCAGATACTGAATAAAATATTAAGCCAACCTTTTCAGTTAAGAGTTCTTCCCAATTAGGATCCAGGATCACTGTCTGGTGCTTCAGGAGTTTTTCCTAGCAGCATGTTTGCTGACCTCTCTTTTTCTTTAACAAATCATGACATTTTCTTTAAGATAAAGTTCTCTTCCCTATTTGTTGATACATCTGTTCATAAAGCATCAGACTGAAGATTTCTTAGCAGAGGACTCTCCAGGAAGCATGGGGCCTCCTCCTTCCAGTTTTCCCAGTTGCAGATACAGCAAGAGAAGAGCAAGGTCTAGACAAGACATGTTGCTCTAGCTCACGTCTCCTAGGAGAAAGCAGCTTGGTAATACCCACTGAAATGGTCTTAAGTGCTGCAGGCAAAATCCAGGTGTACAGGTAAGTTGTGGTGATTTCCTTAGCCAGTTTTCACAATCTGCATGCATGTTTACCAGACAACTCAGACCTACCACTGTGTTTGTAACTTGCCAGGCACAAATGGAATTCACAAATGAAAACCAGGGGAAAAGTCTTTAGTTTAAAAAGAAAATTTTAAAAAAGTAAATCCTGAAGGTAATGTCTTGCTTGCTTGGTGTTTTCTTGAGGAAGCAGTAGCAGCACAGGAGCACAGATCACCTTCTACCCTAACCAGGGCAACAGCCAGGTGTTAGTAGCTACCAATAAGTACTAACAGTCCTGAGAAGCTTAGTTGTTAGCCTTAACATGAAATGCACAAGCTGCACAAACACTGATACAGTACAGGGAGAATGATAAATACATTGTTGCTATGTAGTGCATGTGTACCTCTTTTTTTCCTAAACATCATGGCCTTTCCTTGCAGGACATCTCCAGACATCCACTGCCAGCAGTACACCTGTGTACAGCTACCCAGCCAAAAGAGACTTTCGAGGCCTTGCTGTTCAACATCTTTCCTGGCTATTTTCCTGATGTATGTCCCTGCACCTGCAGTATGCTGGGTCTCCTCATTTTCCTGCCAGTGCACTGAAGCCCCTTGATGTAGGAACTCCACTTGGAGAAGCTCTGGAGATGCTGTGTGGTTGGCAGAAAATCTATGTGTTCTCAAATGAATTCCTCTTCTTTTAAATGCTTTCTCTGGTAAGGTGACCAGACGTTTCATTCATGTTTTTAGTTTTATGTACCTATGTTAATCTGTACAGTATTGATGACATGATTAAAACTATTCCTTTGCACTTAAAAATTCAAGGTCATAATGGCCTTAAAATACATTCTGATCTTCTCTACAACACAAGTCCTCCACTTTCATAAGAAATGCATCAATGTCTAAGATGGAAAAAAGCAGCCATGAGCAGGGGTCATATGACTTCAGGTCTTTAGATGACATCAGATCTTCCATATGTTATTTGGCAAAATACTGAAACTTATGCTTTATTTTTAGTTTGAATTAATCTGAATTTAGTTTTCAGCTGTTAATTGAGAAAAAAATCTCTGTATAAATTAGGTACAAGATTTGGTGATGCAGTTTCTCAAGTTCTTCTCTAGAAGCTTGCAAAATTAAAATAAGAACAGGAAACTGATTTTTCTCCTTGATCCATATTTATAATTTTTGTGTTTGAGCTGTAAATTTACCAACAGTAAACCTTTATCCGTATTTTCCCTCACACCTCTTGTTCTTTCTATCTTCAGAGCTATTTTTATCCCAGGTACTGTGTTTACCACTGCAGGTGGCCTACTCCAGAACCTTTTGTATGAATAAACTATTTCCTCCTATTTATGATGTCTTCACAATTCAGCACAGCATCTTGTTTCTCTGTTTAGTTTGCTGTCTCTGTTTCAGTGCTTTGGGGTCTGTTTTGCCATAATTACTAAACAGCTTGCAAGGTGCAGTTGCCATTTTCTATTTATAAAACACCCAACCACTCCTTTTTTCTGAGTTCTCTCTTTTTAGTTGCCATGTTATGTTTTAATGTGTTGTTTCTGTTCTGCTTAGTCCAAACGATTATCACATGCCTCTTGCTTTTGCACTTAGCATGAACAAGTTTATTTTCAAATTGTTGTGCTTATGGATACCTCACTTTCACTGCTGCGACCTTGTATTCTTTTTTTAATTCCATTTTTTCATCAGGTAGTGGTTTCTTCCTGAACAAATACGTGGCAGTGGGAAGCCATAGTCCCAAACATTGACCTTTTGTGTTGGAACTCTGTGTTGGATATCACATCCTTTCACATTTTGTCTGTAAAAGCACTGTGTAACCTTCCTGGGGAGGCAGACCAGAAATCACTGCATCAAAAGGCTTGGCTCTGCCTTTAACAGCAGTACCCCTAGGAATTCATTTTGGGCCAACACATGTTAATAGTTTAGAGTGACCAACCCTAAAAAATAAGTGCAAAATTGTTTAGATGAAATCTGGTAACTGAAATACAATTTACTGATAAACAACTTCTGAAGTTCTGGAACTAGTTTTAAAGAATTGTGCTGTATCAAATGTGCTCATCTTTGAAAGAGACAAGAGGTGGGAGATGTTTTTGTCTTTTGTGGCATATGCTTTACTTAGAATTCTGAGAATCTGTTAAGTAGTAAGAAACTGCCCTTAGTAACCAAACAGTGAAAACTGACATATTTTACCCAAAAGGAAGGGAAAAGACTAGTTTTCACTGTAATAACTTGTAATTTGACAGCATGACTCACATGTGTTATTATGAGTGAGTCATAAGTAGAAGAGGCAAGCAAAGAGTTATTTTTCAAAATGTAATAAGGTAGCAAAGAAACTACTTCTCACTAAATGTTGCTAATAAGGCAACAGTCCATTGGACAGTCTGAGGCAAAGCTTATTTGAAATATTTAACAAATTTACTCATTAGAAGGGCTATTTTTATGAATCTCTGGCCATTTTAAAAATAAAAGTTGCTTCCAATATGTTTTTTTCTGTAAAAGCCAATTAGCTTGCCTTTAATGGAAGCAGGATGAAACATATAATTAGAAAACTTGAAAGAAGCCTTGAGTTTCAGTATTACAATCCAGCTTCTACCAACAGAGGTCCACACTTGAACTCTTCTGCCATGTAGAGTTTGAATCAAGTCACCATGAGCACAAACAGAGCTATTCAGGGTAATTCGGTCTCATTACTTCACAATTGTGTCTACACATATTTGATCTTTTACCCTGATATGGGGATAAATTGAATCTGGGGGAATTTCAGAATAGTGTTAGTGTTATTTCTAGCTTGGTTCTCTAAAGAAAGGGGTCTTTTTAAGCCATGTTGTCCCTGTGTCTGTTTGCTCCCACTTACTGTCTTAATTTTGAGCTTGATCCCAAGCAATTTAGATAATACACTGGGTATTTAAAGGATCATTAAACTGACATGAGCTGTGTAAAATTTAAACTCTGTTTAAAGAAAACTTTATCATTCTTATTTTTAGTGTTGTGTAAGCTCATCCTTTTTTAACTTCTAGATAACCCACAGAGTCCTTTACCAATGCCTGATTTGTATGAAAATCCTTACTGAAAGTTCACAGCCCTCAATGAAGATCATATGTATAGGAAAGTTGGCACCAATAGAGTTTTTCCTCAATCCAAATACAGAAGATAGAATTTGACTTTAATGTCATTTGTGGGCAAAAAAAGACTGGAATAAAGTAGCAATCTCCAGTGCTGTAGCTACTGTGCAACATAAAAATAGAACCAGTTGTGGGAAAGTGGAGATTTAATGAAACAAAGCTCCGTGAGTGGTACAAGTTAAACCAGTAAAGAATAAACTCAGTAATTTACATCTTACAATTTTTCTGCACCACTGAGTGAATTTCATTGTTCCATGGAGTGTTTAGTCATTCTTCACAATAAAATCTGCAACAATGGCAGGCACAAAAGCAACATCAAGTGGAAAAGAATGAATTTGAACAAAAGAAGTAGGAGAACAAAAAGGAATTAAGTAAAATGAAAGAAGCTTGATCTAGAGGAGGAAAGAGGAGTTCTTTGTGAAAGCAAACATGATGTTACACAGAAAAAAATAATTTGAATTGGTCCTGTTAATTAGCAATGAATAAGTCAAGATAACCCTTGTCCTGCATTTCTGAACTTGTGAGCTCTCCTCCACAGAGTATTCTGTATTCTCTGAAATAGACATTTATTGGATGGCAGTTCCTTGGATTTCTATGACTAAAACAGTAATCCAGTACCCTCCCCATGTGCTGCACTTGTAGAAGTCATTTGTGACTTCTCTTTCCTAAGGATCTGACATGGTAGAAGCAGCCTGGCTGTAATCAATGAACTTGTTAAGGAGCAGAGAGAGTGGAGTGCTGCATCAACCTTTATTGCAGATTCCCAGGCTGCAGCATGTGGCACCACTCAGTTGTTTTGCCACTCTTCATCTAGTCCTCCACTTTCCTGAGGTGTTTCCCATTCCTATGTTTGCCCAGCACCTCACCAGTGTGGAGGGGAGGAGGAATGGGGTGATCTCTTACAAGGTCTGTGTTTGCTCTCATGATATTGGCAGCCTAATAATGTTATTGGTTGTTTCTGACATCCTCAGTGTCCTTCAAACTTCACACACCTCACACACAGGCTCATCTACCATTTGATTGTAAACATGGCCTTTGTATTCTCTTCTGAAGAATGTTTTGAAACAATTAAATTGGGTTGTATTTTGGTTTGTTACTCAGTGACTCTTTCTGTTGCATGTATGTAGAAAAATTATTTCTCAGAGACATCAGGGAAATGGTACAATTCTGTGAGGTTTTTTATTATACACTGAGCAACAACAGCAGGTTGACTTTGTTGTATAAAATGCTTACCTAATAGCTACCTGGCTAAGATGCCTTCTCTAGTGCTTTAGATCTACCTGCTTTGGCTGAACAGGCAAGGTGTGTTTTTTCTGTCCTTTTCATTCTGAAGGACAGCAGAAAACTTGGAAATTGCTGTCAGCCCCTGTAAACAAAGGAGTGAGGGTGTGAAAAACTCTAGTTTATCTCTGAGAGACTTTGCTAAGTTCCCTAACAGGCAGTGGCTATTGTAATGTAGGTGGTATGTGTGCCAACTTCTTACCTTTCAGCCCCAAAGGAGACTGCAGTCTATGCATAGTACTAGGGACTGAGTGCACATTATGCTCTCCACATAATTTTCTCTTCACAACTCTTGGTCTTTCATTGTGACTCATTAATCATCTTTGGTTTTAAAGCTCATGGCCAGATCCTGGTGGTAATTTGAGGTTTCATTCATTGGCTGGATTAATGTTTTCTTTTATGCTGGTTTAAGACTGGTCAATAGAAATGAAGTAGCCTTTAATGCTAGCACAGTAGGTATCTCTTAAAGAGAAAAAAGAAATTTGTCCTGGACATCTGACCCCAGCTCATTCATTCTTACAGCCAATTGTTTCTAGCATGAGAAGAAAATGAATAAAATTACTAAACAAAGAAATATTTTCAGCATGTACCCAAATATTTAAAGATAAACATCCTCCTTGGAATGCCAGGATTTGATTCCAAATAACCAGTTGAACTGAAGGATTATTTTTATAACATTATAAAAATATTGGTCTACTGGAAACGTTTAAAGGTCAGCTGCAGTGCTTTGTGTTTTTTTGGTGCTGGGTTAGATTATTTTGTTGGTTGACTACTTAGTCCTGGGCATGCTGCCTTCCTAGAGCCTGCACTGTAACATGCTGAGCCTTATAGACTCTATGTCCCACAGGTTATTACCATTGCTATAGTTTCCATATTCATTCTCTACTACAAAACAGTGAATATGTGTGATTTTTCTTTGCCTCCCTGATATGAGATTCCACCTCTTCCTTCAGCAAGTAGAGATGACTGAATTGAGATATTGAGGAAACAGATAGCAGTTGCTACCATTTTTAAATTAATCAAATTAATAACAGTTTACACGGAGCTATCTTGAGGGGAGAAGGGGCAGAAAGTACTTCAGGCATACAGCATGATCTAGTGATTTCCTTTTTCTTCCAGCTTTACTGACTATGCTTTTATAAGCAGCCAGGTATAGATGACCCTCTTGTTTCATTTTGGTTGCAGTAGCATTGTAAAAAATGCCAGAAATAAGAATGTAAATGCAGCATCCTGCATGG
Organism: Calypte anna; assembly: GCF_003957555.1. Lineage (NCBI taxonomy): Eukaryota > Metazoa > Chordata > Aves > Apodiformes > Trochilidae > Calypte > Calypte anna. The sequence goes on along the minus strand of NC_044258.1, from coordinate 3,637,346 downwards.
TGCTGAGTCTTGAGGTCACAGAACCCTAAATGCCCACTCCATGATAAACCAAATAGTCTTTGTGACCTCCACTGTGCAAAACCATACCTTGGATATCAAAACTTTTTCCTCATGTTCTTTGATTGAAAATGTGGTAGCTACAGATACTACTCAAAAGGGAAGATAGTCATATAAAACCTAGGATTTTCTTTTTGTTAGGTTTGTGTATTCCCTCTGTATCCCAAGTCACAAAGATCCATATATGAAAGGAGGTTTGGTTTCTTGGTTTTTTCTGCCAGTAATGTATTACAGCTCTGTGGACATAAAGATCTTATAAAGATTTTTGGGGTTTTTTTTTTTGTATCTTAGTAATGGTTCCCCTGCTGAGAGCAGGAACCCCATCTGGGTTTGTTTGCCTCAGTAAATGCTGCAGCATTTGCCTTTGCCAACTGCATGCAGAATTGGTGGGGGGGTTTAAAATGTTTCAGTGTTTCAACTGAAAAGTGTGAAGGGTCATTTCTGTTTTCAAAAAGAAATTTTGTAGAACCTAAAATTTCATTTATTGCTTTATTAGCTGGTCTGTTTCTGGACAACTTAATGTAGCTAATTAGTGATATACCTAGAGGGGACCATCTAGTTTCCATTCATGGGAGCATTGTCAAAGGGACTAACCCTGTGGGATAATTCATCTCTCATTTGCACATGCAGATTTCAGTGCAAAGCTATATAAAACTAAGTTCTTCCCTTGTCTTTTCATGCTGGTTAGGAGAATGGTGATAAATAAATGTGGTGTGGGAATCTCAAATTTCAGAGTCCCTAAAGGAGCCTCTGTTCTCCTGGTGCTGATTCTTTTGAGAGTACGACATTGCCTCTTGGGCAGAGAAATGACAGTTTACTGATGTTTTTCCCCCTAGCTTTTGTTTCACAGGAAAGTATTGTAAGGAGCTTTTAGTGAAGCATCAGCCCTTCCCTCATTCATGCCTCATTCAATCTGAGTGAGCAGTGTGTAGTGAATGGATTGAATGTCATCAACTTGCTGACTGTACGAAGAACTGAACTTCTGCTTCCCACTCCAAAGTGCCATGTACACATGTAAATATTCTGCAATAGAAATTATTTCAGTTGGTCGTAGCCACATCAGTGTGTAGCATGGTGTCGGCCTGAGCAAATTCCATGTTTTCTCACCAAAAGAAGTTGCTGTTCTCCATGGTGGGTTCTGAATACTTTTTCTAGGAGTAGAACTTAGTAAATGTTTTAAATTTTATGTGGTACTCTCAAAAGAATCAGAACCAGGAGAACAGAGGCTCCTTTATGGACTCTGAACTTTTTCTTTTTTTTTTAAATCTGACTTAGCAAACCATGGTTTCATATTTTAGGTACTGCTAGCATAAATCTCTACCTCTGGTTCATTATATTCTCCCCTTTTAGCCTGTTTAGGCTAAACTGGCCTGATTTAGGAACTTACTATTTAGGATCAGGTCTTTTTTAACTCACTGGTGTCCTTGAATCAGTGAATTACCCCAGCACATCTGGGTATGTGCTGGTAACAGCCATCCTCAGAGCAGTACTAAGAGTGTGTAGAAAGCACTGGACAGGGAACTTTTCTTCCTAAATGGAGGGTAGGAAAGACAGTGTGCATGGTATCTGGAAAATACACTAAGGCATAGTTTTGAATATAATTTTGAAATAGCAGATATTTGGAATCTGTGAACTTTAGATACACGACAGATAAAAACTGTGCTGTTTCAGGAAACCTTTAAAGTGAAGCCTTTCCAATCTTATGAGGGAGACTGAGGGAGCTGGAGCTCTGCAGGTTGTAGAAGAGACTGAGAGGTGACCTCACTCATGTTTATAAATGCATAAAGGGAGAGAGCCAGGAGGATGGTGCCAGGCTCTTCTCAGTTATGCTCAAAGACAGGACAAGAGGCAAGGGATAGAAACTTGAGCCTAGGAGGTTTCATACAAACACGAGGGGAAATTTTTTCACTGTGAGGGTGAGGGAGCCCCAGCCCAGGCTGCCCAGGGAGGTTGTGGGGTCTCCTTCCCTGGAGACATTCAAACCCCCCCTGGATGTGTTCTGTGTGACCTCCTGAAGGTGACTCTGCTCTGGCAGGGGGTTGGACTCCAGGATCTTTTGAGGTCCCTTCCAACCCCTCACTTTCTGTGATCCTGTGAACTGTTTTCATTCAAAACTGTGCGGGTTTTTTTTATCTGTTATGCCTCTACTTGGCCTCCTACCTGAATTCAACATCTTTTTATGCAAATACTCACCCTTTCGTGCATTGCTCTTAATGTGTCTGTCAGCAGCACTCTGCCCTCTGACTTAGCAGGTGAGCTGATCTGATGATAAATGAGCACCTCATTCCCAACCCTGTAAGTTCAGAGCTTCCTGACAGATCCCATTTAAATTGGGTAATAATATTCTTACAGACCAAGAATGATGGCTTCATATTATTCAGACTTATTCAAATATCTCTTCAACCTTGTTCAACAACTACATCTTGTCATTTAACCACCAACAAATGAGTTTAACATTTTGCCAAAGGAAGAGTTCTGTACGCTTGGGCTGTTCTTTCTGCTGATTCACACAGTATGTGCAAGTGTAGTTATTTTGATAGGGTTGAACTGCATACTGTGATGTACACATATTTTCATGAAATCTGTCAAATGTCATTTTAAAGTCATTAAATGTTCTCTGCAACAAAGCAGGCAGAATTATAGAGCAGTGTGTCTTTTGTGTTACCATTGTAAATGTGTCAGAATTCACTCTGGCTTTTGCATGTAGGCTTATCTTTGAAAAGCATCCTATTGTTATGATTAGGAATTGCTATCGTGAATAAAATCTCTTTGGTTTCAGCAATAAAATAAACCAGTTTATAAATAGAACTCACTGTTGAATAGGACCTCAAATATTTGTTTCCCACTCTTCTGGCCAAATAATCTTCAAGGTGAAGCCTTTCTTCAAATGAAACAATTCCAGCAGTAAAAGACAGGTCTTCAGGCAATCATGGCTTTTGAAATGAAAGTCAGCTGTGGAAAGCAAACTATTAATGTTAAACAGATAAATAAAGCCTGGCTGAAATTCTGTGAGCCTGAAATAAAGTAACTTTGTTTTACTATGGTGACCTTTGTGGTGATCCCAGGGGCAACAGCATAAACCACTCTTTCAGGCTACTTGGAAACCCCATTTCTTGAAGCTCAACCTCATGTGTTACCAATGTACCCCTGCTGTGTTTTCAGGGAACTTTCAGTCTTGGTATCTTTGTAAACCAAATGTCTGGACTTGGAAGTTTTGGTATTAGTAGATCACTCACAAAAAACCTGTTCCTTCTAGAATTTGGTAAGCCGTTATATAGAACAGGAACTTCACATTTTTACAAATGAAATTCATAGAATCATAGAATTGGCTGGGTTGGAAGGGACCTCAGAGATCATCGAGTCCTACCCTTTTACCACCTTTGCGGTTGCTAGACTATGGCACTGAGTGCCACATCCAGTCTCTTTTTAAATAACTCCAGGAATGGAGAATCCACTACTTCCCTGGGCAGCCCCTTCCAATGCCTGATCACTCTCTCCGTAAAAAAATTCTTTCTAATATCTAACCTAAATTTCCCCTGGCACAACTTAAGACCATGCCCTCTTGTCTTGTTGAAAGTCGTCTGGCAAAAGAGACCAACGTCCACCCGGTTACAACCTCCTTTCAGGTAGTTGTAGACAGCGATGAGGTCTCCCCTGAGCCTCCTCTTCTCCAGGCTGAACAGCCCCAGCTCTCTCAGCCTCTCCTCATAGGAGAGTCCCTCGAGGAGGTGCTCGAGTCCCTTCACCAGCCTGGTTGCCCTCCTTTGGACCTGCTCCAGGACCTCGATATCCTTCCTGAACTGGGGGGCCCAGAACTGGACACAGTACTCGAGGTGTGGCCTCACCAGTGCTGAGTACAGGGGAAGCATCACTTCCTTGGACCTGCTGGCGACGCTGTTCCGGATACAGGCCAGGATGCCATTGGCTTTCTTGGCCACCTAGGCACACTGCTGGCTCCTGTTCAGCTTCCTGTCAATCCAAATTCAGAAAGAGAAAGCAAAGCTTTTTCATATGGCTTACCATATGAAGACTTTTAGGCTTCTATAGCATGGGAATAGTTCCATTTAAAGCCAAAATCCAGAAATTGTTGGTATTAATCTTTGAGATAGGGAATAAACATTGTCTTAAAGATCGTTCTCAAAGAAATTTTGTTTAGGTAAAATTAGCATGTAAGAAAGCAAAAACTGTTGGAAGTAAAATAAATTCAGTTTCTCAGAAGTGGCCTCATAAGCCATGTAGTGTTCCATGGGAGGGTGAGGGTCAGCAGGAGTTTTCAGTGGTCACTCTTTGTTTTTGGGAGCCAGGCCTGTTTGTGTGGAATTTTGGAACTGAATTCCACAACAGTGGGAGAGCAGCCAAGGGTTTGAATATTTGAGATTTTGGGTACTAAAGCAAACCCAGAGCCCAATTGTTTGTGTGCTGTGGGTAGGGTTCCTCACCCCCATTTTTAGCCTTTCCCTTGGTGAGTGACCTCCATACCATATGTGGTCCCCATCCCATATGTGGTCCCACCCCCTCAAGCAGTGCTTTTCACCAGGATGGTGAAGCACTGTACCCACATATGGGCTGTGCAGATGAGGGGGTGTTCAGTCAGGTTGGTGCCAATGGAAAGTAGCCCTGTGGCAACTCAGTGCAGCACTTCCCATTTGTGTTGGAATTGGATGGGAATTTGGGATGAACTAGGATGGGAGCCTGCAGGGTCAGGGGGCAGGTAACTTCTCACAAACACAACAGGAATTTTGGGTCTTTCTGGTATCTTGGGTACCACATGAAGTCATGGCCACAGCATCTGATTCTGGGGGGAGCAGAACACCATGTGGGGGTCTGAGGAGTTGGGTGTTGAAGAGGTTAGTGTGATGCTTATTGGTAGCACTGATGGTGGCACAGCCCCACTTGGTTCCCTGCCCCCTTCTCATTATTGTGACCCTGTCCTTCTACTCTTCCCCCCATGGGAGTGGCCTTTCCCTTCTTTGCTACCCCCCAACTTTCTCCCAGCTCCCCAGCTCCCTGCCCACCTTTATCTCTACCTCCTCCTGATTTTCTCTTCCCTTTTCTCCCTTTTTCTGGTTCAGTTCAGGCTCTGAGCCTTGTCCCCAACTCACTGCTGGGATCTCCAAGGAGCTTTAATGAACCTTTTGCTGCCTTCAGAGTGCCCTGGGGGATGTTGGCAGCCCCTGGGGACAGAGCTCCATGCTGTGGCAGGAGCAGGGGATGATGTTTTCTGATGTTCTCTGATGGGCTTCCAGCTGTGGATGGGATGATGTTCTTTGATGAGCTTCAGCTGGGGCTGGGGTAGCCCAGGTGTGGCCAGTCAGGTGGATGAGGGGACCTTCCCAAGGAACTGTGGGAAGGGAAGGAATATAACCCTCCACCTCTCCTGAGGGTCTCAGTCTGCTCTGGGGCTGTGTCATCCTTGGAGCTCTACTGAGTGAAAGAGCAGTGCTGGGGGCTTCTGGCCAGTGCACTGGTTGTTTTCTCTGTCTTGGTATTTTTTGTTTCCCAAGTGATAATGGCTGCAGTGTTCAACTCTAGAATGAGAAGCATTCTGAAAGAGGTTGGTGTTTACTGATGTGGGACTTACTGGTGTCACTGTTTGTTTGCAATGCTTTATGGGAGATGATGAAGAGGAATTCTGTGACTCCAGGAAAATCCCAGTCCACTTAGTTGGCTTTTTTTGATGATGATGGCTTGAGATGCCCAGCCCTCTGAAAAATAAGTGGAACCAGGGGTGGGGAAGGTCTGGAAGTTAGTGTAGGTGAGAGGGCTGTCCAGGAGCAGCCCCCTTTGGTGAGCTGAAGGGACCAGCTTGGATTCCAACTTGATGCTAAAGTGGGCAGGGCATCTCCAGCCGTTGTTTGTGTGCTTGTGTAGTTTCTGTTGTCTGGCTTAGGTGTCAGAACTTTCTCAGGCCTTGATGTCCTCTTTGTGCTCACAGAGCAAGTTGTGCACTTTGGGCACCATCCCTAGGGTCTGAAACACCTTTATTTATCACCTTAGTGTCATTAAGTGGTGCCTTCTGTTGCATAACAAATTCATAACGTGGCTCAGTTGTGTCTTTTAGTTCTCTTGAAGGTGGTCTTCTGCTTCTTCCTGACTGCATCAGCATCTCTGATTGTGGATTTTCTCAGTCTAGGGTTTGTCCCCTGTACCTGAGGTCTTAAGTCCAGGCTTCTCACATATCTGTTATCTTGGTTTGGACAGTAGCTTCTTGCAGCAGGCAGTGTCCTTTGATTCTTTTGGGGCCATCATGGAGCTGCCTTGTGTCACTGTTGCATCCCTGTAGGTCTTCTTGACAAACAGTCTTGGATTCAGGAGTCATTCATCTTGCTGAGAGTTCTCTCTTGAGGTCAAGTCTTCTGGTTTGCAGGGCTGTGTCACAGGTTGGTCTCATTGTTTGGCTTGGAGCTGTTCTGCCCAGAGTGTAGGTTCCATGGGCTGTTGGAAGAAAAGTAAGAGAATTATTCAGGTTTTGAGCAGCACTCCAGTTACTTATGTAATACTGTTTTATATCCTGTGTGACGAGGATGAAGATGAAACAGATGGAGGAGGAGAGAAGGCCACCATCCAAAGGTTACTCAGTGTTTGGTGTTGAAGGCAAGGTATCTCTCTTGGCTACCTGACAGCAGTTGGGTGTGCTGTCATTTCAAAGGTGGAAGCAATGAGCAAAGCACTGTAATAGTAGCACTTGTTCCAATTAAATTTTTAGGGTCTGTAGAAGGTGTTTGACCTGTCAAATGCTTCTTGCAGATCAGCTTTTATATCTGATGTGGACCACTCATGTCATGAGCTGTTCTAAGGACGTGGCACACAGATATCACTTATGATATTCCCAATCACACTGTAACATTCCATATGTCTGCAATGCAGCTTATTGCTCACCCAGCCAAACCACAGAAGCCTTCAGCACACCCAGTCTAAGAAGAATTTCTTCATCTATTTGCTATTTCCATTTTCACATCCTCAGTCACATTCATCAGCACGTGTTTAACTTTCTGCACTGTTTGATGTTATTAGTGCTGCGACTGAAGAAGCCATGGAACTGATAATGAAAATCTCTGATATAATGGCAAATATCAACCAACCTATAAATCACCTGCTCCTTCTCTTAACCTCTCGTCCATTGTTTTGACTTGAGGAAAACAACTCTACAAGTTGGAAACTTATAGAGAGGGATATGTTTATCCAGCACTGGGTGCACGAGGGGATAATTCCTGCGGAATCCGTGCGCACGGATCTCGCAATCAGGCTTTTGTTCTATACACTGAAGTTTTACATATTCGTTATACATAAATCATTAGATTTATCACACACCTATACATATGCATCACCTACTCCTGCTTCATATTAAAATTAGTCCCAAAAGGTCATTTTCATAATCTCCTCCCCTCTGCACCTGCGCAGTGCCTCCTGGTGGTGGTCACAGGGATGAAGTAAAAATTAATCAAAGGTCTTTCTCTGGGTAAACTTTTCACCACTTCTCCATCCACTGATCTTCCTCCATCTACCCATTCAGTCAGAGCATCACAGAAGGCTATCAGTTTGTTCAAGTATGATTTCCCCTTGGTGGAATCCATGCTGACTACTCTGATAATCTTTACTTCCACGTGCTTAGAGATGACCTCCAGAATGAGCTGCTCCATTATTTTTCCAGTGATGAAGGTAAGGCTGACTGGTCTGGATCTTCCTTCTGGCCTGAATCATCTTTTTTACTCTTTTTGAAGAATGAAATGACATTGGCTTTCCTCCGGTCCTCAGGGACCTCTCCTGTTTGTTGTGATCTTTCAAAACTGATGGAGAGTGGTAGGGTGATAACATCAGCCAGCTCTCTCAACACTCATGGGTCCATCCCATCAGTTTGTGTCTATTAAATTTGCATAACTGATCTCTAACGCAGTCTTCGTTACCAGTGATGAGTCCTCCCTCCTCCAGGCTTTCTCTCATGTCCAGGGTCTGGAGCTCACAAGGGCTGGTCCTAGGAGTAAAGGCTGAAGCAGAGAAGGCATTGAGCACTCAACCAGTCAATAGATCAGCATCTGTTTTAAACTTTAAAATACTAAGGCTACTTCCACTCCCTAACACATGGACATTTGTGTACACTTCCAAGAATCAGTCACAATTTCCCTTTCCTGATGGTTATGTGTTCATCAGAAGAGCAGTGGAGGGCTCAGAAGAGGAAGAAACAAGCTGGGTGTTGACAATTTGGGCTGCCAGGCACGAGTGTCACTGCTGGCAATCCTGCAGAGCAAGGACCAGTTACAGCTCAGCCAGGCACTCTGAGGAGGGCAATGCTCTGAGGCCAGGGATGGTGTTCCTGAAGGTGACTTTTTGGAGTTCAGTGTGGAAGATGGTGTTGTATACAGAGGAGATGTTCCTTGCATCACATTTACAAATAATTCACTGTTAATACAATGTAGCTTATTACCCACGTAATGGGGAATCTGATCCCACTTTGTGCACTGCATCAGTAGCATTATGTATTTCAAATGAAAATAAGTTTCTAAATCCTATGTATAGCAGTCTTTCCCAATGATATGTAACTATTGAGATATTTGACTATCAAAAACTTATCTGGGATGAAATCCTGGCATGTGGTATATTCTGCTTTCTTCTTCCTCATTTATTTTTCCAGTGGAAAAAAAAATAAAACAAAACCTAAACAAAAATACCCAACCAAAAATATGCCTGATTCATCAAAGAAAGAAATCTGTATCTAAAATTATGCCTGGCTAATTAGTTCCATTTAAAGATGTTCTACTGAAATGCATGAACTTTTTAGCATACTGCTGTTATGCGATAGATCAGGGCTTTGAAAAGTGAAAGAGATCCATATGGAAATTCTTCAACTGCACAAAATTTCAGTCTGTAATTCAACAGCCTCATGCTATGTTCAAAGCTCAAACAAAAAAGCTTTTTTTTTTTCAAATAATTAGTTGGTATGTCCATATTCCTGAAGGATTTTGTGATGTTTAGTACAACAGAAAATTTCTGTCCAGTGGGCAACAGGGAAAAAGCATGAAAATATTTTTGCTGTTATTTTTTAAAATGTAGGCAACTATAACTGGACAAGAAGAAAGTAATATGGTTAAATAATGAGAAGAATGAATCTACTCAAAGCTTCATGTGTAGATAGTACTGGAATCATCATCAAAACCATAGTATTCTGTTTTAGGCAGTAGAATAATTTATTTAAATGGTAGTCTTTTTGTCATTTTATTCTTCTTTTAAGTAGCCAATGAAGTGGCATTGCTTGGCTATGAGGTGATGGAGAAGTTGCTAAAGTCAGTTGTGACTTCTGTGTGTGTGTGTGTGTGTGTGTGTGTGTGTGCAGGAGTTCCCTGCTGGGGCTGTTTTCTCTGGGCAGATGACATCCAGAGGCAAAGATTCTAGTGCAGACACTTTGCAAGAGTGTTCCCTCCCAATTTAATGTTGTTCTCTGCATTCAGGGTATGTGTGTGTATACACATGCAGCAGGAGGAAGCCTTCCAGATGGAGATCACTGCAGGCCACTACATGGCCCAGAAAATCAAAGCAAGCACTGCCCTTATGTAACCATTTTTTGCCCTAAAGTTTTCTCTTTGTTGCAGCCATCTAGAAAGCATGAGGTGTGTGGAGTTTTGCTTTGTCTGAGGATTTTTTCTTTTTCCCCCATTCAGATGAAAGGAAACACTAGCAAGAAAAAGATATTTCAGCAGCAGTGTCTCATTGTCTGCATAATAAAGTGCAGACACTTTATGCATAAAAAGGAGTAAAAGAACTAAAATGAATCCAAGATAACTGGTGGGCTAGTTTTAATGCTAATAATAAATATAATGATAATCTAATTGGAATGTTTTCCCCATTTTGTTTTATTAAAAAAGGGAGGTATAGGTAAACTATTTACTGCTATTGCAAATTTAGTACTCAGGATGACTGTGTGCACAGCCTGCCTCCCATGGAAAGTGCACAGGCTGGTGCTGGAAGTGCCCAGGTTTCCCCAGAGTTTGGATCTGAATTCACTGCTGAGAAGGAGAGTGCTTCCTATCAGGCACCAGCCCTGTGGTAGCTATCCTGTAAAATTCCTGTGGCAGCCAGTCTGAATGGAAACTCCCAGAATAGGGCAAATGTGTAGCATTATTTAAGGCTGGTTTCTGACATTCCACCTCAACTATGCCAAATAATAAGTAAGAGCTGCTTGATAAGATGTGGCTTTTACAAAGTGCAGTTGCTACTGTCATGGATGTGATGATGTGGACTGATGAATTGGGCTACCCTGGATCACCTGAATTAGTCAGTGTGGCTCTCAGCACTGTGTTCCACTGACTGGTACTTCAGTATCTATGGGACACCTGGGTCTCACCCAGTGTGATGAAATTACAGCCATGCAAGTCTTGTAGTTCTCACTGAAAAATCCCAAATGGAAATCTGGATGTCTGATAGTGCAGCAGACAGGCATCATGTGTGACACATCATTATACTCCTCACAAATAAATCTGTGTCACATAAAACAATCTGCAGGCAGCAGAGAACATTGTGGAAACACCTGAGCAAAACTATGAGCTCCAAAGCATGAGTTTCCCCTGCAGATACTTAGCACAAGTCTGACCTGTGTTGTTGTTGTTGTATTAATGAATTGTTCTCTCTGTTAACCTTGAAAATAACTCCACCAGTGGGGAGAGGTGCTGAAAAAGACCTTGAGAGAAATTATTTGCTTCCCACATTGATGTTATAAATTCACATGCACAAAGTAACCTTAAACAAAGAGTAAGTCTGGCTCGTTGTAAGTCAGTGATAAAACTTCCAGGTTGGAATCTGATAGAACAGGACTTAGAGCTTTCTACATAGGTGATAATACAAAGACAATTTAAAAAATAAAAGTGAAAAAAAATATGGAGCGGTGGATACAGACATGTTGCAAAATAAGTGCTGTCACCTTGAGATATGAAGTAGTTAAATATCCTTTTTCCAGATGCGTTTCTAGAAGTAGTTCTTAGTCTGTAGGAATACAGGCCATGTCCTCTATCCTAGAAGGCATGGCATTGTTGTCCATTGGATTGGGCAATTTAGAGAGGTGTAAGACTACCTCATGGCAACTGGAGTTGAATCCATGGTTGCAACACAACCTTAGGCAGTCATGCAGGGATATCTGATGAGTCTGTCCTGTTCCCCTAGGTGTGACAGGGGAGCTGGAGAGAGCTTGAAAACAGGGAAGAACTGGTTTTAACCAGCTTTATTCACAGGCATCCTCTGAATGATGCCTAGAGAGAACTTCTCTTCAGTTGGCACAACCTTTTGGCAATCTACAAGAAGGTATTTCCTGACACACACACCCACACCATTCAGTTAGGTTAGCAAGACAGCAAAGAAATTACCACTTTGTACATACTATTACCTGCAGAGCTGGTGAACTGCAATTTAACTTAGTATTTTTTTTGCTCTGCTGGCAAATACACATGCTGTCTGGGAATAACTTCCTTTGGGTTTTTGGTAAGTTTTTTGTCCAACAAGGACATTTCCCTGCATGCCAGTCAAGCACACAATGACAATCAGCAGGGTAAGGAAGCTTTCAGTATTGCTGTGGTATGGCCCCTGCCAATAAAATCTGATGCTTGTGTTTATCAGCCTTGTGTACTACACAGACAGTATCCCCTGCCTCTGCCTAATTAGTGCTCAGATCAGCTGTATAAACATGCAAGGAACAAATAATCCTAATTACAAGGTATTTAGAAACCTAGTAAGATGGATTGGTATTTGTTCTTCGAACTTTTATTATCAATATATTGTGTCTTTCTTAAGGCTAAGTTCAGATTCTGCAGATGTATCTGGTGTGCAAATAGGTAGCACAAAGAGTGCCAGCACTCTCAGTGAGACTTCATGTACTCTTCTAAATGCTTTGAAACCTGGTGAAGAGCACTACAGAAGAGCCAGGTGGTGTTTATTGCACAAGGGCTCTATTTATATGATATCTTTTCATTACATTTGAGGAGGGATTTGTGTCCTCTTCAGAATGCTGAAGTCAAAGTATGTGTCAGCATTCTCTGATCTCCACAGTGCTGCAACATCAAGTTCTTTTTTTTTTGAATGGCCTTTCCTGTACTTATTTAGGATTAATGTAGTATAATCTTCATTATTTTTCTGTGTTTGTTTGCATTTATCTTCCATTTTATGAACAATGCATTTCTTCTAGGGGTTCCAAAATCAGAATTTTAGATAATCTCCCTTACACTATATCTAAAAGCTAAGAACTTGATGACCATGATTGATCATTTAGTTACCCTTGCCATACAAATGAGGATAAGGTGAACCTGGACTGCTCTTGATGTTATTTAAGCTCCCTCTAAAAACCTCTGCAGAAGTGTCTGCAGCCTCTTTTGGTGGCATGACCTGCGGCAGCCTGTGTGAAGGGTGCAGTTACTATCAGTTTACATCACAGCCTTCAGCTGGCAGGGTGAAATATTGCACTTGCTTGCTGAGGTGCAGGACCCTGCAGTGGGGCAGGACTCCCCAGCCATGCCATGAGCACAGGGAGGCAGCAGCACCTATGATGCCTCAGATTTTCTTGAATCTTAAAGTACCCCTTGTCCTGCTTATGTCACAGCTAGACAGGTAGGGAAGAGTGTTGGAGTTCTATGGGTTTCAAGGGTTGTGTGTTTTGTTTTTTTGCCTAGTACTTGTATTTTCTCTTTTACAATTTAGAGCTGACTTCTTGTGTTTTCCTCAGCTTCCATGTAGAACAGTCAATATGGTTTTTTCTACAGTGCTTGGAAGACTGACTTGCTTTTTCCCTCTTCTAGCCTAAACAAACCTATTCCCCTTGGTAAGATTCTAAGCAGTGCATGTTTTCTACCACATTTATCACTCCCTCTCTAATCTTTACTTCCTTTCAAAGCATGCAGCCACAAACCAGCCATAGCATTCCAAATGGCATCTTACCTCCACGAAGTAAACATGGAATAATTTCTCCCTGTTTCTTGTGTACAGGTCTGCTCTCAACACAGTCTACTGTCAGATGCTTTATTGTAAGCTGCCAGAAATGCCAGATATGTTTTCCCCACAGTATTCTGTGACCACCTACTCATAATTTGGTGTCACGGTTTAATGCTGGCCTGGCAATTAAACCAAATAACAGATGCTCTCCATTAATCCCCCTCCCCTCCCTGATAAAGAAAGGAGAGAGAATAAGGGAGAGAGACTTATGGGTTGGAAACTTAAACTGCACAGCTTTAATGAAACAGTAATGATAAAAAGGAAAATTAATATATACAAATAAATAGGAAAATTGATACCACATTCCTCCCCCTTTTCCCCCAGTAACTCTCACGTCACTACCAATGCTGCAGGGCAGCCCTGGGAAAGTCCAGGCTGGACTCCTGGAGTCAGCAGCAGTTGGGAGCTGGAGGCAGGAACACAGATTCAGGGTGGCAGGGATCGGGAGCACAGGCAGAGGAATGGACAGAATCCTTCCGGGATGCTGAAACAAACAGAGGTGAAGAAGGGCAAAGAGGAAGGGGTTTGGCCCTCATGATGCCTCAAATTTATACTGAGTATGAGGTGTATGGTATGGGATGAATACTCTGTTTGGTCAATTTTGGCATCTATCTTGTCTGTTCCTCCCTAAGGAGGGCTGCAGGTGTGACCTCTTTACTCCTTTTCTCCTTCCAGAGGGCAGAATGTTCCTCAGAGCTGAGCAGTGTCCTTGGCTCTGCACACCAGTCTCTGGCTGTAACTATAAACATCAAGTGTTATCAGTCCCAGAAGCAGACACTGACTGAGAAACTTGCTGTTAATTTTAGCAAGTGCAGCTACTTACAAGAGACTTAGCTGAAAGCAAAAGTTCAAGACAAAAAATTACCTTTATCCTGGCCCAAACCAGGACATTTTGTATTTCCCATTTGCAGTATTTTTTGTTCTTCTGGGGAGAGTTTTCTTTTATTAATATTAAATATCTATAATAGATGAAGTAAAATGTAGTTATCTCATTAAAATCTCATGACCATTTCAGTAAAGGCACAGAAAGGAAATTGATGAGGGCAGTTTAGTAGAAATCAAGGGGATTCTCAGACAGGAAGTGCAGATTTATTTCAGGCTCCAGTGAGGGAATTCCTCAGCAATGTGGAACTCCTAATTCATGAGCTTTGTTCCTGTGCTCTTGTCCTACCACTGTGTCCACACAGCTCAGGCAGAAGATACAAAGAGCTGCTTTTTCTTTCTGTGTAGCACCCACATTCTTTGCTCTCAATTTGGTAATTAAATGGCTGTAGAGTTATTAACCTGGAGCTAGCACCTGCTTTAATTAGAAAACAGACCTGCAGTTTTGTTTCAGTGAACTTCTTTCCCCACGGACTGCAGTTCAAAGTGATGGCAAATGTGCCACACATTGTAATTCTTGCACAATGTGTCCCCTGCCATGTTGGTGACAAAAGAGAAGAAAATAAATATATTTATATAAGACTGATAGCCAGTCTTACTGACAGTTTCTCTGTCACTGTAGTTTCCCTTTTGTTCTCATCATTTCAAACATCCACAAGCTGGAAACACAACTAGTGAGTAGAGCTGGAGAGGTTTTGCAGCACTGTGCTGTTCTTTCAGCAGCTGATTTCTCCAGCCTGACTGGGGAGCATGGAGTAATTTGCTTCCTTTCTAGCACTATTAGCTCTAGAGTTACAGCTCTGAGATGCCAGTTGTGAGCCTAGGAACTCTTCTCTGCTTTGTACTTGGAAACATACTTAGAATGTACTTAGAAACATAAAATTAGGGGAAAAACAACTGAACAAACACCTAAAACCTTAGTAGCATCCAGAAAGAGCTAAAGGCAGGAAAAGCTGCAGGAAGATGGGGGACAAAAGGGATAACTGCAAACCTGGCCCCAAACTGAGGCACCCATTTTTCATGTTTGTTTTGCAGTATTGGCAATATGTTTGTAGTATCTGAGTGTATAGAGATATATATATAAATTTATCTGTGCTTGTTCCATCTTTCATGGTTTAGAATTACAGGGAACTTCTGGGATCACTGCAACATTATCTTGTGTAATTTCTTTTCAGAAGGGAACAGAAAGCAAGTGTAAGGACTGTACAAAAGGAGTTGCTGGTTTTCATACCAAAATGTGTAATTCTAGTAACATATTTAACTATAAAATACTACTAGTTAGGAATTGACTATTTCTTTATATCAAGGCAATCAAAAGTCATAGAGATCAGTAATAATTCTTGTATAGATGTATTTTTATTCCTTCAAGCTTCTCTGATAAGTAATGAAATCATAGTCTAGAAACAGAAGTGTTAATGCTGAGGGATCTTTTGAGGATAGAAATATTCCAGAAGATAATACAGGGTGCTACAGATACTGTTTTTCCTTTGATATAAGAAATAATAATAGCTAAGTGACATTGCCTGGTGCAGTCTATTGGATTACATTTGTTTCCACAGAGTTAAGCAACAACCTCTTTTCTAATATATAATCTTTAAGGTATTTGAGGATGAAAATGAAACTTATTAGGGGGATCTAGAAGAAATGTATGTTTAGATACTAAATATGGAGCTGAAAGTCCAGTTCTGGTTATGGACCAGTTTTGGTTATTGTCCACCTGCAGAATGGTTAAGATATTTGCCAGTGTTTGGAAAAGGAATAAACCTTTCCAATTGGATTATTTTCTTCTCCTTCCCTCTTTTTCTCCCCTCTTTTCTTCTTTTTGTAAAACTAGTTTTTGTAACAATAAAAAACTACTTCCAGCTCAGTCCTGTATTGCCGCTGTTAGTGTCCAGTTATTAACATTGTTGCCTTCTCAAAATTTCCATTATGTTGGATTTCTTTTTTTTTCTCCTCTCACTGTGCATCCCTACTGTTTTCATTTGCCACTGAAGAGTTTTGTTCACAGTTCTTCCATCCTTCAGAAAACTCCCTTCACATTATAATTTTATTGTAGTTAATAACAGCACAGCACTGACATTTCCTTAACAGCAATGTCCTGACTTGTCACATAAAAAAAACAGTGACTGTGAAAATCCTGGATGCCTCCTTCTTTCAGGTACAGTAAGCATAAATATTGGTCATGCACTGAGACATTTCATATAAATTATTAAGCTTTCATGGCTCTTAGCTTGCTGTTTTTAGAGCACAGTGTTTGTGAGCTTTGGATCCAAGGGCCTGGAATTTTTTTTACACTTGAGATTTAGCAACTCAAAGAGACACATGTCCTTGCTCAGTGGGCCCTCTGGAAGTAGAGCAAAATAGGTTTTCTGAGCTGAAAGTTAGTTTCAAGTTCTAATGTGCACTCTGATATTGATTATATAATTGTATACTATTATATCTTTCACATACATATAATATTTTTGTAATGCAGAGTTTTTTATGCTCCAGCACACAACAGTAGCCAAATGGCCTTAATTAGCTGTGGTCCTGTCCAAAGTTGCAGGAGTTCTAATTCAGTTCTCACTGAAATGAATGGAAATGTTTTCAGCAATTCAGACTTAATTATTTTAAATGAAAATGTACTGCTGTCTATGCTCATTTGCAGATGTTTACCCAGACATTTCCTTAACAGTGTTTTGTGGGGTCTTATATTTCCTATGTTTGGATTTTGGGTGGAAATGTTGTGTTCTTTGGTTTTGATTAATTTGTGTGTGTGTCAGAATTGTGGAAGTTTCCTACCAGTCTCACCTTCCTAATGATAAACGTTGGAAGGAGATCAAAACAGCCCTGTATCTTTTGAAATGTATGGCTTGCCTTGATAGCAGCATATCAGAGAATGTCAGGAATATAAAAAATTACAACTCTGTTCTTTGACGTGTCAAACAACTTACTGTGAAATAAATAGCTCAAAGGAATTTAAATAAAATTCTTCAATGCAGCAGTTAAGACAGCCAGTATTGAGAGGAAGGGAAATCCATTCTGACTGGTAGAATCCTCCTTAATGAAAATTGCTGATTCACATTCAGGGAGCAGACAGCTGTGAAGATTTAAGGCATTAAATCTCACCAGCTGTTAATCACTCTCCAGCTGGCACTCACTGCCTGTGGATTAGATAGAGATGGCAAAATGCAGTCTCTGCTGAGACCTCAGAGGCTCACAGACTGACTTTTCCAAGCAAATCCACCATTGTCAGTGGTTTGAATGAATATTCAGTACATAGATGAGTATACCTTCTAATCTGCTGGGAGAATTCAGCACCAGCAAAAAAACAGGGCAGATAATCAGAGCTTGGTAGTATCTCCAAATGCTGCAGCAACATCAGCTAAAACCTGTTCCTGGAGTGGCTTTTTTAAATGAAAGGACCTACATCTGAACTGAGGGGCCTGGAGCTGCAGTCCCAAGACTGATGGTCTTCTGCCATCTCCACTACAGTGTTGGGGATGGGTCATTTTTCACTTCCATACTTTCTATAAATAGGTAGAAAATTGATGCTGGATGGCAGAAGGGAATTTCTGTGCTCTTTGGCTATTTCTTTTGCACTTAAAATTCAACACAAACACTCCATGGAGACTTTTGCTCACTGTTTTTTTATTTGATTCCATAATTCTTAGTTTTCTTTACAAGCAGAAATAGAGACAGGGCAACCCTGAGAGGGGCATTTGGAGTCCTGGCTCTCAAATGAAAATCAGTCCCATCCTGAAGAAAAGGCAAAGAGATGGTCAAATAGCATTTTAAAAGTAAGGACCAAAATCCACAGTTGTTATAAACTTGTAGATTATTGAGACTCTTTCAGGGAGGCCCTGCCTCTTGCTAGCTGGTTATCTCCTTTCAAAGCAAACTGATTTCATTTACAGAGTGAGGTTCATGTTTGTGCCAACTAACAAACTGTACTAGGAGGTGTCCTTAATATTTTTGTATATCTTTACTGAATTAAGTGAGACTTCTAATAAAGCCGTAGAGTGTAGAAAGAAAAAAGATAGATATACTTTCCAAAAGCACCAAACAGGGGCTTGGACCAAAGGTCAGTTGTTTCTAGGGACTGACTTGTATAGAAATATCCAAGTCCTAAGAGCAAGCATGAGTGAGTCAGGACAGAGAAATCAAGATGGTAAGCAGGATTTTTCAAATGACTGTAAGCAGAAATAGAATAACTTGGACAGGTGTTAAGTTGTTCTGCCTTTAAATGGGAGCTTTGGTAGAAGTTTTAATAATAAAACAAGCTTACCACAAGACACTCAGCATCTTCTTTAAGCATTGAGTCTTCAAGAACAAATTGAAGAAAAGATTCCAGTTACAAAGGAGAACATACAGAGAAGGTGTATTCCAGGGAACCAGAGCATATAGCCTTCCTGACCTGCTCTGCAGTCCTGCTGGCATCAGAAGGTCCAGGCATACTTGACAACTGTATTATAAGCTATAAATATTCTACATGCTTCACTGAGTATTCTAAAACTATAGTTCCTGTCTTGGGTTATTCATTTGCAAGTTGCTTCAGAAAACAGGAGTCAGTTGCAAACACCAGTCACTTGCCAAAAAGCATCTTGAATAGGATAGGAACAAGTTGTAAAAATGAGGACAAAACAAGGACCTACATTTTAATAACTATATCTCCAGGTTTTTTGTGACTGTGACACCTGATTTGCAGTTTGGGAGCCTTGCTGTGATGCCAGAAATCTGCCTGCAATGAGGAAGAGTCCTGAGTTTTTAATCTGTTGTTCTTTGCTGAGAGGGCTGGCAGCAGGCCACACTGTTCTTACTGTAAGGAGCCAAGACAGAAAGCTGAAATCATGCCAGTTCCTCGTTTTGTTTTGGGATGTTGGGGCTTTTTTCCTGCAAGTGCTGTGCTAAGCTCATTTTAAGCTTCGATATTTTTTTTTTAAATATGTTGGAGTTACAAAGATTGTTCTAAGCACCTGCTGCTGAGCACCAGATTTTGGTATAGTCCCATTTTATGTAGAAAAGGTCCAAAGGACTTTCCAAACTGGGAAACTGGTTCCAAATCCTCAATCACATGAGCATTCAGTGTGGAACCTGTTCCTCTTTATCCCCTGACACTGTCTGTGTTGCATACTTGCCAGGCCAAGTATTCCTTCCAAGCAATCCCTTCACTGAGGCCTGACAAAACCTACCTACAGCAAAGAAAAGCCATCTGCAGGCTGCTTCAGGAGACTGTAGACATGGAGACAGGAGATTTAAATTGGGCTGAGGTTTCTCTTTGTACTGAACATGAAAAAATACATGTTCATGTGAGATAGACCCTATGAGAAAACAAAATTGTATTTAAAATGTGTCTGTGCTACTTGGTGTGCTTTGAAGTGAGGTTTTCAAACATGGAATGATTTAGTACCTTCATTTGCCCATTTCAGTGGGGTTGCCCCTATTTTTAATGCTGCTTCTGTGAAATTAACACTGGTTTGCTTTCAAACAGGTGCATGTGCTGATACTAGTTAAGATTGGAGGTCAATATTGAAGTGCTATAGATGAAAATATACCTTCTATATATAGATGTGAAAGTTGTGACAAAGTAGACAGAGACTTAGTATTTTGAGGATCACATTGCAGGAATGTTTTTTCAGAGCTTTACTGAGAATTGCTTCTCCAGCCACTACTGCCTTAAAAACTTTGTACAAGTGCTCATACTTTTGATGTAGCACTCTACCAAGGGATTGCACAAGTGGAAGGTATGAAGTGGTGTTTTCAAACAATGTCCCTTCATCTTTCAAATCTAGTTTTTGCAGAGGTTTCAAAGCCTTACGCCAGACTGCATGGCTCTGATGTGACTGCTACCATTGATAGAGTGGTGTCAGGAAAGAATTGGATTGATTGGTTTTTTTTTTTTTTAAAGTCCTGTAAATAAAAACTGGAGCTGCAAATGGATGCAGGCATTGTGATACTCAGTGTTTTGCTGTCAAATTCCTGTTTGGCTTCACAAAACAAAATGCTGGCTCCCTCATTCTGATATGGGGACAGCTGTGCCTCACAGTACATAGTATGGGGAGTGGGAGATGTCTCAGCTTAATAGCAGGACATGGCAAAGATGTCAAATCCTGCCTATCACTAGGATTTAGTGTCAAATTTTTCCTTCCCTTCTCAAAAAGAAAGAGGCCTGATTATAACACAAGAGGCAGTAGACAGATAGGAAATAGATAGGAAAATACCTGCTGAAAGGAGGCTCAGCAGACCATTCAATCCAAGACAGAGACAACATAATCATTGTGGACAACCTCATCCAATCCTTTACTCTTCTTCTGGCAAGAAAGCTTTTTTTAATGTCCATTCTGAGCCTCTCTTGTCTTCCTACTGCAAAGAGTCTGCCTCCACCTTTTCAGTAATGTCCTCACAGGTAATGGGAAGCTGCTCTGAGGTTCCCCTAATCCTATCTCTTTCCTATCTCTTTCTCTTTGGTCTACAGCCAAAGTTAATTCCTGAAGTTCTCATCACCTTGGACTTTTCTCAGTGATGGGAAAAAGCAGAACCATAAAATGAGGAACTCGGACCTACAGGAGCTGTGTAATTGCATCTTACCTTGTGGAACCTACAGGAGGTTAAGCTGTTTAAAGAGCATTTAAGTAGGAACTCTGTTGTCTTGTCTTTTTACTCATTATGGAGAAGAAAGATGGCAGGATGGAGATGAGAGACCAAAAAGCCTCATCTGACACTCATGTTGCATTTCCAGCATTTTCCACTGCTGACCTTAAGCCCAGTATTGAGCACTGATGTCTCTTTTCTTTTTCCACACTGAGTTTTGACAGGAGAGCAGCTCTGCCTGCATTGGCTTACATAATGTATTAAAAAGGGAAAACAAGCCCCCTTGTCAGGTGGGCCTTATGGCTGCTTGCTAATGTTCAATTCTAATTAGTGAATTCCCATTCCTTCCTAGCTTTAATACAATCTTCACACTAAGGAGTCAAGACCTCTGTCTGTTCTTTTCTCTGGTAAGTACTTCACCATTCTTAATATGCAACGATGCAACAGAGAACCCTTGCAAACTCCCAGCTGCAATGAATCAACTTAAAACCACAAGCCATAGTTTGCCATTTCATAGCACTACACCTTCAAAATTTATTTTAATAAGAGTATAGGAATCAGTTTGTGTTCTAGATGTGTAAGCATTAATTCATTTAGTGTCAGTGATTATATAGAAAATGGAAGATAACAACTATTTTAAAATTCAGGATGTTGTTAAATAGAGGAAAAGGGAAGTTCCCTCCTATTTGGAGCTTATATTTTATGAAGTGGGAGGACAACAGTGTGAATAGATTTTTGATTTTATACAAACTCTCTTGGCAGGTGCTCTAGGTTAAACTGAAACATTTATTGCCTTCAAGTACATAAAGGAATTTAAAATTTCAATGAGAAACTAATTTAACAGGCTTTTATACCAGAGGCCATTAAAAGTGCGAAGGTTAATGGCATGAGAAACAAAGGTCTTCACATCCTGATTAAATCAAATCCTCTCCCAGTCTGTTTCCTCTTCTCCATGGGGCATCATCGTTTTTATTGTGATCTGCCAAGGTTACTTTCTTTGTTCTTTATTACCTTTTGTGATAAAAAATACTTCATTCTTCTTGTATATACAGAGCTTCTGAGAAATGCTCTGTGATTGTTTGGTGCACAAGGAATGGGGAATTAAGGATTCAGTCTTAAAAGGTTCAGCTAATGACACTTGGCATTTTTACCAAAAGAAATTTAATTGGCTGCTGTTCTATAGTATTACCTTTAGTATGGATCATGCATGCTAATGTCATCATCCATTATCAGATCTTTAGAAAGACAGGTGAGTTGAATCATTTTACCACTGGAAATCTCAAAATATGAAGACCTGCTCTGTTCTTCCTGTTCCCAGTTTGTGTGATGATTTTTTTCTCTGCATCCAGTTTGATGACAAACTGTAACCCATGTACCATAATTGCAGGTTTTACACCATACTCTCCTCACCCCCTTGCAATATGTTGACGGTACTCTCTGCTTCTTCCACCACTACTTGATTTCAAGTCCTAGTTTAGTCATTCACTGTATTCTTTTAGGAATTAAAAGCCAAAATACCTGAAGCAAACTGGGTTCATACTACAAGAGGTCAGAAATCATGAAAAAAACCCAATGTAATACATTTGGTCACAGCAAGCTAGTGACAGTGAACAGTCACTGGACAAAGTTAAAGAAGTTAAAACTTCTTTTATTATTTTTAAATCAGTATGTTTTTGAGGAGGTTCTACTTGATTGCAAAAGCAGGGAGAGTAGCCTGTGTGGTTAAGGGTGGATTTATTTGACTACATGAGTTTCTCTTTTGGAATTCTTGCATGAATGAAGACTGGATAGCATAAGTACCTGATGGTAAAAATGTCTTCTGAGCCAGCTTCTGGCTTTTGTCCTACAATTCATTAAATAATGTAATAAAAAAATGTAGAAATCTGAAGGCATATGCTTTGTATTTTTTAAAGAATTAAATGTTTCCAAACTTTACTCAGAAAGTGGTGGAAACTAAGGGTACATTTATGAAGTAACAGCTTTCGTAGATCACTTCCTTGTCAAAGAATTTCCAGCTTCCCAGAAGAAACTGAGTCAGGGAAATGAAGCATGACAGAATTTTCAGTCGTTGAATGACAAATTCAAAACATCTATTAACATGTAACAGATGAGAGTAGGACTGCAGATGATTATAAATACATTGATAAGCTGTCAAAATTACCTTTTAACTCTTACACTTGACTATTCAAGAGTATTTTATTAATCCTTTTTATACCAGGAGTGAAATGGACCCTTCTCTGCTACTTCTTCAAGGCATTCCAGTTCTTTAAAGTATATTTGGATTTCTGAAGTGCCTGTTGGTGAGTCTTTTATCTTACCTTGCAAGAAAATCTGAACACTGATAAGTGTTCATGTGCTAGAGAGCCACATGTTTTGGGAGATAGCTCAAAATACAGGGTTTTGTGCTTGTACTTCTGGAAACCTTTGCAAATTAGTTTTTGGTACAGTGATGAATGAACATTTTTTCTGTTTTTCTGCATTAAAGGAAATCAGTTTTCAGTTTTTAATGATCTTATGTATAAAGTTTATAGAGACAGGCATCAAACACAACATACTAAGTATTTCAACAAGGTGGCAGTGAGAGAAATAGGAAGAGGATTACTTTTCTTATTGATTACTATTCTTATTTGACTAAAGCATCCTCAGTGTTTGCAGCTACTTGACACAAAAGAAAGGATTTGAGATTATTTTCCTACTCACCCTCCCCTCCAAGGAGCTCCTCTTTAACTCTGTTTTTTCAATGTTGCAATAATGTTCTCTGCCAGATTTTTTTCTAGATGGCATCACTCTGTCTCTTTAGCTTTATTTGAGCTTACTACAGTTACACATGACTGAAAGTCTCCCTTTTGTACTGTTTGTACTGCACAGGGCACTGTGGCATCTGGTCTGCAGGGAGCATTCCCAGGCACGTGGTGCTATGAATAAGGAAAAATAACTGGGAGTAAAGCTGTGGGAAGTGACTAAAAGCTGCCCCAGTGCTGGCAGCTGTGCCAGGATCCTCAGACCTAAGGACTGGTGCTCAGCAAGCAGGGGATGCAGGGCAGTGGGCTTTTGTCCCCAAGGGCATGAAGGCAGTAGCACACACACCTCAGAAGTTGGCTATGAAATGCTGTGGCATAGTTGCTGTGCATAGTTTCAGGTCTCTGAAAGGCTGTTTCCAGGCTTTCAGCATAGGAAGAAGATAATACTACAGCAGGAGGTGTATCTGCTGCTTGTTGCAGGTACAAACTAGAGCTGTGCTGAACATGTGTAAGGAAGCTCCAGCAGCATCAATCATTTCCCTCCATCCCTCTCTGTCACTTCACCTTCCCTATCCTGCTCTGTTCTGCCCCACAACCTAATACTGCATCCAAGCCAGAACAAGTCAGGAGAGAGAATTACCTTTGCTTCAAAATGGGACAGATTTGTTCTACAAGCTTTGTCACCTGAAAAAAATTGCAGTTTCCTTTGCTAACAAATAATAATACATAGAACAGTGGGAAATCTGCCAAATGGCAGAGGCTGAAAGTGATGTGAGCAGTTCACCCACGACAAGTAATGAAGAGAATTAAGCACTACTGTGGCACACAGCGTATGAACTCAAAACTTGATAGACATCTAAGCCCCACCATGATTGAGACTGAGGCATTAAAAAGCAAGCAGAAAAATTTATTCAGTCCAGGTCTTATTCTAATGCAGGGCAATAATGAACCAGAATGGAACAGGTGCAAACAATTCAGGGGTATTGCTCCTGTATTTTATATAAATATTTCACAGTGTTTTTCAGTGCATCCTTTTTGTTTTATTAGAGCTATGCTTTCTTTGCATGTAGTGAATATTAATAGATAACAGATAAGATGTTTGTGGGAAGAACGCTTGTGAAATAAGAGCAGCAAAAAACATGGTTCATTAAGAATTCCATTTCCAAGGAGTGTACTTAACTCAGGGAATGGCTAAAAGAGGGCAAACAACTCTGGTCATAGTGTGCTGTTTAGATAAAACCCTTTATTTCCCAAAACACTTGCTCATGAAAGTATTGTCTGGTGATTGGTGTTTAAAACCTGGCATTGATATCAGAATGTAGCTGCTGCATTAGACCCATTTAGCATGAGTCACTAGACAGTTCTTTAAGTTGGAAAGGACTTGAAATTGGTGCTTACTTTGGTTTTATCCAGAAGTGGAGTGTATTTCATTCTTTCCCACTGCCTGACCAGACATCCAGTAATTGCACTAATAGTGTTATCTCTATTATTAAAGAATGTCTTATCTAATATTAATTTATATGCATCTGGTATAATTTGTGCTTTAAGAACTTTACAATCATATATATGGTTTTGTCTTTCCTTTAATTCTTCCTGTCTTCTTAGACATAACTTCTTTCTTGGTAGGCAAAATGCTATTTTTCATTCGAAGTTTAAATTGTTCCACTGTTTTTTAGCAACAGTGGCAAGATCTAACTAACCAACAATGACAGTCAGTCCAGTTCTGAACCTCCCACTGATCTCTGCTAGAAAGAATGAGGCTCCTGGAGTTGAGAAAAAGTAAAACACTGCTCCTGAGAGCCCACAGTAGGTATGTGAGTAGAGTGTTTCATAAAAGCTATTCCAATTTTTCTTTGAATCTTCACTGAGATTGTTTTAAATAGTTTAGCTTTACATCATACTATGTTATTAAACTAGCTACAAAAAGCAACTTCTCTTTCTCTTGACTTTTAATGGATTTTCTTGTTGATTTGTGACAGGTTTGGGTTTAATAGTGATACTTACACTTGCCACCTGTTGTCCAAGAGTTTTTCCTATCCAAGCTTTTTAAAAGTATTAGTTGAAATGTGAGATAGAAATTCAAATTACTCCAATGCCTTTTATAATCCTGTAGTATTAATTACTATTTATGTTTCTTAATTGTCTTTTTGGTACTTAGGCATTTCATAGATTGGGAAATAGGTATTTCAAAATGTATGTCTTGTTTATACCATACAGTTTGCTGAGAGATGGAAAAGTTTTGTCATGGGAGCTTAATTTCTATTGAAGTTCTTAAGAATGTGAATTTTTGATCGAAGCAGCTCCACATAGACATTCTGGTTCTGAAATCACCATGTCTCATGGGCACTAGAGATCATTTCTCCCATAGGGGTTGGCTACCCTCTGGCTACCAGGATACCCTGACACACTAATCCCAGTGCCCTTTCTGTTGATTACTATAAACAATGATCATATCCATTAAAAGTTCCTCCTATTCCATCCTGTTTCTCTACAGAAATGTAGCTATGGAGCCAAAATGCTATGATACGTCTCCATTTCCATGGAAGCCACCATGCTCTCTGTCTTTGTTATTCACACATTACTTTTAGAAGTGTTACAGCTGAACAAATACTTTCCAGATTCAACTTCTACAATCAGATAAGTAACGTTTTCTTCTTGAAGTCTTTGATTTGAGTGTATTCAACATTGTTCTACAAAGTAACTGCATTTATTCCAAGTAGAAATTGTTTCTTCTCTGAAAATGTCAGGTTTTCCTGAAGCTGAAGGAACACAGAAACATTTTAGTCTCAAGAATGAAATTCTATTGTTTCCTAGGCTTTCAGTTCTGTGAACAGTTGTGCTTGTAATTAAGACTTCGTTCAGATTCAAGTGCTCCTTTTCAGAGCTCTCAGTAGAAGATGGTTTTAAGGGCCATCAGTGACTCCTTTAAATCTATTACACTTAGATGATGCTACAGAAGCAAAGATTAAGGATTCGGGGTTATGACTCCCAGACAGCAAGGAGCTAGATCAGAATTTTTCTGAATACAATTATCCTTAGTAGAGCAGAGCTCTTCTCAAACATCACCCAGCAAGGAAGCAAAAACAAAAATCAGGAAAAAGAAAAAATCCAAATATGGATCAATGGAAACAGCTGGGAAAGGGAAGAATCCAAAACTTTATTGAAGTTTGTGATTTGTAATGAAACAATTTTAGAGTTATACATCTAATTGTGAGCAACGAGCTAAGGGTTTGGTGTGATGCATAGTGATTTATTGCATGCATAGTGTATGGGTAATAAGGCACTTGGGCTTCTGAAATATCTGTAGATATTGGCTGCTGTTTTGTTGCAAGTGGTGGTCTTTTGAATATTCAAGTTTCCTGTCCCATTCCTGGCAAATGGAAGTTTATGCATCTGGCAACAAATAACATTTATAAGACAGGAAGGAATATCTGAGTATGTAATACTCCCTACCCTCAATATTCTGTTAGTTTTAGATCCATGAAAATGAACAGAAGTATTTCTAATTAAAAAGCTTTTATTGGTGAGCATAACTTTTCGTAATGCTGTATGAAAGAAATTTTTCAGGGCAGGATGCCTGCCTCTCACCTTTTCTGGGTTTTTGAAGCACCAAATTAAAAATCTTGTGGCATATGTTGATCAGAGAACAGCATTCTAAACCTGCTACAATATATTATTAATTTTTTTTCACACTAGAAGCATGATTTCATAGATTCTGCTGTTATTTGACTGTTCTACAGGGTCTATGTTCTACATCCTATGTGATGTACTCTAGGTGGCCCTGCTCTGGCAGGGGGGGTTGGACTAGATGATCTTTCGAGGTCCCTTCCAACCCCTAGGATTCTGTGATTCTGTGTGATTCTGTAAAGAAGCAAATCTAGTTTTTATTGAAAATAAACGATAACAAGGGGTGAGACTATCACAGGCAGGAAGAGTGGGATTTGTTTCCTCTGAAACTGTGTATGTCAAATGGAATCTGCTGGATTGTGAAGAACCAGTTAGAGCTTTAAATTCAATATCCTGGTAGTAGGGAAGGGTAGTACCGTAGTACTAATATAAAGCTGACAAGAGCGATGTTAAGCAGTGTGTTTCACAGCTAAAGAGAAGTCAGGCTTTAAAATAGCATTACTGTAATGATTCCTGTTTTAACCCTTTGTGTTCCCCATCCTTAAATTCTGATATCTCTCACTTTTTGAAAAAGATGGTAGGTACTGTTTGAGGCACTTCAAAACATTGTTTTTCTTAGGCTTGGAAAAGCCTATGCCCTGAATTCAGATGGGATGAGCACTAGCACTTTCATTTATACTTAAGAGAAACAGATGCTTAGAAAAAAGAAAAGGGAAATGTCATGAAGATTCAGACTTTAATCTGGAATGATTTGTGGTAGAAAAGACCCAATCCATATCTGTGAATTCACACCAGACTGAAAACGTGTTCACATCATATCTAAGCACCCAAAGAGTATGCATGCAGTTCTCCAGTGAGTATCTATTCAGACAAATGTTCACTGTGTTTATTGTGGGAATATCCACAATTTTCACTGAAGCAGAGGGACTTATTATTATGATAAATTAAAGTTGAATCTTTTTGCTTTAAAAGAGAATGACCAAATCATCATAACAATCCCTGGGCATCCTCCCCTTTCCCTCCCACCCCTTTCACCATGAAAAATATGACAGTTTCAGCTTCATCCTGCTGTGAAGAAGGAAAATGTTTAGGATTAGGGGAAAAGTAATGGATCTGAAGCCAGGATAGAGGAGACATTTGCCATCAGCTCAAGGTGAAAGTCAGAGAGAAACTGTTAAAGTAAAAAGTTGAACTGAAGTTTTAGGAAAGCCAAGACTAGAAATCAGTGAACAGGGCAGCAAGTAGAGAACCATTGATCTGCTGTGTTTAAAGAATTTCTAATCATGTCTTTGTCCAAATATCTTTTGTGAAAAAGTTTTACGTGGAGCTCTGCAAAGACAGCTCTCCAGGAATGTTACTTTTGTCTGTCAAGGATACAGTTTGGTGTGGAAACATGATGAACACTTCATCCTACTCAGTAATCTCCAACTTCCATGTCTCCAAGTGCCCCACTAAAGAAAGGAAATAACAGATTTACTCCTTTACTCATCATGTAGGAAGCTGTGAGGATTTGAACCCAGGGACCCAAGTCTCAGAACATCCTTCCTCTTCAGATACTGTAGTGCAAACCTGGTGCCAAAGAGAGGGAGAAAGAAAAAATTCCATCCTCTTTAAAAAAAACCCAAAAACTCAAAACAGGAAAAGTGGGCTTCCCTGTGTCCTAGTGTGTGTTTCTTGTCTTGCTGGAAAGTGAATTAGCTTTTCTGTTTTGGTTTTAGTTTTCCCCTTCATATTACAACTGGAAATCCTAAAACTATAGAGGAAGAAGTGATAAATAAATGGTTTTACTTTTAACAAGTATGAGTAATTTCAGTCTTGCCTGGGATGCTGATACTATGTCAGTGGAGAGTGTATGCTTTGACAGCAAGGATATGATTTATCTTCAAATGAAACCTGGCATGAATTTCCAAAACACTTTTAGTTTATGATAACACATTTTTTTATTTTACTTCCTTCCATTGTTAGACAGAAAACATCGCTTGATGCATGGATACAAAACACATCATTAAAAGTTTTCAAAAACAACTTTTACTGTGCACAAGTGAACAAAAGTTTTATCAGTGTCTCCACGTTGAAAGTTCTCACTTTACATCTGTTCAAATAAATTACAGTGACCCACAAACTCTGGATGGTTCCCTTCAGCCATGAAGTGTACAATCAGAAATCACCAGTTGTTCTTTTAGTGTCTTTGACAAATGAAAAGTTGTAAACAGGAGAATAATTAAAGGATTAATTAATTCCACATTAAGTAGTTACGATTAATTAACTACTATTTTTAAAAACCTGAACAACCAACTATCTGAATTCACACCATTTTAAAATTATTTGCCACAGGGATGGTCCTGATGACCCAGAAGCTTTAAACTTCTATGGATAGAGCAGTATGCTAATCTGAAAAAACACTTCCCATTTGCTGTGTAGTGGTAGTTGCTACAGAACTCCAGAAAAAAGTCCTCAGAAAACAAACAAACAAAAAGGGAGTATAAATGAATATGTCTAAATGACTTTCTATTTAAAAGAAATTAAGTAATGCCTCATCCATCCCGAGTTCTTGGGTGCAATGGAAAACATTTCCTACATTTGCAAAGCTCAAAACTTTTTTAATCTTACTTTTTTTTTTCAGTCAAGCTTAAAAGCTTGAAAATAAATTACACAAGCAGCCTGGCTGCCAAGCATTCTCTACTCTAACATTTTAAACATTTTGACTGAAATGGACTGCAGAATCAATGTATGTCACTATCTTAGCAAATGAAGTAATTTTGGCAGTGGCCCTTTAACTGTGTGAAGGCTGATAATAATATTTGCTCTTGAACAGGAAAAAACATACAGAATCAGTTGATGAAACTGACATATTTCTGTTAAAAGGAAGGTTATAGAAATGTTCCTGTTGCAGCCTTTCCAATGGACACCTCTAAAGGAAACAAAGATAGGCTTACAGTTAATAGATAAAAAGAGCTGAGAAAGCAATAGCAGCTCTAACATCTGACTGTGATAAATCAAAAGAAATATTAAATCCAATTGCTGAGTCCTGTCTCAAGCAAAATTCTTTTTGAAGCCATGGAAATGGGTGTTTGGAAAAAATGGATAATTGTAATGCCAGGTCCAATAGCACTTGTTATATTATCTACTACATTAAATCCCTGACAAATATTTAATGGGATTAAATCCGTCTTCCACTCTAGATTTATATAGCACTGTGAGAGCATGAACTTAAAGCTCTGTGCAATAGATGTTTAAATCCTGACTTAAAAATCTCATTTTAAAGCATCACATCAGTTTTGCATTCTCTATCTTATTCCTACTCAATCATCACTTCCCAAATTATGATCCAAATAATTTCATATTTACATTTCCCTTAGCTTCAGCCATTTCTGAGGTACTCATTTCAGAAACTCTACACTCCCATTCAAAGCTTGATACAGATTTGTACAGAAATCATTCCATGCCTAGCAAGGAGCTGTACTTCCTCAATAACTGTTGAAGTCAACAAGATCTGACATATTCAGTGCAAAACGCTGTTTCTTACAGGCTTATATGCATATAACAACTCCTTTCCCTGTGTTTTGAGTTCATGTATGGCTAAGCATTCATACAGATTTTCCAGTAAAACTCAGAAATAAGAAGGAAAACAGCTCCATGGATACACTATTCATTTGTAAACAGAGACCTACTTCTCTTCTCTGTATTATGTTCTACAAAATTAATACATGCATCTATTATGGTTCTGGTCTAATTGCAGCCAGGCAAGGCATCTTCTCTCCCTTAGGCCACTCTGTAACCAAATGTACTTTGCAGGGTACAATATGATTGTTTGGCCTTTTGCAAACAGATGTTTACTTCTGTGGCCATGCTTCTAGCCAAAAAGAAACAAATGAGCTTGTATTCAGAAGCTAGATGTAAATATTCAACAGATGCTTGAGAACTTGGGGGCCAAATTCACAGTTGTCGTCCATTTGAGCAAATATGCACGGTAAAATCAATGGGTAATTATTGATTTACTCAATCAAAACTTAAGTGCTGATTTGAACAGCCCACAGTTATGTAGATTTTTTTTTTTTTTTTTGGTCAGCAACTGTGGCCATAAATTACATTAGTTTGGCACATACTAATAAATGTTATTTACAATCAGGTCAGGTGCTGTACTATGTAAACCATTAATAACCTTTGCACTACTGCTATTTCTAAACTAAAAGAGAGGGTGAGGTTTTCTTTATTTCACACAGCCCTATCTTGGCTCCTTTGAAGTTTCTGCTTATTGTGATACTCTCCTGTAGATAAATTAACTTAACTTACACTGTCCCTGTAGATGGCATAAACACAGTGGGAACCTTCAATGATTAGACCGAAGTAGGCCCAGCCAGGAAAGCACTACATAACTCCTACAGAATTATTAAAACTACATCTATCTGCAGAGGAATAGGACATTCCCATCGTTTCATGTGGTTCACTGCATCTTTTTCTAATTTAAATGCAGAATGTAAGCTTCAGATGCACTGGGCTTCATGACATTTGTAATAATGCTGTCAAACCACCCTCCAACTGCTTTATGAATCTGAGAACATTTTAATCTGTTGGTATTTCCCTAACTAAGGCAGGGTGAAACAGAGGTGTTACATTAGCTGGGTAGCTGTGATGTATAAATTATGGCATTTCTCTTGTAAATAGAAATTTGCATTAGGCATTGATGAATGAAATTGTGTACCTTAAATTTAAATGGATGATCAGAATCTTTTAAAAATTAATATCTACCTTCCTAGTAAATTTCCATTAAGTTAAATTACATTTTGAAAAGCATATTCTATGACTAGCATGTATCGATTCATGAAATCAGCATCTCCTGTCACAACCCTTGAGAAAATCAGCTGAAAACATTAGAGGTTGTTTAAGGTTTACTGCTTTGTTAAAGCTCTAAGCCTGGTTAGGTGAAAATATTTTTTACCTTACAGTATGAAACTGCACAATGCAACAAATGAGTTTGCTGTGATTGTCTGTGCCAGCGGTGAGATAGATCTAATTACTCACACACAAAATGTAATGACTTTCAGAACCTCACATTTTTTTCCCTTCTAACACACAGAAACCCTGCCCTGAGACATTTACTGTTGCTAGCAGGTAGAGGAGCTGTTCTGCAGGAAGTTGAGGTTTCATGCTTTTTAAAAGGTGCTCTTCTATAGATCAGTTTAAAATAAGATTGAAGAGCTAATTTAAAGTGCTCTTGGAATTGCTATGGACACTGCAATTCATCCACACAGCCCAGATGGAGGGTGGGGGGATATGGTCAGCTTTTAAACTGTTCAGAGAAGAACTGAGAAATGATCCTATGGCCTGTTAGTTGAAAGGCAGTTTATGAAGGCAGTTGCTGCTTCCAGAGCAACACTTGTGGTCTGAAGTCAAGCCAAAAGACCGATGGTCTGTTATTTTAATAGTGATGTAAGTCTATGTCTTGAAGCAAATACTGCATGACAAGATTACTGACTGTTCTGGGGATCAACAGCTTCAGGGTCTGAAGTTCCAAACCCACAGCATTGTATTGAAAACAAGCTGTGTCTGATTACAGCAAAGACCAGTGTTGTTTTGGGAGGGTTTGAAGATTTTGAGAGCTGAAGATAAACAGAGGCAGCAGCAGGGAAAGTAACATGGACAGCTAGACTTTAATCAGTCTTAAATGTGCACTGGAGGTACCTAAACAGTTGTGGTTGTTAAGCTCTCTGTGTCAACATTTCTGCTCAGCAGTTAAAATACTCCATGGGAACTACTTCAGAGTTAATTGATGTGGAGTCCCTCCGAAGAGTAGACAAGAGCTGGAAAACAACAACCCATGTGAGTTCCTTACTCAGTGCTCCTTCCCTCTCAGGCATCAGGCAGGGATTCAGGCTGCCCATGTCTCCATGCCAGCTTGGCTTAAGCTCCAAGCCAGGCTCTGGGTGCTCACCAAAGCCCTTCCCAAGTGCTTCAGTGCCTGTGATTTGTTAGCAAGAAGCTCCAGAGTGCAGTGTAGAGACACCAGGATGCTAATGGTGTGCTTGTGTCTGAGTGAGAAATGCACAGTGATGGTCCAGCCAGGCAGCTCTCCTGCCATAGGATGGGTTCCTGACTCACTCAGCTGGGAGGATTTCAGATCTTGAAGCTCCCAATTTTTATCTGGGGAAAACTTTTAAAACTTTCAAGTTCCTCAAGAAAACCTCAGTGGACTATTCTGAAAATGCCTGGTATTAACCTAATACTTGTATCTTATTCTCTTCTCTGGCATTAGGATTTCACCCTTTCCTGCTCTCTGTCCCCCAGTAGTATTGCAGTTGCTGATTGTTTGTAGCTGTTCTCATTAGTACAGTGCAACTACTGTGTTTCTGTTTGCATTTCAGCTTTTTGACCTTCTGAGCTATGTTTAGAAAATCAGTACAATATGGCAAAGAAAATATTGCCTTGCCTCATTACTACTAAATTGGAAAACCACAATGTTGGAGAAATGGGAGAACTAGATGATTTAATTGTTCCTTCCTGTTCTGAATTGGTTTTGGTCTTTTTCCTTTTTTCTTAATTTAAATTTTGTATCTAAACTTGGGTTCATTTTGTTAAATATTTTTGTTAAACATTTGGCTACTGATTGGACGTTTATTTTATTGGTATCCTGAATGGAAAAAATGTTTATTACTCTGACTGCCAGGAAGAGAGTTTTGCAGCTATGCCATTCCAAGCCCTCTGTCAGCTTCCTGCTCCAGGATACTGTTTGCATTTCACAGCACAACAGACTTTTCTAAGGTTCATATCACAGAAATACAGATAGTGATGGGAGTCTTTCTCCATCCTACCAAAATAAGTAGCCTAGCAGTGCTTCTCCATCTTTTTAATGCTCCTCTTTTGAATCCCTGACCCTTCTCTCTCGTATCATTTTCTTCAGTGGCCAAGTGGAGAAGGCTCCCAGGTGCCTCTGGTGGCTCTTGGATCACAGTTTCAGAACTATGGTTGCACACAGACAGTTCTAGCACACCCAAACCTGCTTCCATGCCATTCTCCTCAGAATGGTAAAGTTACATGGCTAGAGAAATAATGGTATTAGGATTTGAGGAGGTGAAGCTGTAGCAGGCACCAGGAGTGTCAAAGCTTGGTAGGTGCAGCAGAGAGTGTGTGCTGGATGCCACATGCACCCTGCCTGGCTCAGACTGCATTTTTTAGCAGTGGGGTGGTGGCCTCTGGGCAGATGGTGGCATCTGGGCAAATGGTTTGCCAACCTGGCTGGCCTGGGACAGTTTGTCCTGTTTGACTAAAGGCAGCAGTGCCAAGTGAGGGTGTGAGTTGAGCTGGGAAAGCTGCTGGATGTTTTTTCCATGCTGGGTATTCTACAAGAAGCCCTTTCTCAAAACAATGATGCTGCTTTATGGTTGACTCACATTCTTTCGGCTTGACAGTACCTGTTGACACTTACACATGTGAATGATTCAACTAAATGTGCTCTCCTCCCTCTCACTGCATTGAAATTGGACATTCTGCATGTGAAAATTACAGGTTGCTGTGGGCTCTCTTCAAAAAGCTGATTCATGCAGCAGTGTAACAGGCAATTGTTGGTGGCATCCAGTGATGACTTCATCCCTTGCTGTTGTTTCAGCAACAGAAAGCAGCTTTATCTGGGATGGGTTTCTAACACTTCACATAGATTTTGTTTTCAATCCTTTATACTTGTCCACATTTTGTTGTTGTTGCTGTTTTGGATACTTAAAAGCATGAGTGTAAGAAACAGTTTGGCACCTTCGATTCTGCACCAAATGCTAGAGGCCACTTTTCTCTGATATCCTCAGATGGCCTTGGGCCAGACACCAGTGGACTGAGCCACTTTTGCCAACATCTTTGTATCCCACTGTGGAATGTCAGGAAATATTAGGAATATCCAGGAGTGGGGACAGGCACACAGCTGAGAGACACTGAATACGAGCTGCACTTTGTCTTAAGCAGTCAGACACCAGAGAGAGGTGAATGGCATTGACAGAGTGATGGGGTGGGATGATTCTCTCTGCTGTGACACAGCTGCAGCAAAAGGAGCACATACTGAGTCAGCACTGGTAAGGCAGGTGGCTCAAGGGGACCAGCCACTTGGCTCTCAGCCATTTTCAATGCAGGGTGGAAACAGGGTAGGTACATGCAGCTGGGTGTGGCTGTCAGCAGCCACTTTGCCTGAAAAATCTGCTTGATGAAATATGATTCTTAAGACTGAAATGTTTTCAGCCAGAATAAGACTTTTTCAAATCAAAATCCAGTTATCTTCTTAGTGAAGTGTTAATTAGTGACCTGAATTCACATATTTTGCAGGGATTATTTGCAGGGGTGTTTATGTATCAGCTGAGTTTTTCATAGGCATTCAAGAAGCTCCTTTTGAGAATTGTAACCCAACACCAAACAGTGTTTCTTAGTCAGCAGCTCTGCTTCCAGAACTGACATCTAGAGACAAAGATAGAAAGCAAATCCACCTTATTATTCAGTTCTCTTTTCAGAAGGATTTCATAACAGATGTAACAGTGCCACACAGCAGATGCCTTCTCAAGTCTGACCATTTTCTTGCATACTAAGAAAAGAAAAGGGAACCTGAATTAAGATTCATATGGGTGCCAAAATGCACATTGCTGTAGAAAAAAGGTATTTCCAGAGTAAGGCCTCTACTTATGACAGAGGCCAAAGTACCAGCAAGGAAACAATCCCAGGAAAGGAGTCCATACACTTACCTTGAGAGGATATATCTCAAATAGTTTTAATCTTTTTATAAATGTCATAGCAGTAAGAGTTCAAGCACAAAGCCAAAGTCTTGGCTAGAGACCCTAAGGGTTTGGGCTATCTGCAATAAGTCATGTATACCAAAATAGCCTGGATGCAGAATGGAACAGTTGCTATGCAGTACTGTGTATTTTCCCTTTAGGAAGGAAAGAAGGCTCTCCGTAGGAGGCATTGAGTAGTCCATTAGCCAAAACTCCTGAATGGGGGTGGCTTTGGTACTTAGACAGGAAATGAAACAAGTTTAATGTTTGGGTATGTGGGAGTTTGGGGTTGTGTTCATTTTTTTGTTTGTTTGCTTCCTTGTTTTGTTTTTTTTTTTAGATGAAAATGTGAATTATTACACTCTAATATCTGTACCTAGATGACATTTATCTTCATATGACAATCAGTCATGGACCAGCTTACATTTCCACTCCACGTTGTCCCATCTTTGTAGGAA
Organism: Calypte anna; assembly: GCF_003957555.1. NCBI lineage: Eukaryota > Metazoa > Chordata > Aves > Apodiformes > Trochilidae > Calypte > Calypte anna. The sequence continues at coordinate 3,601,307 of NC_044258.1, read as the reverse complement.
TTTTTCCATCCTGGGCTGATCCACATGTTGTAACACAGACTCAGAAATGTTCCCCTCATGGGAATTGCATGGTTAAGTCCTTCTGCATTCTGATGGAAATTTTCCCCTTAACTACTCAATAAAACATTTTTTATTAATTCAATTTACTTCTGCCACCAGATGGCACTTGTAGTGGGTTTATCTTAAGAAAGTAAGTGTGTAAGCTCTCCAACATGAAGCATGAAAATCAATTTAAAGGTGGAATGTTGTTTACAAACGAGGATTTGGCATAGCAAGGGACTGCTTTCCTTGCCAGTTGGGTTCTGTAAAAATTGATAGGCAGTCTTTCATCAAGCAGCATACTTCCTTCCTCCTTTTTAGAAGGAATGATATGCACATGGCAGACCTTGTGGAGAATTCTTCAGAATTTTGCACTGACAGTGCAAGATGAAGAGTTGTGTGTCTGAACTCCAGTTTTGCTGACCTTGAGTTCACAATGTGACTGCTCTGAAATAGAATCTGGTTGATGAATGTCATCAGCACCTTTCTGATGAAAACTAGAAAGGAAAATGAGAAATGAAAAAAGGAGAAGGGAAAGAAGGTAAAAAAAGAAGGGGAAAAAAAAAGTCCCTTGTCAGATTACAGCTGTGGCTGAAGCAAGCAGAAGGGCTTTGGCTGCTTCTCTTTTTGAGGCTGAATATTACAGAGATAAATCCCTTTTTGTCAGGCATTCTCTGAAATGATAAACAACAAAGCAAAGGCCTGCATGGTTTCCTAAGCTGGGCTTTTGCTTGGGGTGGGACCCAGCTTCAGAAGGAATGTTTGTATTAGGTAAGTGCTCCAGCTTACTCTGAGAGCTTACGTGGCAGATGGAGTGGCAGAGATTCTGGGAGCTGAAAGGGGAAAAACCTATCAGACAATAATAGAACTGAAGCCAAAGAGGCGTGGGTTGGAACTTGCTCACAGTTGTAGTTACACCTTTTTGAGATCCCTTTTTGTTCTCAAGGACTGCATTTATTTCATTTTACCTCAGAAATCCCTGGAGATCTATTTTAAATGTCACTTTCTAGGTAGCATTAATAAAGAAGTGAGACAACAATAACTTTTTGATGAGCAGTTTTTTTACTGTCTCAAACCATGACTTAATGGAAGAACAGTATTCCTCAACAGAGCTGAGTAATACAAACACAACTATGGGATATTTTCTTTACCTTGCCTTTAGGAAAATCTCTTTTTTAGGTGGAAGGTAAACCCAAACATTATTAATGCATCTTTTTCCTGTAGTAATTCAGCAACTAAATGCTGTAAGAGACTTTCAAATGTCTGGATCACTGTCAGGCAAATCAAAGCTCACAGTCTTGTCATAGTATTCCTCAAAGACAGGTTTCAAGATCACTCACCACAAAGTATTTGATTAGTGCCATTTTCGTGCTTCAGTAAAGAGTTACTCACGTGAATTAATTCAAGATACAGAGAGCAGAGTTCTTGATTACATGGGGCTATGAAATACAAAGCTCAGCACAATAAAAAGCTTTATAGGGAGATCAGGATTAGTTTTGCCGTGTGGGAAATCAATCAGATTTATCACATAGTTTAAACTGCACCTTTTCTACTAAGAAGGTAGCTGCATTTCCAAAGGTAAACAGCACTTAGTTGTCAATACAGATAAATATCCTGAACATGATGAGGATCAAAACACTTACAAAGAAAATTGACATCAGTCCTATGCCCATTGCAGAAGAGTGGGGAAGAGGCTGGAGAACCTGACACACTTCAGTCCAAGTTCCTCTTTTGTCACTGAACACTGAAATATACAGAAACACTGAGGCCCCCCAAAATGAGGGGTAGAATCTACCACATGTCAGATCCTACAGACCTGGATTAGGTATCATTTTCTTTTCTGATAGCTGGGTTTTTATAAACCTTTGCAACTATGTTAGCTGTCTGGGACTGTGTTAACAAACATTTTCCTTTGTTCATAGCTTTGCTTGTCTTGAATTAAGGACAATGTCAAGGATGCTCCCTAACACCCAGCCACTGTATTTCTATGTATTGTTCTCACTGCGTGTAGAATGTCAGTAAAGTTTCCAAGGTTACTGATGAGTAAAAAGAAGGCTCATGCAGCGTCCACACAAGTCTCATAGAACCTGGGAACTGATGAGCACAGCAATTTATCTTGGGGTGACTGCTACTCTTTAGGGAATCTCATGATGCAGGATACTTCAGAAAGGTCCTGAGTTCAGAAGAAGCCACAAGAGTTTGTCATAAGCTCCTAATTAATCCATTACTTATTTTTAAAAGTCTAAGTCCAGTTGAGGACTGAGAATAAACTGAATTTGTGATTTGTACTTGTTTTGCTAGGGTATTTCTCTTTGTGTTCTTGAGCCTAGCCAAGGGGACACCTCTAAGCATCTGATTAGGACTTTGTTGGAGAGCACAAAGATGATTTAGATCATTATTCTCCCCTGGATAAATGACACAGTTTAATTTTGACAAAGTAATATGCACAAAGCAGACTTACAAAGAAAACCAGAGATCTTTTTGTATTGCATTTCCAGAGCTTACATCTCCATCTCTTCTTTGTAGAAGCAGCACATTCCTTTGTTACTTTTCCTTTTAAGCAGAAGTCCAGTTTGTCTTCAGAGTGAATCAAGTAATTTTTGCCTTCAGATACTCATTGGCAGGGTCAATCCTGGAACTTCCTTTGTCTTAAAAACCTGTTCTCTCTGCCAGTCTGTAATCCCCCACATAAGTCTTCACTGAACATTTTGCTGCCACAATATTTTGTCATTCCATATGACAGATTTTCAGTCTGTGATAGAGCCTCCTCTTGAGAGATGGTTCAGTTATAAAAAAAGAGGAAAAAAACCTTCTAAAATCCAGTGTATTATCTTTGTAAAAAAAAATTTCAACTGGAAAGAACCTAGTTGGAAAAGCTTCCAGGAAGGAAGCATTTTTTCTCAGATCTCTAAGATGAGAGCAGGATCAAGGCTTTTTAGGAGCACTGCTCCAAGGGAAGCCTGTACTCTGAGCATCCCTGCTCACCAGCACATAAAGAGCCCTGCTTGTACAACCAGCTCCAAAGGGACTGGGGATGCACCATGTTCATGTGAAGCATTTTAATTGTGAGTTTTTTAATAGTAACAGGAAACATGCAGCTAAAGTCACATACAGACCCACATACAAACAGACCCTTGAGACCAGAGCTCCCCAAGTGATTCTTAGCCCTCGCTTATGCAAGAGGAGCTTTCCATTATGAGAGCAGAAAAAAGGAAATAATAATAAAAAATGCCTTTTTTTTAACATGGCAATTATGAAGCAGCATAACTTTTTCTCATGTTAGCTTTGACAGAAATAACTCCCTTATCTTTAAACCTTTATGGACTTCAATAGAGCTTAACCACATTGCTCCAGGGCTCCTCAATGCAGTTGCAGTACAAATGCTCAGAAATGGAGAGAGGCAGAGGAGTTACAAACATTAGTCTGAAGATCAAGTGATAAAGTACTAAAGGCTTCTAGGCTGGAACTGTAAATAACAGACTGATACTAATGATACAGGCCAGCATCAACACATTTCCTCCCCTCTTTCCCAAGAGCCTGAAAAAGAAGGGATAAGAAAAGGTTGATCCTGTCTGATCTCAGCATTTTCTCATTGAGTTTTTCATTTCCTGATTTTGAATCTTAAGACATCTTGAAGTTTAGCACTGTTTGTTTGCACAAGAAGCAACTGAAATTGATTTGTCCATATCGTGATGTATTTTATTTTTTGGAAAAGGATAGAAGAGCTTCCAGTCTGAATCTGCAAATCTATTTTTAAGCATTGCTGCAATATAAAAAAAAAAATTAAATTTCCCTCAGCTGTTGTCAGTGACAAAGCTGGAGTATGATTTTTACTCCCTGTCGCAAATGAAAGGTTATTTCTCCTTTTCAAATACATATATATGTGTGTGTGTGTGTGTGTGTGTGTGTGTGTGTGTGTGTGTACACATGCTGTCTTAGCAATGTATTTCTAGTTTCTTCCTGGGAAAAAGTAAATGGTACAAACACATGAATAACTGCAGACCAATAAAAGTGAAAATACAGTGAGTCAGAGCAAAGACAGTCGCCTAACTGCTTCTGTACAAAAAAGACCAAGACTGATTAAGGATCAAGAATTTACCAGTGTTCTCATAGCAGAGAAAGAACTGAAAGGCAGATATAGTTTGTCATTTTCACCTTTTTCCATCTTTTGTCACCAGTCTCTAGGTCATCTTTTCATTCAGGGCGAGGACAAAGAGAAATGTACGTTGTAAATAAATATTCTGTAGGCAAGAGAAATAATATACCCCCACCCTTCAGGTAAAATTGCCATTTATAAGTCCTGATTTTCAAGAATGCCTTTTTTCCCTAGAATGCTCACAGCTCATTTCCATCAGGAAAGCTCATGTTCAGCCTCACTATACAGAAGAAGGTGGAGACCTGTGAACCAGGCTGTGGGACTGCTGTGGGACTGGAGCCAGCTCTACATTTCACACTGTAAAAGTAACAGCATTCGTTGGGACCTTTGCCTTGTGCATTTTGTTAGTGGAAAAAGCATTTTTAGCCTCAAGACACACTTCAGAGACATATGCATTATGTCATCCATTTTGCAGACATGAAGATTGAAAGTTGTTGCCTGTTATGGCAGAGTTAGGAGATGGACTTGTGATTAGTGGTTCTCAGGAGCAACCTACAATTATTTGCTAGTGACCTGTTTTAGTTAATGGCTGCCTGAATTAACGTTTCCCATTCCTAGCTGCTAACATACATTCAAGTGTAAAATGTTACTTTACGTATCTTAAGTCTTGCCTGCAGAGAGTGTCTCTGTCCTAGGGATGCTAATTAGACACAGCAGGTGAAATGGTCCACATCACTTCTAACACCAGGCAGATCTACCTAAGGGTATACAGAATTAAAAGGTGGTCTGGACTGTAGGAAAGGATTGGGAAACCAAGCCCTCATGATCTATATCTTGTTGCAATTCATTTGAAATGACTAAATAGGTTTTGTTTCTTCCAAGCTGCATTGATGACAAGGATTCACTAAACCTTTCAAACACACAAACAAGAAAAATAACACAATATAGATGGCAATAACAGCTTGTACCTTTACCATAATCTTAATTTTCAGTCACAGAAGTGCTTCCTGGCTGATCTGTGTATCTTTCTTCTAATACTAGATGTTTAAAACCATTTCTAGGAATACAAAATTTCAAATGAGAACATGTAGTGACTAAGAGGCATTGAGATGTTTAGTCACAAGAAGGAGTGATGAAACACTGAAATGGATATTTAGCTTTTGATATTTCTCCTTGCTCTCAGTGCATTTATGAACTTGTAATTTTGGGAGGGTTTTGTTTACTTTCCTCTTTTAGCATTAAGCTTCCTAATCTGATGTCTAGGGTTTATTGTCCCTGTCAGTATGTATGTGAATGACTTATCTAATACTTTATTTGTACAGGTATTCATTTAATGTGAAGTACTTTCTTCTGGCATTTATCTGCTCTTGACACTAGGTACTTGATATTGTAGCATGTATTTTTCTCCTTCAGTCCCAGTTTATTCCACAACTTAAAATGTTATATTTCAATGAAAAGTGTCTTTCATTCCAACTCTGATTTGACTTCAGTCTCAGCTTAAATACCAAGAAATTACTTTCTTCATCATTTATAAAGTAACCTGTTCAATTAACAGATTAACAAATAGAGATGTACTCTGGGTTTCATTATATATGTTGCTGAATTAGAGTTTAAGTTCCATTTCATCCCTTTTTTTAAAACATCTTGCCACTTTTACAGCAAAATTCTTTCTGGGTTGAAATTATTTTGTTTGGTTTCAACCTAAAAGATTAATTTGAGTAGAAAAATGAGCTGCAGAACTATTCCAAAGCTGTTCTTAAGCCCCATTCTCAACACAAACTGTCATAAATAAATCACCTTCTGTGATCACCATAACCAGGAAGCTTAACTAGCTTAAGGTAAATTTATAGCCTATATACCCTCCTGACATTTAACACCATTAGAAATCATGTTTGTCTGGCCACATATCAGAAGTAAATCTGTCTGTGCAGCAGAGGGGAATGACACACACTTGCATGGATGGTTAGCAGAAGCCTCCATGCTTTTTTTCTCAGTGATCCTCCAAGACAGCATTTTCCAAGGCCCTTGCACTCCTGATCCCTGAGGCCTTATGAAGTGTTTTGCAGCTCCTCCTCTACAGATCAAACTGGGTGCTGCGTTTGCAAGTGCTCCACATGGTTTTATTCCTCTTACTCCCACTTCAGGAGAAGGCAGGATCTGTCTCCCAGCCCAGAGCACTTGCACACATCCCCTGCACACTGTGAACCTTGCAGGCAGTGCCACTGCCACCTTGCCACATCATGCTCATGGGGAAAAAACCATGAACCATCTCTTCAAACAGCCCACCCTTTCCTTCATAACCTCATCACTGATTTTTCCCATTTCATCAAAGAGCAAAATATTCCATGCTAATCTATCCCATGCTTTTCTGTTGGAGTTGCTTGACAGCTTGCATTAAATGTGTCTTTTAGTTTTCAAATCACAAAAAGCAGGCACAGTCCTTTCCCAAGTAGCTGGACACCAACAGGACACCCTTCTTTTTGCCTACTCACATTCCCTGGTATTGCTTACCAAAACAAAATAGAGAATTCACAGAAATTAACAAAACCACAACAGAAATACTTCCATGAAAGGCTCATTTGCATTAAAGACTGGGTTAAAGTTAGGTACTTAGATGGATTAGCTCTGGACCAAACTCCATAGGCAAACTTCCAGATTATGCTACAGAACCCAAAAGAGCCAATTTATAATTTCTTTCATAAATCAAAAGGCAGTTCATACAAACACTAATGATTGGTACACTCAGAATCAGAACTCATAAAATTAAAATCGAACTTTCTGCTGCCTTTTGTATATGCCTTAAAAATATGGTCTGTAATTTTGTCATGCTTATCTTGTGATATTTCAAATAATTTTAAGCTGGTCAATGGAAAAAAAAGGAAGCCTAATTGCTGAAGTGCTATAAAAGCTACACAGGCATCATGTGGTAATGCAAGAAGAATAAAGCACAGAAACCTCCAGGGCTGATCTTATAGGTGTTCAAGTATTCTCCCTTTTTAGAGGAAGGGTTGAGGTAGATAGAGTGAGTCTAAATCTTTTCCATTTATCTAAAAAAAATGTTAAATGATATTATGATCATATAATAAGAAGCTGTAAGAGGCTACTGCAAAAAAGATTTGTGCTAGGAACAGCATAAGGAAGTTTCATGCTTGTAAGTAGCAATTTGAGATACTGGTAAGAAAAACAGAATGTCAAGTTTCAAAAGTGGGTTATACATGAGCAGAAGAGGGGAAAGAACAAGCCAGGAACACCTCAGTTTCTAAAATAGTTCAGGTCTTCAAGGTTGGGCCTTTTTTTTTTTTTTTTTTTTTTTTCTTAATACCTTGGCTTAGAGTCAGGTATCAGTCTCCTGGGCAGTATATTGCTCACTGGGGCAATGGTTCAGGCCAGCAGATTTCAATTGCCTTCTCCCTCCAGGGAATCTGAAAAGCATGCAGCACAGGATACAAAGAACATTGGATTTTCAACAATTACTGAGCTGAATCTCCACCATCAGCCCACTGGAGATGAACAAGCACTTCTGGGTCCATGGTGAGTACAGTTATGAGGTAGCAACCATCTATGTTATGTATTAGGACATATGAAAGTGTGTCTGTGTTTATGTATATATATATATATATATAATTAGACACGTGGTGTGAGTTTGGTACCTACATATAAACTCCAGTAACAGGATAAATTTCCTTAGGTCTAAACACAACACAGCAAAACAAAGGAGAGAGGGAAAGAATAAAAGGAGGGTGAAAGTAAGAGACAAGTGCAAGCAAAAAATAAGTGGCAAAAAAAAAAATCCAGGATTTTTTTTTAAGAGAGAGATGGAGGGCAGAGTTAAGATTGAGCACAAATCACTGCATGACTTCTGGGTCCTTGTTTTTTATATTACTCTGACCTAATTAATTTTACATGGAAAATACATATCAAAGGCTTTTCCCTGGTCTTATCTTGCTTTGATAAAATTACTTCAGCTGTTTGCTCACTCGTGGCATTATTAGCCACACCAAACCCCTTTTAAAATGGCACCATGTTATGTTTTTATGCAGTAGCACAATAAAGTTAAAACTAAAAAAGCCTCTTTAGACAGGCATGTAGCAAGTACAAGAGCCAGGTTTTCAGAACTGGACAGGCAAAAATGCCTGACCTCCATTGGACATCTAACAGCAGATGGAGTCTCACAAGCACCAGTGAAGTCTCTTTGGTCCAGACATGGGAACAAATACCCCTGCCCTCACAAATGGTACCCTGCAGGGTATCCCTGTGCAGCAAATACCAAGGCTTGAGGCAGGCTAAAATTAAGGCTATCCTAAGGTTCTTGTAAAGAGTAATGGGATGTATTACTAATAATTAATTAGTAAGAGAATTCTACTTACTGAATGTGCAACATTTCCTTTCATATTTAAATCTTCCTTGGCACTTTCCCACGCAAGGATTAACCATGTGCTGCTAAGCTTATAAAAATGGCCAGTCTGAAGGAAGATGTTAGCAAGTAATAAGAATGCTATTTTGGTAATTTTCATATTTTAAAAGGTTAGGCTTGATGTCACTTAATTTTCTAACTGAGCAAATCTGAACAAGCTGGATCTGCTTTTACAATCTGTGTTACAGAGAGATAGAGAGGGAATGTATTATTGATTCCATTAATATGCTTATCTTCTCATCTTACCTCTTCCTGTTAATTTAGGGAGTGTGATGAGGCATACAGACCTTTAGAGGCTCACAGAAACAATCCCCTCAGACACTGACCACTCCTGGTTCTACATGCTGTGTGCCAGTAGCATACCAAACACACCAGTTCCAGAGCTGGAACCTGAGGCCTTACTCCATTTTTCAGTCTAATGTATGGTTTCCTGGGAAAAGTGTTTCCGGGAGGTTTGGTTTTCTCTTTCATCTATGGTAAAGCACAAGCAGCTGAGCTTCTCACTGGCAGGTCAAGTTCATTATCATGTTACTGATATCCTACCAAAAACACCCTCCAAAATCCACTAGACAAAACAGAGAAGCCAGGCCAACCCCTTGCCCAGCTCCTCAGACAGCTTACCTAACAGGACTGCAAGCCACTGAACAAGGTACACCTTTGCCATTTAGGAACTGAGACATTTTCTTGTAATCTGTAGAAGAAAAAAGGAAGTAATCACACTTAAAACAGCTCATGCCTCTTCAGCAGCATTGCATGAGCTCAGTGATTTCTACCTAAAAAGATCTTCCAGATACTACTTGTACTAACTGCTGCTGCTCTTCACCAGCTGTCCTTCCTGTAAAGTGCTTAATAAGCTTTTATTGTCTGCAGATACATTAATGAGTTCTGAGTGTCTTACTTTGCATTTTATTTTGCATATAAGAAGCAAGCTCACTTGCTTTACTTATCAATTTAACCACTCACAAATATTCTGGCTGCTTCAAACACTACCATGCAGGGTTGCCTCAGTGAGATATTGGGGCAAGCATTTCTTTCCACAGTGAGTGAACTGCTCTTAGGCAATTATGTTCTGAACAAATAGTATTTTGGAAAAAAAAATACTAATTTCAACAATTCTGATAAAAAATTCTTATCAAGTTATTGGAAAAGAAGCTTGGCCTCTTCAAGGAGCAGCCAAAGGCTTTTCTGTGAACCCAGGATTCCCACTAGGACTGGACATCAGTCATGCTTGAGTCACTTGAATAGTCACAGCAGCTTTTTGTTGCACATATGTGCACAGCAAAAGTCATAGTGTTGCCAATAACTTCTGTCTGCCTAAAATAAGAATGCATATGAAAATTGCTAGATTAATCTTTGCATTTCCAGGCTTTGCCCTCCCCTCATGCCCCTCTCCTCCATATTGACAAGACATAAGAGGCAGAGAGAGAGAAGTTGAAAAATCCACCCTCTGCTCCAGAGCTCCATTCCTAAAGCTTCACACCAAGGAGAGATGGGGAGAGCCCAAAGAGTCCAACTTCTCCAGTAGCCATGGCTGCTGGGGTCCCCCACCTCCTGCCCCAGCTGCAACGGGGCACACTCCAAAAGCAGAGCATCCTGACAACTGGAGCTGACTCCAGAAGAAAGGGATGGTACTTCCCTGACAGCAGAGACAACTGTTCTAAGAAAATGTTGCTAATGGGAAACTTACAAAGTTTCAAGGGGGAGAGAAGAGGTAGGGAAATGAGAAAAAAACAAGGAGGCATCGAGAGAAAGGGAGGAGAAAAGCATGTCTTCATCTTCCTATCTTCTTCCTTCAGTATCTCCATTTCCCTTTCCTATTCCCGCTCCTCACAAGCATTCCCAACATGCACTCACGGGGATGATCCAGGACCCAAATCTCAGCAACTTTTCTTGGCTCGATGCAACCTTCATGGGGAGCAGGGCTTCTCCCGGAGAGGCTGAAAATGCCAAGGCTGCCGATGGAAAAGGCGAAGGCACCACGAGTCTGACCTGTGGCAGCCTGACGGAGATTCCCCATCCCCGAGGGAGCAGCACCCCGCTGCTATTGAACAACAATTAAGTGTTCCCCAGATGTGCCAAGGAAAAGCTCTGCTCTTCTCCCAGGTCTCGCAGAGCGGGCTCCCTGCATGGTTGCCCTACCCCGCCTGCCTCCGCGCCTCTCCTGGGGCAGGAGCCGGGGCCGCCCCGCACCGCCGGGCAGACGCACCCCGGGGCTGAGGCCTCCCCCGCGTTCCGGGGCTCTCTCCCCACCTCCCCCGGGGGCTCTCCCCTATCCGCGGGGCCGGGCTGCCGGCGCCCACCGCTCCCGCGGACCGTGGGCTTTGCGCCGCTTGGCCGCCAGCGGAGGCAGCGGCGGCTCCTTAAAGCGCATCCCCGGCAGCAGCAGCCCAGGGCGGAGAGCGGAGCGGCGCGCAGCGGTTCTCCGGGCCGGGAGCAGCCAGGGCCCCGAGCCCCCATGCCCGGCTACCGGCCCGGCGGGGGCACGGGCGCTGTCAGGCGACGGGCGAGCCCGGCGGCGGCTCCGGCGGGGCGGGACGGCGGCCGTGCGCCAGCGCGGCGGGGCTCCGGGCGGCTCCGGCCGGGGGCTGGGCGCCCGCGGTTCCCCCCGGCTCTGCCCTCGCTCGGCAGCGGGAAGCCGAGCGGCAGCAATGGCGGCCCGGAGTAGGGGAGGCTGCGCGCCGCTCCTGCGCTGGCCTGGGCAGCCGCTGCTCTAGGAGGGGAAGAGCGGAGCCGGCAGGGGGGCTGGTTTCCGGCGGGTTATTTATTTCTTCCCTCTCGCTTAAGTTCCCAGCGGAGCGGGCTGGCCGGCACCTGCGCCCCCCACCTGCCTCCCGGAGGGTGAAAGGTGTGGGGAGGCCATGGAGAGCCCCGCGGAGAACCCCAGCAAGGCGGCAGAGTACCTGAAGGAGCTGAATAAGATCATTGAGACGCAGCAGGAGCTGCTGGAGAAGCAGAAGCGAAGAATAGACGAGCTGGAGCAGCAAGTGGCTAAGTTGTACCACGAAAATGCCTGCCTGCAGGACGAGCATCACCGGCACCTGGCCACATGCAGGCTCCAGCAGAGCGTCCCCCCCGCGTACCCGGGGGTGCTGAGCGCCATCCAGGAGAACGCCAAGCACGAAAAGTAAGCGCTGCGTGGGTTCGTTTGCCTGTTTTTCAGGAAGGTATTTCTGTAGCGGGGCTTCCCTTCCCTTTCACCTCCTGCCTTCGGTTTCCCAAAGCCGCCCCGCGCACAAGCGGTGGGAAGCCGCGGGACTCCCCGCAGCCGGTGCCCGGGAGCGAGCTGTGCTCTGCTCGGTGGGTAGCCCGCCGTGAAGGCGGGGACCCTGTCTGAGCCCTGGCAGAGGGGGTGGTCTTAGGCTCTACGCCCCTAGCCCGCCGCGGTGCCGGTGTCTCACCGGTTCTCCAGCCGGGATCCCGCGGAGAACGGGCCCCGGGATGGGGGGGAGGGGGTGTCCGAGCAGCGGCAGTATACCCGGGGGCTCCCCTGGGCAGGCTCCTCCGCCTTCGCTCCCTCCCTCCGTGCCGACTGCTTGCTCTCCGCCCCTGTCAGCCCTCTGTGCTGGGGGATGCCCCGGGCACGCCGCTCTCCCTGCAGAGCAGCAACACGGGGGTGATAGGAGGAGGTGCGGGGCCAGTTCAGCCCTTCTCTCCGCTTTGGGTACCGTGACCTCCCCGGGAAGCCGCCGGCCTCAGGAGGGTCGGTGGGGTGAGGTCCCACGGGCGATGCCCCGCGGGAAGGGTGGGTGGGTGGGTGCGTGCCCCTCGGCCGTGCCTGGGAGCCGCTGCTCCGTGGGGACCCTGCAGGCTCCCGCCGCTATCGAAAGTGACCCGAGGAGGGGTCAGTAAACATTGGCCGCTGGCCACAGAACGGGCTGACCCGTGCCAGGGTGAGCTTGCCCATCTCGGAGACGCGTTCGCTCCCAGCGTTCGCATCTATTTGCAGCCTCTATAATCCGTAATTAACCGTGTCCGTCTTTGCGGCGTAGGGAAAGCTGCTTAATTGCGCGGGATTCTTGAGGAGGAATTCAAGAATAGCAAGAACTGAAGTCGTGGCGCTTATCCGACGGGTTTCTACTTACAGAAAAGTATTTTATACATAAGTTTTACTTGAGTGGAGTGGGAGAAGCATGCATCGTATTAAGAGCCCACGTCGTTGCTGTAATACAGCACAATGGGCTGTGTGTAGCCGGTGCGCTCCGGGTCCCTGAGCGCTCTGCTGCCACCCAGCTCGTCGCTGCCCCCCGGCACCGCCCGCCCCGGGAAACGCCTTCCGTCTCCCCGGGCCAGCAGGATGCGAGAGCTCCTCGCCAGCCTGGGTCCGGGACTGCGAGTGCTTCGGTGCCGGGACAGTCCCCCGCCCCGAGACAGCCCCGGTTAGGGTCCTCCCCGCGGTGTCCCCCACGGCGGGGGACTACGGGGCGCTGGCCGTGCTGGACACGAGGGCTTTAGGGCTGCGACTCCCTCCCGGCTGGGATGGTCGCCTGCGGACTTGGCCGCGTCTTCCTTCTCAAGGCCCTGATGGAGGCGGGGGAGACGGCTGCGGGGAGGGGAGGGTGGCCCCACGGGGTTATGGCTCTGGAGGAGCTGTCTCGGATCTCGTGGAGATCTGGGTGCCCTCAGCAGGATGGGCAGGGTAAGAGGTGCTGCTGCTTAGAGACTCCTAAAATTATGGTGCTCTGAAATCGTGTTTTCGTAGCGTACTGGGGTGGAGGTTGAAGGAGGCAGGGAAGGGGTGGTTGGTTGGTCGGTCGGTCAGTGGCCCTTTGCCTGCTCCTGGTCCCCAGTGCCCTGCAGCTCTCGGTCTATCAGAGAGGAAAGGGAAGCAGCTCTTCCTCCCTGACTCTTTTCTTGCTGACAGTGTTAGCAGTTTTATTTTGGTGTGTTTGGTATTTTGTTCCCTCGATGCTGGGGTGATAATTCTAAGGCTTCTTTCTGAACAGAGATGCTTCTATGAAAACTCAGCAAATAGCTTCTTAAGCAGTCTGGAGAGATTACACTGTAATTTAACAATCATTCCTACAAGGAGAAAAAGCTGTTTCCAGAAAATGTGGAATATACACACAAGTCCTGCCCCATGTCCAGTACCTAAGGATTTTTTGTGACTGTGCTTCCAGCAGAAGATGTCAGCTCAGCTACCTTGTCCCATTTGTCTCTTGCAAATGACATTACTAAAAATTGTACAAATGGCTTGCCTTGTTTGATAATATTTCCCTTCTCCAGCCCAAGACTCGTTTGCAGAGCCCTCTTCGGGCAGGCAGCTCTGGGGACTCAGAGGCTTTTAAGTCTCTTAAGTGGATTTGATGTTGGGATCAGAATTAATCTGGGATATTTATGGTAGAGTTGTATTGGTCTGAGGCATAGCCTGGAGGGAAGGAGGGAGACAGCCGTCTCTGCCAGGCTGGTCCTGTGCTGGGCCCTTTGCTGTAGGTCTGTGGGGAAGCAGATTTTTCAGGGATACCTTTATCTTGGGAATACTGCCCCCAAGTCATGCCGTGTCTGTGTCATCCCCCTCTCTTTGTAGGGAGCGAGCCTCTTCCTTTCTGCAGGAGGTTCTGTGAGCTGGATGGGTGAATCCCACATCTGGGCTCCCTGGCTACACTGGGTGGGGGCTGTGGCCATGGCTGCTGAGGCTCTGGGTGCCAGAAAGTGAGGACAACACTCCAGTTACACGATCAGTTTGTTTTCTAGCTGTGCACAAAAGATCTAGAAAGTCTTCAACTTGGAAAAAAAAAATACCCGAGGTTTAAAGTCTTCCTCCCAGTTCCACAGGTATCTTGGCTTTCTGCAAACCTAACCTGCAGATTCTGGGTGCTTGTAGCTTCCTGTTCAGAAGCTCAGGTGTCAGTTTCCCCAGCATTAGGTGTCCCATGCACCCAGCCTGTGTTTGGGTGGGGAATGAGGATCCCTTGTTTGCTGCAGTTCAGTGCCAGATTTCAGAGGTGCTTGCTTGGGGATCTTTGGTGCTAGGAGAGAGGCAGCCTGTGAGGTGGGGTGTCCCAGCTTGTTCCCTCCTGCACCCAGTGCACAGACCTCCCTGTCCTCCCCTTCCCAGGGGCAGCAGAACTGCTTTGTGCACCTCCCTGTGATCGTTCCTCTACCTTACCCTTCAGTAGTTCAAAGCCAAAGTGACTGAAATCCTTTCTAAAGGAAACTGGGCTTCTCTTCATTGAATATGTAAAGACATCAGTACTCAAATCTTCTCTACTGCTTTGTACTTTGGGGCTTGAACAGTTTTATCTAAATTGCTTAGATTCCTGTCCCTGTGGTGGTTCAGCCCATGTGGATCACTGGCACTGATGCCAAGGCAGATGTTTCTTATTACCAGATGGCTGTTAACTTTGGGGATACAAAAGGAAGCATGGAAATGTTATACAAGATAATATGCCTATGATTAGTTCTGATACTTAATTAAAGATTAAAAAAAAACAAAACAAAAACACAAACAAAACCCCCACAAGTCTTAAAACTTCTTTCAAGAGGAAGAATATATTGCTGAAGACTGTTTAAATGATTTGGGAAAGCTGGCATGTTTGTAGGAATTCTTTAGCTTGATCTCTTGTGGACAACTGTGAACAAGTGCTCTGATAGATTTCCAAGAGAAAAAAAGCTACCAGTCCAGTAACATAAAAATATTCTGGTTTGTGTCCTTGCAGAAAAGCATGAGAGTAGAAAGGAAGATTTTTGTTGAGTTGGTTGCTGTCTGAGGGAGGAAGAGCAGAAGGGTGGATTAGCAGGTGCAGATGTGCTCCTTATCTTGCAAGAAGGTTATACCAAAAAAAGTTTGGGTATTGTTTTGCTTAATTTTGTAGTAATTTGCAGAGTGCAAATCAGTCTGAAAATGCACAGGTCTAATAATGAGTTGATTACAAGGCTTTGTGAGATGTAATGAATCAGTATGTTAAAGATAACAATAGGTATTTAACTCATTAAGCTGTATAAGGCTGATTTTGGTTAATCCATTTCATTTAACGTTTGAGAAATGAGGAAGAAACTCTACAACTCAGATCCTCAGTGTAAGGAAGGCATGTTCAATACATCCATTTTGGTAGTGCACTTTTTAGTGTAAATATATAAAACTTAATGTACTGGATCTTCTCAAATCTGTACAAGTATGTTTTTTTTCCAGCTCTGAAAATTCCACATCGGCATGTTACCAGCTTAGGGAGTGATATTTGTACTTAACCTAATCAAGTTAAAAACTGTGCTGCTTTTCTGCTGAGAAAGTGCCTGGTAAGAGTTTGAGCAGGAGGTAGAGAGTATTTGTCTGCCAAGCCAGAACGATCTTAGAGGGCTGTTATGTGCAACTCAGATGGAAATTCTGCACCCAGACTGACTCATTTATTTTTAAATTAATCTAGGAGTGTCATTGTTCTCCAGGGAAAAATAGTAACAATCCAGAGCTTTAAAAAATCCTCACTGTGTTTAGAAGACACTCCTGGTCTCAGCTGAGGTGTACTTGGTGCCATCTCCTGAGTGGGAGTTGTTGCTCTGGTGATGGTCACATGTGAGGGCTGCTTTCTGCCCTACATAAAATGAGCTTGTGGCTTTGCATGTCACTGCTGGCACTGAATGCTCCTCTTGCACACAGTCTCAGCAGGAAGCCAAAGATTGCATTAGTGTTGAGACCAGCATGACTTTTTTTTTCACCCCTCCAGAGATGTCCTTTACTGAGACAGACTGATCAAATGACATAAATAATACTTCATTGCCTGTGCTGCCCTGGAACAGCAGCTGATTTTGTTTGCTCTGGAGAAGCAGAGGTATGCAGCATCTGGTGAAGTATACTCATGCTTGGGCAAGGTTTTGCTTTCTCTGCTGCCTTGTTACCAAGGATCTGGATGAAATGCTTTTGGGATGTCCTTTCTACAAGAGATGTGTAGGACAATGGGGTATGTGATGGATAGTCTGGATGGAAGAAATCTGCAGTAGAAGTGCAGTTAGCACTAAAGGATGAACCTCTACCTATTTAGCTTATTTTGCTCATCAAGAGCATAGTTATGTGGAAAGCATAGTTTGTGTCCAAAATGAGCACTTCAGAATCACAGGATGCTACCTGTTCTGTCAGGCCTGTAGTAGATAGAGAGGGAATAATTCTGAGGTTTGGCAGAATGTAAGCTTGTGTCTTAAAATGAACCAATTCTATTAATTTTATTTTCAATACATAACTGGAACAGTATGACTTCTGAGCTATAAGAGTAAGGATCTGACAGTGAAGAGTGTGCTTTTCAAGCAATCATTTCGGCATTATTATTGTGATTTGTACATCAGCAGATGAGTGAGCATCTCTTAGAAGAAGCATTTGTTGCTCTGGCAGACTAGGAAATCAGTAGTGGGAAGAGGGGTAATAAGACATGAACTTGCAAACCAAGCTCAACTAAGTAATTTTGGATCTCTGGCATATTGGCAAATTCTTGTACTTAACATCTACTAAATGATAACACATTAAGACAAATTAGTTTGAAAATTGATTTGTACTGAAAAACTAATATAACAAGTATTTAAACAAGGAGGGCTGCAAAAAAACAAACAAAAAAACCCCCACAGAAATGACAAAATAATATACTGGTATCAAGAAAATTCCTGGAAAGGTAGGAGAGAAAATACAGTCTGCAAAGAAAGGGGCAAGTACACATGTTGTTTTGGGAGTGGAAAGCAAATGTAGCAGAAAGCAACCCATCCTGCAACATAATGAGCTTAAAGATGGCTTCAAAACTTGAAGTAGACTTGTCCCATTTAAAGCAGACCAGACCTTAAGTACTGAGTGGATCAGAAATCCTGCTCTAGTGAAGCCTTTTATTCTGCTGACACAGAACACAACTTTTGAGCTTCCTAACTTTGGAGTTCCTGTGTTCTGAACTTTAAGAACAAAGTACATTTACATGCTGGTTAGTGCTTTGATGTTCTTCCTTATGAATTCACTGTCAAGAAAATTGAAATGCTCTTCCAAAGATCTGTTTGTGGAAAATAATTTGGCAGTGTTTGTGGATCCTAGGTCTTCTGTGAGCAGATGAGAGCTGCTGTAGCTAGTCAAGAGTATGTCTTAAAACCCCCTTCCCAAATATGCCAAGCACAGCACTTTTGAAGAACTTGGCTATCTTGAGTGAGGGATGCTAAACTTTGTCCCCATCCACTTAAAGTAACAAATAAAGTCTAGATTCTGAATGTTTCATTGTCCTGGTTATTTGCATAAGAAGACAGATCTCCATCAGTCCTTCTGGCAAAAAAAGCAGCAGTTTTTTTTTAAAACCTGAAGTAAAATAAATCACATTCATAGAATTACCTGTAGGAAGATTCAATGGCAGATCATAGAAGCTATGAGGAAAAAAGAAAAAGGTATTTCAACGTGTTACAGCATACTGATGAGACTAAATTATTAAAATTAAAAGAGCAAATTATTAAATGCTTCTTGCAAGTAGCATCTCAAGTTGAATTTCATTTTTTTTTTACACCCAGCAAAACTAGGTGGCTTTTATTCCTGCACTAGACAGTGATGCTGAGGTGGAGCTGCTGTGCTGGAGTTGGTTGCATGCCAGGCTATGGCCTTGAGCTGCTGGGTTTGCTCATAGAGCAGTTGCAGAAGTAAATGGGTTCTTCCAGGACTGCCTCTTGGGCATGGGGCTGGTTAGGAACAGCCACAGTTGCTCTCTCTGCACTTCCATATTTTGACACTATTTAATTTTGTGGGTGGCTCTATGGTGCAGCTGTGCAGACTGGCAAAGCATTCCAATATACTGAATTTTCCCTGCTTTTGTGTCTTATTTGTGATGACAATCCCTAATATGGGAAAAATTGCCTCTAAGGTAGGCAGCCTGTACCCAGCTGAGTTAAGTGCTTGTTATTCAGAGCCTTGTTCTGTCTGAGGGCTCCTGCCTTCTGCATGCAGGTGGCAAAGAGGTCATCTCATGCTACTCACCCGAGGGGGTGTGTGGGAAGCTTCTTAAGTAAGTGGATTTTGCAGGCCAGAAGTGCTTCCTAATATGTAGCCCACACTTGTGGTGTTCTAATTTGATTCTATCATTCCTCCTCATACCCTCTCTATTATGTTAATTCTACCTTTTTTGTGTGTTTTGCAGCCTGCAGGTACTTTCAGGCTCTTCTTGCCAGTGCTCCTGTCTTTCATCTTAGCTTGGAGAGCCTGTTGTCATCATTTCATTCTGTCTGTATCCTTGCCTAATTGTACTGTTTTTCTCTGCCGAACTGTTGAAATAGAAATCTGGACAATCTGAGCAGGCTTTGGTACACTTGAGCAGCATGATTTGAAGAGACAGTATATGCTTGTATATTGGGCTGGATTTTAGGTCTTTGGCAGCTGTGCCTGATGAGGGCTGCTCCATTTCCTCCCCATCTTCTTTTCCAGAGGCTCCTCTGCAGCTTCTTCATGGTATTTCTTTGCAATACCAGGATTGTCAGTGCTGGAGCTTACTGTGTTGGAGTGGAAGAAATGCTGATCTGTGCAAGGTAGAAATCTGGATGAGACTTGGTTACCCTTTTGTGGTCATTGCCATGGTATTGTGATTAGGGGCACAAGCAGGACTAAGGTGTTTCTTTTTCCTGCTCTGGCAGGGAGGTTGGATGATGATCTCAAGGTCCCTTCCAACCCCTAACACTGATTTCTGATTTAGTCCCCTCTCTTGTTTGCCCTTGGCAGAACCAAGCACTAATGATTATGGTTGCTATTTTGCAGGTGGCCATGTCAATGTTAATGTTAACCACCACCTCTCAATAGGTTGCTCAGAAATTTAGGTGGAAAATGGTTGCATTAAATATCCCCCTTGACAAACAAGCTTTTTTTAATGCTAGGTTGCCTACCAACTTGTTTGTTTTTAATGATGTATTTGATAATGTTTCTGCAAAGCGGCCAAAATATTTCACGGAAAACAGGACAGACATTACAAGAGAATCTGAAAACCTCAGTGTTCCGTTCTTCCAACAGCTCGGGATATCAATACGTCTCTTTTTTTCCCCAAACCCCATCATACTGATGAGTCCCGTCTCAGGGACGTTTGCCCCCTCTGCCGGCTTTTTCTGAAACTGCGTCCCGGTTCCGTCCGGGTCTGTGCGTTCCTGCAGACCCATCCAGGGCAGAATCTGCTTCTGAATGGCAGCAGCTATTCTGCCTTTACATTTCTGCGAAGCATGAGAAGGAGCACTAAGAATGTGGCTCAAGATTTCTTGTGAGTTAAGTTTTTCTTTCTCGTGTTTTTAAAGTGCAGAGGTGAATTTCCCTATCAAATAGCACAATTAAAAATACACACAGAATAGAAATTGCTCTGCTGTAAGGTGTCTGTGCAGACTGAGTCTTACTGCTGTGTGAGATAAGAAAAATGCTGCTCCTGAGTAGCTCTCTGTAGCAGTGGATTGAAACATAATATACATTATTTGCACATTAATAAGATTTCTAGTCAGACTTCCCTGAAAAACATGAGTAGAGACAAAAACATACATGTAATACATCTTTTAGTGCACCACAGGTATTCAAATTTACTAAGTATAAAGAGCACTTTCTTCTGCTTTATTTGTCCAATTATTCAGAATAAGGAAGATGTGGAAACAGTCCTCCTGTCCTTATAAAAATTTAAGATGCACCTGGGAGCTGATGTTTGTCAAGGGTTCTCCATCTTTGCCGAATTTCTGCTTGCTGAAATAGCTGCAGGAGATGTGAACCACTCATAGTTAGGAGCTCTTGATAACTCTTTCTGGGTACTGGAATGTGAACAGACTGACATTTTGTTAACAAGCCAGGCTTGCCAAGCAGTAAGCATTTTGTCCAGGCTGTGGGACCTGGTTGTGCCCATCTTTGCAAACTGATTTCTGTCACAAGAGTTTAACTGACAAGCTGGACTATCAGCTGGTACCTCATGCCAGAAGGGAGAGGCTCTGAGTTGTGGAGGGTCATTACCTGGAAGACCTACAAAGAAGTTGAGGCTAATGAAGTCCCTTCCCTGCAGAATGTGAAACACTGTCTTGTGGATATAATTTTAGAAGTGCTTTCAAAGAAGAGAACTTGACCATTTATAATGCTGTTGGTTTGTTTGTTTTTCTTAGTCACCTTACCAGTTTTCTGTCTGCTGGAACAACAGCTTTTTCTCCTGTGAGGATGACTTATTAGTCTGCAACTTAATTTCTCCAACTGTGCCTCTTTTTCATTATTTCTATTGGGTATTTCTAGAATTTAGGTGTAAACCTGAGTAGCATAAGGTCTGTCTGCTGAAATGACTGTTGACCAAGGTGAGATAACGACCCATGTCTTGAACTTTGTACTAATGTGCATTTGCACTTGAACTTCAGATATCCTGAAAGGATTCTTTTGAATCTCTGAAATATCCCATTTTAATGTTGGCAGCCTGTGTTTGGAATTTGCTGTACTACTTTTGCTTTGTGGATAGAGTGGTGTAGCACTTGTGACAATACTCATGGAGCTCTCCTGAAGCTCTGCTGCCGTAGTAAACAAATCCCTACTGACTTCCCAGTGTTGAACCAGTGTGCATCGAGCTGCATACTTGAAGTTTGGGTTACTGGCAAACCCAGCTGGTTTAATGTCCTTTCTGTTTATTGAGAATGATGCTAAAGCTACTATTTGTGCCACTCTCCATTAATTTTTTTCTACCTTTAATTGTCAAGCAGTTTGGGTTCTGTGAAACAGATCTTTCATTTAGCTGATTCATTTCCCTGCTACCTTGTGACCAAATTCCAAGTCCTGGGAGGACTTTGGTGCTGTCCTCTATTTTTCTACTATGAACAGCCAGATCTGAGCAGTGAGGGAGAGTTTGCCTGCCCAGCTCTGTGGTGTGGCTCTGAAGGGAGGGCCAGCTGGACGGGAAGCCTGAGGAACACTACCTGAAGGGCTCACTGTTCATTTGGGTGTGTTAAAATGTCATGGAGGGGATCACTGGAGGGTCCAGGGTGTGTGTAAGCTCTTTCATGAGGTTAATTACACATGACACTTAGTTTGGCAGTGGCTCAATTGGCTCCAAGTTGAATTAGGGAATTGAACAGTGTCTGCTGCTTTTGCCTGGTCAGCTGGTGGCCTGAGGGTCCAGAATGCTGCCTTGCCTCAAAGCCTTCACTGGCTCTGGTCTGCTCTCCCAGTTGAGAAAGCAGGAGGAGGAACCCAGCTTGGGTCTCCTGTGTAGCACAGAAGGTTTTCTTTTTTGTCCTTAAGATTATAACTTCAGTCAACTTACTGTTGAAATTGTCTTTAAACTGACAGCAAGCAAATTTTATCAGTGAATATGGTAAGGATTCCTTTCTACCAACACTGAGCTGTTCTAGAGGTTGGCTTCTGCAGCAGTGAAAATGGAGTGTTTCACGTTAGAGTTACCCTGAAATGATTATTTGTCATGCTGGGAAATGTTGTTGTGACCAAGGAAGAATCTCTTTGAAGTTCTGACTGCATTTAAATGAGGAGAGCAGGACTGATTGTTACTGAAATAATAAGACAAGGCATGATGGAGTGGAAGCTTCTTTATCAAGAAGGGAGTGTAAAGGGAGAGTATCAGCCTGAATGTCTGCAATTCTTCTGTACCAGTGGTCCCCAGCAGGCACAGAGAGAAGTGAAGTGGAATCCTTGCCCTCTGCCAGGTGTGACCTCCTGCTCAGGACCAATACAGGGGGTGACAGTTTTTAGCAGTGGAATGCACACTTTTGGATCAGTAGACCTCAATATCTAGATCAGTATCTTGATGGGTCTGGTTACAGATAAGAAATGGGATAATTTAATAAGATGAGGTGAACATGATCACTGTTCACTTGACTAGTTTGTCTCTATTTCAGAGGTTCAGTGCAGCAACTTCTTGTTTTACAAGGTCTTTCTACAGATGTAATAGTTCTCTGCTCCTGCTTGGGGAATATAAAATCTACTGTTTGATTGTCCCCTGCATAGTGTCAATGATCCTGGAAACACAGCAAATGTCAAGGATATCCATGAGAGATTCTAGACAAATTATTGTCCTCCAGTTTAGGTTCAAGGATGTCACATTGTGTGGTAATTCTGATCTCTTAGTGTGGCTTTTCTGAATGTAGAAACTTATGTTTACAAGAAAGAAGAATTTCTGACAAAGCAAAAGCAAGTAAAATCGCTTCTGGTGTATCCTGATGTGTAACAGTATTGTTTAATATGGTTTCTTGGTGGGATGGACACACACAGCATTGAACCTTGAAGGCATCTAGGAATGTCCTGTTCTGTCAAGCCTGTTGCAGAGGTTCTGTTCCATGGACACACTCTTGGAAACAGTGTTGAGGTAAACCATAGGTCCTGCTTGTGCTGTGTGAATTTACCTTGAGGTAAAAGGTCCAGGTCTTTGCATGTGACTGCTCCAGGTCATGTCCAGTTGCCATGCGAGTGTCCAGGGAGAGTTGCAAACGGGCATTAATCTCCCACCCTGCAATGCAGCTGGGATTTTGTAATTGTGCTAAAGTCAGAGGGACTTCTTAGTAATTCTGGTCATGCTGGCAGCAGTGGAGGCATTGCAGAGAGCCAAGCCATCATTCTTCTTCATTCTTGCTGCTTACCTTGCCACATTCACTTCATCTTCCTTTCACTGATGATTTCAAAGTAGAAACTGGTTCAGACTACATTCTGCTTGATAGTAAGGCAGACGTGTTCCTCCAGAAATCTAATTTGAGCATTGCTGTTCAAATCCAAAACTTCTTGCTATATTGGTACTTGAAATTTTTGGCCTGTGAGGATCCACTGGCACCATGGACCCCAAGGTGCACATGTGTGTGCCATGCTGTTTGTATGAGAGTTTTAGCCTGGCTTTCTCCAGATTCTGCAGTGGTGTCTGTTGCTCATGAGTAGAGAGGGCTATTTGTGCTCAAGGTCCTCATGGTGACAGGAAAACAAGAATTCACTGTAGTGGGAAATACTCCTTTGAGTTTTCACTTGCTACTAGGAGGTATGATTAATGGTTCCTTATGGAGAATTAGGTGTGTTTTGGTTTTTTCCTCTTGTATTCCATCTTTATATAAATATATATATATATATAGACCCACATCAGAAGTGTTTGATTACTTGTTTTGAAGTTGGGAAAAGTGTTTATTACCTCAAAGATAATTTGCATTTTTTTTTTATACCCAGCTTTCTGCCTGACCTAGGCAGGAGGGTAGCTGGTGATTCTTAAACTATGTGTATCTTTTCTCTCCAGTTCATGCAGGTAACTTTAACTGTATAGTGCCATGTCTGGCTTTAATAACAGAAAAGTAAAACGTCTGACCCTTCCTGTTTCTGGCAGTTTATGAAGTAAAAAGTTGAGAGGATTTCCCACTTTATATAGCTTAGGGTTTTTTGTTTTTTTTTCTTTTTGTTTTTTATCTCTCTGGTTTAGAGCTCTCAAAAGTGGGGTATTTGTATGCAGATAGGGCTGTGATCTAATGCAAATGATCTGGCTAGAGCTGAATAAAGGAAAATCTATATTCAGCTTTCAGGCTTGCTTCTATTTTCAGCTTTTAATTGAGTCCACCACTTCTTCGAGTGCTTGTGTTGAGAGAATGACTTTGTCATGCAGAAAAGGAGAAAACAAACTTTTTGTCTAGTTTGAGGTTGTAACACCAGTGCTGGTGAAGTGTTAGCACTGCTTGGGAATGCTCGTGCTGCCTATGTGGTTGTTGTCTGGGAAGAGTGGATGTTGGGAGGAGAGAGTACCATGGAATGATAATCTGACTGCAAGAATTTATCTGCGAGCTTTTTCCCAGAAAACATTTTTTTTTTTCCTAAAATTTTAGACAAGTGAGCTCTACAGACTGTGGCCTTTGGAGAATGTAGTCAGAAACCACAATGGCAGTTGATAAATTTCTGGCATCTTCAGGTGTGGTTAGCCAGACATTACAACAAACACTTGGAAGAAAAGAAGGATACAGCTAATTTTGAAATACACCACATAGCTAGAAAATACATCCACAGAGCTCAATCCAGCTCCAAATTAGGTGAAGGGCTTGAATTATTTTAATAGGATCCAGATAAAACCTATAAGAGTGTTTTTATATTTTTTTAACCAGTGTTCTATATTTGCCTAAGAGACAATTTTTCAAAACCCACAGGTATAATTTGATTTTCTAGAAGTAAGAAATCTAAGATCACAGCACAAGGATGTGTGTGCTCACAGCATGAATTCCTTTTCCTCCAGCTTGGTTGTCAATCAACTGCTTGTTCATGAGGATGACAGAGCAGACATCCAGCATTCAAGAGTGAAAAACAGACAGAACTTTTAACATGTGTTTCTAGCTGTTGGATCTTCTGCTTGTAAATGTGGCAGAAAAACACTGCAGTCATAAAAATAATTTGTGATTGAATAATTTTAAGATGTATCCTCTGCAGGAGTGAACTCAGAGTACTATCCATCTCCTGTAGTTAGGTATTGATGAAAGGGGTGTTCTTCCAGAAGCACCCAAAGCAAAGAAAAATAGTTAAAATAATAAAAAGGGTATACTCTAATCTTAAAACATCTTTTGTTGTGTTTTGGTTTTGTTTTTAGTTTGGGGGTTTTTTTTCAATTATTATTGTGTCATGGAGCTTTTACCAGAGTATGGATATGGTAACTTGGGAGAGGTGGCATGCAAGCAAGGAAGAACTTGTTGCTGTCTGCAACTCCTTAAATGTAAGACATAACCACTAAACTGGGTGAAACTTCGAAACATTGTTCTAGAAGATCTTTAGTATTCCATTCAATATCATTCCCATGAGCAATACCAAGTCCTTCTTCAACCTGAGGGGATTGCCTGAAGTCAGAACTGTGTCTACAGAATGCCCTTCCTCCCATTAGCTCCTTTGCAATCCTCCAGACATCTAAAGTACCCACTGCAGCCATCTCCTGCTCAAATGGCATAACAGAGGAGTCAAAGGAATGGTTATAGGGAAACTGAATTTGAGTTGTCTTGCTTGAATAAGGAAAGGATAAGCTTTGTGACTGCTATTGCTTATACAGAACACTTGTTAGTGGGAACTTTCTGTGCTTATAACTCTTCAGTAATTGCTAAGACTCTTTCACTGAGCACAACCCAAGACCTTTACTTTCACTCTACATAAGGAAGGTGCAGTGAATTTCTGAGGATGGCAGCTGCCAGCAGGTCCAAGGAAGTGATTCTGCCCCTGTACTCAGCACTGGTGAGGCCACACCTCGAGTACTGTGTCCAGTTCTGGGCCCCCCAGTTCAGGAAGGATATCGAGGTCCTGGAGCAGGTCCAAAGGAGGGCAACCAGGCTGGTGAAGGGACTCGAGCACAGACCCTATGAGGAGAGGCTGAGAGAGCTGGGGCTGTTCAGCCTGGAGAAGAGGAGGCTCAGGGGTGACCTCATCGCTGTCTACAACTACCTGAAAGGAGGTTGTAACCGGGTGGACGTTGGTCTCTTTTGCCAGACGACTTTCAACAAGACAAGAGGGCATGGTCTTAAGTTGTGCCAGGGGAAATTTAGATTAGATATTAGAAAGAATTTCTTTACGGAGAGAGTGATCCGGCATTGGAATGGGCTGCCCAGGGAAGTGGTGGATTCTCCATCCCTGGAGATATTTAAAAAGAGACTGGATGTGGCACTCAGTGCCATAGTCTAGCAACCGCAACGGTGGCTCAAGAGTTGGACTCGATCTCTGACATCCCTTCCAACCCAGCCAATTCTATGATTCTATGAACCTTGCTAGGGCAGCTGTCACACATCCACAGGCTGGCCACAAGTTATTCTGTAGTCCTGGTTTGCCTCACTGTATTTTTAACCCAGTGAAAACACTGTTGACAGTGTTAAATCTATTAGCCTCAGCATGGCAGAAAAGTTGGGAAACTTCCCAAGGATATTTTGCTCACATCCTCATACTCCTATTAAGTTGGCCAGAAGTTGTTTCTTGAAATCTCAGTAAAAGACTAATGTAGGCTTTATTTCTGTTCCAGAGAGCTGGAGACTTTATCTCAGTTCTCCCCTGCCAGCCA
The DNA here is from genome assembly GCF_003957555.1 of Calypte anna. Taxonomy (NCBI): domain Eukaryota; kingdom Metazoa; phylum Chordata; class Aves; order Apodiformes; family Trochilidae; genus Calypte; species Calypte anna. The sequence continues at coordinate 3,574,840 of NC_044258.1, read as the reverse complement.
AGTGTTCTGACCACCCCAATCACTGTCCTAACACCAGATCCTGCTCTCCTGCTTACCTGATACTCATGCTCTTGGCTATACGTGGGTATAGCTCCTGGCAGGCTGACCTCAGTGCCTGGAAAAATTCTGGAGTGGGTCATCTTGAGTGAGCTCACCTGTTGGATGCAGGACAACCAGTGGATCAGGCCCAGCCAGCATGGGTTCAGGAAAGGCAGGTCCTGCTTAACCAACCTGATCCCTTCTATAAGCCCACCTGGTGGATGAGGGAAAGGCCAGGGATGTTGTCTACCTGGACTTAAATAAAGCCTTGGACACTGTCTCCCACAGTTCTAGAGAAGCTGGTGGCTCAGGGCTTAGGCAGGGGTACCCTTCAGTGGATTAAAAACTCTCTGGCTTGACCAAATGGAATTAAGTCCAGTTGGCAGCTGGTCACAAGTGGTGCTCCCCAGGGCTCAATTTTGGGACCAGTCTTGTTTAGTTTCTTCACTGATGATCTGGATGAAGGGATTGAGTGCACCCTCAGGAAGTTTGTGGATGATGTTAAGTTGGGTGGGAGCATTGATCTCCTGAGGGTGGGAAGGCTCTGCAGGGGGACGTGGACAGGCAGGATTGATGGGCCAAGGGCAAGAGTGTGAAGTTCAAGCAGGCCAAGTGTCAGGTCCTACACTTCAGTTGCAACAACCCCAGGTAACACTATGGGCTTGGAAGTGTGGCTGGAAAACTGCCTGGCAGGGAAGAACCTGGATGTCCTGGTTTACAGCCAGCTGAACATGAGCCAGCAGCATGCCCGGGTGTCCAAGAAGGCCAGCAACATCCTGGCTTGTAGGAGGAGCAGTGTGGCCAGCAGGACCAGAGAGGTGAATCTTCCCCTGTATTTGGTGTTGGTGAGGTCTCGCTTCAAGTACTGTGTTCAGTTCTGGGCCCCTCACTAAAGGACATTTTGTTGCTGGAGAATGTCCAAAGATGAACAACAAAGCTGCTGAAGGGTCTGGACCTCCCGGATCTTACTAGGAGCAGCTGAGGGAACTCAGTTAAGTCTAGAGAAGAGAAAGCTGAGAAGAGACCTTACTGCTTTCTCCAGCTACCTGAAAGGGGTTGGAGTGAGGTGGGTTTGGTCTCTTCTCCAACATAAACCAGTGATAGAACAAGAGGAAATGGGCTCAAGCTGTGCCAGGGGAGGTTCAGATGGGATATTAGGAACAATTTCTTTGTGGAAGAAGTGGCCAGGCATTGGACCAGGCTGCCCAGGGCAGTGGTGGAACCACCAGCCCTGGAGGACATCAGAAAACATGTGGACATAGCACTTGAGGGCATGGTTTGGTTGGCTGGTGATGATGGGTTGATGGTTGGACTTGATCTTAGAGGTCTTTTCCAACCCTAGTGATTCCCTGACTCTGAGACTGCAGGGGCAATTCAATAGCTGCTTCTGCCCTGCATTTCAAAGAGAACTCTAAGAAGGTGGTAAAAACTGCCTCACAGGAGTTATGTGAGGCTTCTTAAGTACAAGCAATAAGTAATGATCTTTGATTTAATTCTGGTGATGTGAAACTTGATGGGCCAGTGCTGAGCTCCTGTGAAACAGCTCCTCCACTGTAGCTTGGGATGGAGCAGCCCTCCAGGTGCTTCTCAATATTTAATCAGAGGGTTTTGTGCAACTGTAAACTCTGAGACCTGAAAAAAGGGAGGCAAGGAGAATTGCTGCTCCTGCACTGTTGCTGATGTTGTGCTCCGTGATTTCCCTGGTCTTCACTGCTTGAAAACAGGAATTGTTGGACTTGAACCTGGATTATCTGTTAAGCAGCACAGGCTGCTTTTAATCCTAAAAGGTGATTTACATACAGAAATCTCTTCACAGCAACATGATTAAAGGGGTTTTTGGTTGTACACAAGTGTTAAGCAATACAGTCTTCCGTCATGTATTAAATTGGGTGATTGATGAAATCTCATGTTCACATGGAACAAGTCAGAATTGTTACCTGGGATCTACTGTGAGGTCCCCCAGTACTCTGCATTTCCCCCTTTGACACGGGCCTGGGATCAAAGTGGTGAGACTCAGGTTGGACATGTGAAGTAGGCTCCAAATGTGTGTGAACACACTGGTTTCTTCATTGGATTTGTTGTGTTGAAATCTGATCTAGGCAGCAGACTGTGCAAGAGGCTAAATGACATGAGGATCTTCAGTGCTTCAGTTGGACCTCACCTTAAAGGAAACAGTTTTTACAAGAGGAGAAAAAACCCTCTTTTTTCCCAACAATCTCTGCTTTCTTAATATGCTGACAACTTCTTTAAGATGGTGTAAATTTTCCTGTCTCAGAACTTATCACTGAGAAACTGATGCTGATATTGGCGTTCAAAAATAGACACCAGCTTTCATTTTGCAGTGGTTTCTGTGCTGGGTGGTGAATTTCCCCACCAGAATTTTTTCAACCATCTGGTGACTTCCTACAGCCATCTTGCCCCTGTCCAAATGTGTTTGAGAGTAGCTCCTAACCAGGAGATTGAAGATTTATTTTTTTTTCTGTCTTCTTGCCTGCTCCCTCCCAAAGCAAGTATAATTTTAAGAGAAAAATCTAGGAGAGTGGGGTTGCTTTTCTTAAGGACAGAGCTGTCTAGCACCAAGCTGTAATTATTATGCAATGTGATCCATCACCAGAACTCACTGACAAAAGCCATGATCTTTACTTCTAGTTGCTCATGAAAAATGTATTATTACTTTGACCTTTCTTACCCCTAAGGGCAATGTGTAGTATTAGAAACTTGCTTGTGCTTTTTACTGTAGAGTGAGGCAAACTGCTAGGAAATTGGGTGTCAGTCTGGTTTGTCTGAGTCTCCTATCTTTACTCCTGTGAGACGTGTTGGGTTTTTTTTTTTTAAGCAACTCTGTGCTATGTGGACATTTTCAAAAAGGAGATGCTTCCCCAATTAAGAAATGATCAGAAGTGGTTTTTTTAAGTGTGGACTAGTGTGACCCTCTTAAACTGTTTCAGGACTCTTTTTGCTGTGAGGGAAGGAACTTAGTAAACCTCTTTAAATTGGATGATGAGTCCCTTTTAGAGAATGTTATTTAATTAAGTGAATATACTTTGCTTATGACAACCCATGCAATATTGCATAGGTTGGTATTACCAACACACTTAACTAACTTTACATGGGTAACTAACTTTGGGAAAGGCCCCAGAGCTTTCTTTAGTATTGTAGCTTATCTGGGCTAATTTTGTCAATCTTCATGCATAATGTCAATGTATGCTCCTGTATTCTGGCTAAATTAATACCTTGTGTAGAAGTGACTGTTTAGCAGCCCGCTATCGTTATAATAAATCTTAACTAAAACTGATGTGATGGGCTTTGTAATTTTGGGGGTGATTCTTGATATTCCCAGGAGAGTGACCAGTGACCCCAACTGAAGTGCACAGTCATGAATTGTAACCAGCTTAATACTAAACACTTTTTGAACCAAGCACTTGAATTCTACTTCTGGGTTGTTTGGTTTATAATTTTAGAATGCAGAAAACTTGATGAAATGATTCATTCCTGTTTTGAAAGATCTGATTGCTATGCTGAGTGCAAAATATGCAAGGTTTCCCTTTAAAACAGTGTCATGAAAAGAACATTTAAAAAATCCATTTAGAAGCAAATAGCCAATTTGTAAGTCATCATCATGCTCCTGAAATGCCAACAAAATAGCTCAAACCTATGTCACCTGCTCAGCTAAGCAAGGGATTTTCACTTTACTCCTTGTGCTCAGCTGAGAAGATGTTTCTATGGGTGAGAGTTACCTGGGCACAATTCCCATTGCTAGCAGTGGTCTCTTTACTGTTATAGGTCTGCTCCTCTTCCAAATAATGGCATTCTTTCAGGAAGTCTGCCTTAATAATTTCTGTCCAATATATTATCTTCACCAATTAAAATCTTTTATTTGAAGAAAGTAACAGGGAGGACTCAGGTGTGCTGCCTCTGTAGCCTTCTGCCAACTGATCAGGTAGTGATTTTTAGCTGAATTTGAATTCTTTCTCAGCTACAAAGACTGTTCTTTCCTTTCACTCGAGCATGTTATATCTGTTTCCAAAGAGTAATGACAATGGAGGATAACTTGATCTCCTCATGTTGGGTAGATTCCTGAGAGATGGAAAAAATTAAATCTCTAATTATAAGTCTGACTTGCTCCAAACAGAAAACTAAAGTGTAATAAGTAGTAATGCCTGGGATGCCGTGATAATAGCAAAAGTAAGCTGCAGTGCCTTGAGGATTCTGAAGCTTGTGATGCTGTCAAAGCAGATAAGTTGTTCTCTTCTCCTGTGGCTAATTTTGTATTTAATATAAAGTGGAGAGGTACTATTGCTATCCCCAGTGCACTCAAGAATGTAGTAACAAAGAATGCCTGAACACATCAGCTGTAGCTTTGCAGTGTGAGACCTTCTATAAGGTAATTGTTCTTTTGAATTGAAAATCTTCTTTTAAAATTGATAAATCCCATTGTTATGTGTCAGATGCAGATGAGTAAATTAAGCAAAGTGTCTAATGTTAGAAGTCTTTACTCTGAGTCCAGACTAAATGTATCTGAAAACCAGGGTCCTTTCCTCAAACTGGAAAACCCAGCTGTAGGATGAGCTCTTCTCAGTGTGGGCTGAGGTCCTGGGTAGTGTACAGCAAGTGTGCACAGAGACTTCATAGGGGGGATATGAAGCCAACAAAAGAGAGATACAAGAGGACTAAAACTAGAAAAATGAATTGGTACAAGAGTACCAAAGTAAATGTGGCATTGAAGAATTTCCCTGACTCCACTAAACTAAGAATCATAGAATTTTCAGGGTTCGAAGGGACCTTTAAGATCATCCAGTTCCAATCCCCTGCCATGGGCAGGGACACCTCTCACCAGATCAGGTTGCTCAGAGCCCTGTCCAGCCTGGCCTTAAGAACTTCCAGGGATGGATGGGGCTTCTACCACCTCTCTGGGCAACCTGTGTCTCACCACCCTCATGGGGAAGAACTTCTTCCTAACTTCCAATCTAAATCTCTCCTCCTCTAGTTTGAATCCATTCTCACATGTCCTATCACTTCCTGACATCCTAGGAAGTTCCTCACCAGGTTTCTTGTGGCCCCTTCAGGTACTGGAAGGTTCCAGTAAGGTCTCCTTGGAGCCTTCTCCTCTTCCAACTTAATAACCCCAACTCTCTGTGTCTTCACAGGAGGATATCCAGTTCTAGTAACCATGGGACTGCTCATCAAGTCCTGTAACTTAATTTTTAGTATTCTTGTAGGAATGGGATGGAGTGGGCAAGCAAGTTGGCTTTTGTGGTGCTGTGCCAAATGTGTATCTGTATTTTGACAAGATAGAAAGGTTAGGTGCTTCCTTATCTAGCAACTAAACATCCTGGGACTATGTATATGCAGCAAAAATAATGTTCTGATCTTCCTCAGTGTGTAAAAATCCCTGTCTCAATATACTATGACCCCAAACACTGCAGGTAGAAGACTGACTTATCAATTGGCTTAATTTATCATCTCTCCCATGACTGCTATATTTAGACATCAAGTGACTTCATACTTTTGCATTTTTTCTTCCTACTGGCCATTCTCTTTCTGTGTTTGAAAGACAAAGGCTCTTTCTATACATCCTTGTGTTTTGGGGGCATGCTTCCTCCTCAGGAAGGGAGCTCATTTCTCATGTAGCTGGAAAGCAGTGCTTCTTGGAAGTTTGCTTCTCTGCTTACTCTGCCTAGCTCTTCTAAAAGCATTACAGATACCCCCTCCCAAATTTAAACTTTCATTTGCTTAGCTTTCCTACACTCCCAGGAATTTGTCTGGGGTCCATCTGTTATCTTGGCCTCACATGACAATTTTTCCATGGGCTTACTTCTTCACCTCCTTCAGGGGGATGCAAGTTGTTTGGATTTATTTTCAAACTTAACACTAAGGTCTAATTCTTTCATGTACTACCCACAGAGCTGCAGATATTTTTACTTGAATGTGACCAGTAATCCACTGTTAAGCATCAGAGTTGGTGTTAAAATTTCCTGTTGGTAAAACATCAAAAGGTAGCTACACAGCACAAACTTATTGACTATTAATTGTGTTATTTCTATGTACAGGGGTTGCTTTTGGAATTGGTCCTTTAGTAGCTCAGGGAGAAGAACTGTTGCTGAGGTGGCTGGGTTATCTCCTGCACTTGTGCCAGGGTGATTCTTTGTCATGGAGACCTTGAGCTGAATTAATCCATGGACTGCAGTGTGAAGGCAGGCTGAAAAACCTAGCTGTGCTTACTAACTTATTTGATACCTAGGAAAAAAATCATGTTTCTCTCCACAAAAGTGACGTGGACAGTATTAATTACACTTTGAAACATTTCCTTTCCCTGCTAGTTTTTCTTAAAAAAACCCAACCAAACAACAAAATATAAACAAACCAATGAACCAAAGAAAAACCCAAAGCAACCCCAGCTCTCCAGTGGGTTTCAGGTGTGCTTTATTTTACCTCTAGTCAATCAAGCATAGCAAAACAGCATGGGTACCTTTTGTCCTTCTTCACCCACCAGAATATTCTGTGGTTGTTGCACAGCTGGAGTGAGAACTAAATATAGCACAGATAGTAGAAAAAACCCAAAACATCTGTATTAAACACCTCTTCCTCCTCCTTGTTAGCAGAGAGCCCTTTCCCACCTCACCCCTGGGTGCCCTCAATGCTAATCCAAACCCTTTGCTTGCTGGGGAGGAGGCTTATGCCCAGAAATCTTTGGGTGGCTAAGAAGATGTTGAGAAATAAATTTTAGTCTTTTCACTGCACCTTAGAATAAGCCTAAGATGTGATATTATTCTAATTGTTGCTATTTCTCCCTGCAGAAGGGAGAGATGTGATTTCTACCCTGCCTTCATGTGCTATGAAATGTGGGCTGGCTCAGGAGCAGCCATGGTGTAGCTGTCTCTAAGTTTAGCAACCACGGGGGGTGGAGAGAGACTGACTTCCCTGTCTGCTGTTCCAAACAGCAGTCTTTTACCTCCTGGAAAATGCACTGCAAATGAGGCCCAGGGAGATTTTATGCTAAGATCTGCATTTTAATTTAGAAAATATATTGTGGTGTCAGATCTACAGCATCTTTGACTTAAGCAACCCATATTACCTTATTTTTTCAGTGGTTATGTTGCTAGTGCGTGGAATATCCAAATACCTTTTCACCCTAGAAAGCCTCTAAGTTGTCCTTTTGCATAGCAGCCAGATGCTCTCTATAGGGTGAAATTTCTTCTGGTTTCTGACTTTAAAGTTGAAGGCAGCTTTTTCTTTTTCTTTTTTTTTTTCCCCTGCTTTCTTGGAGAGCACTTTTCTACAACAAGTATTTATTTTAGTACAGTGGTATTCTTAGAAAGGGGTTTTCTGTTTCTTTTTTAATTTTCATATTTTTAAAATCCACTATGAAATGACAAGTGAGCAGACTTCCTGGAGTTGAACCTAATTGCAGTTTTGGGTAACCACAAAACAGTGTCCTACTTGGTAAGTGTTTTGCTACTATACAACACAAAGCAGGTGATGAACATGAACTTTCTCAACTAAATTATGCTGGAGAAGTGGTCCTGGCACTGCAGTGGGAAAGGGCAGAAGGAATCATGACCTTGCAGTAGAAAAGGGCATAATAAGAAGTTTGCTGTTACTTGGACTTAATAAAAAACCCACAGACCCCAAACCAAATCAAAACCTTACTTGTCAAATCAGAATAATTGTCTGATTTTTTTTTTTTTTTTAATTAAGTTAATGGGTTTAGGAGAAGAGCTAATAAGTGTGGCACTCTTACCCTGAAAGTCTCAGTATCTGGGATTGCTGACAAAGCAGTAGGATATTAAAACTGCTGAGTCTATTTGGTTTATTGCTTGAGCTGCCAGTGAAGTGGATTACAGAGCAGGCAGGAGTGGCAGCCAACAGGCTTATTTGGCTTACTGTGTTCTGTGCTGTACACTCTTCACTATTTTTAAGTGTATGTGTTGGAGATCTGGGCATCAGGGGATAAGGGATTACATCATGAATGCCAGTGAACACATCTAGTAGAGTCTTCGACACAGTTTCAGATGGAGATTTGCCATTAACATGTCAGGATTGAAAAATTCAAGTTTTTTTTCATGTAAGTAGGTGTAGAAAGCTTAGTTACAGTGCTGGTGCTTTCTACTGAAGCCATCTGGTGCTGGAGCTTCAGCATTAATGGAAAACTTGTTCTTTATGTAAGAAAAGACAGAAAATCCTTCCAGAGCAGTCAACATAGAAAACTCAAGACTTCCTTCTCTTTCTTCTTTTTCCCCTCCAGAAAAGGAATTTGGAGAACCTGACCACAAATACAACATAAAATACAATTAAAATGTGTCTCTGACTAAGTGTCATCTTGCTTAGAAAGCATTCATTTTAAATCCAAAGTCAGAAGTTCCTACTGTGTTCCTGTTAATACTGAAAAATGTGTTGCAGGTCAGGTTCTCTCTCTGGAGTTATTTCAGCTCCCAATTTTCACAGGTTCTGGGGGCTGCAGCTCTGTCTGGCTTTGTGTCCATCTCAGTAAAAGCTGAGGGTGTTGAAAAACCCACTGAATTTCAGGAGGTGTGGGGTCATCTTACCTGGAAGTGCTTTTATTTTCTGGGCAGGTATAGCAAGCTTACTCTTAGTGGTCATCACATGTCAGCAGCATGTGTAACTCAAGAGTAGCAAGGTGAAGATTTACAGTTAAAAAATCAGCAATGGATAGACTTGGTGAGTAAGTGAATTTAAGACTTCTTTTTTAAAAAAAAAATCACATACTGAAGGTATTTGGAGGGAAGATTGTGCTAAATTACCAAGTGACACAAGCAAGACTTGAAGAGAAGGAGCAGCCTCTGTAAGGTGTTTGTATCTCCATTATTATGGAAGCTTCAGGGATGGAAAATATGTATGGAAAAAGTGAGAAAACATAGACATTGTGTCTCAAAACTTTGAAGTATGTGTAGTTCTTGTCCCTTCCTCACATCTATTTGTCTAGGTGGTTATTTCAGAGAGGGTTTTGGGTGCTCAGTTGGTTCTGTACAACTCCAGTCTCCCAAAGAAACAAGTGAGATGACTGAGAGCTCCTGCAGAGGATTTAGTTCTCAACTAAAAGATTCTTCAATCACAAGCTGAGTTCACCCATTCATAGAGCATGGCCTTTTCTTGGTGGAAGTATAAGGTGAAATTGTAGTTGAAAGATAAAAGAATAACTAGCAGTTTAGTCAGATTTAGTGGCTTTTCAAATGTAGTTACCTCATTTTGATAACTTCCTGCTGAATTTGGAACTAGGTGGTAGTTATATGAAGCTTTTTGGAATCCCTAAAAATTCTTTTTTCTTGTTTTTCATATGGGGGCTGTCAGACTGAACCAACTTTAAAGCAAGTAGTGTTGGTACTAGAGCAGTGGCCTGGTGTGTTACTTTCCACACTTTCCAGCTTCAAAAGTGTTTGGGTTTTAGTAGTAGGGTTTTTTTATCCTTTCTGAGGATCAGTCCTATGTGTCTGCCTCCCAGGTGCTTTGCTTGGTGTTTTAAATATATGTCTATCCTGATTTTTCTTCTCTAGTGGGTAAGCTTTTTTCCAACACTCTGAGCTTACTTGTCTCTAAGCTATCTCTGCTGATTTGTTGCTTCTACTGATTGTATTTAAATGAACAGAATTTAGCCAAGTTTGATCTGGGGCAAATTCTGTGAAATATGTGCATATCTGTGAAATTCTGTGCATATGCCAACATACACAAGAGTTAACAGGTAAAGAGTGACAGGCTGGAGAGTGAGGATTTTAAACTTCTTTGCCATAAGTGGAGAGAGAAAGTACAAGTTCCATCTTCCTGTTCCTTACCACTCTCAGTAAAGAGCCCTCTTGTCTTTGGCTTCATTTTGCTTTAAGAGCACACAAAATAAGCTACTTCTAAATGCTTTTGATACAATAAGGGACGAAGCTATAAAGATACCAGAAAACTCTCACCTTCAGCTTTAAATGTCAATAGTTTCACCCATGTTCTTTCACTTTTGTTTTATTTTGACATGCCTTCACTCAAAACCTTAAGCCATGTAAGCAGGTACTGTTATTTCTAGCTGTTATAAAGTGATCACCTCCTCTTGAAATTTTGGGCTTATTTTCTAGATTCCCAGTTACTTCAATGAAAAGACTGGGCCTAATAGCATCTGTTTGTCAAACCAAATATAGTGAGGATGTTTTGAACCAATTTTTAGTTTCTTTTGATAATACTGGATGTGAGCTGATGATACAGTTTTAAAAGATCACTCTCTCTTTCTTTGTATGTTCTTTCCCTAATTTCTCTGACAATATAATAAACTGATGCATTGTCAGATATGGTTGTGCTCTGAAGGGTGTACTACATTATAAACCCCAGGTATAGTAGATTATCCCAGGGCAGAAATTGGATAAAATGGAAAAGCTGTAGTGCCCATGTTAATGCTTTCACTCATGTCTTGAATTATCCATTTAATGGGTGACTTAGTCTGACGTTTTGCAGTTTTTTGGATACATGAAATTAGTGTAAATTTACCAGACTTGCACAGTCACTAATAAAAATGACATTTGTTACCCCTCTACCAGTAATTGCAGAATAAATGTAGTCACTTCCATTTGTGTAGGTGTTGATTTATTTGGAAGAGATTACTGGGGTAAACTAACTGTAAACCTGAAACACTCTTTTGATATTGAACTAATGATTCTTTTGTCATGTTCTGGGTGTTCAAGTTGATTATGAACTCAGTGTTTTTATGTGCCTTTTTATAGATAAGCTCCCTGTTTCAAGATCATGTGTTAAGGGCCAGGCAGTGTAACATGTCTTGGCAAATCAGCTTAACTATAGTGTAGCTTGCATAATATAGAATGATAATAGATTTCAAATTTAATAATACAGAATGACACAAAATCCTGGCACGCTTCTAACCATCATCCCTTGCAAATTATTTTATTAGAGTTGTAATTGATGTTTGAGGTAATTAGTACATACTGTAGGGTAGTACACGATTTGAATTTTCTGTATTTATCAACCAGCTGAATGTTAGCAGCATGAAATGGTCATTTGAGGGCTCAGAAGCGTGGTAAGGACATCTTGGAGCTCAGCAGTAATGTGTTCTTAATCCAAACCAGCAATGCATGTTTTTGGTTGGAGGAGAATTTTAGGAGTAATGTCTTTTTTTGTCACTTATAGCAAGAACTGCAGATGGGGAACTGAAGAACTGTTTGTTAATAATACAGCAGGAATTTATCTTTGATGTAGAAGTACATGTAACAGTGAAGAATATCACAATAGATGTTTAAGAGTAATCCAGTATTAATACTTGCATATGAAATGTATTTAGGAACCCACTTTGTCTTTGATGTTGGGATGATATTTGAATAATTTAATACCCACTGATATGGGTAATGGAGGGCTGTTCTACTCTACTGGAGATGGTTTCACATGGAGTAAGACACTCAAAAGGTGTGGATAACCTTCCAACTCTTCTCTCTTTATTTTAAATCTGGGAGTAAAACTGCTTTTGGCTTTAAAGGAACTGAGACTTATGAATTACAGGCTGTAAGTTCAAGTGTGGGTTGTTAGGAAGAAATGCTTTAGTGCAGTTACCTCCCAGTGTGATTCTTAATAGTGTTCAGTTTCTTTCATCAAATTCAGTTGAAGCTTAGCATCGAGCAGGACTAAGCTTTGCTAATCCTCCAAAAATGCATTAACTTCAAGCACCCAAGAAGGAGTTAATGCAGTCAGGGGGACTGCAGGTAGCAAAAGGCTTAAGGATGCTGCTGAATTAGAGTGTGTATTTTCTGAGGATGACCAAGCAATGCTTGTGGTGTTATGGTTCATCTGTCTGCCAGCAGATCTGTACATAGACCCCTCTGCACCATTATTGTCTTTCCTACATAGAGCCTTCAGCATCCATGAGGCATAATGGTGTCACCCAAGCTGCACTCTAGGACTGAAGGGAAAAAGAATAGAAGCCTTGTAAAGAGCTTCAAATATCTCTGTTCTGTTCCAAATGAATCTCTTTCCAGCTGCTGGCTGAAACTTGGTAGCTGTGGAGAGAAGCCAGGCTGTGGCCAGGAGGGAAGCCAAACCAGCTGTCAAGAGGAGAAGCTGGCAGCTGGGTGAAGTGTTTTAAAATAATTGTGTGGGAACCATTCAGTAAAAGCTCTCACAGATTTTTCCAGCCATGCTTGTCATTTCAGTGCACCACTCATTTAAAGAAATTTAAGAAATAAAATCTGCAATATAGTCACATAGGAAGCTGGGGAATTCAGTCAGCTCTTCTAAAGTAAAGAGTAATGATTGAGGCTGAGTATGGTGTAAAAAGAGGGTAAAGAAGTGCTGTTATGTATAAGGGGTAATCTGTGTCAAATCTCACAGTAGCTTTTGAACTTCCACAGTTATGATTTGGAATTTCTGTTTTTATTTAAAGAGGATGATATTTTTAAGCAGTCTTTTTTATATACTTTGCCATGGCACATACTAACTTTTAATGCTCCATGAGGAAAAGGTTTGGCTTGCAATGAAGTGCCAGAAGTGATAGACTGACCCATATTTCTTTTTCCAAAAGAGAATGTCTTGCTGAAAACTTTGCCAAAATCCTGACACCTTAAGAGCAGAAGCATGAGGAAAGGTGCTTGGTGTAATTGATTTCTCTACTGAGCTTCTCACTCCAAGCTGCAGGTTTAAACTGCTAGTGCTGTTAAAATGAGATGCTTTGCAGAAGTCTTGTGGGTAGTGCAGTTTTAAAAAATCACTAAACTTTACCTGCAGCACATGCAACAACAGCATTTTTCAGTGATATATAAGGAAGTCCTTAATACTACAGCATTTTCGTTTTTATTTGCTGGAACCAACTTTTATTAAATAATCAGCTGCTGTTCTTTATCAGATGCAGATACTGAGCCTCTTGTCCTCCTGTCCCTTTCCTCAACACCCCTGCCCTGCCCCCATGAGATACAAAGCACATGTTAAAACTTAGGAGGCTTTGGAGACCTGGAGTGCCCTCGTGGTCAGGGGATCCTCAAGCAGTTTATAAAGTGGGCATTATCCAAGTTACATAAATCAGTGTTCCTCAGCACTCCCAGATGCCACTGGGATCCCACAAGCCACTTCTGTTATGTCACCAGTGTGACCCATTTCTCACGTTTGCCCATTAGCTTTCCAGCAAGACTCGAGACACCGGGTGTATATTTATTTAAGGTGATTTGATTTAAAGTTGTGCAAAACAAAGTGATTGTTTCTTGTCGGGTGAGAATAATTAAATGACTGTAACTTTAGCTTCAAGTAAAACCAGGGCAATTAAACTGAAATATATTATACTTTGATATGTGTGTGTATATATACATATATATATATATATAACTTAGGTTGTCACAGGGTTCTGTTGAAATGTAGTGTTTGATGTCAGTGGTTAAAGCTCAGGCTCAAGGAGCAGCTCCCTGGGGTTTGCAGGCTCCTGTGTCCCACCTGTGGGTCCAGGCAGGGAATCACTGGACACCCACGATGTGTTGGGATGAACACCAGAAGGGTCCTGGGGATCACGGGCAGTCAGGAGCACTCCCAGCAGCTGGAGGTCTGGATGCCGACTACCCTCTTTTTCCAAGAACTTTAGGGGTCTTTTTGGTGGTTTGTTGTTTTTTTTTGTTTGTGTGGGAGTAGAAAAACAGAAATTGAAGAGGGGGGGAAAACTAAAAGCAGTCTTGGCAAACTTTCAGAAGCAATTGCTTTCCTGCATTAAACTTAATTCTCATGTCTAAGCTTGCAGATGAGCTGTGTCAGCTTTTCAATTGTCCTCGTGAAAAAAACAGTGGTTTTGTCTGCATTTGTAATCTCAACCTCTCCAAATCTAGGAAGTATTAGGAAGAGCCTTAGGAGTTCAAGGTGCCATGAGCTGAGACCCCGGGACCCTGGCAGTGCTGTGGGGTTCCCAGCTTTGTCTCAGGAGCAGAGCAGTTTCAGCTGTGGGCAACATTCTATTATTTTGTCTTCCCCCCACTTACTAAAATAAAATAAATCCCACCATCACCTGGGATCCTCTTAATGTAAAGTTCTCTTTAATCTTTAAACCCATACACAAATTGTTTTTATTTGTGAGCAATCCTTGTTAATCCAAACTCAGCAGTGCTGTCCCCTTGTCTAGTTCCATAGCAAACACCAGTATTCCCAGCAGATGCAAGCTGCTTGTTAAACCAAGCAAAACTAACTTCACAATATGGGTTCTGAAGGTGATGTGGGGGAGGGAAAAAGAAATTATTTTGGGGCTTTAGATTACTGTTATTCTTCTCTATTCCCTGTATAATTATAGCCCAGCTCATTGTATAAAGAAGGGATTTGTTTTTTAAACATAAAAGTGGAAGCATTGGGAAGCGATTTACATTTTCTTAATGTAATCCAATTATATGAATATACATAGTTTAAATGGCTAGTGGAGACAAAATAGCACTTGAAATAACAGTAGGTGTGCTGTAACTCCATCAGACCTTCATAGTAGAAAAAAAATATCCCCACTGAGGCATCATATGTGGCCAAGTAGAAAAGCTCTGGGTCCAGAACATGCTTGTATGCCTTTCAGTTTTGATCCTGTGTCTTATTCTCTTAGGCAGTGATTGGTTTTTCTCGTTCAGGTAGGGCCTCATCACCATAGGAACGGAGTGCTTTTTGGAATATTTTTCTGAAGAGACATTTTACAGCAATTTCTTTTATGCCTTAGCAAGTGGGAGAAATCCCTTGACTTGTTTGTGTTTCATTGTATATGAATGACTGTCTGTGTGGAAGGAGGCATAGAAAAAATCATCTGGAAGACAGCTGAAGATGAAAGCATAGTGTTGATTTCTAAATGCTGATGATTCTGTGGCTCATTTTTAATCTTAAATGAATTTTGTGTCTTGGCCCAGTTGGTCTGAGGACTGTCTGTGTTGTTCTGTGGATGCTGGCTGAGTGGCTGCCATGCAGCTGCTGTGTGCACCCAGGTTTCCTGCAGAACAAACTGGGCTGTGGTGGATTCTGCACGGACCACTGTGTCTCCAAAGCAGCCCTCTTCGTGGGGAGTGGAATTTGGGGGGAAAACCAGCAAGACTACAAGATGTGAGCTGTCCATCCTCTCCTCTGGGAGAGGGCAGTGTGTTCTGAGCTGAGCTCCTGTCCACGTTACCTTAGGAACATAAGCAATTAAGCAGTCTCACTTGGTAAAAATGTTGGATTTTCTTACTTCTGAGACAGAGTATTTGCTGCAGCAGACTGCCCAGAATGCCTGTGCTGGGGCTGAGAGGATATATCACTGAGAGCAGCTCAGAGCTGGATTAACTTCAAACCTCTAAAAATAGCTTGCAAGCCATCAAAAGCAGAAATGCTTTTTCCTCTAGTGAATCATGTATTCTGGAGGGAGGGCATATGAAAATTAATCTGTACTGCCTTCTCTGTGGAGTCTTGCAGAGAAGTGGCTAAACAATAGAGCACAAAGCTACTGTACATTTTGAATAGGTGGAATTTCTGCAGCATAATACATGACAAATGAGGGTATTAAATCTGATCACATTAAAATGAAATACTACAAGAAATTCTTCTCCTTCTAAATAACTTTTTCCCCAGGCTTCCAGGCTTGCTCTTGATAGACGGTTATGTCCTAATATTTCATCACTGGGATGATGCTGAATAGCTTAAATTAAATTTTTTTTTTTCTCTGCAATCCTTCTATTACACTTCAGCATTTGTGATAACACCTTTTGTGTAGCTGGCCAGAAGTGATCTCTGGTACTGATTGGGTGAAGTTCAGTGGCTTCTGGAGCTGAGCAGGCTGATCCAGCTCAGGTCTTACTGACATGCAGGAGGAAGGACTATTAATTTTATCAAATGCTGCTTGTTGACTTATTCTCCTTTTATTCCAAAGTGATAAAGCAAGACTAACTTGGCTTTTTTTGACACGATCACAACTTTTCAGCAATACTGCTTCTGCTGAGGATTACCTGGGGAAATAAAAATGTGACGGTTTTTAAACTGTTATGCTTTGTGCTTTTGCCATAAGAGTAATAATAGCATACAAAAATTTTGCATGGGTAGTCACTTTTTCTTATCCAAATATTGTTTACAGTCTTTTATTAGGTTATGCTGTTATCTGTGAATGGGATTAACCTGCAATTTACACTTCAGAGTTCTGGCTTTTACTTAGGCTATAGAGAAATAAGCTAGAGAACCAAATTGAGAGTTATCTGTCCTCTCAAAAATACAAATGTGCAAGGGTAGTCTGACTACTGCTGCTTTGCTGACTTGAGAGACTGGTTCTTACTTTTCAGACTCCAAAAAGAGGATTTTGAAGCTGCTTTTAGTAGCATGGTGAGCAACAGAGGTGCTTGGGAACATGTACAGCACACTGAGTGTTTACAGAAAGTGTGGTTCTCTGATGGATCTTAGACACAGTTTTGCCATCCTTATTTTTGACAACTTATATCTATGTGGAAATACACATTCCAATAATAAAAAGAAGTTACTAAGGACTGACTGAAGAACTTCTTTAAGCTTTGGTCAGGACTACTGTCTGTGATGCCACCTAAGCTTTAGGTACTTCACTTACTTGTCTGTCTCCTCCTCAGCACCAACTGAATCTCTTCTCAGATTCAGAAGTGATGGGATTGGCAGAGGAATTCTCCTGTCTTAACATAAATGGATAAATATGTTAAGCCAGCAATCTTGTTTTCGTACTGAATTTAATCCAATAAAACCTCCTGTTACAGTCATGGAGTTTTTCTGGTTGCTTTTTTTTTTTTTTTTTTGAAGGCCTTGTATTTCTGTCTTCCTCATGCTTTGTTCTCTGCTCCCTGAAGTTTTAATTTTCTTACTTAGGAGACATTGCAAGTAGAAGTGGTTGCTATTGCAATTTTGACCTGTCTGAAGTTGGAAAGATTCATGGCTGAAAGCAAGGTTAAATGATACATTATTCAGCACATGTTGTGGTTGAAATTCATTGTATCTTTTTAAAACAAGAATACTACAGTTCATGTATTGAGGTTCCTGTGAGAAGCCTGTTCTTCCCATTCTTTTAAAGAGGGTATTTAGCTTGTAGGAACTGGTTAAGCACCACGGGTGACTTTGTGACTAAAGGCAAGCAGGGAAATGTCTCTGTGGCATGTGGAGAGCTGGACCATTGATCCTGAGTAAAATGCATGGATTGTAAAACTAAACGTGCAACATTTGTGCAGGTTTGGCTATTAAACCTCCTATTGAGAAGCTCTGTAAGGACCGTTTAATGCTGTGTATCTGGAGGAGTTTGACCAACTTGCCCTTTTTTCCTAGTCTTCGTTCTGTAAGGTTACCAAGCTTAATTGCTGGCTATTTAAAAACAGCTTTCTCTCCTTATACTTCCAAAATTTCAACTTTTTCTTAGAGTGGCATTTACAAGGTCATTTTTTTAAAAGCCATGAAGAAATTGGTTGTCTGTTGAAGCTGTGGTTTATGTACTAGTGTTTTGCTGCAGAGCAGCAGACATTGCTCACTCAATTCTAAGCTTCATTTTCCAAATAGCTGCTGTCAGCCTAAGAGCAGTTGATTTCTGTAAAGTTACTCCCTTGTAATTATTCTCATCCCACTTATCAGCTGACTTTATATCTCTAACCCTTTAGCTGACCTTGTCCATCTTTTAAGAGATGTGTCAGCAGAAGTGACATGGGGCAACTAAATCACAGTGACACTGTCATATGAGAAAGCAGCATAACATCCACTCATTGTTAATATTGAACTGCTAGCTCCTGCCTTTTGTTTTTGTTTTTGTTTTTTTTTTTTAACTTCTTAGTGTGTGTACTCTTGTGTCCAAGTTAGAAGAAGAACCTCTAGTCCTTGAAATGGTTGACCCAGTTACCACTTTATTGCAATTGCACTGGATCATTGCAAATTCCAGTTTTAGCCAGTTAGAAGGCATAAGGCTAGGGAGACAGAAGTTCTGCAGGATCCTCTGAACATCTTCAAACTTTTGGTTCTTTACTGAGTGGTTATTCCCAGTTCCTAGCCTACACCTTTTTTTTTCTTAACTAAGGGAGTTCTGGCATCCTGAAGGAAGAAAGCATCCTCTGTTCATTGCTCTGACTTGGTAAAACAACAGTAACTTTTTTGAAAAGTCTTTTTCCTTTAGCCTCATTTGTTAACCTACCTAAACACCAATAGTTTGAGGTGTTTGAACTGTCTTGAATTAATTATTTGTTCTTGTTTTAATTGGGATGAATGAAGATCTGTCAAATTAAATAAAAAACAACCTCCTCCCCATGCTTTGGAGAGATATGAAATTAGTGCATGGATATTCCAGTACTAAGCAGTAGCAGGATCTCTGTAGTAATTTTGCAAGTATCTATAAAATGTCTCAAGCAAAAGTTTTAAATATTTGTGGTTGCAGCATCAAACTGTTAATACTATAGATACCATAGTCTGACTGAAAAATTGTGGAAAAATTAATCAAAGACTTGATACCATCTGTAAAAGCTGAGCACTAAATGAAATGGTCTTTGGCACATAACTGTACTTCAGATTCACAGATAGGCACAGTCAAGAAAATAAAAATCAATTCAATGGAAGTTGAAGTTATTGCTAAACAAAGAATGAACAAAACAGTTCTCCCAAGGTATTGTATGAAGGCCTTTAAATATAGGACTTAGTTGGCATGGTAAAATTCAGTTAATGAATCCAGAGTATCTTATTTGTTGGTACCTTTTTGAGATGCTTTAATAAACCAGGCTGAAATAAGAGTTCTCACTGATGTTCCATGAATCATGAATAGACTTAGAGGGGAAGGGTTGAACAATGGACTGGGGACTTAATTTTATAAAAACTTTGCATTGTGATGCTGATGAGCATTTTAACCTTGAACTGTTTTGAGCCTCAGAACTAACAGATGGGTCCAAATCCCATGTGTGAACATGAACAGCATTATCCCTCTTAAATGTGGGTTTGTTTCTGCAGCCAGCCTTAGATTTCTACCTCCCTAAAGATAATGAAGTCCTACAGAAGAGTGTTCCAGCAAGCAAAACAGCCTTCTAGATTGCCAAAAAGTGGAAAATATTTCATTCTAAAAAATGGTCGTCCTTCAGAGAATCTTGGAATGCTCCTAACAGCTCCCTTGAGCTTCTGTCAGATTTTTATTATTATTATTTTTGTACATAAATTAGTCTATTTGGGCTCTTTATGGGCCTCACAGATGCCTCACAGGTAGCTGAATCTCTTGACTCTGATCTGCTGGGAGTTCTGCCATATGATGAGACATGTGAGTGTTCACAGTGATTGTACTGCTGTACTGCTTCTGGTCAGGTTTATTGTTTTTTCATTGAAAATTCTAGCTACAAACAGGCACTGGGTCTTAGAGAATTCCCAATACTTTAACGTATGAATGTAATGTGTAACTATTGCAATAAAGATGACAAGAAGGGGAGAAATAAATGGTCTTAGCAGTGTAAGAGATAAAAAAAGGTTTTTCTGAGAAACCTTTTTTTTTTTCCTGATATTCAGTGTCTGTGGCACTGCTCTGTCACTTGTAGGTAAATATTCATCTTTCTTTCAATACAGCATCTTGTATGCTGCATGTGTAGGGTCTGAGGCATCCCAGTGCTGATAGTGGTCTTTAGCTTGGTTCAAGCTCTGTCAACCTGTTTGTCATTAGCATTGCTTGGAAACATGAGGATGGTGTTATCTGCCAGAGGAGCTTCCTGGCCTCATGGCTGAAATCTGTCATGTTCAATATCAGGCAGAAAATTTTTCTCAACCTATTCTGTAACTTTTTGCAGGAAGTGACTTTGATCCATGTGCCATATTCTCTGAAAATAATTTCATAGCTGGATCAGATTTTTGTTAAATCATTCCTGGAATGCTTTCCTCTTGAGTTTTTGCTAGGAGGAGATGTCACATTTGCAACAGAAAGATGTTAATACTTTTATTTTGTATCTCATACAGGACTATTTGTTGTGTATTTGTCTTGGATGGAAAGATTTATGAGCACACATGGTGGATGGTGTGGTGAATCACAGGAAGGACTTTCAGAGGCTCTTCTGATATGAGAGGGGAACAGTTTTAGTTTTTGCTTTGGATGTAAAGTTACCTCCTTGCCTCTGCAAATTACTGTCAATCATGGGGCTGTGTCCTTGGCAAAGAACTGGGGAATATGATGTTCATTTGTCTCCCCAAGACCAGAGACTACGTGCTCTCTAGAAATACTGATTTAGCTTTTAATGCCTTGATCTATTTTCTCACAGGTCTATATATAAGAGATGGAAGCACAAATCATGGACTTTGAAATTAATATCATAGTGTTCATTGTCTGCTTGAAAAATGAATTTACTGCTTATTTAAAGTAGTGTCTCCCTATCAGGTTAATTCACTGTATTGATGGAGAATAAGGGAATGCTTTGCTTTTTTCCCACCTTACTTGAGCAGAGAGAAAGGCAGCTTTGAACCAGCTTTGTTTTCCAAGCAAACCAAGTTCTTGTGGAAATAACAGTAAGTCATTTATTGAAACTCTGTTCTAGACTTTAGAGGAATATTTGGTTGTTTTTTTTTTAAATTGGTCTTGCTTTAAAATGGACAATGGAGACTTGAAGTAATTAAAATACAATGTCAAAAAATCTGAATTTCAAAGAAGTTTGGGGTTTTTTGGGGGTTTTGTTTGTCTGTTTGTTTGTTTTTAAAAGCAGGACACATTATACACAGAAACTCAAAACTTAAGGTGCTACTGCATCTTACTGTCACTACTGAAATACAGATTTATCCCCTTAATCAGATGCCAAGCAGCTTGGTGTTGTCTAGGAGCCAAGTGCCCTTGAGACTTTTAAACTGGAAGCTGGATCAGGCCCTGCTCTGCTTATTTCTAAAAGCTTGATTTTTCCTTCCATCTTTCTGCCAGCTCAGTTGTTGCCTTCCCACTGATCAGTCAGTGCTGTGGTGACTAAGGTGTGGGAAGCTGCTTTCTATTTATAGCTGTTCTTGTTTAATCCAGTGTTTTCACAGCACACAGAGCAGTGAGTCCAAGTGTTCTGCCTGTGCTGTGATGGATCCTGCTCCTCATTAACTTTGCCATCTCGTTTGGTGATTCTTGCCTGCACCTGCGAGCTGTGGGTACCATCTGGATTGGGCTCTTGTTCATATTTTCCTTTCTGGTGCTCCTGTGCAAAGTTTTAGCAACTTAGTGGCTCTGCAGTTCTGCCTCTAAATGCTTAGCTTCAAGAACTTAAAACCTTTTTAGGGGAAAAAAATGTTGGTTCAGTTAAAAATTCAATTAAAAATAATGTTGATTCAGAAGTTGTCAGAGGAATCCCAGACTGGTTTGGGTTGGAAGGGACCATAAAGCTCATCCAGTCCCACCCCCCTGCATGGGCAGGGACACCTCCCACAGCCCAGGTTGCTCCAAGCCCCATCCAGCCTGAGCTGAGACACTGCCAGGGATGGGGCAGCCACAGCTTCCTTGGGCAACCTGGGCCAGGGGCTCAGCACCCTCACAGCAATAAATTGCTTCCCAATGTCCAGCCTTAATCTCCCCTCTTCCAGAAAACTGCTCTCTCTTCATTTGCACTTTTGGGGTTGTTTTTACTGTTTCTAAGGGTACAGGATCAGAGCTAATGGATTTTTATTGTAACCCCACATAGTATTAAAAACCATATGGGCTCTTGTGAGTCTTAGGAAGAGAATCCCTTCAGCAGATGATTGACCTGAGCTCATGTGGGCTGTTTTTTTGCATCCCATTGACAGCATGCCAGACAAGTGACCTGTCTGAGGAGGAGAAATTGGGACTCTCAGTTGCTTCCTTGCATGAAATGAATTCCTGTTGCTGCCTCTGTCCACAGAGCCAGGCAGAGCAAGGTGACCCTTTTGAATAGATGGTGCTTCGTGGAGCTGGGATTTATGGTCCCCTGGGGCAAGGAAGGCTTTTTTGCTCTTGTATCCAGTTCAGGCCTGTGTTTAGCTGCAAAGCAACTTCAGTGTTGAATAGGGACATTATAATATTTAGTTATTCTTCCTGAAAGCATACTAGGCACTTGCTGTGCTATTGCAGATGCCTTGTGCTCATCTGCTTGGTCTTAGATCAAGTCACCAGTGATTTGAAGGTATGGGGCAGCCAGTGCATCTCTGGAAGAGAGGCTTAGTCTTACCTTTTTCTTAGTAATATATTAGAAAGATGGGTAAGAGGAATGTAAGAACTTACACGTCTCGACTGTTGCTGTGTGAAGATACAAGGTATAATTTTTAGTGTTTCCTAGAAAACCTTCTGTAGAAGCAATGCTTAGTGGTAACCCATCAGACTGTGTGACTGGAGTTGGAATGTCCTTTTACAATAATAAGAACTAATGATGTAGATCAGCAATGCAGGGCCCATATTGTGTGAAATCTGCTTGATGGAAAGCTGGTCTCTGTTAAGCAGATCAGAATGATGAATATTTGATGATAAGACAAGTGCTGCTTTTGTAATATGAATTGTTTGATAAACAAAGTGAGAAGTCTGGATGGGGTCAATGGTTTTCATAGGCCTGTGCCTTATATGTAATGATCATTTCCCATGAGAGTAATTAATGTAAGTTATGGAAGACATTAATATTGTTGACACTGATGTAGGTATGAGCTGAATTTTTAATGGAGTAGATGTGCTGACTGTGGTAATACTGTTGGATAAATGAGACTTCAGTTTTATGGGTTCAGTTTGTACTTAGAACTATATACAGGATTTTAGAAAGTTAAGGTGATTTACATACTGATTTTAAAGTATCAAGTTTAATACTAACAACTGGTGTTTGTATCCACATTTTGTACTTACCTCCCAGGACAGGCACATGAGCACTGTCTGCCCCATCAAATATTTGAAAAGAACCAGGGAAGGGGGAAAAATCTCCATCATTACTCACCACCTAGAGATTCTTCCAGTCTCTGGTATACTCTGGTGAGAAAAATGATTTTATAGTTCTATGCTGCTACTGAAACATGAAATAACAATAAAACCTGAATTCTCTCTCTCTCAATATCTTTTGGCATTTCAAATGAAAATTGTTTAAACTTTGAACACGAATCTCAACTGATGTTTTGTTTGAAGTGTTCTCTGCTGTGATAAATAATTTCTGTACTACTTTTTTATGGCTGGGTTTAGTTACAACATGGAGAGAAAAGCAAACAGAAAGTTGGTCTGCTCTAGGAGCTGAAAGATCATTACTCATACTTGTATCAAAACTTTCTTAAGTACTTGCCTAAAATAGGTACCAGCCTTGAATTGTTCAAAATCTAGATAACTGGAAATGTTGAGTGAATTATGTAGACAGGACCCCAGACTAGGGGTGAAAAATATGCAAAGCTGCTAATGCTGTGGAAATAATCATCCTGTGTGCTGTCTTTTCATTAAGAAAGAAATCAACTTGAAGGTGCTGTATTTTATTATTTAATCACACCAAATGACAGAGGATTAAAAGACAAAATGCTCAATGAAAAATTACTCTTTTTTTCTCCTCAACAGCTGGATTTTGTTTACTTAACTCTGCTAGACAGTGACTCTCTCTTGAGGCCTTTTTCACAGTAAATACAGGTTGGTGAAATAGTTAAGAGGTTTGAGCAGTCAGGTGTGCAAACTTTTTTTTTTTTACAATTTTAGGGAGAAGTTTGGCATTTGACTTTTTGCTATGATTTTGTGCTTCAATATTTCAATAGGTGAAATTGCTCTCTGGGTATATATGCATATGTCCAGTGTATGCTATATAATCATCTTTGTGTGGAGTCCTAGCACACAGGCATCATCAGGTGGTGTGTTTCAAGTGATGGCTGCTGTACCTTAAATGTTTCGGGTGTGAGTGGTGAAAATTGTAATTCATACTAAATGGATATAGAAATGTTCAGTTCTTCAAGCAGGAACAAGAGAGAATCCCTGTTACATGTTAATGGAAATTGGTAGCTGACAAGGCTCTACTATGAACAGAACAATTTCCATAAGGGTTTGGGAACAGACTTGCTCCATGAAATGCACTTTGAAATGTAGAACAGGAAGAAATTGACTGTAAAATGGAGAAAAGTTAGCAAGAAGGTTCACCTCCTCAGTCTAGACATATAAGTCTAAAGGTCAAATGAACACATCTTGGAGACTTCAGTGTTATCCAGGGCCTCTGAAGCACCTGCTGCATTCATCAGTGAATCACAGATGCTTGAAGGCTGCATCAGGTGGCACCAGCAAGTAAATGGGAGAGTTTCCAGTTGAGATGTGAATTTCCATAGCTTAAACCAAGTCTGACTTTCAAGCTGAGTGTTCTAACAACATTTTGCTGCTTGTGGGTCAGGTAAGACCAACAATTTTGTTCAAAAGTGACTTGGCATTTGTATCAGATTGAGTTATCTTTCAGCTGAGTGATAGAGCCTGATATTGAGAAAACTGGAAGTTCTCTTTTGGTCAGCTCCCCCACAGAGGGTGGCATCTGCATCCCCTCTGTTCTTTCCTTCTAGAACTGCCTCAGCTCTGTCATCAGCAACATGACCAGAACTGGAAGGGAAAATAAAAATCAACAAAGCAAAGCAGTATTTTCACAGCAGTATCTCTGGCTTATGTTAGCTGATGCCAGTGATGAGATTAAAACCAAAGTGGGCTGATGTGCTGCAGTCTGGGCCACTTCCAGTGGGATGCACCAAGTGGCTGTGCTCAACTCTTGCAGGGTGAAAAGCTTTTCTGGTTGTGGCTGTGAGGGTTGTTACTGGGTCAGAGGGATTCCAGGAGCTCAGGAGATCTTTGGAACATTGATCTCAATCATTTCTAAGGAAAGATCGTGAAGGAAAAAAAATATTTTTGTAGTGTACATGGGACACTATTGTGCCTCCTATTTGGAGGGGGAAGCAATGCTTCTGTTTTTTGAACTTCACATGAAACCAGGAATGCTTCTTGTTTGCATTTAGTATCTTGACTGAACTCCACTATCAGTAACAATATCCGCGTCATACTTTGAAGATGCAGAAGTCTTGCAGTGGCATTTGTAGTTGTTTGGAATGAGTTGTACATTAGTTATGTTCCTGTGACCTGTGAAGGGTTTTACTTGTGTTTTGCCAGAAAAACTAAGGCTCTCCCTGGATTGAAACTGATCTTTTTTTGTGGGTGTGAAGGAAGCTATTTGACTTAGCAATTTATTGGTTACTGTGGGCTAGTGAATCAGATTAGAGCACAGTACAGATGCTGTGTTCCTACCAACCCACCTTCTAGGCCTGTAAAATGGAACAGGCCTGGACTATTTTACATTGAAAGAGAACTTCTTGATTTTTATGCTACCCAGAACATGTTGTGCATGGTTCTTCTGAACTATTTTGAAGAGAAGCACTTCCTTCAAATGTAAAGTCCCCAACAGAAAATGTTTTACAGTAGTTGTGGAGAATCAGACTAAAAAGATCATCTGGCTTGGTTCAACTTGTAGGACTTCAAGATTAGCTGTGGGTTGACTTGTCTTTTCTGTCCATCTAAGGAAGCATCCTTGATGTATTTTAATATAAAACATGTTTTTAATAAAAATATCAACAAAACCCAAACCTTTTCTGTGCACAGAATAATCTTTCACGAGAAAGATTTGTGAAACTTTTAACATATTTGACATCCTCCTATTGCTTCAATTGATATTTTGGCCAAAGGGATGAGATGAAAGACATAGTTATTTTCTTGGTGCTGCCATGCAACCTATCTGGTGGCTCTGGGCAGCTCCCTGTACCTCCTTTCCCCAGGGAATCCAGCGAAAGGGACTCTCTACTTTCTGTAGGGAGTGGGAAGCCCTTTGATTTGTTGATGATAAGTTCTTGATCACACAACTGCTGAATGCCTCCCTCACCAGGATCACTGTTAGCAGTATTTTAAGTATTACTGTGAGGAGAAGGAAGGTTTTATGCTGCACAAAGCATAGTGTGGAATGCAAGATGCAGGCTTCTTCTTGCTTGATGCTGTTGGCATCTGTGTGGGACCCTTGGTTTACCATTGATTGTGAAATTATTGACAAACACACTGAACATCTAGTGTCTGTTGCTATAGCTACCCAAATTAGCTCCTACTAATCTTAGTTGTCCTTACCTACTCTATTTTAAATTGTCTTCTTTTTGTCACAAAGCATTACCAGTTGTGGAGGGATATGTTGTATGCAATTTGGTTGTCTCATTTACAGGGTTAGTGTCCTAGAATTAACTTCACAGGCCAACTGCAATAACTTAGAAAGTTCTACACAACTGTTCCAGGAATGAAGCCTACAGAGGTGCCTTCCCCTGGGTCACTGCTCCCTACTAGAGCAGCTTGTGCTGGTTGGTGTGAAGAACTTGGAAATGGGCTGTGCACCAAAGCTGAAGTACTGGAGGAGCTGGGCAGCCCTTGCACCTTCCCTGAACCTCTGTCAGGAGGCTGAGGGTCTCTTCTCCTCCTGTGTCCCTTCCAGAGTGTGCCCTGTGTGTCCTGCTGCTGCAGGGAAGTTCTCCTGTGGGGAAGGGCAGCTGTGGGCCCAGTGCTGCTGGAACCACTGCTGCACCCTGGAGATCCACTTGCAGATCCAAACATACACACTTTTTTTTTAAGTATCAGAAGGGTCTCCTCCATCATGAGGACTCTTTAGTTCTAAAACCCCCAGTGCAATGGCATTTTGGGTGAGACCCATCCCAAATACCCAGAACTGAGGCAATTTTCCTGACACAGCTTCCACACTGCAGTGGAAAATTTGGCTGTTGTGGTGCAGTCTGTGACTCATCTGGGGAAATGTTGAGACCTGGAATAAATCCTACTGCAAGGAATTGCTCTCATTAGCTTGCTTTGTGCTGGAATTCCCCTCATCTTTGCTAGCAGGTACATTTTCTTTGCTGATGGAAGATCCATGTGTAGAATCTGATTCAGTGAGGTGCTTGAGCATCTTTCTTTAACTTGACTCATGTAAGGCATTGAGCTGGGAGCAATGTCACTCCAGTTAGGTCTGTGCAGCCCTGGATCTCAGCTCCATGTGGCCCAGAGGGTAAATCTCTCTTCAAAGGAGAGAGACTGGAGGGGGAATACTGCTGTGCTTTGCTGGGCTTGAATATCAAATCAATGATTAAGGTACAGTTCCTGAGGGCAAGGAGTTTGGGGTTTGTTTTCTTCTCTGCAGGTTTTCAAAACTGTGCCTCAATTATTTCAAATAAATGAAAGCCTACTATGAAATAGATAAATGCTAGTATGAAATAGATAAAGTATTGTGAAGTTATTATGACACAGATAAATAGTATATCTGACATAAACTGATTAGGTTCTGGTAGTGCCATCAGTTAAATTATTGCTTAAACTTTTGTGTACCATTTTTTCCTCCCACAGACCTAAACAAAGGTCTCAGTAAGCCATGAAAGGGGGAGGGGGACAGTTTTTGATGTTCAGAACCCCTTTTTTGGGGAAGAGCACTTGCAACAAACTTCAGTTCTTCCCTCTTAACCTCTTTCTCTGTCAGTAGTAAAACAACAGCAGGTGAGCTGTACTAACCTGTGGCAAGAACCCTTCTCAAACTTGAAACAGAGCATGCCAAGTATTTAATCCCATTCTAACAGGAAATTACCTGTGACTCCAGGTGATCTTGCCTAAGTTTGAAATCCCTGTGTTCAGCAGCAGCCCTGGCATTCCCTAATGGCTCCAATCTGTAACAACATATAGCATCAGTCCTAAATAGTGATAACAGCTTTTTTCTTTGCTTTCCTGTTCTTTGTGCTCTTGGCCCACCCCAGGTGTAGCAGGTCACCTGAACCACGCATTTGGAACTCAGCCACCAATTCCTGTACAGAACACCCCCAGTCTGGAGCTTGCTGCTCACTGCTGCTTGAAGAGAAATGTGTGTGGTTCTGAGGTCACCTTTGTCCAACAGCACACCAGTCCTCTGCTGGGTATGACTGTAGATCAGGAAGCACCCTGGACATGTTTTGTTGGATTAAAGCCCAAAGCAAGGCTGAGCCTGGCAGTGTGCTTGTCTGCATGGCTCTCAGAGCACTGCAATGAAGCCCTGGGATGCTGGGGACAGGCTGGGCACACACTGCTGCTGGCACAAGTGGTGCCTTGACTACCAACTGCCCTTGCAATGTGTTGTGTCAGCTTTACAATATTGATAAGCCACGATTTATCACAGAAGATCAGGCTGCCCATGCCAGCAACTGGCACCAATTGGTCCAGTTCCTGCTGAGACAGAAATGTTCTGGCAGCTTGGAGAAGGAATCTGAGGCTGAGCTCTGTCAGGGGCTGCTGGGCTGCACTTCTGGGGCAGATATCCTGACAGGAGCACAACAGAAAAGGAAGCTGCACAATGGGGAATTTCTGCAGTGTTCTTAATCCCTCTTTCAGCATGGGAATTGTCAGTAACTTGCTTTCTGGCAAGGGCTGTGGCAGGCTGCTTCAGGAGGGCTGTTCACATGGAAGCTTCTCACCAGGCTTGTGTATCAGTGGGTTCAGCTCACCTCCTTAAACTTCTTAATGTGGAAAACCCAAATGCACAGTAGTCCCCAACCAGTGTGTTTTCCACTTGTGCTTTGACCTCCAGATAACACAAAGAAGTATTCTTAAATATTTTAATCTTTTGGGCAGTAGCTATTAAGTTAAAGGTCTGGAGGGTTCCCTTTCCTGGGAGAAGGAGCCTCTTTTAGAGATCTCTTGTTTGGCAGCTCTAGTGAATCTTCCTGTGCTGCTTGGGAGTTTTGTTTTGTTTGGGGGTTGGTTGGTTTGTTTGTTTTAAGGAATATAATGTTTTAGGATTAAGCATCCAAGCAACTGACCTTCCAGTTAGCAAGGTGCGTTCACCCTTAGGTGATCCTGAGTGTTGTAAAACTGACTGGAAGTTGGGCAGAATCTACCTGTGAGGTAGATGTTGCTGCAATAATTTCATTGCCTTTAATACCCAATGTTGGATTTTGGAAACAAGTTCAAGTTAAAAAAAAAATAAAAAATAAAAAAAAAATCTTTGGAGACATACTGCTGTGTCTGACTGTAAATCTGTATGCAGATGAGGATTTCTTGTTGTTTTGGTTTTTTGTTGTTGCTGTTTTCAATTCTGAGTCTATGCGAAGTGTTGCAATCTGTGAATTTTTTAAGCCACAAAGAAAGACCAATTAAGATATGGGGAAATGAGCCACTGGAAGAGGATAAAGAAATTAAACATGAGAGGGGCTCCTGATTTTTCCAAGGAGAGCTGCTGCAACCAGGAGATGCTTTCTTTTTGCTGTGGAAATAGTAGAAGTATTAGGTTTAGGCTGAAGCAGTGGAGCTTGGTTTAAACAGCTCATGGAGTGCAGCACTGAAGCCCTGGAGCAGTGTTCCTCCCTTCTTGCAGAACTATTCCAGTTGTATTTAACATTACTGTGTAACAGGGCCACAGAGTTCCACCTGGCAGCTATGTAGATATGAAGTGTGTTTTATATATGTATATAATATAGCTGATGTATTAGTTATCTGTAAAGGTTTCATCCTCTCAAGGCTTCCATTTAATGTTGTTGCTAACTGGCACCCAAAGACTGCTACTGTAGCTGGAGTGTCTGCAGAAGCATCCAGTACTGATCTTCTGCATTCTTGTGGATGAGCTAATGGATGCAGTGTAGCCAATGTGTCATGAAAGACAGGGGGTTTTGGCAACTAGAAGTCCCTGGTATCCCCCACTGTCTGGAAGTACAGGGATCTCCCTTCATGTGAAGCAGGTGAGGGAGAAGCCCCTCTCAAAGAGGTGCCTATTAAAGTCACTGCAAGATGTTTCTAATACCCCCCTTCCTCTGCTGGACTTCTTTCCTCATCAGTTTCCTACTCTGATCTGCTTCTGTTCTCGCTCTTCCATCCGTTATACACTGACCAGGTCAATTAACCAGCGTTGTATGTATGTATTCCAGGTATTAGCTATTGCAGCAACAGTTTTCTAAACTACTCAGTTCTTCTGATGTTAGAATGAGTTATTTGACATCAGTAGATACCAGAAGTTTTACGATTCAATTTGATAGGAATATTCCTGAACAACTCAAACTGCCTTTTGCATCCCTACATCCACAGCAATTATTTCTCTAGTTGTAGCACAGACTTTTTCTAAATGTTGAAGACTGTTCCCAACAATGGGACGTTCTACTTCTGCTATGTAAGTGATGCATGAAACTGTTAGATCAAAGTATAGAAAAACTCTCTTTTCACAGACAACATTTAAGATTATATATGGTTGTTAAAAGACATAGTTTGGACAGACATTGAAAATTTAAAGTTTTGGAAATACTTCTTCCTTAATACACTGGGAATCCTTTAGGGAAAGTTCACAAAAAATTTTTTTACCTCCAAACTGGAGTCCAGAGATTTGCTACACAAAAACCTGTTCTAAATAGGGTAATCTTCATTGCATACTTAACTTCAGCACTTGAATTATCTAGCAACAAGAGGCTTATAGACAGGGATTTGTGTCAGGAATTCTTAAAATCTCTTCTGTGTAAATGGCTGTGCTTACAGCAGGGGTGGGACCATAGCCAACAACTGTCATTTTGAACCTGGGGCTGCTTTATTGTAGCCACGTATTCTGGGTCAGTGCAAAATGAGAAGTATTTTGTGTACTTGGTGCTGTTCTGAGACAGCTTTGTCAGAGGTACTGAGTGCCAGGCAGCTGCTGAGCCCTTTACTCAGGTTGCTGTGTATATGGGACACTAGGGAAAACACAGGCATTCAACAGGGTTTGGGAAAACCTGACCGTAAACCTTTCTTTGGCTTTCTTGCAGAAGAGCTGAGCTTTCTGGTTCAGTGAAAGCCATCCCAGAGTGATTCACAGGACATTTTTAGCAGGGTTACTCTAAATCATTTTAACTTAGATTCAAACTAGATGTGGCTGTGGTACAAGGTCAGACTGACCTTTCCTGCCCTTGAAAATTTGAGTTTGAATCCTTGTTTTTGGTGTGTTTTTGAATGCAAGAATGAGAGTCAAATGCAAGTACTGAATTATTTTGGTGTAGTTAGAATAAAAAGAGTATTGGAATATTAGGAAACGTGTCT
Organism: Calypte anna; assembly: GCF_003957555.1. Taxonomy (NCBI): domain Eukaryota; kingdom Metazoa; phylum Chordata; class Aves; order Apodiformes; family Trochilidae; genus Calypte; species Calypte anna. Next base: position 3,543,906 of record NC_044258.1, on the reverse strand, counting down.
GAAATGATCAAAAATAAGGTTATGAGCTGACATGTGCTCTCTAATAGCAAGATCTTTGGATATATGCTGAGCTGTGGTGATTTTTAGCTTAAAGTACAGCAGGTTTCCTCATGAAGGAAAAAGGATGGAAGAAGTGACAGTCCTGGTACACAGACATCCCTTAATTCTTGTATTATTTCAGCTGGGTGTCTTTTGCTCTGTAGTGTAACACTTGATTAATATCTAAAATAATTTTACTGCCCTGTTGTGTTGCTGAGATGGTAATTTGAATAACCAATGCTTAGTGTGAAAAGGACAATGTCAGTGCAGTTTCAGCATGTATTTTGGCAGAGGTGAGCAGGCTGTGGGGTGTCTCAGAGCTCATCTGAAGCATACAGGTGCCGTGATGGAGTACAACATAACTGCCTGGCATAAAATCTGATTTTAAAATGTGTTTTCAGAGTGTAGTTGTGCACAGAATCCCCAGGCAACTTGCATAAGAGTTTATAGATGTGACACTTGTGTTATGTTTTAGGCAGTTGGTTTGGGGCATGTGTGGAGCAGGGAATCTGCAGTATTTCTCAGGCCTTTTCTGTCAGGTTTCTAGTGAGCAGTTTGAGTTTTTCTCTGGTTTACTGCCCTGGTTTGCTGCCACTTGAACAAATGTAGGAGCTAAAAGACGTGTGATGAGATGGTCATGGTGGTTTGTCACCAGTGCAAAGATGAGCCCCAAAGTAGCTTTTAAAGAATGAGATTTAACTGGCTGGCTTCCAAATGCAGTTCCAAATTGCAGAGGAGGTCCATGGAGCTGCAGTTCCTGGGAAGGGAAAAAAGTAAACCCAGGGAGTAAGGAGTAGGAATGAGTTTACAAGATTGCATTTGCTGTTGTGTTTGAGGGTGGTGTTTCTGTAAAATAAGAGGATAATGAGAATGAGCAGATTTTTGCTGCTAGTACTGCTCTTCTCCATAGTTCAGCTGCTTTAGAAATTATAATGTACTGCAGCAGAGTGAGCATTTTGCATTGGTGGATGAAGTGGTGCTTGAGTTTAACTTCCCTAACTTGTACATTACTGCCATGGCCCCAGAAGTTTAAAAGCATCTTTATTCTCATGTCTGCAAACACATAGCCTGCATACAAAGATGACAAAGCACAGCTGCTATGGAGCCAAACAGTGTCAAAGCAATTAGTTCCTGGGCTGGTGAGTAGTTTGCATGATGGAATAAAGAAATCAGTGTTGGGGAGGAACTGTTAAAGTAAAATTTCTGGAGGCAAAAATTCAAGTGTTAAAAATAAACAAGAGCTTTAGACACTAACCTGCTGTGGCTTAACTTTGCATGTATATAGATCAAAATGCACATTTCACACACTTCCTGGTCATTATTAATAATACTTCTCAGTTGAAAAGACTAATATGTTGATTTTTAGTCATAGAGGAATCACAGCAATGCTGTGACAGAAAACCATGTAACAGAACACCTGCTTCATGGACTGTTCTCAAAACTGATTTTTTTTTCTGGGGGAAGAGATTTTGTCCCAAAAGACTCCTGGATTCATTTAGATTTCATCATGGCAATTAAAAAATACATGCCCTGTGGAACTCATGACTGATGCACGAGTAGTCAAATTAAATTTGAACCTGAAGAATGAAGGAATATTACAGTTTCCTTCTTGTTCCTTTTTGCAAAAGCCATCTGAATGTATAAACTCCTGTTTCCACAGTTTAAAGGCACTTCTCTTACCCTCCCAGCAATCAGTGCTGCTTTCATGCAGTGTAATTCTGACAGCATGAAAATACAGTTCTGAGCAGATGTGTGCTAGAGTTTGTGGTTGTCTAATACTTTCATATTCCCTCATTATGGGAATGTTCTCCATAATTGTGGATTTAAACACTCAGATGATTTTTTAATCAGTTTTTAAATATTATTAATTGGTGTTTATGTAATATTACAGATTGATCCAGTATTAACATACCACAAATGATAAAATATAAACCAATCTGCCACAAAACTAAAATGAAGCATTTTTTGGCTTTTTTTTACATCTTTTTGGAGCACAGAATTAACAGATCTTTATTCCGAGCTACTGAGACCTTGTTTGGGTAGAAAAGCATCCAGACTGAACTTCAGGAGTTTTTTGCAGAGTTATGAATGATAATTTTTCCATTAGGACTATATTCACTTTCTAATGTTTTTGAAAATGCTCCAGCAGAATGCTTTAGAGCTGGGATAGCTCTGTATGGAGAAGCTATTTTAGGACTGAGTTTTTATGGGTCCTTATGCATTTACACTTGTGATAATGGGATTGCAAAGCCAGGCCAAGGAAATTATTTGAAATTTCTAATTCTAGTCAGAAAATACCATTTTCTGGAACTCCTTGTGCCATCCTGAACATATAATGCTTGGAATAAAGACTTGCTGGCCAAATCAAAGATTTACAATAGAGGGAAGAGCTTCAGGATTTTAAATGCCTCTCCAAAAAGTAACCCCTTGCTCACCAAAAAAAGTCTTGATAAGTCTGCTGTACTCTCTATGAAATCTTGAGTGCACTGAGCTCAGAAGGGACGTGCTGGAACTGAAGCAGTAAAGGTCTTTGAGTCCTCAGAGCAAGAATTAAGGATCATTTAAGTGGGACAGGAAATTATCTTTATTAGAGGCATGTGGGGAAGGATGTCATCTGTGTTGGGGAGTGTAGCAGCAGCTGGGATAGCCACACATTTGAGATTTGTTTTCACTGAACCAAGTGATGGTTTTATGTTCTCATTCCTAGCATTAGGAATATTCTGTGGTTACAGAAACTGTTTGCATCTTTCCACTAGAACATGCTGCAGCAGCAATTAAGTGAAAAAATCAGTAGAAAGGTAGGAATTAGGTACTGAAAGCATTTCCCTTATGAAGTGATGGATTTCTATGCAAGTGTTTTTGCTAATGTCATCTTTTACCTAGTGCCTTAATTTGAGTTACTCTCCAAATATATACCTTCTTCAGGCTTTCTACTTTTGCAGAATCTATGTAAGAGCTCTATTGACTGAGTTATCTCTGGAAACATCTCAACAATCTTGTTTTTACAGCCTCTTGCAACCTCAAGCAGTGTGATTGAATCTTGAAAGTGTTGTGTGCGAGCTGATGAGATCCTGAGCTGGGATCCAGCCAGATTGTACTGGCTCTGTTTTGACACCATTCTCCTTAAACTAATTTTCACCAAGGAAATACATTCAAGCTCACCAGAAGTTTTGTGAATAAAAATAGAATTTGTGACTTTTTATTTAGAAGTTGGAGAATAAGAAGACAGAAAATGAGTGAACCCCTTCCACACGACACACACACACTCCTTGCAGTCCTAGCCCACGCTTGGACTTGCAGTCACAGTGAAATCTGCACTCTCTTCTGTCTCTAGGACATTATTTCTCTGGCTTTTATTTTCCCCAGAGCAGTCTATAGGTTTTTTTTTTTTTAACAGCAAATAGAAGATAAATGCAAGAAGGTGTGATAAGAGAGACTTAATCCACTACCTAGGTATTCATTTGTTCATATTACTGCTTGCATGAGTGCAGAAACAGACCTTGAAATACCATGAATTGGAGACCAACTCTTGAAATAATACAACATAATGCCTCTCCTTAAAATTAATTCTGTAATTTTGTGACTGTGACAAATGGTGATGGATGCAATCCTCTTGCTGATTTCTCTTTAGGGAAAAGCAGCTAAGCACTATTATAAACATTGGACTTTAACAAGACATTGGGATATGTTGAGCTTCATTTATGCATATCTGACTGTGAGCAGAAATGATCAGCAACCATCAATGTAATGACCTGTACTAACCTTGACATGGTTGACTAACAAAATTATGCCTTGTCACTAGTGGTATGTGTTAATTTCATTGAGTTAGTTGCCTATGAATAATCTTATTTGGAAGATCTGAAAGCAGTACCATGCAGTCATCTTTTCACATATTTTTAGCCATCACATGCAACTCTGAATTAACTCAGTTCTAACAAACAAAAACGCTTCTGGTCTTTTGTAAGCAGGAAGTTTAAATGTCAGGAATGAAATCATCAAGCTTAATAACACTGTAGGTGTGTATCACAAGACTCTTTCCTAAGGAGTACAGAAAATAAGCACTCAAACCATTATATTCACATTCTGTGGCAGTGACAAAAAGTTACATCATGTTATTCACCTGTCTACAAGGACCCACCACAATCCTTCCTTTCTGTTTTCTGTAAACACTTGTAAGAAGTGCAGAAGCAGGTGAAAAAAGCCTGTAGATTCTTGGAAATGACTTCAACTGCTTTCCAAGTGCTCTATGGTAGAACTCTGTGAAGGGGGGAGAAATAAGAAGTGGAATATATACATATGTATATATATATATAGTATATATATGTGTGTGAGTACATATACATATATGTGTGTATATATTATATATATTACATATATGTGTGTGTGTATATATATTACATATATATATTATATATATATATATATAGAAATTGTTGAGACAGGATCTTTCCATAAGCATGGATTTAGGTGTTCCTACGTCTTCATAAAAATCTGAAGTAGCTTCAGTAAACATAACCCAGACTTAGTAACCAGTTTCTCAAGACTCAGTCAGTCCATTTTAAAATCTCTGGTCTAATAAAATCTTGCTGGTTCCTTCTGCTGCTGCTCCTGAAGACTGAACTGGGCAGCTGCATACGCTGGGGTGTAAACCTGACCTGGAGGATGGTGTGGACCTTATTTTTTTCCTGTAGTGAGCTCTTGCCTTAGTATTTGTTCAAGAGAAAGCAGCAACAAGCAAAAGAGCAAGGCTCCCTTAGAGCATTTCTCTCAGATGTGCAAATAGCCAATTAAAACAAAAAAACCCCACAGTTTTAATACAGACTCTCAGCTGTAGTTCTCTGTTTTTAATGCCATGGCTGCTGCTGCTTTTGCTGCTGCCTTCCCTAGGTGACACAGAACAAGAGAAGGCAAGTGGCTTGTTTGCTCGTGTTTTTCTTGACTCATAAGTTACTGTCACCATTTGAGAAACAGGTTCATAATATTATAATGCTTCAGGTTTTGTGTAGTTTTTCTCCAGCAATTAACAGTAATGTTGTTTCAGGTGTTGTACACACAATAATAGTTGTGTCCGTGCTGGTGCAGCCAACTGGTGTAGCTGCTCTCATCTCTGCTGCTCCTCATCTTCATTGTGCTTGGCTGAGAAAGCTTCAATGGTTTCAGGTTCTCAGCTTTCCTGTGACTTAAAGTGTAGACAAAGCTTCCCACTCAGGATTGTTGACATTTTTATACCATTTTGCTTCTTCACACCTGAATTTCTTACTGAAGACTTCTCTTTGCATTTCAGTCTGCATTATCTAAAGGTGTATTATAAAGAAATTGAATGTCTCTAATGATGCCTAATATGCTACAGGTTTAAGGTTCTTTGTAAACAGAATATTTTCTTAGAAGTTGGAACTGAGTGATTATGTCCAGTAATTCCCTTTTAACCTTCCACTTAGTACTGAGAGAAAAGGTGAAAAGGTTCAACACTCCCACATGGAAGTTTCCCTGGACAATGTCCCTGATAGCAATGCCTAGTAAGTGATACAACAAGTAGTAGTTGTTACCACTTCAAGAAATCGTGGTGTCAACTTATTTAACTTGGTGACTTAAATATTAGGGTTCTAATGGTGAATATTCTTGCTCTTTGTGCCTCCTGTACAACTGCCCTGTGGAAATGTGTGAATTCATGAAGGTTGCTCTCTACCCTAGACATCTCTCAGTTCTGCAGAGCTCTCTGGGAAAGGACAGAGACTTGGCCAGACAGAAAAAACAAACTAACTGAGCTGTGGAAGACAGATAAATATAAGCTGTGCCTGACAGTGGAGAATGTGATTTGGGTCAAAGTTAGTATCTATTGTCTAATTAAATTTTCTCAGACCTTAATTCTGTTTTCTAAATAGCATTCATCATGTTTGAAGTCTGTATGCTTGACATTTATAACATAAAGCCCCCCCTTAGCTCTTTCCAGGGCTTTTTGTGTGCAGTGAAATATTGAGTAATGACAGGAACCTTATTTGCTGTCTCAAGCTTTTGAGCCTTGAGAAGCAAACTGCAGCACTGCTGTAGATGGGCACAAAGGCTTCCATAGTGCTAAGGAAAAGCCTAAATTTCCTGTGGCCTTTGCACATCAAAAGAAAAGTCTGAAAATACATATTGTTGCAGTTGAAAGATATGGAAAATTACTTAGTTGGGACTAATGGGTAACATATATTTTGAGGTACTAAAATAAGGCTTTTTGGAGCAAATTTACCTTCAGAGTTAACTTTGCTGCCAAAGATTGGACTTTCTCAGTTTTAGGGTTGAGTAGCAGTGTCTTTGAATGATGTGGCTAACAGAAGTGGGACAGTGTTTTAGGGCTGGGCTGAGACTGATTTTGCATTCTGAAAACTTGTCTAGTAGTGTAAACAAGTAGAGAAATTAGGAGTTCTTGCTCTAGTGTGGTGGCCAACCTAAACTTGTTTTACAGAACAGTTGGTCTGGCTCACATTGCCTAAGAGCAAAGCTCTCATAATGAAGTGTTCTTAAGAGAAGGGCTCCAAACTCTTAATACTTTGCCCATGTTCAGAGTGATAGGATTGAGAAGAATGTGTTTCTTCAGTAATAACTGCTTGGTTTTGGGGGGGCATGTTCTTGGAGAACTCAAAGACTAAGTTTTGGTGACAACTGTGGAATAGGATAATTTGTAGTTATGTTGCTTTAATAATTGTCTTTGGACCAACTTACAGCTGATTCTATGGCATGATTCTGTGATTTTGCAAGTGCATTTTTACATTAACTCTGTAGTTCACCCTGAGGATATTAATACTAAAATTGTAGGCTGGATAAAAGTACCATATGGCTAATGAGGGGGAAAAAAAATCATTGTAACTTAATAGTCAACTGAGCCCAGTGCATAGGATATTCAGCCCTGTGAAGCTTGGTGCAAACAGCTATAACAAAAATAGCCCCTGACAAATTATCTGGATTGGTTATTTTTTCTGGAGCTGGATGACTGGGCTGCTGGCTCACAGCTGCAGCTCTGCTCCTTCTACAGAGGAACTGCAAAATAAACGTGGCAGTGAAAATGTCTCTGTCCCTTCTGCCTTCCCAGGGAGCATGGGGAAGGGATGCTGAGGGATGTTTGCAGGAAGGGAAAGCTATCTCTGCAGCCCAAGGCACATTCCCAGGAGATCTTGGCTTGTGGGCTTGGTGCAGCACACCCAGCCAGCTCGGGATCAAGTTCAACAGAAGTGCTGCTTTGGAACTTGGGTCAGCAATAGAACTGCCTGGGCTTCAGCCTCCTCACTGCAAGTGGTAACAAGAGGAAAGATGGTCCTAATGGGTGTAAATCTGTACAGTCTGTGCCTTTCTCTACAGAAGTAACAAGGGGCAGATGTCCCTTAAATCCTGTATTATGGGATTTACTATGATACGATTACATTTAATTGTATGTGAATATCTATAATTCTATTGAAGAAACGTATTTCTGTCAGCTGGAAAAAAAAATAAAATCCACAACTAATGGGATCTGCCACTAACTTTTTTCTCATGATAGCTCAAGTAATTGTGACAAAAAAGATGCAGCAGAAAAGGCTTCAGTTGCCCAAGGGAAGACCAAGCATCTTTTGTGGAACTGGTACATTTTCTGCTGATGTTGCCATAGGAATTACCATGTCCTTGCTACTATCATCTCTTGTACTAAAGTTAATATTGCTGTAGTAGTGTGGGAATTACATCTCTTGGTAGAGACTGTCATACTGACTCTGAGAGTCTCTATTAACCCCTAACTTATCTGGCCAAATTTGCTATCTATATGATAGGCAGAACAGATTGCAGTACACAGAAACATCCCATCTCTTGCCACCTCCCCACCTCTCTGATTCTGCAGACAAATTTGCAGCCACACAGACACATGGCTGCCTGTTCTGTGCTAAAACCTGAGAGGCTAGAGCAGAAACTTTGTGTGGCTTGCAAATGGACAGCTGCATTTTCAAGCAAAATGTCCTTACCCTGTCCTTGGCCACTGTTCCACAGGGACTGAATACATCTGGTTATTGCAGAACCAGAGACTGGGTGAGGACTCTGGAGCCATTCAACAGAAGAGCTGCTAAATTAGTTTGGGCTCTCACTGTGCCAGGTAGCAGTGAGACATCAAAATAATTTCATAAACCAAAGTGACTATTCAAATAGGTCCAGTTGATTTATTGTTCAAGAAAAGGAATCTTAAATTTCAATATGTATGTTAAGAAGCCTCTAGAGTACCATCAATGTTTGATCTTTGAGCTTTGCTGTTTCCATGAGTCGAATGTTATTGCTTTGGTAATGTTGGAGTACTGTAAAAATGGGCCAGTGATGAATGAGCATCTGAAAGGATGCTCTTCCCCCAGTCTTACACCTATTGCATATAAACTTATCTTAGTATTCAAATTTAAAGATTTTAAATTTTTTCCATGCTTTGAATGTTGACCCCTTAGAAGATAAACCCTGGATAAGAAATAATGCATTGAGTGCCAGACCAATATTATCATCATTTTATTTGCTAGTGCCAGTACCACTCATTGGGCATCATTTAAATTTGCTAGCGGCTCAGGCACTGCTAAAAATAAATTTGATTATAGATGTCTTTAACAACAGCCAAATGAAACCACATTATCATATTCTGAACAGAAGGCACAAAGCCAAATAAGCATGGTCTTTGAAGTTGGCTAAAACCTGCTGTTAGATAGCTGGGGGTGGTTACACACCTGCTCTTTTTCCCTTCCTACCCCCATTTTGTTTGCTTTGAAAACTTTTTCATAGCAGTGTGCTCTTAGCTAAATACAGTGTGTTAGTTGGCTGAGTAAACAGCAGGTCCTGGTTTGTATTAATGATGCACATTACAGAGGAGAAAGAGACTAAAAAGTGGCAGCAGTGAAGCTGTTACAGATAATATTTGGGGCTGGGAATATGATTAGAGGCCTTGAATGCATGTCCATAAATCAAAGGAGATGAGGTTGAGCTGGCTTGGGTGCAGTCAACTTTGAGAACTTAGGTAATGTCCAGAGGTCACCTGAACTTTCTGGCAGTGGGGTACAGTGAGATTCTTCGTTGTTTTGGCACAGCAAGCAAGGGCAAAAGAAGAAAGATGATGAAGAGGACAAATGACATCTGTTCTGGTGTCTTTGGTTGCATAATACTGAGGTTTAAACATCCTGGAGCTGCAGAGCTCTGCAATGAACACTGCTTTTAAGATGTGAAAATGCAAAGGCAAAATGCATTGGCAGTAAAAATAATATTGAGTGTCACTGTGGGAACAGTCTTACTTGCCATAAAAACTGGGTTTCCGTGTCTTACTCCATAAGGAATATCTAGAATGATTGCAGGAGGTAGCTCTGTGTGCTTCTCAATCCTGCCATCTGCTCATGGTGCCAAGGGAACAAAAAGGGCTGTGAGGGATCTGGGGCTTGGATCCTCTGGGCTGATGTTGACCAGACTCATGCTTAAAGAAGTTCTGCTGGCCCCTGTTCCTTAAAGGAATTGCTGCTTTTTAAACCTTTTTGTGGGGTAAAAGGTTCCAAAGTGTTTTTTAGCAAAAGGAATTTACCTCAAAGATACAGAACCATGAACTCTTACTACAGGCAACTGGATATATCCATAATCTGCTTTCACTTAAGGTAGTATCCTCCCAACACTCAGGATTGAAATATATTACTGTGAGCAATGAAACAATGTGTGAATTGGCTTTGTAATGTTGTAGGGTTTAAAAACAAGACCCACTAAAAAAAACCCCAAGCCCCTAACAATAACAAAAATCCTCTTAAAACTCATTGGTTGTGTCTAGGTCAGAATAAGCTCTTGGAAAGGCTTCCAGCTCAAGGAAAAACGCAGTGTCAAGAGGCAACTGGAAACACCAAACAGTGAGCTGGGGGAAGCCATGGAAAGCTGATAGTACAGGGAGCTCTCCCAGAGATGTTTGAGTAGCACTTAGAGGGGATAAAAAGGTATTTGAAGTAATGCTTTGAAAAGCTGAATGGATTACTTGTTAAAACTCTTCTTGAAAGTTGTAATCATACTGAGGTTTGCATTTGGGGGGGAGCAGGCTGATTTTAAAAAGAAAAAAAATTGAATATCTGAAACAAACTAAATTGATACTACCACCCCCTCAAACAAAACAAACCTCACCAAAAACTCATAAGAAGATAAGAACTGTGCTATGTTACTTCATCCAGTGCAAAATAATGTCAAGAAATTGTAACCTCAAGATTATCTCAGGAAGGGCATTTTACACTGAGGAAGGCTCAGTCAATAACCACTGCAGGGCTGGGACAGATGGAATCTGACTAATAGCAAGAAAAGCATCAGCTGTAAGTACAGCCCTTATAATTGAAAGGGAGGCCTCCAGGCACCTCAAGAGAAGCCAAGAATCCTGTCTAGCAGTGTTCCTCTTCTAGCAGGGCATTTTTAAATTTCTGCATGCAAAGACTTAATAGTTACTAATCACAGTGCATTAAAAGATTTAACTGAGTAGATAGATGGAACAACCTAAGACTTAATTTTTATTCTTTGTGTCATCTTTTTAATGATTTATAGTACTAGAATATGCACTTGTTTTTTCTTCATCTTTTCAGGTTTTCTAATTTAGTCTTGGTTGGAGAAAAGGGTTATGTCAGTGGCAAGAAAACCCAGGTTGTAATAGGTATAGCCATGCAGCCTCTGAAATCAGGTTGACTTGAGGGGCAAATTAATACAGTCAGTTATTGAAGAATGGTCAGGACTTAAACTTCTAAACAAAAAAGATCAGGAATGTCAAACAGTTCCTGTCATGAGTGGTGACATGTCTCTTCCCAGTGAAAGCCTTGACAAGTCCACTGGGAGCAATTTTTTGTCTCCACATGCCAGTGTAGACTCTAAGGTTAATCTACAGGTTAAGTACTTTTTAAGGGTTTAATGCTTTTACTTCCATCTGAGTGTGAAATCTATCTGGCCTCTAAAAGCACCGTTTTATTTTTTAAATGTAACTTTTAATAATGTATCAGTCTTCCAATAACCTATGTGTAGAATTTACTGTACAGATATCTCTTTTGAAAGAAGATTTGAGATTAATTTAGACTGAACATTTTATCTGTAAAATACTTGCTTTGATTTAAATTGCCCAGGGAGGTTTCAGATGCTGGTTTTTAATTTGTTGTTATTGTTGGATCAATGACTGAATTAATTCCTGTGAGGGAAGATTGACACCAGCTACATCTCCAGAAGTTTTATAGTTTCTTCTCTCTCCTTATAAAATAAGTGTAGTGAGATCTTGTCTTAAATGAAAGTGCAGAGTTGTAATGGCCTCCCAAGCTTCAGGATTAAAGACATAAATTCCATGTGTAGAATTCTTGTTGAAGTCTTTCTTGGCTACTCACTCTAACTGATCCACATCTATATATAAAAGATACTTTGACAGCAGCCCTCTGAAGACTGATAATTTTGTTCAGGGTAATACAAATGCTTGATACAAATAAAGATGAAGCTTGATTTGATAATTTTCTAAGTTTTTACGGCTGATGATTGGATGTTTAGAGGCTAAACAGATGATAGTGTTCTGCTGTAGGTATTCTGGAAAGCATTTAGTTGCCATTAGAGGCTAGGACATTTATAGGAGAGTATTTTATTGTTGAAAAGTATTTTACTGTTGAAAAGCCATTGAAATTTGCTCTTAACTGCTATTTTAAACTCTTTTTAAATAAGAGGATGTATTCTCTAGTGAAAATCCAGTTTGAAGGAGATTTTTCTTTCTTTGTTAGGCCTTACCTGTAAAGGGAAAGGCAAGCAGAAATCTTGTCTAGGCATTTGCCACTTATGGTCACTCTTAATTTAAGCTAGAGTAACACCTTATGTAGATATATTCAACACAGAGAAATACCATATGCTAATGCTTCTAAACACTTTTTTAATTTTGCAGAAAAACTCATAAAGCAAAGGTGGTCACTATCATTCAGCTTGCTTAGAGATTTCTGATGTGCAGTTGTATGTTGCAAATTTCCTATGCAGTTCTTCATTACCTCTGAGGTTATGTTGCATTGTCACTTCCCTAGCTGTTAAAAAAATCAGTTTCACTCTGAGCTGTAAAGGAATATCTTAAATGAACTTTGATTGTGAAGTTACCAGTTCCTGAACTGTGGTAGGGGTGAAGTCTGCAGGTCAGAGGTAAAATAATGAGCAGTTTGAAAGGGTTCAGCTGCAGAGGGAAAAAATGGAATTGGCTTACTTCTAAAATGCTTAATGTAATAAGAATGAGATGTCCTTCCAATCTGAATTCAAGCAGATGCACTGTTTCAAGCTTTGTAATAGCTTTTTTAGTAAGTAAGTCCAAATTACGAACAACTGAACAGTAAGGGAGGAAAAAAACCAACAGGTAAAATGGTGTTGAGAGATAACAAACCCAGAATATTTTAATCATCTCTTCAGATCCAAGTCTTCATTCTGACTCTAACTTTAAGAGCACCCCCTGCTTATCAAAGCAAAATATTGACCTCCCTTCCATATGGCTCTCTGGCAATTTTCTTACTTAGATCATGAATTGGCTTCACTTTGGATTCTAATTGCTTAATCTCAGGAGAACGGGGTATTGGGGCTGGATTTCATGTGAAGCAAGTGGGAACTGCAGAGCCTTTTTAGCAGAGGGACACGTTGTTCCGGAGGCATTAATTTCACAAAAGCCTGACTTCTACCTGCTGCAGGGAAGGATAATGGAAAAACTTTTCTAAACAAAGCTTCTCTACCTCTCCCTGTGTTCTGCTTGGCTGTATTTTCTGTTTCTGGGATCATTTTCTGTCCTGCTCTGTAGTGCACATAAAGGATTGTGCTGGGAAGGAGCCTGTCTGCCAGAAGTGCTCCTAGCTGGAGATGCTGCTGCTTTTGTGGCACGTGCCAGGCTGCCCAGGGACTCAGCACGGGAGCTGCTTTGTAATTTATCCTCTGGCCTGATTGCCTGCCTTTCCATAGACGGACAACAAACATAAAAACATTTCTCAGCTGCTTTATATTTAGACTGCTGCTCCTTCAGTATTCATGTGCTCCCTGGGAAGAGCTGCTGCACCTTGACTGCATGGAGGTACCAGCATCTCCCTTCCTGTACACTGAGTTTTGTGTTGACCGAAATCACAGAATTTAGGGCTTGGAAAGGACCTCAAGAGCTCACACAGTCCAACACCCCTGCCAGAGCAGGGTCACCTTCAGGAGGTCACACAGAACACATCCAGTTGGGCTTGGAATGTCTCCAGGGAAGGAGACCCCACATCCTCGCTGGGCAGCCTGGGCCGGGGCTCCCTCACCCTCACAGTGAAACCCTCACCCTTTCCTCATGTTTATCTGGAACCTCCAATGCTCAAGCTTCTATCCCTTGCCTCTTGTCCTGTCTTTGAGCATAACTGAGAAGAGCACCATCCTCCTGGCTCTCTCCCTTTATGCATTTATAAACATGAGTGAGGTCACCCCTCAGTCTCCTCTTCTCCAACCTGCAGAGCCCCAGCTCCCTCAGCCTTTCCTCATCAGGGAGATGCTCCACTCCCTTCAGCACCCTCCTGACTCAGCACTGGACTCTCTCAAGCAGTTCCCTGTCCTCTGAGCTGCTGTGTTTTCCCCTTTGAGCTCTCTGCAGGGCAGGGGTTGGAGTCAGGGGGTGTGTGAAGGCCGAGGCTCAGAGGCTGCCTGAGGGAGAGCTGGAGAGGAGGCTGCTTGTGGTGCGAACTGGTGAGTTTGTGTCCTGCCCCTTGCTTCAAACTATTTGCAGGGATCAAGAGAAGAGCAGAACCTAAATTGCTGAAAAAAATGGGCCCGAGCTGGGCAGGGAGAGTGCGGGGAGGTGAGGTGCAGCCTGGCTGCTGGCAGGCCCAAAGCAGGGCACCATGTGTGACAGGGGGTGGCTGAGCCATAGGACCCGGCTGGGATTGTCACCAGATCCTGCTCTGACATTGCTGAGAGCTGGAAATAGGTGTTTCCTGAAGAGCAGTGGCTGCAGACAACCCAGGAATAGAAATAATAATTTCTTTAAGGAGACCCTATGCCAGTAGCTGCACAGCCATGGTGTTTCTCAGAGCATGGAGTAAGTTACCTGTGGGACAAAGACATTTCCTGCTGCTCAGGGATGGAGAAACCTCTCCTGCCTGCTTGGGTTTAACAGCATAGCTTTAAAAGACAAAAATAATCTGCTGTTGGAGGAAGGGGCAGTTTTTAGTGTTCCTGTCCAGGCTTGCACTTAGAATTGATTTTCTCACCATGGTTACTGGAATTTGTGTGTGTGATGGCTTTGTAAGGACTAAAGAGGATTTGGTAGCCACTGGCACACGATATGTTCCAAGAGCTGGCATGGAAAGATGGTGCTGAGGATGGAAGTTTTCCCCACATATCTGAGGGCAGGCAGGCAGAACCTTGAAGACTGCACATGGGAGGTCTGTATTTAAAAAATGGGCATTGGCAATGTTATGCTCTTAAGATAGCAAGAAATGATTTACTTTATTTAATAGGAGTTGAAGAAAATATGGGACAAAATGAATGTGATTAATTATGTTCTTTGTGAAGTACCGTGCTGTTTCCATAAACACTGTTAATTGATGGTTGCAGGTCTAATATTCAATTTGGTAAACTTATCAAATAGATCCTTTTTAAGCAGTCAGGTGTATGTTGTGCCTTAACACAGAACTCTTTGTTGTAACACCTCCTTCCTCCCTAGCACAGCAGAATTCATTGCAGTGTTTTATATCAGTGCACCTGGGGAGAAGTGCTATAACCTGGTAATTCTCTGTTTACAAGTAGGTACACTGGGCTGGTCCTACAGGAGCAATTCCAGCAGCATTACTGGCAATTATCTCCCTTGTTTCTACGGAATACAAGGGCAACTGGACACCTGCTGTCTTTTTTTTTTTTGTTTTTTTTTTTTTTTTTTTTTTTTTTTTTTTTTTTTTTTTTGTTTTGTTTTTTTGGGTTTTTGTTTGTTTGTTTGTTTGTTTTTGTTTTGTGTTTTGTTTTTTTGTTTTTTTCTCCATTTTTTTTCTTTCTCTCTTTTTTTTTTCTTCTCTTTTTTTCTTTTTCTTGTTTTTTCTTTCTTTCAAAAGGGTGCCTGAAAATGCTTCTTGTACAACTTACATTGGATCTTGCAGGTAGTGATTCATGTGTTTACCCTTGAATTAACTTATCTTCATGATGCCATTTCATGTGGGAGCTGATGTGCTTCTGTGCATGACCCCTGCTGAAATCCGTTAGTCTAAGTTTCAGCCCAAATTTGGTTTAGATATAGTTCTGACAGGCATTTGGGCTTTGTGCTGTTTGGGACTTAAATTGAAACTTTTGTCAGTTTTGGTAGTGGGAAATCATCTCAACTCTTCCTGCTTTTCTGCAGTCAAAACATATTTGAGTTTTGGTGGGTTTTTTTTGAGGTTGTGTGTACACAGCAGGTATGGGCAGTAGAGTGGTACCCAGAGGACTGGTGCATGAAGCATTAAGAATAATGAAGCATAAAGGTTTCCATACATTCATCACAGTATGAAACCAGTGTTAAGAAACATGGGATACTATCAAATATATTTTTTTCCTGTGTTTCAAAGTGACAAATAGTCTTGAGGCCTTAGCATGAGGTTGATACCATTATACTGATAATAATAGCAACCTTGCAGTATCTGAAGGGGCTACAGGAATGCAAGGGCCTGGACTGATAGGATGAGGGGTAATGGTTTTAAATTAGAGAAGGGCAGAATTAGATTGCATGTTAGGAAAAAAATTCTTTACAATGAGGGTAGTGGAAGAATGGAAGAAGTTGCCCAGGGAGGTGGTTGAGACCTCCTCCCTGGAGATACTCAAGGTGAGGCTTGAGGAGGCTCTGAGCAACGTGATCTAGGTGAGGGAGACCTGCTGACTGCTGGGGGTTGGACTGGATGAGCTTCAGAGGTCCCTTCCAGCCCAAGGTATTCTATGATTCTGTAAGCCCTATGGATTTTTTTGGAAGGCCATGCATCCTGTGATGGGTGTGGTTTAATGGTGTTGAGGACAAGGTGTCTCCTCACTTGGACATGAGAAGCAATGTAACAAGACAAGAAATAATGGACTGGGTTGGAAAAAGATTCCTCATGTGCTAGATACAATACAAAGCTGTACATCTGGTAAGAATATAATGAGTAGAATATACATGGATGTTACTGAAAGTGCATTCATGAACTTCTGAGATACAGTTCCATCAACCACTGAGGGATGTCAGCTGTTACTGATTCCTCTGTTTTGTTTCTCTCGTGTAGCAGAACAACCATCCTACTGCAACTACTGCACTGGTATAAGTGTAAGCCAGTAGAGCTGATGTTTAGTAATCAGGAGTACAGCATTATTCACCCACTGCTGCTAACACAGAGAAATTCAAAATTCATATCTGCTGTGGAGCAGGAGGAGAATTTATCCAGATTAGAAGCTCATTGTTTATTACACTACACATGATATGGTACAAAATACAGATTTTAATTTTTTTACTAGAAATTGGAGAGGGTATTTTAGAAAATTCTACCATGGATTGAGTCTTGCTTAAGGGCAAGAAGAGAAAAGTGAAACAGCTGGTCTGATTTTAACACAGAGTGTTTGCTTCTCCTGAAGCTCTCACTGCCCTGGCTGGGATTGTTCCATGGTGACATTTTTCACTAACTGCATGGGAAAGAGACACATATGCAGCTTTTAACTTTCCAGTGGAAGAACTGGAGGTGGATCTTAGCAACTTAGGACAGCATCCTAGGGATCATCTCCTGCCTTGTGGGCTGTGTGATCCCACTACCAAAGTGTGGAAGGAGTCACCCTTCAAACCTTCCAACGTCAGGGAGTTGGATTTTACCATAGTGCAATTTTGTTCCACCACCCATTCCCTTTTCACTTAACAGGATTTACCAGACTTGCTTGTTAGTGGGGCAGCAGTATGAGTCTGAAGGCTTTCAGGCAGCAGTTGTAAAGACTGTAAAATACCTGAGGTGAAGTTTTACAGCTCTTAGTCTTCCTGTAATTGGAAAAAAAAAAAAAAAAAAAAAAAGCGAAGCATCTCATAAATGTTGACCCTTTCAAGCTGACTTGGCTGCTTGGGGTGCAGGAATCTCAATTATGGAGCCCATCCATGACTGATGTAATAGTTTTCTTGCGAGGCAGGTGTGGTCCAGGCTGGTTAGTTCACAGCATCTTTGGATCATCCAGAGACATGAGCTGGCCTGGCTGGAGCTTATGGCTGCTTGTCAAAAGGTCCAGCATCCAAAATAGTATCTCCTTCCCACAGGCTACAGGGCAGAGAGGAATAAATGCTGATTCCTCTCATTACAGCTCTGAGTCAGCTTTCAACTGGTGGTTTTGGCTGTTTCAATTGGCATGACCAGTTTTGTTTCCTGGGCTCAGAGGATCTGGAGTCTACAAATATTGCTGGGTCAGCTTTTTGTAGCTCCCTAGCTGAACTCCCCTATGGACATGGTCCTCTTTCTAAGAGGTCCAACTCTCCCCTTATGCTTCAAGGAGTTCCTGTGATAGCCAGAGACTTGTGAAATGAAGATTGCTGCAAACTAGGAATCTACTGCTGTTGAGCTCTGGTTCTGCATTTCCCACCATGTGCAATAAAAACTTCACATGATTGCTGACGCCATCATTCCAGTGGTACTGAAGCAGCTGTGATGCTGGTTAGCTGCTGGGCCTGTCCAGTGCCAGATTTTACTCATTTTACATATGCTGATGGATTAGTGTCCCACATGTGTTTCAGCAGCAGGCAGGAGAGGTTTGTAAGCTGATTACTCCTGAGTAAAAGGCTGGATCAAAGCAAAACTGGGATGATGCACGAACAGAGAGAGAGGGGAACCAGTAAGGGGAAGGTGAGCAGTTTCTTACCTCCAGCTGAACCACAGTTTCTTGGGATGAAGCCTTAGAGGCAGGGGCTGGCTTTTTGATCAGTAGGACCAGAAAAGATGGTAAAGGAAAGACTTCACTAGGAGCCACTGGGTTCCTGGTACTGTGTCCAGTGGTGCCAGAGCATGCAGCTCTGCTTTTAATGAGGGATTTTAGATGTGTTGGTCACTGCTAGCTGCCTCCTATTCAATTCCCAAAACCTTTAGGGTGGAAGAGATGGATGCAGAGATGCTATTACAACTTCTGTTGCCTTTTAGTAGGAGATTCTACAGGCAATATGTGCAATTGTTATTTGGTTGGTGAAGGAGCATCAACAGACAAAGATGTGGTGCCAGCTCTGAAGGTTTTTTGTTACATGCCAGTCCTCAGTGTGCTGAGTTATCATGAGGTCAAACTCTTTATGTTCATGAAAATCAAACTTCACACCTTTCTCTTCTAATAAGTAAATATTGGTTCTGGTGTGTGACATTGGAGCACTTCTAGCAGTTTAAGTCTGGGAAAAAAAAATTACATCAGTGGGACATTGATCTCTTTCTGTTACTTTTTTATGCTTTTTCCTATTTTCAGTATGTAGGTGACTTGAGTTGATAAGCACAGCTCTAGTGAAGTGGTGAGAAATCCTTGCTTGGCATTGCAGTAGGGAAGCTCTTCCCACAATGTTTTTCTTTTGACATCTTTAAGCTTACCTTTATTCTGACTTTACACATCTCTTTGATTGCTCATTACTAACAGCATCTGTTCCTAACCCTGATGTGCATCAGGGGGCACTTGTCAGTGCCCAAAAGAAAACTTTCTCTGCTGTAGAAAGTTGTTAAGAGATGCTGTCCAGTGCAGTGCAGAATCAAATGGCAGTGCTGTATGCAAGGTGGCCATTAGATTTCCTCACAATGGAAAAGAACAAAAAGACTATTAGACATCACTGTTCTCAAATTAGCCATGAAAATAGCAGTTTTCCTACTGAGCAAGACAGTGGTTTTTGTCGCAGTAGTAAATCAAAATGCAATGCAGTGACCATACTTCTGTAATTGATTTATTCTTTTAATTAGTGCTGTGATGGGCAGGCCCAAGAGCATGGTTTTGCACCAAGTGCTCCTTCCTTCATTCCATTATGCATAACAGCAGAATCCTCCTGCAAGGGCTGTAATTAGTGGTGAAAAGGAATTACTTTTCTCATCCTGAAACTTACCTTGCTAAAATGCTACTGACTGGCTTTGCTGTATTTAATACTCTATCACTTCTTTCAAGAGTCTTCAGCCCAATGGGATTCTTTTGACCCTGTTTAATACAGAGAGTCCAGGAAAACAACCCCTTTGGGGGAAGGCAAATCCCCATCCCTCATCTGTGTGCTGCCACGCACCTTGTGCTGTACTTTGCTGCTGCTCTCCCCTGCTGAGCAGGAGGGGGAAGGCACAGCCCCCAGGGAGCTTGGGCATCCCCAGGCCCCTGGTTGTGAAGCAAGCAAGATGACTCTTGACTCTTGGAATAAGAGCATTTCTTAGCAGAGTATTGCACATCTGTTATGGTCCACAGGGGAACATAAGATCATTCAGGCACAGTAGACTGACATAAAAATCCTGGGAAGCTTGATTAGCCCTAAGGTGGGGCTGAAAGTTTCGTGGCAACATCTACCTGGTGGTTGGGTTTTGTTTTTTTTTTTTTAATTGCTACTCATGACATAAACCTATAGAAACTTTATCTTGAAATGTGCTAATGCCTACATGTGATACAAATAATATTGTTTATAGCACCAGTAATGAATTCTCTCTGAAGTTTTTTTCCTTGAAAAGTAATATGCTCATCTGCATTAAAGATGCTGGAGCCTTAATACAGTTCAACAGAACAACCAGTAACAGGTGTGGATTTCTGTCTTGAGGCAAGTTCTGTGCTCAAAGCAAGGCCTAATCAAATGTATTGATTCTGGTATTGCTCTAGAAAGGTTCAATCTTTTCCCTTTCAAAAAAAAAAAAAAAAAAAATAGTGCTCTTTAATATATGGTTACCTGTCCCTGTGGTAAGTCTCCTGAAATAAAATTAGTTCTTGTGTCTTGCAAGAGGATGTATTTCAGATGGAGTATGATAATTCAGCATGGAAGTTTGACATGGGGTTATAAACCTTGGCTTTTACCCAGTTCTTTGTCTTGTGTTGGGACTGAAAGCTCTGAATGGGTGAGGAGAGGTGGCTTGGCTTACTGCACATGGCTGGGGGGAGGCTCAGAAGCTCTTGGTAAAGCCCTGCCCATTTTGTGGGCTTTTACAGGGAGGTTTCAGTCCTGCTCTTGGCTGGTTTTCTACCCAGCCACGTAAAGCAAAATTTTTCATCCTGAACATGAATCCTAAACAAACAGAGTTTTAAAACTGTTGGTTTTACTTTCTTAGTAATCTGTTTTTATAGAACATTGTCATAACTCCTCATTGCCCAAGTAAAGTAGCTGCCAAGCTCAGAATTGTTGCAGGGGTAGTTGTGTACATCATCTATATATCTATTATATGCCATAATGATCATGAACAATATTTTATTTTGAACATAATTACTTTCATGAGTCAGATGGAAAGCTGGTCCTGAAGATGCTTGTGGAAGCAGCTTTGCATTGAGGGCAGGGTCTCAAGTTGTGCCAGGGGAGGTTTAGGTTGGATATTAGAAAGAATTTCTTTATGGAGAGGGTGATCCGGCATTGGAATGGGCTGCCCAGGGAAGTAGTGGATTCTCCATCCCTGGAGATACTTAAAAAGAGACTGGATGTGGCACTCAGTGCCATGGTCTGGTAACTGCAGCAGTAGTGAATCAAGGGTTGGACTTGATGATCTCTGAGGTCCCTTCCAACCCAGCCAATTTTATGATTCTGTGATTGTGCTGCTTCACTTTTAAGTATGGCTTTGACTGTAAACAACAGAAGAGATGACATGAGAATTTCAGCTAGTTTATTGTTGCTTTAAGAGGGGGGGATAATGGAGAGAATTGAAAATTTCCTGCTGGGCTGAATCAAAGATTTGCTAAAGTCCTTTGAGGACAAGTCACTGACTGAGCTCTGTCTCTGGAGCTGTGCTGCTGCTGGGGCTTGGGGCCCTGCTCTCACCTCAGTGAACAGGAGACTTGGTGGTTGGAAGAGGCACCTCTCCCATTGCCAAGCTGAATGGCATTTCTCTCATGCTTTTATCAAAAATTTCTTCAAAACTGTGGTATTCCTGTAAATGGCCTTCAATTTTTATGAGCTGACAACATCCCACCAAGACTGGTTTGTTGAAAAGCTTCCAACCGAGTCACAAATGAGAAGCCAAGATACTTGGTTTGTCATTTTCCTGCTTGGTGTGTTCCCAGGAGGATAGTGGAGACTGTCTCTTGGGGCTGCAGAGTAAAAGGCAGTGAGTCATTTTGGTGATGCAGATGTTTCCTGGAATCTGGTTTTCCCAGATGTGGACTGACAGATGGGAGGTGATGGCAGTATTTCATTGAGACTTAAAATAATTCAGGGGGGTTTTTTTATTGCTTTGGCTTAAGGACTGGGGTTTGTTTGGTTTTTGGATCAAGGTTTATTAGGATGGTACATGTTCCTCTTGGCCTCTCTGCTTGCAGTGGAATAACAATAAACACTGCTATTAGCAAAGTCATTTCTGCTTCTATTTACTCTGAGTTATAAGAATAATGTGTTTAGCCATATTTCCTACTGAGAATGAAGTTCCTGGGGTCAGGAAGAAGACAAACTTATATTTCAATGGGATGTGTAGGTTCTTATTTAGTTGTTCTCAAGATGAAATATTGGAAACCAGCCAGAGATAGGAGGAGAAGTCTTAGAGAAAGTTGCACAGCACTTACCACATCACTTATATAACTTAGATATCTAAATGGAATTAATTGGGTTTAAAATAAAATACTGTAGCACAGAATAAATTATATATGGTTTAGCCCCTTCTTCTTTAAGAAATAATATATATTGCCAGATATATTTTCATCTTTCTCCTTGTTTCAGCAGTGATGGTTTCATTTCTTTTGCTTGGGTGAAAAGGAACCAAAATAATACAAAGCTCCTTGGCTTGTGGTTACAGTGTAAGCAGAAATGTTAAATATTGATCCAAAGCTCTGCCTTTTAAAGAATGCTTAAAGAAAACCTAATGTTTTATTTTGAACTACAAGCAGCACTTTGTTTCAGCAGCATCTTCATTCAGCCCTGCCAAGTGTTCATTGCTCAAGTAAAATTCACCATCACTGAATAACTCTTCAAAATTTACTGCAGTAAATCTTAGCCTTGAAAATGCAAATTTAGCATTTGCAAAATTAAGCAACTTTTTTACCTTTGGAGATCCTAAAAGTAGAAGGGCTGATGGTCCTTTTTCCCCCACTTTTGGTGTCCTGGAGCTGGGGGAGCCCTTGGGTCCTGGCTGGGAGCAGCTTGCCAGGGCCCAGCCCTACCCTGCAACTGTCTGAGCCTGCTGAAGGTTCTGGTGAGCTGATGGAGAGGGAGGGAGGTATCACTGAACCACTTGTCTCATTAATTTTTTCATTACTCAAGGGGATGCATAGGTGAGTTCATTTCTCTTCCTTCCCTTGTGCTCCTGTAACTTCCAGGTCTAAGGTAATCATGCAGAAAAAGCTGATTTGTTTAAAGTTCTCTTTTGTGTATGAGAATATGTAAGTGTATCTAAAAACCTAACAACTTAATGCAACCAGACAGGCCTTAAAAAATGAAGCAGTAATGCTGTGTCAGCTTTGAATTGGATGCTAGAATTTAGCTTTGTGCCAATCATTTCTGATGTCTCTGTTCTGCTCCATTTTGTGTGCATTCAGAGCTATGTGAGGATGGGTGTCAGACTGCTTGTGCCAGGAGGGCAGGGTGCCAGGGGGGAAATGCAGACCACTTCTCAATTATTGCACATGGACATATGTTCATTTATTTTGGATAAAATAAAGTACTACGGCTGAAAGTAAAGCCATTTGCTATCAGGCCTTCATTAGCAGGGACTGACAAAATGTCATCTGTTAAATATATGTTTTAGAGCCCTCTGGGTGTAGTTCTGGGGGGTTGTTTTCCCATTCTGTTGGTTTACAAAATCTTTTTAATATGAAATAAAATCCATCTATTGGTAACAGTGATGGCATTAATACCCATTTTCTGGGAGCTCCCTTAGAGCTGTGTGGCTCTTTGTAGGGGTGGGCTGGCTTGTGCTTTTACAATCATCCTTTGAGCTTGAAAATAAAGATAATATTACAGTGTGTAATGAATAGAGGGGAGAAAAAAGGCGATTTTTTGTACCTATATTTACCATAGATTGAGTTGATTATGATCCCTGGATATGAACAGTGTTTGCTTCTTGGCAATAGACTTACGAAACTTTTAATAGCCATAAGTTTTTCTACTGCCTTTGGCATAATACACAAGCTGTCAGTTGAAGTTAGTGTGATAAGAAGTGGGTCTTTATTTTTATTTTTCAATCAAACTAGGGAAGGGTCTTTAGTTCTTAAAGAAAAATATTTGCCTTTTATTTTGAGGAGGTGAATTTGGTTCCAGTTTATTGTCCCTTATGTGCTAGAGTTTGCAAGTAAATATTGGTTGCCTTTTTACTTGGGTTCAGATTATGAGATGGAATGGGTGTTTTGAGGCTGTTTTGCCCTGGAATCTCCTGCTTTGCTGTATTTAAGGTTTCTGTAGCACTGGGGCTGGATTGGTTTTGGGGTGGGGAAGGAAAAGAATTGGCCAGATGGTCAAATGTGTTCTGGATTTTGTTTGTTCATGAACTCTTGGGTGTGTTAACCTTCTGTTTCTCTTTGGAGAAGGAAACGTTGGTATGAATGACATAAATTTGTTTATTTCAAAAATGATGGGGATAGGGAGAGGCTTTGTTCTAGTTTTTAATGATAAAATTTTCACCTTGAGAAAAATATGCCCTATGGAAGCTTCTGTAACATCAACATACATCTAATTTGGTTTTGCACAATTACATAATTCAGCCAAGCATGGTTTTTAAATATTTGAAAATATTTTTATTTGCAAATCTTAGCTCCTTCTGAGTAGTGCCTAATAAGTCTAGAGATAAGATTCCTAAAATTATTTGCCTATGAACTCTTCAACTAAAGAGTCAAGAAAACCTACAAAAGGAATAAAAAGTAGCTGATCTGCTTCTAGAATGTCAGAACCTGGTGTTACTCACTTGCAAACATGGAACATAAATCCTGTGTTATTCCATGTTTACAGAAGGTCTTCCTGGAGGGTTGGGAGAGTGTCAGCATGTATTTTGTATTTTACTATTGCATTTACTGATTTCAGCTGTTAACTGGTTTTAAACTTCCAGTAGGTTTGCTCTAAACCTAAGTAGATTGGTTTCTTTTTTAAATGTTGCATTAGTAGGGAAAATACAAGCAGCTTTAGGAAAACTAACTGAAATACAAAGAGAGAATGAATCAGAAGGTCACTATTTTTAGACTACTTGACTTATAAATGCTAATATTAATTTTGTCCTAACAGTTTGTTTATTACTTTGCAGGTCTGAAGGTGAAAGCTCAAGAAGTCTAAGGTATGTGCAGATTGTATTCTTGCTGTCTTGATAAAGCAATAGAAACAGATTTATTTAGTGCCTTTTTTCTTTAATTGGTTCTACTTAGCATGCCATTTGTATTTTAAATAAATAAGATCATCATTTAAATAAATAAAAGATCATCTACCTTAGAGAAGTTCAGCAATAGATAACATGACATTTCTTGAACACTTCTATCTCCAATACGGTTAAAAACTTGTATCTTTTGGTAATTGCAAAAAATCATTTATAGAGAGTTTCAATTGTTTCAGCTGTTGCATTGGCCAAGCTGTGAGCCAGCTGCCTGCCAGTTTTTGTGGGCAAAACCTGTGTTGGGGAGAAGTTCATGTGCTTGTTTCTTGGAGTCTGCTCTTCTGTAGGTGACAGTGAGACTCCACTGAGTTGTTATTTCAATACTCAATATGCACTTGAATTCAGAGAATTTAAACAATGTAATCACCAGTTCTTTCATTTAGTATTTTATATTAATTTAGTATTCTATTGTAGTATTGTATTTTATATTCATTTAGGTTTTTATACTTGGTACCTCAAGGGCAGGGTTTTTTTTAAACTTACTTTGAAAGTGTGGCTGTGTGAGTGAAACTTACAGAGCTTGTGAAAGTGCTCTGAACAGGACTGAAATAGTTTCTAAGTACAATCTTGAATCCAAATGTGTTTCACTTCCATTAGACTGTTACAATTAAGCAGACAGCTTGATTCTCAAGGAGTGTGACCAATGATAACAAGGGCTGAAATATTTGCAATATGGTGACCATGATACCCTCCACCTCATTTTGGGCATTGTCAGGACTCTGCATCTAAAGACATTGTGGTCTATTTCTTTAAAAATAAAATAAAAAAGGGCACTGACCTGAAACTAAACTTGTATGGAAGAAGTTGATGGCACATTTGAATACACAGCAACTGAACTGAGCTAAATCACCAGCTGCCCTATGTAAGATTGTAGTAAGGTGCCTGCATGTTATTCCTTGGGTTGTTTTAACTCCCAGTTGAGTTGCTGATGTGCTGGCAAGCTGTGGAAGGGCTGGTGCTGATCTGCAAACCACCTGGCATGTGCATTTACAGCACTGGAAGTGAGGTGACATTTCAGCCTCTCACGATCCTTGGTGGGAGCTGCTGAGGCTCCTGTGGGTTTGGGATGTTCAGGTGGGGTTGTGTGGCCTCCCTGCTGCTGGTGAGAGTGGGGTTCATCTGCTAGAGACCTCATTTCAGATTTTTGAAGTAGTGTCTAGGCCCAGCTGAAAGCTGGTTACTTCAGATCTGGTTTGGGTGCAGAAGATGAAACATTAATAGAACTCTGGCCCTTGCTCCTAGCACACATCTGAATAATCTGGGTTTATTTCATTTCAGGGGCATATGTTATTTGAGTGAGCAGCTAAGGCACTGGGCTGCCAGGCTGCTGGAGTAATGGTAGTAAGTTCTGCCAGAGAATTTCTACACCTTAAAGGAAGGCTCAGCTCAGAGCTGGTGTGTCTGGAGGAGCTGGCAGTCCAGCACAGGGCATTTTTCTGCTGTATCCAGGCTGCAGGGCTGGGAGGTGGAACTCAGCAGCATGTGTTCTCTGCAAGCAATCAGCATGAGTCTTGGAAGGCTGATATAATCTGTTTGGAGGCTGTTCACTGAATTAATTTTGTTATTCAGCATGAACTGGAGTTACTCCAAGACAGTTCCAGACTTCTATGATAGCCTAAAATTAGGCTAACAGATGAGTGCTGGAGCAGGCAACTCAAGCAGGAGGCAGAGATACAAACCTCTCCAAGTGCTCCTTCAGTCCTGCCCTTCCATGCTCTCTCTTGAACTGTCTTCAGAGCAGAGGTGGAGTGTCACAGATGAGGGGCTTTTGTTTCCTCCTGCCTAAAATCCTGGTCAGTTTGCTCTTTAGTTATGTTCAAGTAGCTTCTTTACCTTGTGGTTAATTTGCTTCATATTATTTGCTTTTATTTCTGGCAAATGAAGATGAAATGCAATCATGACAAATTGAATTATGAGGTCAGTCTAGGGGAGAGTGCTTAAACTCTGAAGAAATCATCATTCCTGCTCACAAAAATATCACCAAAACACCTCCAAATTAGTATGCTGAGTATCCTGTGCCAGTGTCTTCTGCCAAACTGTTCAGCTGAATCCATGAAATAGTCCAGTAAGGAGCTGCAAGGAGGTGAGAAGCCAGGAATAAATGCCCTGTCTCAGCATTAATTGGACAGATACTATCTTGACTGAGATGAGGGCTTCAGTTTGCAGTTAATAAGCAAAAGTATCAGTATGGATTGTAATGCTGGGCTCCAACTAGCATTAGCACTTAAGTTAAAGGGATTATTCAAAATAAATTCTGAGATGCAACCATTTGTTTTTTACCTCTTTACTGTCAGGCAGTTGTTTGTAGATCAGATGGCTGATAATCTGACATGTATTTCTCAGTCTCTAGAAACCTATATCCTCAATTATCTCAGCCTGAATGGCAGATCAGTGGCTTGTGACATCAAAGCAAGATGATTTCTCTCATGTCCAATGCCACAGAGGTATTAGGTGAGGCAGTGCAGTGATCCCTTTTCTCTTTGCATTCCTAGCAGCTGCAGAGAGAGGAGCTCAGTCTCTTGCTCTCAGTGTGGGTCAGAGCTGGTGCTGGAGTGCCATGGGCATGGACCTGGAGAGCAGGGCTGCTCTGACCAGCCCCAGCCTGCTGCTTTTTTTTTTTTTTGCTTGGTTTGTCTCTGCCTTCCCTCCCTTCCCCCCTAGAGCTGTGGTACATAGGTGGGACCACAGGAGCCTGGTGCCAAGCTGGTTGGTGTGGGTGGGACTGGGAAACCTTGGGGCAGCTCAGTCTCACACGGCTGAGTGAGTGTAATCAGAGTCTAGACCAAGACTTGTTTTGGAATAGCTGTTTTTTCTGCTTCTGGAATGAAATATCTTGTACAAGTCATGCCCAATTTTATACTGTTGTTCAAAGTTACTGCCTCGTTGGATTTGTTTTCAGTAGCTTTAAAGCTGCATCACTTGTCATAGGGATGAAAATACAGACAAAAGGTGTTTTGAAGAGCTCTAAAATGCAATGAACACTGAATCTAACTATGCAGAGATGAGCTCAATGCAGGAAAGCAATAGGATTCTAGGTATCACCAATGATGAAACATAATTTTTTTTTTCTTGGCTTTCTCATTGTGCCAAAAAATAATAAATTATCCTTTCTCTTGTGCAAGCCCTTAAAATTCTTCCTGCCCCTAAAATTGTTGTGTTGTAATAAACTAGCATCAGTTTTCTTTTGGTGAAGGCCATGTAATTTTCATGCCTAAATGAATAGATTTTCTAAATCTATTAAAAGTGATAAATTGCTTTGAACATTTTGCATTCTCGGATGTAGTGATCATATGAACAGTGTGAGCTATGAAATTGTCAGTGCAATGGTCCTTTTTAATTAGCTGTCTTTATTCACATATTTTCAGTAGAAAATGCAATTTGTTTCACGAGCAATTTTAATATTTAGCAGTATGACCTGACAGCTACAGATAAGGATGTATAAATGTGGTATAATCTATCATATCAAAGTCTGCAAGGATACCGTGTCTCAGGGTTTAGTAACTAGATATTCCTCTTGCCTCTACTATGGACTTTGTGTGCTTAATGAATCCAAGACAAAAGGACAGAGGGTTCAAGCAGTGTGTGAGGTACAGAGGGACTCAGATCAGTAACCTCCAAAACCTGCCCAGAAACAACACCTATTCTGTTCCTTCTTTTTGTGGAATCCCAGACTGGTTTGGGTTGGGACCTTAAAGATCATCTTGATCCAACCTTCCTGCATGAGCAGGGACACCTCCCAGTGGACCAGGTTGCTCAGGACTGGTTTAAAGGCATAGGATTTCATTAAGCATTTCCCCAGATATTCCTCTGCAGCTTTTTTTTTTCCAGTAAAGTAGTTGAGATGGAATACATTTGAGTAAGCTGCTCATCATAAGCATCCCTGCCTTTCTCTGCAGCACAGGGCACTGCTCAGCCCTTGACCCCACAGCCCTTCTCTGCAATCAGACCTTCATCTGCTGGCAGACCACTGCAGTTGACCTGTCCTCTTTTTAGGATTTTTTTGTTCCTTCCCAGCTGCATGGTACAGGAGAAAACAAGTGCAAAGTGGGGTAAGCTGTAAGTGACAGTACTGCATAAAAGCAAGAGCTTCGTGGGGTTCCAGAACTGAGAGAGGCCAAGGCTACTGGCAAGAAGTGTGATGTCCTGTGAATACCCAGGGAATTTAGGAAATAGGTGAATGGAGAGAGGGGAGCTGGGAGGATAGCTTAAAAAAGAAGAAAACCCAAGGGCAGTTGAAGTACTAGCTGTGGAGAAAAGACAAGTCTGAGTCTAATTCTCAGTATGTAAATAGATGGAGGATGTGGAAGGTTTTGTGCCTGTTGAGGGGGATGCAAAAAGACTAATTATTTGTAAAGAAGTACATTAGATTAAACAGGGAAGTAATTGTCTGATTTACTTCAGGAAAGAATTGTAGGCTCTCAGTCTGATGCTGGGTGGGAGGGATGGCTCTTAAACAGACCTCAGCAAACATCAGGAACTGGGCCAGGGAGAATGGGGAGCAGGGAGCAAAGTTGTGTTGGTTTTCTTTTTGTTTTACCCCAGTAAATCTATTTTAATGGTGTGACTCAGCTTCCTCTCCTAGAACCTGCAAAGTACAGGTTTGGGGAAATTAAAGACAGGCTGTACAACTAATTTTCCACTTCAAGAGTATTGCTTTGCAGTAGAAACAGCTACGTGTAAAGTGGGCCTTTTCTGAATGGTTTTAATCAGTCCATGAAGAGTTTTCTGCAGCTCTTAACCAGTCCTTAAAATGTCTCAAATCACCATTTGATATTAATTTAAAAAAAAAATAATAAATCCTCCAATAGATTTCAACATAAATATCAGGTGACCCTCTACAATTGAGTGAAGTGGGTTGAGTTTCCAGAAATAATATACATGGAAACACCTTTTAGTATCTGAGCTAGCTGTGGAGCTGCCAGTGGCTTTAAAAGTACATAATCTCAGTCTGAATTTCAGCATGTGAGGACAGCAGTCCATCCATCAGGTTTTCCAAACTGTATCTATGTCATCTTATTGGGAAATAAGATTGGCAGAACTTATTCCTATTTCTTAAAGATCTGTCATCCTGTGCAATTCACAATCAGATGGCAAGTGTGTGTGACATACATGCAGTGTGTGTAACATATATACATTTCCAGGAGTTTGAGGTGGAATTGACAGAGCAGTCTCAGTACAGAGTGCTCAGATCACTGCTCTCTTTGTGATCTCTGAATTCCCCTTGGGCAATTCACCCACACCATCTGCTCTCTGTGTACCCACAGCCAAGTAGTTTGGAATTAAGTGACTTCCTTGGGATAACTACTTTTATTAATAGAATCCCAGACTGGTTTGGGGTGGAAGGGACCTTAAAGCTCATCCATTCCCAACCCCCTGCATGGACAGGGACACCTCCCACAGCCCAGGGTGCCCCAAGCCCCATCCAACCTGGGCTGAGACACTGCCAGGGATGGGGCAGCCACAGCTTCCTTGGGCAACCTGGGCCACGAGCTCACCACTCTCACAGCAAGGAATTTCTTCTTAATGCCTGACCTAAATCTTCCCTCTTCCAGTTTAAAGGCATTGCTCCCTGTTCTATCACTCAATGCCCTCATAAAAAGTTCCTCCCCAGCTTTCCTGTAGCCCCTTTCAGGTACTGGAAGGTGCCCTAAGGTCTCCATGGAGGCTTTGTGTTCAAGCTGAACATCCCCAACTCTCTCAGCCTCTCTTTGTGCTTCAGTTTTGGACTGTGAGTTACTGGATTAAGTGCAGCAGATACCCCTCCATGTAATGCAAGGCTGCTAAGGCAGAGGATGTGCCACAGCAATCTCCTTGAAGTGAGGATGACTGAATAGAGCAGCACAGCACTGCCAGCACTTCTGTGACTGGCTCCAAGCCCCAGGAGCCCTCTCCAGGCAGCAGAGCTTTGTGCTGAGCTGAAAACCTGACAGAGGAGGAGCAGAGAGAGGGCGAGGGACCTGTTCCACTGGGTCAGCCACACAGCACTGAGCAGATCTTCTCCTTTCAGTCCCAATGGCTTGCCCATGAGATTTAAGCTGCAGCCCTGTGTTTAACTGTTCACTTCAGAGACCTTTTGGGAAATTAGTGAAATGTAAGTTCTAGCTGTAGATTAAATGATAAAAGTAGTGAAGGCCTAGGGATGCAAGCACTAGTGTATGGGCATTTTTAAAAGATGAGTAATATTTTCTGAGTAGATCTTCTCTTTACTAACACACATTTCTTGCTAACATTTTAGAATTAGATGAAGCTGCTACTAATAAACAGCTGTAATTTTTTTTTTTCAAATATTGTTGGAGCTGATTAAAACAAATGAGGTCTATAGTATCTGTTTCTGAAATCTTGTGCCAGCATTCCTCTTTATATGCAACTAGAATATCTGCTCCACTAGAGGAGTACAGGCTTATCTGTAAGAATTAATACCAGACTTGTTTTATTTTCCCCCAAGACTTTGTATTACAATTTTATCTTGGAAATGGTTTTATGAAATGGTATGTGAAGGATTAGTAAGACGTACTAAAGTGAATAATTGGTAGAACTGCAAGTGCTCAAACTTTCTCATAACTGTTTCTGTAGCTCTGGTGTTGCTTAGAACTTGTCCATAAAGGCTCTTCAGGCCTGTTAGTAGTTTAATTTTTTGACTAATGATAAATCATTAGGCAATTGAAAAACCTTTCTCAGATGCAAAGCAGCAATAATGTTGTATTGATGCTTGTGTGACCACTCAGAACTTAACTTGGAATTGGGAGAGGGACTGGAAGGGCGAAAAACAAAGCTGGTAAATAACAATGAAATCCACTGTCAAAATCTGTGGTAAATGTTTGAATGGTAGTAAAATAGGTAAACTCTGTATTATTGATAAAGAAATTGACATAAATTGATAGTCAAATTCAGTGTGTGCTGTGAGTGGGACTGAAGTGCCTTCACAATACAGTGTGAACATAAATGATGTTAATGGTGAAAGGCTTTGTGATTAAACAAGAATATTTTGCTCTCTCTTCTGTTGCTCCAGTAAGGCTTGTCTCTGCAAAAAGTGGTAAGCAGCCAACAACTTGTGTCAAGCAGAACAATTCCCTCAGATATTGCTCTTTTTCTGCACAACCTCAGTTGTCAGGGGTTGGGCTGGTGGTGGTCCTGCCCCATCAGCCTGCTGAGGAAAGTCACGAGTTTCTTTGCCAAGGGAAATGGACAAATGGAGGCTTGGATGGTGTTTGTGACACACTTGCCAGGTTGGAAAGCAGAAGGTGCTACTGGTTCATGCAGCCAGGTTAGCCAGAGCTTCACATCCCTGCTCTTAGTGCTCTCACACATCTGAAATCACCATGGGGCCTCCACCCTCTGCCCTGCTCCTCCTGCTGGGACCTGATTCTATCAGAGATTTGGAGTGGTTACAGGGAGCAGAACATGACCATGTATATGCTTTAGTCAGCAGGGAGCTATTGTCTGAGTTCTGTAATACAGTTTTCACAAATTTTTCAATTCTTTTTCCTTTTACTCTTAAGCATATCAGCATACAATAGCAAAGCTTTTTCCTCAAGTAATTGCATTTGGTATAGCAAAAGAACTTGGCAGTGTCAGTGGTGGCATTTTAGGCACTTGATTGTGGGGAGAGGAATTATGGAAATAGATTGTATAAACTGCAGCTAGACCATCAAGTTTTCCAGGTGATACTGAGTGCCTTCACTTTTTTAAGTACCCAATTTAGGGTGTTTTAAAACTTTCTGATCTTCCAAAAAGGTTGAGTGTATACTTCAACAATTGGTCTAAGTGTTTCAAATTACATCTCTGACTTGCCAAGCAGAATTACTAATCCATTTCAAAAAGCCCTTGTCAGGCCATTATTGTTAGTTAATCAGAGTGGCATTTTAGCATTGAGCAGCTACAATGATAGATGTTGTACACAGAAAATTTCAGGAAGTTAACAGTGAGAAGCATACACTTTATTTCATAAGGCTCCTATTGAGCCTTCTTTCTAACATTCTTGGTTGGAGGAAAAATAACAAGAGCAATACTGTGGGGGTTTGGAGGCAGTTTAATCAAGAAGTGAGTTAATTGAGTTCTATTTCTTAGGCAGTACAGCCAAGACTGTATGATTGCCTTGAAGTATGTGGAGCTGCCTGCTAGTGGTAGCTAGAGGGAGGAAGATGGTTGAAGGGACCTCTTGAACCTGAGTCTTCCTGAGACATCCATGGTTTTGTACTTCACGGGGTAAGGTTTTTGGTTTTGTGGATTGTTCTTCAACATGTTGAAGAAACAAAATGTTCTGTGACTCAAGAGCTTCAGGTACTGCAAATGATTCTAAACATCTCATCCATGACACTGACTGTTTTGTAGGCAAAGTGGTCTGCATGGAGTGGGGCTTTTCTGCCCCGTAACAGGCTCAATTGACAAGGAAATACAGGAGCATTGTACTGGTAGGTGAATTAAAGGGAAAAGGGCTGAATTTTTTGCCATAGTTGTGTAAACACAGGCAGGTATGTGTTTGCAATTTAATGAAATTTTTGCTTCAGGCAATGCTATACTAATATTTTGACTTCTGAATTACTGAGATTCCCCTTATTCTACTGAAAAGTAGAATTAAGTCTTGTTTAAAAACTGATGCCATCCAGGTGGATGAACCAGCAGATGTAAGCATTTTGTATTAAAAGGCTTTCCACTGGAAATAGCCAGCTGTGGTTTCTGTAAGTTTTGAAGTGCTGATTGTGCTCAGTACAATTCTCTTGACAGGCTGACAGTCATTGAATTTGCAATCTCAGAAAGGCAGAGCTTTGTAAGTGGTTTTACATTAATTCAGTGCAGATAATTTTTCTACCCAGTTCTTGAAGGAGTTGTTCACAGAGTCCCTCTGCAAGATAAGCCTTGCTCAACCTGCAACATGTGGAAAAAGTGACTCAGTAGGCTGAGTGCTTGTAGTGCCACAGAATTTCTGCTGTGTGTAGATAAAGTAGTTGGAATTTCCTTCATGATTTTGACCTCCTTTGGTAATTCTGAGTTGCTTTTGGTTTTTGACTTGTAGAATTCACATGAAGAGCTGGCTAAATCTAGGGGATAGAATATGAAGATGAAAAAACATAGAAGAACTGCATGCTTTGTAATATCCTTTAAGGACTTTGATTAAAGTTGGTTCTGTAACATCTGCTGGACAGTTCATAATCACCTGACTGAATTCCTGTTTCTATGCCTTGACTTCAGTCAAGCCAAGCAGGAGAGGTCTGCAGTTTGAGTAGAATTTAGTGTATCCATTGGCTGTTTAGTGGGACAAGGAGAATTGCTTCTCAGTGAACAAGTGTGTTAGCAAGGTCCTGCTGTGCAGCTTTTGCCAAATGAAGTTGATTTTCTTTTTTTTGCTTCTCTTTAAATCTGCTTTTCAGAAGAACGTAGAGTGTGATGTGCCCTTGTGATACAAAGCTCTCCCTGGTCTGCCATGGAGGCTGAGATGGGCACTTACTGAGCTGCACATGCAACCAGCTCTGAGGGTTGAAACAGAAGAGAATTCAACAGAATTCTGTTGAAAACAGAATTGTGGCACTGGGAGACCAACAAAACTTCAGTTCTGCTGCAGATGTTGCAGGAATTCTGTAAGAGGACAGAATATGACCTAAAGTTGGTTTGAAATATGAATTTAAGCTACTGTTGGCTGGCTGGTTGTTTTTTAAGGGAGACATGGTTATTCAGATAACCTTGTGAGGACAGGAATAAAATCTGACTTTAGGAACAGAATTAACTAGCATATGTTTCTGTCCAGAACACTGAAATTAGTCTACACCAACTATTGGAAATCCATGTGTATGTACAGACTGATAGGATCATGAGTTGGAGGCAGTGTGTCCTATTAATGATTTGCCTCTGTGCACTGATGGGAAAAAAAAGAAACCCAACTTCCTTGCATGAAATC
Source organism: Calypte anna (assembly GCF_003957555.1). Lineage (NCBI taxonomy): Eukaryota > Metazoa > Chordata > Aves > Apodiformes > Trochilidae > Calypte > Calypte anna. The sequence goes on along the minus strand of NC_044258.1, from coordinate 3,509,547 downwards.
TGTTTCTTTCAGAAGAACTCATATGTTGGACCCATACAGACAGGATTTAAAGCCAAAGGTGCCTTTGGTTCAGATGTACTGCAGCAGGTTTTATGTAGTGGTCTCCACACTGAAAACTTAAACCAAATAAGAGAAGTTTCAAGGTTGTTTTGGGGTTTTTTTCTGATGCTATTGGTTTATGCAAGTAGTCATGGTTAGACTAATTCTATGCAACAGGAAAACATGCACCAAAAATAGCTGTGTAAAAACCTTCAAAGGCCCTTTTTTACTTTTTGCTTTTTAAGTGTGCATTCTAGGTAGTTTTATGCCTCAGTGTAATTCAAGGTTGATTCTTTGATTATGATTTAAGTATCAGGTTCCTCATCTGAGCTATTTTTCTGATGTTTTTGGAAGTATTCCAGTAGGTGCAATTGGAAGTAAATAGTAGGTGGAGCAAGCAAGATATTATTAGAGGACCTTATCTTATCTATAAGATATTATAGGGGATATTATTAGAGTATTAGAGGACCTGAGAACAGCTTAGTATGTTAATAAAAACATACAGACAAAAAGAACATTTTAAGTTATCACAGTAAAGAAGAAAAAAATATCCTAAGATCTGCATTAGAAGTAATTGTGTAAGCTTCATTTTCAATCCATTCCACTCGTGGTGTGCACTTGAAGGCAGATGAGTAAACTGGTGAGCAAAAAATTCTTAAGAGAAGTGTAACATTGCTGAGCTTGGATGAATGGTGGAGTGTAAGTGCAGAGATCCTCATACCCTAGGTATGGAAGTAGAGGCCAAGGAATTCTTTGGGTTTTGTGGATGTATTACTCATTTCTTTAATTTATCTCCAGGTTGCTGTGGCCACCAAACATTATACAGAGACAGGAATATGAGAACAATAGTTATATTACTAGATTTTTGTGCTGTATTGATTTTTAGGTGGTAATTGTAGTAACAGAATCATTTCCCAGATGATTTCCAATTCTCCTGGCATTGTGCTAACTTCTGTGAATGAAACTGTAGGTCTTGCCTGCATTTCAAATGCAGTAAGGAAGCCTCCATGGATGCTTTTTATAATTAAAGCACAGTGAAGGCTGTAAAGGCTACTGTGACTTCTTCAGTAGAAATTACTAACTGAAGGCTTTAACCTTTTGTGCCTCTGCTTTGCCCTATCATTAGGTGTCTTCTGCTGGGGTTAAGAGGAGAAAGTAATGCTCTGTAAGTTGTCTGCATAACTGCTGCCCTCACTTGCTGAAATCCCGTATTGACCCCACTGCCTCATCCATTGAATGGATCTCTAAATACCTGTCAGGCAGTCTTGCCTAATTTCTGCCATTGATTTGGACTCATTACTGTTTTGTTGCCTAAATCAAGCACATTACTTGGGATACCCCTGTAATTTCCTTGTAATAGTTAACTTTATCAGGGGATTAAGATCCCTCCTCTGAATTTTAATGCATGAAACAGTATCTGTATACAAAATCAGAGATTGGAGACAGAATTATCACAGCTGCACTAGATACATTTACTGTATGACAAGTAGAAAGTCTTCTGAAGATAAATATTAACTCACTTGTTCCTCATTTCAGTCAAGTTTTATTATAACCTGTTGTGAGTGCTGCAAAAGGGATGAATGGTGTCCCAGAGTGAAGTTTTGAAGGGTTTTAAGAGTACAGTTAGAGAATGTTCTCTGTTTAACTTGTTTTTCAGTTTCTTCATGTACTTTTGTTTAATATGCAGTCAAGTTTGCTGTTTTATAAGTGGTAAAAGACTGAAGCATATCACTCAATGATAAAATGAACCTTGAAAATCACTCAGGTCCTTCCTTTCTAGATACTGCAAACCAATCCTATGCCTGAATTAAGATGATTGAACATTGCTTAGTTTGGGGGAAAAAGCTGTGCCTTTGTGCCCAAGCAAATATCAAAAATCCATCAGGAAGTCATTTCAATCACTAAGCTCCTAAAAACCTCCTCAGCACTGATGCATAAATTTAAGCAAGTTTCCAGTCTGTGGTGAGGCTGAGGCTTTCAGCTCACACTTTGTCATTTAATATGTACTCAGAATATACCAAGATAAACTTGGCTTGCCCGAGATGTCACAGCTCTTTATTTTTTTTTATAATCTCTTCCTCTCGCCTTTGGTTTGAAATGAACTTCTTTGAAAATCCCTGCTGTAAGTGACCTCCTGACCAATGTGTGTCTCTGCAAAAATGACAATGGGCTTTTCAGCAACACAGCTAAGGAGGACTGAACACCACCAAGATAACATTAGCAGAGTCTCTGAGCATTGCTTTTATCTGCTGAAAAGGAGTATTTGACTTTGAAGAAGTTGGTCTGCTGTGGAAATGAACCACTGTGTTATTTGTCATCCTGTGGCACTGAGATGTGCTGTGCCTCCTGCAGGAGCTTTAATTGCTATTGCTCCTCTGCATACAGAAGATGTAATGTGGTTCCTTGGAGAATTCTTTCCACAACATCCTTCACAATTTAGGAATCTGGATCATTTAACTCTTATGTATAGACCTTGGAGAAGATTCTCTGGGAAAAGGTATTATCACTGAGTGATGTTCATGCTATATGGGAAGGAATTCCTGTTGCTGTAGGGTCCTGAAGAGAAGCTGGGCCAACTCCTCTCACTTCAAATGATACCATGTATAGGCTTGCCTTTAAACTCCAAACCCATCTAGGCCCACTTTGTGAGATTCATCTTGCTTTGAAACTCAAAGCCAAAGTCATTTTTCCAAATCTGGGTTCTTAGACCTAGAAGAGGTAGCATCACTCTCCTTTAAGGCATGGCTTGGCAGGCAATACAAGTAAGAGAGAACTTGTTCAGACTGAGAGTAAAGCTACTAAATGAACAAACAGTTGGTAGCTCCTTGGTCTTTTGTTGTAGCTCCCAAAATAAAAAAAAAAAATTAAAGAAAAAATATGAGAGAGCTGACAGACCAAGGAAGCTCATGGTTAAATGGTGGACTCTGGAAATATGACTGAGGAGTGCAGGAGCCCAGTGCCAGCTTTTCCATTATTCCTGTGTTCTGTTGGGAAAAGCAAGGGGTGCTCTGTTTAAGTGTTTTGGCCAAATCTGAAGACAGCTGACTTTAAAATTTCAAGGCTAAGTGAACAATGCTGTAATTTCTGGATTCACTAAGTATCTGTTTAAACCTTGTTTCATGCAGTGGGAGAAAGTTTTCTTGGATATGCTCATGAAGTGATCAAGATGGAGGAGGTTTGAAGAGGAGTTGGTGCTGATGCTGTGATTTCAGAGTACAGAACTTCTGCTGGGTTATATTGTAAAAAGAAAGTAGAGAAATAATTTAAGGGAGATCCCCCATTGCATTTCAACTAAAACCTCTTGTGTCAGCTACACCCAGATTCTTCCCAGGAGATTTGAGCAGAGCAAGACTGATGCTCTGAAGCAGCTCTGTCCCTGGAATCACTCCCTGTTTGTGTGCTGGGGGGGGGGGAGGGGGTGACCAAGCAGTCTGCAGGGGGGGAGTTGCTCTCTTCTCAGTCCATTCTTTATGCAGCTCATTGTGTCTTGGACGTAGCTCCAGCCTTAACGTGATCAGAATCACTGCTTTCTTGTCCTTGCTGTGTTAGACCCTTATGTAGCAGCAATCCATCTCCTTCTCTAAAGACTGAGCATGTGTGAGGAAGTTCTTTCCAGTCTTGGCTTCAGCAGCTGAGTCATTTCTCAGTGCCTCAGGGCAGTGAAGGTACCTGCTTTCTTGTGATAGAAACCTTGCAATGCTGAGATGTTATTACTGTGATGGATGTGCTATTTAGATCTGTTTCTTTAACTGTGGTCTCACTGGGAAGAAATGATGGATGCATTTTTTTGAAATCTGGGGTTTCATGAAGAGAAAAGGGTGCTATTTTAATAATGTAGACCAGCAAAGCTCATGTTCTCAGGATCTGTACCCTGTACTGCTGCTTCATTATGTGATGGGGTTTGCATAGTCATGTCTAAGTCCTTGTTTTCTCCCAGAGTACACAGGATGATAGCTACAAGTTTTCCTTAGAAATCCTAAAGTAAATCACAATAACAGTAAGGTTTTCTCTGTAGGACTGTGGTTTCTGCTCCTTGAAGTCCAAACCCTTATTTGTTCTTGTGAGACAACTTAATGTACCGTATGGATCTAAGTGTTAAATATTCAGGATTCAATCAGAATGGAAAAACAAAAGATGAGTTTGTGTATGTATATATGAATGAAGATTTCGAATAGCCTGGGAGAAGCAGTCCTGTTCTACAACAATATTAAATACAGGTACTGGCTTAAGTATTTAAAGGACTCTAAGAAATCTTTGAAAGTGATTAAGGCATCTAAATACATTTTACTCCATGGCTCCTACTGAAAGAATATTCTTTTCAGAATTTCAGAACAGTCCTGTTTCAGTTTCACAGTAGATGCTAACGTGTGTATTTCTGCTGGTGGAATTGTGCAGGCAAAAAGATTGGGGGCTTAATGGATTTTCCTTTCCTTTTTATTTGTATTAATTTTGTAGTAGCAGCAGTGGGGCCACATGCTAACCAAGGAAAGATGAGGAAGCCAGAGGTAAACTTCAAGGATAACTCTTCAAAGAGTGACCCCACTTCTAAGTTACATTAGAGCACTGAAACTATAACATAAGCCAAGCCCCAAAACAAAATACCCCATCCTCCCCTCTCATGGGGACTGATATGAACTTCCTTATTTATAACTACAAATGGACAACTGCTTCCATCCCTACCCCACAGCTATGACAAGCAGCTGGCCTGTTACTCCTCTGCTTACCTTCTACATCTTTGACCATTAACCTGAGTTGTTACCAGTCCAAGACCTTTCTGGAGATCTTCTAGTGGGACTCAGTAATGAGCATTTTAATTATGACTTCCAGGGCAAAGTTCCTGCTGCTGTTTCTTAGCCAAAATAGGGCAATACTAAAGGTTGAGGATTAAAAGAGAATCATTAAAGCTGACTTTATTTTTAAATTGGTGTGTGTGGCAAAATTGATACGTACTCCCTGAGAGGATGTAGGAGGCTGTTAGGCCATGGATTATTAACAGTAGAAAAAGGATGGAAAGGTACAGTAGACTCATATGCAAACAAATTAATTAGTATTTCATTATTCAGAAAGGATGATGTGGCTCTTAAAGTTTGTATGTTCTTGTTCCAGTACAAGTGAAAAGCATTGGCTAATAATTGTGCAAGCAGAAAGGGCAAGTAAGTGCCCTTAAGCAAAACAAGTGCCTTTTAACCAAACCTGAAAAAGAAGAGTTTTAATTTCTGCTCTGACTTCCACAAGTTATAACCTAGGCTGTTGCTTTCACGTAGTTTCTCCTAGCAGTGGTGAAGAGTAAAACAAAATCAAGAAATTCCCTTTTAACTTTCAGAACTAAGCAAATGGGCAGTGTGCACTGATTTCCAGAGGCTATTTCTGTGTAAAACCATTCTTCCTCCTGTAAGTTCTCCAAGGAACATTAGATCTCTGGCTTAAGCATCTTTGTTTTGCTGTGTGGCTGAAGCAGCAAATGAACTAACCTGCCTTTATGATAGAGGATACAGACAAACATCTGCCAAAGCTGCATGAATTTCATGGAGCTGTAAGTAATTCTCATTAGAAAACATAAGCTTGTCTTTTATGGTCACTTTGGGGGAAACTTAAGATACTAGTTTTCAAAATGAAAACGTTGAGTTGCAGCTCTTACCTTTGCATTGCTTTGCAGCAGATGGAGCTGGCACACAATCCTTTCCACATTAAAACTAAATGAGTGCTTAACTGATTATTGATTCCCTTCAAAGCCAGATTAAAATTGGTATTTTGAAGGATAGTGTAGAGTGGATTTGGTTTTTTGAAAACTGAGAAAAGGAAGCAGGAGGGTTTGAATGGTTAAGCTTTTTTATAAGGGAAAGATATATGGTGGTTTTCAGGTTTAGACTATTTCTTTACAGTGGTGTTGTACCACTTTATTCTGTACTTTCTATTATAAACAGTGGCTTTTTTCTTGGACTTTGTTCACTTGGTTGCCTTTCATACAAACCCTTCTAAATGTGCTTTTTGTGAGTCAGAGGAAGAAGTGACAGTCATGGTAAGTCAACCATTGAAAAATACTCCTACAGTGAAAGAACTTACATGCAGTTAGAGCTGAATACTTGGGATGCTTTTAACAGCTACATTTTCCTTTTCCTTGGGAGAAAATGTTTTAACAGTTACAGAAATGGAAAATAAAAATCTCAAGTTAATATACTGGGTCTGTATTGTTGCAAAAAGCTTAGGGAAGAGCTTGGAATACTGGTAATGGAGTTGGAATTATCTGCTTGGTATGCCAAGCTATAGGCACAAATCATGTAGCTAGTTCTTTGGTTAAAAACAGCTTGGACCACCTTGAGGTAAGACAAGAAGGAAAAAAAAGTGGGGAGGGCAGAGGGAGAAGTATTATCTTGCTTTTCAGGGAAGTGTGCCCTTCTAAAGTTCAGAGTATGGAATCAGGCATGTCCTAGGAGGGAACAAAGCAGCAGTTACCCAGTGAGAGCTTCACAGGTTTCAAAACTGGACATGCCAGTTATTGGGTCTATTGGGTCATGCCAGTTTCTTTGGTCTTACCTGGAGCTCAGAGAGGAACTCTTTCTTTCCCTGAAGATGCATGGCTTGATATGAGGGCACAGGTGTGCTTTGGGTTGGTGGTTGGTTTTTTTTATATATATAAATATAAACAATATAGCTGGGTAATATCTTGCTCTCAAAACCAAAGTATCTTTGCTTTTGGCAATCAGGAATGAACTGGCTGTGTGTGGGTTGGAGGTGATTTTTAGGACAGTGATTTTGAAATAAGAGATGTTTGTAGTCCTCCCTGCCTCCCCCCAGAGTGTAACTGCTTCAAGCCACAGAATCACATAGAATTGTGAAAACATTTTTCCATATCCTCTGGAGCTTGGTAGGTTTGATGGCGCAGTGTTGCAAATCTAGGACAAAGAAGTGGTGGCAGTGCAGTGTTAAGGACAGGGACACAAGCTGTTCCACACCTTCACTACAACAGAAGCAGAAGCAAGAATTCCATTATCCTTTCCAGTTTATTTCTTCTTTGTCCCTGAATTCACAGCTTGACCAAATAGCCTCAGAGGAACTCTGGTGTGGATTTATGATGTTTAATGCATCCAGTGATCTAATTAAATTAGTCTGTCTCCAAATATTTACTAACCTGCATCTTAAATCCCACTCACCTAGCTAGCCTGTATTCTCATTACATGACTGTTGGTCTGCAGTGTCATAAATAGTGAAAAATACCATGTAATTAAGAATATTTCCTATTAGTAAGACTTGTCATTGAAATAAAGGCAAGAATTCCAAACACGGAGCAAAATCCTACTTTTCTAGCTACTTTTATCTGTTATGCTGACACTAAGTAGGTATCTTGATGTGTCAAGTGACAAGATAAACACAGCAGTTTGCTATTGCTGCTTTTTATAGTTTCGTAATGGATGTTCTTCACTTTTAAAAAGGCAGGATGGAGCAAAAAATCATTTATTGCAACTTCCTGATTGAGTCTAAACTGGCATGTAAACAACTTCTAAACCTACCTAACTCATTTAGAGGCTAAAAAAATGAGTCAGAATTTGTCTTTGATGTACCTTATTTTTTTTCTATTCTTCCTGGTCACTTGTTAGGTGTAAACAGATGAAGGATCTTCCCAGGGTCTGCAGTTCCCTGCTTGGATGGTCAGTGCCAGACAGGGAAGCAGCAGCAGCTCTGAGTGTCTGTGCTTGCAATGTAACCTGAAGGGATGTGACATTAACCTGCAGGACAGGGATTGTCTTAGGGACCCTAAAAAGCTAACCCTGGGATCATCAAAGAAATAGCTGAAGTCTACAGTTTGGGCTAGGAGAATGGTTAAATGCACTTCGTGTGTAGGTGTTGTCTTATAGACTTGTTCTGGCTTTTTAAACACTTCTCATGCAACCCCTTCTTAGAACCACAGAATCCAAGATTGGATTAAGAAACTTTAAAGCTCATCCAGTCCCAACCCCCCTACATGGGCAGGGCCACATCCCACCAGCCCAGGTTGCTCCAAGCCCCATCCAACCTGGTCTTAAACACTTCAGTGATGGGGCAGGCACAGCTTCTCAGGGCAGCCTGGGCCAGGGGCTCAGCACCCTCACAGTGAAGAATTTCTTATGTCCAACCTAAATCTCCCCTCTTCCTGTTTAAAGCCCTCACCCTTTGTAATATTGCTGTGTGCTCTTATAAATGAAGTCCCTCCCCAGCTTTCCTGTAGTGGTGCCTTTCAGGTACTGGAAAGGTACTGCTCTGAAAAGAAGACCCTTCTCTTCTCCAGGCTGCTGCTGTCTCTTTGCAGTTTGAGCAGGCTGCTGCCCTTGTGATTAGTTGCAAGATATCATCCAACTCTACAGCCTGAAAATCCTTTTTGACTGCTTCTCACTGCATTGGATATGGTCTCTGATTTTTCTCATGGTTTGTTATTAAAAAATCCCCACCCCACTACCCAAGGTGTCAGAAGCCCAGCTTGTTCTGGAGAGAGAGCTTTGTTAATTGGGTTTTGTTACGTTTTGTTGTCTGAGATTCTTAACTTTAAAAATACCCTTGGCTGCTGACTGTAAATTCTCCTTGACTGTCTGTGCCTGTAGTTACCTTGGATTGCTTGTCATGAAACACAGCAATGCTCTTGAGGTGTAGCAGAGCAATTCATCAATACTGAGCCTTTTTTTGTTGTTGTTGTTGCAAGATAGAATGCACAGTGTAAGCCCCCATTCTTCTGTTCCTTGACTGAAGTGAATGTGTTAGTATTGCTTTGAGGACTTCAGAAACCTGTCTGAGGTCTGAACCTTGGGTACTGCTGACAGAGAAAAGATCTTTGCTTTCCCCTGCCCCATTTCCTCCTGCTCTGACCACAGGAGGTAGAACTTTTCTCTCTGCCCCAAGCCCTCAGTGTCACCTTTGCTAAGGGAGTGACTTCTCTGATGTGCCCTTGGTGCCTGACTGCCCAGTGGCACCTGAGAGTGATGCCAGGAGCCATGGGATGGCAGCTTAGCTTCATTTGCCTAACTACATTAAAAATACCTTCAGAAATGAATGCAGTCTCTTTCCATTTTGAAAATCCTCCTTGAGGAGCAGTTTGTCCTGAGTTCAAAGTGCCCATTAAACTGTTGAGAGGTGATCCTGGCTTTCAGGGTTTATTCTGATTTTGAGCTGATGTCCTGTGTTGGTTTTCTCCTTTGGCTGTGAATGGCCCTCCCAGGGCCCATAAAATGTGGCAAGGGAGAATTTTGGAATGTTTTATAGTGGGCAGGGCAGGGAATGTCTCTTTATTCTTTCCTTAGCAGGGATGTTGTTTCAATGAAGGGTTGTTGTTGTGGGTTTTTTTCCCCTCTACTTAAGGTTGTGAAATTTCTGCAAATGAGATGAATGAAATATGACTGCTGTAACCTTTTGATTATTTGCTGGCACACTTATGATGCTGGCTGATTATGCAATTATTTTGCAAAGAAAAAAATAGAAACAAGTTCCAAATAAAGAACTGAAAATATTTTTAGAAAACCTACTGCTTGCAGCCTCTGATCAAATAACAGGCACCGTGTTCTGTCAACACCTTCTGATGAATAATGAAACACTGCTGGCTCCTGTATTGAGGAGAGAGAGGGCTTACCCAAAACACTTGAATCAGTGCCTGTTTCTGCATACTTTATTTTATGTAATAGTTGCTAATTAATAATAACAAAATTATGAAGCTGGCAGTCGTGAGATACTGGAGATTTGGAACCTGTATTAACCACTAAATGTTCCAAAATATAAATACACATTGCTTGCTGATGAGCTATTTCCTGAAGCACAAAGCTGCATTTAGGGTATCTGTAAATCCTTGTTACCAAAGAGAGCTCATCCTCATCTGTTTGGATTCTTCACTGCCTGAGAAATTGTTTTTAGCGAAGGGCTTTTGCAGACCCCTGTGGGACCCATTTTGGAAAACCTGGATGGGTACCCAGCCTGCTGGTCTGGACATGGTGGGCTGTAGGAGCTGAGGTGTCCCGGAGTGAATTTCCATTTTTATTGCTTATGCTGCTTATGAAATTGCAGTTCTCTAGTGTGAATATGCAGCAATGGTTTTAGTTAACAAGGATTTGTTTGTGAATAATTTCTCCTCATTTCAAGATCCCAAGGATCTCTGTATGAAGTCAGCAAAGTGCTGCTGGCTGGTGGCTCTGCCTTTAAGAGGGGAAAATGTGTTTCTACCTGGCTTGCTAGAACCCCAGGTTAAACACAGCATGCCTGCAAGCCACTGCCTGTAAAAATAGTGTTGTGTTGCTTGGAAAATGCATCCTAAAAATGTCAAAACAGGACGTTTCCTACTTTGAAATGCTGACTAGATGGCGAAAGGCACCAATACCGAAGCTGAAACATGTTAAATGAAGTTTTAGTGTCATTTTGTAGCAGAGGGTGTTGCCCATGACTGTTCCATTTTATGAAAGCAGTGAATTGGTCCTGTAGCCCCTGAGCTGGGCTGGGAACCCTGTAGGGAGCCTTGAGCAGAGGATTGCAGCTGAAAACCATCTCAGGCTTTGGTCCTGCACCAACCAGAAGGGAAAGTGGTTTTGACACCTTAGGTAGCTGTTGTGTTACAGAACTGTGGTGTACAAAATCAGTTTTACATTAACTGATGTAAGTTACCAAATCTACCTCAAGTTTTTTACTCTTTAAGATTCATCTGATGGGAATATTAGTCACCTTTATTTTTGAGCAACATTTATTGTATTTTTCTTTCCAAGAAATCATGTTCATGGTACTGAAGCTGAGTAACTTGCATGAAAAGCACAGAAGTCACTGGGGTTTAAGGAAGAAACGCAATTAGAAAGCTAATAGCCATGCCCAACAGCTAGGAAATAGAATGAAAATTTAACATCTTAATGTGATCAATTTCATTATTAGAAAATGATCACTGTTCATGATGGTTTAATTTACATCTGGAAATCCTATTTTTGAAGTGAAGGAATGGCTATAATTCCACAGGGAAAACTGCTATCTGAAATGGATTTATAGGAGTTTAAATAGCCTAGATTAAGAAAATGCAAGTGTGCCAGAACGTGTGCAAGAAAACTAATATATAACAGTCAAAGAAATGTCTTTAATTACCTTTCAATTTTCTGTGTAGATTTTGTTTAAATCATGTTGTTAAGCAATACTAACTCACCTCCAGTGTAAACATTTCTGGCATAGTTTGCATTAATCTTTCCACAGTGTATAATGGTGCAAACTCTGCCCGGCAACTCTTTACTCTTTAAAAAGCTTGGCCTTTTTGAGTAGCAATTTCTGGCACAAGCCCTGCTCTGTGATACCTCCTGCATTTCCCAGAACTGCTCAGAAAGTGTGCAGTGAACTTGTTAGGAATTTACAGCAAGGTATTAAGTACTTGGCATGTACTTTTCATGTAGATGTGCTGCACACACAAGCTGGGCTGCAAATGGGTGCCCAAAGTCCATGCAGAGAGGGCTGGAGACCATTTGTGTGGATTTCTTTTCCAGTACAGAGAAGCTCACACAGCCCGAAAGAGCTGACTTCAACTCTTTTAAAATATTAGACAGTCCTGGCTGGGATAAGGTATTGCTGGCAGTAATGGAGCTGTAATCTGCACACTTGAGGAATCTTTCTGAGGGTGCAGAGGTACAAGGCGGATGGATGGTTGAGTTTTTTTAATGCAGTGTGAAAGGGTGAGCCACGTAGCAGTGATGTACTTGAAATGCATTTATCTGTGAAAACAGTGTCATCAGAGAAGTGAGCTGGATGTGATACCTGGGCCTGTGGTTGGATTTGTGAGGCTAAAGTATTCAATGCAAATGCTCAGGGATGGTGGGGAAGGACTTGCTTGTTTTGGAAACAAGCATATTGTTAGTTGGTAGTTTATATGACTTCATATCCTTTCAATCAAGGCCTGTAAATGTAAAAAAAATTTAAAAAAAAAAAGTTTTCATTTTCCCCTTTAGTATACAAATTAATGTGTGAGAGACTGCATAGCTTTTTTTGATGGAGTTTTTAAAGTGCTGCTGAGAACTCTCACAACTGAGATGTGGGATAACAGAAGGAAAGATGCAAAAAAATGTAATTAGGCCAATTAGGGCAAGGCTTTCCTCCTGTTTCACAATACATCTGCTGAAGGAGGGAGGGCAGAGCTGAAGTGTTAGAGAAGGGTTTGATTTCCTTAGGCCTCTGAGAAATTCAGATCCAAGAATGTACTGAAATATTTGAGGGATCTTGGGGCTGATTTGCTCAAACAATGGTGGTTGTCACACTGTGATTACTCCTCAGTCAGATCTGAGATGGCCCTTTCTATACAAGTCCCAATGTGACAGTTCTTAAAAGTATCTGAAGAGTCTCTGCAAGTGGAGCAGGGCTGGTGTACCCTGTCAAGGGGAAGGAAAAGTGGCCCAAGTTTTTCTCCTTTCTGAGCCTCTAAAAATATGTTCTCAAAGCTGTCAGCTCTGCAGGCAGTCTGGGCTGCAAAATTGGCTGATTCCTGGCAAATTTTGGAGTTCAAGGTGCAGGTCTGAAAGTCAAGCATCAGAGCTGAGTACCTGGGTAGGGCAGGGGGGAACAGAGGAGCTGGTGGCAGAAAGCACTTGCTTCACACTTCTCCTGCATTAGCTTAAAACAAAAGGGAGAGCAACCTTAACATAAACCATGGACTGAAATGTTTAAAAAGCATTATTTGATTTTGTAAAGTTGCTTGGATTCTTAATATTCAGGCTCTTGGCATCTTACAAAAGGATGTATGGCCTTGACTGCACAGTTTGGCAGGGACATCAAATACATGTCAAGAAACAGCTCTGCTCTCTTCCTCCTCCTCCAAATGAATACTCTAAATATGGAAAAAAAGCTTCTGACTTGGGTACTTCTCTTGCTGCTGTTTCTGCATTTTTTGTTGTAATTAGGAAAAGCAACCAAAACCCTGATGTCTATGGCTGTTATTTGGTGTGAGCTGGGTGGCATAAGCATCTTTGCCTTTTTCCCAGATTCCCTGGAGCAGCTCAATCCTGTGCTGAGGACCAGCTCTGCCCTGAGCACCTCCACCCAGCCCTGCCCTGTTCCTGCTCCCCTCCAGAACCCAGACTGTCCATCCAAATCCCTGCTGTGACCTCACACATGAGGCTGTACTCCTTCAAAGGGATTTTTCTGAATGCACGGCTTTGCTTTTGTTTTCCTACTTTGGCTTTAAATTAATGTCTTATTATATTGGAGCAAAGAGCAAAAATGGAGGCAACCCAAGTAGCTCTGCTTGCTTTGCCAAGTTCATCTTTAGTAGGCAGTGGCTGGGAATGGGGACTTGGGCAGTGCAGCCCCTCCAGCACCATTCAGTTGACATTGGGGTTTGTAGGAGATTTTTCATTGAGTTGGAAAGTAGATGAGGCTCTTAAATTTTGCAAAAGCAGTCTGCTGACTGCCATGGTATGAGGGATTTGTCACCTGCTGAAGACAGGAGGAATGGTACTAAGCCTGTTATGGCAGCCAGGCACAAACCATCCGCCTTTGGTTTTGCTCGGCACAGTTTCTTCAGTCCATGCAAGTTTGATATGCACAAAGTGCACAGCCTTGATCTGACTTACAGAGGGCTGAGGCACTCAGTCACTGTGGCAGGGGGTGACAGCCTTCCAGTAAAGGCCTCTGGAGAAGTGGGAATTCAGCTGCACAGCTCTGTTTGCATCTGGGGCTGACTGGTACCGGCAGCAACACTCCTCCTGTGATACCTGAAGGTAAATAAGGAAAATGAGTGAGCTCTGGGAATGGAGTTGGTATCCTACAGTGTGTGTCCAAGACAGACATCCCAGAGGTGTGGACAAGGCTTTCCCTGCCCAGGGTGCTGGGAGCAGCCAGCTGCTGAGTGGAAGTGGAGGTTGAGACCTCTCTGCACACGCTGCTCCATCCCTTGCAGCAAACCCATGCAGGGGGATGGTCTCCTTTCCCCACAGGGTGGTCTCAGCAGTTCTAAGGGTGCCAAATCTCATAACATCATATAACATGTTCTGAGTTCCCCTGGGATTTGTCTCTTGCTGGCTGTTGTGCTGACACCAAAGGCAACGTCCCCCAGGTGAAAGCCATAGGGCTGGGGACTGCTGACCCACAGCTCTAGAGCTGGGGTGGTATTTTCTGGAAGCAGGGCATGTCTGAGAGGAAGGAGCAGTGGGGAAGGAAGAATTTTCTGACAGCACGCTGAGATCTAAGAGTAAAAGTAACCATTAACACGGTTCATCTCAGACGTGGCCTGTGCTAAGCCCAGTTAACTATCAGGAAACAGCAGTGCTGGCTGTGTGGCTGGAGAGTCAGCAGTAGAAGTGGTAATAAAACATGTAGTTTTATCAAATAGGCAGCATGATTTAAAAATGTGTCAGCTACATGAAGCAGCAGAACATCTGTAAAGAAACAAGCTGATTGCAGCCACTGTTGGGTTTGTACCCCTGCTGCTTTTAGCACTGTTCCCTACTCCTCTCCAAATGATGATTACAGCATACAGCTTTTGAAATTACACAGTTTTGTTCTGTTAGTCATCATTTTTTGTACTGAATGCCATTCGAATATTTGCTCTCTTTAGCTGATACTTTTGTCTGAAAAATTCATTAGTCTAGAAAACAACCTAAGTACATATTTAAGGAAAACAATCTGCATGTGTGTGTTAACATTTAAGCTGCTGCAGCACTATTTGTTATGTTTAGACACGTTAGGAAAATAGGAAATAGCAGGAAGAAAAGATTTCACTGAAAATTAATGCAGTGATGTTGAATGGTGGTACCAGCTTGATTTGTTTCTTAACTGAACCACTGAGTACTGAGATGTCTTCATGTACAATCTGTGGGGCAGACACTGCTTTGATCATTCAAAGCTGAGGTTTTATTCAGGTGGTATTTATATGTGAAGGTACATTTAGGGGCCAGTAAGACTTGGTTTTCCTGGGCAAAGGTAGATTTTATTTCTGAATTGCTAATGTTAATGCATAAAACCAATGTTTCTATAACTGCATTTCTCCTGTATGCAGAAATTATGAAGAAACACTTTAGTCTCCCATATTAAATACTACTACTCCTAGTCTTTAAAAATGCCACATTGTTCTTTGCAGAAGATGAGATGTGAAATTCATTATTGATCTTTTGGAATGGTGCTTTCTCAACTGCTTGGATAGTTCTTCAATTAAATATAGAAATTGTCTTTAATTCTTTTAAATGGTTCTGTGCTGCTAGTGTCAGGTGTTAAGTAGTTCCTAGATTTCTTATTGTGCTGAATAAATGGCCCTGAGCTGAGCATCATAAATTCCACAGTCATAAATCTTCCAACTGAACAGAACAGGAGATGCTATGCTCAACACGAAGAGTTGAGCTCAGTGATTCTCAAGGATTTTGAGTAGCTCTGAGAGTGCATAGCCTTAAGATTACAGGGTTTTGGAGCTACGTAGTCCTTTTGTAATACCAGGCTTCTTTAGTCCTCTCTGCACTATTGCTCAAATTTAATAACCTGGTATATTATTTTTGAAGCTGGAAAGCAGGGTGGACAAAAATCTAGCCACTGAAATTCTGATGACTTCTTAGATCACATTGTACTTAATATTGGGTAGGGTGATTTTAGGACAAACAAAACATTAGGTACCAAGCTCCTGCCAGATAGAAGCATTTATGACTCAGTTGTTGAGTGATTGCAAAAACATTAGAGATACTTAATTTCTAAACTCATTTTTCTGCAGGCTGGCGGTAGGCAAGCTTAGCTGTTGTCCAGCAGCATGTCAGCGTTATTTACCTACTTCTCACAATAGGGATTGGCCCTGCAGTAAACTGAAATGTTGCTGGGAGGACTTTTTCTCTGCCCTGTCCTTCCCCAAAGGAAAAACAAAGAAAAAAAACCCTAATCTTTTAAAGTTCCTTGCTGTGATGACATATGGATTTTAAGAAAAAAAATTAAATCAGTTAAATTTTCCCAACCTTATTTGTTATATTTACAGATCTTTGAAATTTAAGAAAAAGGAACGTTCAAGTTTGATTTATTGAAAATGTTTTAGGTAGTGCTGGGGAAGACTGTGTGTTTCTCCTGTCTTTCATATCTTTTTTTTTTTTTTTTCGGCCCAGCCAGCTGATCAGTGTGAACCTGGCTTTGCAGATAGCCTATCACTGTACTAAAAAACATTCCTCCCTCTCCATTCAGCATTCTGTAGTGCTGTGAAGTTTAATCCTTCCAATGGTAAAACAGATCTGGAACAAACCAGGATATTTTTCTTAGTGAAAGGGGATTGTTTTGTTCAGTCACTGTACACTGGAGTGATTATGTTAAATTATATTAACTGGTAGTTTTGCCATTCTGTTAGGTAAGGATGGATTTTGTCAGCTTGCATGCACCTTGCCATATGAATCTAAATAAGGGTGTGTTGGGTGTTAATGTCACTGCTGAATTATATCTTCTGCTTTCCTTGAAACAATTCCTGAGCCCCTCCAAACAGGCTGCAGCCAACTACAGTAAAGCAGCCTTGTGGTTTTATAATGACAGTTTTATACTCATTTGCCTAAACCTGATTTTGGGATTGCTGCCAACTGAGTGAGATTTGTTCAGGTGTTTTGATACTGTGTGAGGCCATAGTGTCACCTGGGGGTGAAAATGGGTTTCCTTCCTCTGAAAGGAAAAGGCACCTGATGTGAAACCAGTGGTGAGCGTTGAGTCCTCCTACCAACTTCACATGAGTTTGTAAATGATGCTAAGGGCTTGCATTCAAGGACAAATGAGCCCTGCTTATGTCTAAGCTGTTTATGGAAGGCTACTGTGATAAAACTACAGGTGTGGGATGTAACTGGAGCTCCTGTGGGAGGCAGACTGAATCACAGCAATCTTATCTGACATGAACCCTTCCCCCTGCCACTCCCCAGCCTTCTGCTCCTGGCAGGAGTGGGGGTTCCCGTGGGGATCAGAGGTGTGCTGGTACTGGAGGGTGACAAGGGAGCTCAACTGGTACCCTTCTATTGAGCTGAATATTGTCAGGGGTAGGGTAAAAGTACCCCAGCACTGCCAGGCTGTTGTGTAGCTCCTGCTTTTAGGGCTTTTGCAGCCAGTTTCTTTCCCATTGCCAAGATCAGATGGGGCTGGATATGGGCACTGGGATGAGAGCTGCTGTCACTGGATGATTGAAACTCAAAATCTGCTCTCTCAGTTCAAAGGGACTTTATACTTCCCCTCTCCATTTTCCTGTCAGAGGAAGATGCCTCTCTTTTGCATTTTGACTGGATTAAAACCAAAAGATGTTGCCTCCTTTCACAGGCTGCTTGTTCTTGTAAGTGTCTCATTAGCACTTTCTGCTTGAAAATAATTGATTGGCTACTGGAAACGCCTTGAAGTTTTAATTGCCTTTGCTTTGTTGGCAGGGAACTACTTGGGCATCTTTAAAGCCTGTATTCTTCCACTCCTGCTGAAAGGCCTTTTTCTGAGAGACCTTTTGGGCCCTGATTCTTTCTAATAAAAGCTGCAAGCCTTTCAGTGAGCTGTCTTTCTTGCAGCTTGGCTGTCTGCTCTCCAGTCCAGGGGATGGAGGACAGCTGCTTGTTTACTGAACCCATCAGGCATCTTTAGTCTTCCTGAGGTTGAAAAGTTTGGTCTGGTTTGGCTAAGCCACTGCTCAGACCCTGGCAGAGGGTGACCCCATGGCTGCCCTCCTCACTCCTCAGCCCTTTGGTTTTCCTCAAACCCCATTCTCAAACCAGCTGATCTGGGAATTTAGGGAATCCTGTTGGCAACACTGGGCAAATTCTTCAGTTCAGAACATTCCAAATTCTGTGCTTGCAGCTGGTTCAGTCTGGTGATGAGTTAAACCTCTTGGATCCTTCTGTGGGCCTGAGCCATGGCTGTCACTGCCAGCCAGAGCCATGGACTCGTTCCATGCCACTGTAGGAATGGGTTTGGGTTGGTTTCTACTGAGTCCTATGTGCAAATAAAAATGTAAATGATATAGTGGATTACCTTACTCTGCTCCCTGTGAGGAACAGCTGAATGAATGAGTTGGGTTTGTACCTGTTTGCAGCTGCTCACTCAGGGAAATGCCAGCAGAAGCAAGCATGCTTCTTACCAGGCTGAAAAAGCATGGGGAGAAGGGACACAACAGTCACTGTAACCTGTATTTGCTGCTTTTAAATGAAAAATTCATGGTATCTTAGGAATAAAAGATAAACTAGTCTGATGTAGGCCCTGGAATTCACTTACTTGCTTATCTTCCAGTACTTACAGGCTGTAGCACTGTGGTAGAGATTCCTGCTAGATGAAGTTTTGAAGCCTTAGTTTAAAAATGCAGGGTGCATGCAGTCTGCAAAGCTTGGATTCAGTCTTCAAAAATACAAAAGCATTCTAACTGTTTACTCCCAAGTGGTTAAACCCCCAGAGGCTGAATCTATAGCTGAGTGGTTAAATAGGCAGCAAGCTGAGCAGTGTTGGTTCTCCTATGGAACAGCCCCCGAATCATCACTGTGTTTCCTCTTCTGCACCCTAATGCCTTCAAGTCCTCATTACTTTTTGTGCTGTAAATGAGTACATGGTATTAGAGCCTGGTTATAAGATCAAGGATCAGGCTTCATTATCAGCTTGTCTTTGCCAAATGGGAAAGGGAGATGCTTGCTCCCTTTCTGCTCTAAGTGTAGTTGGTAGGAGTTTGAATGGCTCTAGCTTTGGCTTACAACTCTTTCTGCTGCTGCTCCTTAAAAATTAGTGAGCCAGTTGTAGCAGTGTTACTACTCTGTGTTGATTTTCATTATTATTATTATTATTATTATTATTATTATTATTATTATTATTATTATTTTCCCCCATTTTCTTAAGGAAAAAAAGACATTTGAAGAAAGTTAAGTGGTGATACCAACTCCTTGAGTAATTCTTGGTTATGGAAACATTTCTGTTGCACTTTATGTGAAGGGCCAATTCAATCACCCAGGCATTAAAGCTTCCAAGCCACAGGACTTCCTAAAATGATGGTCTGAGAAATGCTACTCCATGATATTTGTTGCAGGAGGCTTCTGCAGTGGCAATTTGTCCTGGCTAAGTGTTGCGTGTTCCCTGAGCACTGTTGTCATCTTTTGGAGTGTCTTTTTAAATGACTGGTGATGAAAATAGCATTCTGAATTCCTAAATGGAGAAGGTGGGAAAAGTGGTGTCCCTCCCAACCAGGCTGTTACTGCAGAGAGAGGTGGTGGGATGGGGACCACATCCCTGCAGGTGCTGAGGAGGTGGAGGTCTTCCCATAGCTGGGAGAGGCCAAGCAGGAAAACCTTGCTGTGTAACATTACTGCATTGCTTGGAAGGCTTCTGGGCAGAGAGGCTTCAGTTGCCTTTCCTCCAGAGCTTTGGCACAAGTAATTTCAGGTTTTTAAAATAGAATGTATCAATCACTAAGTGCTGTTCATGTTAACTCTTCTCAAGCTGCAGCTTGACACAAGCTGCTCTTGAATTCGGTCTGCACTGGTATCAGTAAAATCTCTGGCCAGAAAATGTCCTGTTGGTCTGTTCTCAAACAACAAAATTAAAGACTGGCTTTTGCTCTTATTTTTTTTCTTACATAGAATTTGTTTTTAATTTTTTTTTATGGGGATGTGAAATAGCTATTTCTTTGTGAGGGTAGGGGTCAAGTTTCAATTACTTTGAATTCTTGGTCCTGGTGGAGAAAGGAGGACTCTTCAACGTGGAAGACAAGAGGAGGGATGTTTCAGGTACTCATCTTGCACTTTAGTAAAACTTAAATAATTTTTATAATGTTAATTATTTACCACTTTTCCTTTGTTGCCACATACTTCAGATTCTCATCGAAATTATAATTTTCCTTTGTTAAAGCAAAAAAGGGGTTGCAAACTATGGCATATGTCACAATCACTAGACCCTGCAGTAGATGTTTTATGAAGAGAATGCTACGTACATTTTTATAGCTTCCCTGAATTCATAAACATTTTAAAGGTTTTTTTCTGATTGGATTAAAATCTAGGTCTGGGAATTTTGTGAACTTTTGTTCACCTTGTGAATTTTTAGTGTGTATTTTCCCCTTTTTATCCTCACACAGTCACACACCCCCAACCTTCTTACCTCTTGCAAGAATGGCCATGCCAGATTGTGAAGCTCACACCCAACAAAACCTTTAATCTATTTCAAGGCAATCCATAAAACAAAGCAATGCTTACCTGCTAGATACTGATCTTCCTCACACCAAAAATTAATTCACTGGTGGTTTAAAAGGCTTGGAAAAGTAATATTAAGTGCCCATCTGTATAACAGAAACACCCACAAAGGTGCTTTATGTAGGGAAGACTGATTAAGACCATCTTGTGTGTGTCCAGGGGACATTTAAACAAAACATTACAGAATGTTTATCCTTCTTCACAGCCTGTGTTCTAAACATTCTCTGAAAAATACAGAATTGCTTTAACATACTCTTTAAAAATACTGAAATTGAAATAAAATCCATTTCATAAACTCATGTTTCACTTTGCCAAGACCTGAATGATAAGATATGATGTGAAGGAACTGAGTTAAAATTCATCACCAGATTTGGTATCAAGAAATTATCTTTTTTTCAACTGTTAATGAGCACTTTTTGGTCCTTGAGAAACTGCAGCTGATCCTTACACTTGTGCTGGTGGCTTTTCCTTGCTCATGGGGAAACATTCCTGTGGCACCATTGCTTCCTTCCTCCCTACCTCCCAGGAAGGCACAGCCACAGAAATAATGCACTGAAGTGTTACAGGTCTCTCCTATTGCTCAGATTTCTGAATAAGCTGCTGGAGGTTTGTGTGCCTGGGATGTGCTCCTTGATGTGAGGTGCACTGCAGTGGAGACAGAGGTTTCTGTTCATTAATTTCCAGCTTGAGTAATGAGAGGCTCAAGACCAAGAAAAGTCATTAGACTCCTAAGCACGTGTTCACGGGATGCTTAATGGATTAAGTGTGAACAGAAAGAACTCAGGGAACTGCATGCACAAAGAATCATAGAATCACAGACTGGTTTGGCTTGGAAGGGGCCTTAAAGATCTAGTTCCAACCTCTCTGCCATGGGCAGGGACACCTTCCCCTAAACCAGGTTGCTGCAAACCCCATCTTGATGTCAAACTACAGTGGACATTCTGATGGTGCTCACTCCAGTTCTTCACTGGACATCATGTATGTAAAATGTTCCTTTGCTAATAAGTTAAAATTCCACCTAGCTGCTGATGGCTAAGAAGCAGTCCCAAACCATTTCTGCCTCTGTTTTGGTGGTGGTGTCACTGTGTCCTGCTGTGTCACTACCTGCTGTTAGGCATAGCATGGTGATCCCTTCCATGAATTCTGATTTAAAAAGTGGAGGGTTTCATGTTGGAAGATTTATTTTATTTTCATCCTTGTCATGTATATATGGAGCATTACTAGCAGCATACCTAACTACACTCTTTTTCAACTACAGTTTTTGGGAGGGCTTCTTATAAACAAATACTAATGGTCTCTCATGACCCTGGGTGGTTTCTCATTTTTCCTTTTGCTTTTGGTAGGCATCATAGAAGCCAGGCATTATGTTTTGTCTGTACCCCTGAAAATACATTCCTACTTGTACAGTCCTGAGTGTTGCTAGAGAACCATTCCTCAAGGTGAGCCAGGAGAAAAGACTGTGAGAGAGATTGAAGGGGTGGAGAAAGCTGTATTGGTATTGTATATATACCTTTGTGGTGGAAGTTATTTACAGCCTGCAGGGTCAGAGCTACAGTTGTTACAAACCGATGGAAAATTTCTCTTGATTTTGAGCAAGTTGAGCTGAATTCCTTTATGGATCTGTCCCTCCTGTGTCTTTCGCATTGCAGCTTAAGCTCCTTGGCTTAGGAACCTCATGCTGCTGCAAATCAAATGACCTTGCTGTGATCCAGCTTAAATGATCCTTTTTGAACTTGTGGGTTTTCCATTTTTTTCTGCATTCTCACAGAATGAGAAATGGTGCTGTACTGTGACATGGGGTTACCTTGGTTTATGTGACTGTACAACCATGGGCACTTTGTTAGAGCTGAAAACAAAACCCAAACACCAGGTTAACACCGAAGTGAGGAGTAAACTTAAGATCCCTTAGTGCTGTCATCCAACCAAAGGCTCAGTGGTGTCAGGGCCCAGTCTGGTGGTGGCCACCAATCTTAACTTCTTCTGCTGAGTCCCCTCAAGCTGGGTCTCTGGGCTTGGTCACACTCTGGGTTGTTCTGGGCTCTGCAATGCCTTGTGGGAGGGACACTGGGCTTGATGATCCCCTTGAAACCCCTCTTCCTAATACTGATGTCACAGTTTTAGCCAATAACGAGGTGACAAATGCCCCGTTATTCCCCCACTACACTGCCAGGGGAAAATGAAAGAGGGAATAAAGGAGAAAGACTTTAAGGTCGGAAGAAAAAATGACGATAGGTTTAATGAAGTAGTAATAGTGATTGTGAATTACAAATACATAAAAATATGTAAATATGGGACCTACACTCCTCAGTTGGTGATTAGTCCCCAGCCACAACACTCCCACACTGGACTGGGCAGCAGATGGGGGTGCCCAAGCCTAGGGTCCCAGTGACAGTCCCCAGCAGCCCCCCAGCAACCAAACTGGTCCTGTTGGGGGAGGCAGGAGAGCTGCCTCCATGGACCATGTTTTCCTCTGCTGGGGAGCTGAGCAGCAGCAGGAGCACCACCCAGGGCCCAGCCCAGTCAGAGCAGTGTCCCCAGTGTCACTGCCTCAGCCCAGCACCACCTGGGCCAGCAGTCACCATAATAACAAGGAGGATTTTATCCTGCTCTTCTCAAAGCAGGACCTTTGCCTGTCCCTCTGCCATGGCCACCCCATGCTCTGCTCTCAGGTAACCTCTAGCCCATGTGCTCTCCTCTCCTTTGGATGCTCTCTAACAGGGTCACTGCTGCTTTGCTGCAGGATATGTCTGAAGACATTTTTGCCTCTTTGCCAAGCAGTTTCAGCTCTGAAGGTCTGAAAATGGGTCAGCTCACAGTTGTAATAAATATCTAAGGGCTCTGGTGTTACTTACAATATGGTCACAATATTTACTTTTCAGCAATGCTGGCATAAATAGGAATATATTCTTGAAAATCAGGTGCTTGGTTTTCCACTGGACTGAAGTTGTCTGAGAATTTCCATTCCAAGAACAGTAAAATTTGGAAAAATGGTTTCTCTAAGGTAACCCAGGCATGGCTGCCATAATCTCTGCTGTCAACTTATTTGATAATAGCTCTGCAGGGTACATGGCATTAGAAACCATCCCCATTTTCAAAGGGAGGAGAACTCCTGGGCTGCCTTCATGGTGTTGTAGCAAAGCCAAGACTGATTCTATTCAGGATGCCTGAGCTATAACCTGGGAAAAATGGGCTTGAAATTTTCTTCTGTAAGCTCTCTTCTTCCTCACTGGCTTTCTTTTCTGAAACCATATTTAATCTCAAAATCACAGCCTTTTTTCTATGAGAACTGTACCAGATGGACAGAAATCCATCTGTCTCTAGGTAATGATTAAGAGTGTAGGTCAGATTACATACTGCAGTTTATACTAAAAGTTGCAGCTTTATCTGATAAGCAGCACAAGTTGTAACACCTCAATTAAAATTTTTGAAATTGTGGCCCAGCATCTTATTCTCCCCTTTATGATTTGCAGAAGTAAGGCTGGAAAGAAGGAGAAAATGTGTGGGTATTTTGACCTCTACATTTGCAGTGTTCTCAGTTCATCATGGGTGGCTTGTATTAAACTCATGCTTGCTCTCTAGAATGGCTTTTCTTTAGAAGCTAAATGAAATAGTTCTCTAAAAAAAAAACAAACCTGCAGTAATTCTATGCACCTGTGAACACTTCAGGATTGTTTCAGCCAAAATTGCAGCCAGATAAACTTCTGGCCTATTGGAGCTATTGAGGCTTTGGCAAGCAAGGTAGAGCTGCAGCACCTTTAAAACCACAACAGGACTCAGGTAATTACAGAGCTAAACATCAACTTCAAATGGGGCTTTGTTGGAGTTGAAATTTTTTTTCTGTTTTCAATTATCAGTATTTTTACTCTTCTAACTCGACAAATCCAAACTGGAATACCAGCCATGGTGAAAACACTAGGATTGCCAGTGAAATGCAGTCTTTCCCAGTAATCCAGAAATAATTATGTTACTAGTAATATATTCTTGAGCTGCTGAGATCCTAAATCATCTCCTCTGATTAGGGTGGAAACTTCAGGAACATCCACCCTAGATTTTGCTTCCATGGGAAAGTTGTGAAGATATTTCTGGAAATTGTATCCATATTGTATCTTTTGTGAGTGAGACCAGTGGATGCTTTTTGTAATAGTGGCTGTAAGAGCAAACCCAGACTAAACCCCACCCCAATAGAAGACTTACTAGTAATTTAGATTAGTAATAGAGCTACTGATAAAATAGGTAAATGGGAACAAACTGGTTAAAAATAAGTCATTAATATTCCAATACATTGGGTGGACATAGAAAAGTATTGTTGTGTTTCAATGTAACAGTGTGTGCATGTTGATCACATTACCAAAGTTTAATTTAAAGCATAGGCTGCCTCAGAACCTGCTTTGCTCCCACATGCAGCTTTTTTCCTTTTACTATTGTGAGAGAGAGCTTGGCTTCTAAGGACTTTCATTGCCTGTCTCTTTTTTTCTACAGCTCTTTAATTATTTCAGTCTCCAGGAGAATCACCTTCTAATTTTAATGATGAATGAGAAGTTATTTGTGACAGACATTTTGAGTTTTCATTTACTAACACAGATAGGTGAGACTGAAGCCATTTGATAAGTAAGCTTTTATCTCAATGTAATTCATCTGAGTATTAATCACTGGCTTGGAATGTCATCCTAAGCTGCAGAATGTATGTTGGACAGAGAATCCTCAGTGGGATTAATCAAAATGCAGTTTACAAAGTAGTGACTTTTAGATTGGAAAGGTTTGTAAGTGGGACAAGTACCATGCACCAGGGCTGTGTGAAATTATTATTATACTTTGACCATGCTCTGTATTATTTCTCAGGCTTCTAAAATGCCAAATACCATCCTTCCCCTGTACTTGAGGAATCCAAAGGAACAGATTCCAACTGGGATCCTGCTGCTACCCCTGAGAGCCTGTACAGCTACCCCTGCCCTGTACAGCTGGGAGATGGTTGGTGTAGCAAGTGCTGGAGGGTGTTGAGTAGATTCTTCCTCCTCTTCCCCCATTCACTCAGATCCCAGTTATTTGTTGTTGAGTATTTCAAGTCACTGGAAGTTTTCTCTGCTTGACTGTAATTTGAAGGTGCCTGAGGACAGCAAACATAGCACAGCACTCAAACCACATCATGTTGGTCTGGCACCAGCTGTAAGACTTAATTTCCTCAGTAATAAACACAAGTAAAAGCACTGCCTGCCATGAAGGCAGCAGTTAAAAGCTATCATCACAGAGGGATTCAGAGAAAGACATAGTTTTAAATATGTAGATCTGTTACTTGAATTAAATATAATTCATATTTTGGGCAGCTCTTTGGAATACATTTAGTTTACAAAATATCTGAGGTATAGTTGAACAACAGTCTTCAGACTAATAAAAGCGTCCTTCTGTTATTGTCTAAAAGGCTCCCTAAAGATGCTAAGAAAGGGTGTGTTTTTCTTTTAGAATTAAAATTTTGTCTTGATATCAAAGCTGAACAAGGGAAAAGGTAAAGGATTTTCAGGGAATGTGGTTTTGATGCAGAATTGCCATTTCTAGTCGCTGGCCCCTTGGAAGAATTTCAGTGTGTTTTAATGACAAGCAGATAATGTTCTTTCTGCAAAGCCAACCATTTCTATGCCACATGGCATCACTGTGCCATGGTGTCTGCAGTTCCAGCACTGATAGTGTTGTGATATCACCATCCCATAGGCTTTGCTGGACCCTCCGGCTGCTATGTATATTTTTTTTTCATATGCCAAACATATTTAAGTCACTGACAAATGGGTAGGTACAGAAGTGGTTTTAAAATGCCAAATTCTGTAATGCTGGAACATATCCCAGCTCTGGATAACAAAACAGCATGGATTTATTGGTGGTCAAAAAGAGGTGGCACTAAAATTAGAATTAATTAACATGGATGCTGTTCAGTACAGGGTTTGGCATCAGAGGGCTGCAGAAGTAACCAGGAGAGAAGTGCTGCTGGTGGTAACTGGCCACACACCCCTTGGAAACATGGTCAGAGGATGTCACACACTGAATGCCAAGAGAAGAGAGTGACCTGTCACATGCATTTAAAAAGCCAATTTCATAAAAGTTAGGAAAAAAATAAGATAATAACATGCAAAAAGAAATAAAAATAGAAAAAAAAATAAAACCACCATTCTAGTTATGTGATAGAACTTCCCTGAAAAAAATAAGCTATCTCAGAAAGTGTGGATCTAGGGTATCAAATCCAGATCGTTTCTCGAAGGAAAACTGTTTTGTGACCATTAGACTAATGCTCATTTTCTGGTCAGCCTGGGCTCTATCCCAACCAGGGAATATTGGGCTCCCGTTACCTGAATACCAGCACT
Organism: Calypte anna; assembly: GCF_003957555.1. Lineage (NCBI taxonomy): Eukaryota > Metazoa > Chordata > Aves > Apodiformes > Trochilidae > Calypte > Calypte anna. The sequence goes on along the minus strand of NC_044258.1, from coordinate 3,483,056 downwards.
GAGATTTAGGCCTGAAGTGCCCAAGACAAATCTGGTTTGGAAACCTACTCTCTAACCTGTTGCTTTCCAATGGGGAGATGAACTTGAGGAGTAGGAGGCAGGAATGTGTTGTCTCTCTCTGATAATTCTGAGCTAAAAGCCCTCCCCAGAAACAGAACCAGGAGTGCTGCTGCGTGGCTTTGGAGGCACCTTGAAGGTTATGGCATGGGTAAGACCATGATCAGTGGTAGCTGAGAAGGTTGGAAAGTATCTTTCCATTTACCAGCAAAGCAGAAATCACCAGCAGCCTGCAATGGGCATGAACTGTGTGGTTGTGGGTGCCATGACACCCATGCACACCCAGATGGTGGCCAAGTGAGGAAGCAGCAGAGCTGGCGACTTTTTAGGTGTTGGGGCAGATGACTTCCCTCCAGGGAACAGGCATGCAAAGATCTGAAGAGGAAACCAGCTCTGAAGAAGAGGCACAAGCTGGGTGAGGGTTCCTCTTGGAGTGGTTCTGAAGAGTGTCCCAAGTGTGGGTCTGTGTGGGGTGGGTGCTGTCCCTCTGCCCCTGCCTGCACTGCCAGCTGCCTGACACCAGCAGCTGCTCTCAGCACTCAGGGTCCTCACTTCCATTGGAGCTCAGTGATGGAGGCATCAGTGCCAGCACATCCCTGGCAGCCAAAATCCTGCAGCAGCTCTGGGTGCTGTGGGTGCTCCAGGGGCTGTGCTGCTGCTGAGCCCACGGCTGCCCAAGGGGGGATCACTCCTGTGCTTCCTGGGGTTACTGAAGTGCAGGCATTCCTGGAAAGGCCTGGTTTAGAAGTCACCTGCTGCAGTGACACATAGCTGAACATCTTCTGTTAACACAAAATTACTTCCCCTTCATTCATAGAAGCCTATTTTCCAGAGAATATTTCCATTGATCTTTTTTTCTTCCTCTTCTTAAGGCTGCTGTAGTCAGAGATTTTATTCTAAAGCTTAAATTAGTTCTGAGAGGAGCTCAGTAACACTGTGTGATTCATCATATTATCATATATAAAGGCTGGAAGCCTCTACTCCTGTGGGTAATATGGCAAATAGAAGTTTTAGAAGCTAAAAGAATCTGACTAACTATGAATTTTGCTGTAGTGCTGTCAATGTTGTGTTAAACATGCAGTTCTTGTTCCTGTTGATGTGGTAGTGAACACCCAGCTGCCAAAATCAGTGGGCTCTGTGTGGCCAGAGAGGAGCAACACAAAACCCTGACCACAACCTGCCTGAGGGGCAGGCACTCTGGGGTTGCCTACCAGGCAGACTGGTTTGGGTTTGTACCTTACTGGGGGGCAGCATGGAGACCCTGTTTGTCCCAAGAGTGACACAACTCTAAGCCAGCAGTGTAGAAGTGACCTGACTTTCCTCTCTGACCTGCTTTGCCTGTCCTGGAGTTGGCAAAATGGATGAACCAAATGTTCCAAATCAGCTGGATAATCCCTTGCTGGCAGCAGTGAATGAATCAGTTGCATCTTGTAAATGTAACTCAGTGTGACAGAAGAGCCATGGCAGCTGGGACCTGTCCCCAGTGCCAGCTATCCCAAGCAAATCCCTACTTTCACTCAGCACTCTCTGTTAACTCTGGAAGCAAGAGCAGATGTGGTGTCCTGCTGGTTTTTGCAAGAGACACAGGTCTTGACCACTTCATCCTCCTCAAGATCCAAGGCACTACCTGAACGATAAATTCATTTTGGTGCTGGGTTTAGGACGCGGATGGTGAAGGAGGAAAACTTATTTACAAGAACAGGTGGGGTTTTGCCTCTCAGGTGCTTGGTTGACCATCAAAGCAAACTTCATTTTCCTGAGATATTCTAAAATACATTTAGTGTATATAAAATAACATTTTATGAAAACACAAAACAAAACAACCAAAACAAACAACCATGGTTTTTAACTTTATAAAGAGATAGGGAAAATTCAATCCTGTTTGATCTGTACCATCAATTCAAAATTTCCTTGAATCTTTCCAGATTTCTGGGAGTGTTTTTAAGTCTCTGAAGCTTCCCAGTGACTCAATGGCTGCTTTCTCCTTTCTTCCTTATTATTTCTTAGACTAAGATAATGTTCCTCTAATTTCTTGTCTGTATTGGAACAACAACTTTTGAGTTTTCCCCCTCACTAGAAATACATGTAGGGTTTTTTCTTCTCTCTGATGCATGTATAGACACAGATAAAGTATTTGTATCTTGCTGGGGTGTTCTTACTATGCCTTCCCCCTTGGGGAAGCCTTCCTTTCTATTTTATCTCCAGGCTGTGTTCTTGTCTGTTCTGAAGAAAGGATGAGCATAAAGTGTTCCTCCTCACTTTACCCTTTTCCTGCCCTTTCCTGTCCTGACTGACATCTTACTGCAAAATCACTGATTTTGCATCAAGTTTAGGCAAAAATGACTTGAGTTAAACTTGTCTTCCATCTGGAGATCAGCATGAACTTATGACTTGTATACTAGAGTGCAAGTGGGTAAATAAAGAATATCAGATTGTTGGTATCCATATTTTTTTTCTGCCTTCCTTAAGAATGCAGATTTGGAGCCATGTGGTTAATACTTGAAATGAGGAACTCATGTTAATAAATAGTTTGTGCAAATTGTCCATCTATTCAATAAATAAGGCTCCAATCTACAGTGTCTAAAACTTTTTGATAAATTTAAGATTGCAATTTTCTGAAAAGCACACAACAGTAAAAACTGTTTTAAGCTCGAAGTGGGTGGCTACTGGGGGAGAGGGAGTGTTTGGATGTTTTCATCCTTCACTGTTCTAAGACTTTAGCAGGGGGACATATTATATTTTTGTAAACACCACCTTGGTCTTGTTCACCTGGCTGCATTTATCAGTGTCAGCAAGACTCAGGTAACAACAAATGACTCAACTTCTGGTGGCTTTCCCGTGAGTATCTCCTATTTCAAGTCTTCCTACTACATGCCCTTCAGTTTATTTTCAGTATAAAATCTACATACTTGTTTTACCTCAGCATGTGAAAATGGAAGGAATTATTGTACTGTTTCCAAGAAATTCTGTGGCCATTAGAAACTCAATTAATGAAAGGGAAAAAAAATAATTGACTGGAGGAAGCTATAGATCCCCTTAATGGAGACCTGGTAGCATTGATGAAAAGCAAACAGCTCAGGTATTGCTAGGGAGGTAGGAAAGAGAGATGGTCTCTTTCCCCAGAGGTGATGGGGGCAGTGAGATTTGTGTTCAGAAAAGGTAGTTTGTATGCTTCAGGGACAGTTAAGTTTATTATGGTTATATTACCCAACTGAAACAGAGTTGATTGAATAAGCTGCTTTTTAAAGTGCAAATAACACCTTTGTTTTACATGGAGTGTAAAATCAGCAGCATTAGTATTTACAGTGAATCTTTTGGTCTGAAGAAAAGTGGCTTCAAGTATTGCTGGTTGCCTTTTTAAACATTAGAAAGAGGCAGCTCTCTAATACCTTTGGTAAAGGAAAAAAAGGTCACCTGTGGAAATGAAGGAAGCTCCTTTAGGGCCAGTGCTCCATGGCTGGAGACACTTCCACACCTTCCTTCTCTTTCAGGGGGGTGGCAATGCTGCCTGTGGGTAGTTCTGTTTATAACCAATGGACAGGCTTGTTCTTGACCCTGCTCAGTTCACTGATTGTGACTCAGCACAGGAATGGGTTTTGATTACTGGTGTTTGAAGTGGGAGCCTTTAGAGTGAATACATGGTAATAATAGGGAATCAATAGCAAAAAGTCACAGTGAGTGAGGCAGTACAGCCTCAGACTGTCAGCACCGAACAATTGCTGATAATTTCAACATAAGCTTTGGGCTGTGTGCAAGGACAGTGCTGCTTAAAGCATATTTTGTAACCACAAGGAACAGCACGTTAGAACACTCGAAGGTTAAGGAGTAAGCAAGACGATTAGATTAAGGGACTCGGCAAGATAGCAACATCCACGAAGAAGCTCGAATGTGTGAAAGATAAGCTTTGTTAGTTAATTGTTGCTAAATGCTTTGTAGCCAATCAAGTTAAAACGTGTGTAACGAGATGTAGAAATCACCAATCAGCAATATGTATACGTGGCATTAGCTCTTAGATTAGTGTATAAATATTGCCTTCTGATTCAATAAAGTTGGACATTTGTTTGCATCAAACTGAGTCTCCGTCTCGCATCTGTTTGCATCAAACACCCATTGCGACAAGTGAGTGAGGTTTTTTTTTTTGACTGCAAGAACTATTTGGAAATTAAAAATCTTAGATGTTGAGTTTGCTTGGTTTTCTGTTCTTTTTGTATTTATTGGAGGAGTTTTACCCTATGAACCACAAGTACTTTTTTCTGTTACTAATTTCAAAAGCTTTTAATAAGTTCTTCCTGAACAGAAGTGTACAGTGCTTCTGGGTGCTTTTAACCTGTCTCTATTGCCACAGTGTGGAATACTGAAATATGTGGCCTGCATAGTGCCTAAACCTGAGCAGTGGAAAGGGGGGTCCTCTTCTGTCGGTTCCCAGGCTATGGTCTCAAATGCTGCCAGGACAAGGGCCCAAGCTTTTCCCTCAAACTCATCCTCCCCCAAGTTTGCCCAGTTTCCTGCTGCTGCATCTTTCCCATGGATGCTTCCCTCTGCTGTGTGTCAGGGCAGGATTAAGAGCTAAAGAAACATGCTAATTACTTAGTGGGATCAGCATCTTGCTAATGAGATGGGGTACTGCACTCAGATGCTGGTCTGTAACAAATCTGCCTGCAGATAATTTGCTCAGAGCAGATTTTTGTCTCAGGGAACTAGATAGGTTTCACTTGAAACTATCAGGTTGTTAACAGCATTAACAGGGAGGGGCTTCTCTATCAGACAGAGCCCCCAGGCACAGGCTCCTAATCCAATGAAGAGCAGCAATGAACTGCCCCCATCTCTGGCACAAATTGTTCCAAGGGTGTTTGTTTCACTGGGAGAGAGAAGCAAATCAAAAGGTTGTGATGTGCAGGTGATGGTGCAGATATTTCCATCTGGACCTTCCCTCACTGACTTCAGGTGCAGGATGGGTAAAGAAATTATGGCTCCAAACCTTGATTGAGCCAATGCTGATTAAAGAATAAACCTGGGATAGTGTTTATCTCAAGTTGATTTTGAGGAATGGCTTCTAATTGAAGCCTAAGTGTAAGCTTCTCAATAGCTTGATGGAAAACAGATGGCAGGCTTGTGTCCTCCACACTTCCAAAAGATCACTGTATTCCCAGTACACTTGGATTATAGAAACTGGGCTAAAAGGGGAGGAGGAGGCCCACATGCTGTCTTATGAGAGTTGTTACCTAAGTAGCTCATTAACATCCAATGCCAGAGAGAGGGCAGAAAAAATCCTCCTTATAAGCAATATTCCAAAAGTGTAGTTTGTATCACTGCATGAGATAATTACAGTCATTGAAAATCCCAACAATACAAGAACATTTGCTTAAGAAAAGCAGCATTAAGTAGCTTGACATTTCCAAGCTCTCAGGAGAACAGTGACCCAGGTGTGTGCAGGGGAAGTGGAGAGGACAGACTGGGGGGGTTTGGGAGTCCTGTGCCAGGGAATGGTGCTGCACCAGCAGGTCCTGGGGATTTCTGTGCCATGGAGAAACATAGAGATGATGAAAGAACACAGCAGTAAACTCGTGGCTCTTCCCTGAGTCTGAAATGACAATGTCAGTGTTTAATATTGCCTTGGGGCTTTGGAGTGCAGGGGTGCTCTCATGACAGTCTCAGTATGAAACAGGAGAGCTGTCAATGTTTAATTGATTGTAGTATTTTGAGTGTAAAAAGCAATTACAGAAAGAGTTTCAAGTTTCCTTCCCAAAGAGCTGTCTTTTTAGGATCAGTACCAGTTTTGTTTAGATTCATTTAGATGTAAAAATGTTAAAGGAACACACAGAATATACACTTGGGTTTTAGAGCCTTCTTCCAGCTTTATGATAGCCCTAAGACTTCAGGTTTTGCAGAGTGCTTTGTTCTCAGCTACCAAATCATTTATTTCTGTGTCAATGATTGAGATTTTCATGAAGGGCCTGGGTAATATCAGTTAATTTAAGAAGGCAGTTGTGTTTCCTAGTGGGGTTCTCTCCTATGGGAATCACTGTGTCCTTGGATTGAGTTGATAAGCCAGAAGAGGAGCTTGCCCAGACAAAACAGTGGCTTCTCCTTTCCCACATACAGACAAGCAAGTGTGGGTGTTCAGGGCACTAGCTGTACCCAGAGAGAAGAAATACAAAAGCATGGAGCACTAGCAGGAGTGGGGAGCAAAATGAGCAAAGAATGGGCCTTGGCAGGCAGGAGGGTGTAGGGTTGGAAACAAAATGTGAAGGCAAGTCAGCAAGGATTAAAGAACAGCTCAGTATTAATGAAGATTGAGAGGTAATTGCTGCCAAGAATACAATTTCTGCTGCACTCAAGAGGAGAGAATTACCCAATGAATGATAAATCTGAAAGGTGGTGTTTGATAGGTGTATTAACACTGATGCCTGGAAGGGGAGATGATGATCCAAATGGAGACTGGCAGCTTTCATCAAGCATGGGGGATAAAATAATGACAAGGTGTAGGTCATTTATTGGTGGAATTGGCCTTTTAATTCTCATCTTTTTGTACCCCAATACAGAAGAGTGCCAATGCTTGGTGTTCTCATGCATGAAGCTTGCCATAGAGAGTGCAGCAAACTAAGAGCAGAATTCCTGGTGATGAGCCCAGTGTATGTGTTTTCAAGTGGCACTAATGCAGCACAACTGAATCTTTCTCTAAAACAGTATGGAAAATCCATAGCTGATGGAAAAGATCCCCAGGTTTCCTGCTGGAGAAGCTAAGCAAGGCCTGCAGGTGATGGCTATGGGGTGCAGACAAGGCTGGTGCTGTCTCCCAGCAGGGATGGGACTGGGGAGCTCAGTAGCTGCAGTTGAGACGAGGGGTCTCCCAGAAGAAAAGTCTTCTTCAAAACAAAGAAATAACCCCAAACCCTCAAAGAACCCAACTTACAGAACCTGGGAAATGGAAGAAAAACAGAAGTATTGTTATGGGAGGGAATTTGGACTTTCCATAGAGGCAGAAGTGTTTCTTAATAACACAGTACTGGAGTACTGTGTCCAGTTCTGGAGTCCCCAAGATCAGAAGGACACAGAGCTCCTGGAAGGTGTCCAGAGCAGAGCCACTCAAATGCTCAGAGGTCTGAGCACCTCCCTGGGAAGCCAGGCTGAGGGATTGGGGTTGTTCAGCCTGGAGAAGAGGAGGCTCCCAGGTGAGCTCAGAGCAACCTTCCAATATCTGAAAGGGGCTACAAGAAAGCTGGGGGAGGGCTTTGGACATGGGGGTGTAGTGACAGGACAAGGGGAAATGGATTAAAACTTGAAGAGGGGAGATTGAGGTTGGACATTAGGAAGAAATTCTTTAATTTGAGGGTGCTGAGCCCCTGGCCCAGGTTTCCCAGGGAAGCTGTGGCTGCCCCATCCCTGGCAGTGTCTCAGCCCAGGTTGGATGGGGCTTGGAGCACCCTGGGCTGTGGGAGGTATCCCTGCCCATGCAGGGGTTGGGAATGGATGAGCTTTAAGGTCCCTTTCAACACAAATAATTCTATGATATGATATTTAACAGCTACAGTACTCCATCAGATTTAATATTTTTTATCTGTAGATAAAAATCTTTTTTATCTGTAGATTTCCTGATTTCTTGAGATTGCTATCAGAGAAATGAAAATGGAGTCCAGTCATGAAGATGTTTAACTGCGGTCATATCAATGCTTGGTGTTTGAAAATGGCTTTTGAGGATCAGTTCTTGCTAGTGCTTCCTTTTTATCACCAAAGTGTGGTATCCTTCTGTTCTGATTATACAAGCCCTGGTTGTATAACTGTACTATATAAATATTGTACTATTCAGTAGGGCTTTTCAGCATTTCTTTGCTTTTTTTAAAGATACCTAAACTCTGTATCCATCAGGAAGAGAATCCATAGGTAACTTCCCAGCAGCTACTAAAGCTGCCTGTTAGCCTACCCAGTCCTGCTACTGAGATTGAGGAATGGATTTTACTTATCCAGAACAAAGATTTGTGTGCTTGATATAAGCCCTTGTTAATGTTGGGAACTCACAGAATGATCATTCATGCAGCACAGAAAAATGTTGGTTTGAGTTTTCATTAGGTGTTTTGTAGGCTTCTGCAGGGAGCACACATTTATTTGTATGTATAGGTGTGTTTACCTATGTGCATAAACAGATGGTTACAGATATTTAAAGAATGATGGTGCATTTTTTGCTGTAGGACCGCACACTCTGCCCTGCTGCAGTGAGACCTGGGCTGTCCTGGTGACCATTGCACCTCTGCAGAGCTGAGGGTGGAATTGAAAACTTGGGTACCAGATGGAGTCTTGTGTTACACCTGAAAACCCTTTCCTTGGTTTGGCTTATAAATCAGCCCAAATATCTGCTTTTAAAACAGCAGTGGTTGCACATAGCCATGCAGCCCAGTGCTGCTGACAGAAGTTAGTGCTGCCTTCTGGTCTTTTCTAGTGCAGTCCTGGTTCAGAGCAGGAGTGTTCTGCCACCTCTGCTCCTCTCCCTGTGTGAGCCTTTATCTCCCTTTGGGTACCTGAAGGGGGCCTACAGGAAGGTTGTATGTTAGGAAAAGTTCTTTACCATGAGGGCAGTGGAAGAATGGAAGAGGTTGCCCAAGGAGGTGGTTGAGGCCTCATCCCTGGAGATATTCAAGGTGAGGCTTGAGGAGGCTCTGAGCACCCTGATCTAGGTGAGGGTGTCCCTGCTGACTGCTGGGGGTTGGACTGGGTGACCTTCAGAGGTCCCTTCCAACCCAAATTATTCTATGAGTCTTGAAGAAGAGAGTGGATCAGGCCAAACTGTTTGTGTGAATTTACTTTATGTAGAATTAGAACTTGTAATATATGTTAATGAATTTGTGTTCATAACCGGTAGGATTCAGGGATAAACTAAGAAAGAAGTGACCAAAAGCAGATGAGACATGTCAAGACCCTAACGGGATTAACTTCTGTCTTGGAGATAATTAGAAGTGTAAGTCCTGGCACCACTGAGACAGCTGGGCACTGGGGGAGTGTAAACACCGGCACGAAAGGCAGGATGAGGCTGCCAGAACTAGCAGATAAGGGGAAGTTTTATTGCAAGGGGCCAATTATCCTCTATAACAAGGGGATGAAGTCATCAAGAGCAAGAAAGGTAAAAAGTTCAACCCTGAGGAAGACTTCGTTACTTCATCTGAAGACCCCCAAAGACCCCCGAACACATCCCCAAAAAGACAACTCCGCCCAGACTCCACCTGTTATGAATATGTATGTAAGGATGATGTAACCTACCCTTTTACTGTATAAATATCCTAACCCTTTCCCTTAACCCTTGGAACTCTTTGTCCAGCACGAGCTGGGGGTTCCCCGGATCCGAAAATAAATACCTTTGCTGTTTAAAGACTCAAACTTTGTCTCTAAACAGTTTTGCTTGGCCTTTTTCGGCTTCAGTCTATGATCTCAATAGCAACACTGCGTTTATTGCAATAGATTTATATTTCTTATACATATTGGAGCTTAAAAGAGAGCAGGTTAATTGTGCACAAGAGAATGTGTCAAACCAGAATTGTACAAAAGTTTTCTTGAGCTTTAGAAATGTCCGTGTTTTTAGGTACAGAGCGATTCTGGTTGCTCATCATAATCATAGAATATGTGAGAGTAATTCTGCAAGTGTGTCTCTGGATTTCATATGTAAACTCTTCACAGAGATGACCTGTTTCTTTTTAAAGTGTATGAAATTGAGATATAAAAACTCTGAAGTGTTCAATAATTGCGCATGTGGAACATCCACAATGCTGTGGAACATCCACAATGCTTTGAGGTTCTGGTCTTCATTCTCAGCATCAGGGCAGCTTTTTTGAAACTGGCACATTCAGAGTTGATACATTGGTCATCTAGTAACAATTTTCTAGGTTTTATTTTCCACATTCAAGGACATAGTAGGCAGCCAGAATGCCCAGAGAAATATAAACTTCTTGTATTTATTTTCATAAAAATAATTCTGGGTATATTTATATTTATATATATGTGTGTGTGTATATATGGGTATATTTATATTTATAAAACTATTCATGGATACATTTGAATGAGTAAGGTCTGTTCATAAGAATTTAGTTCGTGCCCTGCTAGAATTGAAGAATGGATCCTGGGGGATAGAGAAATAAGAGGAGGTAGGAAAAGAATTAAATTGCCAAGCAATTCACTTTGCCTTTCTTTCCCCCTTCCCTTCTTGGAGGCTATTGACAGGTTATTTCCCAATGCAGAGTGTCAGTCTCATCGAGCTTGGGTTTGTTTTTTTTTTATCCTGAGTAAAGATGGTTGCAGGGGGACAGTCAATTTATTGTTTTTAAGTTTGATGGTTTCCTTTCAGAATGGATAAAAATGGCAACAGTGCTTGTTTGGCTGGTGGTGTGTGTGCTGCCTTAGCATCTGTCATACCCCTGGTGTCTGCTTTTCTCAGTGCTCTGTGCCCTGCTTGGCTTTTTTCCTCACTTTCTCTGTTTATGTGAGTACCAAGCTGGAGGGGTGACCAGGAGGGGACACACACAATTTTTAAGTGAACTTCTCTGAACTGCAGCCATGTTCTCAATCTTAGCTGGGTTTAAAACCCTGCACTTCCTCAGCACTGTTATTTGTGTCTTTAGCCATTAGGGAATAAATGAGAGGATCTGTCTTTGGGAAGTCAAAAATACTGCTCTAGCCCTATTGAACTTGGTCCAACTTTGTACAGACATGAAATGCTCAAACTTTCAGAGATTTTTGTTTCCATAATATCCTCATGAGGAAAAAAACCTAATATTTTTCTCTTCCTTCTGTACATTTTCTCCATTTGCTGCACTAAACCTATGTCTTCCCTTTTCCCTCCCATTTTGCCCTTGGTGAGTTTATTCCATTTTTTCTTTTGTCTTCTCTTAAGTCATAAAGCCAAATAGATTTTCCTTGATTCCTGATGTTTCTTTCGTGCTGCTTAAACATTGTGCTGTTGCAAATGCAACAGCTGATTGCACATTTTCCATATCTGTAATTTTTATGCCAATTGCCTATATAAAAAAGCTGCCATCTAGACTTCATAAAGATAAAAGTTAAACTGAAAAGATGTTTGGATCTTAAAGTTTGATTGCAATAACAAATGCGGATCCCAATGCAAACACTTGAGGCTAGCAAAAATTAGCCCACTTGAAAAAGATGTAATGTAAATAATTATAACATAAAATGAAATGTCCCTGGGGTTTTTTATTTTGTGTCTAGTTAGGGTGAACTTGTCATAACCTCTAGATTAGATTTCAAATGCTCTGTGCTTGCTTGCCAGATATCTGTGCAACCATTCTATTCAATATAGTTGCATTTATCCATGGTAAATGCAGAGTTCCTTGCTATATCAAGTAGTGGAACAGACTGAAGGTACAAGAGGTAATTAGTTAAAAGCTCAGGTTTGTACTTTCCTTACTCGTGGAAGTCTCTGCTAGAGGCAATGGGAGTATTTCAAGTCAATCACCAGTCCCAGGAGTGTTTTTAGAGAGCTGAGACTGCACCAAGTTGTGCTCCTTTGTTTCTCAGTTTCAAATGGGAACACTCTAAAGGAACTGGCAGGACAGAAGCAGAATAAAGGAGCTTTTGCCTACCTTGAGGTATTTTTTTCCCAGTGGGCCACATCCAGTGTGGCTTTGGAACAAACTTAACATTGGAGAAAAACATTGCCGTATCAGCCATACTTTTCCCACTGCTTTTTAGTGCCTGATATAAAAACATGAAAGTCAGCACTCCCATACCTCTGGGGTCTTTTCCAAGCAATCTGTAAGCACGTGTACCAAGAGTATCTATTTGTAGGTAGAACCATGTCTTGCTCATTGGAGGCTTCGTGTTCCTTTTGAAAGGGTCTGTAGAAACAATGAAGCATCTTGCTTATGCCCAGAAATTTCTCTTTTCCCTTGTGTATCAGCCTGTAGGATGAAATTCTGAGTTACTAGAGATGAGTAAAACCACTACAGACAGTGGACTACTAATAGGGTTGGTTAAGTGGCTTTGAGGTAGTGCAGTGCAGCATCAGTGTTTGTGTTAAAAGATGGTAGCAAGTGGGCTTCTTTTGGATCTTAATAAGCTCTTGGTCTTTTGATGTCTAGTTGTGAAGGATGTTGAGCTAGGTCACAAGCCCAAACTTCCTAAAGCTGAACACAAATGGAGAGATAGGGTCTCAAGGGTCTTACCTGGTCAAGGTGGTGGGAGAGGGGCACCTCCTGTGCTGCTGCTGCTGCCCAGGCCAGGGTGGGTGCTGTGGGGTGCCAGCTGGGCTGTGTGACACGGGCTGGGGGGCTGTGGGGTCACTGCCTGAGCCTTTCCCTGCTGCTGGGGTCTGGTCCCCAGAGCTGTCCCTCTGCCACCTGGCATTGTCTGTGGAACACCCACCTAGGCATGTGGGCACACTTGTGTTTTCCGTGCCACATCCAGCTGGGATGTTGCTGTCCTGCTTTTGAGTTTAAGAAGTTGGGGAGGAGCTAGGAAAATCCTGGCTTTGGGAAGCTTTATGTTCCACGAGCTTACATGAAGGGAAGCTGTCCCCAAGGTGCTGCCCCAGGTTGTGATCCAGCTTGGGTCTGTGTGTTCAGTAGCACTTCAGATGCTGTAAAATGGAGGGACTTTGTGTGCAGGGGAGGAGAAAGCCAGCACATGGTGCTGTCTGCCTGTGCATGCAGTACCTGTATCTCCCAGTGCTCTACTTGGAATCTTCAACAGAACCCTTGAAGATGCTTTGCCACAGCCAGTGTGGGAGACAGGAACAGATTTCCTGAGACTGAGTGGTTGTAACCAGCAGAGCAATTACCAGTGGCTGCTTCTGGTAGAGGAGCTGGGAGGCAGCAGGTTCATTGGGACTTCTACCTGAGGAGAAACAGCACTTTGTTCTCCTTTACATGAGCAGAAATCCTGATCAGTACAGGCACAAGAAAATTGTAAGAATCCAGTTTTTAAAACAGTATAATTGAAAACCTGACTTGGTACACACACTGATCTGGCAAAACCCTTCGGGGGCCTAGCTACCTGGACTTCAGTGAACCATCACTATACATTCCAGTGAATTAATATTTTCTGCTGGCCCGTGGGAGACTGCAGCTTCCCACAGCTACAGCATGTCTCCAGGGAATTCTGAAGCTGGTAATGGATTTCCCTAAGAAAGGAAACAAGGTGTGGCTCACTCAGAATGTTTAATCTCCATTACGTGCACCTAAGGATTAACTCTGAAGTTAATTTCCCTGTTCTGCATAACTGGTGTGTCACCTCCTTTCTGTGCTAGCTAGGAGAGTTCACTAGGTACCTTGTCCAAGCCCAACCTTAGAACTTAAATCTTTCCCTGTGCCAATTCAAACCACTTTCTTCTAATGCTGATGATGCTTTGCAACTCCCATTGCCTTTTCTCTGTCCTGGGAAACAAATTTTTAAGAGTAACAGTGAGGTATTCTATACTATTGCCAATAAATGAGTGATGATGGACAGTGTCTTTATTCAGCAAATTATTACCTCGAGGAACTGATGTTCATCACTCTTTCTAACAGTTTCTTCAGCCTTTGAAATGCACCAGAGGCACTGCTGTGCTGGGTTACTGTGCTGTGAAGAGTGATCAATTTTTATAATGCACTTATAGCAATTGTCATGACTCAGGGCAGCTTTCAGCACTCCTTATTGCAGTCACACATTGAGAATTTTGGTTTCTGATGCTTCTTAAAAACAAAAACCAAAAACCAAACAAAAACTCCCACAAATCATAAAAAAGCTCACCTTAAACCAAGCAAAAACCCTGAACCAACCATCCTGGCTGACTCCATGTCTGAACTCTTCTGCCCATAAGGAAAAGACAGTGTAAATGTTGATCTGCAGAGGTTACCATGACCTGGACCAACACTACAGTTATTGGCATCCATCAGCTTCAGGTCATAACCAGGGCTGCTGCACTGATTTCTTTTACTAAACATTTAGACAGCTTTCTGTATTTAAGGAACAAATTTCTTGCTGATTCTTGATTTTTGTCATTTCAATCTGAAGTTTAGATTTACTGACAGAATTCTGCAGTGGTGTGAATTTTGAAAACATTTTCCTCCTGAAGCCTCAGAATAACCCTGAATTTGTAAATGTCTTCATAAAATACTTGAGTAATTCCCTTAATTGCCTCAACAGTTTCCTCACAGCATCTTCAAGTGGAAGTTTCCATATTGACTTAAAACTTTCCCCACCAAACTTAATAAAAAAGCATCAGTCAGGTCTTACTGCTTCTGTTTTCACTTAACCCCTTTTGCCACTCTCTGAATGTTCCTGGGTGTCTGACAAGGCCCAAACTGCTCATGAAAAATGGTGAGAGGTAAACGAATGGACCTAATTCAGCTGGCACATCTGCCAGCTTTCCAGGCTTGTCCCACCTGGCTGTGAGGACTTAGAGGACATCTTGCTCCGCATTTAAAGATGTGAGCATCCCAGCAGCTAGCAGTGATCATCCCCTGTTAGTCCCTGGTGAAAAGGAAGAATTATTGCCTCAAACTCTCAGAAGGGCAGGATGAAGTGCTGGGATAGCTCTGGGCCTGACCTGGCATAACAGCAGAGATGTTCTGCATTTTGGGTTAACTAATAGCTGGAATTGGAAAATTGAAGTAAATTGTCTTTTGCTCATCTGGTTGGAAGAAATAATGAAGTGCTTCCTTGTTGGGTGTATTTTGTCAGCTTGTCTCCTGTAGGAGGAAGTTAAAATACCATTATTGTGGGTAGCTCTGGTACTGGCTGGAAATGAGCAAAATGAGTCTGAATCATTCTCTCTGAGCTTCCTTTCAGAATATTTGCTTGTGATTTTCCTAATAGCACTACTATTTATTCCTGCTTGCACACAGTTTCTTTTGCTGTGGATCTGGGCAAAGGGAATTGAGTATGAAGTCTTTTCCAAAGCCAGACATTGCCCTCTCCTGGATACTACCTGAATAAGGACACTGTCAGAAGCCCCCAGCCCCCACCTTGGAGCATCAGTGCCATCCCTCTGGCATGGGGAGTTTCAGCTTTTGCAAATCTAATTCCATCACCTGAAATGTCTTAGTCACTTTTAAGCTTTGATGAAATACAAAATATTAATGGAAGTTGTGTAGTGAGAGAACAGTGGTTTGGGTGACAAAATAATTTCATTCAGAGCATCTTAGCATCCAAGGAAGGGACTGAGCTGCTGACTCATCAGAAGGGTTATGAATAGTCTGGTGGTGCTTCACGTGACACTGGTTTTAGCATAAACCAATCTGTTCATCTTCCTCCTTTCAGCAGATGCTTCATGTAAGAGAATAGGCAACTTAGAAAAAGTTTAATAAGATACTTTGGATCATAAAACATATGGACACTATAAATAATCTTTAGTTAATCAGATTGGGTTTTAAATGTTCATGTATGAATGTTTTGCTGAATATCTAGCTTTTTTTTTTTTTTTCAGACTGGCCTTTAACTTGTGGACTGAAATATTTGAAGTAGACTGTTAACAAGATCTATTTCTGTAGGGGAAAACCAAAAAAGTTGCTTTACGTAATAATAGTGCCTAAAAGATGATAAAAATACTTCTCTGAAACTTCTATTATTGAATAGAACATCTGAAGAACATGGGCTTGATTGAATAGCTTTCAATAATCAGCAAAAAGAAATAACTGCTTTAACAGCATCTTTTTATACTGAAAAGAAAAAAGGGGGAAAAGAAACCCTAAAACACTTGAGCTGTTCCCTGACTCTCCTGAGAAGCTCTGTCTCTTTCATTCAGTATCTCCAGCAGCATTTACAGAAATTTCATCTCATCTAATGTGATTTCACTGGTTTGCTTCATTTTGATTTGAAAATATTTGGCTTTTCAGACTTCCTGTTGTGAAAAGTAAATCCAAAGTTCCAAAGGCACTTTGGTGCATCTGACCCTACTGAAAGTAGCAGGAGAAAGGAGGGTGTGAGTCAAGTAGAAGTAGGAAACAAACAAATTAAATTCCTTCACAACCAAATTTCTGATTTTGTGACAACCAAATGTAATATTCTTTTCTACTGGAAGCAGACTGCACTGAGAATAGCACATGACAGTCTGTGTACTAGGCAGCTCTAAGCATATTTTAAAAAAAAGAAAAAAAAAACCAACAAAACTAAAGCAAACCAAACCCAAAACTGGACCCCAGTACCTTCTTGTACTTCAGTTTTATCCATTCAGTGGTTCAGTATCTGGGCAGGAGAACTTTGTGATGCTGCAGCTATTGACACTGAGCTTTTCCCTAGAGATTAGCAGAGAAAGCTATGTTTAACTTTGCATCCAGACAGTGTTAACTACTACAGTAGGAAGCCTTTTATGTGTTTATTTATTGCTGATCTCTCTCCTTGCAGGGACTGCAATTCCTAGAGCAGGTCAACAATTGCAATTTCATACTAAATTTCTCTGTGTCTGGACATTCATTCAGCTCAGCTACATTGTTTCATAGTGGTTTTCTTTTTATTCATAGCAGCTAATTCTGCAAATGGAGTCATACGTTTTCACGAACCTCTTCCGTTGAGCATCACCTTGTGAATGAATGCTCACTTCATTTTGTGACTTGAGTAAGACATTGCCACAGAAATCTTTTACACTGTGCCCCTCACTCTTGTCTCTTGTCTTAAAATTACCTAAGACATTAGATAAACACTTAGGATGTAGGTGGACAAAGATGTTAAGCAAATAATTTTTATTTAGAAGCTCTTTATTAAGCTGTATTTATTGTTTTGTGACATAAAGGTGTTGTTTTAATCTAGAAAATGATCCTAAGCAAGCATTGCAGGTTTCCCTTTTTTTTTTTTTTTTTTGCTGTTCAGCAAAATGCTCTGTAATCCCATGGAGGGAAATACTGTGTGACTGTCAGTGTTATAAATCAGTCTGGGCTGGGATATTTCAGGGAGGAAAGCAGGGAAGGAAGTATGAGCTCATGTCTAAGGTTCACTTCTCATTCTTCCATCTCTGTTTATCAGTTTTGACTTTGGTCATAGCTGTGCACCTTTCCTGCCTCAGGGAAGTTAGGACAGTGGCTGTTCCTAAACTTGCTGATGGATGACACTGCCATAAGGAAGATTCTGTGCAGTGGTTGGGTGCCTGTAGCATTCAAAAAAATGTGATGAAAAATTACAAATCCTCTTAAGTGTTACTGAAAGTCGCGTATCTAAAGTACTCTAAAACACCTCCAGAGTTGTGACCTTGAGGGCAGAAAGCTGTGAATTTATTAATAGGAAGGGCTGAATAGGTTATATATTGGGATTGTGGATTCAGATGTGACTGGAGAAATCCTCGTAGTGTCTCTGGTGTACGTCTGAGCTGGAATTTTGTGCCTGACTTCCTAACTAATGTTTGAGCTCAAAAAGGCTGCTTTCATTAGTCAGTGACTCAAGCTTCTATAAATATGCCTTAAATAAGGCAGACTAGTGCCATATTGTATCAGTGTCTGAATAACAAGAGCAAATGAGAACTGAGTCATTTTGGTGACTCATTTCATGTTCCAGGGAATGCTCTGCAGTGCAGCCTCTGCTTCTAAGTGTCTGGTGGAAGACAACTTGTATGAGGTGCATTGCACTGATCAGAGAAGCAAAAGATGCTTGGTCTTGTACCTAGCAGAGATCAGGTCTGGGCTGACTCTACTCCTTGTGTTTGTAGCCATCTGGCCTTCCCTGAGACAGCTCCTTCCCTTCACCTGCTAAGGGAGAAACTACCATTGAAATTGAGCTTCCTAAGAGGTGAAACTTTTGCTTCATTTGGCTACTGCAGTGCCTATAATGCCACGATGTATTGCCTGCCACACAATGTGACAAGAGCCAATTTAGGTGAAGGAGCCACCAGCAGTTGTGTTTTTTCTACCTAGGCAATTCATGTTGTTATAGCAACGAGGTAATTCCTGCATTGACTGTGTACAAAGCTAAGCTCTTTCACTTTGAATCATTTGGCAATTTGTGCAGACCTGCTCGTTCAACATAGATCAAATGCACCTTAATTTATAGTGTACTGCAACACAGCAGTTACTGGGGCACCCATTGGCCTGGGGAAGAAAAGCAGCCTTCTGGTTTTTTTCAGCTTATTGGCATGGTATAACAACAGCCCCTCAGGAGGTCCTAAAATATATTTTCTTAGGTACACCAACCCTCAGTTTAAATTAAAGACTAAAGTCTGAACCACCTACGTTAATAACTTGTCATCTTTTTTTTTTTTTTTTTTTTTTTTTGAAAGCCTCTCCTACAGCCATGTCTGTAGCTAATTATACCTTCCAGAGGAGCTCCACAGATTAGTAACAGTGCTCACTATTTGTTGGGAAGGTAGAGATCAACCCAGAGGTGCTGGCACATCTGTGTGTGTTATATTCACACTATGGATCTCTCCATCTTGGCATTTAAGGTTTTTCTCCTGCCATAGCACTCCTGTCTGCACTGCAGCAGGCAGAACACTCACCAGCTATGCCAGGTTTGATACCTGCTGCCCTTATTCTCTTTCTTCTGTCCCCCAGCCTTATCCTGCTGCCCCCTCCCCAAAGCAGAACTTCAGTGACACATTCAGTGGCCTTGGGATCTCAGAGGGGAACGTGGGGTGACTTAGGGAGGAGAAATGGCTGGAATGGGGGGGGACGTTTGACCCCCAGAGAGCCTTCTTCCATGAAAGATGGTACTGAAGTGGTATGGCTAAATAATTAAGGACCTCTTTATACTAAAACAGGACTTGAGAAGTGAGACACTGCTCCATACAGGAAACATTCAAGAAAGTTTTTCTTGCCTACAGAAGAAGAGTTTTAAGTAAATAGGTAGATAATCAGGTGTTTGCATAAAAAAATAAAAAATACCCTTGTCTAGTAAAAAATACCCATGTCTGCTGAACTTCATGCTGGGCTGAGAAGTTTGTAAGATTTAAAATATTTTACCACACCTGTGCTGACCCCATTGGCCTTGTGTGATGAAACTTTCCATGTTTGCTTTTTATTTTAAGTTTGCCTTAGTTCATGCAGACACCTCAGAGGAGGGCAAGGCAGGGCTGATTTAAAAGAAAAAAACAGCAGTCATTCTTTGCCATGACCTCTCAAGGTTTGACCTTCATTCTGCTCACCCTCTGCTGTACCACACAAACCAAGGCGCTGTGTAGGATTTTTCAAGCTTGCTGAGATACTTCAGGAGCCTGCTGGGTTTGTTCTTTCCATGGATTTCTTTCAGCAGCCTTAGCAAGTGTTGATTTTGTCCTATATAAGCAATCCACACTTACCTTTTTAATCTTCAGGACTGAAAGACTGAGACTGTCTTGAAGACATTAAAATTCTTTTAGTTGAACACTGACAGACTGAATTGCATCAGTTTGTTCCTGTGCAAAGGCAGAATATGCTCTCTGACAGAGCACACAATATACTATGCCCCAGCTCCACATTGTTATCTGAAATATAATCCTAAATAGGAGGAATTTCTTATTTTTCCTTTCCCATTAATTTTTAGGAGACTTCAGATGTAGCATAAAGAAAAAAATATTGCTTTGTTATAGCTTTTCAGTGAGGCTGAGGGGTCAGATGTCTAGGAAGCAGCTGTATAGCTCATGATAATAATATTAGCATTATCAGAAAATGAGTGTGCTTCTGATACATTTGCAGTTAGTTCTAGCTTTGAATTTTCAGCTGCATTTTAAGTTACCCTAAACTTAGTCTTTTTCTAGAGCAAATACCTGGTTTACCATTTATATAAAATGGAAGCCGATTGCCCTTTGTTTCCAGAAATAAAATTTTTCTCATTTATTTATAACAGAAGCATCTTTGAATGTAATTTTTTGAAAGACCAAAAATGCTACTGAGGCTTGCAAAACCTGAATTAATAGGTATGCTTTTTTGAAATTCATCTAGCAAATCTAGCAGCCTCTGCAATTATGAAAACAGAACAGATTTTCCTACTGTAACTTTGATCACTGCCTCCAGTACCATCTGTCCTCCTTTTGAGCAGTGAAGGTGGCACATTGCCCTGGTCCTCACCACTCTTCTCTGTGGCCAGAGAAGCAATGAGAGCCTCCAAAGACAACTGAGAAGCTGTGACATAAGAATCTGCTTGGTTAAGTTCCTTCCATCATTTTTATTAACAAGTCTTTTATCCCACTCCTACAAGGAATAATCCCACTCCCATAAGGGAGTAAAGTTTGAGCCTGTCATAAGAAACAATTTAATTTTTTTTCCTTTTTTTGCCAGAAGAGCAACTGTGTGGGGCAAGACAGCTGGTCTTGCTATTGGCTGAAAATGTTCTTTACTTAATTTCCTACAAAAAGCACTCTTGATCAGTAAAAGACATGGAGAAAGGAATCAAACCCAATCCAAGGAATAGCTTCTGGACAAAGAATGATTGAGTGCACTGCTCTTCAGCCTCCAGAGGGGGAAGACCTGGGGGGTGCAGGAGGGAACACAGAAGGTCAATAAATTAGGAGTTTATAGAGAGACTAGGAGTAATTATTCAAGCCCTCCTGTAATCATAGCTACCGAGCAGAAAATGAAGGCTGGTAAAGAAAAGAGAAGTATTTTTTTCCTGTAAAACATAATAAAACTTTGCAATGCTCTGGCACAGAACAGAGTTGATATTGAGTTCATACAGATTCAAAAGACAGTCATGGAAGAAAAATTTACCCAGGCTTCTTAACCACACTCCTGTGGTTAGAGAGTCACTGAACTGTAAGTTCTTGGAAAATGGGGAAGTAGCAGAATGTAATTGAATCACAGAATTGTTCAAGTTTAAGTGACTTTGGAGGTCATCTGCTCCAACCTCCTTCTCAAAGCAGGATCCACACCAAAATCAGACCAGTTTGCTGAGAGTATCTCAAGTCAGAACTTGAAAACCTCCAAAGCTGATGATTTCATACCTGCTCTGGGTATTTATCCTCCCAGGGAGCAGCTTTGCCTGCTTTAGCCAGGACCTCCCCTGCCCCAGTTTGGCAGCTGTCTCCTTCCCTAGCTGAGCATCTCCAGGAGGGGCTTGGCTCCCTCATCCTCAGCGGCTTCTTCTCAGATACTGGCAAGCTGGTGTTAGCTCCCCTGTGTGCCTCCAGGCTAAACAAACCCAATTTCATTTCTTTTTGTGCCCTTCTGTGATAGGGGTGGTCTGCTGGACAGACCAGGCCTTGCCAAGCAAAGTGGAGGTAAAGCACGCTTGAGATCTCCTGGAGAATCACTGCTTTGTACAGACCTTTCTTCTGATAGCCTGTGTCAGAAACAATAATTATTTTAATCACACTTCTAATTGTATTTTTTTTTCTTCAAAGCACTGTTAGATGGTAAAGTTAAATGCTGCTCTGGTATTTTGTGCCTGGATTTTCAAAATGTCAAACAGAAAGTTGTCTCCAGGGTGTGGTTACTGTTCATAGTGTTTGCTAGCAATCCACAATGGTTGAATGAATGTATGACAAATCTACTTCATAATATGCCGTTCTAGTTTCAGATACTTGCATAGGAGAGAGACTAATCATTTTAGACAAGCTTATGTTCAAGAAGCTTATGGTTAGAATTAATTTTAATATTTCTGTAGCTTATACTCCCTTAGAGCTATGTATTATATACAGAAAATAGATCTGAAATTGTTCTTATTTCAGGAAGAGCTTGATTAAACAGCTTCATAGCAATGTATTCTTATTAATCATGCCCTAAAAACTGTAAAAAATCTTATGAAAATATACAGTTATGGTGTCTATACTAAACTCAAAATATGGGGAGTACTTTATATTTCTTTTCAGAAATCACTTCATGTAGTGTTGATAAAGAAAGCCTTGTATAATTGCTTTTATTTTCCTGTTGGATAATTACTTATTCCATGTCCCTGGCTGAACTTTGGGCTCAGTGCCTGGCTCTCTGGAAGCATGGGCACAAGCAGATCCTTTTGAAGGACTGGATGGGGCTGGTGGGGCTGATGCGAGCTCAAGAATGAAAGGCAGGTACTGCTGCAGGGCATTAAGTCTCCTTCCTTTCTAATTTAAAGAATGTACAGCCTGCAAGCTTCTGATCTCTTTAAAAATTGAAGACAAATCGGGGTGGGTGCTTTGCTTTGGGTTTTTTTTATTCTTACTGCTATAAATCCAGTAAACATTAGGGATAAATGTGTTCTCTGGTTAGGCAAAATTTGTGTCTCTTCTAAGAGATCTGTACACCAGCTATTCTTCCCTCTCTGTCAGCCTGCTGTGTGAACTGCTTTTAAGTGTGGATTCATCTACCCAGGGAGCACACCTTAATTCCCAGGCTAAAATACCAGCATAAACACTTTCCTGTGTCCCCATGCCTACCAGAGCTGGCTGAAACTCAGTCCTTAGTAAATGAAACTTATTGTGTAGATTGCCATTACATCTTATAGATAGTCTGACTACAGCTCTGCTGCTGACATATGAACCTATTGCTGCACAGACACCTATTTGGAAATATACTGAAACAGAGAGGGGGAAGTAGGGTTTCATTGATATAACTCAGTGTGGCTGATATTTTACCTATAATGAAAAAGGAATAAAATTGGGAAGGAAAAAACGGGAGTTTAAATAATATTTTCTATGTGATCTAGCTAATTCACAACTGCAAGTCATGCAGCAACTCATTCCTTATATTATTTGTACCAGTCAAATTATGAAGAATTGAAATGCCATCAACATAAAGGATTTCTTCTGGGTGGATCATCCTGAGTTGTAGTATCAGAAGTTGTTTCAAACCATTTCCTTGTGTCAAATAATCAGAAAAAAAAAATCATAGATATCCCAGTACTTGACCCCGTACCTTCAGACTTTCCAAGATGCCCAAGGTTGAACTTCTCAGTGTATCAACTTTTAACTTGAACTGCCAGTCTGCTGAAAATGACCCATTTCTGCAGATCAAGCAAGAGATGCTTGTAAGGAGCTGTCTTACTTGTATGTGTTAGTCTGAAAGGTCATTTAAATTCCTTAAGTATCCGCTTTTAGTGTTGATACCTGAAGCGAGGTAACGGGTTGCAGTGTGAACGGGAAAGCGACGCAATAGGTTGTGCCTTCTGGAGAGGATTTTAGGATTCTTCCAGTGGAGCTCTGCTTCAGTGACACACATTACCAAGGTCATCAGAGTCTGCTGCAGTGTAACTGCTCTCAAGCAGGCAGGCTTAGCTGGTGGCTGGCTTCCAAAAGGCCCTGGGAGGAGAAGCTGGGGAGCTGCTCCTGCTCCTGCTGCCTGTGCCAGCAGCTGCTCCCAGCCCCGTGCCTGCGCTGCATTGCGGAGCGCTGGCCAAGTCCAGCACGGCAGCTGCCAGGAACTGGGACTGGCAAATGGGACTCAAGAGGGACCTTTTGTGTCTACAAGTAGGCATTTTGTAGTCCTTGTGAGCAAATGGATTTTCTGTATGCAAACTGGAATACGGTGTTCTTTTATACTCTGAGTTCCACACACGCGAGTGTCTTCTGTTGCAGAAGAACCTTGAGACGATGGATAATTTTCATTTACTCTAATTCACCATAGAAAATACTTAATTCCTGCCTGCAGACACATTAGAAGTATCAGAGAGCCAACACACAAAGGAAAAAAAAAATTTTCGGACAGTTCCAGTTTGGGATTTTTTTCTGAGACTGCTTGTATTACTCTACACTTCTGAGAGCTGCATGCTCTTTTTAGAGCTAAGCTTACTACAAACTGAAGAGTTGGGAAAACAAACTATGTTTTAAGGTAGTGCTGTGAGTTGTCACTTACTTAGTTATTTTGTTTGAATCATAATTTGCAGTATAAAAATCAGCAATGGCTGAGGAAGACCAAGAAGGGTAGCAAAAGGTATTCTATACCAGAGTGTTGTAGTGAGGAAAAAAGAGAATATCGAAACACTCCATTGTCTGCAGATCTTTATCGTTCAACCTGGCTTTCAGCAAAAAAAAGATACTAGTGAATTTAAAATACAAACTGTACTAGGGAAATGGTTGTGGAAAGAAACTTTGGAGACCTTTTGATTTGAGCTCCTGTATCAAGTATTAGCTTCACTTACCTCTCCACTCCCTTTAGAAGCACTGAATTAGTTCTCTGCTGTGCAAAATTTAGATATGTATGAAACAGAAAAGCAAATGCTGAGTGAGGAGGACAAAGAGGAAGCATTGCTTGCTGGATGTGGCTGGGATGTGGGACTACCTCTTGGGCCAAAGGTGTGTTGATGAATATTTCAAACCAGAGTACTGGGTTGTTATTATTCAAGTGTCTGAACAGAGCACTATGAAGCATGTTAGTTGGATTCTGGTGTTAATTTTAACTCATTTCAAATCATTTAGGCTTCAACAGGGTGTGGGGAGCAGTAACATGCTCTGAATATCAGTGCTTTTGAGTATTTAGGACAAGACGTGGAGAACTGGAGCGGGTTGGTTTTTTTTTTAACTTCCATTGTCTTAAAACTGTCACAAGGTCCCTATCCTAAATTTGGCTAATTCTGCAGATTGAGCTATGAAGCTGTGCACATTTGAAATATCTCACCCTCTTGCTTTTTCTGCAGGTAGCAGATGAGGAGGATATTCTGGATTGTTTTTCATGTGCAGCTTCTCTAGAAGTTTTACTGCCTGTTGAATTGGTTCCATATGCATGTTGGATATTGCATGCTGGCAGGGCAGCTTCTCCCAAGAAATACCCTTGGGATAGGATAATGCATTGCTCTCCTGCTAATGCCATGTGTAGGCTTGCCACAAACTGTTCTTTTCCTCCATTTCTTCAACAGCAATCACCTCACTGGAGCTTTCTTATTTGAAATTATTGAGGTGATTGACCCTACTGATGATGGGCATCAAACTGGTATTCACTTTCACGTTCTCAAAACCACTGGATATTTTTTAAAACACTTTTGTTGACCTTCCTCTAAGTTGAAAATACATTTAAAAACTAAGACGTGCCAAGATGAATGTGTCACTTCTGGCATCAGAGTTTGACACCTACTGCTCTGTAGCCTCAGAGCAGTTTCCCAAATGCAGTTGGATTGCAGGAGTTCTGCAGCCAGGTGCTCCCCAGGAGTGGGATTATCCCAGCCAGGAACACTTGTGACTCAGGATCTCTCATTTCTTTATGATCTCCTCAGGTTGCAGGGAGTGTAAATCATGTGCTTGGGTTTTTAACCTTGATAACTCAGTGCTTCAGGCAGCAGTGGACCCATGAAATAACCCACTGGAGGTTTGTTTGTATTTACCCTGGGGAGAGAGGTGGCATTGGTGTCTTTGTTAACATACTGGCATATTTATTGACCTCAGTTGTCTTCAGTCTTGTTAATTTAATTAATGTCATTGAACCACTGGTTCAATAATTCTGGGGCAAACATTCTCACTAGTCTTGTTCCTACAACTGAGTTTAAGCCCTTTACTGTGATATCTGCCATTAGTCTAGTTGCCAAAATAAACTTACTGTGAATTTGAAGTTTTTTCTACATCTAAAATACTTATTAAGTTGGATTTTTGTTAAAACAATTAAGGACAAAATATTTTAACTGCCTGCCCAATAAATGAATGTTAAGAAATATTCCTGGAATGCCAGTTTATTTGGAGGTAGAAAAGGTGAAACAAATAAGGAGAATGTCAGAGCAGTGCATAAGATCCACTGAATAGCAGCTGAAGCCAACAGAGCTAGGAATAAAATGTTACTGATATGAATAAATTATATAGGAAATAGTTCAGAGCTTTTTTTTATTTATTTTTAGCCCAATGGAATGCTTTCCTGAGAAAATGCCCTGGGTTAGTTAATTGTTGGGTTGAAAGACTTTGGATTTCTGAGTTAGGTCCAAAATATGTATTAAAGAATCTGCTTTATCTGGTGAATTGTGATATCCCAAGCTATAGGCAGACACATTTTTATTTGTCTCATGTGATATGTTATATTGCCCATTGATTTGCTAATGTTTTTTAAAACAACTTAGTGACAGGCAGGGCTTTACTTAGAGACCAGAAGATGTGCAGGTATTAATTACATTCTGCTCATTAGAATTAACTCTGCTGATGCTGATCTGCTGTTGCATGTGTACCATCCCCACATACTAAAAGATGCATGCAGCAGAATTTTTCCTGGCCTTTGCATTTTCAGCTCTGTTGTCCAAAAGCTGAAGGAATTAATCTGAAATAATATTTTGTACTTATGTAATTAATAAGGGGAGAAGTATGTGTCAGAACTGGCAATTAAAAAATTAGCCCAATCTTGAAGAACTAGAATTGCTTTCCAAATACCTAGTATAGTGGGATTCATTAACAGCGAATAATTTTATTAAGGAGGACAGCAGCTGTGACCTGAAATCCAGAAGCCCAGAAGGGTGACTCAGGCCAAAATACTGTACTTAGTCCTTGTCTGCAACTGTGTCTAGGCTGTGTTCCAGGTATTCCTGCTGCTCCTTAGGTTTTGTGCATCTGGAACTGCACAGTCTTGGGTTTTTCCTCTGTGTTTTGATCTGTTGTTCAGTCATGCTCAAGTCTGTAGCTTTATAAACTTTTTTTCTATATTTGTTCTCCATTTGTGGTGTATTTGAGGTCTTTAAGTTTAGGACAGTTAGGGTATTGTCTGGTGAAGTGTCTGGGATAAATGTTTCCACAGTTCCAAAAGACTGCTCCAAGCATTTTGCAGGCTCTGCAGTTTCCTTCTTAATAATGGAGGAGACCAAATCGGAAATTTAATCTCAAGTAAAATCTTCAAGTTTGCAATTCTACAAAAACTGCTTGAGAATGCTGGATTTCATTATTAAAGCAATCATTTTAGCTGGGACACACAGCTGTGAAAAGACTGGGGATGTCTGGTTCAGCTTTAAGTTGCTTCTTGTCTTGAGAATTCTCAGTCAGGGTAATAATTCTGTCTAATTATGGGCAATCAAGTAGAGTTTAATTCTGATTTTTGGAAGATAATATGTTCTGGCTGAAAAATCAGACAAGCCTTCAGCTGATGTATTACTTGCAATGTGTTTCAAGAATATATATATAAATTTAAAAGATGGATGGGGGAAGCAGAAGAGAACGAGTGACATGTAGCTGAAGCTGTGGGATGATCAGTCTTTCAAAAAATGTCACCAAGCCATTCTAATTTTTCACAGTTCCAAATGTGTTTTCAGCACATATCCATCACTATCCATCTAATATGTTGTCTAAGTGCTGTTCTGCTCACATGGTCCAAAGGTTGTGGAGCAGTTTCAAGTGTTCAAATAAATTTGCATATAAAATAGAGTAAACCTATTATTAATCTCACATGCTATATTCTGGGAGTCATCAAGTCTGTAGGATGGTGGAAAATTCTGCTTAGTGGAATCTTAGTGGTTTAATTTTGCAGAACAATATTTCTTCATAAATTTGTCACATAAATATTTACTGTGGGGTAGTCTTTAGCTATTAAAAATTACCATTCTATAGTAATTCTATATTACCATTCTGATTTTTCTGTCAGAGACCATGGAGTTTCTGGTAATTAAATGCTTGATGATGTTAAAAGATGTATTAAACTTATGATAGCAAAACCAATCAAACAAATAAACCTATGGCACAAAACCAGCAGTGCTACCCAGGGGCTAAGATATCTCTGTCCTTTGGAGGGCTGTGCTGGAAACAAGAAGTGCTGGTTGTGAATGTGAATTTCATGGTATATGAAGATATTTGATAACAGTTCTCTGCAGCTGTTAAAAGAGGGTAACTGAGAATTGCTTAAAATAGCAATGTGACCTGATAGGCAGACTTCATGATATGATATGATATGATATGATATGATATGATATGATATGATGACTAAGGAAATTTGTACCTTGTGTTTGGAGTACATGCATCTTGTAATTGGATAGAATATCAGTAGCTGGTAACAGATTTGAGCACGGTGTATTTATATAGGAATGTCTTTGTTATCAAGTTTTTACTGATGCAGCTGGATTACACGAAAACTTGGAAGCCAGTTTCCAAATTGTTTGGACCTGCTGTCAACAGCAGCACAGCAGCATTTCTGTAGTTTTCACTTCTAAAATGAAATGTTCTAATGAAAAATATGTAGACATAGAGTTATTTTAGTGGGACAGGTAGTGATGTTTTTTTAAGCTTCTGTAGTTTTTAATCCATCTTTTGTTTTGTAGTTGAAGCATCATTGTGACAAGTGGATAGAGGCAGCCCAGGTGTGGTAATGGCAGCTCTGCTGAAAGGTTTCTGGCTAGATAGTGTTTTGCAGATCCTATGCCTCTTCTTGCTCTTTAGCAGATACCCTTCCATGTCACAAACAACCTTGGGCTGGAAATGCACATCCTACACTGGCAGATACAATGCTGTTTGTAAGCCTTTGTGGGCATAGTAAGTACCTAGAGAACTTGTTGAAATATGCCAATTTGTTAACCAAAAATTCAGGTTTCTTTACAGATAAGATGATCTTTTTTTCCAGAGTCACATGCAATGCAAGAGATTTTAAATAGTTTGTGCATCAAGGAACAGGGCAAAGATGGCACCAAAGATATTGCCAAAAGGAGGCAGATAATAAGGGTGTTGAGAGCTACTTACTGTGTGCATGTGTCTGCAGTCAAATTAAGCAGTCTTAATAAAGAGTTTGGGTAAAGTGATCAATTTAATAGAAGGCATTTTAAGTGGAAGCATGTGTCAGGACTGACTGAAGGCTTGCAAAATTACTTTGAGTAAGACAAATTTTGTTTTGGTAGGCTTCCTTTTAAAAGTTGTTTTCTATAGTGGGAGGAGGCAGAAGTATTTAGAGCCTTGTTTTAGAAAACAGAGGACTTAAGCATTACTTAAAAGGCAGCTCCTTGACTTAGAGCTTCAGTTGCCTAGCAGAAAACAAAAGGCACTCTTAGGAGTATTATCAGTGTATAAATAAAGTTTATTGTGAGTGGTACTTTTCCACAATGCTGTTCGGCTGCCAGTAATGGTCAATACTCACTGTTTTTTGATCATGAGACTCACAAAATTCAGCAGATACCGAACTGGCATTCAGCTGAGGCTTCATCTGTGTGAAGAGCAAAAACCTTTCCAGAGGAGAGAACCTGCTGGGAATTACTGTGTGGTGATTTCTGAGAGAGGGAGAGGGGCTTTGGGGCAGAAGGAAGTTGTTTCTGTGAAATGTTAGGAGCAAACTAGACATCTATAAGAAAGAGACAATTAAAAATTTAAGTTACTGAAGGGCTGCTCCATGGCTCAGCAGAGGCGGATGCTGGCGGGGTGTGGAGGAGTGGGCTGCTTGGTTCTGCTCTTGGTTCTGGAAACCACTTTGGCTTCTTGGGATAAAGTATTTTTTCCTTGCCCTTGTAGCAGAGTGTCAAACAATAGCAGGGAAAAGTATTAAGAGTAAATAAATACCTGCTGCTAACCAGATTAAGGGTAAATGGAGGGTGTATAAAGCAAGGTAGATACGTGCATCAGCATCTGTGTGTTAAGCTCATAACATTCAGGGATAAAATTAGTACAGCAAAGGAAATCAACACGAGCAAATGTGTACCAACTGATCATTAACAGCCAAGCTGAACATCAGAAGCAGCTTATTAAAGCTTTGGGGCATCTTACTAAAATAAATAGCGGGGAAACAATTCAGAAGCTTCAGAAGAGAGCAGCATACATTTATGAAAAACATTTCAAATTGTGATTGAAAATGAAAATACTGTGCTATGGCCTGAGCGATTTTTTTGGCAGTCTTTTTACAAATATTTTTGTTTCGAGCCTGTGTATTTCATCACTGTGACAACAATCAGCTTGCAGGAAAACAAAAAGCAACATTTTATCCTTTACCATCCCCAGGAGTCCACGGCGCCTCTTGCCTGGCGCCTTTTCCGCCTTTCCCAGCGCTCAGGCAACCCTGAGGCGGGCCCGAACCGGTTGTGTGCGGCACGGGGCAGTACCGCTCCCCTGACAGGGAGCCCGGCAGGGTAGGAGACCTCGGGGAGAGCCTGCGGGGACACCTGGGCCTCGGGGACCGCCTGGGAGGCATACCTCGGCCTCGGGAACAGCCTGGCAGGGACTCCTCGGCCTCGGGGTTTGGGTCTCGTTGCTCGGGTCGGTTCCCTCACCCCCGAACCCTCGGGCGGGGTTTGGGCCCTGTCCCGGCCGCGCTCCTCTGGTGCTGAGGCGCCGTGGGCTGTGCCACAGGTTGGAGAAGGATCTCCGGTGGTAGAGCGAATCCGTGGGATTTTTCAGCCAGTAACGGGCACTTTTCAGGTAAAAACCACCTGTCTGAGCTCGGTACCAGTTGCTTACGTCAGGTTTGTTCCCTCAGGCGGGGAGGCTGCTGGGCACTGACCTCGGTCTGTGTTTTTCTGAGGAGAAATAGATCTTAACGCTGATGTTTAGAAAATATCCTGGCTCCTCAAAAATACGAATTAGTTATTAAATTACACGGGCAGTGACAACGAGGCAAGCAGAAGAGTATCTTAAAACTTTTAAGTCCGTAGAAAGATAATTGTTCGGCCAAAATGGGGGGAATCTTGCGAACAAAGAGTCAGAGTGACTAAATGCCATGGTAAAGCAGAGACAGTCATGGTAATACGAAATGAGAGCTGCTCTTAATGGCACTGGGGAGATCAAAACAAGGTTTTAAAGGTTTTGTACTCAATGTCAGGAGTTCATCGGTTTGGTTGTGTACTTGAGGTTGAGACCAGATGACAGGGTGTGGGCTTTGTCCTGTGAGATTTGTCACTTTGGCCTGGTTAGCTCTGGTGGTGTAGAACTGAGTAAATAGCTAAGGATTTGAGTCGTGTAGAGACCAGCATGGTGGTAATAAACATGAGGATGCAATAAACAGGAATAAATGGCTTTGCCTAGTAGTGCATCTCAAAACATTAAAGAAGAAAGATCAGGCTGTCATTTAAAACAAGCCAGCAAGTAGTAGAGAGTGATTTTGGTTTGTAAAATTCATCTGATGTATGAATTGCAACTCATGGTGTGTAAGTGGTGATACTGCTGAAACTATTTTATATGATATAGTTTATTATGGCTTCCTGTAGTGTAATATTTCTTCCTGTAAGGGAAGCAGCAGAAATCTCAGTGGAGAAAAATTGTTTTTTTGCAAATAGGTAGTTCACTGCCTGTTCAGATTATTGATATTGTCAGGTAACTAATGCTGGTAGGACTTAAAAAAAGCATTCAGTTTCACTAAGCTGCACTATTGAAGCCCTTGGGCTTCTTCCCAGTCATTTCAGCAGGATCAGAGTCTTTGTATGTAATACATTTAGATTGCAGACTCATTAGGATGATGATTTGGGCATCTTATGTCTAGCTCTTCTCACACAGTGACATAGAGTAACATACTGTTCAAGCATCTTGCTGAATAGACTTTTGAAATGCAAGGGAAGGCTGCAACCCTGGTGTTCCCAGTTCTGTCCTACTTACTATATTTTTCTTATAAAAGGAAGCCTTTCTTCTAAGTTAAACGCTAAATACGCTGTGCAGTTACTGACTTTTCACTTGTAGTCAATCAATTGTAAAACACTAATTCATTCTGTTGTGATATGAATGTGGGTAGACTTTATTCTGTGCTTACTCATCAAGCCAACCGTATTATTTTAGGAAAGATCAGAGGAAGATACTGAACTAAAGATACATTTGTTCAAACAGCAGCTTGAGCACATTCTTAACATAAACTATTCAAGTTACACAGAAGAACAAAAATAACTAACTGAAAATTTGAGCAAAACAATGCTATGCAAACTTTGTGACTATTATTCTGTCTAAAATAAAAATTTCAGTGCCATTCATTTCAGAATTAGGGAGGAATAGCTGTTAAATTACTAATGCCTCTTTCATAGACAAACTACCACAGGCAGAGTTACTGATTTTGGATACACTTGTTACTGGAATTCTTGTAGGAAGCCTGAGTGCACACCCAGTGGGGCATCAACTCTGAACCTGTGTGGTTACCAAATTCAGCAGCTGAGCACCTCCCTGGAGCATTAGTATTGCAGGAATCCAGATGATGCATCTTGTGTAATTTGCTTTTGCTTATTGATTTGAATTTCAGTCTTGTTTTTATATCTGTCAAAACTGAGCTTGTGAAAAAAACAGCTTAAATAATCTAATAGATATATTTACAAAGCAGAGTGTTTCCTTCTTGATCTGGAGTGATTATCATCCATTATTCTGAATATTTGTCTAACTTATTCTTCACTTTTCCTTCAACCTTTGCACATGCCACTGCCAGGCATCTGATCAAACTGGACTTAAAAACAGAGAAATTGTACTGAGCTGGCAAGATTTTGAATATTCTCTGCCTTATACACCAGTGGTGATTGAGCAGCTTGACTTTACAATAGGTTGGAAAGTTGTTTTATGGTACACTTCTGGAACAGTTTTATTTACATAGCAGACATTTATCTGAGTGATTTATTTATGGCTACATTTATTTATTTATTGACTGTGATGTGCAATTTCACAATAGCAAGCACCCTTTAAAAGTACTATTTCTTCAGTGCCCTATACTTGTTATCTGCTACTCACAAGGCATTATAAAACTTCTCTGGTGTAAAAGGAGATACCTCTGGGCTGTCTTCAGTGCAATAGAACCACTTGTCTTATATATTTATTTCTCTGAATTACCCTAATTTGTGGAAAAGAGACTTTACTAGCAGAGCAAGCAGGTACCAAGAGATCAGGTTAATGTCTTGCATCATTGTGTGTGTGTTTCAAGGTGGGGATGCTTCAGACCAGGCCCTCATTGTAGACCAAGGCTATTTTGCCATGATGCCTGATCACACCATGAGCCCATATGAGCTGGAGTTACAGGATCAAGCTCACCAGGGTGGTTTTTGTGAACTATAAAACCAAAGTTGATTTGCTTGATTTGGTACCTGTTGATTTGGTATCCAAGCATTCCAGGCTGGTTATATGGGGGAATGGAGAATTTTTGGGCTTTACTCTCACCATTACTTTCTGGGAGCACTAACACAAAATGATGGGAGTCCAGGGCTCTGACTACACTGAGAATTCTGTAATGATCTTCAGTTTCATTCTTGTCAGGATGGAATGTTAATGGAATGTTAAGCTGAACAGGTAAACCTAAGTGCACATCTGCCAGATAAATTTCTTATCTTCGTTTCCAGTGTAGCAAGAATTTGAGTGGCAAATAAGCGGGGCTGAACAGGAGGTTGCAAAGTTCACTGTTCAACTTGAGACAGATGACTGAGGAAATGGGAGCACCTTAAGGTACTTTGACACATTTGCAAATCAGTCTGGACCAAAGATCCTAACTCCTGCTATATTGTTTTGTTTTGTTTTACAAAGTTACATTATTTAGCAAAATTTTTGAGGGTTTGCTTCTCTTAAGCCTGCGGAACTTCACAGGTAATGCTGTGATAAGTAGCATTTGGCTGACCACCTGCTCTCTCCTATTCTGGAAATAATACAGCTGGCCATGAAAC
Organism: Calypte anna; assembly: GCF_003957555.1. Taxonomy (NCBI): domain Eukaryota; kingdom Metazoa; phylum Chordata; class Aves; order Apodiformes; family Trochilidae; genus Calypte; species Calypte anna. The sequence goes on along the minus strand of NC_044258.1, from coordinate 3,449,738 downwards.
AGCTATGAACTGATCACTTGACCGTGGCAAATGAGGTGCCCTCGTCAGTGTGTTCTGGTATATATTTAACTTAATATTGTGAGCAGATGGTCATTATATTGATTCATGAAGTAAGGGAGGAACCTTGGCTGTCTTGATAACGTAAGGCCTGAGTGCTGGGTATTGTAGTGGGGCAAGAAGCAAGGAAGGGGGGGAAATAAGGAAATTTCTGTGGTGTGGCTGTTTGTTTTTTTGTGGGGGTTTGTTTTGTTTTGTTTTGCAAAGGACCACTGTGGGCAGGAATAAAATAAAGGCAAGTGTAGGTGACTCATCAAGTCTGTACATATGGTCATTTCCCTGGAGACAGAGACTGTTAGTGCATAGGCATGATGCTGCTGAGGTATTTGCACCACTGATGGTGTTTACAAGGAGGGGGAAGTTGGAGGACACTAGTTTGAGTTGTGAAACTTCTCAGTCTGCTGTTGCTATTATTGATAAGTCCTTTGAGGAAGCTTTGATAGATAGGAAAAGGTAATATTTAATAGTTCTTCTGTAATTGTTTTGCAAAAAACCCCTTTTTAAATTGTCTTCTCATTTAATAGAGTATAAGTTAAGAAGCTAATTCTTATTACCTATTGAGCAACTATCCTTGTTAGCTGAACTGGGAAGTTTACAAATTCCCATCCTGGATCAGCTCAAAGGAGCAGCTTGATTTGGTTATTCATTTTGCAATTTTCACATGAGAAATAGTATACACAGCAGAACATCCTCTTGAGCAGGAGCTTAATCTCCTCCTATGGTTCCTGTTTCTCCTAGCTGCTGATTAGCTTTGCTGTCTTATCAGTTTGTCATAGTATGTGACTATAAATTGACTTTGCAGTGAAGAGGAAATACGGTTCGTCTTCACAGATGCTGCTGTTACCATGGAGATAAAAGGACCAATGGCCTTTTCTTGGTTTGGACTGTACTATAGTGTTCATACAGAGATGGTGCTCCGAAAATGCAACATTTGGTGCTTTTATGTTTCACTCTAAATATCAAATGAGAAAGCATATTGTTTTTCTTGGTGATGAAGTTTAATAATAAATACAGAATTGGGACTTTTTATGGAAGCAGAAAGCAAGCCCACCAGGAATGTAAAAACAATGTGGCTGGTTGATGCTTGCTAAACCTCCTCTCTGGGAAAAACCTTTAGGCTTTGCAAAATATAACCCTGTAGAGCCTTTGGGTTTATCTGATGCGGTGTTTGATGCTGGTTACATCACCAGCTTACTTATCTGTGATGTTCTACTGTGGCTGATCTTGAATGAGCATGCAAAAGCTGTGAATGTGATTTTTTTTTTATATATATATATATATATATTATTTTTTTTGCTTAAGAAAGAGCTTTTCTACCTCAGATTGCGTGAAAGAAAATATAAATACCAATTCCACAACACATTCAAGGATGGCTTGCAGAAGGTGTTATTTGTGAGTACCTTTTCCTTCTTCACTGTCATCACGTCTCTGATATCTGTGTTGAGGATTCCAGGAGTGGGAGTAATGATCAGTTTATTTTTTGGTAGGTTTCTTTCCATGAACCCTTTTTAGGGTGTTACCTTTTTGGCAGATGAATGATCTGTATATTAGAAATGCACAGATGATGATTGCTTTATGCCTATGAGTATGAAAAAAATTGAAACTAGTGAAGTAAATAAGTGAATATAGTAGTGGGGAAAAAAAGCTGACCACTTTGCATACAAGAAGTAATGCAGGATGCTAGGAATGCTGTCTATGATGAGTCAAGAATCTCTCTTCCATTTTGTTTGGATGCTTTGTCGTATTAAACAGTAATCTGTTTTTTAAATACATAAATACTAACGTAAGGGTGTGGACTGCAGTCTTAAGCAATATAATACTCATAAGGCAAAATGTTGCTGTGGTTTTGTTGTTGTCATGTATATATGCTTGATCAAAAACTAAAGCTGTATTAATTGCTTATTATTTACTTGAACAGCTGCTCAGACATTATAGTCAGCACGGCAGGAGCTTAATATTTCATTCATTTAATGCAGTGCAGCAGCTCTTCACACGAGTTGTCACATTTGGCAGAAGAGCTGAGTGCCTATCCACTTGTAGCCAGAGGAAGGACAGTGCTGAAGTTTGCACGCTGTTTGTGGTGGCAGCATCAGGGTATACATGGAAACCACACAGTGTGGTTTTATTCAGCTGAATCCTTACTATAAGCTTTCTCTTAACTGCTGCTGCAATGTTGTTCCACTTGAGGGAAAATCAGAACAAAATAGATCAGAGTGTGCAGCTAAGTTGTCCTTTACCACCCACCCTCGCTGCCATCAGTGGTTTATTTCTAATCCAGTGTTTTGAAATGGCTGTACCTGCTATTTGCATTTCTGAGCTCTGGTTAAAGATGTCTCTGCCTTTGAGGGTTAAATTTAGGTTTGCTGGAGGATCAGACATTAAACAGATGCAATTGTCATCTGTAGCGTTTTTCAGCTGTTTTAATAGTGCTGATGAGGGTCCTAATTTGAGTAAATCTGCTTCATGTTCAGTAGTATTGTCCACACACAGGCACAGTAAGTTCAGCCATTCAAGACTGAGCTGCTCAAAGTGAATATTGAAAGAGAATTGAAAGCTGTTCTCAAGCTTTCTGTAGGCTCTTGTTATGCAGAAATGGTAAGAATGGCTAAGTTGAACTGTTTTAATAGCAAAATAGGCTTGGAACTGTATATAGGAAATTGAAATATAAAGAAGTGAACTTCCAAATGAGGTGGTAGCCTTCCAGGTATGTGTGTGCCAGCTTTAAATACAATGCTGCATGTTCAAACAAGGGAGAAGTAGTAATGTTTGTGTTAGACTCCATTTTAATTTGAGTTCTGGGATTTGGGGATTTTGTAACTCTCAGCAAGGAGCAGAAATTTTTACAGGGCTTATCATGTAGTATTAAAGAATATTTAATCTCTGTAGGCTACTTCGTTCAACAGTGATGTTGTGGTCTTGTTTATAGAACCATCTCGTGCAGTATTTTGCTGTATTACTGCTTACATGTTTGGTATCTTTTATCTACCTCAGTACATTGCTCTAGAAAAGAAGATATGAACTATGAATTCTCTAATTCTGTATTTTAACTCCTAATTAGGAAACTTGATTCCTAGAGGTGAAAAGAAGGGTAATGTAAAACTGGGGGCTTTTTGAGAGCTAACTCTTTTATAATATAAGAACTTTTATATACAAAACCTTCATGTTCTTTAAACTGATCTGTTTTGAACACTAAAAATTTATGTTAAACAGCTAAATACAGCAGCTCTGTAATGCACAATTAAGTTTTGAGATGAAAACTTAAATACTACTGTCAATGTTCTAATGATACATTATGCTAAGGACTTTTGCCTTTTAAAAAATTAAATATTCTTTTTTTACTTCTTAAAAATAAGATTAAAAAAACTAGAGTGTTGCTGTTCTAAAAAAAGCTACACAAGTGTCACTACTGGGACTAGCATAAGCATTTTTTCAGATGCAGCACTGAGTAGAACATTTGTCATTGTACCATTGTTTTAAGTAAGAGGATTTGTCTTGCTGTAAATTTCCTATGCTACATCTGTGTAATTTCATTCTTCATGCAGTCCTATTTTTCCTCTTCTGTGAGCTTCAAATCTGATATGTATGGATGTCATTATTTAGACTTGGCTTTACTATGATTGTCACTTTGTGACATTAAAATTGTGGCTGGATTTTGTAATGTGAACTGTAGCTTCTTGAGAAATTCTGGGGCCTGATTTAATGATGTGGGAAATACAGAAAAGTGAAACTATTTTTTTTTTTGCTTTAACTTAAAGGATTTTTTCCTTCTATTGTGCAGCTTCATGTCTCTGCTCCTCTGCATTTCTGTGTTTGGACTGGGTTTTTTCCTACGGATTTTGAAAGTGACTAGTAAGCACAAATGTGATAGGACCATTTTATGTGCACTGTAAATTACTGTATGTCACCTTTCAGAACAGATGGTTCTGTAGTAAGATTTAATGAAAAGGGAAATAAATGTTCCTAATTATAAGTGCCGACATATTTACAATCTTAATTAAATTCACCGTAGTTACAGCTGACCCAGTATTGGAGGCTGCCTACAAGCTGTGCCTTGGCTAGGATGCAAAAGAATCACCTCTTCCCTATATATATAGGCTAGTACTTCATTTGCATGAAACCAAGAAGGTTTATATTAATTTTAAAATTATTATCTGTAATTTTAATAAGCACTGTGTTCTAGAATGGAACAAAAATAACTGAAGTTTATTGTTTAATGTGCTGTGACAGTACTAGTTTTATTCCCCCACAAGATGGTAATTATTTTAAGTGCCTTTTGGTGAGGGGGGAGAAGTGAAAGCATGTCTAATAATTCTGTTGAAAAATCCAGCTGTGGGTACTTGAGTTGGACATACATAAAGGGTAGTGATACTCAAAATAGGAACCCATCAGCCTGATTTTTTTATTGCAACATGTACAAATTCTGATATTAATTTTAATAACAGCTAAATGTTATGTATTCTTGAGCAGAATTCAATGGTCTCTACTCTAGCCTATATGTGCTGATCTTTTAGAACTGCATATTTTACTGAGTGTCTAGTGAAATTATCTCTATTTCTTTTAATGAAAAAACCCCTGTAATGCTTTTCACTAGGTTCTATAGGGAGATGCCAACATAGCAGGTCTAGAACATATGGTTGTGCTGTGTTACGGGGCTGTTTTCTTGGCTCTCAGACTTCAGTGCAAGGTAATGATAATGATGTTTGTTTGCCATGAGTTGTCTTGTTTACCTGCCTGTGATTTGGTGTCCAAGAAGCTGTGTACAGAAAAACATCTTGCTGAAAGGAAATTATAGGAATACAGGTATTGGTTGTAGTGTTCTAGAATGTGTGATGATCTCTGCCAAGTGCGTGTGAACCGTCAGGTTTTTTGTGCAACCACAAAAACAATAATAATAACAGCATTTGATTGTGTATGGTTGCCATTCAAAAAAGCATGTAGGGAAAGGACTGTTATTAAGAATACTGAAAATACCATAGTGCTTGCTATATACCACCACAGCCTTTCCTGGACATAAAGTGCGATGAATCACATTAAAAAGAAAAAAAAAAAAGTCTTTTTAGTGCTGCTTGAGAATCCAAAATTGTACGGTCCAGTGTATTTGGGGTGAAGATCGTAGAAGTGAAAAGAATATCTTTGATGTCAGAACAGTATAAATTTGTCCTTGCAAATGTGAATGAGTCATCTACTAAATCAGCTCTTGGTGGATGTGTCCACTGGCAACTACAACCAACCCTGGATTATGAGGAGATTATATGAGTTGCTGTTTGAAGCTATCTGCTGTTTTCTCTGCTGGGGTGAGTTTCCAAAAAGCAATTTGTTTTGTGGGTCCAGTTGGTGTTTTGATTCTGAGAGCCTTTCTCGCACACTGATGTTGTTAAATGTGTTAATAAGCAAACTGGAGTTGGTATGAGTCTATATTATTGTGACTTTCATTGGTCATTAACTATTTGGAGATCAGTCTTATTATAATTCAAATTTTCTTTCTTATTAAAGAAATTGTTAGATTTATTAAATGAGAACAGGGCAAGCTTTACTAGTTTTTTAGCCATATTTTCTAATCTCATCTGTAGCCATAGCTCTGGATTGAAGTGAGAAGGGAAATTCTGAACTTGTAAATGTTATTCTTCATCAGGATCAAGTGCTGAGAAATGGAAGTATTACTTTTGTTAGCTTGAATCCAGTCAAACAAATCATTGTTAAGTACCTTGGATGACATCGAATGGGTTTACATAGGGCATGAACTTGTCTGCCACTTGTGCTATTCAAAGCTAATTTAAGAAGGCTGTGTGTTAACTAGCACCAGGTATAGAGTGCAGGAGGCTGTGCTGCTATAATTTTTCCTAGTGCTTGTTTGAATACAGCACCTCATGGAAAAATGTACCAGAAGAAAAGGAAGAATCCTGGCAGATGGAGGTGAACAGATTGTTATTCCATACAAAGAAGGGGACGAATGGTGTGTGAAGTAATGTGGCTGTAGGAAAACACAGCAGTTAAGATGAACAAATGCACATGGTAGACTCCTGGCATCAGGCCCATCATTACCTGTATAAAAGGACAGCATTTCTTCCAGCTGTGGTCTTGGACCCAAACACTCCTATTAAGGAGACAACAATCTCAGTCTCTTCTGTTTGAAAGCTGATAATCTTGTTAGGAAGAAGTTGTAAAACACTGATGATTTCATAATGCTGTCAACATACTCACAGGTTTACACCTATGTAAAATGAAAGAAAAGCAGAATAAAAAGGGTTTGGATGTTGTATCATGTACTAAATGCTGTGTGCTGTCCTGAGTTAGGAGGATGAGCTTTCCCCACACTCTCAGCATCTGGCTGTGGTGGTGCTCACTGCAGCACAGCCCTGTTGCCAGGGGCAAGAGGATGGTTATCAACCTACTGAGGGCACATTTTGAAAACAGTAAGAGGGATACAGTTGAAGCAAAAGCAATTCCAAGTTATTAGCCTGGTATCATGTTCTCCCAGGTAGTTCTCAAACCAATAGTGAGAAAATTGTTAACCGAGCTTGGGAGGCTTGTTGGTGATTGTAAGCAAAACAGTAATCAGTAATCTATTTATTTATTTGTGCATCTACTGCAAGAATAAAAACAACGATCATTTCTGTACTGTGATATGCAAGAGTTGTTGAAGTGAATGGCTACTAGTGCCAAGCATAATGGAATTTATGCAGAAGTGACAGGAACAGCTAAACCCACTTTGGGTCTGCACACTTCATAGCTGGATCGTTCTCATTATGTTGATACCCTGATAGAGATATCATTTCAGGATGTGATTAGGCTTGGTTCTGGGTTTACTGTTTGTCTGGTCTGTTCTCAAAAGAGCTTGCTTTAAAAATTGAGGAGTGGTTACCCATCCGTGAGTACCTGGGGAGAGCTGGAAGACACTTGGCCTGGAAATTGCGAAGCTTCTGTGTCCACTGTGATGTTACAGTAGTGTTTCAGAAAGTGAAATTGCCAGAAGCAGCACTCAGTGGTTTAGTGTCAGGACTGAAGTAGATGTGCTCTATTTATAATCTCAATCAGCTTTTGAAGACCACAGATTAGAGATGTTGAAACTTAACAGGGCCAAGTGTTTATGTGTATTCCCCTGTGGACAGGGGAAGTGATTTCTTCTCTTCTGAATTATTTAAATATATTTCTTCTGATGTCTTTAGGTGTTAAAACTTAGCAAATCAGTTCTGTTATGAATGCTAACCTGTCTTGAAGACTGACTGAAAAATTTAGCTATGTAGTTTTAAAAAAAAAGGGGAAAAAAAAGACATTTAAATCTTGAACTTTTTCTGAAATGTTCCAGGGGAGTACATCAATGGAAGTACTATTCTAGAGGGTGACTGAAGGCACAAAATGTCACGTATGGGTCTTACATTATGCCAGCAGAAGGTCTGCTTGCTTTGGACAAAATTCATATGCTAAGGCAGAGGCTGCAAGCCCTGGGCCTTGTCTTTGTCGGTCATTGGGCATCAGTCAGTAGATGAACCAAAACACTAGGTCAAGATACCCCTGAATTTTTAGGTTTGAATCACACTCCAAACCTCATGTTTGCTTCTCCAACTGGCTGGACAGAGAGCCTGCCTTTGAACACCATAAGAAGTGGCTGAGCTCTGACCTTATCTGTTGGACTTATGTCTTTGGCATCTGAGATGTTCTTTCTGGAACACAGCAATGGAATGTGGTAGCTTAATTACAAACCTGCAATTGAATGTTGTCATTTGTTTGACCTTCTCCATACTTGCACCTATGACACGTGGAGTGCTGGTCTAGTTAGTACTTGACATTTGAGTACTTGAGACTGGTATGGAAGAAAATGGTAGTGGAACAGGAATCTGTGACACCCTCATGTTAATTTCCTCCTTTTGCTTCTACTGAAAAAAAAAAAAAAAAAAAGAGAGGTATTCACAAAGCAGGAAGCAGCAATTTCATCAGTGTGATCCCTTACTCAGACTTACCCTGCAATGCACACTTCTCATATACTGCCCTGGTTCTATCAACTGTATGGACCAGCTTGTGTGAATATTATGTCAGAATTTCTTGTCAGAAAATAACAGCTTTTGTGTGTTCTAAATGCTTTTCTAGTGGTCCATCAGTGTTTGCAGTAACATTGTCCATCTTTCTTTAGGATTGTTCTGGTCAGCTTTCCAAGTGATTTGAAGGTGCCACCAGTTAGTAACTGCACAAGAAGGCATTAGCAGGGAATGTCCCAGGATGGCAGTCTGCCTTCTGTCTGAATTGTGTTGCACTTCTGTTTCCAAAAGCTCTGGTTCTTACTGGAGTTACCATCAGGTGCTCTTTAAACAGAAAATCCCATTCATCTTGGCTGTGCAGTTCCTGACACACTGTTGGCAACAGAAATCAGAATAGGCTGACCTTGTTGGATTTTGTTGTGTTTTTAAAGGCTGAGTAACTGACTCCTTTCTGAGCAAAGAATGACTTTTTTCCTTTACACCACTCAGTTTGATCCTACCAGAAAGTGACCTCACAGTGTTCACTTTCAGCCTCAGGGGTACAGAAGTATCAAAATTGCTTTTCTGAAACCTTTGTCATGATGTCAAGCAAAAGTTGGGGAGGGAAGGTGCATGCATGTACACATAGACACATTCTCTATTTAATAGTCAGTTTGGGTGCTTAAAAGTTAAATGAGGATTTCCAGTTTAATAGCACACTGTAAGAGCTAGGAAAATTTTTATAGTATTCTAGAATGTAGTGTCTTAAGAAATATGATTAGATGGTTTCATCATGGAGGACTTGTTGTGCAAAACCTTGTTTAATGTTTCCTGGCACAAACATCAAAAATGCAGAGAAGTGTACTACGTGTTGCTTAAAGATTTTCTTAAGCTCTACTTCAGATGCAGTACCTTGTCTTCTTTTGAAGTTTTGTGTGTTTAGTGAAAGAATTCCAGCATAGTGATCTGGAGCACAGAATATCTTGCTGTGTTGTAAAGCTTTTTTAATTTTTCCATGCTTTGAACAAATGACAGCAGTCAGTATTGCACATTTCAGAATATTGTTTAAGACTGGGATGAAACTTAGTTGCTTTCAAATTCATAATTAGCATATTGCAATCTGTTTGTAATTGCTGGGCCTGAAGAAAGCTTGCGTTCATATTCACTGTGTTGCTCCTCATGTTTAAGCACTGTGTTTGTAATTCCATTAACAAAGAAACAGCTTGACTGGTGCAGAGTAAAACGTGCAAGTCTGAAGCTTCATTTCCATAGGAATTTCAACCTTCTGTGTTTAGCTTTTGCCTCTGTTTTGCATGGCAAGGCAAAACCAAACTCTGAAATTGGCATTTTATCTTGCAACAAAACTTCTTCACTGCAACAGCTCATCATCATCAGTCTTGATGTGTATATTTAAGCCACAGGACTATTCCCCTCTATTTCCTGGGATTCAGAATTGACAGCTGTACATCAAATTTCATTCAAACTTATCATGAATTTCAGCTCTACCTATTAGCACCTGCTTTTCCCTAAAAAGCCCCTTTCTAAACACTTGGTGTTTTGACTTTGTGTTTTTCCTTGTGTCGTAGGTCTTTAAATACTCTGCACCAGTTTTGCTGTCCAGCTCCATTGTACCATACCCAGCTAGCTGTCCCTGCCACACACTCAGAGTACAGGTAAGAGTAGATATGGTCCACCCACTTCTTATTTTTGAAGACAGATTTCATGTTACAAATTGAGGTAAGAACAGGAATAGTAGTTTAAGTTCAAAAACAAGAAGAAAAAAAAGAATATTAGAAAAACATCAAAGATATTTAGCATCTCATAGGAGAGTTCAGTTTTCTTGGGCACTCTTGAATAATGCAGTAAAAAGGGTGCCAGGTGCTTTAAGTGGCACATCCCCCTAGACTCTTTGAGAGGTAGGAAGAAGCTAGCTCAAGCTTTAGTTCTCACCTAACAAACACATTGAAATGTTTATATAGTTTCTGTAGGATACTGATGTTGTTTTGAACAACATCTTCTTTTAACCCCTGAATATTCCATGATAGATTGTGAGGTAAGACAAATATTGCGGTACTCTGAAGATTAAAGGCATGGACCTTCAAAAGGCTCAGCACTGCCTTTTGGTTTGTATGGAAGTGTCAGGGGTTTTTAAACAGATGCAAGCCCTTGATGCCAAGCAAAGTCTGTCCTAAGTAGGTGAAAAATAGATGTTTTTCATCTCATAGAAGCATCAAAGGACAGCCTAAGTGACTAGAAATGTGGAAACTGTTAAGAAATTGTGCATGTCATGAAAAAACTGTCTTTAATTTTTACTTTTACTGTTAGTGATTAATTTAGTGGTAATTGCCAGCTCATGAATAATATTAATATCAAAATATTGGAAGCTGAATGCTGAAAAATCAAGTCATTTTGCACTTGTAATAAGGAAAGACAAAAACAAACAATGAATCCTAAATCTGTAAATGCATACACACATTTTTTATTTGAATCTTCCATCTTTTAGTTATCTCTAACCATGCATGTTTGGATTCATCCTGTTGTTTTACATTGCAGCCTCTGTGGTCATAGTAAATCCATAGTCAAGTTTTAAGACAGTTTTAATGTCCCTTCAGTGAGGAGCAGGGCCTTAACACTAAGTTTCCCCCTTTGGTTTTAATGGGGCTTTTATTTTTTTATTTTTCCTTTGTCCTTAGTTTATAATGCTTTCATTTTAAGGACTTGATAGAGATCTTCCTAGGGATGTTGATGGAGAAACCACTTGTTTCTTGAATGTTTCAAAATCTTGTTCCACCTGATTTATTATTTTTAAAGATAGTATTTCTTCTGGAGTTAAAACTTGCAACAGCATAACTTTGTGCTTAAAGAATCCTAAACTTCTTTAGCTTTTTTGTCTTTCTGTCTTTACAGTAAATAAATAAATGCCACAGGTGTGACTGGATCTGTAAAGCATGTACAGTTTTTGTAATACTAAAGTGTAAAACAACGTAGAGAATTGGGTAACACCCAAACCAATGCTGTAATCCCCTCAGGTTTGGTTAAGGAGGGGGTGTGTGCAGGAACCCATCATTGACCTTGCTTATTAAGGAAGTTGAGGTCTCAAACTCTCCAGCTGTGTGCACATGTACAGCCATAGCTCAGATAGGATCAGTGGAGACACAGACACTTCCAGCAATGTTCCAACTCACCTAACAGCCATGGGATGGGCACTGGCTGCTGGGACACTTTGTGCTTGGCATCCCTCTGCCCCCCTTTCCTGGCTAACCAGCCTAAGGCTGCCAGCAGCCTGTGACCTGTGCTCACAGCCTGTGTATTGTTAGGGGTTGGATAATGGAGTTCAGGCATTCCATGTTGTCTTGTTCTCCTCTTACTTTTTGCCCTCAACCCAACATGCAAGTTACCAGGGTGTAAGTAAGATCAGTTTTGGCAAAAGCTTCAGCCAGCAGAGTTAGCTGTGGCAAAGGCCAAAAGCACCAGGCTGGATGAGAAGGAGTGGTTGTCAGGCTGAGGGAGGCTCCCCCTCCACCACTTGGGAAACCTCTGGAGTCTGTCTGGCTTTCTGAATGACATTAGGGTGCTGGAGCAAGTCCAGCAAGGAGCCACCAAGATGTCCAAGGAACAGAGAACATCAGCAGTGAGGAGAGAGGCTGAGAGAACAGGGCCTGCTCAGTCTGGAGAAGGTCTCAGTGCTGCCAGCCTCATCTAGGAGGGGGCAGAACAAGAGACAACAAACCTAGACTGCAGTAAGGAAAATTTGAGGTAAGGCAAGGGAGAGAGGGGAATTTAACCATGAGGATGGTTGTACACAGAGAGGCCAGGAGAGGAGGTGGTGGTAAATCTGTCTTCAGCGATAGTCTGCCCTGAGCAGCTTGATGTGGTTAGCCCTGCTGTCAGCAAGGGACTGGACTATAGATAGCTTTGGAAGCCCCTTCTAAGACAATTTCCCCTCTGATCCTGAAGCACTCCATTCCTGGGAAGAAAAAAAAGAGCTTCAAGTTTGTTTGGTATAATTTAATTTCAGACTACACAGTGATGTTAGTGCCATCCCAGGTAGTATCCCACACAGAAATGTGATCGTGGGTCACAGGCAGACTGTTTCAGTCCTCCTTGTGTCAGAAATTTATTTGGTTTACCCAGGAACTAAATTTCTGAAGTTGTTGTATCCAAACTGATTTTTAAAGGTTGACATCACTGCATCTGCAATGTCTTAGGTGCAAATTATGCACCTACTTTTGTAAATGACTTGGATGTGGGAAGTCTGCATCTGTGAGTAAAGAGTAGCTACTAAAACACTAGCAAAAATGGGCTTTAAATTGTCACATACATTTAATAGTATTAAATTTAGCTTTTAGTCTTGCTATTTATCAACTTATAAATAGAAATACATAGGAAAAAAAACCTAACAGAAATGGATATTTCATTCTAGCTTCATTTTTTAGGCTTTATTTAGAAAATACACAGAGGGATTAATTTTGTGGCCCAGAATTAAAAATTAAGTTTGCTCTGAAAGAAGCAATTAATGAATGCACTAAGTGAAATCTGGAGCATCTTTGGTCTGCTGTTAGCTAATTGCTGGATGTTTTATTTCTAAAATAAATAGTTTTATTTCTAGTCAAGATGATCTTTGGCATCTGTTTTGAATCATTAATAGGGAAATAATGCATTTTTAATAACTGCAGCTATTGCAGTAATCCCTTGCTTGCTCATTTTACAATGTTCAAAATAGGCAGAGATAATACAAGTTATGTTGCATTCTTTTATTAAAAGAAAAGTATTAGGAAGCCCAATATGTAATGTACTTTCAGCTAGGTCTTTCTCTGTGTTCCAGTTAGCCCATGTGCCTCCTGTGTTTGCTCTTTTGGATTTATTTTTGTTTGGAAGTGAAAAATCAAAAACCAGAACCTTGTAGCTTGGCTCCTTGGACTCTCTTTCCCTTCCTGCCCCCCAAAGCACAGCCTTAAAAACCAATGTGCTGCAGCTCAAAGCTTCAAATTCCATGAAGTACTTTGTATTGGTTAGTGATCATTATAACACAAGTTTTACATCTGGTGTGAAGAGCAAAGTAAAGGTGGTGCACCCTTGAGGGGCTCCCCAAAGGGACAGGATACGTGCAGCCTCATCCCTGAGCTGCTGAGCCTGTGTGGGCTCAGACACAGAATGGTGTGCAGAGAAAGGGAATTCACTCACCTGTCCTGGTTGAAGAACAGTTTCCAGCATTTATCTGAGTACATCTGTGTAAACAAGCTTCAATCAGTACTCAGCCTGTCTGTACAGGTGTTGGGTACCTTATACTAGTGACATACACACACTTGTGCACCTGATAGTTGCTGACTTGGAGTGTATCACTTGAACCTAAAGTTACTCAGCTGTTTACACCATTCCTGAGCACACAGGGTTCATTTGCAGTGAGGACCCAACACATTTTGATAGTTCAGCAGCCCACCCTTGGAGAAGGCTTCCTGCTCTCCTGAAGTTAAGGGGAGGTTATGTTTGGTTTTGCTTTGTTTTTGACACCCTGTAGCCCTAAGGCTGCTGTAGCTGTCAGCTCTTCAGGTTTCTGTGTGGCCAGTGTTGAAGCAGAAATGGCTATAGGAATGCTTCCACATCAAGAGATGTAGTGTAGGAGAGTGCCCATGCTTGGGAGTATGGTATCTTAGAGCTATATGCTGGCAACTAATATCCAAGCATCTTTTCATCTGTTGTGTTTATTTATAATTACAATTTCCTTGTTCTGATTTGCATGATATGTTGGCTGTCACTCCTTTCTTTCTCCATCTGCTTTACCTTCCATCCTTCTAATATAAAATTAGATGTCCTTATCATGTCCAGAGACCATTTTCAAACTGTTGAAGCTAGAGATTTTTTCTTTTTTCTTTTTTTTTTTTTCCCTCAGTGATACCTGTGAAAAAAAGATAATGCAAAGGATGTTATAGTACCAAAGAAATCCTATCATTTTCTTGCAGTCTCTACCGCTTAATGTTTAATCAGCACCTCTGGGAGGTAAAAAGATTATTCTGAAAATACTGTACTTGTGTGAAATTTTAATGTGGAATCTTTGTTTCACCAGGTAATGTTGGCTTACATGCAATAAGGTACTATATGGAAGACATAAAAGGATTGATTGTGCTATTTCTTTTTGTCTGAGCCACTGGTAGGCATTGTAGCTATTTTGTTGCCATGACTAGTTAACACTGAACCTTACCCTGCAATGATGTTTAGCTGATAGATGCTTCTGTATTGTATTGGAGTGCTTTGAGTTTTTTGTAAAGTTTTTCAAGAGCACTGTGGGAATTTTTGCACATTAGGGACAGTCAGGGAAAACTGGAAACTTTTTGCTTTAATTCCTGAAAGTGAAAAATATCTGTTGACAGACAAATTTGGTTTACTTTTTCAGCTGCTGAGCCCTGTAGTGTTTCCCAGGCTTAGGCACATAGCAGATGTTTCTTGTGTCCTTCATAGCAGCATCTAGAAAGACATCCCACACTATACAGAGACTCCTGGGGCCTGTGGTAGCTTCCCAGGCAATGGTTGAAGCTATACAGGTGAAGCTGTAGCTGCAGGAGCTGTACTTCAGAATCCTTTGTACTATTGCTATGACTGTTCATTGAAGTGTTCTACAAAAAAAAAAAAAGTTGAATCAGAATCTTATTTCTAATGCAATAGCAGTCACCTACCTATTGCTTAGCACATTTAAGCACTGTAGCCTCTTTTTATGATATGCAGAAATTGAAAAGCTTGCCAGGTTTGTTTTTTTTTTCAAATGGAGCCAAAGAGTAAAGGCAGTGTAGCTCAGAGCAGCCAGCATGTTCAACAAAGATGAAACATGCAGATGACCAAAGCCAAACAGATCCAAACTCTGCCCAAGTCTACTCTGTGCTAAGTTTCTGTGAGGTTCAGAGGATTATGTAAGACATCTGTGTTCAAACCCCATGGCAAAGCTGGCATAATTATAGTAACACTTGTTATTTTCCACTTGATGGCTACATGATCTAGCAATGCAAGAATGGTGAATTGTGTTCATCCACAGCAAGCTGTTTGAAAACAATCAGGAGTTGGCAGAATATCATTAAATTTAGTATTGGCTTTTGGATTTTCTTGTTTTCTCTTCCTTCATTGTCTTCCCTTCCATCCTCCTCCTTTAGCTTGTTATTTATTTTAAAGGAAATGACCACTTGTGGTTGTGTTACTGATCCAGAAGTGACCTCACTGAAGCTTCCTGCTAAGCCAGCATCCCTTCCTCCACCTGCCATAAAGCACATTGTAGCATTACAGATGTAGGTATTCCAAACTGCTGCCTTTGGGCCTTCTGGTTTGTAGCACCATTCATGATGCTGGCAACTCTGCAGTGAAACACAGTTCTACTTTAAAACAAGGTGGGGGGGTGGGGACTGAAGTGCAGATCTGTTATTCATCAATATTTCTGTATGTAAATCACCAGCAGAAGGGGAATGCATCTGTTCTGCATTTTCAGTGGAACATGGGCAGTGAAAATACCTGTGGAAAGTTTCTTATAAACTTGTTAAAAATAAAGAAGCCACGGCCACGGTAGTCTGGGTATGTATATGACTACTTAATGTAATTTTTCTTATGGGAAAAGCAGAAATTGCCCTTTAAATACAGCTTTTGCCTCAGAGATTAACTCAGAGTGTTGGCCTAGGCTCATTGGGTTGTTCTTCATTGTGTTGTCTTGTCTGAGATTAGAATGAGTTAATCAGATGGTACTTACAAACAAGTTGCACTGTTTGTGGATTTGAAAACCAAAAAAATCTCAAGCTTAATTTTCCTAATGCTGTTCCCTATGATTCTGTTCCTCTGTCTTTTTTCCTCTCTTGCCCTCCTCTTCCTTGGCAGGGAAGATAATGTTCTGCACCAGTTCTGCTGTCCACCTTCGGGGTCTAGTAGTCCATCTTCAAGATAACAGAGAAGCTCGGGGTTGCTAAGTGTGCAGTCAGTGCACCATCTGTGTAGCCCATCCTCCTCTCCTCTTACTGGTGTGTATGGGACCAACACTTGCATGGATGCCATAGGAATCTGGTTCTTGTCAAGTTTGAGTTTCTCAGAATGGCACAGCCATAAATGTTTGCTGTTGATGCTTGGTAATACCCTCTCCATGCTTTTCTACAGCTCTCTTCCTTGTGTCTGGTATTGGAAACATGCAAACTGTACAGAAATACCTAAATTGCACAGTTTATTTTGAACTAAAATAAACAGTACCATAAGACTTGAAGTGTACTGTGAGTTTTGTTGCTGTATGTACATGGTCATGAGGTATGAAGGGTACCAAGGAATGTGATTTCTTTTCACCCAAGCGTTGAGGATATGGGATGGGAAGGGAGCTGTTTCTTCTAAATGTGTTAGTCTGGTTTTACTGTTAACTCTCCTAGAAATTTGTTTTGAGGTTGGGTAAACACCAGCATGGCATTTTATGAACATTACTGTGTAGAGGTTAATTGTTCTTTCTTTGCTTCTTGGTTGTTTGAGGAACCAGCACATTTATGTGGTTACAGCAGATACTCCAGCTATGAGTGATTTCTTTTCTAAGCTTCTTTGAGGTCTGTCTTCTAATTTTGTCTCTGTTTGTCCAAGTCTTATGTTAAACAAGATCATTGCTCATGTAATTCTGTTACCCAATCAATGAAAATATTTTTCTCTAAGCTGTGCCTGAGATTGTCATTAAAGGAATGAACTTGGAAATGAATGGCCCTGGGACTGCAACCAGATAAATGTGAATGTAGCCATGGATGCCTAAGAATAGAGTCCAAGTTACCATTGCCTGAAAGGCCAATTGTTGATTATGCCTCTTGTGGCTCTAAAATAACTGGACCGTTTCTGCTGGTTTGATCTTCCAAACTGAAACAGCCCAAGCAGATAAAAACCAGGAATAGCAGTAAACAGAATTTCTATGAAGAGGCATTCACTAGCCTGAAGCTAGCAAGAAAGAAAAGCTAAGAGGGGGAAGGAGGAGGTTTTTAAGTCTGTTGTTGCTTTCATAAGTTAACATATTACCCCAAACTGTGTTTGGGTGTAGGGTGAGAGGTTGATATTTATTTGTAGGGATATGTGGCACTGAGGATGGGATCAAAGGAGAATCCTCAGGATCAAGAAGGCAAGAACTGTGAAGGTAGTGTAAGGCTCATTCACAAACTGTATAATGTGCTTCTTTATGACATTGAAGGAATCCATATAAAAAAAGACAACAGCAATTATTTGCTTTTCAGTTAGATTTGATGTGCTGTTTCTTAGCACTGTCCCAACATTATCCTTCCTGTTGAATGTTTTCTTGTGCTTGCCTTGGGTAGAACTGTGAAGTGTCCAAGGCCTAAGGAAGAAGCCTTCTGCTTGCAGAAGGCTAATCTGTCTTCAGGATTTTGTAGCAGTTTGTGTCCTTTTTGTGATTGCAGACTGTAAAAAACCTATGGCTGCTTCTGTTATTTGCTATTGAGTGTTCCTTAGTGTCATGTGTTTCTTAATCACTTGGCATTATAATCTATATGAAGTACTTTCTTTCCTACTGTAAAATTTGAAAATTGTGCCTGCAAAAAATGTTTAATAGATTATTGCAGCTTAATACATCCCTGGAAGTGCTCTGGTGTTTACTGGGCAGGGTAGAACATTGAGATGTTTGACTGTTGCTAATAATTTTGGTCATTTACTGCTTTGATTAAGAGTTTCTCAGAGTTGCTTCCCAAAGATAGAACCAGTAGGAATTTCTGACATGTTGACTTATTTATCTCCCTCCCAGATACAAACAGTAATTAACTCTCTCTAGTCGGTGTATGAAGCTGAAACACTGTAATTATTCTCTTCCACAGGGTAGGATTTGTCCAATCTTTCAATAAGTATGTTTTATATCTTTGTGTAAAGGAAAACAAAGAAGAAAGACCCTGGCTAAGCATGAACACCGACACCACCAAGCCTGGGTTCCAGCCCCTTGCCTGGAGGAGACAGCAGTTGATTATTCTGTGTGTGGTTGGAGTTAATGATGCATCTCAGGAGAAAATGAAGTCAAAGACTGAGCAGTGTTATTAGCTGGAACAGGATGCTATCACTGGGTGTTTTCTATCTGGTAGTTTTCCAATTAAGGGAAAATAGTGTCATTCTAAGTTGCTGGCATTTGAAACAGTCTGAGTTGGTATCCGTAGTATCATCAAATCACAGCATTTACTCTACGTGGAGCAAATAGAGAAGCTGACCTCTGCTGCAATGAAAGTCAGAAATGCAGAAGTAAACATTTTCCTGTTTAAATAAATCATGGCTGGCTAAATAAAACATGCTGTGAATCTCAGGATTTAGCACTACAAACTAGGAAGGGTTCTCTTTTAGTTATCAGAGTTTAAAAGCAGATGACCTAGATGCTGCACATTATTATAAAACAGAAAAAGGTACCAGTAGGAATGTTTCTTTTTTCTCCTCATTGCTGGGTGAATTTGCATTGTTTCTGTGAAGAATAACGAGTGTCTTGTGCATTCTAGTAGGAAAGTTAGAGTAGAAAAGGCATTTTCCATGTTTAGACCAAATTTCTTCATTCAGAAACTTAAAGGATTGAAGAAAGGCTGCTGTGTTGGGGAAATACAGTCAGGGAATTTCTCCTTTGGCTCCTCTGGGCACTTGCACTTATTAGGATCAGGCTGTTTTTCTTTTCTTCTGCAATGTGGTATTCTCCTTTGCAACTATAGTCAGGTCTTACACTGTTCTGGGAGGTTTTGTCTAAAATATGCAGGTGAGGCTTCAGTTTTTCAGAGCAACTACTGACTTGCTGTTGCTTTTTGCACGTACATTGTTCCCTCTCTGCAGCTGATTGTGGGAAGTCATTAAAACAGCTCAGAGGAGTGTGGGCTTCAATGGTATAATTTTTATGCACCACTAGATGGAGCAAAAAAACAGTTCAACCATCATAATTTAGAGACCCATCTAAAGCAGACTTAAAAATAACTCTAACAAGCTGAGACAAAATACTGTACAACATAAGGAAAAGGAGTAATCCCCTGAAAAATGGAGTAGGGTGTAGATCTTAAGCATGACTGAAAGCAAGCTTTTAATATTTTCTCTTAGCCATCCCTCCAGCCACATAACTGCATATGCATTGCCACAATTTCAAGCAACACAAGATTTGTAAAGGGTTTGAATTATTGTCTGTAGTTTGTGGCCAAGGAAGTTCCTTGCCTGAGCTGGTGCTTGGCAGGATGTCATCTGCTGATGAGAATGAAGCTGCATTGAAGCAGCATTGGAGGAGACTCAGAGGTCACCCTCAGGAGGTAGGGACCTGGCTGCTCAAAGCCTTCCTCCCCTCTGAAACCTCCTGACTCACCGTTTAGGAGGAGACATTGGTGTTACATCATGATGATTTGCCAAACTGACCCTTTTTGAAGTACAGCACTGAGTCCTTTTTCTCCTCAAATACTGAAACAGAGCTCCAAGTTCTCAACTCTTGCCAGGATTGTGAGCTAGAATTTTTCGATGTTTTTTACAGTAACTGAATAGTTCCTGAGATGGGGTCTAGAGGGAGCTCCAATGCAGGCTGGCTCAGAGCTGTCTCTTTAGTTCCATCCTTACAGACAGGGCCTGTTTTATTGCAGGAAGCTCTACAGGAAAACAAAGCAGGAAGGCATCTGCACTTGCTTTTGTGTGCTGTTAACACTGGAGATGGAGAAGTATTTGGACATGTGGAAGGGTCAATGTCTGTCTATATGCCAGCATGCCCTACAGTCAGTGTGGTGTATATAATTTATAAGTTCCATAAACACATTGTGTAGTTTGGCCTGCCTCTACCTTTCTCAAGTTGTAATGCAGAATATGTTCCAGAGAAAGTGGATGTGTTTAACAATAGATGGGTATTAGATAGATACCCATCCCATAGATAGATACACACCTCATAGATGGGACAAGACATGGATATTACATATCCTGCTGTTAGATTTTTATGTATTATATGTTTTATGCATCCTGCTGTCAGATCTCTGGTGGTTGTATAGAAAGGAATATAAGAACAAGGCAAACATACAGTGATACTTCTGGACTCCAGCAGATTTTTACAAGAAACTAATCCACTAATCCAGTAGGTTTTTAAATAAAGAAATTGATAACTATTATTTTGTAAAAAGCATGAAGCAATTTCAGAACTAGTACACAAATGTTTCTGCTCTCAAAGCAGCAGAAATCTGGTTCACAACTGTTCTATTGAATTGTTTATAATAATTCAGTTAAGGACACTATACTTGTAATTACAGGGCATTTGGCTTGAGGAAGATTTTCTCTCATGTGCAGGTGCATTTCACATTTGCTTCTAACTTCACCCAAAGTACAGAGCAGTTGCTGGGTGGGGAATCTGGAAGCAAGCACAGCTGCACAGAGGGTTTGACTCAGCTGAACAGAAGTGGGATTTTTATTCCTCCTTCTCCTGTGCTGCAGGGTGAAGGGCAGTGCCTTCCTCTCTGAAAGGCTGTGGCACCCCACAGAGTGACCCAAATGGGCCAGGTAGAGAACTCAAGGCTTGTAGGGGCTGGTTCCTAGCTGTGATAGGGCATCACTAGTTCTGATGAGCTGACAAAAGTGGATAAAGAAGAGACAGAACCTAATGGAGTCAATCCACAAAGAGAAACAATAACTGATGAGTTCAGTCAGAGCTTTTCGTGGCTATTTCTGGATCAAATGCAGCCTCTGCTCTCTGCTGCTGCTTGACCTTTTATGACTCAGCCCTGCTGCCATTCCGTGTCCACCCTGTGACGTTGAGATGTTCATTTGCCGACCCTCAAAAGAGTCTTTGGAGACCTTGGGGATGGGAGGGCCTCACTCAGAGTGAGTTATTTTTATTTTTCACAACAAAATGCTTGCAGGGTCAGAAGAAAAGAGTATTTATACAGCCAACATGTTTTGGTTTGCACAGTAAGTCTGTAGCAGACATTTGGGTGCTCTTAAAAATGGCTTCTAGCCAGTAAGGGAGGTTTCAAAGGCCCTGATTAGTATGGTTTCCTCCTTTGTGCTCAGCTAACATCTTTTTCTGCTGTTAATGTTTTACCTTGGTCATTTCTGTAAAATACGAGTTGCTGTTTCCCCTTTAGAGCTGGGGATGACATTAGGGAATATTAGAATTCTCACTGAGCTAAGAAGCTTAGATTACTGACAACCAAACACCATTTTTTCCTACAGTTATGTTTAATTACCTTATTCGAGTGAAAATTTGTACACAAGATCTTTTTCATGGAAAATATGTCCCTTTCTAATATCTAGTGTTTCAAACAAGAGCTGTTGTTTCCACGCCCAATAGGTGTCTCGGGTTTTTTGGTTTGGTTTGGTTTTGCTTATTTGTATGGTCTTTGGCCTGTAGTGGATTTTGGCTGATGGATTTGTGGAACAAATGTATAAAATACAATTTATGACCCGTTAATATAAGCACTTTTTCCTAAAGAAATGGTGTCAGATTTCATTCACCTCTGAATTTTTTTTTCTAGCCAATCACTGGAGCATTGCACACCTGAAAATGAGCTGGTATTGAAATATGTCTTGCTCTCATCCTCAATTAAATTCATCTTTATGGAGAATTCAATTAGTTGTAATTGATATTTTATGACAAGATTTTGCCAGAGGCTGGTGTAGTACGGATAATTAATCCCAGTCAGGAAATGTTACTTAAATACCTTTATTGTGTAATCCTACAAGCAGTATTTTTCATCGGGTGATGTATTCTGACACTGGAGGGAACAGGCAGCTCGCCCACTGCTCACTCTTAGATGTAGCAGATGTTTCTGACAAACAAGTTTGTTTGCCTGTTGGTCAGGAGGTGTCTGATTAAAGCTTTTGGCTGGGCTTTGTTCTTTGTTAGCAGGGAAGCTCTCAGCTGTCAGCTGCCCATGGAAGCCACCAGATTGCTGGTGGTGCCTCCAGGATTCAGCATGAAATTGCATTGCTCTCCACATGTGTTTAGCTCTTCAGAAGCCCACAAAGACAATGTCTTCTGCTTTATAACAAGACTTTATTGTTGAAGGTTTTTTAAATTATGTTGGTTTTTTTTTTAATTTTTGGGAGCTTAATGAAAATGTGTTTGTTCTAGTGCTGCCTCTACAGACTGGATTCCAAGTCAGCCATGAGCAGTAGTAGCTCCTCCCCACAAACAGCTTGGTCAGAATATAGCAGTGCTTCAAGATGAAAAAATACCCAGTGCTTTTTAAAATAAAACTGAAAACAACTGAGTAATAGGCACTGTCAACTCATTTAATGATTTTCATCAATGATGTGAGGCTGATCAAAGAGCCAAAAGGGAAGCCAAGGTTTAGGTGTGTAAGCAGAGCAGCAGGGAGCCTGTCACTTTATTACAGATGAGGCTAAATGAATCCTGAGTTTTTCTTTCATGTTTCATTAGGCACTTGTCTGAGCCACAAAACTTATGAAAAGTCAGGGTAGTGAGAATTATTGTTACAGTAAATTTGACTTTTCTATATACTTTACAAATGTGTATATAAAAAAGTATATATAATTTATTTTAAAAAAATAAATATATCTCATATGTCATTTGCAGCACTTCCTAAACCTGAGCTTTCTAACTGTTGAACAGGAGGCATTAGGATGTGGGCCTGTGCAGAACCCCTGAGCTCTGGTCCTGCAGGTGCCCCTGCTGGAACCCAACACCTGTGCAGGAGAGCCTGGAGCACACAGGATCCATTTGGAACTGGCAGGAAGCACGAGTCTCAGCTTCTCATGTTTGAAAATCAGCGAGCCCCTGTAAATTCATGCAGCACACTTGATAAATATAAACTGCCAGTTAGCTGAAAAATCATGTTTCCCTTCCATGGATCAGGCTGCTCTGTAGCCTCCCCATCCTGCTTCCAGCATGCACACTACTAACCCCTTTTTATTGTTGAGCCACAGACATGCTGATGTAGCTCTGCTTGGGCTTGTTTTCAGATTCTCTAATTGTTTGCTAGTTGCATGTTATTTAACTTACATTTGTAAGCACTTTCTTCCAGAAAACTATGCTTAAAAAAACACACTGTTTTCTATCCAGTAGGTCCGTAGCCTAAAGAAGGAGCAGAGTTACAAAAATATTGTGCTCTTGCAGTGATAAAAAGGGGTTTTTTCTGTGTTAACAAGAAGCATCATCACCTCTGACAATCTGATACAGGGCACTACAATTTAATGGCTGAATATGCTTCTGTGAATATTCCTGTCAATTTTCTTTTTCAGATCTGATGAAATGAATATAATAGATGCAGCTTTACTGAGCTCAGGGAAACAGCACATTGACCATAGGTCTGTGAATCCACTTAACAGCTTGGGTAATTCTGTTATATTTCCTGGGAAACAAAAGAACAGTGCACAGTGATCTATAGATCTTTCCTAAAATCTGCTGCTTCTTGTTAAATGCTGGGCAGTCAAAGAAAAATACTTGTGACACGCAGAGAAATAATCATTGATTGGAAGTGAATGTATTGAAATAGGTTGAAAGTCATATGAATTCTTAAATTGTACTTGTGGTGTTTCTGGACAGCTCCAGGGATGAATAGCTTTGTCATGGTACATGATAAATGAGCTGCTGGCAGCACAGCCATGGCTCATGCTGCCTGCAGGTCTGTGCAAGGGAATAAGGCTCCTCTTTGAGCCTTTTGTTTTTCTGAATGTCCCTAAGCATTCGGGGCATGCAAACTGCAGGGAGGTGCCTGCAGCATATGATAATGTACAGGACATACTCCAGCTGCACACTGTTTTCAGCTCCCACTCTGAACTGGGGATTCAGTATCTGCTGAGGTGAGGATAAGAAATAAATTATTAGTCTACAAACCAACATGGAAACCAGAGGAAGGGCTGTCACTGAACCACTCCTGTGGTGCACCTGTTACTGCTCTGTGCCAGCAGATCTTTTACACTTTGAATTGTCTACAATTGTAATGTGCTTAAATACACCTGGAGGACACATACCCAACAGAAATAGTCTTCATATTTTAAAGGATGAAGTCCTATGTTTCTGCTCTTAGGCCAGTTTGATATAAGATGGGATTCAGTGCGTCACTCTTGGCAGGGCTGTTGCTAGCTGGTGTAGGACGGTAGTAACACTACAGCTTGCAAAGGGACACAGGGTAGCCAAACCCTTGTTTTAAGTTACACATCTATTTTTGGTTTATGCAGCAGCCTTTGTTTTCTGACCCATTATTTTTCACTTAGGTCATCTCAAATGCTATGCAAGGATGCTTGTGGAATTTAGATCCTTTTGCTACCTGAGTGGATACAGGCATGGGCCCCTGTGCAGCAGCTTTTCACTGCAAGTGATATGATTTTGCTTACAGTAGATGGGCAAGCAGTCACACAAAGGATAGCAGTTAGCCTAACTTGGTTACTCTAAGTGCTTAGTTCACAGTAATCATGAAACCTTACACAAAAGGTATTTTCAGATTTATGGCTCTCATAAATACCACTTTCTTTGTAGATGATAAGCAAAAAAGGAAAAGGTAGCTACCTCTGGCTACAGTAGACACACATGAGAACTCTTAATGCAAAGTGAGTTTGTCCAGCCATATTGCTGAACAAGAAGTTTTCAAACACTTCAATTCTCAGATTACATTAGCATGCTGGACCTTTGCCTCACTGAGGATTAAACACAGATCTGGAATCTTTAATGTCTTCAAATTGGATTATATACAATTGGCTGCTGCTATCTGCAGCACACTTTCTCTTCCTTCTATGGAAAACCTCAATTCCCATGTTGCATATATGGGTCGGTTTTGTTTTCATTGCACTAAATTTGAGCTGCAAATAGTAGTGAATCTTGTTAATAAACATCTGATCTTCATGTAACTCTGGGAATAAATGTAATTTAAATAATGGACTTCACTTCTAGCAAACCCCAAACCACATCACAGCAGTTTTTTCAGATGAAATCAGTTCCTCTGGCAAGATATCACCCTGGAAAACAATGCTGATGAGATGTTCAGTGGATAACAAATTCTAAAGTTTGTGTTGTCAAGAGGATGATTCCTTGGTAAATACTGTTTTTTGGTTCAGAGCTGTGGGACTTGCAGCTCTTTCAGAAAACCTGGTAGAAGGCTGAGGTGAACAAGGCATTGGTATAGAAGGCATATGTGACTGATAGGAACTCTGAAACTGTGGTGTCAGACATGGTGCTCAACACAAGGGCCTTCATATTTTGAGGTTGTTGCTGGAGTCACCTAGCTGGTGGAGCTTTTTAAAAATTAATTGTTGGAAGTCATGTCTTTTACTGTAGTGTTACTATAAAACTGAAAATAGAGTGTTTCTTAAAAGGAAGCTTCTCCAAGCCCCCCCAGTTGTTACTCCTGGAGATGGCTCTAGGAATGCAGGCCTCAACTTGGTAAGCACAAACTGACTTTATACAATTTTGTTGTCACTGTACAGAAATGCAGTTTTACTTTTGAAGTTATCTCAAATTAATAAAGCCAGTATGCTTCCTAGTCTGGCTATTTCCTCATGGCTTTTATGGTCATGTTGTTTCCTACTTATTGCTTTTCCTACAGATTTAAAATCTCTTTGAGGCACTGTGATTATATTTTGATTTGGACAGGATGTTATAAAATTGAGAGTTTGGGTGTGCTTCTGTGCTGACCAAATTATGACAGAACCCTCTGATGCACAGGGGGGAGCCTCCTGAAGGAGGAAAAATGAGAGAAGGCTTATGTGTACAGCTTGCATTCAGACCAACCCAAATTCAATTACATTTCTAGTATGCCACATAGAAGTATGTTAAGAGTTTTCCTAAAGCTCTTGTTTTTCTCTCATCTATTTCTGCCTTTGATGCCTTGCAATGTCTGGAGGAGATCTGACAATCAGTTCCCTGCTTAGATTTGTAACCCAGCCTTTGTAACACCTCTAGACCCAGCAGAAAGAACTATGCTTAGGAATCTTAAGTCATTCAAGTCCCAAGTGAGGAAGGAAGGCTTTTTGTTTCCAAGAGCAGCATTAACCATGTATTTAATTGCTTTCTTGTCTAAGTGGTTCATGGAAATATTTGGAGCACAGTGTATCAGAAGAGAAAATTAGAAACAAGAATTGTACTGGTGTTCTTCAAAGTTCTTGGTCCTTCCTTCTGAATGTTGTCTTTTCAGAGTTGAAGAGTGCCAATTATGTATCCAAAAGAAAGGTTTAGTTGAGCTGTATTTGCAGCTTGTGTTTTTGTTCGTATGGCTAATACCAGTTGGGTGTTCTGGCCAACTTACACGGTTCTGCAGAAACCTCTGGAGTTGGGCTGTTCTACTTTTAGATCTGTGGTTATGAGAGGCCACTGGGAGACAGGGTTTCTGAATTGGATCCACACGTGACTGAAGCTGCCAGAAGCATTGCAGGTTTGAGAACTGCTGCCTTTGTACCATAATCTGTGTTAAGATTGCAGTGTGTCTGCCTTTCCATCTTGATAATATTTTGGTTTGCTCGTGTTCCACTAATTCCTGCAGGACACAGGAATGTGTCTGTCAGTGATGCTGCAGCCAGAAAAGGCATTACAGCAGAGCTTTTAGCCATATATCCATCAGGATCCTCCTCATTTCTGGAGCAGCCCAATCTCTTCCTGAGTTTCTGGGCTATGATATTCAAATTAGAATTTCCCACAGCTTGTTTCTTCTGAGGCATTTGGGTTTTTGAACATGAGGCAAAGGGCTGTGTACCAAAAGCAAGTGCTGAACTGCTTGCTCCTTAGCTCAGGGCACTTCCACATTTTTTTGGGAATGTGTTCTTCCTGATGCCTTGGCTGATCTCTGGGCAAAGCCAGGCTCCATTAATGAGGACAGTTTGAGCTGAGGTGATATGCTGGGCAGAACGTAGAAGTGGGAGGCTAAAATTAATGTGTTACCTTGTTACTTTTTCCTGTTAGTTAAGTAACTTAACAGTATTGTGAAGAAGTGATGAAAGGAGAGCAGGCTGTGCTCTTTTCTGTTTGCCATGGAAGGGCAGCCCTAGGAGGAAGGCACCATGCTGTTCAGTGCTGGATACTTTGGTGATTACCTCTTTCACTTGCAGCTAAGACAGGCTGGGTGTCAAGCCATGCACCCTGAAATTCATCAGTCCTCAAAGAAGTGATTTACAGCAATTTCACACAGAATTTGAAGGGATGACTTTGTTTGTCCAGCGTGTAGTGGCTAGAATATCATTTGCAGGTTTGTTTCTTTGGCAGGGTGTTGTTCTGGCTGAGTATGATCCTTCTGCTGCCTTCTTTCTGCCTCTTTTATGATTGGTTGCCTACCAAATGGCAGTGCTAGGTGTCACACCAGCCTCAAGCAAGGGTAAATATTTCCATTTAATGAGGCTGCACTTTGGAATATAAAGAAATTATTCTGAACGTGTGGAGTATCACAGCTTCAGCCTGCAATGGACAGGGTTCCCTTCCTTCTGTGTGCTGCCAGCTCTTATGAAGAAACTGTGACAAGCAGCAATTATTCACTGAGCAATATCTAGCACAGTGTCTTAAATATTTAACATACTATTCTGCATTCCCTTCCTCAGCACTGGAAAGATGGAGTGCTTTGCTGCTTCCAGCACCAAGGGTTTGCTAGAGCTCAGAACTGTCTTTTCTTCTCAGACACAAACGTTGTCATTTGCAGACTCTGCTGTTCAAGTGAATTTCACTTTTCTAGCCAAAAAATGATATATTTAAGCAATCTTTACTTGGGATCAAAATGTGGATTTGCTTCAACTACAATTATTTAATCTGCCACCATTGTGTATTTTCATGCCAGAAGAACCTCTTGGCTTTGCTCAAATTGGATTTTTCTCCTCACTGTTTGCAGGCTGTCTGCTGAGGGGAGGGAGTTATTTGTAGCTCCTGTCAGCAGTAGTGCAGGTGGGACTGTGCTCTCCTGTATCCCCTGGTTAACAGATAATGAAGTAGTTGCAGCCATCTGTGCTGATGGAATTGGACTGCTCCTATACCAATTTAGCATTATTCAGTAGAACTGAGCCTGTAGGGCTGGAAGGTGCCCTCGAGGCCCTGAGAAGGGAAAGCAGCTGCAAGCGTGGGGACTCTCACAAGATTATCCAGACAACATGGTAAGAACCACCACAAAACTGCACACTGTCAAGAGATTTAACAAATACTCTGTAAAAAGCTTACAGAACAGACACAGTGCTGGACTACTAGAATTACTGTATTCTATTTATCCAGTAGCAAGGGCATAGTTCCTATGGGGTTGTTATGCTGGTGCTTACTCCAATCACATTGACATCTTTCTCAGAAATGTCTTAATGATTTACATTGCCACTGTTCCATACAGACAGAAAAAATAGTTTAAATTAAGGTCTCTGTCTGTACTGCTGTCTCCCAGATCAGTAACACTCCTTGTCTATGATCACAGCTAAGGAATGCAAGATTAAAGATTGACAGTTCTTCAAAAAATGAATTCTCAGCCTTTTCTACATCCATATAAAGAAATCCATTTCATGCAGTTCCCAAAGATACCTCAAGTAAGAGTGATTTTGTATTTATGAAAAACAGTTCCTTTCATCACAAAAAACCCCAACAAACCAAAATAAAACAGAACTGGTGTCGTTGCTCAAAGTACGAAGGAGCTCTTTGTCTTCTCACTTAATATGCTAAAACATTTTGCAATTTGATCTTTTAAATACCCAGTTTCTGGGAATCCTGTTCCATCAGGTCTGCTCCCAAGACAACTTGCATGAGCAACCTGTATCCACGGTGTGAGTGACAGGTGCTACAGCCTCTCCTCTTGGTTTTTGCTTCAGGACTGAACTCTGAGCCTCAACGATATAAAATTTGTAATTACTCTGTTTGTCTATGAATATATAAAGCCTACTGAGTAAGACAGCAACTCTGAGTTCCAGTCCAGTGATTTCTTGGTGTTATTTTTATTTTCTCCCTCAGAAGTAGGGGCTAGTGATGATTTCTGTGCTAGCTGATGAGAGCAGGTGCCAGCGGTCACCAAGTTTGTCACTCAGGAGTTGTGTCTATCCATATTTTTTATAATTCTTTTAGCCTTGAAAGAGGTTGTTGGTAAAAACAACTACACCCATTCTTCAGATTTCATGCTGGGCCATGTTAATGCCAAATAATGTAGCTGGGTATAGCCCTGTATGCCAGGTTTAGTTACAGTTCATGCAATGATTTCCTCTGCCTTTTCTCTACAATGTCAAGAATTTTCATAACGTGGCGATGTCACTCAAGTGACTCATAACTGGAATTGGTGCACATTTCTTCAGCTCCCTACCTAGAAGGCCCTTGCAAACTCCATGGAAACAAACTGGAGACATAAACAGCCAGCAGGGTGGTTTAGAGCATTTTTTTCCCCTCATAATGCAACATAGTTCTGCAGTTTGTTTTCTCCTGTTTAATGGTGGTATAAGTTCTGAGCTCAATTTTCAGGCAATTCATTGGGCATAGCTCTATGGTTACACATAGTATTTTGGGCACCTTTTTTTTCCATTTCTTGTGTATGTACAGAGTGGTAATTGTACACATAAAGGCGAGTCTATTGTATTTTTAATAGTGTAGTTTCAATGGGTTTGTTAGATGTATATGTATTTCTTTCTGGAATACAAAGTCAGTGCCCATTAGGAATAAACAAGTAGGATTGTTAGACCTTCCTGATTGTTTTCTTCAGAACACTGCAGTACTTTTTTTCCTCTCCACTTAATTTGTTAAAAAACAAACCAAGCAAGCCATGTATTGAATGAACCTAAAATATATATATTTTTCTTTTTTCTGAATCAAACATTCCTGAATTTAGTTTGGGTTAGAATGTGCTATTTTGCTTGCTGTATCTTAATGACTACTGTGTTTATGATGTGGGTTACTTTTGTTTTAAATTAGCTTTCCATCTTTGAATAGTATTTGTAAAAAAAATACTTAAGTGGAATTTTGGATGTAAAGAAAGAGGGGGAATGATTATATCATTGTACTAAAATTATTCTGTAAGCTCAATAAGAATTAACTAACTTTCTGTACCCCAAATCCAGATCTTTCAGTAACTTTCAGATTTTATTTCTTCTGTCTCTATTGGAGTTTTTCCTGGCTATTCAGCATTGTTTTTCATGTTTTCAGTCCACTTCTGAGGTTTTCCCCAATGGGAAGTTGAATCTGTGGGTGGGTGATCAGGCTGTACTGTCACTTCTTTTGGGCCTGTAACCCTCCTTGGTGTATGTCTTGGTTTCTGTCTTGCTCCCTGGGAAGATTTTTCCCCAAAGGGATAATTTCTTGAAAAGAGCAGCAGGGACTAATTGAGAAAGTTTAATAATGCTTCAGACAAGATTTTAGGGTAAAATGAACTCTTAAGCTGAAAAGTGTGTGAGGATAAATAGACATGTGGGGAAGGATCTTAAAGGATTGCTGAGAGCAAACAGCTCACCTGCTGTGCAGGGACAGAGGTGATGGGGGAAGGTTCCAGAGAAGCAGAAATCAGACTTTCCTTGGATCCATCTGGAGAAAATGATGCTCCCTGCTCGTGATCTGCTTGTGGCTGTCAGCCAGGGAGACTTCTGTTAAGCTCACACAGCTTTTCCTGTGTTAGACACCATTCATATCTGACCCTCAGAGAAAAAACAGTCATAAGCCTTTATCCATAGGGCTGCTCTGATTCTGCATGTGCAGAAGTGGCTGGACAAGGATGAGGAGTTTCTGGCCCTGGCAGAAGGGCACCTTGGCTCCCTGCTGAGGCAGCATTGGGAACAGAGCTGCCATGGGGTCTCCCCTTACCCCAGGCTGCCCACCCATGGGCACAGGTCCTCTGGATCCGTGGCACTGGGGGAAGCCCTTCCACTGCCACCCTGCCTGTGGGACTCTCTGGGCACCTTGACAGCACTTGTGGCTCTAAATCAATGAGACCTGTGGCTTTTTCTGGTTTGGGTTGCAATGTCACGCTGAGCTGCAGTTAGCAGCAGTGGGGAAATCTCTAAAAAACCTGTGTGAAAGCAGAACCTTTGAGCTATGCTTCAGGACAGCCCC
This sequence comes from Calypte anna, assembly GCF_003957555.1. Classification (NCBI taxonomy): domain Eukaryota; kingdom Metazoa; phylum Chordata; class Aves; order Apodiformes; family Trochilidae; genus Calypte; species Calypte anna. The sequence goes on along the minus strand of NC_044258.1, from coordinate 3,418,826 downwards.
AGGATGGGTATTTTTGCTGTAGGAGCTGTACTGCTCCTTCCTAAGTGTCTCCTGACTGAAGCTTTTGGTGGCTGGGGAGCCTCCCTTAGGTATCTGCAGAAAGAAACCCGAGGTGTTTTTAATGAAGCTGTAATCCTGCTGGCTGTGATTGTCTGAGGTGTCCCTGAGGTCACAACGTGCTCAATGTCATTCAGGGCCACAATCAAGGTTGCAGTGGGGTGGAGGCTAATCAGCTCTGCCTTGTGTCTCATTTCCATCTCCTCTTTATTCACAGCGTCTTGCCACCACACAAAGACAGAGGCTGTTACATATTTATTTATAGTAAGAAGGGTAAAACCGTTCAGATTTTATATAAGTCTGTGTTGAAAGCAAGGTGAAAAGTCAGGCTCAGTGAGGAGGTTGGCACTTCCATGGCACACTGTGTTAAGCAGTAAACTTAATTATAAGTAAATTAGTTCAGCCTTTACAATTGTTAAACAAGCAATGAGCCACAAAGCCAACATATGTAACCCAGCCCCTCAAAATTCATCACTATTCACAAATCCTGAACGCCAGAAGCAAACAAATTACAGGGTGAAATGAGCTCCTAAAAGCTGTTTTACAGCTTTAGGGCTTTAGTTAAAAGCTATTTGGACAATATGGTTTTGTTTCCATTTCTGTACAACTAATTTTTGCACATGTTGCATTTATGGCCTCTTCCTTTTGCACAACCCTTTGTATTGTTGTAAATGCCTAGTAATCTTGGGATTAAAAATCAAGATTTGACATTGATTTACAAGTATTTCCTGTAAATATAATCAGTGCAATTCTAATGCTAATTTTATGACCCTCCTTAGATCATACACAGTTATGCCTATATGAGCAAAGATTGATCTGTGGTAGTTTGTGTAATGGGTAAGAGCAACTAACCATTTCAAAAATACTTCTAACATGGTGACAGTGTTCATTATGAAGCTTTGGCTAATGTTTTATTACATTTATTAATGTTTTATTTACTGTGGAAAAACTGTTTTCACCCTAAAAATTAACTCTATATCATATACATGTTTATAAGAAACCTAAAGTTATGCTTAGTGAAAGCAAGTCCCATTATTAATACCTTACTAAATGTTAAAATATTGCTGCTTGAACTAAAGTGTAGTTTCAAGCACCTCAGTACTTACAGCATCTGAGCTAAACTTTCTGCTGCAATACTTCTTCAGATTGACTTTCTAGTTGCCTTTTTTAATAGAAACACAGAATCCCTGCATGTGAGGGTGACTGTGCTGCTAGGGAGTAGTGATCTGATGCCCAGTGTGAGGAAACCCAGCAAGAGGGGAGAATGAAACATCATGAGGCTCTCACAGAATTTTGTCCAGCTCCCTGTTGCCTGCAGCTGTGCTGGTTGTGCTTAGTGGCTACACTATGAGTGACAGTAGTGTGGCCAGGAGCAGTTTGTACTCCTGAGCTGCACAGAGCTCCTCTTCTGTGCTCAGGGTTTGCATTATGTACTCTGCCCTGTCCTGGTGCTGCTCGTTGCGCCTCACTCTTTGATCTAAGCCTTCTGGTGAGGATGCTTTTTGCTGGTTCTATACTAGTACAGGTGAACTGAGCTGAGATTTTACTGACTACTTTCTGACTAGTTCAGAAAAATGTTTCTGTAATTCCCCTTTCTCTAGCATCTAGGAAATTGCTGTTGGGTTTTTTTGTTTGGGGATTGTTCACATCCATGTTGAATGGCATGCTAAGTACTATAAAATGTCAATGAAAAAGAAGAAAATGTAAAGTTGTTAAGCATTTGGGATTTAAGGACATAGTATTGTTAGTAGTTGTAATGGTTTATAATTTTATTCTTTTGCTATCATCTCAGGGCTTCATTGGAAACGGGAAGCAGCGTCTCAACTGATCCACTCAGGTACTGTAGTAACACAGATACTAATTTTAGGTTTGAAATGATAGAAATCACCTCTGTTCTTATCAGCTGGACCTCACCAAACTATCTTACGATGCCAAGCCAGCAGGGGCAGTGACCAAGGAGATGTATTTTCTGTTTGAGAGGGATTGTTCATTCACTTCCAGATTTTCATCTTTACCTTGAAGTTATGTTCATTCCCAGAGGAGTGGGAAGGGAAGGAAGGTGTGTTCCTGACCACACGTGGGCAAACCATTTCTCTCTCAGATTATTTAAACCTAGGCTGGGCTGAAAACATTTGACTGTCCCTGGCAGTTTTATACTGCTTTGAGTCAACAATACTGATTGTGTCAAAGTCATTTGTGTTTTCCATTGCTCAGCATTTTCATAAAATCACATGTAGAAACTTCAGAGAGTGCTGTCATATGAGTCAATGCAGTAACTGAGATTTTACTTTGATCACCCAAATTAGGAAAGAAAATGCTTAGTACTGTTAGCACTGCATATCAAGTGGGCACCTTGCATCTTTTATTCTCATAGTTACATGCACATTAAAGACTGCATCAATGTCACAGCCTTCCTTTGATGAGGTTGGGGCAGAGTCCCTTCCTCTCAATCTGACAGATGCTTTGGTAAAACAAAGTCTGGTAAAAAGTCTGCCTTTGGAGATGCTATGGGTTGAGAATGTGGCTTTTCCCCACATTGTGCAGCTTTTGCCTTTCTTAGACAAAGCAATGGGAATGGTTCTGTTTAACCTTACTCAAATTAAAGGCCCTATTTATTATTAATCTTCCATTATTTTCTAGTGTATGGCCTTCTGAAATTAAAGCATGTGCTTTATCATTTCCTGAAACCACCCCTCATGTTGTAATATTATCTTTGTTTTCAGCTCAGCATAGCAACACTGGACACTGTGTAGTCATGACTGGAGTTCTGTTCCCATCTCCAGGGTTGACTGGAACACTGTTTCTTTGTGTGGTAGGACAATGCAGGAAACAATGTCAACTTCACCCCACCCTGCTTTTCTGCAAACTTACTTTAGCAAGAACTTCATGGTGTAGCTGGTTTATGGTTTACTGTTCTCTGGGCTCAAGTTCCCAGAACCAGGTATCACTGCTGTCTTTATTCCAGGCTAGATAATCTTTGTTAAAATAGTTACAGGATTTTTCCTTCCAATGGAATTTTTTCCATGGGAAATACCAGTGAGAAAGTTTGGGAAGAATTAGACAGATACAAGAAGTGTCTGACTCTTAACATTTGGTGGGAACAGGGATAGGGAATATTATTTGAATAGGTTTAGTGGCACTGAGTGTTTTCCAGAAACCTCAACGGTTGGTTCATTTTGAGATACTATGGGATAATAAACCCATGTGAATATTTCCTTGCTTTAAACTCTTTTCAGTGAACTGAGAGCATGTGATGTAATACCCCCTGGCATGGGCACTGCCAGTGCTGCATGGCCTCCTGAACCACAGAGTTCCTCACTCCAGGGGCTGAATTAAGTTCAGTGCCTCAGCTCTCATTAGTATGCGGGCAGAGGGAGAAGCTTTCTTAAGCCTGCAACAGAGAGATGCAGGCTGGAATAGAATCCTTGATTGCACTTCTTTATGTTGCAGATAATAGGGATATAATAGCTTATGTTCTACCTTCTTTAAAAATAAAACAAAACAAAATTCTGCTATCAGAGATTTTGAGACTTTCCTCTTCATCCCGTTCACTTTTATAAAACCTCTCAGACGTTGCCTAGATTTTTTTCACAGAACTGTCTTTATAAAATTTTATTTGAAAATAACTTACTAGCAGCAAGTCCTTTTGATATTTGAGAACTGGGGTGAAGTAATATATGGTGCTTACCAGAAAAGGATATAAAATACAGCTCTGAAGTACAAATGATATAATTTTATGATGTTTAAAAACCATGGAATAAAGCAGTCATAGAGGGGACATTAAAGAAATTTTCAGATTATATAGCTAAACTAGTGAATTTTGCCTAGGGTTAAATAATAATTGAACATGTAAAATCTAGTTAAATAAGTCTGTTCTGGAGTTGTAGTTAAAGACAAGGCTATTATTTTTAAGTAAAATGAAGGACAGTAGATGACTTCTTGTTACTGTTGTCCCATTAACCTGTTGAGCATATTGGCCCTTGACTGACCCACAAAGTTGAGCGTATCAACTAATTTGACCCTATCAAGTGTCCTGTCAAGCAATTGGTATTTTCTAGCCAGGCTACTTTTCTTGGATCTTGCTCACTTTTTTCCTGTCCCCATCTACAAGGTAAGTTTGCCCTCAAACCACTCCTCTAGTTCTCACCTTCTTTGGAACATTGTAATCCATTAATCTGATTTTGTTAAATTTCAGTTGTATGTGGAGTCCTCATCAGACAGATCCCTTTGTTTCCCCTGGGTTTATTTAGATTGCACTTGGATTCTGTAGGTTCAATTGAAAGCTACGCTGTTGTGAGATTGGAGAAAAAAACAGTTTTGAAAAAGCCAATGGGAAAGATTTTCTTGTTTTGCTTATGTCCCTTATAAAGAGAAAAATCTGTACAAATTGGCCTGCTTATATGTATGTGTGTATATATATATATATATGTATATTCTGTTTTGCACAATCTCTTCCATGGTTTGCACAGTATTTGTTCTGGATACCTTGAGCTGGACTCTGTTGGCTTTTACCTGATACCTGAAAATATTTTCTTAGTGTCTAAATCTTAATGTGGGCTTTCTGGAGTGCTGTATTACCAAACCTATTTCAAACAATCCAGCAATTTAAATATTTAAGTTTTGTAGACATTTGTGGCATATTTGTCATCTTCTGTAACAAATTGATCATCTAGTGTTTAGAGTACAGGCATGCAGAAAAGATACCCAGCTATAAGAATTAATTTCTTGCTATTTTACTTCATGACATTTTGGCAGCTTAAAGGCTTAATAACCAGAAATGAAGTTATGATTAATATTCATCTGTGGGGGAGTGCATAAATCTGAGAGCTGTTTCAAGCAAAATAACTTTGTTTTGATTTACTGAAGCATTTTTAGGCAGCAGAGCTTGCCTTTCTGTAAAGAGCAGGGGGAGAAGAAAGTTTGATTTTATACTCCCTATTCTCTGGGCTTCTCTGGGGCTTGCCCAACATGCCTGGGTGTCACAATAGTGCAGCAAGGCCTGAGAACTCAGTATGAACACAACTCTTCCATTTTCCCTGACTGGGAAGGGATGATTGCTGAAGTGCTACCCAGAAATGTGTAAAAGGGCCTGGAAGAGAGATCTGGTTTGCCAGAGCCTGGACCATAAAGTCTTCCTTATTCTTTGTATCAACAACCGAGGAAATTTTTCTACCAAATTGCATGTGGAAGCTCTTTGGTTTCCAGTATCAAGAAAGGGACCCAAAGTGCAGGAGCTTTGTGTGCTGTTGTATTCTGTGAGCAGAGAGACCTTAAAGCCTCCCAGGAACAAGCTCAGCCTCTGTTTGGTTGCACTAAGGCAACTTTTCTACATCTCTGTAGTTTTGTATGGCCACCACGTTTTAGTGGGGTGTGCACCATGGTATTGTGATGTTAGTATAGATAGGAATCACACTGCTCTGGTCTCATGATGTTCTTGAGCTCCACAACCTGCAAATCACTAGCATGAAGGTTTTGTCTGTGGCTATTGAAGGATTTCATGCCCAAGTACTGAAAGACTCATGGAAAACAGTTTTCCCACTGGAGGCTCATGATTTCTGTACTCTCTGTAAGGAGGCAGGTACACTTTTTCTGGGAAAGCAAAATCTTTTTCAGGAATGTTCCTGGCGTGTCATTTTAAGGGTGCATGTAAGTAAATAACAGTAGTTCAGTTTCCTTATTTCATGAAGGGTTAAAGATTATGTAGCTAGAGAAGTCCATTTTCCTGATTCCCCAGTATCTGAAGTCAGAAGTCAGAGCACTGGTACCTCTAGCAGGCACTGACTTCATGCTGTACCCAAAGATTATTTTACTCAGAGTTTCATGGATTGACAAGACAACCATCTCTAAAAAAGGAGGTGTTGTACTGTATGATTTTCACTTTGCCCTTATTGTTTTGGTTTGGGTTTCTTTTGGGGTTTTTTTGGTTTTTTTTTTTGTGGCTGTTTTTGAAAGACTTGTCAGAGCCTTTAGTACACTGCTGCCAGAGCTGCCTCTCTGCACAGAAAAACTCCAAATGACCATAGAAGTTTTCAGCAAACTGCTCACAAGTGCTGAAGCTCTACAGCACATCCAAAAATTCCTGCTGCTATTAAGCCTGGGAATTTGAAGTCAAAGGTTTTGGTAAATGCCTTTCTGAAAGAACTGGTTTTATATCCAGGGTGAGCGTGAGATGCAGCTTAATTTTCTTTGTTGTTTTCCCCTGGAAGAGGAGCAAAAATGAGGAACGTGTTTAGAGCATGGTGCTTTTCACTTGCAAAAGTCCTAATTAGCATTTTCTCTGCATGCAGTGCTGTATAATCAGAATTGGTTGCTGTCAGAAAATTCATTAGTACTTAGCTTCTCCTCACCGCAAGTCCAGTATTCAGAATTAACTAATTAAGGTGACAAATAGCTTTTTTTTTTTTTTTTCCCCTCTGGAAAGGGTATGATTTGCTTTGTAAGACATAGCTTTGGAATGTGAAGTGTAGGAAAATCTAATTTCAGGATCAAGCCTGTGGCTGGTGTCCCTTGGGCTTGCCTTAGTATGGCTTCCCCCTTTTCCCTTCATGCTGGGAATAGCTGGGCTGGGTTATGGAGCAAGACATTCCCTTTTTTTTTTATTATTATTTCAGACAGTTGTATGTTCCAATAAGGAAAACTCAAACACAGATTTTTCTGGTTGGTTTTTTTGTTTGTTTGTTTGTTTTTTGGTGTTTTTTGTTGTTGTTGTTGTTGTTTGTTCATGGAAAAAAAGGGGAAAAGGTTTTGTGTTGTTCTCTGTTGAGGCAGTGGCCTTTGGAATGGCCCAGCCCAAGGCAGGAGGCAGCACCAAGGAACCAGGGGGCAGGCACTGGGTCTCAAGGGCCTTTCATTCAGCTCCTCTTTAGATAAAGCTGCCCCTGGAAAACAGGGACTGGTTTTTTTTTTTAGGGATGAAAAGCTGGGATGGAAGATTGTGATATGAAACTAACTATTCTTGAGGGGAGCACTCTCTTGGAAATTGCCAAGCTAATGAAGCTCAGGAGAATGGGAATTCAGGAAGAAAAAGGGTCTGCAAGTGTCACAGTATTCGTTGTTGTCAGGGGACTTGCTTATCCCAAACAGGCAATAGTGTTTCCTGAGGAATCTCTGCCACAGCACCAGCTCGGGTGCTGTTCTCACAGAAGTCACCCTGAGTGGGTGCAGGCATCACAGGTGATTGTGTATAGCAAGGAGAATCCTTACAAGACATTATTTTTTAAAGGGCCCAAATCAAGCAGACATTGCATTTGTGCTCTTTTGTGCAAGTTGCTTTTCCCATGATCTGTTTGTTTCCACCACTCACCCTGAGCTGTACAAGGTATTTTTAGGGAGACAGCAGACTGTGTGTGACAGGAACATTTTTAAACTTTGTCTAGGCTTAACTTACCCATTTCTTCACTTTGCTGAAGTGACAGTTCTTGCTCAGATAGATTTATAATTTCATTTCAAGTAAACTTACATAAACTGTTTTTTTCTGAGAAGTTGCAAGGCCTTTATGGAACTGAATAGTGACAATGAGTAAAACCAGAAACCAGAAGGCTCCCTAAATATAGCTTATTATCCAGGCACTTGGGGAACTAGATATGTCTGCATAGAAAGGAGCCTCAAGTTACAGTTTGGGGCTTTGGGTTTCTTTTCATATTTTGTAAACAGTGTTAAAAATGTGTAGTGGTTTGGGGTTTGTTTTTTTTTGTAAAACCACCTGTGCAAGTGTCAGCATCTTTGCTTTTAAATATTTTTTCAAATGTTGATTTTGGTTTTGTTGTTGTTTCAATGGAACTCTTATGTTCCTGTTACCTCTGATATTATTTCAAGCTCCATCCGAAATGCACACTATTAGTGATTTCCAAAAACCCAGCAGAATGAGAAATACCCAAATTGCAGTTTCTGGAAAAGTAAACAGCAGGGAATTGCCCAGAGGGACTGCTCAGCATGCACTGGGACACTCACTGGTATTTACAACAATAACTTTGAAAACGGTAAACACTGTCTCCTCTGGTGCCAGGAACGTGTCCTGTGGGACACTCCTGTGTCGGTGACCCCACTCAGAGTATCCCACGGGGCTGGCGCTGCCCGGGGGACCCAGGAGGGCCAGGTCCGGTACCGCGGGACTAGTGCCTGCAGGCAGGCAGAGAGACATCAGCTCTGGAGCCTTGTCGTTTGTCTTTTCAGAAGAAAACCGACCTGTTCCTGCCACGCCTCGCCAGAGCTTTGAAACAGCGAATGGGGCCAAGGCTGAGGTCCCTTCCGTGCCGCTCCTGGCTCCGCGCTCCCCGCACACCCAGGGGCTGGGACTGCCGCCGGCTCCGACCCACCCGCACAGCCGCTGTCCCCCGAACCCAGGCCAGCCCATCCCCCTGTCCCTAGCCCATCCCCGTTGTCCCCATCCCCTCCCCTCCCCGCTGTCCCCCCATCCCCTCTCCGCTGCCCCGGCAACGCGGCGGGGGCTGCCCGCCCGCACCATGTGGCTCAGATAGATGATTAGTTTTCCCTCACACAGAGCTAACTGGCCAAGTGTGCTGGGAATAAGATAAGCATAATTGGGCTGGGGAGTGGGGAGGGTCTGCACTTCTGCCTGCCTTTTTTTTTTTTTTTTTTTTTTTTTTCCGCCTTTCCCCCCCCCCCCCGTCATAAGGAGCCCACAGTTTTCATAGGTGCTGGCAGACAATGGAGCTGATGTGATTTACACAGGAGGAGCTGATTAACCGAGTTGTGTGCTGCTCTATTTAAAAAAAAAAAAAAAAAAAAAAAGAGAAAAAAAAAAGGAAAAAAAGCCTGCAGTTCCCATGCGATGGGATCATAGCAGTGCTGTGATTATAGGGCAGTTGTTGTCAGATCTGATTGAGATAATTGCTTGCATTTTCCGAAGTTCTGTGACCTCTAAGGATGCTTTCCAAAGGTCCTTCACAAGCCTTAGCTGGAATATTTATGCGGCGTTTGACCAGGAGGCTTTCAGCTCGGCCTAAAATAGCCAAAAGGAGAAGTGGGATTTCTGTGTAATAGCAGTTATCCCGGTAGCGCTGGGGACTTTTTGGAAAGATAAACTGCAGTCAGGATCAAAGAGTGCACATGAATTCATATCCTTTGTGCGCCTGCCTCTTTGTATCAAAGTGGGATACTGTAACCCTGCAGGTGCTGTGCCATGTGCAGGGATAGCAGCCCGGGTGGGGAGCAATGAGAAACACTTGGGCTGCAGCAATAAGGAGAGGAGTGTGTTAGATTGGGTTTGAGTCATTCAGATCATAACAAAAAAGTCCTGTGTTGTTCAAACCTAGCTGCAGACCACAGTTGCTGCAGTAGAAGTATTTGAAAATGCTGAAGTTAAAGGCCTTCTGCTTGGATTACTGGCAGTTTTTATGTCTCCAGCCTCTCCACGGTTTCTATAAAAGGTAAGAAAACATTAACTCTGAAATGCTTTTTGGGACTGGGTGGCTGCACATGATGCCACCAGTGCTTTTCCTTGCTATTCTACTCTCTTGCTGAAAGGGGAAAGGGAGTGGTAGGAGAATTAGTGAGAACTTGTGACAAACATTGTAAAGCTGCTTTTTTATTGCTTTAATTATCACCTACTTTTGTCTCTGTGCATGCAGATGTGAAAGGTGATGGTACTGTTTGACTTTAACATTTAGTTCAAGTCACATCATTTCAACTGAGGCTCAATTAGTGCTTTTTCTTCTGTGATATTTTATCCTTAGGCATGGTCGCTCGTGTTGTGTACTGTAAATAGCACTAGGAGATTAATTGAAATGTCATGGAAATTTATGTAATGCAGAGAAGATGCTTTTTTCCCAGAGATATTTGGTAATGTAATAGTTCATCTTTCAATTTCCCCCCCCCCCCCCCCCCAAGCACAAAGTGCACATCAGAGTCATTCAGCACGATGGGCACTTCACTCAGGTCTGACACAGAGCTTAAATGATGGATGGTGAATAGTGATCATAAAGAATAGGGCTGGGTGTCAGATGCATTGAGCTTACCTATTTAATGGAACAGCAAAATAAGCAATTCCATTTAACATGCCCCTGAACTTACCCTGATGCTTTTTAATCTAAATTTCTGTTTTCTTGCTCTTGATTTATGCTACAAGTAGAGGGAATTATCTGTACTTGAATTTTCAGGAGAAAAAGTGGGGATTGCTTTATTGTTAGCAAAACCCATGCAATTCTTTAAAATAGGATTCTCTTCTTGTTATGAACACTTTCTGGTCCGACTACCTATTATCAGCCTACAAAAAGTGCTTTGTACTAAATGCTAATTACAGTTGAATTTTTCATGCAGTGACTGAAGGCTGGAAAAGGGAACTGTTCCAGTCTTTTTCAAGGTTTAAGGGGTGCCCTGCACTTTCTGGCATTGAGTAATATAGGACCCTCATCTGTGACCATTGGCTTGTGAAGTTTCAAAAGATAGCTTTATGTTCCTCTTCTTGCAGCTTTTCACAGACCTGAGAAACCATATAAAATGATAGAAATGTAGCCAGAGTGTTTTGACACAAATAAATGTAACTAAACTAAAGGTCTTGGCTTCCTGGCAAAATCCCAGCTTTGTTGTAGATGAATTACTCTTAAGTTACTCTGCACCTTCCAATGGAAACCTCTCCAGTAGCTAAGGACTGTCCATTTGTCTCCTTCTAGATAGTTCATGTATTTGTCATCAAAACCTAGATGTACTTCAGCCCTCCTCCTGGAGTGTGTTTGCTTGAACAGTCAAAAGAGGACTTAAGCACTTAAATATCAGAAGGAAGCACTTTGCTGCCATCATTTCAGGGCAAGGAAAATTGAAGGAAAGTTTCAGCTTTCTCATGTTTTAAACAAAATCCTTTCTTGAGTAAAGCACAATGACAGACAGTGATCCAGAATGACAGAGCTAAATGCAAGGAGGTTAATGTTAAAAAGAAAAAAAAAAGACTCAAAGAAACAACACTTTCTTGAGACTTACTTTTAATTACTTTTTCTTGGTAATAGTGGAGTGTTTTAAAATAGTGTGGGAAAAGTGCCAAGGGGCTGTGAGGTAGAGCTTTGTGTGTGTGTTTATTTCTTACTTTTATGTATAGAAGTAACATAACCAAAACAGGACTTGTAGCATTTCCATGGCATGAGTCTTACTAAGTGAATTTTTAACACTGGTGTCGGGGTTCTTGCCTGCCCTGTGTTACGCTTTGATGGTGTGGGGGAAGATGTGTCAGGAGCAAGGCTCCTGTCACAGGCAGGAGCAAACTCCAGACATCTCTGCATGACTTTCCCTGGTGCCACCACGGTGACCTGGTGATCAGCCATGGCCGCAGGTGCAGTGGCAGGTCCTGAGGAAAGCAGTACCAGCCCTCCAAGCCTTCCCTGTGTACAGGTGGTGCTGGGACAGCAGGTGATGGTCCAGAGCAGACAGGAGGGATGCTGTGGGGCAGCTGCCCACCTCCTGCTTTAACCCTGTGTTCCTGGTGCTGTGGGGTGACTCAGAGCCTCCTGGCTTGGCCGTGAGAGCTCTGCTCATCACTCCTCACTCACTCACCCTCCCCAGCAGTGCTTGGCAAGCCATACATGACAAGAAATGTGACTGTTCTCTTTCCTTTTGTGGACAGAGCAGAGCATGACTCTTTTGTTTTTTTTTTCAATTTCTTTCAGTGCTCCAAACCATGGTAAGTGGTTTTGATGGTTCAGAAGTTCTGTGGCTTGTTGCTCTACATTCTGAGGTCAAGCTATGATTTTCAGCTTTTGTTAGGAAAACCCTGTGGGATCATGTTCATTGCCCGACCTGGACAGTTCTGGTTTCTGCTGTAATTGTGTCTTGCACTGGGAGCCACTGACATGGAACTTTGCATCTATAGTGAAATCCATGCACCTCAAGAGAAGTCCATGCAGGGTGAGCCCAAGTTTGTTGCATAGCTGGAGCTTGGACATCTCCTGATGTCTGGCAAGTGTGCTGCTTCCTCAGGCCCTTGAGGACAAGGTGACAGCAAGAGGCTCAGATAGCCTGAGGGGTGGCCTGTCCCTGGGGCACAGAGCTGTGGGGCTGGAGGACAGGGCAGGTGAGCCAGTGGGGGCAACTCTGGCAAAAGAGTGATTCTGGAAGCTAGAATGAAATAAAACTAGGATAGTTTCTGCCTTCTGAGGTGGTTGTTTTCTGAGGTATCTAAGGTAAAAATCCAGTGCTGTACATGACCCATGCCTGAAGAACTGCCCAGCTGAGGGCAGGCACCCAGGCTGGAGCAGATGGCTGCTGGAGAGCTGTCATTCCTTTGTGAGCAGTGGTTCAGGGAGCTGTATGGCCTCAGCACAGCAAGGGGGAGGAGGAAATGGGGCAGCATGAACCAACTGCACCTTTGGTCCATTTCTCAAATGTTTCAGTGGCCAGCACTTTGCCTGTCACATACACAGTCACAAAGCAAAGTCACTGCAGGGTACTGATGCTGATGCCTCCAGCAATGTGTGTATAAACTTTGAGCTGAGTTCCATCAGAATTTGTATAGCAAACTGGGACAACTGGGGTAGAGATCTACTGTAAAAATGTTTGATAATATACTAATTGAAAATCAGATTTCAGAAGCCTGTTGCCTGTAACACTTAGTGCATTTTGGTCAAGCCAGTGTGACCCCTCACTGAAGTGCTGGGTTTTGGGATCCTTTGAATTCCAGTACTGAAAGCATAGAGATGTCTTTCTGTAACAGAATAAAGTGTAAGGTGAGCAAATCACTGTAGGATTTCTGTGGGATTTTGAGGACACATGTCTGATGGATTATTATAAAACCATGTGACATCAGGTTTAGCATGTGAAAGTGAAGATTTTCTTTAGCCAGTGGGTGCCTCATGCTGTGCTCCTGCCAGCTGGTGTGTAATAGCCCAAGCAAGAAATTGGTACCATTAGCATTGCATTAAAGCTAAAGCATAAGGTGAGAAAATTGATGACTGGCAGTGAAGGTGCCTATAATCTGTAGTTTGGGGGGAATTTTTCCTCCCAGAATGCTTCCTCTCTTTTTGCTAAGATGAGAGTATTTTTAAGAATATAAAGTGCCAAGTTTGAAAGGGATACTTTACTGGAAGCCAGTTGTTTGACCGGAAAAAACCCAAACAGCAACAAAACCAAACAACAAAACCAACCAACCAACCAAAACCCACAAACCACCACTTTTTAAATTATTTCTTGTCACTTCTCATTTTTCTTTCCTCGGCGTGGGCTCTCTAAAGGAGGCATGAGTCTCTTACTGAACAATTAGGGCCATTTCTAGCAAGCATCTGATCACAGCCACCCCGATGGAATAAGAGAAGAGAGCAATGAGTGGGTTTTTGAAGCAGGGATTAGTTGAAATTGTTTCTACTAGACTGCAGTTGGGACCAGCAGTTCCAGGATTGTCATTCAGGATACACTGAATCATGTATTTAAGCCCCTCTCTGTGTAAGAATAAGTCTATATTTTGGAATATGATTCAGTCCCATTGGGATAGTTCAGTGATGAATACAAACGAAATGCTCTCATGAATGTGTTTGGGGGGTGCAGCCCATTGCTGTTGTACTAGAACATCACAAAGTGATTGAGTGTCAGGAGCTACTCTGAGCCCCTCTGATACTGCTCTCTGCAGGGCACCTGCAGCTCTGTGCTCATCCCCTTTCCCACTCTGTTATCCAAGACAAATTTGTAGCTTTTGAAGCCATTAAAAGAATTGGCAGCCTTAATTTAGATGCAGTTTCATAGGCAGCACATGTGCTTTAAATGATCCATGTCAGGATTGGTCTGTAGATTAACCCTTTGTTAAAAAGAATGTGCTTTGATGGGCTGTGTTCCTCATTCCTGGTGTTAGCAGCATGGGCTCTGCTTCCAGGAGTGTGAGAGCTGGGTTCAGATGTGCCAGATAACATGCTTGCTCTCAGGTGCAGAGCAGTGCTGCTGTTGTCTTGAAGCCAAATGCAGCACAAGAAAGGCTGCAAAGAGCTTGATGGTCATGTGGAAGTATGTAGTTAAAAGGAGTGCTATTGTTAAATTAATAATTTAAAAACAGACCTAATAAAGGAAAGAAAAAGTTGTAGGTATTGTGTTACATGCAATACATCCTTTATTTCTGGGAACAGGAGCTGTGTGCCAGTCACACACCTCAAGGACTGAGCAGTCCTTAGGTTTTAGATTCTGAGAGCTGGGAACTTTTTTTATCAACAGTGATGTCAGTTGGGTTGCTTTTCTTACTGTCATTTAAATTATGAGCTCCTTTGCAGTATTGTGAGCAAAACAATAGCAAAGTGGGTGGGAAAAATTACTGAAGCTTTGTCCTGAACTTGTGTTTAGAGTTCACCATATATGTTGTTAGAGACAAATAGTTTGCTTTCACTTGACAGTGACTTCATCCAGAGCAGAGCTGAGTCATATGCCTGTAGTACACCTCTCTCCCCAGAGGCTCTTTTTGGAAACATTTATGAGTTCCAGAGCAGCTAGAAGCATAAAAGTGTCTTCTTCTGTCCCCTCAAATCCACCATCCTCTTGAAGTACAGCCTGCAAGCAGTACAGATTGCACTATTGCCATACTCAGCAAAAAAATTATTAAGAGGAAACCCTCAAATAAATATGCAAAATAGCAAAATACCTTAAAAACAATCAGAGGACTTGTCTGCACTCAGGGAAGTAAAGTTATTGTAAGATGAGGAATTGAAATTAAAATACCTGAAATACCTGCTAATCTGGTTAAAGCCTTCACTGTAATGTAATTATTACTATTTTGCATCTAAAAGAACATCTTCCTTCAGGTGTTCAAAATGCCTTGTTCATATCCCTTAAATTCATGCTTCTGCTTTGTCTCAGCTTTGCTGCTTTCCTTGCTCCCAGGTGGACAGACATCTGACAGGATCCCCTAACTTTCCATCCCCTGGTTTCAGAGGTGTGCCCTGGGACTTAGGCATGGCTGAGCAAAAATCCTGCTCAGATTTGTAGAGCTCCGTGATTTCTCTCCCCCAGCCACTGCTGTCACTGATAAGCTGGGTTTCAGACTGGAGGCAGTTTTTGTGCATATGCCTTTCATTTTTCTGCCTGTCTGCAATAAGTCAAGTCTGGCCTTCCTGAAACCTTCCTTTTCTTCACCTCCTCCCCTCTCGCCCAGGAACCATCTGGGAGTCCTCAGGTTCCCCGTTCTTCACACTTGTACAGATTTTAGCCTTCCACAAACGGCTTCCAAGATTGACCTCAGGATTTTGGAAGAGCTGTGGCATGTGTGCTGGGGCTGTCCCAGCTGCTGGCTGGTGGTGCCTGTCCTCCAGCTGCACCCCAGGACAGCAGGGTGCTGGCCAGGCTCTCCTTCCTCTCTCCTGTATTTGGATGCAACTGATGGGCAGACCCTAGAGCAGTCACATTTTAATTGTGCCTTTGGATCTGTGCCTTGCAGAGGGGGATTGGATGCTTTCTGAGTTTCCTTTGATAGATTTCCAAGATGAAGTCACAGAAAAGGGAGTCTGGGAGCATGGTGGAGGCCTGGAGACACAGGAGGAGTCTGTCAGAAGCTGCAGCTGGAAGGGTGCTGGAGGGGCCTCTTTGAAGCCACACAAATGTGCCAGCTTGTTGGGGATGCCCTTTATCAAAATGCCAAAGTCATGGTGACTTTATTCTGCAGAAGGTCTGGTATGTGACCTCCCAGAAAACATTGTGTTTTGCATACTCTTGAGAATTTTTGTGAAAATAAAGGAAAGGAAAGAAAATACAGTGAAGGCTAAGGAAAAAAGGCATGGTTAAAACATTTTATTTAAACCCATTCTCCTAGCTGCTAAAAAGGTTGAAGGTTTAAAGAGACTCTTAAATTGTTTTAAAAGCCATAATTCTTTTCAGTCTGAAAAGTTAAAACCCACCTATTTCTTAGACTCCTTTCAATCCCTTATTGGCAGTAGCTGTTGTATAAAAGGAGTGTTACCTAAGTTAAAAATAGGTCTGGAGCTCTTCTGACAACCTAAAACATTCTAGCTCTAACACATTTCCCTTTTGTCAAATGCTCTATAAATCTCATCTATATAATAATAGAAATGTTGTTAAATTCTGTTTTATAATTTTGTCCTGGTAAAGGCTTCAGGAAAGTAAGTAGGTATTGCCTCCTTCACTCTTGAAGCTGCAGTGTGCTGGTTTCCCTCTTCATAGGAATGTTATACTGACCTAATTTAGGATGGGCCTCTGCACAGGGTAAGATTATCTCAGCTGTAAAGATGTCGTGTGTAAAGTGATGCCTGCATCCGGAGCATGTGGCTTTATCAAGCAGCAAATCAGATAAAGTGTCCTGGGTGCTCAGTAACTTCATGACAGGGGCTTGACTCTCCCAGCTCCTCTCCCTGCCTGCACCAGAGTGCTCTGCTTATCATGCTGGGCTTTATGCAAAATATGAAGGAATCTCAGGAGGGGGGAGAATAACAGAGTGTGAGACTCCAAATTAAGTGCTGCCTTTCTCTTAATATCATTTAAAAGTAATGCACCACCTACAACTTGTAAAAAGTCTCTAGCATTTTGAACAGAGTTATTTATGTCCCCTGTAATATTGTTGCCAAAGGCAGCTTTGTTTCCATGTAAAAAATAGAAAATAGATGAAAATCTTCCTGTTCTTTTCTGTCTGTTGCATCCCTACTCTCCCCTCCAACATTTCCTTGTTTGTTTTTATAAGAATCCTTTAGTACTCTCCATCACACAGTGATGAGTACTTGCTCCAGGTTCTTTTAGCAATGAAAACCATTGGGAGAATCCTGGTATTGTTACCAACCCCTGTGGTACATGCCTGGAGGTGGCCAAGTTCCTTCTCAGTTATGTCCAGTGATAAGAGAAGGGGCAATGGGTACAGGCTGGAGCATAGGAGATTCCACATAAATATCAGGAGGTTCCACGTAACTTTGTCCCTGTGAGGGTGAGGGAGCCCCAACCCAGGCTGCCCAGGTAGGTTGTGGAGTCTCCTTCCCTGGAGCCATTCAAACCCCCCTGGATGTGTTCTGTGTCACCTCCTGAAGGTGACTCTGCTCTGGCAGGGGGTTGGACTCCAGGATCTTTCGAGGTCCCTTCCAGCCCCTCACTTTCTGTGATTCTGTGAAGTTGAGAGCTCTGACCAGCATCTTGTGGTGATTTTTGTTCCAGCATTTTTGAGGTTTTGAGTCTTCATTTTTTCTGATTCTCCTCTCCTGTGTACAGTCAGCAAAACAAAAAATATGTGTCTGTTTCAGCTATTTCAGGTGTGAGCTCACCTGCACTAGCAGTTTTGGGCAGTGTTGCAGGGCAGAGAGGCAGCAGACAGCCCCTCTTGCTGACTTGTGATGGGTGTGAGGCCAGGGCAGCACAGGATGGGTCCATCTGCATCACCTCAACTCTTTGCTCAGTCCTCATAAGCCACTTGAGAGTGCTGGGGTCTCAGCAGCACCTCTGAATTAGTGCTTGTGGCTTTTGGATTTAAAGATTTCTTCCTAAAAAAAAAGATGCAAAATGTTTTACCAAGTTGAGAATTGTGTCCCTGTTTTATAGACAGGGAAATGAAGCTCCAAGGCACCTGGGTCTGTCCACCCAGTGTGGAAATACTGGGGGAAAACCTAAAAACAACGTGGTCATCTATTTCAGGGGGCAGAATTTCATGATTGTGCCCATACATCCACTGAAAAGAAAGCAGCCACTCGGTGTCCTGGGCAGACACAGTGATGCTGGGTTTGTGGAGTGCTGAAGTGGGAAGGAATTTTGGAAGGAGGCAGAACTTCTTCCTGGACTTTCCTCTTGCAAGATGAGAGGACACGAGGGTCCAGGCACAGCAGTGCTGATGTGGCTGCTAAGATTGTGCTCTAGATGCTTGCAAGCAGGGCACAGCCAAAGAAGGTTTCCAGGGAGTGTAATGGGAGGAGAACAACAATCAGCACAACAATCAGCAAACACTGTCTGGGGAGCTGTGCCTCATGCAGAGCGTGGTCCCACGCAGTGTGGCTGGGTGGATGCAGTGATGTCCTGTGAATGGAATCTCTTTTTATTTCAAGGGAAGAGATAAATGAAGTTTTTATTGCCACACCCAAAGAGGAATAACAACCCAGCCAGGCAGCAACTGTCTCCCAGCAGCCCTGTTACCAACCCACAGTGGCTGCACTGGATGGGGTTTCTTGGGCAAACAAACGTGTGAGTGTGTGAGAAGATTGTCACTGGAATCATCACAATAGATTATGATTGATGTACAAAATGGAAAATCCATGTCAAAGACAGACACGATGCCAAAAGGCCACTGCAGTGCTAGGGCTCATCTTGACTTGTCATACAGTGAAAGCAAACAAGGCTTCAAAAATAGGGACTCATTTGATATGCTAATCTCTGCTTTGTTTCAGGCATAGTAATGTCACTGTGAACAAAGGAGGAGAAAGTAAACAGCAAAGACAAAAGGGACTTCCTGTCTTATTGGGGCAAGAAAAGTTCCCTATTCCTGATTTAAGATTTTTCTTAATGTTATGAAATAGTTGATGAGTCAGTTTTCTCTTTGATATCTGTTCTGTTACCTTCTTGGTAATCATATTAGGAAGAAGCTGTTTTTAGAAGAGGCAGCCCATCATGAGAGGCAGAATTAGCTGTAGGTTTTGATTAATCACCAGTTCTTCCCATCTGTGGATGTACAGAAATCAGCAGCTATTAGCTGATGCTATCAGCACCCGTTCTCCCTCAAATCCAGCATTGTTCTCCTGCCCTCCTGAGCACACCTCTCCAACATCAGTTCAAGGAGTATTTCACAGCCATCTGTTCTTCATATTTATCTCAGAATAAATAGCACTTACATCTGAGATTCAGTTATAGAACTGAAATCCTAGAGTCATATTAATTCATTATGTGATTTTCACAGTATTCAGCATTTCCTGGATGGATATTATTTTATCTTTGCAGGGTGTCTACCAGTTCCATATTCCAGATTTGGGCCTGCCATTCCCTGCAGAATTAATGCTTGCTTAGTGGAGGGCTACCTTGATTTTCCCAGGTTTCACTGGGAATTAGTAGACAAACTCAGGTCATTGGGACAGGAGCTGAAACACCTACTGGAGTATTTCATGAATAGTCTCTTTACTGTGGGAAATCCAGCAGCAATGACTTAAAAAACAACACAAACCAAAAAACAACACACACCCCCCAAACCACCCCACAGTATTTCACTTCTGTCCCATGATGCTTTCACAGGTTATTTTAATTCTTTTGGCCACTGGTTGTGCACAAATTTTAGAACCATGGATGAAGCAGGTGGTGAAAATACTGTTCTCTTCTAGATTACATCCACCTTTATCTATCTTTAGAGCAGATAAAATTAATTTCCTGCAAAAGCTGGCAATATGAAAATGTTCCAACTGAAGGTGAATGAAGGAATGTATAAAGTAAATACATTAATTACATTGGAGCCTCATGGATAAGCTCAGAGAGATGTAGTTGACACAGCTGAGCTTGCTGGTTGGTACCTTCATACAGCACAGAAAACAAACTGCTGGTTTAAATCTCTGTATCAGCTTGTTTATACCAAATGAAGTATTTCCAGGGTACACCATACAAAAATCAGAGAATCCATCTTGTAGGCACTTAATCTCTCAAATTTGCTAGTTAAGGTGTTGGGCAGGGTTCAAGTAGTCCACCTGAACTTCTGTAGCCTTTTCCATATTGGAAATATATTTCAATGTTGAGAACAGATTTATAAATTTTCTAATACAATTTTTCTTCATTAAGTCTGCTGATTTAAAATGTACAACGTGCTGT
Source organism: Calypte anna (assembly GCF_003957555.1). Lineage (NCBI taxonomy): Eukaryota > Metazoa > Chordata > Aves > Apodiformes > Trochilidae > Calypte > Calypte anna. The sequence continues at coordinate 3,399,086 of NC_044258.1, read as the reverse complement.
GGAGCTTGTTCTGACATTTTAATGAGCCATGATTAGCTTGCTTTAGGAACAGTTGTCAGGGAACCCCTGAAACAGCCTATTTCTATATATTTTTATAGTAGTAACAGTCAGGAGATCCTTGATGAAATAGGCTTACACAAGATGGAGTTGTGCAACTGAAAGCAGGCATCTGATCATGAAAGTTTGCTGTTCTGTGAAGAAATAGCATGAACTTTGTTTCTTAATTAAGTTTTATAATGTAAACATGTATCTAAAGTCTATGAGTCTTTAATCTGGAAGAGCCTCTGCTAACCATGCTGTTGTGACCTCTTTGTAGAGGAGAAAGTGTGGTCTGGTGGGCTGAGCAAAGCCTTAGGAAGTTGTCATCTATCACATCAACAACACGAACTTTCAGGGTGGTCTTGGAGAAACCAGAGTGTAGCGGGAAGGAGCCCTTCTTGCTCCTAGGGCTGCTCCTGAGGCCTCAGGGTTTAGCCCATTCCTGGACGATGTCCTAGGGCTGTTCCTGAGGCCTCGGGATCTACCCCTTCTTGCCCGCTCCTGGGGCTCCTCGAGCTGTGGGCTTCTCCATCCTCACTCAAGAGTGAGAGCCCTCTCCGTGGGTGTCAACTGCTCTCTTATTGGCCCCCTGCTCCTGCACATGCTCAGGAGGGAGGCCAGACACAGGTGAACCCACACCCACTCATCAATAACTCAGGGCACCTGGTCCTGTCTCACTACACCAGAGCTTGTCCTTCAGTTCAAAAGGTTAATAATCACGATAAAAATAATACTTTAAGGTTGATTCCATGTGAGTGTGTGCTGAGACTCCAGTGCAATTCAGACTCTGGGCAATAGATGCCATGGGTTTAAACTTTCTCCTAGAAAAGCAATGGGTAAAATTCCTCAGCTTGATAGAAGGAAAAAAAATGAGGATAAATATTTGTTTGCTCATTAACCTCCATCATCACAGAGATATTGCATTCTACATTATGCATGGAGTTTGCTTTTTCTGAGGGGTATGTTCTGTCCTGAAGACAAAATGCCATTGTCATTTACATGTCCACAAGGTTTCAGCACAGTAAGACTTTCAAAAACATGATGTATAAATTGGAGGTGGTTTAGGCTTTGGGGGGTTATCAAGTCTTGCCATTTTATTTTTTGATGTAATTTATAGGTTAAATGGCAGTGCTGATACTCACTAGGGAAATTCATAACTTCATATGTGTTCAGATATGGTTGTGGAAAATGACTCATTACTTCTTTTGGCACTAAAAGGTTTATTACACTAGACAAGAAATTTTGCAAACAGTCAGGAGTTTGTTCAGCCTAACCCATTTGATTTAGCATGTAGTTAGGAAGCATTTTGAGTTCTCAGAAGTGCTTTTCTAGGGCTGTGTTACTGGGCTGTTTTTTGGGTCTGATGTTTTTTTTTTTTAAGTGAAATAAATTAAAATAACACTTTCTAGGTGCTGCATAGGTTTTTTTTTACTTGACAACTTGGAGCAATATTAGACGTAACTTTCTGAGCAGCCTCTAATAATCTCCTCTGGCTTGCAAATAATGTAAACAGCAAGTCTTGTAAATCATGAAGAAAGAAGTAACCCGAGACTGAGATGAGAAAGCTGGCTCCTCTCTGAGTTCATTTGAGTGGAGGTCGGAGGAATCACTTGGAAATCGTGAATCAGGGCTTGGCTGCTCTGTGAACCTTGGACTAACTTTCTCGGGTGCTGCTGCTGAACTTACTTGTTCCTTGAGTTACTTGGAGTCTTTTTCCCCTTGCAAACACTTGAGAGAAGGTCATGAAGGGAGATGGCAGTGCAATGTGGAATCTGATGTGGAAATACTGCATTTCTGTCAGGACTATCAGGTACAGTAAGAATATACTTGACTTTATTTTGTAAATCTGAAAGCTGTACGTGTTAAAGATCTTCTGTCCCGCTGCTGGTTTTCCTTCACTCTGCACAGTTAACTCCAGGTAGTTTAAGATGATTATTAGCTAGATACCTTACTCATGCTAAAGCTGTGAAAAGGAAAATACAGGGTTATTGCAAAAGATCTGAAAAGTGGAGTTTTCATTATTTCAGTGTCTGGGAAACACCTCTGTCTCATTTCCAAGCAGGCAAAAGTTGGGATATGAAAGAAACTTGATTTTCATGTATTACTTGCCTGTCACAAATCTTCTATTTATTGTATCTCCCAAATCCAGAGACACAGCCTGTGTTCTCAGCAGACCACCAGCATCATTGCCTTCAGACAAAGGGAGAGGGAGGGGAGAGGAAAGGGGGTGGCTTTTATGGCAGAATAAATCCCTGAAGTTTCAGATGGCTCTGAGCTGATGTGCAATCTTACCTGTGTGTGTTCAGTGCAAAAAAGCAGCCAAGTTCCCTGGGCTGCCAGGCTGGGGCTGCTGTGCATCACTGCTCACATTCTTCGAGTGGTTGGTGTCTGACATGCTGCCTGCTCCCTGCCAAGTAGAGTTGCTGTGGGTTCCAGCAGAGTTTATTCCAGGAATGGAGCTATTATGCCAGAGGCTTGGTGATTGTACCTTCTCACAGCAATTTGATGTATTTAAAAATAGCAAGCTGTTTTTCTGCTCGGGGTTTCTTGGTGTTACACAGTTATATGATTTGAATGGTATGTTTTGTCATGCAAGCTTCTCTTGAGAAATCACATCATCGAAGTAATTACTGCATTTCACACTGCATAATTACTCGGTGCTGGGGAAATAGTTGAAAGAGCCTGAATTCCTGCATGAACTTTCATTACGACCAAAATGAGACTGTGGAGAGCTTTTTATCACCAGGATACTGAAATAAACTAAGAAGTCCCTTAGTTCCCAGCAGACAGTGAGTCAATATAACAGAAAGTGGAAATAATCCCTGAGAGAGGATTCCATTATTATAAAAATAATTTTATTTATGATCTGGGTTTAGAACCAGAAGCAGAGGGAAAGCCTGAAACAAACTGGATGGGGGTTTAAATCCGGAAGAGCGCTCTGTACAGCACAGATGTTCATTCTGACCTCAGTACTGCTGGAAATGTCTGAGACAAGTCCTGTACCAAACCCCAGGGTTCTGAAGGTGTGTGTTCCTCCTAACACTAAGCCTCAGAGGTTCCTCAGAGCACAGGGGGGTGGCTGTTCTTTTGAAGCAAGTTGAGCTCACCTGAACCTCAACAGGAACAGCCACTGCTTTCTTTTATCAGTGACCTTACTACTGGTCAGGATATGTAGGTTGAAGATTAGCTTAATTGCTTACAGCAGGGCTTATTTATAGAGCAGCTTAGTGGCTCCCGGAGCTAGCAAAGTAACGTTCCTCTCTGTCACAGCATTCTGAGCATCTCCAATTAATTGTTGATTTTTTGGTTTTCTAGCAGAACCTATTATCTCTAGTGGCAATGCCAGTGAGTTTCAGAGCATAAAAAAAGATACTTTCTGTGGTGGAAAAAAATATATCACCTTTATTTGCTTTTCTGATCTGCTTCAGAAATCCTGAAATCCTGAAACTCTCCAATCCTGAAACTCTCCCCACTCAGGCTCTTCCTCTTACCCATCAAGTATGAGGCTACATCAGCCTTTCCCCCCTCCACCTTCTCTCCTTTCTAGAGGACTGTGAAGCCCATGCAGCCTCTGCTGGAGGTTTCAGTCAGCCCCAATGTGTTTTATACTAGTAGAGTGAGGTTTTTTTCCCGTCTGTGTGTACCAGCTGAGCATTTTTTCCTGCCCTTAGTGCCCTGTACTGAGCAGCAGTGTATTGCACTGACTACACTGGGTCAGTTGTGCTCAGCTCCTTGCATAGCCACAGGGCCTGAATGAGGGGTTTTATGCCTCCCTGAGAAAACAGTCTCACTCCGAAAGAAAAATTATTATTAACTGAGGTTTAGGGTTGGTCTTGTTTCCTTTGGACTCTGCCAGCTTTAAAAAAAAATAAGTTTGACTGAGTCTTTGTTGTCTCTTTTAATTAGACTGCATGCCTTGGGGCAGAGAGATCATCCACATCCATGTGGATGTGTTTAAGTCTGCATGACTAGAGCTTAAAATCTTAGGGCCATGCCTTTTAGCAAGGAGAAATACATGTGTAGCAGTAGAAGAAAATGCAGCAAATTTGTTTTTTGCATAGGGGAGCTTAGGGTAATGCTGAATAAGGTGAGGAGAGAGCAGGACAGCATAATGTGGGAATATATTGCACAGCCCAAATCATGTTGGGTGTTTTGTCTCTGTCAGCCTCCTCCTAAAGCAAAATCGGAAAAATCAGAAAGATGAAGGGGTTTTTCTTCACTACTGTACCAAAGCTGAACTGGCAGCCCTTTACATAAAACTTCAGTCCTTTGAAAGAGCTCTATTCCCTGGCCTGTGTGAAGCCCTGGTGTTACCATTTGTCTCCCGAGGTGCAGTGGGAGCAGCAGAGTCTGCCTGCAGCCCCAAAACACCCAACAAACCGGGGGTGATCCTCTGGGTGGGACCCAACTCAGCTGCTGTTCCTGCGTGTCTGTGGGGAGGGTTCCTGCCTTTCCACCTCACGGGGTAGAGGATCATTATTCACTGCTAAAGCACAGCTCTGCTGGTGAATCTCCACTTGTGATGAGATTTGCAGGTGGTGAAGTCTCCAGACTTGGACAGCTGGCAAAGCATGAGAGCAGAAGTGGGGGTAAAATATCAGGAGTTGTTTATTTCTGTTCCAGTTACATTTTAGTAACCCACTGTCACCACTCTGGAGGGATGATAGGCAAATGCATCATTAGATGCATTTCAGCATATTCATATCATCAGCATATTCAGACTGGCCATGGTACCCAGGGGGTCATGTCAGTGTTAGAACAGAGGACGACATGTTCTATAGAGACCAGGAGCCCATCAGCTGTAGAATTCCCTGTTCCCTCTCTAATGTGCTCTGTGCCAGCCAGCCCCTAAGGACAGGCTTAGTGGTTAGAGGAGCAGACTGGAGCCATCTGAATCAGCAGATCCCCAGCCCACAGAGAGTAAATTAAAGGGTTTATGATAATGTGATGCATAGTTTTCAGCTTGCATCTTAAAGTTCCATTTGCAAGTAATGGAGGAAAACAGTCAATAGTTCTCAGTGCTCTATACATCTGGAAAAAAGTAAGAATTTTGGTCCTCAGTGTGAGTTGTCCTGGAGTTCCTTCACTTTTTTTTCCTTCTGCTACAAACATTTTCCATCCTGGTTCCGTCAGACTTTATTTTTAGTTGTCTCGTTTGGGGTTTTTGTTTGGTTGTTTTTCCTTATTTTTATTTTATGAAGACAGAACAGTGCTGCATTTTCATCAAGGAAAAAATCACACCCTGGCAAGTGAAGGGGTCTCAGTTGGGCTTTAATTGCAGGTTGGGCAGCAGGAGCTGCTGTAGCTGTGTCGGGGAGAGACAGGGGTGGAAGTTTGGGGCACAGAAAAGGCAGAAAAAGGGGTGGTTTCCCTGCCACCCAAGTGGTTGCTGTGGGAGAGTTCACCACCCAGCCCACAGGAACTCTTGTGTTCCTGTGGGGTGAGGGAATGTAACCCTCTGGGGGTGGACAGTCACACACCTGAAGGGACACAGGATGGGCTGCAGGGACAGGACTCAGAGCTAAAGTTTTCAGCAGTTTGTTGGGAAATAGCAGCAAAATTCTCTCCTTAGGGCTATTTAGCTGTCGTGTGTAACCAACAATAATGGGCTATACAATCAGATATTTGATTTATGCTTTTCAGTTTCCATCTGATACAGACACTGGAATGCCCACCTCAGATGTGCCTCAGGACACCTATAGGGTTAATGTGTGTGAAACATGCATAAGAAAAGGAGAATGTGTGTTAGGTATTGTTGCAGCACTGAGCAACAGGGATGGCACAGTTTGTTAAGATCAGACATTAATAAAGTGATTTTTCTATAGCTATTTTATGGCTTCAAATGCTAAGAATTACCAAAAAATAACTTCTAGGAGTTAAAAAAAAAGCATAAAAACATCCTTCCATACTGACTTCTCTATCTCCAGAATGATTTTATTTTGGTGTCCAGTTTCCATGTGGATTTCTTGGTCATCTGCAAAATGCTGCATTGAAAAGGTAGAAGGCAAAACTGGATGGAAGTTGTCATTAGTAGTCAGGATTCTTTAATCTTCATATAGTGGATGGCTTTCTGCAGCCATTATTCTTAGGTGGTAGTATAGTACAGCTGTAATTATCCCAGTGCAAACCTTCCTTTGGGTTAAAGATCTCTTCGGCGTGACAGTGCCAACAACCACACAGCACTTAATGAATTTTTAATAAGCTCTTGATGCCAGTATAAGAAATCAATGTGAAGCTGCTAGAGTGAAGTTAGTACCTTTAGAAATCTGTGTTAGGAGTGTGTGAATGTGTCTGGTGCATTTTGCAGACTAAAACACTTTATTTGGTACCATGTTCCTCCTGTTGTCTCTGGTCCATGCATAGGAATCTGAAGAGGAGATAAGGAGGGCATTGGCTCCTCTGAGCTCAGTTGTTCTGCCTAAAGCAGACTTGTCCAAGAGATGAATGACACACTGCTTTGGTTTGGTTTTGGATTAAGATATTTTTAACTCATTAAATGTCTTTAAATATTGCTTCTGTTCAGCTAGGGTGTATCTGTTCACACAGCACTGGATTATTTCAATCTAACTGTTAATGCAACTTAGTGGTTTGTGATTTAAGTTCAAGGAGGACACAGTGATCTTAGCTAGGTTACAGATTTGTTAGAGGAGAGGACCAGATCCTCAACAGCTCCTCATTAAAATGCTCCTACTTAGTATTTTCATGTGCTCTTTTTGTCTTGTAGTATGGTCTCTTTGTGCACCACTTGCTGCATTATTGCCAAAAGCTAGAAATGTATAGGCAGGGGTTGTTAGGCAGTATGTGATTTCAATTTATACTTGCTTGAGTTTTTGTGTAAAAAGTACCACAGAAATTAACAATATTTGCAATCTTTAGGTCTTCCTTCACAGAGAAAACTCAGAGGTAAGGGTCAGCTGCCTTGGAAGTGCACAGAAACTCTCAGTCCAGCAGCCTGGATTCTTCTTTGTGTTTTGCTGTTACAGAAAGTTAAGATACCTTATGAAGTTAGAAACTGTGTTTTTAAGAAGGGTCAGATAGTTGCCAACTATGGAAGTGGTGCACCAGTTGGAGATCTGAAGGCTGGTTTAGGCACTCCCCACATCAGTTTTATTCTAAAGGTTTTGTTCTTTTATTTTAAGGCTGAATCTACTGAGCAGTTCCAGTACAAAAAGGACCTGAAGCCACCTTAGCTAATTAGCTAAAAATGGAATCAGCTTCAATCCCTCTTCTGAGTTTCCCTGTCTTTGCATTAAAATTATTGCACCAACATTTAGCTCAGATCTTTAGTTTGGGCTAAGACCAGTTCTGGGTTTAAACTATGCCAAAAAAGCTCCCTCCTTTCATGCTGCTGGGTGTAATGATATGCACTGAAACCCTAGAAGGCAGAAACCTAACCCAAAGCAGTCCAGAGAAGTTAATAGACTGTTTTATTATTTATTTACACAGACCTTCCAAAAGAGCTCATTGATGCAGAACCGCAGGTTACTGAGCTGGTAACATTGTTTGTCTAGTGATGGAGGAGTTCGGTTATATTTAAGGCAGATTTTTGTTTTAATGCTTCTTGTAGGTGGTGCCTATGGTAAAAATGGATGTGGCAACTTTTAGAACAGAACTTTTCAGTTCCAGGTATATACTCCTGCTGGTCCTGTTGCTTAATGTCTTCTCATCTCTACCTAGAAACTGGCATTGAGGGTTTGTTTTGAGAGAATAGCACCTCTGTTACTGCTCTTAGTTTACTCAATTGTTTGTTTTTGGTGTGGGTTTTTTATGTATTTTAAGAACTCCTAAAGCAGCCTTTCAGCAAATGTATTTCTGCTCTGAACATACAAGAAACAAATTGTCTGGAAGTGTTACTTGCTCTTCAGTTTGAACTGAATTTCTTCTAGGAGAATGTAATGCAAATTAAGTAGAGAGAAAATAATGCTCTCAGCTTATCAGGTTTTAACAGGATCATGCGTTTTCCAGGAGTCAGATGACATTTTAGTAATTGGTGAGTACTGATCAATGTAATGCTTCTGAATCATGTGATTAACACCAGTGGATACCATGAATTGGTCATAGGATGAAAAGCATGGGATGTGGAATGATTTTAATGAAAAAGACTTCTGCTTAAATGCCTGATAAAGATTGTATTGTTTTTCTGATAGTAATTCATTTTGCTATATGTGTACTTTCAATTCTTAATAGTTTTTGGTGTTCTCCATGCAATATCTGCCTATTAGTAGTTTTCTTTGACAGTAATCATGAAACCAGCAAGAATTTATGCAGTAAGCAGTGTCCTGCTTTCCTTCATCATTTAGCAGGAGGCGGTAAATTCATTCATATAATTAACTCCCTGACAAGTATCAAGTGACTGAAGTGTTTGAAGTATTATTGGGTTGTTTTAGGGTTTTTTCTGTACTGGCTGCAGGTGGGAGGGATGTCAGAACTGCTTAATTAGGAGAGTTTAGGGGCTGGTGACAACCACAGTAACAGACAATAAATAGGAAAAAATCAAAGCTTATCACATATGTTTGCTTCAGCCCTTCTGCTGCCTGCTTAATGAAACTCAAGCAAAATTGGAGGTAGGCATGGCTGCCTGACCTGCACTTGTGGGGCATTTCCATGCTGCATACACTGAGGTGTACACCTTGCAGACCCATCTATTAAACATTAAACACAGTCCTGAGATAGTCACACCCGTGCTCATCTTCTGGAAAAGTCTCAGCAACATGCTTGGTGCTTTGCATTTAATGAATTCTCATTAGTTTATGCTACCAGAGCAATGAGCAGTATTCTTTCCTATCATCAGGGGGCCACCACTTCCATGGTCCTGTTCTGCACAGGGAACAGCACCAGGACTGGGAACGACACAGTGGGAGTTGCCACCCTGACACGAAGTGTCGTGGTTCAGCTCTTCTGAAAATTACTTGTTTTCACAGAAATGGTTATTCTAATATGAAAGTCTTCTGTGCCCCAGTTGCTTACCACATCATCTTGAGGACTAGGTTATGTTCACAGTCCTCTTTCACCACTTGCTTTCCTGAGGATAATTCTGCATTATTTGGGTCTCCAGCAATGCCATCTTCCAGAGGAGATCTCTGGTGCAAGCACCTGAACACTTACACTGCTGAATCCAGGTCCTGTGGGCTGCTGTGCCCCTGAGGTACTGACCCTGCTGTTCTGTGTGGTCTGCTGGCTGGTGAGCATCCACTCTGGGGTCAGAGTGGCTGGAGAGCAGCCAGGCAGAAAGGGACCTGGGAGTCTGGATGGACAGGAAGCTGAACATGAGCGAGCAGTGTGCCCAGGTGGCCAAGAAAGCCAATGGCATCCTGGCCTGTATCAGGAACAGCGTCGCCAGCAGGTCCAAGGAAGTGATTCTGCCCCTATACTCAGCCCTGGTGAGGCCACACCTCGAGTCCTGTGTCCAGTTCTGGGCCCCCCAGTTCAAGAAGGATATCGAGGTCCTGGAGCAGGTCCAAAGGAGGGCAACCAGGCTGGTGAAGGGACTCGAGCACAGACCCTATGAGGAGAGGCTGAGAGAGCTGGGGCTGTTCAGCCTGGAGAAGAGGAGGCTCAGGGGAGACCTCATCGCTGTCTACAACTACCTGAAAGGAGGTTGTAACCGGGTGGACGTTGGTCTCTTTTGCCAGACGACTTTCAACAAGACAAGAGGGCATGGTCTTAAGTTGTGCCAGGGGAAATTTAGATTAGATATTAGAAAGAATTTCTTCACGGAGAGAGTGATCCGGCATTGGAATGGGCTGCCCAGGGAAGTGGTGGATTCTCCGTCCCTGGAGATATTTAAAAAGAGACTGGATGTGGCACTCAGTGCCATAGTCTAGCAACCGCAACGGTGGTAAAAGGGTTGGACTCGATGATCTCTGAGGTCCCTTCCAACCCAGCCAATTCTATGATTCTGTGATTCTGTGATCCATAAAGCCAAACTAACCTGGCAGCTGGGCTGGCTGAGAAGTCACAGCCCTGCCACCTCCCTCACCAGCACCTCGGGCCCTTGGTGGAGCTCCCATCATGCTGTTTGCCCCTCAGGCTCTGCTTTATCCTGTTAAAGCAAGAGGTATTTCCAAAAACTGGGGCAGGTTGGACTAGTTCTGGCCAAAGGGCAGAACATGGAGCCAGTGCAGGCTGCTGCAAGGGGAGGGATGGCTGTGGTGCCTGGGGGCTTTCTGAGTGTATTAGAATCATAGAATGGTTTGGGTTGGAAAGGACCTTACAAATCATCAAGATCCAACCCCCTGTATGAGCAGGGACACCTCCACTAGATCAGGTTCCACAAGGCCCCATCCTACGTGGCCTTCAACACTTCATTAAGTCTTAAGAATAACACATTTTTCTATGAAAAGAACTGACATTGGGGTTGCTATCTCCTGGAGCTCTTTGGCTCAAGTTTCCTGAACTTGCCCCCCTGCTGACTATTAAATGACAGTGTGGCTCTTTCTGCTCTCAGGAGCTGGCAGGGGACATGTGTGTCTGTGCTCAGGCCATGGGAGGGTGCTCAGCCCTCCAGGAGGTTTTTCCTCCCCACCCTCAGCAGCCCCCAGGTCCCCAGCTTTGCCTGCAGCATCTGGGCACCTTCAGAGCAAGCTGTTGGAAGGAGATGATGGGTGCCTCCTGGAAGATGAGGCATGTTTGTACTTTTGCCTTGGATCCTCTTATCTAAGGGAGTTTTGCTTGCCTTTGGGAAGAAGTGGATGGAAGTAATAGCTATTATTGACAGTTGTAAAAAAGCTTCATAAAAACTTTTATAAGAGTCATAAAAAGAGCTTCAGTGCTGGTTTGTTGTGTTTTATTATGTTTCTAAGGAAATGGAAGCTGATTTATCAGAAGTTTGAGGAGGAAATTAGCAATTACCATTTATTAGATTGCATATTGTTTAATCTTAGGCATTCAGCTTAGATTTAAAGCTCAGCTGCAATTTACTTAGATTTGTGGGATGGCCACAAAATGCCTGCAGGCCTGTGTGCTGCTGCACATGAATTCTGCCTGGGCAGATGCATTGGTACCAGCAGCTGTTTGTATGGCCTAATTCCTTTTCATGGTTAAACCAAGAACAATGAACTGTTCCACTAAATCAATGAAATAGGGGCAGATTGATCTTTGCAGTAGCTTCTTATCTGCCTGAAATGATCTTCTGATATTCCATAATCAGTGATACTAAGGCATTATGAAAAACATACTTTTTCATCTATTTGGGAGAGCTTATTCTCAACTGCTGGAGGCAGACAGCTCTGCCTTTAAGCACTTCTCCACCAAGAGCAATGCTCAACACTCCTGTCCTGCAGTGTGCTCAGCTGTGGGACTTTTAAAAATTTTTTTCTGGACATGTATACAAAGATCAGACAATAGAATTTCATTTTATGTTTTCAAGTTAATGAAACAAATGCTTGTGCAGGAAAGGGGCCAGTGAGATGAAGGTAAACACTTGAACCACTGTTCAAATGGCCACTGTTAATTCTTTAAAAATTAATTCTTTAAAAACAAACACATGGAAAAGAATTTGAACCTTAAAGGCAGCCTCTTGAAAAACCTGTCCTTAAGTTATTAATATTCTTTCAGGCTCTGAAACCACTGTGTTATTCCACCTGCATGTTCTAAGTACCAGGGCAGATGTGTTGCTCAGATGGAGTCTTGCACAGTGACTTGTACCACACCTTGTGACACTATTCCACTCAATGCCCAGCATGCAGGGTCAGCCATAGCCTTGGTGGTTTTTGGGGTAAGGTTGGGGTGGAGAGAGAAGTAATCTAAATATTCATAAGTAATTTTTGTGCCAGTGCAGTGCTGGGGCTGCTTCCTCTCTTATCTGGTTGTCCCAGCACATGAGTTTTGTCAGTATAACCATCTATTATCCTTCATGCTGATAGGTGAGGAAAAGAATGCCCAGTAAAATCCACAGTAAAAACAGGCTGCCAAAAAAATGGCTCAGGGCTAATGGATGAGTATGGTCAGAGCTACTTATGCCATTGTCATTTCTGGAGGAAATGTTCAGCAAAGAAAAGCATAACCACACTGGCAGGGCTATTTCCTCCAAAGCTCTGAAATGAGGAGGCTAAAAGAAATTTGGAGTGGACTTTCTTACAGTATATGTGCCATTTCAAAGCAAAGATGGGTGTTTGTGCAAAGATACCCAAAACAAAAAACATCCAGTTGCTGAAAGGCACAGACCCTTTATTCTTACAGGCAGCTAAGACACAAGTCCTAGTACTGTAACGAGGGGACTCAAGCACTAAACAGCAATAGTAGGTGTGTGGCTGTTCATCTGCAAAAAGCATACACACAAGAAAAAAACCCCAAAAAACCATGTGCAGGTTATTTCTGTATCTGGTACTCTATATTTCATAGTATGTTTTCAACCATTAAATAAGCTTAGAAGTGTTTTCTATCAATATTTGATTATTTCCTCAGACTTTAAAGAAAAACCAGTATATTTGAGGCATTAGGAGCCTTTTGGGAAAGCTCTGAGTGCACGGGGAAAGCTACATGAGTGGTCAATCTTGTAAAGCTGTTTTGAGGAGGGGGGAAGATGCTTGTAAGTGTGCTGAAGGGTTTCTGGTTTGGTGCTTTTTGTTAATCGAGTGGTTTAGGTAGTCATGTTAGGGAACCCCAGAGATGAGGACTAAGAAAGCTCTTAGAGCTTTAACACAGCTCATTATTTATAGGAATTTTCATCTGATAGCTGTTGACTGTAAGGAATCTGAATCCAGGGTCTGATTCAGGTGATATCTGGGCTATTTAGTTTTCTGAAGAAGCAGTGAAGCTGAATTTTCTAAAATGAGAATAAGTAAGTTCAGGAGGGGAGAAGAAAACCTTTCATAACATTCTTACACTTCTAGGGAATGAAAAAGGACTGCTAGCAGCCATCCCTCCCCTGTGCCTAACCTTTCAAGAGGCCTGGTTTTTGCTGGGTGATGACCTGCTATCTATTGATGACAGCTCAGAGCTATTAGCTCACTGGGGCTGTTACGGCTTGCATTTGCTAAGTGCTGAGGTCAGGTGCATGGTCTTTGCCTCTTCCATACCAGTGGTTAATGATACTACTAATAAGAGGAATTTTGTACCTAATTTTCTCTCAAAGAAGTAGAGAAAACACATCTGTGTCCTTGAAGTGCTGCTGCTCCTGTCTGTCTGAAACAGCTGAGGCTGGTAGGAACCCAGGAGACCTGTAATGGTAGTGTCAGCCTTTTCCATAATTCTCTAATTTTTCATGCCAATCAAAGGATGAAAGGTAATTTCACTATGTCTAAATCTACTGAGAAGGTGGGGAGAGAAACATTTTGTCTAAGTAGTCATCATTTGTTAAACAGGGAGGTGAACTTTGCACAATGCTTTAAAAAAAATTACCTTAAAATCTGGCCCCAATGCCTGCTATTCATTCAGTCTTCATAACTTTCCTCTGAAAAAGCTTTTACAACTCTGAACCACAGAGCTAGAATGCACTTTGGGTTGTGAAATTATCTTTGCAGACTTTAGAATTTTTTTCCAATGGTAATTTCAGAGCTCATGTGGCACCAAATCAGTGTATGGTATTATCATTTCCCTCTGGACTTCTAAAATCTATACCTCCAGGGGGAATCTGGGGACGACATGATGTCAGCTCTGAATGCATTAAAAAGAATGAAATGAAACATTTGTTATAGATAAAATCCTTTCATCAAAGAAACATCCTCCTCTTCTGATTAAGTGGTGTGTCAATATTGCCTCACACTGACTAGAAGTTTTTGGGTATCAGCTAAGACTGACAAGCTCTAACCAGCTTTAAAAATACCTGGAATCCTCCTCTTGACATTAAAATACACAAACATTTGCTAAAGTAATTACTTTTGTTGAACGAATCAGTGGTGTGTCTTGGGAATTTGCTGCTGCTGAAGACTTTTTTTTTCCTTTTTTTCCCCTTCAACCTCCATGTCACAAAGTGATTCCTCACAAAGGCTGCAAAAAGCTCCATATAATCAATCCACGTGAAATAATTATAACTACAGTAGTTTTGCAATAGCAGGAAGACTGCAAAAATCTGAAACTGAGACATATTGTTCTTTGGCAAATATTTTTCAAGTGTTTCCTCCTCTTCAAGCTGGGGATCCTTCTAATTAAGCAGCTATGGCAACAACTGCTGTCCAGGGGAGGGTCAGGTATAAAGTTCAAATCCCAGATGGTCACTATCTGTACATGACTTATCTACCAGATGGGTTCAAATGTTCCACTGCATTTTTTATTCTTTTCTCTCACCCCTCCAGTATTAAGGCAATTTGTTATATTCCTATCAAATATTTATATTGTTTTTATATTGACTTTTGTTAAGAATTATTTAGATAGGGAGGATGGGATTCCCTAGGCCATACTGAGAGGTACTTTGTTCAGCATTCCCTTCCATTCAAATTCTACAGTTTCCAAGGGTGCCCTGAAACAAAGGACAGGAATAAATGGCACATGGTTAAGGGGTTGAAGAGAAAGAGAATACCAGTGTTTCTGTGGGTAGTTGGAGTCTGTATGCTGTTGCAGGATAATCAATACACATTGAAAACAATTTTGATGAAGCACTGGCTGACTGTAAGGCATCTCATCACTGGCAGCTCTATAAAAGCAGAGCAATGTAGTGTCTCTCTGGCTTAATTTTGTATTAGGTGCTGCAGTTAAACAGGCTGGGTAATGGCAAATGTCACTGTTGATTTAACTGTGCACTTTTTAAAACAGATCTTGAATATTGCAGAGCAAGGTTTTTCCTGGGGATAAGGAATTGGCTTGCTAATTCCTGGTGTTTTTAGCCTTCTTGAGTTTTGGAAGACTACCTGGTAGGTGGTTACACTTTGTTTTGGTTCAAATTTCGACAGGTGTGGCTCAGGGGTTCACATATGAGCAATAAGCAAGACAGAAACAGATTTTGAACTCTAGAAAATATGAAAAGAAGGCTTTAACAGAAAGAAGGTCAGTATTGCATTCAGTACTTTACTGTAATCTATTGCATAAAGTACAAAGGTCAAACTAGTGGTATTTCAAAGCTGTTGATAGTATTCAAAATACCTTCAGAACCTCAGATTCACAATTTTAAGTTAGATTAGAAACTGAATTTAATGTTTTAGAGCAATGCTAGCTCTGGTCCTCTGGGTTTTTGTGTTTGAAAGATACAGTATTCTCACTTTTGTCACTACAAAAAACTGTGCCAAATGCATACATTAAAAAACAAAACCAATCATCACCACCCCACTTTTAAAGTCTAAGCTTGTATGCCCCTGGCAGACAGATTTGTCTGAATTAACCCAGTTGGAATGTTTGCCCCAAGGTTGGTGGGTCTGTCAGTCCCTTTGCAGATGCTCTGTGCCAGTCTGTCCCTGCTCTTTGTATCCTGCACTTGCAGTCAGGAGTAGGGAAGAGGATTCACTCTGACAGGTACTGTGATCACTCTTTTGTTGAATCAGTCTCTAAATAAATCTGTTGTTTAAATGTGGTTCAAATGAATGATAAATGCAGTATAGAAGGGACTGTTCTGGTGCCACTCGAATTCAGTGGGGAATCTCCCACTAACTTCAACAAGGATTTGCTTTTGCCCTGAGGAAAGAACTAACAGAAAATGAGATGAAGTGTGCCTTAAACTGATTGCTTTTGAAATAATGCTGCTGTCTTACAGTTTTCAGTTATCTTTATCCTTTGATTTTAAAAATACACCAAACTTCGGAACTCTTGCTACAATAGCAATAAAGTATTTCTTTATGTGAGCTACTCTGTTCTGACTGTGCAGACTGGAAAGACACCAGTAGAAATAAACTGCTGGCTGAAGCTGAAGGAATTGGTTTGTTACCAAGATGTGTAGGAGAGCCTCATTTTTCTGTGCAGTTACCAGTTTCTCATTTGGCCACTGTTGTGGTGCCCCTTTTCTGCCAGTTTTGCCATGTCCTTTTTAGCTTTAGATATTATAAGTACAGATTCAATGAAATGTGTACAATAACATGATACTAAACATTCCATTCAACTTTACAAATAGAGACCTTTTCATCTTCTCTGCCCTCTTCTGGTGTCTTTAGTGCTGAGGGGTAGAAATCCAGTGATTGCAGTAGAGCAGCTCTCACAGAAAGCTACTTAAGCAATTGTGTTTGGGATGTGCTGAATGCCACAGCAAACCTCAAAGCTTAACAGTTTAATGAAGAGACAAACCTAATTTTGTGCAACATGGCTTAGTTTCTTTAAACAGATTCAGGAATTTGAAGCAGTCCATGTTCAGGCAAGGCAGAAATATCAGTCACTGAAACCATCCTGCTGTAGAGCTCTCTCAACAAATCATCACCTGGCTTTATAGTATAAAGGTATTTCTCAGCAAACACATCAGCATGTCGTAAGAAGAATATGTTTAAAGGCATAATAATTCCAAACTTGGGCATAAATGCAAGACAGGCCACAAATATAGATGTTTTATTTGTCTTTAAGGAGGGTTTTCTTTCCTAGGTGTTCAGCAGTATCCCTGAGTATTGTATCTGATGTGTGTAGGTGTTGAACTCTGTTGCTGCCGTTTTCCTGCAGTATTGGTGTAGATGGTTGGATCAGCCCCACTGCATGTCCTGGAGCTGCAGCCCAGTTTCTGCTCCATCCACGAGGTTTCTGTGGGTGTGGGTGAGCTCCAATATCTGTTCTAATGTAATTAGTGCCATGGCCAAGCACCTTGCTAAAACCATTAGCACAGGTGGTGCCTGCTAATCTGTTTTAATTATAGTTAACGTGCTTAATTTCCAAAGTGATGTGAAAGCATCCCCACTTTCAAGCCTTTCCATAGTCACACAGCCTCCAGCTCACAAGCTTTTAAATTATTTATCTGAAATTGGCTTTGAAGGAAGAATTTTAAAAAATAAATCATCTAAGCTTTAGTGTAGTAAAGCTTGATGGAGGAATGGAATGGAAATCAGAGCCCTCAGAGGAGCACTTTGGCTTCTGCTGATCTACAGGGAACTCTTAACAGGTGAGCTGGGGAAGTCTGCTTTGCCCATTGCTCCATTTGCCCCTGTCACCCCAACCCCCCCCATTTTCCCCTTTAATTTACCTTTTTAGATCAGCTGGCTGCTCCACAGATACTGCCTCCTGGGTCTGAGGACCTGTTTGTTGTTTGGGGTTTTTTTGTTTTAGCTTGTAAAAGCAAAAGCTTTGCATGTGTTTGACTTTCTGATTGCTTGTAGTACCAGAGGGGACTGACAAGCTGCCTGGGCAGCTGGTAGGCCCACTTCATCATTTTAATAGAAGCTAAATTCTGCTCCCACTCAGTGGTCCACACTCAGCAATCTGTCTCCTCAGGCTAAATTAAAAGCAGTGTTAGCATATGATTAGCTGTATAATGAAACAAGGCAAGGGGTGTGGTGAACAAAGAGTGTAGGAAGGCAGGAGGACATACATCCTATCATTTAGTGTTCTGTGTTTCAGGAAGGAACAAGCATTCTCTAAAAATTACACCCATTCACTAGAAAGTGTTCTAAACCCCAGTCATTTTTGGGCAACTGGAGATGCCTGAACATCAGCCTTTAAACCTAAGGAGGGTGGCAGAGCTTTTAAACCTCCACTGTGGCTCCTTCATCCAGTGCCTGACATGGCTACACTGGCTGTGGGAAGGGCTGTAAGCTCAGGGTGCTGTGAAGTAATGCTGCAAGAGAAGCTTCTTTCTTGCCTTTGTTTTAATTTTTCTGCTTTTTTAACCTACATGGTGCCTAAATCTGCTTTCCCACTGGAAAAAAGATCTCTGGTCCTTTGGATTGGAGACATTGAGATAATTATTTTTTCCAGCACTTGCCAAGAACTTGCATAGCTTTTATATCTGTTTCCCTCTTCAGAGTATCCCTCTGTCCTCCTGCAGTATTCCCAAGCATATCTTGAGTGTCCAAATAATTGTTTGGAAATTCTATCAAGGCAATATTAAAATGTCAGACACAAGAACCATGTGGCACAGTAGTTCCTTAGTTCCCTCAGCTACAGATGTTATAAGAAAATGCAGTGTGTGCTGAAAATTACCATGTTATTGCACAAACTTCATCTAGAGACTGCAGCATCCATAAATTCATGTTTATAGTTTAATGGTAAAGAAATAATTGGATGTCTTATGTGATTTCTGTGGCTGTTAAATTATTTATATTCTGGTGAGCAAGCTTTCAGAACCTGCTTGTAATGACCTTGCAGATGTTTTGTTGGCAATGGAAACTTGGATACTTTCTCATCAACTACTGCTCTCTATAGGGTTTTATGTGGTTTCTAACAATTTGGGGTTGGAATAAAACAACCAGTACTTGACAGAGAGGTTGCATGGGTGGGGCTGAATCCTCCCCATGTGCCAGGGAAGGAGATGTTTGGTGCTGGGAAATGCAGATGTTGGTGCTGTCACTCTGCAGAGGGGAGGTGCAGAAAGCTCAGAGCTGGGTGCTGTGCCACATATCATTTCAGAGTTTTATATGGTACCAAAGGGCATAACATATGGTGTAATACAGTCTGGTTTGGAGTTTGCCAACACCTCCCCCAGTTCCAGGCATATTCCTGAGGGGAACCCAGGGTAGGGGTGTTAGGTCAATCTTGAACATGTTGAGGAGCACAGAAAAATGTCTGTTTCTTTACTTCTTTCCTTTTTCTCTAAACAGATTATCAAAAAGAACTCAAACAGTTTCAGGTGGAGCTTAACCAGATCAAGGAGCTACCCATCAATTTGGGCAATCAGATGGTTTTCAGCCATGTGATTTAGGCCATTATTCCTCCACTATGATTTAATACTGGATAGAAAGGGTGAAAAAGAAAACCCAAAACCAAGTACTGGCATCTGGGAGAGATAATGCAAGCTTGGAACAAGGCTCTGGAAAAAACAGGAAATGGGGAGCTGGAATGAAAGGTGTTTGGGGGGGGAATCTCTAATCTCTTGAGGAATGGAAGTGATTCATGTTAAGTCCTCAGTCAAAATTCCCTCCTTGAAACTTGCTGCTCTGGAAAATGTAATCTTTCTACTATGCAGTTGCAGTGAAACATAGTGTGGATATTTTGTTGGTTTGAAGTTAAATATCATGTTTTCAGATGGCAAATAGTTGTATCCGTGCAACAGAAGCTACAAGAAATTACACTGCTTGAGAGAAGTAAAAAGTATTAATTATAGGTACTTAGTCATTTACATATCTGCCTAGTAAAATCTATTTACACAAAAAATGTATGAGGGATCTAAAAGATTGATTGCACTTTAAATATTGCATGCAGTCTGTAGTGTAACAGTGTCAAAGCTCTGGATAAGGGAGAATGTTCTGTGTGTTCATATGCACACATGTGTCTGGGTGGTTTTACATGTAAATATGTGTGTTGGGTGTGTGTGTTTACATACAAAAAAATATATAAAAAACTCCAAAAGGAAGTCTTACTGGCTCAAGGTGAGATCAAAATTTTTTGATCCTTTTCTTACCTCCCCAGCTAATGAAGTGCAAAGTGTGTGTACCAGACCTTCTCTCAGAGCTGGGTACTTGCCCTTCATCCTCCTATGACTAGATCTGAAGTTTCTGAGCTAAGGCAGCACCTTTGAAAGCCTCTCTAGATCAGCTCAGGGAGCAAAACAGGTGCCCTGACAGCAAAACTGAACTTTGATAGGTTGGAGAAGGGCTGAGTTTCAGTTCAGGCCTGTTTCTGGTTAAAAATGTAAAGAGTGGGTCAGCTGTGAAGCTAAGGGAAGATACTGTAGCTTCTACAGAGAAAATTCTTTAATTAGCAGGAATATGAAGTGTGAAATGATAATTTCAAATGATTATCAATAGATAATTTAAAGAGACAGCGCTGCTACTGACTGTATGGTATCCTGATGCCTCTGGCTGGGGAAATGACTCCTGCTTTCTAACTACCATTGCAGTGCTCTGCTAGCTAATATGAAATGCTCTGTTCTGTGCTCAGTCTCAACCAGGAGATCTTAATGACTTAGTCCTACAAAATAATTTTAGTTGTTGAAATTGGTTGTAATTTAATGTGGGTACCTATGTGAAATTGGAAAAATGACACTTGCACTGCTAGGTTGTGTGCTGAGGAGCTCAGTGTACAAGACAAACTGAAATTCTGTTAAACATACATGCATATTTTCCCAGTTTTCTAGTGAAAAAGTTAATTCTTATTCCTGTGGAAATAGGTGCATTGAAAGGAATTAGACTGGCAGGAGGGATGTTGGGGGGAACAGAAATGACTGTGAGGCAGAAGAGGCTGGTTCTGGCAGTGAGACAGAAGGTGGTGCCATTTAACCAGGAAACCTCCATGTGCCCAGCCTGGGAAGTGTTCCTCCAGGCATCTTCTCAGCTCTTAACAAATGATGAAGTTTATGGTGAATGCATATAAGGAAGCTTAAGCTATAGCAAACTTTGCCATTTTTATTTTGTACAGATGCTTAAATTTAAAAGCAGACACTTGATTCCTGTTTCATCTCAGCACGTCTTGACTTGTCAGGGGTTAAGGAGCATTTAATGCCCTCTGACAAAAATGAGTTTAAGTTGCACTTAGGTCTAAAAATCATCCCTGTAGTCTTGATGCATCTGAATAGTAATGTGTTAAAATGCTTAAAGTTACAGTCACATGGTTTAGAAACTAAACTGCTTTGTTTAGGAATATAAAGCAGGGGTTGTGGATGGTAATTATTAATTAATGACCAGCAGTTGCTGTGTTCTGACTCAGTAACAGTCTGTGCTGTTCCTGGGGCCTTTTTGTTATCTAAGTAGCTCAGGGGTACAGGTACCTAAGTACATACAAATAGAAAAGAGGAAGGTGACTTTGATGAATAAATTATACAAGAACCTATTCTGAATGATAAAGCAAAGGAGGGCAAATCTGTGCCACCACAGTGAGGGGCAGTATTTTAAATATTTAACAAAAACCAATGCTGGTGGTAGTAGTTGCAGTTGGTAAATTTGTCAATCAGGGCAGAAAAGTGAATTTGAATTATTTATTGAGGTGTGGAAAAAAATTGTTTCAAAGTAATATTTTCTAGGCTGTGTTTCCAGAAAATGAAGCACACCTGTCAAAGCAGCACATCTGAGTAAATTGTATCCAAATGCTTTTAGAAGAGCTGGCCAGTGAATTCTCTCTGAGATGTAATATTTAATTATTTTCTGGAGATGAGGAGAACAGAATCTGTAGCAGTGGAAGTTAATGGGATATCCAGGTTTGAGAAGAAAGGAATGATTCAGAATGTTCATAGTGCGTGTGAACGTACTACTGCCAGTGTGGAACTTCATTCCCTCATCCTTTCTTTAACTGATGTGGCATCTCTTGGCATCCATTGCCACAGACTTGAGTTGTTGTGCTAACAAGCAGTGTTGGTGTGTGCAGAGAGGTGTTGCTGCTTGGGGATGTGTGCAGTGTCTGAGTTGTTCAGGCAGTGGTTTTTTTCCTTGAGCATCTGTATCAGTGCAAAATGTCTGGGCATGCACTCCCCAGGTGTGCACAGGTATTTATTTATTAATTACATCCCAGTGCTGCTCAAGTTCTGGTAGCAGCTTGCCACACACCAATGGATCCTGATGGAAACTCCCTGGGGTGCCCTCACCTCCTCAGAGACTACTGGTCTGAGCAGCTGGAATCAACAGACCCTCTTGGTAGATGTAATTGTGATAGTTCTCTAAATGTAGCTGTTAATGAGAATTATTGCAGAGTTTAAGTGGAGTCATGAGGAGGTCACACTACAGAAGTGTTAATATTCTGATAAGAAAATATCTGCAATATCTGCAGGTGACACAAGGGCCAAAGTTTGGTCATTAGACCCCAAGCAGAGGATATGTATATTTCAGAACACTTGGATGTAAAGCTGGATGTGTGTAAGCTGGGGTTGGAGCCCATACTTTGAAGACTGCAGACTTGGACCCAAGGAATTGGTTCTGTCAAGGTCCAGGGAGTTGTATTGAGTACTGGGCACACTGCTAAGAGGCAAACTGGGCTTTGGTAGAGACCATGTGAACTGATTTCCTCCAAATGTTTTCAGCATTTAGCAAGACTGAAATGATTTTGGTAGCTTTTAACTTTGGAAACTGGTAGGCCTAGGGTAGGTTTTCTACCAGGACAAATGGCTGACAAGATTACTGGTTTCTGTTGTCTTTTGGCAGTGCCATTAATATCTCATTGAATATATAGTGAGATTTTATAGAGGCAATTACAGAGATGACATGGTGGGCACATGGGTTTAGAGCATCATGTCATCAACTACTACTTGAAACAAATGACTTCTTGGCCCAGTGGTACTCCTAGACCTGAAATTTGGAACTCCAAAACTATCCAATAAACCCTGGTTGAGGTTTTGGGGACAATTTTTCTTTTTCCAAACAATTTCCTCTAGTGACAAATCAATGTGTCTCTTATTACTGCTTGAGGCTCACATTTACTGGCCACCAAGCTAAAATAAGTCTGTCTAATTAGAATAAATAAAGCATTTCTAGCTGTAATGAAGATGTGCAAATGTCTTAAGGATTCCAACTCTCATCCAGGAGCCTCGTAACATCCCAGGGCCATGATCCCCTGGTATTATTTATAACAGTGTGTTGTCATAAAAAGGAAAGAAAGCAATCTGCCGTGGAGGCCCTGAGAAGTTTGATACTTGCTTAAAGATGCTGCCACTAGAAGTGCCAGGCACTGTTATATGTGGTTATGGCAGCAGATGTTAAAAATACCCATCTAGGTGTGCTGTGTCCTCTGTGTAATTCAGTTTTCTCCAACCATCCTGAAGAAGTTAAAACTTATTGTCTTTCTCATTTTAAGGCAGAATAGGTTTCTTACAGTGAAAACATTGGCAAGTTGCTGATTTTGCTGATTCATACCCCAGTGAAAAAGCTTCTTGAAGAACATGAAGGGAAGATTAATGTTATTCATTTGCTGGAGGCAGGGACAGGCTGCAGACTTTGCTAACTCATCACAGAACAATTTTCAATAACATTTTTTTAGTGTGGCCACTTCTCTCTATACATCTTGCAACGAGACAGTTACCCTGCTTTCCACTGACACACTTGACACTTTCTGTTAGAAAGCTCAAGAAATTAAGTAACAGGTCCTGCTGAATTAATTGGGAACTGGGCTTTTTCCATAGGCTGCATAAAGATCACCATTTGGAAACAAAACTAGAAAAGCTGCCCTAATGTTCATTTTGAAGAGCTATGACTTCTGTCTTCTGAAGGCAGCATGAGGCTGAAGGGTGCCTGCTTGAAGTGTGCCCTGGTAGGACTGTGAAAATGTGTTGTAGGGAGATGGCTTAATGAGATGGCACCAGACCAACCTGACCTTTATCTTGTTAACATTAATACACTTTTAAAAATACATGTATTTTTAGGAACTGTGAATCAGCATTATTCTTCCTGTATTTCTATTCTTCACCTGGATATTTGGCATGTTAATAGGAGTGGGTTTTAAAGCTGATCCGAGTCCAAAACAAGAATAAATTCCCATTTGCTGGGTATCTCAAGTGTTTGTCATGATCCAGCATTTTTAATTTGTTCAGCAAAGCTCTGAGGATGTGCATACACCCAGATATAGATAATTGTAAAAAGGCAAGTTAGAGTCTTTCTTTAGGAGCTTACTGAATTTATGTACACCACCAAGCTCCTTAAAAACAATTTTAGGAAGAAAGGACTGGTGGAACAATAAAATGTTTATTTCTAACAGATCAGTCCAAGGAATTGATCTTTTTAATCAGTATAACAGTTGGGGAAACCTGTGTGTGTGTATGCTGCATTGAGAGATTATAAAGTATACTCTTCTCAAAAGAGAAATGGAAAGGTGTTATTCTTCCTGCCCCATTTGTTGTACTCGCTGATATTTATTTCCAGAGCATTTACTCCTTTAGAAAAAGTACTACAGCTCTGGAGTCATTAATGTCTACATTTTCTCTTAAAAAAATGTATTGGAATATTTTTAGCAACACCTCCATCTCTGTCCAGGTTCATGCTTGGTTTTTCCTGGTGCTCTGGGAGACCTTGTGGAGTCTGGTCCTGCAGGCAAGGCATGATGCTGCATGTGGCATTTCTGGGAAAAGGGGCTTTTGGGTGGTGCAGGAAGGGGAACCTGTGTGCCCCACTCTGTGCTAAACTCATGTGGACCTGGGAGGTCCAAGAGACCCCAAGTCTTGCCCCAGCCCTTCCACCTGTTGCTAGGAGGAGGCTGAGGGATGCTTGCTGAGACCCAGCCTGTTCCTGACTCTTGTAACAATGAATCTACAGCAAAAAATGCTGCTGAGCGAGTAGTGCCCATTGAAAGCAGCAGCCATTACAGGAAGGTAAGACTGAAATGGGAGGTTTTGGGCTATCAACACTAATCTCTTCTACTTCAGGCAAGCATATTTTGTGTTTTCTTCTCATAATGCTGTCATTTTCCAGAGTTTTGCTGCTCAGAGAGCTAGAAATCTTTTTATTTCTATCTTAATTTAGTTCCAATATGTGCACATTTCTTGGTGTGCCAAGACCTTTTCATTTTCAGGCCATATGCTCACCCTACCAGCATGCACTGAAAAAGCAATGCTCACCCTTTTTCAGGGCTGTCAGACTCAGTGAGCCAATCTTGTGCAGGTCACAGTTGCCAGAGCAGCTTTCCATTCCTTCAGGCATCCAAAGAGGACTTCTTTGCACTCGGGGCAAGGTTGGAGTTGCCTTTCTTTAGATGTGGAAAGCCAGTACAGCTATTTTAGCAGAAAACTCACCTTTGTTTCCAGAAGCACATTGCTGAAGAGCAGGCATGGCAGTGAAGTTCCCAAGAAGCAGCAGCCAGCAGTGCCAGGGGGAGCCACTTGCTGCAAGTGTCTTGCTGGAGAAGTAGATGCAGGTGACAGACAGATGAAACCCACACAGTCTTCTGTGGCTTCCAACAGAATGGTTGCTTGCCTGCTTCCTGCCAGCCTGACATGAGTATCTGGATCCAGAGTTTTTTAATGCCTAGCTTGCTTTTCCTTATATTCCTGCATCTTGGATTGACAGTTATATGGAAAAAAGAAACAAACCCTTTCCTACAGCATGGAATTTTAACAGCTACTAGTTTGATGCTTCCAGTAATGGTACCAAGTAATACCCCTTAAAATCCCTGTAGAATATTATTCTGCCTTATCTGTTTCTCTCAGATTTTTAGTGCTGTGGGATCTCTACCAGGGCAATACAATAGG
Organism: Calypte anna; assembly: GCF_003957555.1. NCBI lineage: Eukaryota > Metazoa > Chordata > Aves > Apodiformes > Trochilidae > Calypte > Calypte anna. Next base: position 3,373,951 of record NC_044258.1, on the reverse strand, counting down.
AGTGCAAGTCCTAGAGCTATATAAATGTTCATGCATATATTTAGAAATGCAATCTTTAATTCTTTGCTTTAAATGAATTTTAAGAAGTGGAGTCTTGAAGAACTTTAGATATTATTAATTTGGTCTTTTGCACCAACACATCTGTTACCTAAGGAGATGGTGCTTAGCATTAGCACAGAACATGCATGACAACTGTTGCTGGACTCTGTTCTTGAGTTTCTGGTGATGTTCTTAACCCTTCCAAGGGTTTTCTAGTGGAGAGGAACACTTCAAAGAGAAGCCAAACACTATCATTAGGAAGAAAGTGGGTCACTAGGTGTGCTGGGTAATCACACCAATGGCCTTTAATGCTGTTTATTTTGAATAGTTTAATAAAAATCTTTCCATCTGCAGAGCCCATGTTTAACTTCTATGCATATACAGATGCATTCATTGAACTCCGAAATGTCTTTAGGTACAGTTTGTGGCTGCTATGGTTTCTGTAAGAATTCATAGGACTGCTGTGTGACAATCTCTTTCCCTTTCTTACCCTTCAAACAGTTGTCCAGAAAGGGTACCAGGCTAAAGGCCTCTGGGCCACATGCCCCCTCTCTGCTTAATTTGCCTCCCAGCCCCACCACAGAGTCCATGGCAAAACAGGGGGCTTTTTGATCACTCTGATAGCTACAACTGGATTGATTTCAGAAGGAAATGGCACTTATACTTCACTGTCACCTCTGCATTTGTAAACATAGATTCTGTTGCTAGAGCCATGATATTTTATCTACTGTGGGATCTCTGCTTTCCTACATTGAGTCCTTCAATGTATTGTTGTATGTAAGGGAACCACTGAAAAATGAGAAATCAGGTTCTTGTGTTAGGCTTTTGGGAAGGCAGGGGAAGAGGAGCCATCAGCCAGAAACCACAAAGGGTTCTGGTGAAGGAAGGAGCACTTTAAATACCTTGTTTATCTGTCCTTTAGACAGTTTTGCTCGTGATGCAAATATCCTTTTCTTGACAAGTTTTCTAATAGTTTTTAATTACAATACACTGAATTTCACAGTTTTCTAAAAATAACTTGTACATCATAACTTGTATGTGCTGTTAGGCACATGAAGGTCTGTTTCTGAAAGGAGGGGGAATACAGCTTAGTGAACAGTCTATGTAATTTTGGGCAGTAAGAAGTAGAATTCTGAATATTTTTCAAATATTGATACTTTTAATGAATTTATTTAGCCCTATTTCCTCAGCTTTTCCTTTTTGTGAAGAGGGAAAGACAGCATCTCTACTTCCTAGGAGGAGAAAAGGGGTTATTTAAAGCTATTTAAAATGAGCAAAAATTAATCATTATAGCAAGGATTGAAAGTCAAGAGACACGGGTTCTATTTCTGGCTCTGTGGCTGGCTGATGATTGCTCTTTGGCAAGAGATGTCAGAGTGTGACGCAGGTTTCAAAGGGCTCTGCCTCCTCCACCAAGCAGCTCTGGGTCCTGTGCTGTGCTGTGTGTGAGCAGAAAGGTGAGGGTGGAGAAGGGGAAGAGGGAAGGGAGGTATTTCTTCAGCCAGAACAGCTGCCTGATCCATCCCAGCTTGCAGGAGCTCAACCAGGCCAGCAGGAGATGTGTTGGCACTCCTGCACCTCTTCTGCCTTGCCTGGAAAATAATTTCTTGAAAATATTTATCTTTTAGGTAATGTGTTTTCCTTGAACTACATGAGACTTTGGTCAAGTCAGGCAATCCAAATAATTGTCCAGCAAAGTAAATGGTGTCTGCAAAGTTTTGAGGTTGAGTAGACAGAAGGACTGTGCTTCTCATCAATCACCTGCTGGGATAAAATTGATGTTACCCCCCAGAAGACAGATGTGTCCTGCTTTTAATATACATACAATAAAAAACCACCCAAAATAAAGCCACAACAGAATATTTAATTTATCCTAGGTGGCTTGACTGTTGTCTTCCAAATACCCAAATGCTCCACTTGTATACAGAGGTAATGCTGTTTGTAATGAAACACAAGAATTTCTGTTGCACTTTTCTTTTTTTTTTTTTTTTTTTAAGGGCAGTGTGAGCTTCCTATTTCAAAACAAATCAGTTTTTAGAAAAGAAAAAACACTGAAAATCTCAACAACAGAAAGGGAAATTGGAATGGTTCAAATTCAAAAACTTGTTAAGTCAGAGTGATGTTCTCTGCATGGAAGAGATGAGTTGCTTTTTGCAAATTGAGCCTTGGATAATGGATTTTATTATGAGCCTCATTCTTTGTAATATTCTTGTCTCATTTAGTCACAGTTGACTATTAAAATTTTATAGCAGTCATGATTGTATATCCATGGGATACAGGTTCTGCAGTAACTTGATTTTCAGACAAGTTCTAAGGAGATCCAAATTAACATTGGTGCTGGGAAACCTCAACAACCTATAGCTATATTTGTAGTTGTCCTAAACTAAGTCTAGATTTTACTCTTTTGTTTTTGTAGGTGTAGAAGAAAAAAAATAAAAAAGGAAATAACTGGATATAGGGGTAAGGCCTCCAGTTCACTTTGTTCTCTTGAGGCTTATTTCTGTAAGCAAGGCACAAGGGGATTAACCTGACATTTTCTTGTATTGTTATGCAGCTAAAATCAAACTCCTCCTTCACTTGTTAAATAAAGCCTAACAATAATGAGTTCCAAACTTAGTTGCCAAGATGGTTAATTCCAGCGAGAGGAAAAATCAAAGGAAATCAGTAGCAGCAGCAATAACTTCAATTCTTGGGGAGCACTTAAGGTGCAGGACCTGTAAGAAATGTTGATGGGAATCCTCCAGAAGCCCTGAGGAGAAGGCACAAGGAGCAGGGAGCAAATGAATGATGACAGGGAAGCACCTGGTGAGAAGGCAGAAGTAGCAAGGATGGAAGAGGCACCGGGGAGAAGTGAGAGTGAAAAATCCCCTGGGGTTTTAGTGTTAATGAGCTCTGTGGCACAGGCAGGTACAAGATGGGGAGCTCTGATTTGCAGAACCTCAGCATTGGATCAGGGACTGTAAAACACCCCATGATCCCAGAGGTAGAGAGAGAGTTTATGGAGTTACCCTTCAGTGGGGAGATAAGTGAGGAAGTAGGAATGGTTCACTGAGGCTAAATGGTCTCAGTACAAAAGAACTGAGTAGAAATCAACAAAGAACAGAGGTTAATTCCTTGCAAAAGACTTGGAAAAATAGAAACACAGTCTGCTTGCATTCAGTCAGATGTAAGTACCTAATTGTTAGATCCTAATTTAAATTATACTGCCTGGAGAATGGTATCAGATAACTATTTGATGCATATGTTTAAATGTATTTGTGTCTCCTTCTAAGTCTGCTTTATCTTTCAAATTATATTGCTACAGGATTGATAATAATCTCGGGAAGTTTTGGTTTATTTATGATTACTCTGATCCCAATGTGTAATGACTGCAGTGAGGCTTGTCTTCATTGTCTCTTACCCCCCCTGAAATGGATACCCTGCCAGCAGTTATGCTTCCCATTGGGAAATAAGAACAGTGTAGCTGAGACTGCATCACTAAAGAAATGAACATATATCAAATAAACTACAGCAAAATGACAGAAAGTGTCTCTCCAAAGCCAACAATGATAATGTTACAAATGACTGTGACAGCCTCCAACTAAGCAAGCCAATGGCTTTACCCATAAATGGACAAACTGATCTCTTCCTCTGGAAAGGGAATATTGTTCCAAACAATGGGGGAAGGATCATTCTGTACATTAGAGATGTCCCCCCTCACCCTTATCATGCACTGCAGGTGACAAAGTGTCTTTACAAATGGATTTATTAACGTGCATAAGGAGGGCAGGGTACAAACTCAGCATTATTAGACTGCTGAGGCTGTTCAGCATTTGAAGCCATACTACTTGTTAGTGGTTTATTTTTAATGAAAGAATGGGATGTGCTCTATTCTATATTTTTAACCAAAATTCTTGCCACTGACTGAGGTGAGGGGTTTTTTGCCTCGGTTTCCCCACCTTTGAAATACAGACCTGAATAAAAGCTATTGCCTCTTTCAGTCAGCTGTTGTAATGCTCAGCACCTTGTTCTGTCTACTTCCAAGTTGTTTTGTGTCAGGTGTCCTAGCACCACAAGAGTCCCTGCCTGCAGCAGATGTTTCATTTAGAACCTCAGCCCTCAGGAGGGCAGAGCCAGGTTTGCACCCCCCAGCACCTGGTTTGAAGTCTGGTCTCTACTACTACTTCTGCAGCTAAAATGGCCAGATTGAAAACTAAAAATGTAAGGAGCAGTACACATTTTTCTCTGTTTCCCCAAAGATGTTGGTTTGCATGAAGCAAGGAGTTGCTGCAGTGTTGGTTCATTTCCCAGCAGTTTCTCCCCTGTGCAGACTGCCTGGGCAGGTGTCCCTGCATGGGATTCATTGGTGCTCTCACAGGCAGCAGCACTGAAATCACCTTACTTGATCCCCTTTTCTATCTCCATAGCTAGAGTTAAATTATTGCTAGTAACACAGCTGGAACTGCTCTGTCTGTCCTCCTGTTTCAAACCATCTCCAAGTCATCTCTTACCTCCAATGGACATTGTTCTTAGTTGGAATCACAGTGTGTGACAGCACACACAGGTTACCTTCAGCTCAGTCTCTCAGTCTAGGCAGTCAGTAATCCAGAACAGAATGAGTCTGGGCTGAAATTATCTTCAAAATTCAATCACAGAAGATGATGGTGAAAAATGGCAATCAAAATACATAACTCCATGAATTAGTTTCCCTCCTATAACTCTTCACAGCTATAATTGTTGCACCTGCCAGGTAATGCTGCTGCCTGTGTTAATATGCTTTTTGTAATGTATAGGGAAGATTTTATGAATTTATGAGGATGCCAAGACCTTTTGCAGTTGTACGAGCTAAAGAAACATTCCTGTCAGGGGCTAGAGCCAGGAAGCCCTGAGCTTTACCTCAAATCTGTCAAATCTGTCCCCTTTCTTAGTAACTTAGAGGCCAACCAGTGCAGTGCCACTCGTGTGGGAGACCCAGGCAATGTTTGGTAACAATCCAGCACTCAAGACTAATTTTTCCCAAGAAAACAAGTGTTGGGTGTTGGAATGGGTTGGTCTTTTTGCCTGTGTGGTGCAGGACAGGTGGAGGCAGCAGTGGTGGTACAGCAGGCCCTGGGCTCACCAAGCTGTTCGCAGACCCTCGGTGCTTTTAAGAAGTGTTCTTGTTGGGGAAGAACTTGGAATTGCTGCCCACGTTATAATCCAAAGGAGCATGCAGTGAGCTGTGTGTGTGTGTGTGCATGCCTGAGGCAGTGGCAGGAGGGCTTATGTCTGGATTTTGTTCAGCAGCTCAGCAGAACCACCACTGCCCATCTGGCGCCTTCCGCAGTCCCAGAGGTGACCGCTACGAGAAGTGAGAACTGTGCAGAATTATGCCAAAAAGCACAGGAAACATGCAAAGTAAATTCCTAGAATCAAAAAGTTTAAGTGACTCAAGTACTTTTGTGTAAGTGCTTGTTTAAAACAGTCCTTGGTTTGCTTTGCAGATTTAGAATGCAGTATGCCTCATCTGCTACTTCTGCATTATTTTCTGGGGGAAATGGATCACTGCTGTTTCAGCTTCACTTAGAATAGTTTGTGTATAATTCTCTACAGCAAGGACTTTGCTGTCAGGTCTGAAAGGATTTACATACATTAGGGTCCACAAGTCCAAATGGAGAAAGGATGCACAATGCAGTGAGGATTAATGCCCTGTAAGCTGCACGTTGCAATCTGCATCCGTTCAAGGCAAAATTCCTGGCACTTTAGCTTGCCTGAGGGTCTGATTTAGGATAAGGGTAAATCATGCAGATGAGTATTCCCTGACTTTACAGAGGTAAAGAAAAGTAGGATCAGAATTATGTGGTCTTGAGCTTTTTCTGCTTTGACTTTCAGGGAGACCTGAGAAGGTGCTGGAGTTCTAGCTCGTGTAAGAGGAGCAAACACTGCTATGTCAGAGCAAACCACCCACTGCGAGGTCTTGCTCACAGCTTTTATCGGTGTCTCTGTACATGCTCCTTTTCCACAGAGGGACCACAGAGCCCTTTTTGGCTCCCTCGTGCTCCAACTGCTTTTCTCATACATCTGTGCCTAATCCCAGGTCTCTGAGCTCCACATTATGACATTTTCTGTCTCCTGAAGGTCAAAATCCAATCACAACTGCTGAGCTTTAAAATAGTCTGGGGTCACTGAACTATGAGGAGGCCTCAAGTAGAAAACATGAGGAAAAGCAAATTAACTCTTAGGAAATGGTGGCCTCCTCCCTCTCCCCAAACAACTTCAGCAGTGCATTAAAAATACCACAAAGGAACAGAGCTGTTCCCAGAGTGCAGAACTGATCAGACTTGTGGCTCCTTGTGTCTGACAGAGCAGAAGGATGAAGGCCTCCCCCAGTTGGTCTCCAGGTCATTAAGCAGCCCCACACCAGATTTCTTTCTGGCTCCAGCTGGCCTTGAAGCATGCAAGCTTGGTAGTCTTTTTTATTTTATTGTTGTGAGAGGAATATAAACTGTTCTTACAAGTATGTATTTCAACAAAATTCTGCACTTATTCAGCATCTTTGCATTGAGAATCTCAGAAGTGTTTAACAAAAGGGAGTGGAAATTATCTCCAGCTTTTGCACAGGGAAAGCTGAAGCAAGCTTTTAAGAACTTCTGGTGTGGGTTTTGGAGAGGTGATGTGCTCACATTTTGAATTTAGGTTTGTTGGGTTTGGTTTTTTTCGCCCTGTTCTTTTTTTACTTCTGTACTTGAAAGCCATGCCAAAGGCAGTCATGCAAAGCCTGGGCACAGGAGGTTCCTTAGCCTCCGTGATCCTCTACTGACTGGGAAGCTCTGCATAAGGCTTTGGGTTTTGTGTATGTTTTGACCTTGAAACCTGGAAGAGAAAGCTTTCTGTTGTTTAATGGTAAATTACATTACAGAGATCTTGATGGGATCATATGGCAGGGAAGCTGTCACAGGTCACATTTATGCAGAAATAAACTGAGAAATGTCTCTCTCTGAACAGTCATCTCACTGAACGATCTCCTGTAGGGAGGCAGCCCAGAGGTCCTGGTTGCAGTGGAAATCTTGGTCTTGTGCTGAAGGAATGATGGAGACAGTGAGATGGGAGCCCAACTCACAGGCATGTTGGCACAGCCTTTTAGTCCTTCTGTGTCCTGTCAGGGTTGAATTTGCTTCCTGAGGTTTGTGTCTGGCCGTGTTTACACATTGGGAACATACTGAGGGCTCCCAGCCATCACTCTGCAGTCAGCTCACTTGGCTGCAGAAGGAATTTGTCCAAAAACATGTGTCAGCACTCCAGCCCTTTGAACGCACTGTTCCTGTCTCATAACAAGCACCCTCTTCATGCAGCCCTGCAGAGGTGAACCCAGAGCTTGGAGAAATCAAAGGAAGTGTGTGGGGAGAAGTGAGTCCCTGGGTCCCCGTCAGAGGGGAGGTACCCAGGGGAGGGTGAGTGCCCAGACCCTGCTGCCAGGCTCTGACAGTGACCATCAGTGGTACTGTCCCAGGAAAGTGACCACATGGAATGAAGTCACTGTCTGCTCAGAGTTTGGTGAATAAGAAGTGAAGTAGTACACAGGAGCTCTGAAGACCTGGGAAAAAGATTGTAAAAACCCTTGGGCTCCAAGTTCAATCCAGCTGAACCTGGAGCATTTCCCTCCCCAGGAGGGGCAGGTAGAGGCTACATCAGCCAGTGGTGTTAAGCAGTCAGATAGCAGCATCACAGCATGTGCCATGCAGGTATCTCACAGGCAGGAAAAGCTGTGTGTAGAACTTCATGTATTATTTCTGTTTATTACACTGCTAATGTAAAGCTCCTGACCTACCACTGCATCTGGATGCAAAACTCCAGAAAGGTAATTGAAAAAATTTGTTTAGAAAGTAACTATTCCAAGGGATTTCAAAGCCTCTGGCAAAACAGTGGAAAAAATCTGGCATTTGGTGGAAAAGATCCTGGTTTAGGGTGGTTTTTTTTTTTATTATATGTCTGCAGTTTGCTGCTGTTTGAACTATGGCAACTAGTGAGCATTCATTGAGGGTGGTTTGGCAGTAATTGTTCTGAGGTTATTCTACAGAGCACATGAACTTGAGTAAAAGCTTAGCTCAAGCTTAATGAGTTAGATGAAAACAGTGTAAAGAATATTGGTTTTTTATGTAATTTGTGATTTTAAAACACGAACTACTTTGGGCTGCCCTGCACAGAGATACAGCAGCAATAAAGCCCATGCTTTGGGTTTTCTTTCAAAATGTCTTGAAGATGCCCCAGTAACAGCATCTCAGTGTTAAAGGACATACTTCTGCAGAAAAGTAGAGATGGGGAAAAATTGTTTCCTTTGGAGGCTGGAGAAGCCTGAGCAATAAATCTTTCAGTGAAAGGTGCTGAGTGCCTGTCCGTGTTGATACAGTCAGGAGGAGCTGCACTTCAGTGACAGGAAAAAGTCTGAGAGAGGCAATGGGCAGAGTTCAAGAAATACCCTGGGAGCGCTGAGGCTGATAGATATTGTGTGTGTTTCAGTGATATGTGAGAGGATAATCCGAGGGGAAAAAAAATCACGGCTAAAATTATGATTAGAAGGTAGAATGCATTCTGCTTGAGCATAAAAGTTATGCTATAGCATCTTGGTGCTTATGCATCTCTCCAGCTTTTGAATTGTAAATTGGTATTTTGGGCTGAGCTTTCTAGGAGCCGAATGTTACCTGTATCGGTATTGAATTTAGAAAGTGATGTAATTCTGGGGAAACAGACGTGGCATCCTCCTCCTCCTCCTCCTGCAACATCTGCTGCCGGAGCTGCTCGATCCGCTGCGAGGGGCAGTGCCCTTGCCGTGCGGCTGCTCGCCAGCAAGCATCGCCCTCGGGCTGGGGCAGGGCTCAGCCTGCAGCCAGCTCTGAAAGCTGCTGAGCAGAAAGAAGCTCCCGGGTCCGGCCCATCGCGGCGCGTTTGCTGCCGAGTTCAGCGCATCAGGCAGCGCAGAGCCCTGGGCGGCCCCGCTCCAGAACCGGGCTCTGACCCAGCTCCCTCCTCCAGCGCCTCCTCTGCTCCGTTCCGCTCTGCCCGCACAGGCACCGCAAAGGGAAACTGTCACAGCTCCACCTGCGCCTTGCGTTTTATTTATTCATGGCCCGTGGAACAATGAAGTCAGAGGTAGGTGAATGATGCAGTGCAGGAAGTTGCTGCAGCAGGAGCTTCGCTACACAGCTGATGGTTTAAGGGATGGGGCTAATGCGGAGGGAAATATTAATAAATTCTGTTTGCGCGTGTGTCGGGCAGGGAGGAGGCAAAACGGGGCTCTCTAGGTGCAGCAGATGACGTTTGCTAATCGTGTAGCTTTGTGTTATGCCTGAAGTAGTGGTACAGAAAGGTTCTGCTTTCTTGACAATGATAGGGAAGCAGTCTTTTCAGGGCTAAGCTATCCACTTAACCTGCTAGAAATAATGGAAAGTCAGGTTTCATCCTTATAAATGCACAGCAAGTTCTCCACAAAAAAATAAGCCTGTTAATCATGGGAGCTGATGTGCTGTGTTATGTAGATCGCCAGCATCGATTCCAGGCTGTAGGTTCAGGTTTCTTATTTGCATTTAATCGATGAAGACTTTGCCCCCCCTGCATCCCTTCTGGTGAATTTCTGGTTTTTTGTTGCTGCATATATTTATTCCCCTCCATGTATCTGCTTTTAAATGAATCATCAGAACAATAAACAATCTTACAGCAGAGGGAGCAGAATGTTTCGGGAAGCGAAGATCCTTCTGTTAAATGACATGCAGCCTATGCAGTTGTTAAAGGAGGGGTTTCCATGCAAACCAGGGGTGTGTTTAGGGTTTTAAAAAACCAGTCTCATGTCTGTCCTGTGCACAGGAATGTGGGGATTCATCAGAGAGCCATGGGAATAGAATCCCAGCAGAGTTCCCAAAGCAGAGCCTGGGGCTGGCCTGGGTGCAGAGGTGTTCTGGGCTTATGTAAGGGAGAGCTGGAGCCTGGGGACAGAGAGAGGAGCTTGGAGTTTGGGGGTCAGTTTGTTTTTTAATACCTCTGAGTAGATATAATGCATTTCTTGGGCTTAGTATTTTTTTAAAACAGATTTGTTAATTCCTGCCAGTGTTTTAAAACTGGATTTAAAAGATACTAGATTAATGGTAGCAGATTATTATCCTTTTTTTTTTTTTTTTTTTTTTTTAAATGGGGTATTAATCATGGCTATTTTTTGCAAGTACCAGTTACCTTAAACTGCTTTGGATTTGGTGTGCCTGTGTTCTGTCAGAGCTGATGAATGGTTAGAATAAGCAAAGCAGAAATTGGAGCTGCCACCAGGGCAGGAAGTTGTGAGATCCCTGGTTAAAAACCAAAGCTCTTCTGTGTGCTGCTTGTCCCCAGGTCAGCTCTTATGCAGTAGTTTGAGATGGAGATAGTGGCCTTATTGGTCTTATGATGTCTACATGCAGCTGGAAGCAAAGGAATGAAAATACTTTTAAGCCGTAAGCCTAGTAAAAGTTCAAATTTGTGGCCAGGTTGCTGGTTTATGGGATTCTTTATGAACACAATATAAAATACTTTGACTTACCAAATGCTCACTGACACCAGTGTCAGCACTGTGTCTCTGCTGTGAAATAGCCAGGGATGATTCAAAGGCAGTAAATTTGGATCTAAGTTTTGTGTGTTGGGAAAATCCCCTGGACACATCAGGTTTCAGGGGGTTGAATGAGGCTGATGTCTAAATAGAGAATTTCTTTAGGCAGACTGAGAGGTGTCAGTCGTGGTGCATCAGTGGGTTAAAGTGTGCTTGGGGGTGAGAGCTTTTGTGACTTGGAGAAGGTCACAGGCAGAAGCATTCACCTTGGCTCCCTGTAAGCCCAAAGGCTCCTGCTTCCCCCAGGAGCATCCCAGCAGGAGCAGAGGGGGATGTGAGGCTCTGCCCTCTCCCCAGCAGACCAGAGTTTGGGGCAGTGGCTGCCTGGGTATGTGCTGGGCTCCTGAACCCTGGGCTGCTCCCCTTGGAGCAAGTCAGTGTGCAGCATCTTGTGGGTACAGCCAGCAGATGAGAAACTCTGGTTCATGGTAGGTTTTATAAGTGCTTGAGGAAAATACTGCTAAATATTACTAAAAATTACTTTTTCTTTTACTAAATTGTCCTCTAATTTTAAACATTGTACCATTTCGAGTCATTAATCTAGTTTTTTTTTTCCTAATTCTTTTTTCTGTAATAAATAACTTAAAACATTTTTTTTCTAAATTAAATGAAAACAAGAGATACCTTTTTGCAGCTTAAGAAAAAAAGTCTGGGTCTTGAATTTATAATTGCACAGCTTCATTAGCATTGAAGTATTTGTGCTTGGAGTTATATCCATGATTACATATTTGAAGATCCAGAATCTTTCTGGTTTTGGTCTTGCAGTAACCTCAGGCAGTAAAGATTGGGTACTCTGGATGTAGAAGTTTCTTATTCAGTACACAGAAGGAGGGGTCTGGGGGGTCCTTCTTGATGAAATCATTATTTTTGTAGAGAGTAGAGAGGCAAGTCTTGTCTCATTACTAGTCAAGTCATGCTCTTTATGCCAGAGGAACTCTAGTAAAAAGTGAATGGCCCCGATGCTGAACAGCAGTAAAGCAATAAACCCCTTCATTTACATATACACAGTTGCCAGTTGGAAACAGTGCTGGTGAAGGGCAAACAGTGCATCAGCAGCTGCATGAAACTGGAGCATTTTTTCATTACTCTTTAAACAAATTTAGATTTTATTTTTTTTTTAATGTAAATACTTGTTTTGCTTCAGTGTGCAGGGAGGGCCCTGATAGGTTGCTGCAGTGCTAAGGGTTGTGTGAGACTGTTCAGCATCCCCCTCAAGCTGCTGGGGACAAAGGAGGCTGAGGGGGAGCAGGGGTGTGAGGCTGCTGCCCTGAGGGGGGGGGGGGAGTGGATACCAGAGTGACCTGGGGATTGCATGGACATCCAGGAGGTTTTTCAGACTCTTACCTGCAAATGGCAACCCTGTCGCAATAAGAAATGCATCCAAAGTGAGGACAGGGAGGGAGCTGGAAGTTTAAATTGGTAATTGATAGAGCTGCCATGTTGATCTCCTGAGACCTGAATGGGGCTTGGAGCAGCCTGGTGTAGCAGCAGGAGGTTGGAACTGGATGATCTAAAGATGAATGATCTAATCACCAAGCTGTGATTTTGTGATTCTGCTTTGACATTGCTGCTTCCTCAAAGCTTAGTCCTCAAGAGTGCTTCAAAGCACTGAAGGAAATTCACATTTTTCAGGAGAGAGAGAGGAGTCTGGATTTGAGAATTCTCCCAGGTTAGAGGGGATTCCTTCAGAAACAGAAATGTTGGATTTGTCCAAGTCTAGAAGGTTATCAGGCTGCTGTGCTGTGCCACTTGGAAAGTTAAATCACCTCCTGAAGCATGAGAAAGACTAAAGGGAAAAAAGCAAACAGCTTTTTAAAAAAATACTTGCTTTTCAGCAAGACAGAACTATACATCTGTGCCTCTTACAAGAACAGCACAGCTGGCTGCTTCCTCAAACAGCCTCACTTGCCAAGGTGAAAAATCCTGCTGAAATTGAGTTTGAGCTAGGATCCTAATTTTTGTTAAAAAAAAAACAACAAAAACAAAACCAAAAAACAAAAAACAAAACAAAACAAAAAAAACAAAAAACAAAAAACAAACCCACAGCAGAAAAAAAAGAAAGCCTTATACCTGTGAAGACCAAGCAGCCCGGACTTCAGTAATGTTTTAGCCACTGTGTTAGAAAGCTTGACTGTGTAATGGGACCAGTGTGAAGGTGGGGTGTACCAAGATGGTGCTACCCAAGGGCTTTCCCAGGCTAGTGAGCAGCAGCATCCTGCAGTGGTAAGTGCTGATGTGGGAGCTGGCAGTCAGAGGTCCATCATTAGGACATAGTTTGAGGAATGGGGAGGAGAGCTGAATCTACTGCCTTTTGTTATCATTTTTTCTCCTGTGATAGAGGGGAGATGTTCATCTTGAGCTGCAGAGAGAACTCCCTCATATTTAATATCAGGCATGAGGCACCTGTGCCATAATCTTAAGAAAACTGAATGTCATGGACTCTGGATCAGCTCCTTAATGAAGTGAGCTTGAGGGGGTTGTTTATATTTTGTTTTGTGCCACAAATATAAATTAAAGCATTACATCAGAAATATGTAACTTCTCATCTTTGGATGGTTTTTATAAACATTAACTGATTTACATGCACAGCACAGGCACCCACAGGGCAGATGCAAATGTCTTCATTTTTCCAGATGGAAAGACTGAGGGAGAGGAAGGGAGAGAACAGTTTGTTCAGCTGCAGAGGAAGGCTGATACTAGAGGCAGAGCTGGATTCTACTTAAGTCTCAGCTGCTTGGAGCATTAGACAGTATCATTTTCATCTGCATGAGCAATCAGACAGAGAAACAAATCTTTTTGAAGTGATTTTTGTGTGTGTGTCCATGCCGTGTACGTTTGACATCTCAGAACACAGAGTTTGGCAAACATCTTTAGTTCTTTTCAAATGAAACCATGTCTCAGGTCTTGCAGGCAGGGCTGAACTGACAGCATTGTTTAAATGGGTATAATCACGTTGTACATAACACCACAACTTACTGAATCTCACTCTTCTATCTTTTACTAAAATGCAGGGGAAACAAAGCTGAACCATCTTGAACTTTCAGCACTGAGCACAGCAGTCAAAGCAGTGGAAACAAGTAATAGTTGCAGACGAACAGAAAAAGGAAAATCATGATAATGTAGTTCCCAGTCTTTCCAGTTTTCCTAAGCAGTGCTGAGGTCCACTTTGTGGATTAAAAAGCATTAGCTGGACAAGGGCTAAGCAGCATGGTTAGGAAGCAATTCTGTTGGAGGATAAGGGGGAGAAAACCCAACTCCTTGTGAGGCAAGGGGGTAGTTATGGTGACCTGTTCAGGCTTGAGGCAGGTAGCTTAATACTGATGTTGCGTACTCCAGCAGTATTTTCCTAAGATTTAAGCCAAGATTAGAACCATTTGAGATAGTCTTGAAGGCAGCAGTCAGCAGAGGGGAACACAGGGATCAAAGGATGGAGCTTGAGAAATGGCCTGTGGTGCTGCTGTGCCTTTGTTACTCAGAGTGTGTGAGCAAGGGTGTTGTTTCAGCTGTGTGCCCCTTCGTGGGGCTTCACACACACGGGATTCTTGGCTTCAGTTCCAGAAGGGGAGGAAAAATATCTTGCCTTTTAAACACTGCTCTCTTTTTCCTTGTTTGATAACTGCTGCCAGAGTGAGCTGACATGCTCCATTCCAGTGGAGAGCCAGAGGAAAATATTTCCTGGTAATAAGATCTTACCAGTTGGATACTGTATTCAGGACGTGTTGGTATAACCATAATGTTTTTTATCTCTTGACTAATGGGATGAATAGGCTCATGGAAAACTAAACCATTGCATTATCAGTAAAAGAACTGCTGAGATGGGGAAGGGGAGGGCAGAGGGGGGCCCTGTTTGCTGTCCTTGTGTCCCACCCAGGGGCTTCTCTGTGCTCTCCTGCTTTTCACTCACAGGCACACGTGAGATTCAAAAGCATTGCAGGGAGGTTGGAGTGGCAGGAGCATTAGGCTGCTAAAAGCAGTATGGAAAGTCGGCTGGGAGGGAAATAAGCCAAAAAAAGTGATTGCAGGGTTAAAGTTTCACTTCCTCCCCTTCCTGTTTATGTGTTACCGGGAGCCCTGTTGTCATGGGTCCTCTGTCACACCATGTGCTTTGTCACTTCACCTCATCCCAGTGCTTCCACTGAACTTTATAGCTTACCAGTGCTGTTTGCTTGCCTGCTCTGTTCATCTCCACTTAATCACTCTGCCCAGCGAGGCACCACCCCCAGCGCTGCCCCTGCCACCTTCACCTCGCGAAAAGCTCTCCCCAGGGAGGGATTGTGTGGCCCGGAGAGGATCCCTGGAGCATGTGGGTGCTCAGGGGATCAGCTGCTGCTGCCCAGGGGCAGTTTCCATGCCAGTGCCCACATCTCGTTCAGCCCGGGCACGTTTAATAACACAAAACTCAAATTCCAGACGTGTCTGAAGTAGACAGCAGGGCAGAAAAGGAAGAGTGTTGCAGAGAACTTCATTTCTTCCCCAGATGCTTCCCCAGAGTGCTGGTGCCTGTGTGTGCAGCAGTGCAGACCAGGGCAGGGGCTGCAGGTCTCCTGTGTGCAGCCAGGCAGCAGCTCTGACTGGAGGGCTGTGGCCCAGCTGCCCACACCCTGCAGCCTTTGTCCTCCTTGTCCTCCTTTCTGCAGGGGACTGAACAAAAGCCCATCTCTGTTTGGCTTTCCGGTGTAGCCTTTGCACAAGTTCTTTTTTTTTTTTTTTTTTTTTTTTTAAAGATAAGGAAACCCACGGAGGAGGTTATGTGCAACTTCTGCTTCAGTCCAGAGCTCAGACATCAGCAGAAGTGACTGAAGCAGCTGTCACAGCTCTCTGAGAACACAAAGTATTAGCATGCAAAAGGAACAAACCCAAGCAATTCACATTGCTGCTGAGGTTTCTGCATCCCAGTACAAGCTGTTTGCTCCAGCACTGTCAGATCTAGGAAGTTTGAAATAAAGCAAGATGCCTGGTGTGCATGTTTGCATATCAATACCAGAAGTGTTTTCTAGTTTGCATCTGAGCATCAGCATCACTGGTGCTTGAGGTCAGGGCAGTACCAGAATCTGAAACACTCGTGCATGAATTACTCCTTATGTTTGCTTTGCAGGCTTTCTGCTCTTGCAAACTCCATTTTTTTGTCTGAATGCTGTGTCTTCTGTGCTATCTCCTGGGTCCTATTACATCATCCTTTTACATATTCTTCTGCTCACAGTATCTGATCTGAATAGCTCTACCCACTGCAAGAAGTTTCAGCACATGGCAAAATTGCCCAACTGCTTCCACCTAGATAAGCAGGTTCCTGGAAGCCACAGAGAATTTTCTGCAGCAGTCTACTTTGTGAACCAGACCAGAAAATGAATAGAGTTTTCTGTAGATGTAGCCTTTAATTCTAATTGTGTTGCAAACAACCAAGTTTGTCTTTTCATCCGGTCTCCATAGTGCACTTGTGTCCATGACTGTCATTACTATTTTTGAAGCTTGGGAAAAGATCATGTCTTATCTTTCCTGAGAATATAAACTGGAGGGTACAGTGGAAGTATGACTGGTGAAAGTTGACTTTTATTTGTTTATTTGTTTCTGTTTGAAAACTATTTGTCTGTAAAACGGAAAGCAGCATTCAAAACTAAGATTAGCACAATATTGAAGATAAATTTCAGAAGGTTATCTTAATGAATATCATAGGATCCTTCAGGTCTCAACTTTGATACTGGAGTGGGACAAACTGATGGGAAGAGTTGCATTCACTGGATGAAAGCTGGGGATCTGTCTGCCTTGGTTTATTGTTACAGTGCTGCTGCCTCCCTCATCTGTTGCTCAGACTTCAGTGGATAAAAGGGTGTATGATGCTTGGTGCCTAGATTGACTGATACCTGGACTGAACCATAGGTTGGCTCTCTGATCAAAACAGGGCTCAATCACACTTGGAGCTGACTGATGCTTTGCAGAGGCAGTGGGTGCTACACGGGCCATGGTAAGGACATGGTCACAGGCAACAAGAAACAAACATTGAAAAGAAACACCACCTGCTGGTAGCCAAATGTGATCTGACCAAATTACATCTTGGACAGCAGCTGTGTGCTTGTGATTGCAGGAGAGTTGTGCCACTGAATAGATTTTATTTTAAGTTGGGTTTCTTATGGGGGGGAGAAAAAAAAGTGAGGTATTTGAACAATCTAGGAAAAGTGAGCCACCCGCTTAGGATGTGTTTACCCAGTCTTTTAAAATATTCGTGTCCTCTGACATCTTTATTTACCTTGGTACATAAACACTAAGTCAAGCTGGTTCCCCTTTCCTGAGCTTAGTGTTTTGAAAGGAAGCTGATGTTCAGTCTTGCTAAAGAATTTCAGACAGGTTGACAAAAGGCTGGTGGGTAAGAATGGTGCCATCTTGGAAGGGAAGGGTGTCCTCCCTGGCTTTCTGCTTCTCATAAAAAACTGAAAAAATCTCAGCTCAGGCCATGTGATACTGATGCTGCAATTCTTATCCAATTCTGGATAATATGATTACAGAAATAGTTTATTTCTGTAAATATGTGCTGTAAATAAATGATCTTATTACATAAACTTTCTTTTCTAAACCCATCTGGAATGGATGAAGCAGCATTTCTAAGCACTTCATAAGGCCTGTCATTGCAGCAGAGGTTTCTTCGCAGCCTTTAAAGCATTTGAATTAATGCATAATGGTATTCTGTCATCTCTTAGCAAGGCTCACACTCTAAGCACTTTTATACACAATAGAAATTAAAATGGAATTGAGTAAATTCTGTCTTTCAAAATCATGAACTGTCTAGTGATTGTCTGGGTGCTTTGTATTAAATACAGACACGTGGATCTAGCAGAGCTTGGCTACGTGGAACAACAAGTTGTGAAATGTAAAATGGTGGGCCAGATGTGGTAAAACAAATATTAACTCTTCTCATACACTTTTTTTCTTTTTAAAGTATATGCACCTAGCATTATAGGCACAGATTGGGTTTTATTCTTTTCCCGTGCTTTAGGATATTGAAAAAGGAAGATTTTTTTTCTCTAAATACATAGTTTATTGGGTGAAAAAAATACTTGGTGTGCAACAGGTTTTTTCTAAAAGCTTCTGAAAACCAGTGAATATGATTATTTTGGGGTCATCTGCACATGTGCCATGTTCATGGTCTCTGATCCTTGGTTGCTCTGTGTTTTCCAGCAGTACCTTGGCTTTCTAGGGACCTGTATCCCCTGCTCTCTCCATCATTGCATCTTAGTAAAATTCATTGTGATCATGCCAGCGAATGCAAACAATAACTCTCACAGGCATTTAGCATTTTTTTTTAGCATACTATGATGAGGTTACTGTGAGATATCAGAGAAAAAATACTTTCTCATACATAGCTCATGTGTAGGACCAGTTTTTGTGCAGTTGTCTCCATGGAGAGCCCAGTGAGGTGCTCTCAAGCTTATGTCCATCAGTTCCTGGGCTGATAGAGGTTTTCTGCTCCTCATGTTTGAGCTGTTACTTCATACTTCATGACTTCTGTCACTTTAGATTTTCATGGTTGAGTTTAATGTGCCTGATTCTTCCCTTGAAGGTGTTGCCTGTGGTTTTTTGATCTCAAGGATAAACCCTTAAATGGTAATTTAAGGGAAAAGCAAGAAGCTGAGAAAAGAGATGAGTAGTTCACCACTAGCACTGGTCTGAACTTCACCCTCTCTTCTGTGTTAAAATAGCTGCAGAGAAGTAGCTGGGTGTCTGTCCTTCCATCTCTCCACATGGGGAAGGTGCTGCTGCTTGCCCTGGGTGGCACCAGCCCAGGGAGAAGTCACACTGGGAACTGGAGAAAGTTTCAGATTCTGTACCTCAGGGGCACACTTACAGCATCATATTGGCAGAAATGAGCTGTGGTGTGTCTGATCCAGAGCAGTGAGGAACCTGCAGCCCAGGAGTCTGCAGAGAGCTCTCTGTCACACAGTCACCTCTCTGATGTCCCAGAGCCCTCGGGTACAGTCTCTCAGGAAATGCTAAAGTTGCTATTCCTGCAGGAAGGAAAATTTAGACTTGCTGGGTGATACTTTGTGGGTTTTACCTCTAAATATGTTTTTCAAGTTGTGTAATATCAACAACAGTGAAGTTCTGAGGTAATGTTATGGACTTCTCTCACACTTACCTAGATCTCTGAAGTGTAAATGTGTGATCTTTCACAGCTAAAATGTGGTGGGTTCCAATTCCTTCAGTTCCTAGAAAAAAGAATTCTTGCCTGTTCTCATGCACCTGGAACACTTAATGAGGGGGCTTGTTCTACCTGATTGTACTTTTCAAAGTACTGTCTCACCGTGGAGAAACAAATTGGTGACTCTGGCCAGAGAGCACAGAGCAGAGACTGCTGGTGATTGGTAATGTAAAAGAAATAAAGGCTTGTGAGCATGAAGTGGAAAGAAAATATTCAAGGGACTTAATACCAGACTATTTGTCACTTCCTGAGCATGGTGCTGCCTTTGGTGTGGTTCTGATAGGTACTCTGTCTGGAAGTTTTCTGGTGAATGAGAAGTAATGGAAATGAATATTTTAATTGATCTATTCAGTTGTGCAGAAATAACTAAATGATCTCTGTTCCCTAAATAAGAATAGAAAAATCTGTGACCAAAGCTGGTCAGACAGCAGTCCTGTTCAAAATGATAGGAGCACTGCAAAGAGCTTGCTTTCTTTAAATAGCCATCCTATTAGCTGAAGAGCAGCAGAACAGCTCTGGGAGGCATTTCTGTGACACTGAATTATGTCTGTGAAGTATCTGATGCCCTTCTCTGAATTTGACCTTCATCTGCCAAATTCTGACAATTCCAACCTGAGCAACCCCTGCCTAATCCCAGGGGAGACCAAGTCTGTCCAACTGAGACTGTTCATGTAATGACTTTGGAGCCTTTCTGATCTGGAAACAGAGAGCAGGTCCCCTCTGCCCAGCTGGGGCTGTACCTGCAGCAGTGCAGCTGAGCAGGGTAGGTGCTGCGGACAGGGACACTGCTGGGGCTGCCTGCCCAGGGTGGCCTCAAGTCCCTGCCTTCCAGCACCCACACAGGCTGCTTTCTGGGGAACAGACACTGTAATTGTACAGACATGTTTGTCTTTCAAGTTGAAATACTTCAGTGGCATCTTGCAGAACACCACAGAGGTCACACCAAACCCTACAAGCCTAGAGATCTTCTCAGACAGAGTGTGGCCAGTGAGAGCTGCCCAGACCTTGCCAGGGAGATGGGGCTGCTGGATGTCAGGCAGAGACCTGGGATGAGGCTCCACACCAGGACAAGTCATCTGACTTCATTTGCAGAGCTGACTCCTCCATGAGATAATTAATGTTAAACCAGAGTTTACCTTCCACCCCCAAGTGGCATAGTTGTGTTGTCAGCATGGAGGAGCCACCAGGCAGTTCCTCTTAAGTGTAATATTAATTTTAGCTCCTGGTATATGCTCTGCTGTAGATGCCAAGACTCTTTCTATAACAATTAAGAAGCATTTCTTTGAGTAAAAATATCCATGGTGTTCGACTGCCAAGAGCACTGCATGTTTCTGGACCTTTAAATTAAGATTAAGGAATTTCTGGTTAGAAAAACCTATCTATATATCTTGATATAGAGGTCTTCTGAAGCAAGACTTTACAAGAACATGTTTGATCCCTCTCAGTAAGGCTTCAGAAACTGTTCCCAGGCACTGAATCATCCTTAGAGGGCCTGGAATGCATTTTTATTGTAATAACCAAAAGTCTTTTTCTTTTCATTTTTGCCAGAAGAGAAATATTTAACCTGAGTATGAGGAATATTTTCAGTATTCATAAAATGCTCCAAACAACTGCTTATTTTTATTTGCCAAAACAGGGTGGAGTAGTGAGTTTTGTGACTGAGATCATCACCACCCAGAGAAGTGACCTGTTGGCTGTTCAGTGGTGATGTAATCCTAACTTAATGCTGATCATTCTTTTAATTCTATAAATTTAGAACAATATTCTCAGAGTCTATTTGTTCCTTGCAGACGGACTCTGTATTAGTTTGTGTGAAAGAGCCATGATTACAATTCCCTCATGAATATGAACAATTTTCTCCTAGCCAGGCTGCATCTCCAAGCTTCTGAGCCTCTCAGAGCCTTTCTGACAATGAATACAAATTATTTCCTGCTTTGTGTTTTCCAGCACACGGAAGGGCAGAAGCGAGAGAGGGAGTTAAATTGAAATATAATTGGTGCTTCTGTGGCTCTGCAATACTTAACCATGGAGGTATGGACAGGCAGTCAAGATTAACACCCCTCTTACTCACTGAAAGCTTAACCTTGCCTTCCCTCCTGCTGGAATGTGCAGCAGAGCTGTGTTTATTGCCAGCGCTGTGGAATCCTCCCTGTGGTTCCCCTCAGCTGTGCCCAGCTGCTGACCCTGACCTGTCACTTGCAATAAGACTAAAATGCCACCCTGCCTGTTTTCCATCCAGCCAGCTGGCATTTCATGACAACTGAACATGAAGCTGCTGCAATGACTCTGAGGCCTGCCACAGAGTGGGCATTTGGAGTTTGCTGAAAGCTTACGTGTTAGGGTGGCTCCTGCCTGCAGGTTATTCCTGTCAGCATGTCTGGGGAATGCCTTGTCCACTCTCTGCTGTTTGGTGAGGCTTAAGCACCAAGTGTCCAGCTGAACATGGCTGATCCTCAGGACAGGGCTGAAGGAGTTATTTGTGGGCCTCTTGCATAACAGGTTGAGGATGACCTCTGGCTTGGAGGAGCCCTTTCAAAATACCTCTGAAAAGCTGCTGGAGCAGCCCAGTGTGGCAGGCAGCTGCTATAGGGAGGTTAAATCAAGTGATTCATCAGCACAGCAGGGTTAGGCTTGGGGTATGCCACAGGTGTTCAGGGTGGGTTTGGGTTTGCTCTGGACAGCCAGGCACCAGAGCTCTGCATCTTCCATTGCACGTGAGTCTGATCATTTCAGTCATGACTTCAAGGCAGAAGGGCTTTAAGTTTTGGTTCCTGATGCCTAAAATTCCTGCAGGCTCTTGTTGGGTAGAGATACAGTTTTGCAGCTGCTTCCCCTGTGGAGGAAGCCTCAGTTGTTGCAGCTCTCCAAGCCTGGAGCAGCTTCCCACATCAGCATTGGGGGTGAAAGGGCCACTGTTGTTCACAGGGTGAGACCTTTGCTCCTGGCAGGTGCCTGAATTGTCCCATGTCCCCCTCTCTTGGCATGGTGAAATACAGAGTTAGGTATAGAGAAGAGAGGAGGCCCCAGAAAGGAAGCAGAGAAGTAACTTTTCTTCTCTTGCATCATGAGTTGGCTCCCCCAGAGTTTTATTTCATGGACCAGGGATGGAGAGTAAGGGCAAAGAATAGAAGAGATTTCAGTTTTACTCAGATTGGCTCTTTTCTGAATGGGCTGACATGTGCCAGTGCCCATGTCCTGAGACCATCCAGTCCTTCCTGTGCTGGGCTGTAAAACAGGAGTGCATCCTGCACTGAGTTTCACAAAAAACACTAAATAGAGTCATGGAGGGGACTGGGCAGCTTTATGGTTCCTCCCAGAAAGCAAGAGAGGAGAACTGGCCCAGTTTTTGTTCCAGTCTATGTACTCACATTGTAATAAATTTGAAGGGAGGGCTTTCAAATGCATATTTACAGCTTGTTTTGGAGGTAATGGAAGCAGATTGCTAATATAAAACTGCTACAGAAAGTAGGATGTACTTATTACAGCAGAAAACTTGACCTGAAAATAAACATGACCTGGAGTAATGACAGCCTTATAGCCTGTGGAAGAGGAGCAATTGATAAAGGTGAAGGGCTGTTGAGAGCTAAAAGATACTTGTGTGTATACACACAGGGTAAAACAGAATATGTTAGCATAAGTGCATTTCTAAAAATAACCAAAGAGTCCCCTGCAGTGTCTGTCCCGAAATGGGGAGATAATACAACACAAATTGTGGAGATTGGTTGCCTTGTAAATTTTTTTTTTCTCTCTTCATTATCATGGATAGGCCATGACTGCACAGCAGCATTCTGGGCACCTGCTGGAGTGAAAATTCAGAAGTAAATGTTTTTCCTTTGGTATTCATTACAGACCTTTCAGCTGCTGTAAGGTTACTATTTTGCATGCTGCTTTCAAGTCAATTGTAGCATAATTTAAAAATCCTGCTGCATCCCACCTCTCACTGCTGTCTCATCTGCCTCACCCTTGGGGTTTGAGAGCAGAGAGAGGAGATAAAAAAAACACATAATGCCTGTCTGCAAAATTATATATACACCTACAAAATCAAGGGACTAAAATACCATTTTGAAAGGAATTTAATCAATAAAGTGTTATTTACTCTTTAAAGATTTAAGCATAACACCATAGGCAGTTCAGGGCCAAGAAGTCTCTGGGTAGGTTCAGCCATTTCTAGAACCCAGATGAAACACTGGCATTTTGTGCTGTGCTGAAGTGACTGGAGCAAATGAGCCAACTGGATTCTGGTGCATGAATAATGTATCCTCTCAGAAATACAGTCTTCATATTCTACAATGAATTTATTTGTTAAAACACCATTCCCACCTATCTAAATTGTTCTGTTTAGGAAATAAGTGTAAGCTGCCTTCTGGAGCTGAAAAAGGACTGCAAGGCCTCTCTGGTGTTGCTCTGGCATCATGATGGCCCCAGCTTTTAATGAGAAACAGCAGACAGAAGGCTCTCCCTCCCTGTAACTCTTGGCCTGCAGCAAAGAAAATGATAAAACCTGAACACCTCTGCTGAGCTGCTGTTGTCAAATGCAGTGCTGGAGATTCTCATTAGCCTCTGATCCCAGTTTGATTAAGCAATTACAGCTTGGGGAAGCTAGCGTGGAGCTGGTTGGGAGGCATTTATATATTTTTTCCCCCATGAAAGGCAATTAACTACTAATTGTACATAAAGAGTTTAATAGCACAATATGCAGTTCATCTTCCTCTTGCCTGCATGTTTATACCTGAGAATTAAGTTACGTTGTTGTTTGTTTACTGGTTCAGAAAATACCTGAAGAGACTTTGTTGATGCAGGTGATATGACAGCGTGTGATTATCTGTCAAAGCAGCAGGAATTTACTGCTGATGATGCAGGAGTTGGCCTAGGCAGAGAGTGGCACTTTGATTACAGAGAAGAATTTTCTTTACTCCTGTTTCATCTGAAAGGCTTTGCTTTTTATGAGGCTTGCTTTCTGTCACAGCCTGTATTGACTCTTTCTTTTATGGTTGCTGCTTTTTTCCGTGCTGTTAGTTCTCAACTCAGATGTTAAGTGACAGATAAAAAAATAAACCAAACACAAACCCCACACCTCATGTTAGTTCGAATAAAAAAATAAATAGTCCCTGTGATTAAAAATGGCATCAGTTATCCCTGCAGTGCTGGCAGTACTAAAAACGAGTTACATTTTTAGTACTTTTTCAGATACCTTTACATTTAGCCAGTGGGAATGTTGGCTTGGAGTGACCTGGGAGTCTTCCTCCCCTCTACCTGTGCGTCACCAAAGGGCTGTCCCTGCCCCCCCATCACCACTGCCTCTGGCAGGGCAGGACAGAAGTAAGATTTTTATGATATACAGGCAAGGAAATTCTGTTCCTAACTGACAGATTCTTTATTCCTGATAATACCTAAAGTGAGATCTTAGAAGAGAAAATGAGACTAATGATATATTACTTTGAGTTAGTTTTCTGGATTTATCTGGTGAGGGACAGCCCTTCCATGGTTAGTACTCTTTGGGCTGCAGTGAGCACAAAGGGCTCATTCTGAATGGTTATGTCCTGTTTCCTTGTGTCTGAATCTGGCAGCACTCACATCTTTGCTTTGGGGACTTGATTGCTATATATGTAAAGAAATAACCAAACAGAAAAGCATGTATACATTTTTCAAATGTCAGTGTATAATTACAGTAGCAGTGTACAGGAGGAAGGGGGGGGAATCTTTTTCCCAAATGAGTTGGTGATCCTAGAAGTGAGTCAGGTTATTGAACCAGTCAGGTTATTTCTAGATCCCAGCCTCAGGAGAGAGTTGTGGTCTTGGCCTTCATTGGCCTTGAAGGAGCTGGAGAAGCCAAGTTTCTAGCTCAGGGATGGAAAAATGCATGTGCTTTAGTTTCACCTGCTACTGCAGCCAGGGAGGCTGGAGAGTGGAAAGGAGAGAAACATGATTGTGTTTTATCTGTGGGAAAACTTTATTCCAACTCTTTGCAGAAAACTAATCAAACCAAACTAAAAAACCACCGCAGTTCCATCTAGACTTAGGCAGCATGGCTGAGATTTTCCAAAGCGAAGCCCAGTAATGTCAGCATTAGGTCCATATTTTCAGGAGCACAAATAGAAGTTGGGCTTCCCTTTGGTATCCCGTAGGAAGCAGGAACTGCCAATGTCCCTCTGAAGTTCCTGCCTCCAGTCTTGGCACCAGATTTCAGTCTTTGTAGAAGTTCTGAACCCTGGCTTGGTTTCTAAGGTGACTGCTCAGTTTAAGAAACAAAAAAAAGTCAGAATTCATGGTTTTAAACTAGTTTCTGAAGATGCTGGTCCATTGCTCATGTCCAAAACATTATATAACATGATCCCTTCATAAATGCTAAACATAATAAGCTTCCATTGTCTGTTGAGGAAAGATGTTTCATAAAGCCTGGCACTTGTTTTAACAGTAATATTGATGGACTCTGTCAGGGAAGGGTATCTTGAATTAATAAAACTTGTGATATCCTCTAGGCTTCCACTTTCCAGATCCCTACAAATACCAAACAGATATTTTGCATATAAAAGGCCATCTGCTGAACTGAGGCTAGAAAGGATAGCAGAAAAGAATTTGAATCCCCTCAGATTAATACTGGTTTGTCCTGTTATTTTAACTCTTTCTACACAAGTATTTTTTTAATGTAGTATAAGAGTTGCATGAATATAAGAGGGTTGCCCCCATTCCCTCAGCTATTTATTCATAGCTGCAAATGGTATCTTTTGCATTGGTAAATTTTATCTAGTTAATATTTATAAATTCTCTTACAAAATGCACTTGCATTTAAGATGTTAATGTGGGGTTTTTGGGGGTTTTGCAGGTTACCTTAATATAACAAACATAAAATCTGAGTTTAAACTGGCAGGAAAAAAATCCCACAAAATAAAAAAATAATTAAAATGTCTTTACAGTCCTTAAATTCATCCTTTTCTTTCAGTGGTTTAGAAAATATGAGCAAAATAATGTGGTTCTGTATCTCATCAGGTGGGATACTCAGCAGCTCTGCCATTTCAGGTTCAATGAAACCAGGAAGTTTGCTGCAAGTGTTGGATATCATTGACTACCTTTAAGTATTTTTTGTTTACTTATTATTTACTTATTTTGTCTCTTTCACCCATGTCCCTCCCTTGAAAAATATGCTTTTGCTTCAGTAAGATGAAGGAATGTTTATTTATTTATCTGTGACTCAAGAGCAACTCGGAAACAAATCATATTGGAAATACCCAGCTAAATAACTGCTAAAAATACTCTTCATGGTATTTCATACCTTAGACACCCTATCCTGTGTTTATCCCTGTGTATATTTGAACATGCAGAATGCTTTCTGCATCTGAGGTACCCAGAGGTGCTGAGGGCAGGATTTACCTCCAGCTGCTGTGCTGCTCCCCAGGCTGCAGCAGGATGAGCTCAGTGTCCCTGTGTCCCTGCATCATAGTGACAGTGACCACCCAGCACTCTGCTGCCAGCCAGGACTGAGTTCTAGCAAGATTTATCTGGTAGATGGGAGGGAAAACATTTTCTAAAGTAAACATTGAGGGACTATGATTTCCCACAGCTGTAGAAGAGAAGCAAAGCAGAGGTCATGTCACAGGTCACATCACCTGAGCTTTGGTTTCTCAGGTTGGAAAATGGTAACTTCATCAGAGCAGAGCAGGAGAAAGCAGTCAGAAACAGAAAGAGTGCCAAAAAGCTGACATCAGGAAAGCTCTAATGCTTCCTACAGACTGACCTCAATGCTCTTTAGCAGTCTCAGGTAATAATAAGACCTTGGCTACTTGGCTGAAGGGTGGTAATCCACGAAGAAGTAGAGACAGACATATTTCTCAAAGCAAAATTTGTTTCTACTTTCATCTAGAAAAAGCACTTAGGTTTTATCTCTTAGAGTATTATAGGAGCTGGGTATAAATAGTGAGCTATTTCAGTAGAGGCTTTGTTGTAGCTTTTTTTCAGCACCTGTCTCAAGCCTCTGAGGTTATTCTGCTTCCTGGCAGCTACATGGTGGTGTTATCCTGCTCCAGAAATTGTGACTCTGTGTTGCTTGGTTCATCCTGAAAGGCCTTTCCTTACTACAGAACAAAAATGTACATCCATACTGAGCCTTTCATTACAAATCATAAGCTTTATCTGTTTCAATAGAATTAACTGGAAAACCAATACAGTTTTTGTACCTTTACAATAGGAGCAGGAGAGCAGCAAACTGTCACAGTTAGGGGATTGCTTGATACTTGTAGAGCTTTAGATGTGCTGTGTTTAGGCCCAGTCACCAAGAGCTGTCAGGGTGTCCATCAGCTCTCAGCACAGCCACCAAGTATACCCTGAGCACCCTTGCTCCTTGGAGCTGTGGAGTTGTCTCAGTCACCACCTCTCACTCAGCTTCTTTTGCTGCTTGGGTGGGGGTCTTGGGCCTGGGGGATGGTTCTGCTGCTGAGGTGTGTGCAGAGCCTGGGCCTGAGCCTGGGCCTGAGCCTGGGCCTGGGCCTGGGCCTGAGCCTGAGCCTGAGCCTGAGCCTGAGCCTGAGCCTGAGCCTGAGCCTGAGCCTGGCAGGGGGATGTGGGCCCAGCAGGGTGGTGACCTGGGGTAGCTGTGGAGCAGGGTAGTTCCCAGGGAGCTGAGGCTTCTGCTGGATGAGGAAGAGCTTCCCTCTGGTTGCCAGCAGCAACACAGATGATTGTTGGTTGTGTCTGTGGAACTGTCACCAGCAGCAAGATCAGGTAACGGCCTCCTGGGTTCCAGCAGCAAGATCAGGTAATGGCCTCGTGGGTTTTGAGCACAGCAAGTAAAATGCAAGTAGGTTATGTGACTGTTGTGTTGAGAGTGTGGCAGAGAGAGGCTGGATGACTTAATTTTAATAAGCCTGCTGAGGCCCAACGAGAGAGAATGATGCAGAGAAAGCTGTCAGAACATGGCAGCACGCACCAACTAATAGTGTGTGCATAAAGTAAAACTTGCATCTTATATTCTTTTCCTAGAGCAGCAAGGAAAACTTGAGTTTCAGCATCATGCTAGTTTTTTGTCTGGCCTCTTGATTAGAGTGTGTCTGACCACAGTTTACAGGAATGGGCCAAGATGAGCTGTGCCTCTGCCTTTCCCCTGGAGGGGAACGCTCTAATGGCTTTGGGAAATTGATTAAATTGTGTTTTGAGTGATCCAGACTTCAAAAATTCAGAGCGTTTCCTGGTGCTTCCTGGAGCAGAAGCTGACTTGCTTCAGGCATTTGTTCCCCATCTGGGACTTTGCCAAGCTCCTCCTGCCTTACAGAGCTATTCAGAGCTCTGCCTGTGGCTACCAGCCACCCAGAAAGCCTCCTTAGCCACCAGGGGTATCTGAATGCTCCTGTGAATTCAGGTCTTCTCTGCTTCCTTCAGACACAGAAGCAGTTGCCATCTATAAAAAGATGATGTTTTGTCAACGACAACTGTCCATGCGAGTCAGCATGTTCTGAAAACTGGAAATGTCAAAATAATTTTATTTTGGAGAATACATCTGTGAATTTTTTGGAAAGGTTATTGCCTCCCTCTTTGTGTTGATATCATGTACCTGTAGATGCACTTGTGTAATACTTAATGTAGAATTCATGTGTGTGAGGGTATGGGCACACAGAGCCCTCTAAGCACAGAGCTGGGTATTCTTAGGAAAGAGGCATTCTGGATTAGGAAGGCAGTTGGATTTAGTCTGAGTAAATAATTAATCCCTGGAACTTTTACATGGTGATTTACTGGGTATAATAAGATCCATAACGGACTCAAAGTTCTTTTTATTTGAAAACTTTATAGAAGTGTCTAGATTTCTTTATTAATAGGTTTTAAATAATTAATGCCTCAACTTTAGAAATGAATTAACTGAAGAATGTAAGTGCCATTGTAATTCCCTGTAGGACCACTGTAGCATTATGTAAAGCCATACACAGCATGTGCAGAAATTTTCACCAGATGTCTGCTCAAGAATATCTTTGACTTACAAAAGGAGAGTAATTTGTGACAGACTGTTCAACTTGTGTTTGGGTGGTGGGGGAAAAGGAGGAGAGACTGAAATTAGATGATACATTGCACTGCTCAGCAAAATAACATCTGAAAATTTAGGAGAAACAATGAATGACATTTTCCTTATTAGCATTCATGTTCTGTGGCTCTGTCTGTGAGCAGGATTGAAAGTTGGACCATTGTTACCATTTGAAAGAGAAATCTTATTTCTGAGCACCCAGCCAGAAGCAGCAATTGCACTCAATTCCAGTTTCTGCATGGCATACTCTTGGGAGTGTTGAATGCAGCACCTTTCATTTTATACATTTGGGAGTTTTTCGCTTCACCTCTCTTTGTTTGCATTGCAGGGGGGGGTAAACTTAGGTCTGTGAAATGGGCAGGGTTTTGTCAGAGCTCTTTTGGTTTCTGTTTTAGGCAAGTTGGAGCTGATTGAAGGGCAGCCCAAAGGGGTGACAGTAGCACTGGATATTCTGTCACAAGGATTGACCTTCACAGATCCTAGCAGGATGTGCCACTGTTTGAATGCTTTCTGCAGACTTAGCAAACAAAGAAACTCAACCTCTCAGCTTTATCATGGAAACATACTGGCAGGAGCTTTGAAAAATGGATACCAGGGAACTGTTTGTTTCCTTTTTGTTTTCATACAGATGTGGCTGGGGTTGCATCCCATGGCTCAAGGCAGCACTAAGCAGGTGTTGGTGCAGAAATGAGCAGTTGTCACTTGTCTTAGGAAATGCTTGGTAGGTGTCATTTGGCACCTACACAAGATCCATTCTAGGGAAAAAAAAAAAAAGTTCTAGATTGTCCACTATACTCAGGTGATCTTCCCATTCAAAATGTACTTTGTTCCTGTGGATTTAAAAAATAATCCTTCTGAAATAACCCCAGTGTGGATTGCTTGATTATTTATTTCCTTCTGGCTCAAGGGAGATGTTTCAGGACATTACAAAAAGGGATGCATTGAGTATTTCACCATTATTGAAAGCTAATTTAATTAAAAAATAAAACAACAAAAACCCAAACCGTAACAGACACCTTCTGCTGTCAGTACTGAAAGTAACTTTCATCCTTCCTAGCTAGAATATACTTGTAAGTAGATATTTAATATCAAATAAATGTAAGGAAACCAACTAAAGAACATCAGGATGGGCTCTTCTGGCTTTATAGCCAAGGCCAAAGCAAAATAATTTATCTCATTTACATTAAGCCCAGGTAAATGCTTTGTCTACCACATGCAGAAAGAGAGCCATGTATATAAGGTGCATCTTGGCTGCTGGATTTAAGTCGAAGATGTGTGGCACATCTGAAAATAGTTACTTGCTGAAACTCAGGGTGTCAGGAAACAAAAGACTGTGAGGTGATATGGGAGAAAATGACTGAAATGTTTGTGAAGGAAGAAACTGGCATAGTTTGGGCCCACTAAACTATTTTTGCAATTGTTTTTTAAAGTTTCCTGTAGTTACCTGCCTGTAAAAAATGAGAGGATTTTGTTGTCAGCTGAGAGTATCTGAATTAGATTCACATCATTAAAAATTTTTAATTTCTCTTTTTTTTTTTTTCTTTTTTTCTTTTTTTTTTTTTTTTAAGAAAAATAACATCACTTTAAATGAAGTATGGCTGAATTTCTTGAGATGAAATTTTAAAATGATTGAGCAATATTTCACATTTCAATGACTTTGCAGTTCAGAATTCAAACGAAAGGTGGCATAACATCCAAGCTGCTGACCCACTCAAGCGAATGGAAAAGGTTTCTAATACTTGCCAGCCACCTATCTTAATTTTTCTTTTCTCTTAAGGAAGACAAGTCTCTTCTTAGACTTCAACACCTTTTTTCTTTTTTCTTTTTTCTTATTTCTTTTTTCTTTTTTCTCTTTTATTTTCTCTTCTCTTCTCTTCTCTTCTCTTCTCTTCTCTTCTATTTTTTTCTTTTTTTTTTTTTTTTTTTTATTAATAACTAAGCATTTATGTACTTAGCCTGTGCTTTTTCCCATTTCTTTTAGTGGGGTTGCAAGCAGGACTGAGCACTGCATTGCACAGTCACAGGAGCACCACAGGGTTCTCAGAATAACCCTGGGTGTAAGGGCAGAGGTCAGATAAAGGGCTCTCAGCTCTCACTGCTGGCTCAGAGCCTCATTTCTGTGTCAGAGCTTCAGGCCCCAAGCAGCAGCATGCTGATGGTGAATGCAGTGGTGGGTTGTGATAGTGCAAGGTGTGTAATTGTCTTTCTGGGGTGAGAGAGATGTCCCTGGACAGCACTGCTTGGCTGCTTTGGACACAGGCCACAGTAGCTGACAGTTCACCCCATCTCAGGTTTCCACCAAAAGTAAAATTCATCCTCTTTATTTCTTCAGGAACCAAACATCTGCAACATCTGAAGACAGGTTTGCCATCAAAGTGTTAGATGGTGCCACCTCTGGTTTCACTCGTTTCAGTTCCCTTGGCAGGGTGCTGTGGTCTCCTCTGACTGCACCTTAAGTTTAGCTTTAAATTTGCTTTAGGGTAGGAACACAAATCTGCAGGCCATAGAATACTGGTTTTACAGCCTTCTGAGGTCTCCAGATGACTTCCAGTCTCTGAAGTAGGCTACTTCATCCTCACCTGTACTTTCAGTACCTGTCAAGCTGATGAGATGGGAAAGCCATGGTCAGGTTTCCAGAGAGCACACAGAGCTGTGCTGCAGCCACCAGCCCTGGGGACAGCGGAGTTGATACCAGAACTGGCCCTCAGTTTCTACAGTCCAGAAATCAAATGTTTTCTGGATTCTCAACAAAGCTTTGAGCACACCAAGGTAAATTTTACCCTGGTAAAGGAAGAAATCTCTCTAGTCAGTGAAAGTGAAAGGACACAGTTATTAAATTCCAGTGCTCTGTGAGTCTTGAGCTGCAAAAGAGGAGACATTGGAGTCCCTCTGAGTCCAGAGTATCTTTCCTAATGTTAAGGAAGATCAGTAACATTGATATAAACAAGTTCCTGGATAAATTTTATAGGGGGTGCCAAAGATCACCCATTCTCCTTCTCTTTTATGGCCTCAGGACAATTTTCATTTGCTAAATTACTGCAATTTGTAGCATGGGCACCTGGATTAGAGGGGGGAAAGATTTGATGGTGGTAATGAAAATGAATTTGCATTTGAAATTACTTCCTGTTCCTAATCTCCAGACTGGTTAGCAGCTTTCCCTAAGACACCTGGGGGTAGTTCTAATTGTATGTTAAGTGTTTGCATTTGAATGGGTACCTACCCCTAACAATAACGTGTAATTAATTAGCATAATGGATTCTTGTTTTCTTTTTGTCTAAGATTTAGATGAGAATTAATTAAATCTTTTGTGTGACAGGGCAAGAAGTCAGTCAAAACTTAAAAGTGCTTTCAGTAATGTAGTTACTGCAAACCAACCTTTTTGTTATGAGTGACAAAAACGACATTTCTTTTATCACTTTTAGCTTTTGAAGGCCGTGACCTAAGATATGCTTTGTTTGTTAAGTCCCTTCTTACCTTGTGAGGCAAGCTGGTGTCCTGCTGAGATGTCTCAGCAGAGAGGGGAAGGGTGAGCTGTGGGCAGGCTGAGACCTGTGCCAGACTGATCTCCCTTTAGCTTTGTTCTGTGCAAAAGTATGTATTTTTTTCAATCTAGATTCAAAACAAGGACTGCAATTGGTAACAATTTTTAAAAGATGAAACCTTACCACCCTGCTACCTTCCCACTCTGTTCAGTCACTGTGCAGTTGTGCCAAAACATAACCCTTGTGCAAGACACAAACTTCAGGAGTTATGTATTTCCAAAAGCAAATAAAATATAACCTGTTCATCTCTGAGCAAATATGTAGTGCACACAGTCATATGCAAATAGTTTCTGCTGTTGGTATTTGGTACTGGTGTCTTAGGGAGGTTTAAGGCAAATGTGATAGAAGCTTTTTGCAGAGAGGCCTTTGTCCCAGGGGCTGCTCCCTGGGCATTCTCTGTGGGTCTGACAGCCAGGACACACTTTTCTTCTTTCACATAATAGAGTAGCAAAAGGAATTAGTGTTCTGCACTGAAGAGTTTGGAATTCCTGGTCCTTTTTCACCTTGACATACCTGTGCAGGTTAGTATTATAAAGAAGGTGATGTGAAGGTGTGCTGTCCCCCTGGTACCAGCTGGTAGCTGCCTCTCTGTTCTGCATTCTCATGCTGAGCATGAGCAGCAAAGGGTCAGTACTATGGAGAAATCTGTGAATCAGTGGAACTAGTATTTAAATCTCCTTCTGCCTGAATGCAACACGTAACCTGCCTCTAAATCCCTGTAATTTAAACTTGGTATTTTCTGATCATTTCTTCCCTCTCGCTTAATAATGCCTAGGAATGCAACGTGACATTATCCTGCTCTTCCACATCTTGCCTCCCATGTTTTCACAAGAGAGGTGTATTTTCAGGTGGATGTGTTTTCAGGGAGATCGGTTGGGAGGTGGCTGGAAGGCTCAGGACAGGGAGCAGAGCCTGTGGTGCTGTGTCTCAGCCCCACTCTGCTCAGAGCTGGCCAGGGCTGCCAGCTTCACACGCCAGGGACAGGCAGAGGTGTCCTGGCTCCCTCTGAACATGGCCAGTGCTGCCCAGCCTTTTGTCTGGGAGTTCCTCATGTTCCATAGAGAGGACATCAAAGCATGCTGTGCTGCTGCCTCTAGGGTGCTGTGCAGGAAGCTGTGAAACAGAAATATTTCTTGTTTTAGTGCTCTCCATTCCGCATTAGCAGGGAGCGTTTCTCTGCTGAGCTCTGCATTTATTGGTTCCTCTGCTGGGTTTCTGTGCTTTATAGCTGGCTCAAAACACCATTCAGAGTTTCTGTTAGTTCTAGAGGTTACTATGCAAAAAGTCAATATTTATTTTGTAATTCACACTAGGACTGAATCAAGTTCACTGACTGAAGTCAATCAGTGCAGCTGAGACTTTGTTACCCCACATTGTCAGTGCCATGGCTGTTCCTACACCCTGTGTGTGTGTGTGGACAGGGTGGCCTTGGTGCCCTACCTTGTGCTGTGTGATCATTGCTGGGGAACGTTGGGTTTTTTTTTTGGGTTGTTATTTTTGTTTTTCCTTGGTGATCACCCTTTGCATTATCCATAAAGCTGTGAGCAGGCAGTCTTCGCTCAGTTTTGAGGACAGGGACGCTCCAGTGCCAGCACAGTCCCTTGTGGTGTCACCTAAGGATGTGCAGCTGCCAAGAGAGGTGCCTTGTCTGTAAATATTCCTGCATTTGCATCAGGTCTTTTAACTGAGCAACACAGTACATCCCCATGTTGATCCATGGGACAAAATGTGAACATAGATTAATATCCTTCCTGAATTAAAAATAGTATTACTGAGCAGGCATGCACTGATACAGAAACCATGAAAATACTTGCATAAAATAGCTTTAAATCTAACTTTATTATATCAATAATAAGACCTTTCTTACAGCCTTCTTGCTCATATGTTTAAATATGCAGACAGTAAAAAAGTTATTTTTTTACCTTAAAATCGGATTTAGGTCAATTGTTACTTTATATGTGACATTTCAGTGATGTTTATCATTTTTGTAACAGCTTAAATTTAGTGGTTGCTGTCAAAATAAGCATCTGTGACACAATTTGAGCTTCAAGTAGAATAATTTTGGGGTTTTAAATGGTGCTTGCAGAAAGGCAAATAATATATACTATTATTTATATATAATATATAATATATGCAAATAATATATAGTATATAGAAAATATATACTTTTCTATATATAAAAGAGTTACTGAACTTTTTCATCCCTTTATTCTGGCTGAGTAACTGGAAGGAGAATCCCATGGCTGCAGCTTCTCTCTGCCAGGTCTGGTGTTTCAACAACTACCTGAAGGGAGGTTGTAGTCAGGTGGGGGTAAAACTCTTTTTCCAGGCAGCCAGTGACAGGAGGAGAGGCCATGGCCTGAAGCTGTGCCAGGGGAGGTTCAGGTTGGATATCAGGAAGCACTTCCTCATGGAGAGGGTGATCAGGCATTGGGATGGACTGCCCAGGGAAGTGGTGGAGTCACCATCCCTGGAGATGGTTAAGGAAAGGCTGATGTGGCACTTGGTCTTGCCATGGGGTGCTGTTTTCCAGCCTCAATAATTCTGTGATTCAGAGCACCTGGGTGTATCCCTGACATCCTGAGTTTCTCACTCTGGAGCTGTGTGGACCCAGTTCACACCACCCGTGCTCCAGAGGGGCCCTGAGTGTGCAGCCAGTGAAATCCTGGAAGCCTGGTTCTTGGTGGGACAGATGCTTCAGTGGTGGGAGCTTGGGGTTCAGCACTCCAAGGGAGGAGAGTGAAGGGGCCACCCTTGTACATATTGTACTCTTAAGAGACAAAGGACAATTAGATGAGAAGTGGTATCAGCCAACTTGTGATTGCAGTCCTCTCCTTTTCACAGTACAGAGTCCTGCTTTTATTGCCCCCAAGAATGCAGACTGAAGGGTTCCCTTTTACTCTAGTTCAACCTACAAGTTCTGGCAGTGGTAGTGTGGCCTTCTTGACCTACAGATCAACTTCTTCCTGAAGGGGCTCTCCAGCACCTTGTCAGGCTCTGTGCTTTTGTTGGAGGATTTTCAAGCATCCACTATCCTTCTGTCTATGGGTCTGTGAGAAGAATGTGAGGGTGAGTGATGGCAACGTTGATCACTGCTGAAAGCCCCCTGCTAAAAGTTTTTTGGAGAGGAGTCGTATTTGCACCAAAAAAAAATTATTCTTTGTGTGCCTATGGATCTGTCAAGAGAAATTTTAAATATCTTGATAGTATTAGAGTGAATGTAGTTCACTGCTGGATTTTGTGGAAACCAAAACTGTCTCTTGTTGGCAGTGCTGCAGGGAGCAGAGGCAGAAGCAGAAAGGGTGCAAGCAGCTCAGAAGCAGTGTGAGCACTGTGTGGGGTTCTCTGAGAAAAATACCTAAATCCTGTACTAAATAAAAGCTCTGAGTACTGTTATTTTTTTCCAGTGTTGTTCCTATGGATGTAACTAATCAGCCAGTGCTATAAGACACCTAATAACATAGTTTACAATAGTTCTGCACACAAGTGAGAGTTCACAGGATTAGGAACAGAACCAGGTCAGCATGTTGCCAGCAGACAGTTTTGAGTCACAGAATCACAAAACTGTCAGGAATCCTGGCTTTACTCTGATGGTTTGACTGCAGCTTAATCCTCCTTATGCCTTGATTTTCTTGCTGTTGAGAGGCTGTAAATGTGTTTTACAACTTGGTGTAGTTTACAGCCTTGTCTTGTTTGCTGTTTCTACACTGGATTAATTAATCAGTGTACCGTAGCATTTTGAAACCTTGTTATCATCGTGAAGTGTCCTTTTCTGTTCCAAAATCAGGGCATTTACCTGAATCTTCTGG
Organism: Calypte anna; assembly: GCF_003957555.1. NCBI lineage: Eukaryota > Metazoa > Chordata > Aves > Apodiformes > Trochilidae > Calypte > Calypte anna. Next base: position 3,337,785 of record NC_044258.1, on the reverse strand, counting down.
CCAGGACTAAGGAAACCTTTCAGATCTAAGCTCACCCTTTCGCTGGCAGGGTCCCTTTTGAGGGACAGACCCCTGGCTCCCTTGGGAGAGCAAAGAATCTTGATTTAGGGGAGCAGAAGATGTAGATCTGTTTCATTTTTAGATCTCCCACTGATCTGTAAGTCGACTGTGTAAAGTTGTTCTAATTTCTCTCTGCTTTGGTTTATATTGCTTCAATATTTATATGGTTTATATGCTTCAATATTCCTGTCCCTCAGACAGGGATAATGCTATTTTAGTTTGTGTAGGTGGGTGGTTTTGAGATGGGTCATTGAAAAGTAAAGTTTCAAGTCTACAAACCCATGATGTCAGTGAAGTTTTTCTTTGCCTTACATAGGCTTTGGATCTGTTCTTAGCAGAGCCAAATGACTCCAGAGATTGTTGTTTTGCCTGCTCCATGGCAACCGACAACATAAAGGCTTTTCCCAGATGTGTTTGGTTAAAGGTTTTTTAAGTTCAGTTTAAACATTGAAGTTGTAACTATTGTTTTTATGCTGATTTTTGTATATTTGCATCTAAACATGAAGTGAATTAGTAGCCAGCTATAGGAATTAAAGACAAGGGTATGAGAGAAGATAAGAAATCCATTCTGGGAGGACACAAATCTGGGATAAGTACAGTAATGTGTCAGCTTTTAAAGAATTACCTGACATACTTGAGAATTCCCATGTGATTCCAGGTTGTGGGGGAAAATTACAATAGGCTATGTTTTATACAGGTAGAGAATGAGTTACTGTTTATTGATAATTCTCATCATGTACCATAACAGAATGCTGTGAGAGAGTATTGTGCTGTACAGCCTTGGAACTGACATATGCCAATATTTTTTTTCAAGAAAATTTTCTTTTTCTTTGTTTCTTTTGTTAGATGTACAGGAAGAGATTGAGAGGGAGAGAATTCATCATGGGAGGGAGGAGGGGGAGGATCCCTAGAAGTCACCACATTGTCTTCAAGGGATGAATTGGATTAATATCTTTCCAAAGCCCCCTGTGAGAAGAATACCATGTCTTTTAGCCAGTGTGTGCATTTTTTTACACCATGCTGCATGGTTGTAGTTATTCTCTGTAGGAAGAAAACTATTCCCTAGTAGTTTCTTCCATTTTTTTTTTCTGGGTAACCCTTTGCTTTTATTCAAGCAAAATGCAAGTTAAATGCCTGTTTGAGCCTTTTAGATCTTGGAAATAATGGGGTATTAAATGTGATTAACTAGGGAATTACCCTTAAGCAGGGTCATAATTACTGTAGATTTAGATGGCATGTTACACAAATTGCTATGTGCTCATAATTACAAATTGAGTTTGTTGCACTCTGGGGGTTTATAAACTTTATCTTTGCTATTAACACATTAAATAACAGTGATTTATGTCAATTACTGGATAAACCAAAATTCAGTGTTGTGCTCAATCTAATGTTTAATTATATTTCTGTACTGGAAATAAAGTACTGTTAGCCATTAGCAGGGAAGACTGAATAGCCCAAGCCTTACATTCACTCCTGCTAAACATGATAATGGTGACACAGTTGGAGCCACCTGGGTAAGCTGGTTGGTAGCATTTGCTGCTGAGAACTGCAGTGTTACAAAGTGAACCAACTAGAAACTGCAGTGACTGAGCTGCTTGGCCCCAGGAAGCCCTGCCCGGGGTCAGCCTGCTTGCTGCAGAATTACTTGCTTACAGCTTCTGGACTGATGTAGTGAGTGTCAGTTTATAGTTTGAAATCTTTGTTTATGTCCTTTTGCACAGAGATTTCCTAATTCTTTATTTTTTTCTTGAGTTGATTTTTTTTTCATAGCACAGAGATAACTTTGTGTTTTACTGTTAGTTTTGCCAGAATAAGGATACTAAGACATACAAAAATTATTCCTACCTCCCTACCCTAGGCTATGTATTTCTACACTGTCTTAGTGGCAGCTCTAATGCTAGCTGTTGTCAACACAGAAGCAGGGAAAGAGAACAGAGCCTCTGTTTATGTTGCTTCTGCCAAAGCTTCCTATGCAAAGTGCAGATAAATAAAGTGATACAGAAGCCCCCACCAGCTCTGTATTTTTAGAAGACCCGCTCTCTGTCCCCTAAGGCCTGAAACATCACCTCATTGTGCTGAGCACAGACCATTAGCACTGCTTCTATGCAGTCAGGGTAGCAAATACAACTACCTACATCCAGCAAAAAGGTGTCCTAAAAAGTCCAGCTCAGTGTCTGTGACACATCCCCACTGGTTACCTGAGTGAGCCTGGGTTGTGCATTGTGAATTAGGGTTGCCATTGCCTGTAGGATACTGGATTAAGTCTGTGGATTAAGGTTACTGTTACCTGCGGGAGACTGGATTATGCAGGATGGGTTTGGAATGTTGAAACATAAACAAAGAGTTCCTCCAAAAATAATTTCATCAGGCTGAGGAAACCACAATGCCATCTGCGTAGTGCAGCAAGAATTTGGTTTTCTGTGTTTAATTTCCTCTGTTGGAATACATGGGAGATGCTAAATATGTAGATGATTTTGGCATTTAAACTTTACTTGAGGTTTTAGACTTCGTAAAACAAGAAGTTATTTTACAAAAACTTTGAAGTACGATGTTTGAAACAAAATTGAGAATTGGGGATAGTGGATGTTGGAAGGAGGAAGAAAACCAAGAGTTATCCACCTAGGATTTGAAACACAAAATGTATTTCTTAGTTGTTTGCTTAGCTAGTGTGCTCATTGGTATCCGTGGAAGGAAGATTCTGTTGAAGCAGGTTCAGAAAAGTACTTTCTCCAGAAAACCCTGGGCCTGCTTTGACCTCTCAGCCAGCCTTTCCTATACATACCTGTAGTGGAACAGAGCGACCAGGTGCCTCTGATCATCAAGAAGTGGGTGTGAGCCACTGTCAACTCCACCTGTGCCCAGCCAGGGAAGGGCCCCTATGGAGCATGTGCAAGACCATGGGGCCAATAAATAGTGAGGCTCACACCCACCAAGGCAGCTCATTCTAGAGCTAGCTGAGAGAGCGGCTGGTTGCTTCCATAGCAGCAGACCATCTTTGCTAGTTCCACACTGTGGGCAATAGACTCAGATCACATCCTACGAGTCTATATCACCGTATCAACATGTCGATCCTGGACAAGAGACTCCTTTCCGGCTACACATACCGTGCTTCACAGCATACACCAAACTGCACTTGGTTTTTTCCCTTTGGAAACCAGTTTCCACTTAGCAGTTGACTTTTGAGTACTTTTTATGTCTGCTTTGGCTTTGACTCTGTTTACAAGTAGAGATGATGCTGGATGCAGGAGGGCATTGAGTCAGGAGCAGAAAAATGTGGGATTGTTGTCTCGCCTGTCTGCCCCAGAAGGTGAAAGACTTAGGTAGGGAAGAGGCTGTCTGAATAACCAGGCTCTGCAAATAGTCTCTGGTTACAGACTTGCAGTGACATTACTATCAAAACAGCTGTGTTGGTGTGTCCTTCCTTAACACACTTGGGTTTCACTGTAAGCTAATTAAGCCCATGTTTATTGGAACCTGTGCCTAATGCTTCCTTAGGAAACTATGCAAAATGCACATTCTACCCAAATGTGTGACTGGATTTACATAGAGCTGCTTTGATTCTTTGTGTCATCCAGAAAGATCTGATCAGCTCTCATGGTATGTGTTGTAAATAAGAGGCATGTTGTATCTATAGCACAAGGGCACAGCTAGGCCTTTTATTGTGCTCTTTCTTGTACCTGACTTGTTTGAGAAACATTTTTCATTGCTGACTGAACTTCTGAGTTTTCTCAAACTGCAGAGAACACCCAGTGCTGCTTTTTTTTCATGCTGGAATATTTCAGTTTCTAAAAAGCATAGTGCAAATTGGTCCATCCCTATGGAAAAATGCACAAAATACTGTGCAAATTATTATGAATTAAACCCTTAGTGGGAAACTTACTAAATCCCCCCCAAGCCCTCCAAGAATGGTTTTTGTTTTCTTAACTAGTTTCCCTTTCTCCAGTACCCTGGCATCTAAAGACAAGGAGTGTCTGTGGTTAGACAAATCTGCCCAGCTTACACAGGCATGATGCTTATTTTGGTGAGGAGAAATGCACTTTGGAAAGCAAGTTATTTTGACAGTTCCATGAAGCAGGAAACCCCAAAGTTAAAACTTGTCCAGCTAATCACTGCTTTTTGTAACACTGGTTTCTTTGTGCCTATAGGTAGCACAATTTATCTGCTGCTTTTATGGTGCAGTTTCAGCTGTTCTTTTGACCTGTAAAGCTAAAGTTGTTGTAGAAACAGTCCATCAAAGAGACCATGCCTGAGCAAGTACTGTTCAAAATTATTTGTGGTTGAGATTAGCAGAGGAACTTGGGCTGCATTTTGAACAGGAGCAGACAGTTGATAAAGAGATGTGCCCTGGCAACAAGCAGCCCTGGAACTGGCTGACACTGTAGTTCTGGAGCACTTGGATTAACCTTCCAGATATGCTGCACACTTTTTTTTCTTTCTTTAAAGGCTTAGAAGGAGGGAGGCTAGGCAAGTATTATGAAGCATAAGCATTTTTATTTAAATATATCTATAAAATGTCAGTGTGTGAGAAAATTGTATAATTTCAATGTCCTCATTTGCAGGTGTGTGGTTTCTACTTAAGAGGCATATATATAAATTAAAGAAACTTTTACAGTATTCTAGGATATGAGATGTTTTTAATTTATGAATTACAAAGTTATAATTAACTGTGTTTAGACTTGATTTCTTGCAGTACTTTAATCACTGCATGCTAAATCAGCTTAAAAAAAAAAAAAAGGATTGTTAATCATATGTCAAATACTGCAATGATGAAATTCGGTGTTGGTGTGCTGTGTCTTTTTTTTTTTTTTTTTAATTCTAGTGAGGAATTCCTGCTTGCCAGAACTAGCTTTACTATTGAGTTACCATGTGTTTGGAAGAGGCGGAGGTTTCTTTCCATTCGCATTTACAAACGCTGCAAGAAAACTGAGGACATGATACAGCAAAATCCATAAGCTTTCTAGGTCAGGTTTCAGTGGAGCAGCAAAGATAATAATTACAGTCTTTTTTGAATATTTTTAATCCAAAATTCTGATAGGTATGTTTTTAATAATAAATCAACTAGTTCTCCCAAACCTGTTGTCCTCCTGTCACCTCCACAGCACTCCATATGTATTTGTCCTGTGTGCTTTCACAAACCTCAAAGCCATCTCATGCTGGTTCAATGCGTATGGAAACAGTGGAAAGTAAATAGGATTTTGGATTATTGTGCTATAAATTCTGAACAACAAAGCTCTGAAGCTTTTGTCTGAGTGTGTGTAGTGTTGACACAAGTGCTCCATTTCCTCACAGGGTTGTGTGCCTGGGAGTGAGCAGCTGGAGAAAGGGTTGGAATATTTGCTGCAGGTTGTTGGGTTTTTAAACAAGCTGAATTCTTCCTTCACATTCTTATTCTGGGGCCTCTGAGGTATTTTTAGCGTTGCTATTTCTCCTCACTTCTTCCACAGACATCTCGGGGAGTCCCAATGTGGCTGCTGGAGGCCTTGGACAAAGCGCAGCCACACCCTTTGTCAGAGGGGTTTTATCTTCCTCCTTCAGACGCCTCTAGTACTTAATTTAAAAGATAACTAAAATACCTTTTTTTTTCTCAAGCAGAACCGAAAACACTTAGACACTTCTTGATAACTTCAGCACCGAAACCCTTTTTTTAAAAAAGTCCACAGCACCTATTTTAAAACTTCCCGAGAAGTCCATGAGGGGAGAGACAGAGAGGGAAGAGACAGAGGTCTGTGGCGGGGTGCTGGAGCCCGGCACTTGTGTAATTAATGAGAGTTCTGGGTTTAATTAGGCACGCGGAAACCTCCGAGGGAGGTCTCGGGAGGTACCTGACGGGGGCTGTTCGGCCGAGCGGCCCCCGTCAGAGCTCCTGAGGAGATGGGCGGCCCTGAGGTGAGGAGAGCGCCTCGCGTTCCCCGGGAAACCCCAACCCCTCCTCTGCGCCTGCGCCTTCCTGGCTCCTCGTTCTTCCCCCTCCTTCCTTCCCTCCCTTCCCGCCGCTGTGTGCGCGGCCGCTGAGGGGAGCGGGCGCGGGGCGGGGCGGCCTGAGGGGCGGCTATGGTGGCGGCACCCAGCTCCCCGCCTGCGATTTCGGCCCAGCCATGTGGTGCCTGCACTGCAGCTCGGAGAGGACTCAGTCGCTGCTGGAGCTGGAGCTTGACAGCTGGTAAGCCCTGATGGGGGCTCGGGGGATCCCCCTGCGCACTCACAGCCCCGACCTGTCACACAAAGGGCTCCGCGCCGCCGATGCCCCTGCCTCGCCGATCGCCCCGCCGGGCAGGTGTAACGGGGAAGGCGGGAAGCGAGGCAGCCCGGAGCAGCTCCCGGTGTGAAAGGGGCTCGGCTGGCCTCAGGGTCACCCCCTTTGTCTGGGGGTGCGGCGATGGGGAGCGCAGGGCGGGGGCAGGCGGCAGCTCTCTGGAGATGGGGCTGGTTTGGGAGCTGATGTCCTGGGTCGGGGAGAAGGATCGCAGGGCCGTCTGCCTCGTACTGAAGTTGGGAATCGCAAATCCTTTCAATGCGGTTATCAGAAGTGCATCATTGGCAGACAAAGTGTAAAGCCTTGGGATGGGTGCTGTGAGGGAGCTGACCCAGCCTGCGAGTCACACGGCTGGGAACGCTGCGGGACGGTGCCACAGCTCCGCGGGTCCTCCTGCCCACCTCGGGCCGTGTCCGGGCCGGACCGGGACCTGGCTCCTGGCTCCGAACCAGCGTCCGCCATCCTGCCCTCGGCCAGGCAGAAAGCAACACACAGCTTCAGTTCAAAGGCTTTCAGAGCAGAGGTACTGAATAACTGATGCAAGAAAAACAGAGGATGGGATTTCTCATGTGCAGCCTCTTTCGTTGTGATGTTGTTTCAATTACTGAGATAACATGCGCTAAAATTAAAAAAACACAGTTACACTATCTGCCTGAAAAGTAGAGGTAGAAACGGGCTTTGCCTGTGCAGTACTGTGTGGAGCTTGCCATAGACTGAAATACTGCCCCTGACCAGTGCACTTGCAAAAGAAAATTCCCTCTGATGCATTGTTAAAGTACATTCTGCCAAATAATTTGATGAAATTCTTAGCTGATAGACGGGTAAAGAAATATTCGATTTAAATAAAGATAGGCGACATCTTAAATTGGGTGTGTGCATGGGTGGAAAAAACATAAAAAGAGGAAGTGAGTGGATTCAGTGTAACTACGTGTGAGTGCAGCAGTGCCTTTTCTGGAAAAGAAACGAAAAACTCTTTTTTAATAAAGAAAAAAGTTTTATAGTACAGTTTAGTCACACATTTAATGATCCTTAAGCTCAATTTTACCCTTAAGGAAAATAATAAAATTGAGCTTGTAAATTCCCCATGTGGAGTTGGTAATGTTTGAAGGAGTGGGATTACATTTGCATGACTTGCTACAAAACATCATTGGTAAAGGTTACTTTAGTGACAGTTTCCCCGGTGGTCACACAATTGCATTCTGCTGTTCTGTCATTGTTTCAGACTTTTTGCCTCCATTTGCACATTGCTGTGCACTTCCTTTCAATTAAACTCGATTATTCTGCCTGATGTGCTGAAAGAGGAATTGCTGAGTACTTAGTTTGGGTGGTTGTTTTTAGCTGGGTCTATTCTTGTGGCAGATACCCTTCACAGAAACACAGAATTCAGTATATCTGTCTAGTGTTTTGGGATAATTTAAGCTCTATTGAATGAAATGTCCCATTTCCCATTTTATTTATACTTTTGTACCAGATTTGTTGTTGTTGTGATGTCTTGTTCTAGTTCTTGAAATTCTAGATGTTGAGTACTTCTATATAGTTGCCACCTGTGTTTTTGGGTTTTTTTCCTTAAATAGGTGCCCAGCGTTGGGGCAGTGTTGTATGAAGTCAGCTATCATCAGGGTTTTTTCCTGTTTCTACTAATCTGAAATAATTCATTGTCATCAAAGATACTAACAGCAGTACAAGACCTTCCACCAAGCAGTGGCAATTACAGCCTTCAGCTTATCAACAGTGCTTAGTTGTTTCTTTACCCCTTTAGAAGCTCTCTGAGAATCCTGGTGCAGTTGGCAAATCGTTTGCAATTCAGTTTCCTTGAATAATTTGCAACTTTCAGGTAAGGAAATCCAAAGGATTTAATTTTTCACCTGGAAAGTACAAATTCCAAGTTGAACAGTAACTGGTTTGTTTTGCTCATTAGGAATCTATATTGGAAGGTTGCTAGGAGCTGACACATGAGTTACTGCTGGCCAAGCAGACCTCCTCTGCTGGAGAAGGCAGAGGGTTCCTCTTGAGAACTGGGAAGTGACTCTTGCAATAGGCAGCCCCTTGGCCTTACATGAATTTTCTCACCCTGGCACCATTACATATTTGCAGAATGAAAATTCTTTGAAGAAAATTGTGTTTCTAGCCTTATGACTGTAGAAAGTATTCCTCCAGATATTTGATCTTCATGAGAATACTCTTCCATCACTTGGAGGCTGGGATTATTTCATGCCTTTGCGGATCTAGAGTTCAGTGCTAGAACTTCAGGTGAAACAACTACTTTGAAACAGCAGTTTACCTTTATAACGAACATGTTTTCTGAGGTAAAAAGGTAGCAATTCAAGGACTGAATGTTCTGAAGAGGAAGATCTCATAACTGTGTTGCTGATGAGCACACTATTGTGATTACTTCAGCTATGCTTGCTTACCTGTATTTGCCCTGAACACCATTAAGTAGCTGTGAACTATAAAAGCTGGCCTTTAATTAGCCAGTCCTCTGGTGGTGGATACAAGGTGTCATCCTAAACCAAAACCAACACTGGTGGAGATGCTGCCTGTAAGTACTTCACATATCACTTCACATATCACAGTTGTGCCTCTTGGGGTTGGACACCACTGATACTCAGACTTGGGGCATCTCTGGCAGGACCTTGTGAAACAAGAGTGCCAGAACTGAGATTACTGCTGTCCTAGTGAAACCTGTCCTTTTCCCTGCTGTGTGGTGCTTCAATTGAAACTTCACACACTGCATTGTATTGCCTAAACTTCATAGACTCAGCTGTGTGACTCTCAATGAGTAAAACTGGATTTATCTTACTATCAGGGCAGCTTCATTTTGAAAGTATTAATGCCACAAAGATGCCCCCCAGGGCTTTATGGAATCTCAAGATCCAGACTAGTGCACCCTCTTTCAGTTTCTGCCTGATTTTGACAGGTTCAAAGGCATGGTTCAGATTACTGCAGTTTTGAATATTGTATTTTTTGAAAGAATTCTGAAGGACCACCATCTGAGGAGGAAAAATCCCTTTGTTGCTTTGAGTGTTATGATGCAAGGCCATTGATAAGCTGGGTTCTTGTGGCTGTTGTGCCTCTTGGTTTCAAGGATTTGCTTTAATTTATGAAGGACATTAAGGATCCAATTTTCTTGCTCTTTCAGCATTTACATAGTTCTTTTTCTGTCAGAATCAACAGCGTTTTTATCATTATCTTCAGAGCCAGGCATATTTTAATCACAGTAGCTGTCAATCAGTTATTACTTTTTATGTTTATTTAATAACATAACTGCAGGAGAGCTCAGAAACTGTAATCAAGATGGAGCCCTGATTGCTCTGTTTGTTACATTAAATATATGAGGATGTGCCCTTAGCCCAGGCACTGCATGATCAACAGAGCAACTGGAATCGTGAGGAGATGAATCCCCAGCTTGAGAAAAGAGAAAGTGTGTTGGTGTGTTGTTTTTCTTAACTGTGCTTTTTTAGATCTTGTTTATATTTAAGCAGAGTATGGGCCACAAGCCAAACTCATATTCCTAATTTTGCTTCTTTTAGCTGTTGTCTAACAAGACACTGTAGTTCTAAGAGCAGAATCAGGCCCTGGATTTGGAAGTTAATTTTTAGCATCCTGTAAATTGTTGTTATATGTCAAAACTTTATATATAAATAAGGATTTTGTTAAAGCCACGTATCTTTGCTATGGAAATAGAGTTACTGATTAGGGGTTTTTAGCAGAGCTTATTAGCAAAAAAAATTTTAGTTACATAGCTGTAGTCCAACATGTATCTTTCAGGAATTAATTTGAATTTTATTTGGAGGAAGGATGATCCTGGTTAGGGTGCAGACAGAGATGGCAAGTTTACTGCACTGCTGTGATTTGACTTCACATTTCCAGAGAAGAACAGATGCTGCTTTAATCCACTGTAGCACAAAGCCCTAGTATTACGTTAAAGGGGACTGCAAATTTAGCTGAATAAATCTTCTTGCTTCTTCACAATAGACAGAAGGCTAAAAACATTTTCATGAAATTGTTGTAAAGATGTCTTTAATAAAAACAAAGAAAAAATCCCACGCTTTAGTATGATACAAAAAAAAAATTAAATCAAACCCTTTGGTCCCTGTGGGAGGAGTATAAAATTAGAATGATGGCTTTGATAGCCTTTAATACAGGAAATTGATGTAGTGTTTCTGTTAATCAGATTCTTTCAGTAGTTCAGTGTCATCTGAGTTAAACTAGTGCTTAAAAACAAAGGACCCAATTCCCTGGTGCCTTCTGTTGTGCAAGCACAAACAAAATGCAGCAGCATTATTTGATTTCCTTTTACGTGAGTGGCTAAATACAGGGCAGGGCAATTGGAAAAAAACCCTAGGCTTGTTTTGGGGGGTACTTGGATTGTTTAGTCCACAGATTTCAGTCAACCTTAAAATTTACTGGATTTTTAAGGATGGCTTTGTCTGTGTTTCAGTGTTTTGGTAAGAACAGAAGAAAAGAAAACTCAGCTTCCTTCTATTTCTTGATGTATCCATGGCCTTTTAGGTCCTCTTCATGCGGTGTGAGGGAAGCAAGGATGCAGACCTGATGGACTTTCTGTTGCAGGGTATTTTTGCAGCCAGCCCTAAAACTGCACCCCAGGAAAGTTCACAGTTTGGCTTGGATTTCATTTTCTCTCCCAATTTTTACAGTAGAATGGACCAAACTCAGTCTCAGATCACCTGGGGAGTTACGTGCAGCCACGGCTCTGGACATGATAGCTGAGAGAGCTGTAGGTGGGACTGGGTGTAACTTCAGGTTAGGGTGTTCTTTTTAGTGTAGCCTACAGCTGCAGTGATCATAGCTGTGATCCTTTCAGTTTTCATGAGTTAAATCAGGGTTGCCCTTGTCAGTACTTGCACAGAACATGCTAGTGAGAGGCATTTAAATATAATGCCAATGCCAGGGTTTCCCTCATCATCTGGAGAGGTTGTGCTGAGGAAGGCACTGTTGAAGTGAGGTGGACAACAGTGTTCCTGATCCAGTTGCAGTTCCTAAATCTAACAGAAAAAAACAGGCTTGTATCAATCCCTGACTTTAACATTCTGCTTCAGCTTAAGAATAGATTTTTCTCTCAATTTAACTTCCTACTTTCGGTTGTGAATAAGATTTATTTTTCTGTCTTCCATGGTTCTGCTTTATTGTAATGTGCTGTGAAACAGGTGTTGAATTTCTTTTCTAGAAGTGTCTGGGATAATTCTCATGCTTTGAAGTTAATGACATTTCACAAGATATTGACTGTTAGGTAATACTTTTAGCAGTTATATTCTTGAAAGACAGTTCATTATTATTGTATGTACATTATTTTTCTTATATTTTATTCTGTGAACCATGTGTAGAAGACATCAGTGATATAGAGCATTTAGTAGAAACCGGTTTTAAGGAGGACCTGATTCCAGTGCTTCAAGTTTTGGGAGAGTGGGACTCTATAGCTAATGGTTTCCTAATAATGCTATTAATTAATGCTTTCTGAAATAGAGAGCAGAGGGTTGTACAGCATTTATTGGAAGTTGTCCCAGGTGGTGACAACCTGTTGCTGTTTTGGATTTCTTTTTGTTATTGAAAGGTGATTACATGGTTTTTATTAGGTTATCCTAGAAGAAAAGAAGTATTTCAGGTTTTCCTGTGCTGCCACAGTGCAGCAGGTTACACAAGATGATTTCTGACTGTCTTTGGTCAATATTTTCAAAATCCATCTTTGCACAAGATTTCCAGTTCAGCACACAAACTGGTGACTTGTTTTTTGGGACTGGGTTTCTAGCCTAGTCCTAGAAGATTATTTTGCATTGTAGAAAGATCTATGAATTTGGTTGTGGTAAAGAGCCTACAAATTGTATGGATGATGTGAGATGGGTGGGTGGGGGATGCAGCCCCAGCTGAGGCAGGCTGTGTCAGTGCAGGTTGTTGATGCTTCTGTGAGCAAGAGCTGCAGAAATGAACGGAGTGCTACAGGGAACTGAAGCTGCTGTGCTCCACAGGACAACCCAGCAACGCACTCCTGCTTTACACGTGTGGTAAATCCTGTATTTTTAGGTAATGAAATTATTTAGAAACAGAGAAGAGGTCTGAAAGTTGATAAGCTTTGTAAGGAGAAAGTTCTTGGCTTATTATAAGCTTTGAAATAGTGCTTATAGGTAACCAAGACAGGAGTTGCTACCTGTGTTATTTTTTTATTGTGATCACTGAGATGGCTCCTGAAATCCTAATTCCTCACTAGCAGAGAAAGAACTGTGAAATATATGAACTCAACATAATGGAGAGGAAATGTAAAAGGAAGGAAGTTTGTGAATGAGAAAAAGCATCTATCAGCTCTTTAACTGATTTACAGCTTGTAAGCAAATTTCTATGGTCTTGTTTGTCCTAAGAGTGAAGATTCACATGTAGTAAGACAGAGAATATCTTTGAGTATGTCTGCAAATATCTCCTGTATTCAAACACATTGCCTTGAATCTTGTGACATCTGAAACATTTTCTGCTCCACCCTACATACTACTTAACTCTGTACTTACAACAAAAGCTCTCTTACCATTTTGTTTCCTTAAACATTATGTTTTGAACACTTTGATATAAACTTTGGGTGTGTTGCAGAGGATAAAAATCTCAGTTTTATGAGGATGCCTGTGATTAAAGACTGTGTAGCAGTGATTCTGTTCCAGTAAGTAACAACACAGACCTCTCTCGGTGTGTGTGGAATGCTCAAGGCCAGTTCCTGTTCTCACTGACTTGGTAGCAAAACTGAGCTTCACTGGAAGCAGGAACAAGAGTTCTCCGGAGTTGTATAGTTCTGTGTTCTCACCTATTTTCTTTCCTATCTGGTAGGTTCCCCATGCCCATTTGCTTGCATTTACAGAGAAATTACATTCTTCTCCCTCAGAGAAAACAAGCAAAGTCAAGCAAAGTTTCTTTGTCTTCTTGCCTTTTTTGTCTTTTTTTTTTTTCTTTTTTTTTTTTTTTTTTTTCTTAGACTTGGCACGACATAGTTGGCAGTCAAAATGCAGGGTTTGTGCAGTGTTAAAAATCGAGTGATACTTTTATATTACATATCCATCTCAGCTCACTGAGAACAGTAAAGGTCTTTCTCTGGTCAGACATTTAACAGTTGCTCCTCGATTTGGATTGCCTTTTGTAACTCTGTTGGTCTATAATCTTATGAGAGAGAGCTTCAGAGAGAAGTTGGCCAACCACTAGAAGCTGAACAATCCCTTTCTTTCTGATTTTAAAAGTGAGAGAACTTCAACCAAGTAATTCTTAAATCCAAGTGAGAGAACAAAGTATGTCATGTTTATCAGTGACATTGCTTTAAAGCATACCTCATTAGATAAAAATAATATATTACCACTAATTGAAGTTTAAGCCTTTGGCTGTTTTAAATAGGTCTTTTTGTATAATGTTGGTTTGCTACTTAAGTGAAAATACAGCCTAAGTGAATAGAGTTGTGGTGGGATCTATGACTTTACCCAACAGAGCATCCAATCCAAAAAGATGGCTCGGTTGCTAAAGCTGCTGTGTGGACTCTCTGCACACTCCTTGGTTTATCATCATCTTTAATTTCCTGCTGCCAACCACACACATGTATGTACTTGCAGGCAAAGAGTGTCCTGCTCAGAACTGTTCCCAGCTCTGTGTACTGCATCTTCTTGGTAAGCATTTCAAACAGTGAAGAGGCAAAGCCTTAATATGAGTCAAACAATAAGATTTGTCAAGTGTGTTTGATCTAAGGTGAAACTACAGTTTTGTTCTGGGTATGAAATTTCTATGCCTGAAACATTTTCTGTACTCAGTAAGCAGGATCCTGTTAAGGATCTTTGAAGTAATTCATGTTTGTCTTGTATACAGTATTTAGGAAACAAGTATTTAGTCTCTTACAGAACTTAATTACCAAGTGTAATTGTCAGCAGTGCCATTCTGTATCACCTCTTCTTCTGTGGGCTGGGCACAACAGCTGAAGCCACGACAGAAGTGAAAGCCAAGGATGGCTGGTATAGGACACCAAGGATTTTTGCATTATATCAAATGCTGCTTCAGCTGTGTGTGCAAATCCCTTATTTCTCAGCTGCAGAAACTAAATCTTCCTTTTTAAAATTAGCATTGTATAAAGGTCAAGTCATGATATGAGCACTAGAACGGGGATCGATATCTTGCTATCTTAAGTGCGTGTCATATTTGTAGTGTACATATGCTAAATAAGAGGATTCCAGTTGCTGAATGATATATCTGAATAAATAACAAATGGCTGAGGTCAGATTCTGCTATGGCTGCATTGAGAAACTCCACGGATTTCTGAAGCTTATCCTACTATTGTGTAAGGGTTTACATAGGAGAAAGAGGACTAAATCTGCAGCCATAGATAAACCTTCACAGATTTTGTTAAATGGGCAGATACTATGCTTACACTTAAAAATTTTCAGCTGTAGTCCCTGTAAGCAGGTAAGCATCCTTTTAAGCATACATGGCATATTCTGGTATTAGTATGTTTTATGCTGATACATCAAGAGGAGGAGCTGACTATAGAAAACCCTCTTTAAAATCAAGCTGATAAATCTGAAAACTCCTTCTCCAGCCACATGCCTCAAATTATTACATAGTCATCTTTTAGTAGTATTTTATCTGTTTTTTTAAAGAGTTTGAAGTATGCAACATGGCTGTTACTGAATAAACATATGCTGGGTGATGATTAACACAGATTAACACAGATGACAGACATTGCCTGTCATTCTATCTCATTACCTGAGGTAGAAGCTAACATTTGTAAGCTGTCCTCAGGTTCTGCTGATGCTGTCAGTCTCCTTTGTTACTTTCCAGTTGCTAAATAATGAAGATAAAATCCAGCTTTGCCTTTAGCAGATAGGCTTCAGGAGGCATTAAATGGCCACTGGGTGAGGGTTTGGGGTTTTTTTTGTCTGCCCCTCCAGTGGTGAACACTTGTGTGCTGCCATTCTGTTTTAGACAAAGGTAATGTGTAAGATGTTTAACCTTCCTTCTCCTCCTTGGAAGCTGAAGATAATCTCAAGTAAGCTCTTGTCAAATGGTTATTCTTATTTCTCCTCTCTGATATAAAGGTTGCTGTCTAAAATGCAGAAGCTGAGTAGATCTTTGGTTCTCTTTTCATCTAACTTGTGTGCATCTCCACTTCACTCAGTAGAGACTTCTTTAATTCCTACATCCTGTTTCAGGGAGGAGAAAATAATCTCATTTTTCTTTCTCTGCAACTGCTAATGGCATATATTAGAATGTGGGTCAAAACCTTTTTAAAACAACTTTTTTGTTAATGCCTCTTCTGGGATCATTTAGTGAGAATTAAAACTTGGTGAAGACCAAGTGAGTAGATGTTTGGGTTTTTTCTGTAGTTTTGAACCAGGCCATGGAGCAGAGTACAATTAAAGGCTTGCAGTGCACATAGTGGTACTTGTCACTGGGGTTCTGGTCACTCTGTCAATGGCCATCAGGCTGTTTGAACTTAAGCTGGATGGTTTTGCCAGCCTGTTACACTCACCAGTGGAGAATGAAGTGGTTGCTTTGTTAGTGTTCACTTCTGAAACACATGCAAATTTTGTCTGGATTTTTCTTGCAATGATATTTAACTTCAGTAAGATGAATTACCTGAGACATTACTTTGATGTGCATTCAAAGGTTTTTGTTTTTAACAGAAACAGCTGAATTGAGAGTGCATTCTAAGTAAAACAAGTTGGTCAATATTTCTCTCCTGGATCAAAGCTTTAGTCAGTGCCTGTGAACACTGTTGTCCATCATAATGGCTTTGAACTTTTGACAGTATATATTTGAAGGTAGATTGGTTTGTTAATGTTATTGCAGTTATTGAATTTGGGGATTTAAGTTCTTAGCATAATTGACTTCTGTTGACTAGACAGTACAGAACAGACATGGCAATAAGAACTAGATTGTAGTCTGTTGCAAATCATACTAATAACACATTTCTGCTCAGATGTTCTCACTCCACCGTAACGTGGAGGGGGAAAAATGCTAAAAAACGAGCTTGTATGTACTACACATAGCTTATTTTGCATTTTAACAACTTGCATCAAGAACTCTTTGTGGAGAGTAATTTGAGATAATACAATACATACAGCAGAGGTTTAATTAAGTAGAGCTCCCAATGCAGGGCAGAGCACCACTGGTTCTGAGCTGTAAGCCTGCTTTGCAATGTGTGTGGAGAGTCACAGTTCCAGGTAGCAGTGTTCTGTTTGCATTGGTTGATTAAAATTTCCCATTCAAATTAGGCCTTTCTTGCACCTGTAAAGATAAAGTTATATGCCAGACAAACTTCTGTAGAGGTTTGTCCCTGTGGGGAATGCCTAGATTTGACCTAACCATTTTCACTATTCAGATGGCTTTTTCTCAGGCTTCCTTTGGAATTGCCAGACCACACCAGCTGCTCAAGCAGCTGCCACTGTGCTTCTCTCTGTTACTCAGAGTTAGTTCCATGGGCGACTTGTGGTCTGCATGCTTTGAGCTAGGTAGAGAATTTGGATCCATTTCAAGTGGGTGTCTATAATTAGGAGCTGTGTTCAGAGTTTGACTTCTTTAACCTCCAAGTTTTAACCACCAAGTTGGTGTGAAACATTTGTAGCACTTCTTCCTTCTTTTGGCATTTGGGCCTGTTTATATGGAATGCTTAGCTGTGAGTGAGGCAAATATTTTGCTGGGAATAGTGTTTTATGAAATGAAGTTTTAACATTTATAAGCTTATAACATTTAACATTATAAGCTTCTCTCTTTGGTTTGTATCTCAGTTGGCCTCATCTATCATAGGGCAGTCTCTAGGCAGTTCAGCTGTAGGTGTCATGTTGTTTGTGGACAGAACAAAGGAAGAAAATAAGTTTGCTCAACTGTTTTATCAGTGAATGTGACTTACAGGGAATCGTGTTTAAGTGGATTTTTCCTGAAGAGGAGAATAGATGACATGGATTCAGGGAAAAGTAGGCAAGTTAGAGAAGTGATGGATTTGATTAAGGAATTTCATGCAGCAAATGCTTCTCTGTTGCAACAAAGAATTGAAGAAAAGGCTTTGTTAAGTGCAGTATGAATTCAGGCTATGCAGACTGGCTGGAGCTTGAGCTGCTGTCTCTGGCAAGTGATACTCCAGCACAGTTGTGCTTTAAAACCTGCCTGTTTCCTAAAGAACAGAGCACTTGTACTGCCATGGCAAAGCTGAGTGGCTTTATCATCTCGTCTGGCTAGAATTTGAAGTTGGCCATGTTTTTCTTACTGTATTCATAGTATTTGTGAAGAAACAGAAATTATTCTGTCTACCTGTGAACTTGTGCTCTGCTTTTAAGGATCTACAATGCTACATAAAAATCTTTTAAGAGGTAGCAGCACAAACTTATTCTATTGTCATACTTCTCTTTTTATCCAAAACAATTTTTTTATGGGTTGACTGTTAATGCTGATTGGCTCTCATGTGTACCCTCCAGCTGCTGGGGCTGTTTCCAATTTCATGTCTTTAAATTACACTGTTGAAAGTCCATTCTAAATGAATAATGAAAATAACTGGCAATTTCAGAGAACGTTCATTGCTAAAACAATTTCTCAAGTATTTACTCTGTTTTGCAGGGAGTGTCTTTTGGTTCTATTTTAAAATGTTGTGTGCAGTTTTGGTTTGGCATTTACATTGTTTAGAATCATGCTGAATTTCTTTGCTTTTAGTTCCAAACTCAATCTGCAACATACTGGTTTGAACATTTAGATGATTTCTGTAAGTGTATGCTCTCATTATCTGAGTATTTCAGTCCTAGAGATGCTTCACTGCTTGTAAACTGTGAGGCTCCTGGGGTGAGGGAATACTGAACCTTGTGTTATTGTTATTTACTTTCTCTTTACATGCATGTAGTTTGAAAGTCAAGGTACTAGGCCTCAGTAACAAGGGTATTTCTGCTTTTCTGGCTGTCTTCTCTCTTCCAAAATATAGTCTCTAAGAGGTAAATGCTTGTGCCTGTGGATCCAAACCTGCAGCTTCTCTGATCATTTCACCATTGTCAGTGGAATGAGGAAGTCTAGATTCACAGAAAAACTTGAGATTTGGTCTATACTAGAATTCAGATCTTGAGGATTCTTTCCAGCTTCCACTATTTTGTTTGTTTGGTTTTTTTGTTTTTTGTTTTTTTTTTTTTAAGTTTTTCCACTTGAAGTTTTTTTGTTAAAAATTTTGTCTTTATTGTGCTTATTTTTGGTTTTGCTAAGACTGGCAAAACTTGAAGTGAAAGTAAGGTGTGAAGATAAAAATTAACAACAGTAGACATTCTAAGATTCTGAATAATATGTTATTTTAAAACATGGTGGTGGTTTTAGTGTACTGGTTACAAATTACAGCCTTGGTGATCAGTAGTAATAACTGAAGGGATAAAATACAAGAGAGGGAAGGAAGACCTACCAGGTTTCTGCTGCTCAAATGCCCAGAGAGGAAGTATTTTGCTTTGGTCATGGCTAACCACAAAATTACATTTGGTGATTAGACAGAGGGAAGGAGGAGACACAGCTTTTTCTTACGAGGTAATTCCTGAAATGAACCTATCACCTGAACAGTGGGAGATGACTTTAAAAAACAGGACCTTTTTCTAACTAGCAACACTGACTTCTCATTTTGTCAGCTTGGATCTATTGCGTGCTGCTTTAGCCCATAAGCACAGCCATGCTCTGTGTAACTCAGCTTTGACATCTCAGCAGATGAGTCAGAAAAGCAGCTTTTGGCAGCCACTGCCTGCACGTTGGTATTAGGTTTTGATTCAGCCAGAGC
This sequence comes from Calypte anna, assembly GCF_003957555.1. Classification (NCBI taxonomy): domain Eukaryota; kingdom Metazoa; phylum Chordata; class Aves; order Apodiformes; family Trochilidae; genus Calypte; species Calypte anna. The sequence goes on along the minus strand of NC_044258.1, from coordinate 3,318,712 downwards.
TGGGAGCTTTGATTCTGTCCCTGTTAGAGCTCCCCTGTGGGGGTGACCCCAATCTCACTGCTGATGGAGCCACCACGTCCTACTCCATGCACCTGTGTCACCTCACCTGATGGCTTTTAGCTTAAAAGTGTTTGCAGAGTGTGGGGCTCAACTCTTGCAGAAAGTCTAGAGTCATGCACACGCCAAAGGGAAGAATATCCCCCAATCCATCTGTGTTTGGTATTTAATACTGGTTTATAGTAAATAGGAAAAGTAAAATTAACCTGACTGTTACTGTTGTCAAGTTTTGTTCATGTGAAGTCCTATTAACTACTTAGTTTTAAATATTTAATTGCCATTTTCACTGTTTAGCTGCTCCATTCTCTACTTCTTTCTAAATTCTGTCAAGCAACCTTTCTCTTTTTCTGGCTTTGTAGCTAATGTCTGTTTTCTGCTGAAACAGGAGTGTGATAAAATAATAGAGGTTTAGAAATGTTTATTTCAACTGTTTTGCATGCTCCTGAGATGACACAGTAGGAATACTAAGCATATTGCCTGCCTCATCTGTCTGAGACGGTGTGTCCAAGGTGACTGCTGGAAGTGAAGCAGTGCTAGAGAGGTGTCTTACTGTGAATAGGGGGCTTTTAATTCCTGTTGCCAGCCTGGAGTGGAGTCCCTGACATTTTTATGGGTTGGTATTTTTAATAAGTGGATAGATAAAACCTTTTAACCCTGTAGTGACAGGCTGGAGTCTGGAAGCACAGATTCCCTTTCCAGCACTTGAGCTTTCAAGCTGGACCTGGGCAGGATGAGTCTCAGTTCCCCACTCCTGTTCCACGATGCTCTGTGTGCCCTTCCTTCAGCATGGAGCAGTGCATCTTGTCAGCCTTGAAACTTCACACGAGTCATATTAGTTGAGGTACTTTTCCAAACACACATAAAGCAGTAAGAAGCAGAAAGCCAACTGCTTTCCTTTATTGGAAGCCTGTCCTGTATGAAAACCCTTATGGGTTTTCACTTCAATGAATTGATTTGTGTGAAGCTTCAGCTGCTCTGTGCTCAGCAGAGAAGGAGGAGCTGAGGGGAGGAAGCTCTGGGCTTGGTGGGGCTGGCTGGGCAGAGCCCTGCTGCAGGGCTCAGATGTGATGGCACCAGCAAAACCAGATCAAGCATTGCAGTCAGTCAGGGAGCATTGTCACGCTTGGAAAAAGTACAGAAAACAAAGTTAAAATAAAGAAGAAGGCCCTAACTTCAGTCAGAACATTGGGCGGACCTCTGCCAATTTTTCTGGTTAGGACAGTACACTTTTTGTTGATGAAAAGGTTAAGGAATCCATTGAAGGTTTTGTAACTAAAATGTCAATATAAGGTTATAATCAGTGTGGAAGATTTATTAAAGAATTCACAATCTAAGAGGAAGGAAGGCAAAAAAAGGCACAATACCTAAGAAGGGGGAAATAGTGATAATTCCTGGCTTCCTGTTACAAACAGCTCTACCATACTTGCAGGACAAGTACTTACAAACAGGCTCATAGTCAGGAATCTGTGATATGCAAAACTGTGTGGCTGCACAGGTCAGCAGAACCCAGAAACATTTCAGGATTTAAAGAGAGAATGTGCAGCAGTTCAGCATGGTTCAGCCGATTTCTCTAATGGCTACTTTAAAGGGAATGATTTGTTTGTTTTTAATCTGTGGTTACTCTGTTTCAATGTCACTGGCAAAACTCTGGATAGTTTATCATTTTTAAGTTGAAAGCCAGCTGGATCAGGGAGGGTGAGGGATTAGTTTCCTGTCAACTTCCTTTTTGGAAAACGTGATGTGTGCACACTGAAAATAATTCCAGCTTGGGTAAAGTATGTTTGAAAATATCTTTCAGGCATATTTTGGTGGGCAAAGAAAGAGGGCTTGCTTTCAGTTTTATATGTTTATAGAAACGTTTTGAGAAATCTAAGGGACATTTTTCTCCTCCACTTTAAAAAGTACAGACTGTTCAGGCTAGGAGAGGTTTGCCAGCTTTAACCTTGATCTCTTCTGGCAGCCCAGTGGAGTGTTCCCTCAGGAACAGCTCTGTACTTTGAACTGCTGAAGGGACTGCTGTGCTGTGTGTGCAGCAAGGGTCACTGCAGTTCTGAGAGACAACAGAAGGGCTTTATTTTTTATGTTGATGTACATGTGAATGAAAGTCAAATAAGAGCCAGAGAGCATGGTGGAAACATGGGGAGTTTATTCCTTTCGAGTTTGGATGTACCTGTTCCTAAAACAAAAGGTTGGGGAAGTACTGCTACTGTTTATATTCATGCATGTGTGGGGTGTTTGCCAGGTCTCCTGAGTGATTAAAAAGGAAAATTTCATTTTGTTATCAATGCTTTGTGTACACAGGATGAGCCAGATAATAAATATTTATGTGAAACGTGTAAGGAATAGAGACTTTGGAAGAGGGAAAGTACAAACACTGCAACAATGTGAGAATGCCCTACTGTAAATATGAAACAACTACAAATAATTATTAGTCATCAGTACTTCAGGATAAACCTTGACTAGGACTCAGCTTTAAAATTATTCCTATTGTGTACAACTCCTTCAATATAAAGGTTTTGTTCTTTCTTATTCTTTAGCAATAACAACATTAATGTGAGAACAAAAGAGCTTTTTTTGCCAGATAGTTCCTGTTGTGTTTTCCTTACCTGAAATCGTTCTGCTTTCATTAGCTCCAAGCATCATCCCTGGGGATGCTTTGCTGCAAAGCATGCCAAAAGTGTCCCATGGGAGCAATCTTCCACTAACATTTCTCCTGCAGGTACTTTTTCCCAGCTTGGGTTTCTAGAAACACAGTAGCTCACAAGATTCATAAAATCCCAAATCTCCTTGGAGAAACATGAAACTAATCTTTTTATATCAAACTGTAATACAACAGTAAGAACGTAGAACAACTTAAAATTGAGCAGACTTATAAGAAACTGAAAGCTTTCAGTTATTTTACAGAGTAGTTGCTGAGTGAGTGTTACTCAGGATGTTGCTGTGTAAAGTTAAATAATGCTTGAAATCTCCATTCTCCTGCTTGACTGCTCTAAAGATGACCTCTGAAACAGAAACAGACTTCAGACTTGCTGAGACTGCAATGAAAACTCTGGTGTTTGACATGAAAGCCACATTACCCTCTACTAACTGCATCTGAATTTGAACAAAATTTGTGTGTGGTGAGAGGACAAGGGGAAATGCTTTAAAACTTGAAGAATGGAGATTTAAATTAGACATAAGGAAGAAATTCTTTAATCTGAGGGTGCTGAGCCCCTGGCCCAGGTTGCCCAGGGAAGCTGTGGCTGCCCCATCCCTGGCAGTGTCTCAGCCCAGGTTGGATGGGGCTTGGAGCACCCTGGGCTGTGGGAGGTGTCCCTGACCATGCAGGGGGTTGGGAATGGATGAGCTTTAAGGTCCCTTCCAACCCAGACCAGGCTGGGATTCTTTGATTCTATGGAAATGTGCTGGATGTCTATGCAAATTGATGCAAAGCAAAACTGTGCTGTTTGCTGCTGAGAATGTTGGTCTGTGCTGCTCACCTGAGGCTTTTCCTGTCTTTTCCTTCTGCCTAGTGTTGAGGGTGAAGCTCCCAGCAGTGAAACTGGCACCTCTTTGGACAGTCCCTCTGCCTACCACCAAGGGCCTATAACGCACAGCGCGGCGCTGAGCCCCGAGCACTACGAGCACTCTGCCTATGGGCTCTACTCAGTCTCCCCTGGACAAAGAGCTCGGCGCCCAAAGCTTCAGCACTCCACATCCATCCTGCGAAAGCAAGCAGAGGAAGAAGCTATTAAAAGGTCAAGATCACTTTCTGAGAGCTATGAACTCTCTTCAGACCTACAAGATAAGCAGGTATTTGAGCTTTGGTACCTAACTGATGACAAAGGCACTATGTCTGTAAGCTGGAAAAAATATGTTCCAGCATTGCTTCAGTTGTGATGCTGAAAATTCCTGTGGCCAACATAGTTTCAATTAATCATACATCAGCATTTCTGAGGTTTTTGACTCTTATTTTCTGTGTCGTGTTCTTCCTATGCCCAACCTAAAAGGTATATTAACAGTCATAAAAGTACATACAGTTTTACCAAGATACTGTGATTTAATATTTTGGACAAATACTAGAATATACTACTGCAAAATATGAGACATTTTTAACCTTGTATATCTTTGTTCTTGCTGAAAGAAAGGAAGAATTTATTTCCACTGATACTCTCTCAAATCTTAAGGGTGAATTCAGGTTCTTAATGGGGTTTTACTCATCTAGGCAAAATTTCCATACCCTTTTCAAAGAACTGGGTGGAAGGCAGGTAGATTTGCAAAGCCTTTGTCCCCAAAAAGGAACTCTATAAAGTCATTACTTTTAACCTTTATTCTGGATGCAATCATATTTGAAAAATGTTTATTCCCATATAAGTTCATGTTTATCATTTGAAAAGGATGCTGTTACAGCTTAAGGCAGGCAAATACACAGAATGTGCTGGATTTCACTGATAGATGAACAGTAGTAGTAGTAGTAGATGAACAATGAGAGCATTGGTTTGAGTGGTTTTTTGTTAAGAGAACTTTCTTACCATAGAATATCTTGTTTACTCTGAATCATATTGGTATTTTTCCCAGTCACTCCAACTTGTACATTAATGTGGTGATTGGAAGGAGGACACATCCCATGGGCAGGGAGCAAAGTGCTCCTGATTTTGCACCACAGGTCTCTAGTTGATGAAGTTTGTAGGGGCTCAGTCTCATTGCACATCTGTGTCTTGTCACCAAATTTCAAGTTGGAGAATCATCTAATGTTGTTCCTGAGGGACCTGGAAGAACAGAGCTTGACTTCAAGTTGAAGTCATATTTGGGGTGACAGGTATTAATTTAGTTGAGCCTTTGTGCTCACCAAATTTGATGTGTGGGGACATAGCAAATTCTTGATTCTTCATCTTGATTGTGCCAGCTCTGCTGTTAAATTGGATCTCCTAGTGAGATCTGAAATGTCACTTCCTTTCCACCTTTGGCATTCTTTTTTGCTGGATGTCTCATAAGGGACTGATACAGAGTCTGAGGCTTACTAAAGAGTCTCCTGCACTGCAGGTATTCCACAGAGCCTCATCCCATCTGTCCTTTTATGCCACTTTGATGGAGAATGAGGACTGCAGATGTTGTTTTATATTTGTTCAGGGAGTCCTACACAATAAAAAATGACAGTGATACATAAAGGAAGCTTGCTACTGGAGAGCTGCTTACTGCTCTTGAAAAGTTCTCATTGAAATATTGGAAGATGCCTAAATGTATTCAGGAAAATGTCCAAGGCTTTACCTGGAGGCAATGTGCCTTAAATATGCATTTAAATTTGTTAGAGATGTTAGCCACAAGTCTACTAAATTGTTTAGGCAATTCCAAAATGCTCTCAGAATTCCCAACTGAACCCCCTAATGTATGATAATGAGTGATTATGTCATTTTCTGTGTAAACCTGAAGGAAAACAGCCTTTTTGCAAGAATCAAGTCCAGATAATTTATTTTATAGAATATTAGTTTTTGTTCTTTCACACCATCTGTGCTAGTTTTCTTTTCTCTTGATGGGACATTTCATTTTCAGAGTACAACTAAATTAACAGTTCTTCATTTTCTTTTGGGATTAGTCCATCAAAATAACCTCTTACAATTTATTTAAGCACACATGATCTAATCTGTACTACAGATAGAAATTGTAGCAGATGTGGTAGTTGGAAGGGGCATATAGAAGTTCTTAAAAAATACTTTTAAATCTTCAGAATGCTTTCCAAGTGGCCCCTATGTTGGCTTTTTGACATCTGCAAGTTTAGGGGTAATATAACCCCCATTTGGGTGTGGAAAGCTAAACAATTTTTTTTTTAAAGACAAACCATAGATAATTGTGCAGAGATTTACAGGTTCACAGCTCAGAGATCAGTAACAGCTTTTTGAGCTTAGCTAAAAGAAGTTTCAAGATACAGTCAAACGAATAATTCCTTAGCAGAAATTCTGATCTGAGCCCATCAGAAAAGTTGTCCTCCTCAGTCCCTGCCAATAACTGTGCAGAGTATTTTTGCATCTGGAAGAAAAAAATTAAAAATAGTGATTCACATTTAAAAACATGGAGCCACAAAGATGCTCCTGAATAATATGGGAGGAGAATGGGAGCTGACAATACTGAAAGGAACACAGCAAGTACTCCCAAATGGTAGACATAATGCACTAGAAAATACTTTTAGTAGCATTTAGCTTCTTCTCTAGAAGAGGAATGAAGCCCCTCTATACATCAATATCTGAACTTAAAAATTATTTGGACAGATCTCCAAAGTATGAGGGTTGGAGGTGGTGTGTGCTCGTGTGTAACATCAGGCATTAAGGCATTAAAATGGTCTAATGGAAAAGGGTACCTACATTTGCTAGCAAGGAGAAATGGTTTTGGAGTAATTGGTGTATTATGAAAGTTGCATGGACTTATAAATGATGGTGCCAAAAAAATGGTGGGTTTAATTGTAGTACTAAATTTGATGATTTGGGAGGGGTGGTTTTCTGTTTGTGAATAATAGTGATCCAACAAGGGTTGATCAGAACAGAAATTAAATATTGGGGAAATAATTGAAGTAAAACTAGGTATTCATGTTGTTCAATGTTGGGTTTTGGTTGGTTTTTTTTTGAATAGGCAATGCATTTTAGGTTTGAAAATACCTAATAAGTATTCCTAAAGCCTTGACAAGTCATTTGCTCCACATTAAATTGATAGCATTTGTAATGTATTTACTTTGCATATTCTTTCTGCTAATTGGAAACATTGGTAATGTTGAGTATAATTACAAGAATGAAATAGATTTGAATTTGTATTTAGGATTCTGAAATATTCTCTTGGGTGGAGGAAGAGAGTGTATGGGGGGGGGTGTTTATCAGAGAAGCCTCTCTGGAAGCAGGTGGTCTGGGAGGTTGATTTTGCTTTGATAGGAGGCTGGGGTGAAGCAATGCTTCCTGGTTGTTAATCATGGAGAAAGCAATGCATGCCTGGAAGGGTGATGACTGCTTTTAGAATTCACTTCCAAAATATGGCAGTTTGCACTGAACTTGGATTTCACTTCTCTACGGTGAAGTCTCTCTCCTATAGAGAGTGACTGCATTAGGGTGCTGACTTGGCTGCTTCAACACCAATGGGCACACCAGTGCTAGTGTGGGAAAAGCAAAATGCAGATACACCTATTGTCAAGACCTTATTTTGTGACAGTATCCATCTATTCATATTTTTCTCTGTATTTTTATGGTGGAATTTGCAAATGCATATTAGGATCATGATTTGTCCAGTTACTCATCTTTGAGTTTTTCCTTTCAAAACCAGCAAAAAGTCTGAAAAAAAAAAAAATCTGAAAACTGTAGACGTTAAAAGTCAATTTTTTAACTTTAATCTTATACTTTCACCTTGTTTGGATCCTTCCCCAAGTTACAAAGTGTGTTCCTCCTTTGCCAGGTGGAAATGCTAGAACGGAAGTATGGGGGCCGTCTCATAACCAGACATGCGGCTCGCACCATACAGACCGCCTTCCGCCAGTATCAGATGAACAAAAACTTCGAGCGCCTCCGCAGTTCTATGTCTGAAAATCGTATGTCCAGACGCATTGTACTGTCCAATATGAGAATGCAGTTTTCCTTTGAAGGACCTGAGAAAGTCCACAGCTCTTACTTTGAAGGGAAACAAGTTTCTGTTACAAACGATGGGTCGAAGCTGGGATCCCTGGTACCGTCTGAATGTGGTGAGCTCGGGGAGCCAGCGACGATGAAGTCTCCAGCAGCATCCACAGATTTTTCTGATGCCATAACAGAACTGGAGGATGCTTTTTCCAGGCAGGTGAAATCCCTGGCAGAGTCCATCGATGATGCGCTGAATTGCCGGAGTCTGCATTCTGATGAAGTCCAGACTCCGGATCAAGTCAGAAGTCGTGAAATGGAAAGGGACAGTTGTCCTCCAACTAAACCAGCAATTCACAATGTGGATCACAGGAAGCTGGATGAGATGACAGCATCATACAGTGATGTGACGTTATATATTGATGAGGAAGAGTTATCTCCACCCCTCCCACTTTCCCAGTCAGTAGACAGACCGTCCAGCACAGAGTCTGATTTGAGGCTCCGGTCTGTGAACTCTTCCCAAGAGTACTGGTCTATGACCCACAAAGATGATAAGATAGACACTGATACGAGCTGCAGGAGTACCCCCTCACTGGAATGCCAGGAGCAGAGGATGAGAATGGATCATCTACCATTGCTAACCATAGAGCCACCCAGTGACAGTTCAGTGGACTTGAGTGATCGCTCAGACAGGGGTTCCCTAAAGAGACAAAATGCGTATGACCGAGGGATCACGAGTCAGCAAGGAAGCCCAAAACACATCCCTCACAGTATTCCTGCCAAGATTATATCTCGAGAGGAACAGGAGGCCAGACACAGGGCTAGGCCCATAGATAGTCATTTAGCTATCAATGGCACAGCCAACAGGCAAAGCAAATCGGAGTCTGATTATTCTGATGGAGACAATGACAGCATCAACAGCACTTCCAACTCCAACGATACGATAAATTGCAGCTCAGAATCTTCTTCTAGAGATAGCCTAAGGGAGCAAACCTTAAGCAAACAAACATACCACAAAGAAACTCGGAACAGCTGGGACTCCCCTGCCTTCAGTAATGATGTTATCAGGAAGCGCCATTATAGGATTGGCCTGAACCTTTTTAACAAGTAAGTGTGCAGCCTTTCCTCCTTTTCCCTCTGTGTTTAGTTAGGAACATGGCCACTGGACCAGATGAGTAAGTCTAGTGTCTGATGCTGACTTTTCAGTGAAAAAATTAGCTGCTTGTGGTGACTGTTCACATTAGAGTTCTTATAAGTTGATGTCTTCATAGTTAAACAGCTTCAGGGAAAAAGGAAAAGTGTAATGGTGTAGATCTGTTGGTACCAAAGTATTGAAGAAGATGGATCAGATTCCTTTCTTACTGAAAAATGTGGTGGTTTGATCCTGATCCATTTTTCATGTTGTAACAAATTCAGATTTCTTCCTGCCCTAATCACGTAGGTATTGTAAAATGTGTCATATGGGAATTAGAAATAACAAGCAATGTGAGATGAGTTTCCTGTTGAACAGAGGCAGGGCCAGGAAATTTATTCATTAGATTTCATCAAAACCTTGATACTAAAAAACAATGCGATGAATATTTTTACATTAAATAAATATTTACTATTTACCCTAAAGTGATAATAAAATTTTTATTTCTGCCTATGATTGTTAGTTTTTCCACGTGTGGAGTTGTTTAAAATTTCTATAAAATAGCTTTCAAGTTTCTTTGTCTTATTGAATTATTTCCATCTTTGGACTCTCCCATGTGGCTGTAGAAGACCTTGAATAATTACAGTAGAGGGTAATAAATAATACAGTGCTCTAAACCCTGTATTCACATTACAGAGTTCTCATTGCAGCTACCAAAATATGAAATTGGTGTTTGGCATTAGAAGTCCTAATTTTTTCTTCACTGTTTAGTTGATGTCTGGTGAGCCAACTCCCCTCCCCTAGAATGGGTTTGAGTTTCTTAAACCTTTTCTGGTACCCATGCTTGTAAAGCTCTTCAGAACACTTACGATGCAAGATGCCAAGTGCCAGAATTTCTTCCTAGTTTTAAAATAGTTTAAAATAGTTTTGGCCGCTCATAATATTTGTGGAAGTTTTTGACATTTTCTACAGAATACTCCATGAAAATTTTGTAGCTTCTGGAGCACAAATAGATATTCCAGCTCTTTGCCACAGACCTCCACAGCCTCCTGCAGCTTAAATGAGCTCAGCCCTCAGCTAGCAATGCTGTCATTTGTTTTCTTTGGGTTAATATTTCAGGGGTTCCTCATATAATATGTTGTAACATTGCAGATAGTTAAAGCTGTTTGGTGCCATCACATCAGGCTGTGCATTACACTACTTAGTACGGATCAGACAGGTTTGGTTGTTATAATGTTTGGGCTTGGGTTTTTTTTAATCTTTGGAAAAAGTCATTAGACCTTTATGGAAGCATGTAACCAACTGGCACTCAGTAAGTCATAGGATCTCTGCTGATTTTACTCCTCATGAAGTAGACTAGGTAGGAAGATAGATATTTTTTCTTTTTTAGAAGAGTTGACAACATTACCACCCTTGGTTGGGGGTGGGGAGGAAGGTTCTGGCACTGCTTGACTGACATTTGAGAGATTTGGTGCTTATGTATTTTTGCACAGTAATGAAGCTTTAAGCAGTCAACGATCAGTGACCTTAAGGCTTGATAAAACAGGGTGTTTTTTTGAGTCAATTGCAGAAGGGTGTAATAAAGGTGAATGGAAAAGGTGCTTAAGCAACATGCAGAGATGTAGGAGAGCACTGGAGATTGTCAGGTGCTTTTAGTCATGTGTTGTGGCAATAGGAGGCTGAAAGTGAAAATTAAACACCAGGAACAGAGAGACTGTTATTTGAAAGTGATCTTGCTGATTGAGCTTCAACAGAGATAAACCTTTTATATATAAATACTGGCTGGTTGTAAGACAACATGCAATTTCTTAGTAGTGAGTTCTAAAGATAGCACTGCAGAACTCCAGGCAGCACCTCTGTGGGTGATCTTTTGCTGTGTGTGACTGTTTCATTCCTCCACCACATTTTATCTCCTGTATTGACACAGAACTGAAGATTCTCATTACCTTCAGCTGTGTCACCGTTGATTCTCCTGATAGCTCAGACAGCCCCAGAGTGTCCCACGGATCTTGGTTTTGATTATGGCTCTTGAAGTCTATGGATTGTGACATTTTCATTAATAGTTTTATCTCCCCTCTGTGCACTGTCAGATATTGAACCATCATAGAATGTGATGGTGCATGAATCTCTTCTGGAAAGGAGCTGGGAAACTTCCAAAGCTGCATTCTTTACAAGTTCAGAAGGACACTCTTAAGCATGTACCAGATTGCATTTTGTGTGATGTAAGTGAAGGCAGAGAGACTGTGTTCAGGCACTTGTCAGGATTTACAAGTGATTATTTGTTCAAAATGAAGGACCCTTTTTGCATTTAGGTGCTGCACAGGTGCCTTATGTAAAAAACAGCTCCTGAGCATTATGCTCATTTTTCTCAGCACATGAAATATGTGCATTGTCTGTGTCCAAATATTCTTTGAAAAGCAAGCCATGTCCTGGGTGTCAGTGTCCCTGGTGAGCAGCACAAAGGAGGATTGCCCCACCTGGTTAGACAGAGGTTGGGAAAGGGGGCTGCAGGTGAGATGGACTTTCTGCAAATCAGTCCCATCTTTGCTGTTTCTGCCCAGCATTCAGTCCTCTGTTGCAAACTGCTCATGCTTCCTGTGGTGTGACCAGGTGTACATGTCACCAGGTGTGTATGATATAGGTGATGGGGGATACCTTTTTGAGTCAGCTCTCCAGTGTTCAAGTCAATGCAGGAAAATAATTTAGATGTTTTTTGACCACATGATCTTTCATGACACATTTATGATCATAAAATGAGGGAGTAGTACAAGTCTTGGCAGTAAGCTCCTGAGAGGATGTGTGCTCCACCCATGTGGAAGGACTGTAAGCAGAACTGGCAGTGACTTTGAAGCTACCTATTAGAAGTTGCCAGTTTTTTTCCAAATGTCTGCATCTACCAGAGAAGACTTTAGGGATGTCTTTCACAAGAAGTTTGTGTTAATTTCATTGCATCTTTGAAATCATTCTTTCAAATTAAGATCCCAAACCTTAATTACCAAATATTCATGTCATTTCTCTCTGGTGCACGAAGCTTGGCTGAAATTCAAAGCATGAAGAACCTTAAAGCAGTGCATGAATTGCAGTACGGTAAGGACTTTTGATTTTATTCACTGGGAGTGTTGAAAGAATGAACTTTTTAAGAAGCACTGAAAGTCACTATCCTTGCAGTTGAAATTTCAGAGCTGCTTTGTAATGATTCAGGCTTGCCTGTTACAGTAATAGTTCTCAGGAGCCCAAGTGCAGTTTTCTTACCCCAGGCCCTTCATCAGAATAGCCAGTGGTGGGTGGATTAGAAGTTGAGCACAACTGGTGGTCTGGGTCACTTAACCACTGTTGTATGTAAAACATGAGGAGCACAAATATCCTTGGAGAATGGAGGACACACAACAGGAGACAGAAAACTGTAGGTAATTGGAAAGCACTTTACATTTCACTTGTTTGTAGAATCTGTTTCAAACTGTAACTTGGCTCAGGTTAGAACCTTAATCTTGATTAAAGAAGTGAACCTCCTTAAAGATGGTTTGTGATCTCCGCTATACCAGAACATGAAGTGTCACCCAAGTGGAATGATTTCTGCCAAAGGAATTGCAACTAAGTAGGAGCTTCTGTACATTCTCTTATTTTTGAATGGCAGTGGTGATTTCACCCTGTCAATAGGCTGTCAGATTGTGTGTTACCATTCATTGCCTTCCCAAAGGAAGGATTGCAGGTGCGTGCCCGGAGTGCAGAGGCTCCCAGGGAAGCTCGGTGAGAGCAGCTGTGTTGAATCAAGCATTTTTTTCAGGGTACTGTGAAAGGGTTGTAGTCTGGGAGAAATTATGCTGGAAACCATTCCTCCCTTATAGGCAGAAGGAAAACACTACCTAGAAAGGTTTATTTTGCAGGCTCCAAGCTCTGCCAATGCAAATCCAGCCTTTGAGATTGGTTTGCTTATAAACAAGGCTTCAAGGGGGCTTTTGACTACTGCTTTAAAAAAAAAAGAGAGAGAGAGAGAGAAGAGGGGGGGGGCATAGCAAAAAGGGCTGTAATTTTATTCTCATGTTTGTTTTGACTGCAGGCTGGAAATACCAGGTTTACCAGTTCCTGCAGCCCAATCCAGTAGGATTTTCAGGTTCCATTCTGCTACCGGTGCACTGATGGCTCTAAGAGATTAAATCAGACCAAATGGTTTAACCTCAGTCGTCTGAGGAAACACGTCCTGCCCTTGGGTCAGCTTTGCAGCAGCAGACTGTAATTCAGTGCAGAGCTGTGCAGGTGTAGGAAGAAGCATATTGCCAGGTTCCCTTCTCATGTGCCACGCTGATGCTGGCAGTACCTCGGGCTCCTTGCCAGGTATTTGTGGCTACCAGGTATGGTTGTTGATAACAGTGCCCCTAATTACAGTCTGCTCTGACTGTGGTGAGGCTCCCAAGGGGCCATGTGGAACACAGCACAGTGCAGTGATGAAGCAGCCTTCTCTGGGGCAGGGGCACACACAGACACTTCCTGTGGTAATAAAGTATTTTCCGCATAATTTTGACATAATTTTTGAGCAGTTTGAAATTTCAGTGCGATTGTGCCTACTGTTGTAAAACGTGGGAGATAATTTGTGTTTCTCAGACTCATTTGTTCATCTAGCAGAGTCTAGAGTTGTATTTAGTGTCTCCTTTGGGACACCAAATACTGGAAGACACTGTTAAATGTCCTCTCATCTGGCAGTGTTCCTGTGGCATTGCAATTTCTTCGTGGCATTGCAATTTCTTCTTGCTGATGCTGGTGCCAATTCCTGACATTGCTGGAGAAGACTGCAGTGCAGCCCGTGGGCCATTTTCACCATTCTGCTCTGGTTTTATGCTGGGGCATAACTCTGTTGAGGGCTCTTTTTGTGTAGTGTTTTGTTGAAGGTTTTACAGCCTCATTTTGCACATCCGTCTTGGAGGGAAGTGAACATAACACCACTTTACATTGCTAGAACAGAGTCTAAGCTATAAATATTTTTACAACACATTTTCCAAGATGCCTTTCACCCCCACCCCCAGTTTTTGTCCACTTTTGCTTTCTGGGAAGGGTAGTGACAGATGGAAAACTGTTCCCCATGTGTCCTCAGTCCATTACAGTGTACTCTTTTGAAGAGTTTTCTGCAGCTTCCTTCATAAGGGGCTATTATCAAGGTTCCCACTATTCCAAAGTTCTCTCAAAGGATTTATTGACCCAGCTAAAAAGGCATTAGTATCTTTTTGCATTATACAGTCATGTACCATCTTTTGACCTGTAAGCCCTGAAAACCCTACCAGCTTCATTTATTGCATAAGGAGGATGATTTTGTTTGAAATTTAAAAATTACTATTGGTAAGTTGAATCCTGATTCTTGTAGTATTCAGTTCTGCTAATACTGACTTGTAAAAATATGTATAGATTCCACAGAATGTTAATTTAAGTATTTCTTTATTTTACTAAGCAGATGTGAGAGGAATTTGCTGAGTGCTGGTGGGATTGTACCAAATAGAAAACTGCAAATTACAATTTTTAGGGAAATTCTTATTGGAAATCTGAGCCATACAATAATAATATTATGTTGAAGAGGCACATTTTTCATTTTCCATCAATGCAGCTTTAACTGTTCAACAGAGGCTATACAGTTTCCATCATTTACATGTAGGCAGAGATTGAAAGCAATTTAGATTCCCGAGTACTGTTACATTCAGAATATACTACACATATATATATTTCTGAATTTGTAATCTGTAAAAGTTGCCAGGTGGTTTTGGTTTCATTTAAAAAAAAAAAGGTTTGCAAATAGCCATTAGTTCAAAGTGTTTTAATGTAGTAGTCTGATGTTCTTCCATTTACAACAGTCACATTCCTAATGTATTTCACTTCAGATGCTGAATATGCTCTCTGTATTGCTTTGAGTCAAGTCTCATGACATCCATTCAGCATTCTAATACATGATCTGAAAACACACATTTTTAGACTGTCCCACTTAAAATTTTAAGTTGAAAGCTTATTGGACACATTTCTAAGGAATTTCTGAATACATAAGGGCAGATTGAGTAGGAGGGAGAATGGGCAAATCAAACTAAATTGGTTCTCTTTATCTTTGAACAAATTCTTTTCAAAGAATTGGTGACCTCTAGTACTTCAGCAAATCGTTTATCTTGTGTGATTTTTTAGAATGGTTCAATAGAAAAAGGAGACAAGAGGCTTATTCAGGATTTTGCAGCAGAGCCATTTGCCATCCTCGTGTATATGCTGGGAGGGACTCCACTGTTGTTACAACATCTGGACTGCAGATTATTCAGCCAGACAGTTCCAACAAAAATTAAAATCAAAGCACTCCATGTAGCTTGTCCTCTAACATGCCGAGGAGTTAGTAAGAAGAGAAGAATGTTCTTAGTGTGACTCTCATTATTTCTAAAAACGCTTAAGCCTAAGTGAGAACACCCAAAGGAAAAAAAAAAAAGAAAAGCAAGCAGCTCTCTATGTTTTGCTTTGTTCTGTGTGTGTTTTATCTTTTCTCCCTGAGGATCCATTTTTCCTCCTTTTTTGTCAAAGTGGGTGTTTTGTTTACCACACATGATGCCCTGTACATAAGAGCCAGCTGAGCTGCCTCGCTCTGAGAATTCAGCCAACAGTGTATGTAAGCACCAGTTTCAAACAGGGGCACAAGGATTCCCTGTTTTGCCATTAAAAGGGACCACAAACATTACCACACGTTGAAAGCAGAGCCAGCTTTGGAAGGGCTGCACTAGGACCAGCAGAAACTGTGTGTGAGCATCCCTGGGAGGATGAGGGAGCCATTACCTCATCCTCTGCTGCCTTTCCTTCCCAGTCCTGGGCACACGGCTCCCTCCTGCTCCTACGTGCCCGCAATCGAAGTGCTGAGCTCTGCCAGCTCCTGGGGACACTGTCCCTTGTGAGAAAATGGCCCTGTCAGTGGAGGAGCTGAGCTGGAGGAGCAGCTCCCAGAGCAGCATCTGCTGGCACTCTGGATGCCAGAATTTTGATTTGTTCCCTCCCACCCCTAAATCTCAGGTGACCAAATTTTGAGGGTGACAAATGTGACCAAGCTGCCTCTGCAGGCTTCCAGGGGACAGTGTAGATAGGGAGTTGGGAAGGCTGCTCAGGAGCCTTTGGAAGAAGAGCTGAGTATGAGAAGTGGGCACCCTGTGTTTCCTCCTGTTTAACTATTCACACTGAGCTACTGAATTGGGGGTTGGTGAATCTGTAAATTAAAAGTTTGGAGATATTTAAACAGCCTTTTTGCATTGCCAGTTTAAAAGGTATCCCTTTTAGGGTACATCTGAGTGTCAGTGCAGTGCCACTTGCACTCTGCAGAGCTGCAGACATTGAAGCTGGAGTGTTTCTGGTCTGTGTTACTGAGGTGAGAGGATGGGAAGAGAACTTAGGGTGGGGACACTATCAAACGTTAAGACATGGACTGTTCCTCAGTTGGGAGGACACAGTCATCTTCATGTATCGTTCCTGGCTACAGCTGCATAAACATGAAAGCAACACTCAGCCCTGGCAAAATGTTCTGAGAGAGCTGGCAGGTTTTTCATGTGTCTTGTCTGAAAGTCGAGTATATTTTGCTCTGCCAGCAGCTACAAACTCTTTTCCCTTCTCTTTGAGAAATGCGGAGATGCAAACACAGCAGAGAAGGTGAGAAAATCCTCACAATAGAGTGTTTTGGTTCATTTATTTCCTTTCTTGTGACCAAGGAAGGGGCAGGGGCGGAAAACAGACACAACAAAACAAACAAACAAACCACAAAAAAAAACAAAACACAAAACCAAACAAAAAACCCCAAACAAAACCAACCCCAACAAAACCAGCCAGGCTGCCCACTGCCAAGAGAGAATAGTGAGGAACTGCAGGATCTACTGTAGCCCTGTGACTCAGGATTGCTTTTACTCGCCAGGACATGTTCAGCTCCTGCACTGCACCTCGCTGGGGTGTGCCTTGGGATTCTCTTCATCCTGCTGACTGCTTTGTTCCTCAAAACTGATGCTGCTTTTATGGAAAAGTGTAATTTCAGAAGCAGCCCTATATTTCCTCTTACATTAGAACAACCCAGACTTTCTTCTTGGACCCCTTAGCTGCCTTTGGTACATGTTTACAGCTTTGTAATCAGCTCTGATTCAAGCAGTGATTTTCAGACAAGCCTGAACATTCAGTGGCAGCAATAATGTTTAATGTGTAAAATGTGTAATTTCCTGTCACATTACTAGGAAATGGTGACATAAAGAAACTGATAAAGTAATGGTAGAACTGCTCAGGTCAGTGGCCCAATGATGTGAAAACAGTTGACTGCAGAATTTCCTCTCTTTCATTTGCTCCCCCACGGATTAGAAATGGGCACTAAGATAATAAAAGTAAATTCTTTTGTTAGTTCCTAGTAAATTCTTTTGTTAGTGACACGTGTACCTCTGAATGGAGAGGACTCCCAAGTAATTTGGTGCAACTGCAAGTAAGCTGTGACCTTCACATTTGTGGTGCTAGTTTTTTGGCTTGGTTCTTGGATTCAGTCAAGACTGAGAAGATGAGCATACCATAAAGTAGTGAAGTCTCCTCACTGTGGGGGAAACTTTGGCTCCTGCCCCAATAGCATGAGTTACTGTCTCCCCATTTCCACCAGGTGCAGAGAAACTGTGAGAAATGTGCTGTTTCTTGGCTTATTTTCCTGGTCCAGAGACTTTTTTGTTATTACCAGAAAGTGCAATATACACGAGTTCTTTTTTCTCTGCATTAAACAGTTGTGCAGCATGAGGAAGACACAGATCAGGCTTCCCAGTTTCTCCTCTTCTTTCTTCCTTTCAGTCCCTTTCTTGTGTTGCTGCATAGTTGAGTGAACTCAGACAAGATGGCACTAGTTTTGGTAACATTTTAGGGAAATTGGGTTGGTTTTTTTCTTTCTCAGGGGGTTTAAAAGAGGCACAGTGATTCTCTCAGCTTCATTATGGCAGCAGTAGGCTGTTCTGCAAAAGTGAAGAAAGCAGCACAATTACTGAGACAAAATGTAGCTGTCTCCCTAAAGAGAATGTTCAACTAGCTTGTTGTTGCCAACTTGGCTATTCAAAAATATTTAAATTCCTAAATGATTCTAACAAAAGTCTTAGGTTCTTGCTACTTAAAAAGCCATCCCTGGATTTGAATACTAAACTAATGCTTATTTTTGTCACAAGCGTAAATATTTTCAAAATGGGATCTTTAGTTTCAAAGGCAGGGAAGATTATTTTCTTTTAACAGAAGGCTGGCATCATAGCTGCATTGAATTCTCCACCCTGTACATGAAAAGCTTTCTTTGGCAGCAGCACGTTTGTGAACTGTTTGTGTTTGCAGTGTCGACAGCCTCTCAGAAATGTTTGTAGTTCTGGCTTGCTTGTTTTCTAGGCTCTCAGCTCAGGGCCCTTTCAGTGTTGTGCATGTGTTTGCATAAACACAGGCAAGAAACCAAAAGCTCAGTTGTGCCTTCAGAAATAATGAAGTTTTCTTAGATTTTTTCATTTTCAGTCAGGCTGGCTTCCTCCCCCTGGCCTCGCATGGCTGTAAGCACAGTATGTTTGTGGCTGGTGACACTGGGTGAATGAACTCTTAGTTTGCCTCCAGTGATACTCTTGGCATTGCTGGGGACTGGAAATCTAGACTTGGGCAAGCTGCTTTCTCTCCTCCTTTGTTTAGTAATGCTTCCACTTTACAACTCGGTTATTGTCTGAGCATCAAAAGGGAAATACAAAGATTTCATGTGGTTTTGGATGCTTTACATGTTCAGCAAGTCAAAAACAGGGAGGGCTTTATGCACTTTCCTACTGTGGTTTTGACTTTTGGCTTTTCAGGGCAGTGCTTGCAGTTTTCTTTCCTGGTGGACATGGGCAGCAATGCAGGCAGGGGCTTGGTACAGCTGATGGTGCAGCTACAGGGGTAACCTGACTGGGTTGTTAAAAGAGCCCCACATAACAAACAACCACAAAAATCCCCCCAAAACCAAACACATCCACAGAGAACAAAAAACAAAACAAAAAAAATCACCACAAAACACCACAAAATACCCAACCCACAAACACAAAGCAACAAGGCCCCTCTTTCTCTCAGTGAAGTTGGTCAGGAAGTCCCAAGGGAGCAGGAGGAAGGAGAGGGGAGGCTGCTGGCAGTGCTGGCCCTGAGGTGTTCACCTCACTGCAGCACTTGGGGACTGCAGGAGGAGGATGGGCTGTACCTGGGGGTCTGACAGAAACTGTGAATGGGGGGAGTGCTGATCTCTTCCTTACCAGCTACAGTCTGACCAGAAGCTTTTCCTCTACCAAAATCACTTTTCAAATCCACTGCAGTGTTTTTGCATAAACAGTGCTTTCTACAGTTTGATAGATAATATTTTGAATATCCAGGTAATGCAAAGCCATGTTTCCCATTAATTTTGGAATCTGGTGTTACTTTATATCCCACAGCAGCATAAGGTGGTGTATTTCTAACTGAGCTTCTTTTTGTGGCTAAACCTGCTCCTACAGGACCTGCAGGGTTGTGTGAGCAGAGCTGTGGTCAGCTTTGCTGTGAAGTCAGTCAGCAGATGCTCTTATCCTTCCTCTCCTCAGAGGAGCTGTTTCTGGCCATGCCTTTACTGCTTTCTTTAAATCTTTTGATGACCATGTACAGTATTACATGAGGACTTCTCAAACTCTGGCAGGTCCTGAGCACCTCTGAAAGCAGATCCAAGCAGAGGAAGTGTCAAGCCAGGGACTGGAATGATGTGATTTTGACAGTCCATATTTAGTAATTCATGGAGCTCTAGGGTAGTGTTTTATCACTGACAGTCCAGATTTTCTGCAGCAGATAGCTGGTGATTATATTTTCAGGCTGATGCTATTCTCATGTGATATAAATGATTGTAATAACATGAATCGTAATGCTATTTGTCAGCAGTTCCTCCAACCCCTAGAAAATTAATTGAGTCAAATAATGATATGTGTGTATTGAGAATTAGAGATGTCTGGATCACTGCTTTCCTTACTGATTTGCTCATTATAACAATATTAGGACTGCAGTGTTTTTTTTTTAAAGATGCAGTGCTTCTTATATACATGTAGGTTTTAGTCTAGTGAAAAAAAAAACCACTTTTTTTTCTTTCTACAGATTCCTAATTTGGATAAGGGATACTTCTCTCAGGAATGAACTCCTCATTCTTAGGAGAGCCTCTTACATCACTTATAATAGCAGAACTCCAAACATACTGACCTTTTTGTGACTTTTCCAGATTCAGCCTGCGTAGCTCTTAGAGAAAAAAACCCAAATGACTCCTGTTCAGCTTCACGAGTTATAAACCCCAAACACACAACCACTCTAATGAGATCTGCACAACTGGCACCAAGGTGTATCAGCATCCCCTGAATTTACACTTTGGGCAGTGCCTGTAGGAACTGCTGAATAAATAACTCCTCAGGCCAGGGGAAGAAAGGTCTGGCCCTGAGTGGAGGGAAGAGCAGCAGCATGCAGGGCTTTGCTCTTGTCTTGGCTTTAGAGAGAATGGGATTTTATGGGGCTTGGGGGGTTTGCCCTTTGCTTTTTTGTAAATGTTGTCTGTGTGTGATTTCTCACTCTTCATTCCTGCAATTTGCTTCTGCTTAAAGGTGCCAGGTTCCAAAAATTGCTGCAGGATCCAGCCTGTTTCAGAAGCACAGAAAGGAAACATAAGTGCTCTAGGTGGCCCTGCTCTGGCAGGGGGGGTTGGACTAGATGATCTTTCGAGGTCCCTTCCAACCCCAAGGATTCTATGATTCTATGATTCTATGATCTTTGCTGGATATGACCAGTACTCTCTAAGAAATGTGCTTATCACAATACACTGCTTTCATCTGTTATTTTGAAGCTTGCATTACTTTCTCCATCAGTGGTTTTCTCCCTCAAATTTCCTTTAAACCATCCTCAAGATTTTGTTATTAACCAGTTTCTGGCAAATTCCTTAGTCCTTTATGCAGCATCTCAGAATCTTACATGTGTATGTGTGTGTGTATATATATATATGTATATAAAATTTTGCACATCTTTTTATGTTGATTTTCTCCTTCTTCCTCTCAATAGATATTTTGATTTGTTTTAGTTGGGTTTGTGGGTTCAGTTTTGTTTTTTGAGATAGAAGACACTTTTAAGCTTTTATTTCAGAAACAATTCTGTAAATATGAAAAGTTCTCCAAACGTGTATATCATCAGCTATGTGAAGTGCAGCTTTAGGGGGTGCATTTTGAAATTAGTTAATGTGTTCAGATCTCAGCATAAATGCTCTGCTTATGCAGCTTCCACAGCTGCTATTTATAGACTTTTCATCTTTCCTGTTATTGGTTGGTGTAATTAACAAGCCATCCCTGGGAATTTTCCTGTGCACAGAAGACTCTTGGTTTAAGTACAAAATGGCCCATGCTCAGTTCTGAGCAGACAGAAATGAGGATAACTTCTGTCAGATGTCTTAACCTCATTTTAATCCATGACCCTTCCCTGTCCCACTCCCTTCTGCATCTGCTCACACACTTCAGGAGAGTTGGGGTTTGGTGAAAAAGAAAGTTTGTCAAATTAAAAGCAGGTGGCTTTGAATCCCTGTTGGCTTGTGTTGTCTTTTATCACCTGCCCTCCCCAAAGCCCTGTCAGCTACCTGCTTTTTATTGTCTTTTATTAGGAAGGAGCAGATAGGTTGCCAGTAGTTTGCTGATACAAGGCACAACCTCTGTGTCCTCTTGGTGCATTAAAGTAGCCATTCATACATAGTAATACTTGACATTTGTGATGTTGAGGATGACTTAAATTTCCATGAAGCTGTTCAGGTTCTCCAGTTTCTCTGATTCTGAAGAGGGAAAATACTGTTGGTGTTTAAAGGCAGAGAGGGAAGGCACCTTGTTTGCATTTAGCTTTGAATCTATCATTAGCTTAGCTTATTAAGTAAACTTTCATTGGAAAAGGGCACTTCAAAATACTCTTATGAAGTCACAGGTTTTTAGTAAGGACTTTTCCTGTTGAGTGAAATAATGACACTCCTGGTGTGTAGGGGTAGAAGGGAGCCTCTAATAGCAATAAAATTCCCTGAACCACCCAGTTTGCAAGCTAATTGAGAACAAAAGGCAGATGTTTTCTCCAATAAATTGTTGGATAGAATTTCATTCATACTGAATTCAGTTTCTTGGTCAGGCGTGTTGAATGAATTCAAGGTTTTGGATCATCAAAAGAGAAATACAAATAAATTTTATCAGCCAGCTAGACTTCTAGAACAGAAACCAAAACGAGCATAGATGAGCTGAATGGGAAGCTAAGGGTAAGAAAATTTTTCTTCCTCTGATATTTAATACCCACATTTAACCACAGAAACAATTTATTTGTGCACGTTCCCATAAAACCCTTAACCTTCAGGGTTCTCCTGTGAGCCAAGTAGCATTTATTTGAGCAACAGGAAAAGTGAAAGCTTAGTGGTTGGGTGAGTGGCTCCTGCTGCCTCCAGCCAGCCTTTGGAGTCCACCCTGCTGCAGATGTCATTACCTGGGGCCAGGGGATGCCATGAACCTACAGCTCTGGATTTAAGAACAGTTGTCCTGCTATTGCTTCCTCTAAGGAATCCTTTATGCCCCTTGTACTATCGGAACCTTCAAAGAAAGATCAGGTGAAATGATGGAAAGTTGCAGTTCTCATCTCAACACCTGTTAGAATTTCTCTAGAGAAGCCCTTTAATTCATAGAATCATAGAATCATAGAATTGGCTGGGTTGGAAGGGACCTCAGAGATCATCGAGTCCAACCCTTGAACCACCGTTGCGGTTGCTAGACCATGGCACTGAGTGCCACATCCAGTCTCTTTTTAAATATCTCGAGGGATGGAGAATCCACCACTTCAGTGGGCAGCCCATTCCAATGCCGGATCACTCCGTAAAGAAATTCTTTCTAATATCTAACCTAAACTTCCCCTGGCACAACTTAAGACCATGCCCTCTTGTCTTGTTGAAAGTCGTTTGGCAAAAGAGCCCAACCCCTGCCTGGCTACAGCCTCCTTTCAGGGAGTTGTAGAGAGCGATGAGGTCTCCCCTAAGCCTCCTCTTCTTTAGGCTGAACAGCCCCAGCTCTCTCAGCCTCTCCTCATAGGGTCTGTGCTCGAGTCCCTTCACCAGCCTGGTTGCCCTCCTTTGGACCTGCTTCAGGACCTCGATATCCTTCCTGAACTGGGGGGCCCAGAACTGGACACAGGACTCGAGGTGTGGCCTCACCAGGGCTGAGTACAGGGGCAGAATCACTTCCTTGGACCTGCTGGCGACGCTGTTCCTGATACAGGCCAGGATGCCATTGGCCTTCTTGGCCACCTGGGCACACTGCCGGCTCATGTTCAGCTTCCTGTCGATCCAGACTCCCAGGTCCCTTTCTGCCTGGCTGCTCTCAGCCACTCTGCCCAGCCTGTAGCGCTGCATGGGGTTGTTGTGGCCAAAGTGCAGGACCCGGCACTTGGCCATGTTAAACCTCATCCCATTGGAATCTGCCCAACTCTCCAGTCTGTCCAGGTCCCTCTGCAGAGCCCTCCTGCCTTCCAGTTGATCGACACTTCCCCCCAGCTTAGTGTCATCTGCGAATTTGCTGATGATGGACTCAATCCCCTCATCTAGATCATCAGTGAAGATATTGAACAAAACCGGGCACAACACTGATCCCTGGGGGACACCACTAGTGACCGGCTGCCAACTGGATGCAGCCCCATTCAGCACCACTCTCTGGGCCCGGCCCTCCAGCCAGTTCTTAACCCAGCACAGGGTGCTCCTGTCCAAGCCACGGGCTGATAGTTTTTTCAGGAGGATGCTGTGGGAGACGGTGTCAAAGGCCTTGCTGAAGTCCAGGTAGACCACATGCACAGCCTTCCCCTCATCCACCAGTCGGGTCACCTGATCATAAAAGGAGATCAGGTTGGTCAGGCATGACCTGCCCTTCCTAAACCCGTGCTGGCTGGGTCTGATCCCTTGCCCATCCTGCAGGTGCTGTGTGATTGCACTGAGGATGATCTGTTCCATGACCCTGCCAGGCACTGAGATCAGGCTGACGGGCCTGTAGTTTCCTGGGTCCTCTTTCCGGCCCTTTTTGTGGATTGGCGTGACATTTGCCAACTTCCAATCATCTGGGATGTCCCCAGTGAGCCAGGACTGTTGGTAGATGATAGAGAGAGGCTTGGCAAGCTCTTCTGCCAGCTCCTTCATTACCCTTGGGTGGATCTCATCTGGTCCATAGACTTGTGGGGATCCAAGCATCTCAGTAGGTCACTGACTGTGTCCTTCAGGATTACAGGGGGGCTGTTTAGATTCATGTAACTTTCTATGAGCTCCAGAAGCCATCCGTCTTCAGGGTAACCTGTCTTTCTGTTGAAAACTGAGGTAAAGAAGGTGTTAAATACCTCAGCCTTTTCCTCATCTTTGACAACTATATTCCCACCCGTGTCCAGTAAAGAATGGATGTTTTCCTTGCCCCTTCTTTTGCTGCTGATGTATCTGTAGAAGGACTTTTTGTTATCCTTCACAGAGTTGGCGAGATTCTTGAGTTCTTTCTTTTCAGCAATAGATCTGTACAGCTCAGGGTGCTGGGCTGCTGCTGGCTCAGCCCACAGGGAGCTCTTTGGTTGGAGTCAGTCATATTTTCCAGGTTTACAGGTGTTTTTTTGGAGGTGAACCACGAAGTGAGTAGTCTTTAGAACACAGATTTCAAAGTAATACGAAACAATTGGCAAACTGGGTGGGTAGGGCCATGAAATAGAAAAAAAAAAAAGCTCCTTCACTGTAGCATTTACTCTTACAGGTTTGTTACTCTGAAGTTTATGCCACAGTTTGATTTATCAAATACAAGTTGTATTCATTCTTACAGCTCAGAGCTTTCAGGTACTATTTTCATATTATTACAGTTCAGAATTCACATTGTTTCCATGCTACAACTTCTGTAACAAATTGGAATACTTTCAAATAATCCTAGACTGCAAAACTTGCTGATACTTCACTTGAGCATGAGGAAAGTACCAGTGGGAAAAGAACTTTTGGCTTCTAAATGGATTTTTGTCTGTTTTGGACACTTATGGAGCCTGGCTTGAGGTGTTGTTGAATAAAGTAATTTCATAGTGCTGAAAAAGCTGAGCTTTTTCTGTGAAAAAGCAGCCCCTGGAATATGTAAGCTGACACAGCTCCACAGGAACTGATGCAGGATAAATCACAGGTCACTTCTGTGTTGATGGGAACGGGTCAGGCTCAGGAGCAGGGTAGGAATTCAAGTCATGCTGCAGTAACAGTGCAGAACAGTCTGTGTCTGTGTCTCCAGTGAAGGGGATCTTTAGATTGAGTTCTGCTTTTTGGTAGTGTTCCCTGTTTTCTGTTTTGACACTTGCTGGAGAGGAACTCTTTAGGGTTTGTATCACTCAGAATTTTATGGACAGATGTAGCTGACTAACAAGGGGGATGGAGAAAACTATTCCTGGTTTTGTTGGGTGTGAATTTAAAAGTCAGAAAGTTGGAGAACTCTGAAACACAACTCAAAACCACACGAGCATAGCAGTTACATTATTTACAAGGAAAAGGGTACTTCTTGAGCAGGAAGGAGATTAATTTTACTGAATTGTATTCAAAAGACAAGTGTATGTGTAATCTTATCCCAGATTTAAAGAACCACAAAGCCTGATGCAAGAAACTGAGATTTGAGAACTCCCTGTTGATTAAATTCTATATATTCTTCTGATCTATGTAAATCTTAATAGGGCATTAAGTATATAATAGGGCAATGTAAAAGAGGAGGAGAACTGAATGGTGATGTATTTAGTGATGTTATTTGCAATTAAAACCCTGAGGAAGCGTTACGGTTGAATGAGCAACCTTGTATAAAAATAGTGGAGTCACCTTGTCCTTTGAAATTGATTTTGCTTGCCTTGGAGAAAGTCTTCCAGTTCATCCAGCATGCTGCAGATCATTCACTCTTACAGGTGGACATTATATGATAATTCCTTACAAAATAAAGATGGTGATGGAAATGGAATTACTGGGTCTGTAAAGATATCTCTTGATAATCTTTAAAAGAAATTATGAGTGTGTGTTGTGTCACACTGCAGGAAGATGAAGTGCACAATATGTGCTGTGAAGGGGATGTTTACATCACTTTAAAATAAAATTGTTTGCCTTTATAAGCAGTAGATTTTATTGCTAGAAATCAATTCCATCCCCAACGCTCTTCCCCAACATGTTACAGTGGGTGGCCTTGGCTTGCTTTCTTTGGAGATCTGAAAATGGTACAGATAAATCTAGAGGTGATGTATAGAGATGTAAAATACTCCAGAAATCATGAAGGTGCTTGTCTGAGGGAGGGAAATGTGGGGTGATGGGTGTGTTAAAGGGGAAAAAAAAATAAATATTAGATGTGAGCTCCACTATTTTTATTTGCTGCTTTTGTGTCTGACTGTATTTTGTGTATTCTCAGCTTGCAAGTTACAGCTTTTGAGATGTTTTTGTTCATTAAGTTTAACTTTTGGCATCAAGGGGGTGGGGAGCCCAGGGGTGTTCCTTGTTTTTTGTTTATCAACAGCAGCTTTTTAGCTCAGTTTCTGGGAGGTACATCTCTCCCAGCAACAGGACCATTTGTTAGCTGATGTTGGGCTTGTCCTTCGCACTGACAAGTGTTTTGCCTTTCATGCCTGAAGCTGTTTGCATGTGAAGGTCCTCTGTGGAGGGGTGGTGAAGCAGGGAAGTGTATAATACCATGCAAAGATGTGTTTCAAAGCTAGTGAGCTATTTATTATATTTATGGTATGTTGTATGAGGTGGTTGCATTTATCCCATATCTATCCTAGCCATGCTAACTCTATGTGAGCCAAAAGTGACAGGCAAAGTTGTTGTAAAATTTCAATCAGATGCCTTCAGGTCCAATTAATAGTTTTGTGTTTTCATTTCTCCTCAGAAAACCTGAAAAAGGAGTCCAGTACCTCATTGAGCGAGGTTTTGTGCCGGATACTCCTGTTGGTGTTGCCCACTTCCTTCTCCAAAGGAAAGGTCTCAGCAGACAGATGATTGGAGAATTTTTGGGAAATCGGCAAAAACAGTTCAACCGGGATGTACTGGAGTGAGTACTGTGTGTGGGGAGGGGGTGAGCAGCTCAGTGCTCAAGTTTAAGACATTTCATCAAGCTCCAGTAATGGTCTGTGAATGTTTTCTGCTTTGCTCTGGATCTTGTTCTGAAGGAGAGGGAAATCAGACTCTACGGGTTAAGAAAGAAAACATCCACATGCAAATATTTGCTTTCCAGCTAAATTTATGGGTTTTGTTATTGATCCAGCAAGGTAATCATGAGGATTTATATTCCCTATAGCCACATGCATTTGCTCTAAATTTATTTTTTAATTTTTTTTGTGTCCTTAGACTGTTATTTCAGTCTTTTTCCTTCCTCAGGCTAATAATTTACTGAATGAAACAAAGCAATATGATATGCAACATAAAGCTTCATCAGCAACAGAACATGAAAATAATTACTACAAGTAAATCTCGCATATTAGATAAATGGGGATCTCAGCATGTGCATGCATATACTGGCAAGTTCTATGCAAACTGTTCTTTTTTGAAAAGATGAGATGAACAAAAACTGTTTTAAAACCCAAACAACTCCAAAGCGGAAACTTAGACTAGACCAGAAAAAGAAGTTGCTGCATTTTAAGAGTTGCTGTAGTTTAACTTAAAAACATATTATGGTGTTTTGGTTATTTTTACTTTTGTATCTGATATACTGACCTGTAAACATGAAATCTCTAAACATCTTAGTCCAATTCTGGTCAAGGAATTGTATAAAAATGTTAGTTAGAACTTTAAAAAAACTGCTGAGAATTAAAGTAAAAACCTCCACATCTTGCCCATTAAGGAAAAGTAGGAAAAATTCTGACTACAGGTTTTAACCAGAGTATAATGAAAGCTGTGCTGAAATTTGCACTGCTCTAGAGAGGCAGGCAGGTTTTCCTGAGGACCCGCTGTTGTTACATGATATTGCTGCCATCAGATCAATAATTGAAAAAATTTGAGGTTATGTTATCAAGGTGCAAAGTCTCAGCCAAAACTTTGTGTTTTCTTTGTGTATCTTTTATAGGCAGCTCTCACTGTCTTCATACTGCAGAGGTTTTGGTCCCATTCCCTCCAGTCATCCCCATCTTTCTGTGATGCTGTCAGAACTTAGGAATCTCAAATTGAAGCTTGCAGACAGTGTGAACACAGCTAATGGCATGTACACATGCCACAGACCCTTTTCTAGAGCTCTTCTCTTTTTTTTCTGTGCCTTGTATAGCACAATACCTGGCAGAGAGGAGGGCAGAGAGGAGCAGAGGAGGCTCTGTACCAAAGCCTGCAGTAAATGCAGTATGCAGCCCTGCCACACAAAGCAATAGAATGTAGCTTGATTGTGACTGTTTAACATCAGGCATTAGTAGCTGCTTGTAATGATCATCTGGATTTTGCACTGATGAGTTAAACAAAAGAGTGAAGACTGCAAAGAGTGTGTGTTTCCTAATTGTTTTCAAGAAAACAGAACAGGTCCAGGATGAGATGATTTATACTCTTAGATGATTCGTTTTGTGATCTTGAACCAATCATTTCTCCTCAGTGCCTCAAACAGCCTGGTAGAACGTGGGTCAGTAGAAGGGCTGTGATGAGGTGAGTTGGTAAGGGTAAGGTCATGACCACCAACCTACAGCCGCTCAACAGTCCTTCATTGAGATTCACCTGTTCTTAAATCAGCTGTTTCAGCAACACTGGGGGGTGAGGAAGACCCTAGGAGTTGTGCAGTTCTCTTGGTAGTTTTCTGAATCTTGCCTGTAAATGAGAAAAGGGTCTTTTTTCTTTAAAAGCATTTCATCTCAAGCATCACATTTACAGATGGGAGAGAGATTTCATCAAATTGATAATAAATCCAAGTTGTTACACAGGAAAGGTACTTTAACAAATGATCCTTTCCCTGTTAGTCTGTTTAATTTCAAGAGATTTGTTTTGATTTGTGTCTGAGTTTCCTGAATCATGTAAATTAAGAGTGTTTCAACTGAATTACTTTCCCTGGAACTTAAAAATATTGAAGGGAACAGCCTTAATTCTTGTCCAAGAGCTGCATTCTGGGCCTACTGTGGTTGCTACCTGGTGGTAGCTCTGCAGGGAGCTGTGCCTTTCTCCTGCCTTTCCAAGGTGTGCTGGATGTGAGGGAGGTGTCCTGTGGATCTGACCTTCTACTGCATCTTGACTTCGCATTGGAAAGCAGAAGTCCAGTCCCTCAAAGGAAGAGTGAAGTGAAATTATCAGGAGGAACACTGTTAAAAGGGAGAACATGACATTCTGCAGGGCACTCCATCATTTCAGTTCATTACACTGCACAGGGATGGATGTGCCAGAGAACAGGCACATGGCACAGGAAAGAATCAAGGCAGTGACCCAGCAAATGGTCCATTCCACTCTTCTTGCAGAGAGGTGGGAAGCAGAGGATAGCTGCTAGGAAGAGTTTTCAGTTCTCTGCTAACATAGCCCTGGTGAAGCCTGGCTGCTGCTTGCTTGTACCTGCCTGGGGGATGTAACTGTAACACTGGGGATGGGGTCATTCAGCACAGGCGTATTCACCCCCAGTACATGTGTACTCAGGTTCTGCTGTGAGCCCATATAATAATGTTCCCTTTATCATTATGATCACATTATCATCAAGGGTTAAAAATGATAAACAAGTCTGATCTTACTTACTCTCATTATTCCATTTGCTGTGTAGATGCAGCCAAAGTAATTTGTCTCCTTTTTTGTCATTACAGAGAATTACACTGGTAAAAAATTGTTTCCTATTTTGAAATATATGCAGAAAAGTACTGGTTCTAGTTAGAGCACTGACCATGGTGTTGTACCTGCTCTCTCCACAGTTTGTATAAAAGATTTTTTAAGGCCCCATGATGCTGCTGGCCAGCATGTTTCTGGAGGTCCTTGATTTCCCTAATTACTTCATTTTGACTCCAGCTTGTCTGCACATCTGCTTTACACCTTTGAAGGAGAACAGAGCTTTTGAAAGTGTTACAGGACTTACAGGAGGTGGGAAGACTGTGAACATTATTGCAGAACTGATAATAAGTTTTTAGGTGTGGATTGGAAAGGCCGTGAGAAATGTCAAGTTTGTTTGTTTCTTTCCTTGCACTTCTGCATAAAAGGAAAAGTATTCAAGGTGAAGTGAATAAATTGCTTGGGTATTAATCTAAGCTAGCTACAGTGTTAATAGAAATAAAATGTGAGCTGCTCTAATTTATTATTGTATAGTTAGGCATTTAAGAAAAAGCTTTTAAAACTGGATTGTGCTTTCTGTCTGTGGTTTCTGCATTAGAGTGCTGTAAACTTGCAGTGATTCATGTCTGGTTATTAAAAAAGTAAAAGCTGAGTTTAAAGAAAGGAAATTTATGAGCTGCTGATTTTGAAGTAGTCATTAAACAAAGTATTCACATTACATAGTTCACATTGTTGGTTCTATTAAACTGGCTCCCTTTTTAATTTTTGTCAGCACTGCATTTTCAGAGTGAGAAAGTAGAAATGTGAACTGAAGGACATGGCAAAGGATGGGGAGATGGGAATTGCAGTAGCAGTGAGAGAGTATCCACACAACATTACTTTTTTTCCTCTCTATGTAAGAACATTCCTAGACAGAGCTATTTGGTGCAGATTATTCTGCCTGCTGCAGGATGCTTGAGTTTTGGTATTTTGGACAATGTAAGCTATTTATTATTAATATAGGCACAGTAATAATTGATTGGCCTGGAAGCACAAAGCCAATAATTATTCTTGGCAATGGTATGGCACTTATATTGGTCAGACATTTGCCTTGCAGCAGCTATTCTGTTAAAAAAAAAAAAAGCCCCCCCTTGTTTACATGCACACATTCTCATTGCTCTTCTATTTGCAACCCTTCCTTCACAGCTTACCTACAATTATTGTAATTGCTGCTGACTGTTCCAGAAAACTCCATGAATCTCTGCAAGAGATGGAAAATAGAGATGATCTTTTGTCCCAGAACCTTCCCTTTGATACTGTATGATTAGAAATTAAGAGACCCAATGGCAATATGTTTTTCTCCTAGCTGTGTTGTGGATGAGATGGACTTCTCAACAATGGAACTGGATGAAGCACTCAGGAAATTTCAGGCACATATCCGTGTTCAAGGAGAAGCCCAGAAAGTAGAACGGCTCATTGAGGCTTTTAGGTAGGATGCTGAAAAAAATTATTCAGCCACCAGGAACCTGCTGTTGTTTAATGACCAAACTGGAGAAATTGAGTATCTCTGAGTTGTTTCCCTCCTTTTTTTGCACTGTCCTTGTGAGTTAAGTAGTGGTTTTGCTAAGTATGAAATTGGAAGCTTTACTTGCTGGTGCTGTTCATGTATGTCATTGGTATTAGCATAGCAAGGTTCATCAATTAAAAATTCTTTCTGGCATGAGTTGAAAGGAAGTTGAAAGATTTTTTAATGTCTCTTAAGAATTTTGCATATAATAGTTTGTATGAATGGAATTATGAGACAATTTACACTTTAGAGTGTATATGCTCTGAACCTTGCATCAAGCATTTCAACAACAGTGGAATAAAGAACATTAAGTTACTAATAGTAACACCAGTGTACTTTATCCAGGGCAGGATGAGATACAAATCATCATGTGGGAGTCAGCTAAAATCAATGCTGTGTTCTTACCTGCTCTCAATAGGTATTACTCAGAGAAAAAAAAAATACTGAAATTATTTTAGCTCAGAATCTGTACTAAGAAGTTACAGTGGTAGTAGAAAACAAAAGCCTTCCACGTTCTAGGATTGGCTTATGAAAATATGTGGCTGGAGAACTAGATAAATGTGTGTTGCATGACTAACACTTGCTCAGCCTCTGGAATGTAGCAGCAGTTGGTTTATTTGGTGGAATTAGAACAGTAAGTAATTCATATGTGTGACAGCTTCCCCTCTTTGCTTTTTTTTCCAGCCAACGATACTGTATCTGCAATCCTGGTGTTGTGAGACAGTTTAGGAATCCTGATACCATCTTCATTCTAGCTTTTGCCATCATCCTGTTAAACACAGATATGTACAGCCCAAATGTGAAACCAGAACGCAAGATGAAGCTGGAAGATTTTGTCAAGAATCTGAGAGGTAGGCAAACTCCAACCATGATGGTCATGAAAGCTCTTCCTTGTAGCTGTCATTGAAGGGACACCATGTATCTTCTGGGAAAACACAGAATACAGGGAACTTGATTCTGATTTCACCTGGCTTTTAAAACTAGTGTCACATTTACAGGTTTTAGTTATTTCTGGAAGAGTGAAATCAGAACTCGGGATATAGTATTTTGTCATTTTTATCTTGTTTTGAGTGGATGTATGGTCAGGTCTTATTAATCCCAGTTCTTCCAGCGTAGCTGAAAAGTGACCATTATTTTGTATTCAGAATTCTTCACTTCAAATTTATAGATATAATTGAAATTTGCCACACTTACACCCTTCACAAAGCTAAAGGGCAGTTCATAAAAAAACCCCAACAACTTCTGTGTAGGTGAATGAAGGTAAATAAATTCTGTTGAATTAAATTCTGTTCAATGCATCCAAGTTTGTTTACAGATACATAAATCTTGAGGTAGTGTCACTGCATATTGTGGTCTCTTCCTCAGAGGAGGAATGTGTTTTCTAGGTAGTGAATCATACCACCACACTGCAGCAAAAGCTTACTGATTAATTTTTATAGAGATACTGTCTTCATAGTTTGTAGATGTCATAGCTGTTGGATGAGATGATCTCTAGAGGTCCCTTCCAAGCCCTAACATTCTGTGATTCTAGGCTGTGATTTCTCAGTAGCAACCAATGTATTGCAGGGGATATCAGATCTCTGTCCTGAAAAAAATCAGTGCTTTTTTTTACATCACTAATAATTGTATTGTAAAAGGAAATTGTTTTCCCTCCTTAGTTTCAAAAGCATTAACTTCTTATTTTTATTGAGTAGATGTGCAGAGAAGACAGCCATTGTCTCTGTGTTTTTCTTAGATAGATACAAAGCTGGGACCCAAAGCAGCATATCAGCTTTCCATGTTCTTAAGAAATGCATATAATGACCTCAGTAGAAACCTGGGTGTAATTGCCATAGAAAACCTTCATTTGCTCAGGCTCTGTATGTATGTGTAAGGAGCAGAAATCACTGTGCTGGGATGAGGACTTTTGCAAGTAAATGAAAGATTTAAAATCTTGGTGTTGAAAAAAGAATCCTAACTCCAAAACCTTCCCAAAAGGTCCACAGGAAATAGCACAGAGATTTCCTTTTAGTTTCTTCATAGGTTTATTTCCTGATTGAGAAACTGTTTTCCTAGCTATGGCACATGTAAGCCTGCAACTAAATTGGCAAAAAAATGTAGGTATTTTTTCAAATCTCAGCCATTTCTGTCCTGTTTCTGGTGAAAAACAACCCAGGTTTTTATGAAGGATGAGCTCAGTCAGTGTCAATGCCTGGCAGGAGGTGGGCACTGTAGAGCTGAGGAGGAACATCATGGATGGGGAGATGATCCCTTCAGTTATTCCTGGGCACTGAAGGAGGAATGGATCAGGCAGCATTTGCCTTTTACCACAGAAGAGGACTGATACCAGAGAAATAAAAAGAGACTGAAGTCCCCACCCCTTTTTTTCTTCAAGATAGTCTATGCCCACAGGGAAAGAGCAGCTTTGACAGTAATGCCATTACTGTGGGTTTGTGCAAAGTGACTTCTCAGTCATTGCAGTCCCTTAGATAAGATCACAGATATGATTTAGTGCAGGATCTCTCTTTTGGCAACATGGATGTAGCAGTGAGGTAGCAGGACAGGCCAGCTGCAGCACCAGCAGGTACTGAGGGAGTGTGTCACTACCCTTGTCTCAGTTGTTTCTAAAAATGGGCTGAATGGCAGAGAGATGGAATCAAGTTGCTTATTATGTAAAAATATATTGGCATATCTCAGAGTCCCCAACATCAGAAGGACACAGAGCTCATGGAAGGTGTGCAGAGCAGAGCCACTGAAATGCTCAGAGGTCTGAGCACCTCCCTGGGAAGCCAGGCTGAGGGACAGGGGTTGTTCAGCCTGGAGAAGAGGAGGCTCCCAGGTGAGCTCAGACCAGCCTTCCAATATCTGAAGGGGCTACAAGAAAGCTGGGGGAGGGCTTTGGACATGGGGGGGTAGTGAGAGGACAAGGGAAATGGGTTAAAACTTGGAGAGGGAAGATTCAGATTGGACATTAGGAAGAAATTCTTTAATTTTAGGGTGCTGAGCCCCTGGCCCAGGTTGCCCAAGGAAGCTGTGGCTGCCCCATCCCTGGCAGTGTCTCAGCCCAGGTTGGATGGGGCTTGGAGCAGCCTGGGCTGTGGGAGGTGTCCCTGCCCATGCAGGGGGTGGGACTGGATGAGCTTTAAGGTCCCTTCCAACCCAAACCAGGCTGGGATTCTATGCATAGCAGTTTGGATTCATGTGTGCATGTGATACTTTCATTTTAATACTAGTGAAAAGAAAATACTTGTGGTGTTCTGGAATTTCCAGTTCTGAAAATGAGAGTCCTGTTTGATGTTTTTATTTTTTAGATTTATATAAGATATTAATGAATGCTCTATGTTTTAGCTTAGTAATTTAAATAGGATTTGAGATTTTATTGTAAAACCCACAAAGATTAAAACAGACCTGACATTCATCTCTTAGCACAATACTACAGTTATATTTGGTTGTAGGAAATACAGTACATTCTCTCTGAGCTCTAGCCTGAATGCAGCCATTTTTTATTATTTTAGACATTTTTGGAGCAGCATACCTTGCCTGTAATTTTAAATCTGGATTGCAAGGGCTGGTCCATGAAAGACTTGCTGGTGTGGGAAAGGACAGAGGTGTTTTTTCTTGCAAAGTAGCTGTCTAATCAAGATTTTTTTATCTCGGCAATTGTTCCACTGGATGACAAAATATTCTATTTTGGCTTCTGAATAGTAGATAAAAGGTTATTGTCTTAAAACCTATTTAAAAAATAGACATACATCTCCCTATCCCCAGGAAATTCACTTTAAGACAGTTATGGAAATCTTCCACCGCTGTTAAAACTTCAGCATCAAGCATTCAAGACACTGTGACATTTGTTAGAACACTGGCATGGCAATAATAATCATAGGGTGTTAAATAAGAATACTGTAACCAGGCTGTTGTGTTGATTTGTTTTTCCAGAGTAAATTAATTGAGTTTGAAATCATACAGGAAATTGTGGTGGAGTTAGTTTTTCTGGGTGTTCGTAGGACTCTTGTGTAGGAAATTATTTTATGAAGAGAGTTCTGAGTAATATCAGTACAGTGTCATCCCTGGAGGTGTTCAGAAAACAAGTGAATGGAGCACTTGAGGACATGGTTTAGTTGCCTGGTGGTGCTGGGTTGATGATTGGACTTGGTGATCTCAGACGTCCTTTCCAACCTTAATGATTCTAAGGAGTAATGATTCTGTGACAAAATGGACTGGTGGTTCTGTTTCCTCCCAGTGTTATACTCCAAGGAGGAAGCTATCCTGAGAGTCAGTAGGGTCATTTAGATCATTTGAGCTTTGATACCTGACAGAGGTAACTTAAAAGAAAAGGAAAAAAAGAATTTACATGGGAAATTAGCCTTTTTATGGTTTAGTTTTAGATTAATGTTTTGAAACATAAAAAACCGCCAGTTTCCACTGATTTCAGTGTATTGGATGCAGCAAGCTGTTGGACAAAAACAGTAATGAGGGACAAAACTGCTTTGGGAAGGCAGACAGAAGGACAGTGTAGGGGATATTAGCTGGCAGAGTGCTGGCAGCTGTACCAGCACCAAGAGGTACAGCAGCAGTCCTGGGCAAGGTTGGCAGAGGAAACTGAGGTGGTGGTGTCCTTACCTTCTCCTTGCTGAGGAATCCCACAGTGAGATCAGTCAGGGCCAGGCTGGTAATAGGAACTGTTGGCTTCTGCAGGTGTGGATGATGGGGAGGACATCCCCAGGGAGATGCTGATTGGGATTTATGAGCGGATCCGCAAGCGGGAGCTGAAGACCAACGAGGATCACGTGTCCCAGGTGCAGAAGGTGGAGAAACTCATTGTAGGAAAGAAACCGGTGAGTCCTCTGCTGCTTGTGCTTAGAACTCTCAACGGGTTGATAGATGGCAGCAGGCAAACTGTCAGAATCAGGATTTTCTAGTTTTGATTTTGGAGCCCACACGGTGCAGATGGATTTTGTCGTTGCAGTCTGATATTCCTAAGGAATGATGTTGCAAGTCTTCAATTCTTCCCTTGATGTGAAGCTTTATAGTTCTGCAACTACACTGAAATATCTGTATTTTAGGCAGTTCTTGTGTTTCTTGCAGGAAAATTGAAGTGTGCTGTTAAAAGTAGTGCAGAGCAACATATTTCAACATTCACGCTATCAATATGGCTCCTTAACTTACAAAAATAATAGAGAACTTCTGCTCATGTCAGCATCTTTCTCAGCTTTGCAGCAAGCTCTATGAGGCTGTGCCATTTTGTCTCAGAACTTATCAGGAAATCAGGTCCCAGGGGTTCTAATGCTGGGTTTTAGCATCCAAAGGTACCTCTTGCTTTGCTGTGGGAAAAATCCTGGAATGCTTTACTATATAATTTGCCATACATTATTCATCTTCAAAGTATCTGTTGGAAAAGGAGAGAGAAAGGGAAGGCTACAGCATTTTTCCTGATGTTTTAGTAGCTGAGGGAACAGATGTGTTAATTGTATGTAATGTGGAGAGGGATAATGAATACTCAGCCTTCCTGAATTCAAGTCCTAGAGTCATCTGAAAATTAGCAGTCACAAAGGCAGTCCAGAATGAAGTCAGGAAAAGACTGGACTTACATGTTTCTAAGTCCTACATCAGGTTTTTAACAACTCTGGGGAGCTTGACTGCAGCAGGCACTGATGGGTTGGGGGATTTTTTTATTAAGAAAAGGAACATGGATCTCTAGATTCTTGCTAGTTTTAAAGAGCTTTGAGTTGTAATCTCTTCTCAGACAAGCCTCAACACCAGGAGTGGGGGGAAGGGAATAAGGGACCACAAAACAGCAAGTCCAATTTACCTCTATTCCCCACAAGAAAATAATGAGAAGATCCCTTCGACAAAGCAGAGGGAAGAAAAAGCAAAAATTTTTATAAAAGCTGTTACTTGTTTTTGAGGAGAAGGCAAATAAATATTCTAAGTCATTTTTTGACAAATCACTTATACTTTCATATGAAACTTATTTTCTGGAATTGTTTGGGGATTTAGGTTTCTAGATGGGCTTCTGTGGGAGATGATTTTTTTTTTCATTTGGTTCTTTTTTTTATTCAGGCATGTGGCAATTCATATCCTTAAACTAATCCTGACCTGGTGGATCAATGGGTATTAAGAAAAGTGTCTTCTGTAGAGTCCTAGGTTCAGGGATTCTTCTATTGTAACACATTCTGACTGTTTGAAAGAAAATTTAGGAAATGTCCAATAGTTTTTATTGATAGAAGTATTTGTTTTTACTTTATAGGCTTTTAGTCATGGTAAGCCTGTGAGGTATTTACTTGCTATGGTACAGTACTGTGTTTCTCTGAAGTTTAATGAATTTGTATATGTCTTTCTACTGTAGATTGGATCTCTGCATCATGGACTTGGTTGTGTACGTATTTCTCTCATACTCCTTCAAAGTTTTAACTTCATTTTAACTGGCAGTGCTTCCTTAAAGTGGCAATAACCTATTTGGCATTTGGCTTTTAAAAAAAATATGCTTATTTCAAGCAAGTTTTTCCTTATGTTGCATTAATAACACTCCAAAGAATAAAAATTTTCCGTAAAAGTATGTTTCTTGGAGACCCTGCTTTATTTATTGCCCAGAGTTTTCTAGACTTTTTTTAGTACACTTTTTAACTTTTTTTTCCTTCTCCCTGCTCATGTAGAGGAATAAGAAGCAGTAACAGTCTTTGTTTTCCTTTGTCTATTAAATCTTGTAATTCCCATGAAGAACCAGGAATTATAAAGAAATTCAGTAGATAAATGAATGTAATAGATGTCTAGTTACAAAGAATATTCTCTACTTAAGATTTTTGAAGTTTGAAAGATTTTTTTTGATAATGTTGACAAGATATCATCATTTGCATTTGAAAAAAATTAAGTCTTACTTGTTTGAAAACAGCAGCTCTGGAAATAACTTTAGCAGACTTTTCAAATGCAAAAATGGGAAATTATTCTGGGTTTTCTTGCCTGCATGAGAAAATAAGCCAGACTGAAAAAGCATTTGTTTTTTTCCTGTTGCTACCATTTCCTTAGTATTGGGGAATTAACAAATTTCCTTTACTCAGTGCCTGAAAAAAGTAATCTATATCAACAGTTATTCATCTTACAAAAGTTGAAGTTGCTTTGCAGCCTTACTTCTAGCAAAATGTGCTGAGAAAGGCAAACATTGGCTTGAGCTCTCACTTGCTTAAACTTAAATTCTCTCAATCTTTACTGGAGATTACTCTTATCTACAGTAAAATTTGTACTGGCATCCATGTACAGGAATGCAAGCTGGTAGAGACTGTTCTATTGAAGAACTTCGTTGAATTTTGAACATCATGCAACCTTGTGACGTGAAATCTTTATTTTTCTATTGTTGGTCCTTTGATGAAAACGTCAAATGGGCTTAGAGGTCAAAATATTGGAATAATTTAAAAACCCCAAACTCTAGGGATGCAAGATGCTCTTTCCTGGCTGAATATTCCTTTATTAACCATCAACTTCTGTGTCACTGTAGGTCCTCTCCCTACCCCACCGGAGGCTTGTTTGCTACTGCAGGCTGTTTGAAGTGCCAGATCCAAATAAACCACAGAAGCTTGGATTGCACCAGAGAGAAATATTTTTATTTAATGATCTTCTTGTGGTATGTATTCTCAGGTGGCTAGGCTTCTAGTGAGGTATTCAGAAATGCTTATCTCCATCAAACAACTGAGAATTAATGCATGAGCATGCCTCAATATAAGTATCTATTACCTCGTAGTCTGTACTCTCTAACAATCTTGGGATGATTAAGATGTAAAATTTTCTTAGTTTTCTTTATTATATATTTTTTGCAAACTGTTATTGATTGCTACACTCTGTTGTAGGGAACTAGTTTGATGCAGTAGCTTTTACTATAAAGAACAAAAATTACCTCCAGTTTACCCTTCTCCCTAATGGTTAAACAGAGACATTCTTTATCCTATGAATAATGAATTTAAGTTATTTGTTGAAAACAAATTAAATACTACTTTGTATTTCCCAGATGTTCCATGAACCAGACATGTTTATTCATTGAAATAGGAATAGGATAGGTTGAAGTACATTCTACAATTGACTTTACTTTTTAGCAAGCATTGAACTAGACCTAATCTTAGCTTAGAATTATTTGGTTGATTTCCTCTTAAAAATAGGAAAATACATAGCACTGTGTTTGGAATGTATTTGACTGTCACTTGGGAGCTAAGAATTGAAGTAAATATTTCATGTTTTGTTACAAAGGCTGAATATTCCCAATGCACTGTTTCATTGGGTGTAATTTTACATCCCTTCAGACCTTTAAATCAGGAAGTAAATGGAAAGAAAAAGAAGTAATGCCTTTTAATTGTGGGTATGAATTCCCAATTTTAAGTGTGAGCTTGGATTTAAAGTGATGGAACACTCTCATCTTCAGGTTGCAAGTTTTCTGTCATTTTTTATTACTTAACTCAAATGTCAATAGTGTTATCAAACTGTTTTGGGAGTAATATAGCCAAATTTGTCAGTTATAGTAAAATGGCATCAGCAAAAGTTAAAATTGGAAAGAATTAATAAAAATAAAGCTCAATTATAAAGACACAGGGGTTGCATTCATATTTTAGGAGAAGTCAAAAATTGGTGATGAATAGTATGTTACTTTTATTGTAGCAATAAGTAGAGGTTTCCACAGACCCAGAGGTTCTATTGAGGCAGGTGCTGTATAAATCAGAGGGAAGCAGGGGTGAAGCAGGTTCCTTTTCTTCCTGTGATTTCAAGAAGCAGTGCTCTGGAGAACAGAGAACACAAAGGCTTTGTGTCTGGCAAAAATGTTCAGCCTTCTGGTTAAGAGATACCAGTGCTTCAATCTATGAGTAGCAGTAGATTAAGTACAGCAGTTGCATTATAAAGAAAAAGGAAAGCTACAACTTCATCTTTTCTGGCAAATTATAGCTTTATTTGGCATAAAATGTTTTATTCTATGGCAATTCTTAAGAGCAGTAATGCTTCACAAACACATCTGGTAGAAGGGATATTTCACTTTGTTTATTTGATAACTTTCAGGTGACCAAGATTTTTCAAAAGAAGAAGAACTCAGTTACATACAGTTTTCGACAGTCGTTTTCCCTCTATGGAATGCAAGTTCTGCTTTTTGAGAACCAGTGTAAGTCTTTCATCTCTTTTTAACCATTTTATTTATAAATCAAACAAAATTGAGCGAAAGGGATGGACAAGGCTTGATTCTGAATTTAGGACTGAAATGGTTTGAATTTAACTTAACCCTAAAGTTTAAAAGTAGCTGATGTCAGAATAAGAAACAGCAAGGCTGCTGCTCCATTTTTTAGCTTGTAGTCAGAAGCCAAATGTGGTGTTTGGGAATACTTGTGAGGAAACAAATATATTGTATCTGTTCCTGAGCCAACAGGACAGTTAGCTGGAACTGAATATCTGATAATAATTACAATTATAATGATATGTGTAATTTGAAGAGCTATTTAGTTGATTTTCCTGATTTATGTCTTACATTTGTGCCTAGGTGTAATGTATTCTCATTCAAATAAAAAGACAAAGCAGGGAATCTGCTTTGTATTTTCTGACACCTTTTGTTTATGGCAGCTGTAATCTACATCAATCCAATATTCTTCCTCTCTTTAATGTGTGTCAAGCTCAGTCTTAGCAGACAAAAACCCCACAAAAAGCAAGTAGTTTTCTAATGTCCTGATTTGAAGCCCATAGTTGTTAGTATGGTGCTTAGGGTGACAGTCAATTGACCTGACTTCAAGGTTTGTGAATCAAACCTTCACCTTCCTGATTATTTGTGGTTTGACCTTCAGTAGTTTCTGTGCTTTTCTGTTGTGGAAGGCTGTTTTCACTTGTCCTTGAGAATGTGCTCCAATTGCTCATCTCATTCAGAAGAACTTGCTGTCAGTGAGTCAAAGCATCTGGAGATTTCAAAAGGGAAGATTTTGTAGAGCTTACAGCAGCAATGTAGCCTGCAGATTATTTATATGCATACACATTCATTTTCTCTCTTGTGCACACATCATATGATATGAAATTCATTTTTAGAGAGAAAGGCTCCATATTTCTATCCTGGATTGTACTAAAGATAGGAGAATAAATAATTCCTCTAGTGTCAGGTTAAAAACATTTTTTTAAAAAAATAAATCTCATCAGTATGCCAAGTAGAAACACTTTATTCAAGTAAACTTCAAACTGTTTATAGTGAGTGCAGGAGTAAAGGGCTGGATTCCTCCCAGTGAGCTGGAGACATTTTAGCTGAGACACTTCAGGAGACACAGTTGGGCTCCTAAGGTGAATTCCCTGGGGTGCCTTTGTGCTGTCTGGACTTCAAGTGGTGGTTCCTGGGAGGTGGAATACAGCACTTTCCACTTGGGAAAGAGAAATATTCTTCCCCTGTGGTTTGGAAAATTAATTTTCTTGGTTTCCACTGTCCCCAGTGGGGGACAGCCTTGGGGTGTTTTGCTCAGAGCCATCATGCCACTGAATGGGTCTGTCAG
The DNA here is from genome assembly GCF_003957555.1 of Calypte anna. Lineage (NCBI taxonomy): Eukaryota > Metazoa > Chordata > Aves > Apodiformes > Trochilidae > Calypte > Calypte anna. Next base: position 3,277,218 of record NC_044258.1, on the reverse strand, counting down.
GGTCAGCTGCTTTCAAGTGAGTCAAGTTTAGTGTCACTAAAGCAGATGCAACCAAACTATTGGTTTGGATACTGGTGAGGCTGAATAACATGATTGGCATTGATGGTGGAAGAATTGACTGGTAGTGACAGAAGGGAGTTATGCTGAGGGATAAATGGACAACAAAAGGGAAATTAATGTCAGATATCTCTAGCAAATAAATAGGCCATAAGGGAATTATTTCTCATGTTTTCAGCCAAAATCACTGACAAAATATAAAGGGCAAGCAGATAACTTCCGAGGCTGTATCTGAAGTCAATAAATATTGATATGTTTCCTGATGCTTAATCAATATGGTGAAGAGAAGCATCTCTGTATTATAATAACCCTGTTTTGTTTGCCTAGCATGTGGAAGCTGCTGCTTTGTTCCTGTGTGAAGGTGGCTCATGTGACTTCCCAGGGCTGCTCATTTGGTTTCAGGAAGTTTGCTTTTGTGTTTTTTTCCTGAGTGGGGCATTTTCTAGAGCAGCTTGCTGCATATCCAGCTGCAGTGTTGGCCACAGCATGTGGTGTCACACTGTGCCCCACTCCTCCTCTGTGCTTCAGCCCTTTGGGTGTCCTGGAGGCCAGGGCTGGGGGTCTGGCTGGTGTCATTGAGGGGAGGTGCACTTGTCAGGGGGTCAGGAGAAGCAGAGCAGCTCTGCATTGCTGCTGGACAAGGTGTTGATACCAGATCCTAGCAGAAGCCCCAGATTCTTGCTCCCTGCTTCCTCCCCTTAGAGGATTGCAGTAGTTGACACCTTTCACCTGAGCATTGAAGATGGTCTGGCTTCACTTGTAGCTGCAACTTTCATTTGGAAGTTAAGATATCCTTTTAAAAAGCTTAGCATTCACACTTCTTTCTCAATATTTGAAGTCTTGCTGAAGCCAGATGGCTTTGAAGGAAAAGACTACCTTGCATCATCTGGTTATGGAGAAAAGGGATTTTTAGCACATGAACTTCAAGTTGAATACTTTAGTAAATACTTGAGAGCTTTAGCAAACCAGTAACTTCAGGCAGCTGAGTAAAAGAAAACCCTGTGAATTAGCATGCAGAGTTTGAGGGTTTTCTGACACCCTTTTCTACAGGTCTGTGCTTCAGGCACAGGTTGGTTCTGTTTTCTACAGTATCTTCCTTAAAAAAACATCTTTCTTTAAATTAACCTTTCATCTCAACAAGGAGATCTGTTTGGCCAGCTGTTAAATTTGTGTTCTCAGATGTGCAGCTAGAAAAGAGGCAAAGACAAAGCTTTGTAAAAAACATGACCTTTATTTTGGAGATGTCCATAATTTGGACCAAAAGAGAGGGAAAAAAGTCAAAAATGCCCCTTTTACTTCCTCAGTATGTAATTTTTAAGATAATACTAACTTTTTTTAGTAACAAAAAAGGAAAGTAGGATGTCCAGGGAATGCAACATCAGAAGAAATACTAAAAGCTGTGTTTGTGACCGTGTTTGTCTTCCTGCCAACAGTAGGTTAAAAGTGTGAGATGGTTTCTAATGCTTGAGATGTGTTTAAGTAGTCTGTAAGCAGCAAAACTCTGGTCACAATTGAGTAAGGTAGGCAATGGGATCTGTTCCATGAAACAAAAATCATCCACTTCTTTTTTTTTGTTCTTTCTGGGCTTTTTCTTCTCTTGTGTACATTTTCCCTCTGCAGTACCAGCTGCAGAGACAGCTAAGCAGTTCCAAAGTATCTTAGGGATTTTCATTTTAATTCTATGTCTTTAGACTTCTATTTCTCTGACTTTGTCCCCTATATGGTAGTATTAGTGAAAAGCCTTCAGTTGTTTGGTTTTGTTTGGGTTTTTTAATTTAAAAGAAAAAGTTATTGGCTTAATCAGAGCTTAGTTTTTCTTGACTCTTTCTTCTAGATTATCCCAATGGTATTCGGCTCACATCAGCTGTTCCAGGAGCAGATATCAAAGTACTAATAAATTTCAATGCACCAAATCCTCAGGACAGAAAGAAGTTTACTGATGACTTGAGGGAGTCCATTGCAGAGGTTCAAGAAATGGAAAAGCACAGAATAGAGTGTAAGTACAAAGGTACATATAATAGAGCATTTTCAAGCTAATCGATTTAAGAAAATCTGGAATGTGGGTGTAAACCATCAGAACTCTCTAAAAATTCCAAATAATGGGTTTTTTTCCATGCCTTTGATTCTAGAAAGAGGAAAAAAAAAACCTAATGATATCTTAAATCCCAGCTGAGTTCATTGACTATTATATACTGCAGTGTAGCTGCAGTGGAAATTTAGCCTGGATAAACTGCAAAGAGCAGTAGGCAGAGGAAAAATGCATTTGTAATTTGTAGTATAAATGACAGTAGGAATTTTAGGGATAATTTCCATCACTGGAATTTGCAGTGGTGGCCTTTCAAATACATTTCACTGACTTTTTCTTCACTTCCAAGCTGGTATTCCTGTATCTCTCAGGTAGCAGTGGTACAAATGTATATATTTTGCTGGAATTCCCATGACTTTCTAAATATGGGACTGTATCTTCTGTTTTGCAAAAGAAGAATTCTTTCATCCTGTATCTTGTAATATAAAGCTGTTTGTACCTTTAGCAGTGCCAGAATGAATTCCACCCCTTACAGAATCATAGCATGGTTAGGGTTGGAAGGGACCCCAAAGATCATTAAGATCCAACTCCCCTGTTGCACAGGGTCACATGCAGAAATTGTCCTTTTTTATAATCAATAAACATGAATTGCAAAATTATTCTCTTGGTTTCAGCTGAGCTAGAAAAGCAGAAGGGGGTGGTGCGTCCAAGCATGTCCCAGTGCTCCAGCCTGAAAAAAGATTCTGGGAATGGGACACTGAACAGAGCATGCCTGGATGACAGCTATGCCACTGGGGAGGGGCTGAAAAGAAGTGCCCTGAGCAGCTCCCTCAGGGACCTCTCTGAAGCAGGTAAGGGCTGCCCTGAGCTCCTTCCTCTGACTCCTGCACGCAGTGGGAATGATGCATTGAAAGCCCAGCTGAAGTGGGGCTTCCAGAATGATGAAACTCCAACTGTTTTAAGTAGCTCCTTTTTCATTGGTCGTGTTTAATTTCTGTTTGTTTTTACTCTTGTTCTGTTAAGCAACCACTATTTGAAAGCATTTAAACCATTGTAGATTGCTATATATACTTTTAAAGGAGGCTGAAGACAGAGGAAAAATTGTAAGTGTTCAAAAAAAAAAAAAAAGCAGTTGTGCTAGGAGTAATCCACTTAGTTTTCCTTTCTTTTTTCCTTCCCCTTTGCTTCTTCCCCTTCATACTATAGGCTTAGAAAGAAAGGAAAAGAAACTGGTCTCTGTGTAATGACCACTTTCTGTGCATTTTGTGCTCAAGTGTACCTGTGTTACCACCTTGATGAATGAAATTGAGTGAAGCCCTACAAAATTCTGCCTAGAACTATGTAATTCAGATACAGCTGTGTCCCTGATGCTCTTCTATTGCTTTATAACTCAAGATATAGTTCCCAATTTTTGCAAAAGAGTTTGTTGGGAAATGTTATTGCCAATATAAGAAAGGAAGCCCTAATGGACATGAATACTGGTGTCCCACAAAGCCACTGATGTGTCTTAGGGTTTATTAACTATTTAATATTGCTAAAGACTGGAACGGTGTGGTGGTGTGATTTTTTTAGGCAAGAAAGTCAGTAAAAGGTCAGGATGTTTTTATTTTCTGCTTTTCTTTAGTACTACCCAGCTGATATACCCATGTGGTAGAGGCTCCCATGGGTAGTAACCTGGGGTTTCAGTGTTAAAAGTGAGTCCTGTCATTTACAGGAAGTCCTATCTGAACACTGTGCCCACCATTCAGAAAATACTCCTGGGGACAGTAGGAATTATGTACCTATTCATTTATTTATTTATTAGTCATATTCTGGGTTATATTGATCTGTAAATCACCACTGCAATTACCAATACAGTCACAATTTCAATACTATGTAAATCTTTGGTAGTAGACACTACTTTTTTCCTTTTTTTAACAAAAGAGATTTTAGCTATGAAGCAATAAACTAAGTTGTAAGCTGAAGTTCTAGCCTATGTGTTGTGGGTATATGCATGTACATACAGGCAGAGAGTTAGCTCTTTCAATTATTTTATTCTCTGTTTAGGCTTTCATACTCATATGTCCATTTGCTTCATAAAAAATTCTAGGACTTTGATCCAAAATCAGGCTGAAGTTGAATATTGGTGCTTGATTGGCTTCAATGGATTTTAGATCAAGCCTCTAGTCTCTACCACTATTAGATCTCGGATTTGAGGGTACTTCCATCATCCTTTTTTGTTGTTTTTTTTCTATTTCATTGGAATGAGAACTACCATATTGTTGAATATGTGAGTTCAGTGGGTATCTGTACCCATAAATGTGATTTCTGATTGTTTGGTTTTTTTCTCCAGAGGAATTTTTCATCCCTATTTTTCAAACACTGCCATGTATTTAAATTCATGTTAGGGGTTTTAGGCAGTAAACAAGTATTTATAGTCATGAAAACATTTCATGTTTCAAGAGGACATGCCTACAGTTGGCATGCTTACTACTGAAAATAACTTTTTTCCATAAAAAGTAGAAATCACTCACAGCCTGCAGGGTTTATCAATGTGTTTGTTAAACCCAACTAAACTTAATTTTAACTTTAAGGAGTTGAGAATTATGGAGAGTTTCTGTTTGGTCTTGTGCAGTGCAACTGACATGAGAAATTACAAAGCTGCTATTTCCTTTATTACTTGGTGTAATTTTAATGAGATTATCCATGTCTTTTCTGGCTTTTCTCAGTGAATAGCTTGCATATGCCACTGATTTTGTTTTAATATGGGAGAGATGATCCATAGGAAAACAGTGAAATCTCTCATTTTCAAGATACTGTGTCCCAGTGATTACACCATCCTAAATTGCTTCTGCAAAAGGGCACTGGGTTAGGTTGCCTCAATTCTTCTTTTTGTAGGAGAAACACAGGATCAAAAAGGAGGAGGAACAAGAGTAGTGGGTCTGTGTGTGGATGTGTCCTTCTGCAGGAATAGGCATTAGGAAAGAGGATTTTTAGAGAGTTCCTTTCTACATTTAAACAGAAATAAATCTAACAAACATGAGAAAATTGCCTGGTTGCATATTTATGCAGCAGGGCAGATAATTGTCCAATGAACATTGCAAAAACAAATTGAAAAATGTTAAATATTTGTTCAGCGAAGGGGAAAGCTGATTGAGCAGCATTTTGGTTGCTATTTAGAAAATAGTCCATTACTCTGCACCAGGTAGCACAGTAGTAAGTAGTGGCTGTGGAAAGGGACTTTAAATTCCTCTCTTGGAAGAGAGTGATAAGCTTCTTAGATTTAATGAATGGTGATGCCCCATTTGGGATCCCCACTCCCAAGGTGTAAACCTGAAGGGAAGGCAAGATTTCTCCGTCAGGAAACTGTCAGGAATTGTTTCCTGGTGGGTGTTCTTCCAGGCAATGGCCACGATTGCTTAAATCAGAATTGCCAAAAGGATCTGCATGGGTGTGTCCTGATTTTAAAGATTTTGTTATTCATTGTGGACTGGCACTTCTTTGCATAGAATAAAAAGCAGAGTGTGGCAACCAATTGTTCCAAGATGTGAATATGTCAAAAGTATTTTATGCTTTATTTTTCTGAAGAGAAAAATACGTGATTTTTATAACACATCCTTGATCAATGAAGAACTTAATTTGTCTCAGACTTTGAAAAATTAAATTTACATAAAAATATTAGAAGACTGACAAATTTTAATGCAGTTAAAGCTGAGTTTTACCAGTTCTGATAGAATTTTAGGTGTTTTACCACTTGCTCCATCTACAAGTACATAAGTAGGCTTATGTAGGTGTGAAGTCCCATCCTGACCATTAGTACATGGGAAGAAGGATTTGGTTCCAAGAGCAAAGCATGGAGGTTTGGACTGGTTGCATTTCTCTCTCTCTCAGGTTTTTTGACTGATTTGAGGCTATTCAGCCAGAATTCCAGTGACTGAGTTGCTGGAGAGCCCAGGGCTATGAATTGAGTTCACAGTGGTGACCACTTATAGAAATCAAACCTTATCCCCTCATCCCTTACCTCTAGGTGGAGGTAATATTTACACACTGCACTGTTTTAAACATTGCAGTTTTATGGTTTGCCCTGATAATACACAGCTGGCATGCCCAGGTGATACTGCAGTCTGCAGAGAAGTGCAGTATAGTGCTTACTGTTAATGTTGTGCTTGTCTCACAATCTCCTGAGCTAACCACAGACACACCAAGGCTAAACTATAAAGTAGCTCCTGAATTAAAATAATTCTATCTGTTATATTACATACCATCTCAGTTGTCAACCTTTAACTTTTTAAAAATGTTTCCACCTTCCAAAAAAAACCTCATTTAAATATTTCATCATGCATTTATTTAAATTGCTTAGAGTCCAAAATGTAATGGAAAAGAGCATGGAGCTTTTCAGCATTGTAATACTCTTAAAAAGACTCAGATTTTATGCAATTACAGACCCCCTGAAGGCGAGGGATCAGTCTGTGCAGAGCACATACAGGTGCCAGGCTCAGGCTCTCTTCTTCCTCCCTCCCAGGGTTTGCTGCACTGCACAGGATGGAGGATATGAGCAATCTTTTTCTCCCATATTAGAAGAGCTTTCCAAGTGGGGAGTGACAAGTCTCTCCCATTTCCTATTCTTCAATGGAATAGCAAGAGCATGATAGAACTTTACTGTTTATTTTTAAATAGAACAGATGTGCATGAATCAAGTCATTTGTGATACACAAATGTCAGTACCAGACCATTTTACAACTCCATTGTACAGACTCCACACTTAATAGAAACACCTTTCTGTCTGCAACATTTTGGTCTTCTGAAGGGCACTGTTTGCTTTTCCAGGGAAGGAGGTGTAGTTGGGCTCTTTTCTCATCTCCTGGGGCTTAATCAGTGCTTTGAAGATACCAAGAGAGCCTTTCCACAGTCAGTGTGTGATCATAAGACTATCCCTGTCTCACCCATAAAACAAGAAGGTTACAAAGAATCTTTTCACCCTGGAGAGTGATTTCTCTAAATTAGTGATTAGAGCATAGTTTTTAAATAATTTTGACCAAGTCAGCTTGGTGAGCACCAATAAGCTCAGTAGGTAGGTGGTTACAGATTCTTCTGCTGCTGTGGAGATTGATTTCACAAGCTGTGGAGGTTACTATAAAACTCACTGCTCTAAGAGCTGCCACATCAGCTTGCTTTACCAAACCCTTAATTTAGAACCCTTTTCCAAGCTTTTTCCCCAACACACTGAAAGCTAGATCATAATATAATGTTTAGATGTCAATGTATCTCCCTGGTGTAGAACACAGTTTCAAGAAATACAGAGCAGTAGTAAGAATTATTTACATTACTGTCATGATCTGCACATCTCTGAGATCAATTTCTGCAAGGCAGAATGGATATTTTGTAATGAAACTGAATTTTCTTTTGGAATGTTTAAGTCTGTAAAAATATTTGATTCACTCAGTATTTCTACTATAAATTAGAAATATCCTTTGTTCCGTATAAAACAGACACATATATGGAACATACTAAACTTCAGAAAATTAAAGGTGTTTCTTACAAAGAATACTAATTTCTAACATCAATGAATTTTTGGATTTGAATCAGAAAAGATAAATTGTAAAAAGATAAACTGATTTTATAAAAATAAACACAAGCCTGATCTATGCAACATCCTTTTCAAGTCGACCTGCAGTATTTTAAGCAAAACCAATCTTCATATTTGATAAATACCCCACCTGTTAATTATTATGCAAGTGCAGAGTTATGCTTACATATAAGAGTTATGCTTACATATAAGAGTTATGCTTACAGACAGGTCTAGTGGAGAGTCCCCATTTACTTGAAATGCACGTGAGTGCTGCAGCTCCAGGGGAAGGTTTTGCACTGGGATGCCAGCTCAAGGACCAGAGAGCAGTCTTGTGTAAACACATATTGGCAAGGGAATGCTCTGGAGGATTTACTTAATAGCTTTCATCTCAGGCTGTAGGTCAATACAGAATTGGGTTCAATTTGTTTTCAAGAAAATAAACAAAGGGTTCTTTATAGTGCTAGTGCCTATCTGAGGCATTTTAAGTAGCGTTTTTCTGTTTGCTCTTGGCTTTGCTAGTACTTCTTTGCCCTCAAGTTATTTGAAGAAAAACTCCCTCTGTCTCTTTCTGTCTGTATATACTGTGTATATACCATGTTCATGGTTATTTTCTTAAAGACTTGGACCCCTGCCATATACAAAAGGCATTAGATTTACCTATATTTTTAAATTTTTGGCCACATTTAATCACTTGTGGCAGCTGTCAGTCTTTTGTGCAGTATTGACTGCTAAGTGATGTCTTTCTCAGTGATTTTCTAATTGGCAAGCACCAGTGATTTGTGTGTTAATCAATACTAATCCTGTTAGCAGAGCAAAGCTTGACTAGAAGTGAAAAAAAAAAAGATTATTAAAATCAGGTTTTCTTAGGAGGTACAGATAACTGAGGTACAGTTATGGTTTTTATGAAAACCTACAGCAAGACATGAAGCACCAAGCTTTTGACAAAAGAGCTTGTGTAGAGGAATTGGGAGTTGTTCAGAATTCCAAGAAATGAACACATGAGACAAAATACCTTGACCACAAAAGCCTTGCTCTCAGTTTAATGTCTGTGTAGTGGGTTTTGTATTGGGGAGTAGGTATCAGTGATAGTAAAGGAGAAGGAAACCATAAAAACAAGCCTAAAGAGAACTTCAGCTCTTTAGAGAAACATGTTGGAGGGGAGCAGCCTGTGACCAACCAGGTCCAAGTTGTGCTTACAGACCCAGCAGGTGAGAGTCTTAGATTGTACTCATAAGACTTACTAGTAGTCTAAACTGGTCAGAAAAGGGTATGCCAGGAAGTAAGGGTGAACCTCCCAGGAATCACTGTTGTGTCCCACTGACAAACCAGTCCCAAAGTTCTCCTCTGTGGCTCTGCTGCCGTGTGCCTTTTGGGCTTCTGAAGATGAGGGGATGTGGACATAGGTTCAGTGATACTGAAATATTCACATTCCTCCCCACACCCACCTGTTAGAACAGAAGATTCTGAGGGCAGCAGTGTAGCAGGGTACAGACTGTGTTTGCTATTTGGCCTTGCAGGAAAGCAAGGAGAGAGCACTGAGAAAATGTTTTCTATACAGGCAGATTTTAAAGAAGCTTTGAGCAGCTGACTGCTCTTCAAAGGTTAGCTTGGATTTAAGCACCCTGACAGGCAAGTGTGTTGGAACTTTGCAAAGCAATGCTCAGCAAGCTATCTTTTAAAAAAATATCTGTTTCCACTGCAGCCATATGCTGTTTTCTCTGCTGTGAAATGAGAGAGAAAATCTGGGATCCTGTGTCCTATATGTAACCGCTGAAGAATTCTGGCTCTTGAGGCAAACAGTTGGGTATTTCGTGTAGTTTTAGGCAAATGTCTTTGGCAATTTGTGAATGTTGGAGAACAAATCTGTCATACTGAAAGATAAAGCACTGCACAGCTAAACAAACAAAATCTAGCCATAATGTCGAGACAGATTCCAGATTTCTTGATCAAAAATTAAGTTTAGTTTTTCTAAACTTCATGAAAGAAGATTATATGAAATCCACTGAGGTTCAAAACTGAAAAGGAAATTATGGAAGTAATGTTCCTCACCGATCTGCCATACTGAAGTGCAGAATTATGTCAATATTAAATTTTGTTTTTAAGTTAATGCCACCCCACAAGTATGTATCAATGCTATCAGTCTTTAAATAAAAAACTTTGTAGAGAATTAGATTCTGGGAAATGGAACCATTTTAGATTGTTGCTGGTCAGCATCATGAGCATACCACTAAATACAGATGCTAAAATAAACATTTTTAAGACTTATACAAATATAAAAAAAATATAAAAAATCACACCCTGCTAATTCACAAAACCAACACCTCTTAAAAACACGAATCCATACATTAAGTCCAGCAACTTCCTATAACTAGTGGCCTTCAACACCTGAGTTTCTGCCTTAGTAGCTGCTGTAGCAGCCCAGCGTGGTGTTCCCCCCTGCAGCCCCTCTAGTTGCATTTAGAGGCTCCTCTAGTGATGGAGGGCAGCAGCTGTGTTTCACCCGGGTCTTGTCTCAGTCTCTAATCTCTGGTGTTGCATGTCCTGGGCAGGCAAGCGTGGGCGACGCAGCAGTGCAGGATCGCTAGACAGCAATATGGAAGTAAGTAGGAAGCTCCTGATGTCTAGCTGGATGTGATGATGTGCATTTCAAACCTTTCTTTTATATACATTTTTTTTTCTTTTCTCTTTTTTCTTCTAACATATAACCTGCCTGCCTCAAATAAAATGCATGCCTAGGCTACTCACTCCGTATTCTTCCAGCTTAAAAAGCACTGACAGCTTGTTTGAGACCGATGCCATTTTTGGTTTGAGCTAACCTCGTTCCCTTTGTTCCTGCAAGCATGGTTAAATGAATATGATGTGTCCTTTTGCCACCATTTCAGTCTGGTCCCAGCTTAAAAGCCCACTTGCTCTTTGTTACAAAATACACTGTTCTTGCTGTTTGATACTTAGCTACAACTATCGACTTTCATGCTCAATCATTCCCATTGCTTATTTTCGAGTTAAATTGCTAAATGTATGCAGTCATGACACCATGGAATTGCACAGACAGGGCATGGGAGGAAGAAATTACTAAGATAGGTGAATTCAATGTGGATTTCATGAGATTTCATTCATCCTCAAACCATTTATATATACTGTTCATGTCTCCGAATTCAGCTTGCAGATTTTTATTTATTTATTTATTTTCTTGATTTTTATTTTGGGGTTTTTTTTGGGTTTTTTGTTTGTTTGTTTGTTTGTTTGTTTTTTGTGTTTGCATCAGGTAGATTGCAGTTGAAATCTGTTGTGTCCCATAACTCTTTATTCTAAAAATACCAACCCCAAACTGCCAGAAACTAAATACACCATTCCAGGCTAAATAATAGAGAACTTTGGACCACAGGTCAGAAGAACCCAATCACATAGAAATTTTAGTGGCAAAAATGGTATGGGTCCATTAAACACATAAATAAGAGGTAGGCTTGAGAAGCAGCACTAGGGCATATAGTAGTGGAAAACTACTATTCGAAAAGTTTAAAAGTCTGTTTTGGAATCTGGATTGTAACTGTAATATTTGCTGCTGTGTGTTTATTCAAAATGAATTTAACGCAGTTTTATTTTTCGTTGTAAAAAAGCAAATATGGTGGTTTTTACAGTATTTAAAGTATTTACAGTATTTAAAAATGTATTTTTCCTTTAAAAAAACACACTCCTAGATCTTATGTCATGTTACTCTTCCGTGACATTTTTCTTATTTAAACTCATAGCTTTTGATAGTAAAGTACTGAGAGAAAAACCTCTAATGCTTAAAATATCCCAAGCAGGGGATGAATGCCTCATTGCCACCTTAGAGAAGGTGGACATAAATTTTTCCCTAGAACTCTTAACATAGTCCACCCGTGTGAACACTGAAGGAGGAGCTTGTGGGTCAGTGTGAATTTTTTCTTTTAAACATTTTGAGGTTTTTTTAATTTTGATTTCTATTAATTTCTTTTTAGGGGTCCATCATTAGCAGTCCTCACATGCGCCGAAGAGCTACATCAACCCGAGAGTGTCCATCTCGCCCTCACCAGACTATGCCTAACTCCTCCTCACTCCTAGGTTCCTTATTTGGTAGTAAAAGGGGAAAGCCACCTTCCCAAGGCCATCCACCATCTGGCTCATCTCAGCAACCTCCGCACCCTCCAGTAGTCCCACATCAGCAGCACTCCCAGCATCCCTCTGCCATGCACCACGCAGGGACAGCTGAGGGGCAGACACAGGCACAAGTGCACTCCCACCATTCCCAGTACTGTCACATGCAGCAGAACCCCCCGCCCTACCACCACCACCACCACTACCACCCTCCCCAGCACATCCAGCACCCACACCAGTACCACCAACACGTGCCCCATTCCCAGCACGCCGCCCACTCCCAGCACACTCCCTACCTGGGGCACTCCCACGCGCAGCACGCCCACCCCCCACACCCACCCCTGCCCCCGCCCCACCCGGGGCACCCCCAGCACCCTCAGCACCACCACGGGCCACCCCCACCCCCCTCCACCTCAGCCAGCACCAAGCCCAAACACAGCGGCATCAGCACCATAGTCTAGAGCATCCCGGCCCTCCTGCAGAGAGCCAGGGTTCTAAACAAAGTTACAAAGGCACTTAGAGGAAGCCACAAATAATCCTGTCAGTTTTTACCTAGACAAACGATTTAATTGAGTTGTGTGAGCTTAAAGGCTTGCTGTTACTAAATAAAATAATTCAAGTTAGTGCAATCAATACTTGTTTTACTTATCTACTCAACAGGCACTTGCCATCCGGTTAGTTCTTATTTCCAGACTGCCTTCAAAACATGCTGCTTGCTGAGTAAATCTCCCTTTTACACCAAATCCCTTGACAGTTTTAAAACGCCTATGAAAAACTTAAGTCTATGAAAAAAAGGAAAAAAAAAAAAGTGATACAGAACCAAGTGTTGCATTCTTGCTCTTTTATTGTCAATGGGCAAAAAACATAAGTAGACCTGATATGGTTGATGAAAGTACGTAAGTAAACTTTATATAATATAAATATATACATATAATATATATATATACTGTATAGTTACATTTGTGCTTGGAAAGAAATTTTTTCAGTCCACAAAACTAGCAATATAGACTTTACAAGGAATTCCACTTACTTGATAGGACAGTCCAATATATGAGTAGTAAATGAAAGAGTAGACCAAAAACATTAAACGTTAGAGATTTCAAACATTTCAGTATTTTCATTAAAAGTCCTCTGGACTCGCTAAGGTTTCTAAGCAATCATTACTAAATGTGCCAAGTAACATAGCATTTAAATGTTGTAGTCAAATACTACTTTGTATAAATCCTTATTTTATTAACATGATACTATCATACGTAACCAGTATTATAACTGCTCTGCTATTTCAGGTAAGCAAACTCCTTAAGATGCAGTAATTATACCATGGCAATGTAGGGTGGCCACTTACCAGTGATCACCTGCAAGCATTGGTCACACAAATCCTTAGACACTTTAAAGGCTGTGATAACTGTGAATTTACATGATCCACATTTCTTTTGGAGGCATACAATCTAACAAAACACACATGAAGAGTTACACCCGGTGCATGTATACACTGCAAAAACATTCATCTCAAACATGAAAATGGCAAACTTCCATCCTTCTCAGCTACTTTGTTTCCTGTTTACCATAATCCCTCATTTTTATCCCCAACGAAGCTGAATTCTAGTCACAGGGTTTCCTGGTGGAAGTGCTCTAAAACTTGAAGGTTTGGTTTAGAATTTAGTGTAGGTTTTTTATATAATATCTAAAAAAAATGTAATTCCATGTAGCCATGTGCTAGCAACAAAGTGGCTTCACCATTTTTTACCCATCACATTTGTTAGTTTGAAAGTACCTAGCACTCAGCAGGCTGAGTTTATGCTCAAACCCTCACTTTCATAGTCCAGTTAGTTGCAAGACATCACATAAAAACAGGCTGTGCTGTTGTTGCTTATGTGTTGTAAACAAACCATTTGCAAATTTATATACAATTTTTATCCCCAAATCCTGTACAAAGTTACACATGGCGCCTACTTTGTAGTTTCAGCATTTTGAGCCACTGCAAGGACTTAACACCTAAACAGTAGAGACAAAGGAATCACAACTGCAAAACTGTACCAGCCTAAAAGCAAACCTTGAAGAGGATGAGCAAAATGTTCCAGCGTGAGATGGGTAAAAGTAATAATAATAATAATAATAATAATAATAATAATAATAATAATAACCACCAGTTGATTTTCTATTTAACAGTAGTAAAATTGTCAGGAATAATGAGGACACCAAGAGGGTGACTTCTCCTATTGGCTTGCTCATGGCATCTCTGATGTTTGGGGGGGCAGGGGGGAGAGGCTGAGTAATTTTTTCCCTTTCATACCATTGAGATCACAATACCAGCAGAACTGAGCACTTTGTTAACCTCCACAGAGAGCAAATACAGCAATCTAGAGTTTAGCCTTTTGTTTAAAGCTGTCCACGTTTGTTCCACACATGTGCAATACGTTTTCCCCCTCTACTCCTTCTCCTCTAAATTATCTTAATGAAAAGAAAATGAGTAACTACATTTTTATTTTAAGTATCACTATTCACACTATTCTAAATTCTGTGACTTACCTTAAGAGGGCTCATAGGGGTCCCCTGAGGCTCTGTTCCTTGCAGTTTAAAAAATATATACTGTTCTTATAAGGGAAAGTAGAACTGTCTGCATGTCATCTAATGTTATTAATGTGAGGCTACACTCTACATATTGTATATTTGCAAAATATATCAGTGTTACTGTTGATATTAGTTGAAGTAAAGTGATAACATATTTCAATATGTAGGCTTTTCTTCATACATCTGTACCAATAGTAGAGTCTAACTGTAATTTATAGGTTGTTCCAGAAAAGATAAAGAACCATTGAGATACAAACATCCCTCAGAAACTGCATCTTTTACTTAAAACAGAGGTAAGAATGCTCCTCTTCACTGGGTGATGGAGTCTGTACTTGTTTCAGATGCAGAGTTATAGTCATGTAAGTTAAATGGCCTGGGGATGGAATAAATGCAGAACAATGTGGTAGTGGTGGAGAGGAAAATTTGACTTGATGCATCAGTTAACAGTGAAGATATTAGATCTCCCAGATCTGTATTTGCTTTATGTTTCAAAACCCCTTTCATTCATTTAAATTAGAGTTACCTATAAATATTCAAAACTTGCACAGTGAGCCACGTTTTAATGCTTGATCACTGATTTTTATGTGCAGCCAATGAAATATTCAGGAAGTGTCACAAATGTGCATGCAAAAAACCACTTACACAGATTTCATGGACAGGTGGGGCAAGAGTTTGTGCCTGCCCTCCAGGGGCATCTGTAAAATCACAGATCTTTTTGAGGCTAGCTAAAAAAATACAACTGGTCATATAAGAGCACAGTATTTGTAAATGCTGTTCTTTCAAGTCAATGAGAAGAAACAGTGGACTTGATTTTTTTTCTATGATTTTTTTTTTTTTTAGGCTGTGTGTTTGTATGTACTTCAAATAACCAAATGTGTCTTGGTGTCAGCATAAGTCTTAAGAACTTTGCTGCCTGTGTAGGGTTTTAGTATCACCTCTCTGACTCTGGCTGTGATTAACAGTTGCTTAGACCAGTGTGGGTCATGCCTAGAACAAGGAAATAATAGTACTTTGGCACTGCATGTGGTTAAGAAAATGACCGTTTTTCAGCCGGCAGGCAGGAGTAGAATTGAGAGGGTTTTTTTCAAATGCCATTTCCAATTAAAAAAACTGGTACAGAACTGCACAAAGTGACCCTGTTTCTCTTTTCCCATAAATGATGTGGCAAAGGAGTAATACTGATTTGAAAAAATGAAAGGGAAACGAAAAGAATGAAAGTGTGGCAACAAAAATCTTTTCTGGGACAACAATCAAGTATATATTTGGGGTTTTTATTTTTTTAAGTTAAGAATGAAATGTAAAACAATGTAAAAACAAAACACAAAGTTCATCCTAATATAATGTGCGTCTTGTATTGCTAAAAAAAAAAACAAACACGAAAGTCTAACATACAGTGTAAAATGATTTTCCCATCATGTACTGCATGCAGCAGAAGCCTCTTGTTTCTTGATAAAATGAGCTGAAAGACAGTCAGCAGATATTTAAACAATGACTCTCTAGATGTTGACTTGCTGTTCCATATGAAGCTGTGTGTTTTCTGCAGTTAAGCATGCATTTTGCTGTTCCCTTGTAAAATACCATTGCACTTCTTGCCTGCAAAATGGAATTATTGTATATATATTTAAAAGAAAAGTGGAACCAATCACAAGATTAAATTTGGAAAAGAGAAAAAGGGGGTGGTGAAAATGGGACCAGTAGGGGGGATAGATAATTCTCTAAATTGTACATAGTGTGTAAATTAGTATAACTATAAGTCTGCAGTCACTTTGAGGTTGCCTATCTCCTGCTAGGAACTTAAATCAGCTTTGAGTTGTATTAAACTGTTAGAATTAGGTCTTGAATGCAGACTATTAAAGACTTTAAACAAAAAAAATGCTTACAAGAAGCTTCTGTTCTGGGGAGGCTTGAGACCCCTTTTGTAACTATGGGGAAGAAAGGAGTGCTTTCATTTTAATATGCATTCTGTTTGTAAGTAGTAACAGACCCTATTGATGTAAAACTATAACTGTGATCATGTGGAGAAATCAAATAAATCATTTAAAACTCTCTGTTTCTCTTTTTGTCTAATCTAAGAACCTCAACTCTCAGACCTAAAATCCAGGAAATTCCTTCCAGTGGTATCTTGGCCCCACTGAGTCAATAGGATTTCTGCTTCTCACTTCAAAGGGTCCAAGGTTTCAGTCTGCATCTTAGATTAAAGATAAGTTGGTGGAAGTGGTAGTCGGTAAGCAGTGACCCTTCTTATGGTCCCTTTGGTGTTTGGTGGTGCTATAAATATATTTCATTTCAAAGAGCAATGAATACAACACCCAGATCTTCCATCAGTGAGGGGTAATGCTGAAGAGACTTTTTTGGTGTGCTGTTTGCCAGAGCATTCTGATGCTGCAAAGCAGTAACCAGATTTTGTATCTTCTTAAACATGACCTGTCCAGTGTGTTCAGCTGATCCCACCAGCCTGTTGGCTGGGGCATTGGTGTTCAAAGGACTGCCTGCCTGCCCTTGACTCATGTGTTCTAAGTCTCTCCTTCCCAGGGATGTAATCCTTCATTTCCTAAGTGTAGCCAACACTCCTGGTACTCAGCTGAGAGAGAATTTGTGGCTTCTGGGCACCGATTGGCAGGGAACCATCATCCTGCTGCAGTAAGTATATGAAGTGTTATCCCACTGCTACTTGTACCTGTATTTCTGTGCTGTGTGTCTTAACTGATACCACAGAAGGGCCACTGCCAAGTGCATTTGCCACACATGGCCTTCACAATATCTGTTACTTCTGCAATTACTTTAGATAATTACCTTAAGCAATAACCTGGGGCAATCAATTGTGTTCTTTCTTTTGTGTATTTCCTGGATTTGAAGGGGATTATAGTGTATAAAGCCTGTTAAAGCTAATGCTTGGCTATCAAATTAAACTAAATATTGTGTTTGCTTTTTTTTTCTATGAATTTCAGGAGATTAATGGCTTATTTTGTGGGAATAGTTGACTGTGGGCTCTTTCTGAATGGCTGCAATGTCAGGATGTACACCTAGGATTGATGATTTTTTGGTTATCTAAGTACCCATTCGTCACCAGATGCTTCCAGTGTGCCTTCCCTCTGAGCTGTGCTCAGTTCTGTGCTTAGAACTGTTGCTTCACAGAACCATTCTGTTAGTGGACATGGAAGAATTAGCAGTCCTGCACATTCCTGGTACTTCTACACCTGTTTTACAAGATCTGATTTTGATAGATCTACATTTGAGAAGGCAAAGGGTCTTCTCTAATTTAACATTAGGGGCCTGTACATGTTACAAATCTAGAGTTGTTTTTATCCTGATCCAGGTTAAAAGCAGGACCTAAATAATGTGTCTAAATGCCATTGCTTCCTACCTAAACCAAGACAAGGTTGAAAGCATTTATGATCTGGTACTACTGAAGAAAAATAAATAGCTAAAGGGAACCTCAGCAACAATTGTGGTTTGTGTGGTAGATCTGCACTGGTTGCACCAATGGCAAGTAACTTAATTAAAAAAATGCATTGTAGGTTAAAATGTGATGGTCTAGTAGCTCAGAGTTGTTGATGAGTTTTTTAAAATTTTAATATCCTTATTTGTTTGAGATGCTCATCTTAACGGACTTGCATTCCTTAAGTGTGATAAAGCTTGTGTGGGGGTGTGTGTGTCTAGTGAAAAATGCCTTCATTTAAGAAGTTATGTGGCCTTCTTGCTGAAAATAGGCAAACTTACCCGCATTAAAAAAACAAAAAATCAAGGTTTTCTGTCTTAAGTTGTGACTGAAAATCACAAGTCACTTCTGCAAGTCAGAGGTCTGAGGTTTGAAAACATTTCCTCAAGTCAGTCCTGTGTTTGTGCATTTTAGGTGTTGGTGTGCATGTATCAAAACACACACTGACTGCATCAAGGAGCTGTCACACAATAACAAGTTTCTTCAAGCTCTTTTAGACAGCATCCTTTTAAGAGGGGTTTCCTTTCCAGGTACGTTCTGTATTATTTTGGTTGAAATAAAGAAATGCAATAGTGAAGTGACAGAAAAATGAACTTAAGAACTTTGCATATTTTACTGCTGATTTTTTTACTGCTGAATGTTTTATCTGTATCTCCCTTCAGGTTTTTGTTGACTTAAGAATACCATTTATGCTATTTAACTAATTTTTTCCAGACAGCCTTAGTGGTTGATTTTAATTCAGGAGTTTCATAAGGACAAGTGTAGTAGCATTTATTTGGAGCATATATAACAGTTATGTGATGATTTATTTATCAGCTACAATCTGTGCACAAGTAAGATTTGGGAGCCTTTGTTATTTTTCAATTTCTTGCACAGTATGGCAGGCCCTGGTGTTGCAGGTCCAGAATATCTTCCATCCACTGTTGCTTTATCCCTCATCTTTTTAGGCTGAGTTTGAAACATTAAGCCAATTTCTAGGGGTTTTCCTGCAGTCATTCAAGCTGTCAGAGGATATCAAAATGATGATGCTGTTAGGGTTGTGTGATAAATCAGGTGTCTGTACTGACAAAGGTATTTGCATAAGATGAGCAATGGACTGGCAGTAACATCCCATCATAAATATTATTAGTATCAGACCTGCACTGTGTTCAAAAGGAAGCAGACTGGGGTTTTAGCCAATGTATTCACCTCCTAGTGACTGCTGCTGCTTTCTTGACATAAAGTTACTAGAAGTGGCCTTAGCACAGCTACCTTGGTAGAAATATCTAAAAATACAAAATGAGGGGGAAATGCTTAAATTTATGTGGATTTTAAATAGACTTTCTTTTTGTTTCCTGTTATTTTAATAATTAAAGCCAAATCCTGTGTTTCTTGGGGAAACTTAAATCCACTGTAGGATGAGGCTGATCAAGAATGTTAGGAAATGCTTAAATTAAGGTCTCTGCTTGAAGGTACTTCCCAAGCTAAAGAAGACTTAAATGAAAGCTGTGTGGGTGGTGCTGACTTGAAACCATCACTTGCTTCAACTGGTTAGATCTATTAGTTTTACCATATCTGTAAATACATATTTTTAAGGCATAAAATGTTATGGAAAAAAAAAACCTTTAAGTATCATTTTTGCAATAACTGAGATGTGAAATTAGCATCCTGGTTTACAGGACACAGCCAGTTCAGACAAATCACACAACCATTTTATCAGCTCTGTTCTATAATGACATACACAACTGCAGCTTTCATTTATCTCTTTGTATTTAGACATAGTGATGTAAACAGGGATATATGGTGAGCAAAGAAGAAATAATCTGTCCTTAATAAGATGAATAGTGTAAATTCATTCTAAAACATATTAAGTGTTATACATGCATAGTGAAAGGTGCTTTCTACAGCTTCTCATTTCTTTTACAAAATAATACATCAGCAAATGTTTGACATAGAAATGGGCTGCTTTTTTTTTTTTTTTTCCCTGAGAAAAAAATGCAAAAAGTAAGGACTGTGCAGGTGTTCTGGGTTTGGAGGCTGTTATTCAGCCATTAAGTACCACAATGAACCAAAGCAGGAAATTAATTAATTTAATCATTGCCATTAGGGTTTTTTAAATGTGGAAACAGTCTTGACTTTCAGACGTGGAGTTTCATCTCATTTACATCCGTCTGGCCTGGGTCTGTGCAGCCTCCCCATTGTGCCTGATCCTTGGAGAGGAACATCATTCCTGAGGCTGCAGAACCCCGTGCTCCCTGGGCAGCAGATGCAGGTCAGGCTGAGGAGCAGGAGAAGCAGGAGCCCTGTGCTTTGGGAGCAGAGGGGAGCAGACAGGGTGCTGGGGGGGAGAAGCCTCAGCTGGTGCTGAACCTGTTGGCAGGACTGCACTCAGGCACTGGGCTGCAACCCTCCCCCCCCTCTCCAAGTGTTTTCCATAAGCTCACCACATGCTCTTGACTGGTTATTATTTTCATTTTACTGGCTAATACTCCTCTCTATCCATCTCCCAACAACAGAGAAGAACATTTTTGTTGAATGATTCACCCTACATATTGTCTTTTCCATCTTCCTGGTGATCGTGCATTTCCACTTCTGCCTCAGCCATTACCTCAGGCTCCAAAAATGGCTTTTCTCTAATGAACCACAGTGGCTATAGTTTCAGAGACTTCCATTGTTCTTCAGAATTTGAGGTTTGAAGTGCAGTGACAAGAAGTTAACATTTTCTGGCTGACTGAGAAATGTGTACTGAGTATTCTAAGTCAGACTTTAAGCATCCTAAGTGTTTATAGCCCTGAATTTTCACAGCATTGCAGCGGTTTTTGAAAATCTATTTGATCACATGCTAACTTTTCTGCTATAGCAGTCTGTAAATTTTCAGAACTGCTTGCATGTATATTTTATACCTAAAGGTGGAAGAAACTTTGTTTCTACCCTTTCCATTTTTTTTTCCTGCAACTGCAGCATTCAGATTTCTGGACTATTTCATGACCCTGCTAATGTACTTGGAAAATGCCAACATAGCTTCATGCAGAAAAGGTGTCTGTATATTAGCAGTGAATCACAGGGGGAAGCAGCCTGGAAAATCTTACTGTGTGGATTTAAAATAACTTGAACAAAAGCTGGTGAAAAAGCACTTGCATTTTAGGTCATCTGTTTCTTTTTCCATATATGAGAGAGGAGAAACAGATGCCTGATCTGGGATGAAGCAATTTATTAGACTGAAAAAAACCATCAATAAAATGATTCTGACATCATTCAGGTCCTCCCATGCTCTCAACCATCTGAGTATAAAATTTATTTTGGCAGAGAGGCTCTTGACCTGTGATATTCATTATGACTGCTGAGATGGGCTTTATGCAGTTACTGCAAAGTCTTTGTCCTCTCCCCACTGTCAGCTGAGTGCAATACAAACCCCATGCTACTCAGCCTGGCTGGCTGCTCATCATCTGCAGCTGTACAGTAACAGCTTGCTTCTTGGATAGAGAGCTTAGGTTGTCATTTCCTTCACAAAGCAAGAATTGCGCTTAATTTCAATACAATGCTTGGGGTTTTTTCTCTCATGAAAAAATAGAAGCTTATTTGGCTGCAAAGAAAAAATAATGACCTGTTATTTGAAATAAATTACTTGAAATAAAATGCTTTAGAAAATAAAATAAATACTTTTTAAAATAAAATATTTTTTTTCGGGCTTCCTTTTAATCTAACATGACAGAGCTAATTGAGAATTTGCCTGTAGTTGTCACCTAAAGTTGTCAACAGTCCTTTTCAGTAACAATATGTATCTGTATCTTTTTCAGGTTTTTTGTGATAGCCACATTCCAGCCAATCTGGGTGCACACTGGCTTGGACAGCTGTGTTTATGGTGACCATGTTAACATCTGTGTTTCACACACATTACATTGCTTCTACAGCATGTAACCAGGAGCTGAAGTGGAAATACCAGTTTCTGCTCTCACCTTTTCCAAGATCTAATTTGTAAGCCAACTTTTAAAAAAAATATTCAGCCAGGAGAAATGATGCAAGCAAGAAGCACATCATCACATACCCACAGGGAAGACAATGATGAATTTCAAGTGCACAACTTTCCTACCATCTGTCTGATTGAAAAGGAGAAAACAATTGCAGAAAGGGAAGAAAAGCTACAAAAGGAATTGTATCTGTTTTCCTGGAAGTGCTGCGGAGACTGGTGAATATTTTTATAAAGCAATTTAGACCTACTCTGGTGCGTTTTCAGTAAATAAAATATCCTTGTCACAAGGAGCTAAATATTACCAAAAACTGAATACCAGTTTTTTAAGCAGCCCGTTTCCTGATCTGTATCTCTTTCGTATTAATTCCTTCTCAGGAAAAACAATTCCATGTGGAATAGACTGAAATGGGCATCACTGTGGCAGTCATGACTGATTAGAAACTGAGTTATGAAGAGCTCTGTAACAGCTGAGAGATAAGGTGGTCCAGGAAGGCAGTGGAGAGTGGCCCAGCAATGTCACAGGAAGCTGAAATTATTTGAACCTAAGGATGAAAAGCTGAGTGGTAGAGACAGCAAGGTGAGCTGTAAATAAAAGTGGAGGAAGAAAAAGGTTGGGCATGTTGCTGAAGCAGAAGGTAAAAAAGATTCTTTTTTTTAGCAGCACATGATGCTGTGCTGTTTGATGCTGTTTATAGGTCAGAATGGTGGAATTTAGTGGAGAGTGCGGAGAACTGCAGCTGCCTGCAGTGTGCTTTCAGCTGTACTTACTGCATCAGGGAGAGTTGCACATATGGGACAAAATAAATGGTGTGATGCCATTTGTGTCAGTGCAGAAACAGAGAGGATTCTGTATGTGCAAGTGATAGCCTGCTTGTAGTTTCATGCTGTGGATATGCTGTCATCCACTGTGATTCATTCTGCAACTGGAAAAAAAAATGAGGTGTCTCTTCAGGATATGCCATTCTCATGGTTAGTGAATGAAAACACAGGGTGGGGCTTGCTGGCTGCTGTTTCAGTTCTTTTAAACTTCCTGATGAGGCATCTTTTTTCTGCTGTTTCCCAACTCTCTAGCCTTGTTCTCACTTTTTAGATCATTTTCTTCAAGCAGTTTTTTCCTGTTCTTATTCTTTCTTTAAAGTTGCCAGATCACCCTCATTTGCATGACCAGAACCAGTCTGACTTGTCTCAGCAGAGGGTGGCTTCCACCTTAGCACTTGTGTCCTTAGCATGTGGAGCCTGGGGAGCAGCTCACTGGACACACAGCTCTTCCCCTGACCTCCTGGAGGATGTCTGTACAGACCTAGGTCATGGCACTGGTGTGGTATCACCCACTCTGTCTGTTTTTTCTTTTATTCTCCGATAGGACTAGGCATCACCTCTTGCTTTTCCACCTTTCAGAACTAAAAGAAGTTGGGCAGTTCTAACCAGAACTGCACATATGGAGATGTTGTCAGGGTCAGGTTTGGTAGCTGGTACTCCTGTATTCCTGTAACCAGGAAACTGTGGCAGTGTTGAGATCTTAGGGAGAAGCAGGGCCCTGCAGGTAGCCTTTCCTATCCATTGCCTTTATCAATTATTTTATCTTATCCTATCAAAGGGCTGCAAAGGGGGCTGGTTTTTCTCTCATAAATAAGGTATCCATGTTTCATACAAAGACAAGTCGTTGGTACAGATCATTAAAAACTTGCCCTTTGAGTGTCAAAAAATGAGCAGTTTCATCTCATGCCCAACTAATAGTTACAGTTCATGGGATCAAGGAGTCTGTGCAAAAGAAAACCTTCCTGGTCAAGACAGGTTTGTTTCCTCAGAGTTCCACCTGTGTTTGGACTCACCAACCAAGGAGTGAAATGTTCCTCAGCTCCTCCCAGATGTGCAGCACTACCTGCTTGGCTGATGCCTTTGGCTCCATCCAGCCTGGGCAGTGTGCACAGGGCTCTGACAGTGCTGAGCATTCCCATGATGTGGAAACATAAATATATGCACAAAAAAACAACCTGTGAGCAAAGCTGCTTGAGCTGGAGGTCAGTGAGGTTTTCTTTTCCTCTCTTGTGGCCCTGGTCCTTTCCTCTTCCCAAGCTGCAATACAGTGCCTGAGAGGCAACCAAAATGGAAATGTGTTTGGGCTGCAAGATTTAAAGGATTTGCATTTTATAACTCAAGTAAATAAGGAAGTTAGGAAGCAAAGTAAATCAGCTCATTAGGCCTGTGTTTACCTTCAGTACTTGCTCCTCTGGTAAATACCATTGTGTTAGATCCCTGCCATTCTGAAAGCCTCTTCAGAGAACAAAAAGAGGGCAGTAGGACATGGTTATCCTTAAAATTAAAGGCACACTATAAAGGACTTGAAAGAAGTATTTCAAACAAACTAATTCTACCCTTGTGTAAATGAAGTTTCATACTCATAAAGTCCCTGTGTGTCAGTGAGCCCTGCCCGGCCTGGTGAAAACCTGTGCTGCGTGCTGACCTCTGGGGCAGCCCTCTGCATTTCCTCACCACATTTCCCTATGGAGGTAACCGAGTTGGCTTGGGTTTTACTTGGGGTTTTTTTTGTTTTGTTTGTTTGTTTTTAATTAAACAAAAGCTGCTTAATTAAACGAAAGCAAAGGCACGGCAGAGAAGAGATGGGGAAAGAGGTGCAAAGCTGAATCTCCCCAGTGCAGCACAGATTAACCTCGGGTCACTGCAGTGGTTTGGTTGGGTTGGGTTGGGTTGGGTTTGGTTTGGTTTGGTTTGACACCTGGGCACCCATGGAGGTCCAGAAGCAGCAAAGTGGGGGTCGGGCGGTGGCTGTAGGCGGACACCCGCAGGGAGCAGGTTGGGTCCCGTGCTAACGACCCGCGGCCACAGCTCATTAACAGCAGCGTGCGCTGCCCGTCCCCGCAGCCCCGGACAATCCCCGACCCCCCGCACCTTGGGCGTCCCCCGCGCTGTGGGCGCTGAGGTGCCGGGACGGGGCGGTTCCCGCCCAAGGAGCCGCAGCCCCGCCCCGCCGCGGGGGCTGACGGGAAGGGGAGGTGTCGCTCGCCCGGTGGTGAGGGGAGCGGCGGCCATGAGCGGGATTCTGCTGCGTGGCCTGCGCTTCGCCACCGGCACCGCCCTGCCCCGCAACACCCCCCTGCCTCGCAGCGCACCCCTGCCCCGCAACATCGCCCGCCGCCTGCGCACCGCCGTGCCGCGCCATGCCTTCGCCAAGGAGCTGTTCCTGGGCGCGCTGCGGAAGGTGAGAGGCCCGTGAGGGGAGGGCGGCTGCTGAGGGGAGCGCGAGCCAAGGCTGAGGCGGCACCAGGCCGGGCCGGGCCCCCGCAGGGACTGGTACCCGGGGCAGCACGGGGTCCGGGAGGGTGTCCGGCCGTGCTGCGGGGAAATGAGAAGCCTGTCCCAGTGGGAGAAGGCGAGGCGGGCCGGAGCTGCAGCTCTGGTGTTGGGGTGATGGTCTCGGGTGTGTCCGCTGGCCCCACAGCTGAAGCTGGTTCGGTAAATTGACCCATTTGCACCTGAGCACACACAGCGTGGATGCTGGTAATTCTGATTTCTGGAGAAGAAGCAGCGTCTGAGGGCTTATTTAAACCGCAGTCATCTGTGCCTGCAAGCCCAGCAGGTTCCGTACAGACACACAGGTGCCTCTTGACATTGGGTCTGGGCAGTAATCAGCTAAATTCCTCAAAACCTAAGTCAGTTCATCCTCCGTTCACGGAAGAGACGTGATGGAAACTTTTGCTTAGTTTGTTACAGAAAAGATTGAAGCTCTCATTGTGTCTTGACATAGCACTGGGTAAAGCAGATACAAATGTGAGATATAACACTGCATTAAAATAACCCTCCTTAATCCAAGGTTTGGAGTATGCATTTGTCATAGATTACAGGGTTAAATAAATTGAAACGAGGAATGATTTGAATCCAGTGAAATAAATTGAACAAAGAAGTCTCCCAAAACAGATCTTATCAAGCTAAGTGTTGCAACAGTTAGTCTTGCTCAGACTCCCTCACATTAAATATTCATTCATGCTTTTTTTTTTTTCTCAGATTCAATACAACTTTCTGAAACAATATGGCTTTTACTGGATCCTGACTTTTGGGAGCTGACATGATTCTTCAGACTATATCCTGAAGAGTTCCGTTTGGGCAGTAGACTCTTCTGTTTCAAAGGGGAAAGATGATAAAAATTAGAAGCACTCATTTCATGTAGTCTTTTACTTGTGTTAGTTGCTTGGGGTTATTTATGTATGCAGGCCCCTCAGGTCATGCTGTTTCCAGGTTATGACCAAAATACCAGTGCGGTGATAAGGAGCAACATGGGTCTGATCTGTGCAGTGTGCTATGGGATTCCAGGGGACAGCACCTGTTTTTCTGAGCCACTTGAAATTTTATTTCAGTTGCATGACTGATGTTTTTTTTTTAAAAAAAGTAAAAATGGGCCTCTTGTTTTAGGAAGAAGTCTTTCCTTATCCAGAAATTACCAATGAAGAGCTACAGGAGATCACTCAGTTTGTGGGACCTGTAGAAAAATTCTTCAATGAAGAAGGTAGATTTTACTTTTGTATTTTTGTGAGTGATGGCTGTGATTTAACTGTAGCAGTTGAGTAAGATTACTGTACTTTAAATATTTAAGTTTTTGTATGCATTTATTGACTGTCATCCAGTGCTGCTGATTCTAGAGGTATGTGCAGTTATAGCTTTTTTTATATGGAGTATTTCGATTCTGATGACAAGAAATAAATCTTAAAAACATTAAAAATAAATAGAACAAAAGCAAGAGGTAAAAGAATTGTGGGAAAGAGGTGGAATATGAAATCTCTTTTAGCTCCTGTCAATAATTCTATTTACCACTTTATATATTGTGGGGTTTTTCTGTAACTTTCAAACTGTTCTAGTGTACTAAACTTTAGTTTAGCAAAATTCAGCAGAGATATTCATAAATGATGAGAAGCTATGAAGAATGAAAAGCATTTCTGTTTTTTCAGCATTAGGGTAGTAATTTTATTTGGGAGAAGCTGCACTGGCCTTGAGCATTCCTGCTAGGTTGCAGGGTTCCTCCTGGTGCAGTAGGTAAGGTAATTCTATAACTACTGCAGAAAATTGATTTTTAGAGACAGCAACTTCTGAGCCAGTTAAACAGTGTTGTCTCAGGTTTCTTGCTGACAAAGACACAGGGCCGAGGTTGCCAAACACTGCAGGGGTTTGAAGCAGCCTGTGATTGTCACAGATCAGTTTGAGATCCACATTATTTTAACTATAAAATTGTAATGTTGGACGGGGACAGTAAAGTAAGAATTTATGGAGATTACCTTCTTTTAATTCTTTGCCCAGTTGGGGAACATCATTTGTTGAGTAAAAATTTGATATTTAAGAGAGGAATAAAAATGTCAAATAATATCAATATATCACTGAAGCTAGAAATTGTTCATTATTTTTAGGATTCACAACTGTTTCTGTTTAGTTGTTCAGGGTAGCTTAGGGGTGTGGTAAAAACAGGTTAGGAAAGCAGCCTTAAACAGTTAGAAACTTGATAGGGTTGGGAGTGGGTGAGGAAACTCATCTCAACAGAGTCACTGTAAATCCTGACAATGCCCAAACACCACAGGTGGGTCAGTATGGGCATCAGGGAGGGAGAGAGAAAACCCCACTCGTTCTCCCCCCAGAGCAGCTGATGCCATACCACAAATACATATGTCACACTCTGGAGCTAAAAAATCAGTGTGGGCAATGAAAAGTCTTTTTTAAAATGAATTGCTTATTATTGCTTACTTTTTGGAAAGATCCATGTGTGCCTTTTGCTGCAGCTTACAGTCTTCCTGAGCTGCTTAATATGATTCTTGTGTATTTGCACTGTCACAGGACAGAACAGCTCTTGTAATCCCCCAAGAATCTGAACAGCTCTTGAGAACAAGATTTTTGTAATTAATTCATTTATGTGCTTTTGTTGTTTGCTGTTTCTTTTGATGGTGACCTAGGCATAGTTCAGCTAGAAAATACTGGAAATCCTTTGCTTATTCCAGTCATGGACTCTGCTGGCATGCACAGACACAGTCTGTACACATAGAAATGTTTGAGAAAGTGAAATAAACCCTGGATTTTCCCACTTCAAGTTTTGTTTTCCTATATATGCTGACTTTACAGCCATAATCCATATTTTTGGGCCCTTCTGGTTGGCTCTGTGTTGTGACTTTGATGGTGTAACAAAGTGGGCTGTTTAGTGGGGCATTGGTCTCCAGAAACAGAATTGAAACCTCCCACTGCACATGTTAGGACTTCCCTGTGTTATTGTCATCGAAAGACTCAAAACTGGCAAGTTTTGCCTTTGCAGTGAGGAGGCTGTGGCAGACAGACCCCAGCCAGCAGCCCCTATTTCTCTCAGTTTTTTCAGTTTTTCAGAGCTGGGCTCTCAGGCTCATGGTTGGGGTAGAGATGTCACTGCTGCAGTGACCTCATTTGTGTCTGCTGCAGCCTCAGAGACTTCTCCTGCACTAACAAAGTTTTAAATTATAAAACCTCCTCTGTTTGTAGTGGACTCTAAGAAGATTGATCGAGATGCAAAAATCCCACCTGAAACTCTAAAAGGACTGAAGGACCTGGGTCTCTTTGGCATGCAGATTCCAGAGGAATATGGTGAGTAAAGGATCACAAAAGAATAACCCAGTAGTCTATATTAATGAGTGCATTTTGGGGTCTTGAAAATGTGTCTGTACTATTCCACGTGTAGGCTTTTGATGTGGATGTTTAAATCAGGAGCTAAGGCTTCCCCCTAGTTAAAAAAAAGAGGTGTAGGGTCCCCAGAATGCCTGTTGGCTGTGTGGGGAGCTCTGCACACTCTTGCCCTGGGCACCTAAGGTGGATATCTGGTTTTAGATGGTGTGAATTCCTTGTGGGATGCAGTAGTCACTTGACATTCTGTGGGACTTGTAGTCCTTGCCTATGGCTTCTAAAATTCTGCTGGGTCCAAACTGTGATGTCTGACAGAGCTGATCAGTGGAAGCTGTCACCTGTCATTGGCAGATGGGACCATGTTTGAGCTTACAGCAGTGTAATGTCTGCTCATTAAAAATGTACAGCTGTTGTTTAAAATCTTTCCTATTCAATACTGAACAAAAAGTTGATGTCTTAAAGGACATTATAGTGCCAGTTGAGATCAGAGATGTTAGCTTCTTGGTGGATTAACCCTTGAACTTGAAATTTTCAAGAAAAGGGTGCTCTTATTCATATGCATAAAATAAAAATTGGGACTGAAGTTATTATTTTACATGAAATTTATACAGAAATTAGATCCTTCCATCATCTAGTGTCTGTTATGAGAGAGTTACTTTAATGAGAGCAACTCAGAGGAAGACAAAACTGTGTTTGACATCTGCAGAAGATGGAAAAGTGGAAAAGATACTTAATTTTTGAAGAGAATTGTGTGAAATTTTTTTTTTTTTTCAATGATTACAGTAATACCGTATAAAGCCAGGGACATACCTCAGTGTTTATTTGCTGTTAAAGTAATACCCTGGGGTTTTGTAGCATTTTTTGTTTATTGTGTTAGGCAACATAACAAGTGTTGCTGGTCTGCACTAATTTCAGTTCTTTGATTAAAATGTTTCTTTAGAAATTCACTAAAGTCAGGTGAACAACTTGCACGTACAACAACATGATGTGATCTCTGTTGATAAATTGTTAAGTAATGAGTTTGAAATGCATTAGAAATGCTATTAAATACTTTTCTTGGCTGTTCAGAAGTGGGCAGGGAGATCTGAGAGTGAAAAAAAAGCTTGCAAGATCTTTAATTTTTTCTCTTCCTCATAGTGTCTGGGGAGGAGAAAGATCTGGACAAAGCACCCAGGTGGAGGAGAGAGGTATTTCGGGATTAAGAAATAATTGAAAGAAGAGAGGAGATGGGTGACCACTGAAGGGAGGTGTTGGGATTAGAGAGCTGAGGATAGAACTCAGAACAAAGCATTAGGAAGCATCATGAAGTTGGGAGTGTAACTTCCTGTGGATTAATTAGAAATAAGTTTCTAATTTCTAAAAGGCAGCTTTTTTGACATAGAGAACACACTTGAGTTAATAAAATGCTTCTGTTGTTTTGATCTTGTATTATTTTGAAGCTTGTGGAAGAAAGCTTTCTCACCTTCCACTCTGTGAAGGGTTGCTTCTTTTACAAAATGGTAGTCCTGTTGTCTTGTAAGCTTGTAAGCTGCATAAAAAACAGAAGATGGAAAGCAATCACCTTGTTATAAGCAAGCTCCTGTGTTCTGCATCATAAATAGTGTGCTCCTAGCAAGGTTATTTCCCATTTTTTTGTAGTTTAACCCTGCTGTATTTTTGTTGGCCGTGCTTGTCATGTTTTAAAACTCCTCAGCTACACATGCTGCATGCATCCCATGGAACAGCACTGCACAAAATATAGTTCAGTAGGAAGGGCCCTACCATGACCACGTAGTCCAACTGCTTGACCAGTTCAGGGCTGACCAGAAGTTAAAACATGTTGTGCAAATGCCTCTTCAACACTGACAGGCCTGGGACCACCCTCTCAGTGAAGAAATGCTTCTTAATGCCCAGTCTAAACAGCCCCTGGTGCAGTCTTAACCCATTCCCAGTCAGTCCTATCCCTGAATCCCAGGGAGAAGACCTCAGCACCTCCCTCTCCACTTCCCCTCCTCAGGAAGCTGCAGAGCCCTGAGGTCACCCCTCAGCCCCCTTCTCTCCAAATTAGGAAAACCCTGAGTCCTTGGCTGCTCCTCAGAGAACATTGTTGCCAGCTCTTTCACCAGCTTTGCTGCCCTCCTCTAGACACATTCAAGTGCCTTAGTGCACTCATCTGCTGCTTCTAGCTACGCTTTGTTCATCTTCTTCAAGAAATTTTTCATTCTGGTTTGTAACAGTGGTGTATTTGCCAGTAGCACTGGAATGCAGGACATTAATAGGAAAAAATGAAGCTTGTGTAAATATGGAATCATGGCTGTCCTTAACCTGTAATTACTCTGCACATCATCAGCAGTCTCCAACCCAAATCCTGAACCCACATCTCTTAGAAAGGGGAAAAGAATGAAGAGTGGGTATAGACAGGGGGAGTGGGAGCTTGATTTCATGTCAGCATGCTGTGACAGAGAAGGGTATGAGAAGCAGTGGTGTGAACTGAGGGTGTTGGGGAGACGTGTTGATTCAGTGGTCAGCACACAGTTGGAGTATTGAGACATCTGCTGAAATAGAATATTCATTTTCCTGACTTACACTATTGTCACAAAATTATTAACCTGGACAGAATATTATCTTGATGAGATGAGATAAAGTTGTGTATGCAGCAGTAATATATAAAATATTCTCAGGTTACAGATGTCAAGACTTTAGTCCTTACAACATAAAATCCTTGAATGTTAGACTCACACAGATGCAGCTTTCATTTCTCCTGTTGCTGTTCTTCAAGTAACCTCTGTATTTGCAGATCACAAAATTCCTCTAAAAAGAGTGTGCTCGTGTCACATTTTGATATATGGGCAGGTTTTATTAATGACATTTTTGAAACATTGTATTTTACCCTCCTCTAGAAGCAGTTTGGAAGCCTCTTTGGGAACTATTTTGTTCTGTTGCCTGGCTCATCCTCTGCTCTGCTGCTGGTCACTGTGATGCCACCACAGGTGCAGGTTCATTTGTCTGCCTTTGTATCAAAGCATGGAAATGCCACCAAAAAATATATTTTTTTTATTCTGTAAGCAGAGAGATTCAGACTAGAGCAGTTTTCTATCAATTCTTTTACCATTTTCACAGGCAGAGTGGTTTAAGGAAGCTGCTTTTCTACCATCTGATGGATGATGCTGTACTTGCTCTGTGTGCATGTGTGTGTGAACACAAACACATCTGCTCCCTGAACAGAACTGAATTCAGCACAACTCATGATTATTAAAAAGTTGATGTTTTCAAAATGAGTTCCTCTGGCACAGCAGCAGCCATGTGGTACTTGTTTGTAGGTGTAGTACACCCAGCCTGTACTAAGAGGCTGCCCAATAACAGTTTTATATTCTTGATGGTTCAGTTCTTGAAGGGGGATGGAAATAAATTGTAAGGTTTCTGCTTAGCTAAAACTCATGGTTTGTTCCAGGGGGGCTTGGTCTGTCAAACACCATGTATGCACGTTTGGGAGAAATCACCTCTTTAGATGGCTCCATTGCAGTGACTCTGGCAGCTCATCAAGCCATTGGGCTTAAGGTAATCCTCTCTTTTGTGTCCTGTGGGTCTGTACAGTTTGCATAGAAAAGATGATGTGAAGTTTATTTAAATGTGGGGTGTAACAAGTAAGACTTCCCTGTGGAGCACAAGTCAGGTAGAACATCCTGACATCAGTCTGGCTCTTCCCAGCACCCTCTGCCTGGTGAGAGGCTATCATGTGGCACTGAGACTGAACATGATGTACACAAGAAAAGTAATAGTCCAGGAAACATTGGGATAGTAATTCCTAGAAAAAATTACTTTAATTGATCCCAAGTTTTTTTTAAATCAGTGAATGTGATAAAAATAGCTAGAATAAATATTGAAATAAATAAAATATCACAGGGGCTAAAATTATTGTGAGGTAGCACAGCCATGCAGAGAATTCAGAAAGGGGCTGAATTCAAGCTGAATGAGGCAGCCTGTTTGGGGAGGCTAGAGAAGAAAAACTTAACCAACTTGCTTGTTCTACCAAGTATATGAATTTTAAACTCATTTTCTGCATAGTATAGCCATAGGTATCTACCTTTTAGTGCATGTTATGGTGGTAGACTGGAGTTTGAAATAGCAGTCAGCTCATTAGAATAAGAAATTCTTTGTGGGATTGAGCAGACAATGCTAATTAAAAAATGTGTGTTTATTCCTTGCTATATTGAAATTTCTGCCATCTGTAGAACAGGGTTCGTGGAGCTGAGCTGCTAAGTGTAGTGTCAAGACATAACGAGTGTCACTCAGGCTGTCACCACTTTGGGTCAGGTGGGGTTAATCCTCATTTTCTTGAGTAATTATTTTAGCTATTTAGCCACTCATTATTTAGCTTGTATTTTTATATTTTTTGCCCTTTTAAGAGACCTGCTGTACAAAAGAATAGAGATGATTAGTGTAAGTGCACTCTCACAACAAGTTGTTGAATCCCCTTTTAATGTAATACTTGGAAACCTAAGTAAACCTGGTGTTCTGTTCCCTGAACAGGAGCTTTGAAATTGCTGCTTTTTGGCTTATTAAATAAAATGACAGTGACAGTCAGGGAGGTGTGACAGATGAAGGCAGACACATCTCAGTGCTGTTCAGAGCAGCAGTTAAGCCTTTACTTCCAGCATAAATGCACCAAAGCCTACCCTGGAAGGCAGGATTAACACTAAGATGCTTCCCAGGGGCATTTGAATATCTGTGTGATGGCAATTTTGACACATTTTAATTGCTGGTAAATATTAATGTCCTTTGTTTGTTAAACTTTCTCTTATTATGCCATAAAAGTTGCAAATTAGGCTTCTAGAACCTGGGGAAGCTTATCAGCTTCAGCGTTTTTTACACAGGTTGATGCTGAAAAATTTTCTGTTGTTTCTTCAGGGAATCCTCATTGCTGGCACTGATGAGCAGAAAGCAAAGTACCTACCTAGACTGGCATCTGGGGAGCATATTGCAGCCTTTTGTCTCACTGAACCTGGAAGGTACTGGTTTTATAAACATAAAAGCTTCAGAAAGCACCAAAACACCAAGATGGTTTTTTTGGTTTTTTTATTACTTTGATCTTCCTTACCATGTTTATTTGGTTAGTACAGTATATCTTTATTATATGGTGCCTTTGGCTTCAGTATGTAAGTTGAATTTTAATTCATTTTTACCCAAAAGGTACATGTCAGATCATTCATCATTCCTCAGTATGCTGCTGGTGGCAGTTCCCATGGTTGTTACCATCCCAGGAACTCATCCACTTAATTTCTGCCATTACTGAATACAAATAGAAAGGACACTCTGTGCTGATAGAACTGCTGTGCTGGGACTCTCCTAAAAGGCTTTCACTTCTTCTGCAAAGTTGTATTGAAGGAGCTACCAAAAATAAGAGAAAGAAATTTTAAAGTCTTTTCTTCAGTGTTTAGAAGAGGCATGCTTGTAACAGCAGCTTCATTTCAAAGACTAGGTTACATTTATTGAGTTTACTCATTGACTGTTGCCAGTATTGGAAATTCTGTTAATGCAGGAGAGTTACAGTTTTCTTAAAACCATACAGGCAGCTGCTTTAGCAGCTGATGGAAGAACTGAGAGCAGTTCAGTGTTTGAAGTTGAATCCTGCTTGCCTGCAGGGAGCTGTTGTTTGAAATTTCTTCTCTGGATTCTTGCCTGCTAGAATGATTTGCAAAGAGCAGCTGATTTGTTGCTGATTTTCACGTTGCTCTGAGCTAGCTACTTCCCAGCCATTAATGATTTTTATTTGAGACTCCTAAGCTGAGTTTTGACCCCCTAAAAGCTATCCTACTTGTAGGTAAAATTTAAAATAGCAGATACTTTAACCAAGTGATCCATGGATGGGACTGGGAAGTTACACACAGGAAAAAACAAGGGCAAACCAAGCTCTGAAGTTCTGAGTAGCCCAGCAGTATTTAGAAAGATTGCTCCTTTTAGTAATTTCAGTCTTCTTAGAGACCCCTGTTCTAGCTCACAGAACAATCATATTTAGAACTGAAGCTCAGGAACAACCCTGTTGAAACGCATTCTGAGGTGTGGCTGTTCCAAGGGCTCAGTAGCTGCCTTCAGCTGAAAGCTGCAGTGAGACATTGTGGCATTTTAATTTGTGGAAAAGGAAACTTCTTTCAAGGGTGAGGTGATGTGTTTGTAAATGAGGTAGTGAGGTGGTGACTGGAGAGGTGGCATGAACATAAACCTTTGATTGCTGGTTTTGCTCCTGTAAAAAGGCTTTGATGTGCCCAAGTGCTCAACAGTTGAGACTGTCACACAGGTATTTTTCATTTCTGTTGAGTTTTTTTGATGTAGAATATAAAGCTAAGATAGGAATTTTTGAGAAACAACTTAGACCTTTTAAACTTGCTTGTGTTTTAGGCTGACAGATTGCACATTGACATAGCTCAATGTGTAGCTCTAGAAAGCCCTAGAATGTTTATGTGACATTCTGAACATTGTGGTCAGGTGTAAGACTGATGTGTTAATCAGCAGAAATGTCTGCAGGTAACTTCCATAGCAGGAGACTTCTTTAGAGCTGCTGAATCTAGTGTTTCCTTGTTAAGAAATAACTTTGTTCTACTACTACTTAGTACAACTTTAAGGATTTCTTTTTAAACTATGGGAAGAGGGGAAAAGATGTAGCTTTGTTTTTTAAAGCATGCTATTTTTTTAAACATTAATAACTTGCTTGGCTTTTAGTGGAAGTGATGCTGCGTCCATCCAGACAAGAGCAACCCTCAGTGAAGATGGGAAATACTTCCTACTAAATGGCTCCAAGGTATCCACTCACAGACTGGGAACAGGACAGGCTGTGGGTACAAGTTTCTAGAAAGCCTCTTTGTGCTTTGCAGGGTTTCAGTGCTAAGTAAGAGGCTGCCCTGGCAGCTGCATCAGAATCTTGAGGTTTCCCAGAGGGACCATCTCCAAAACGCAGCCCATGCTGCTTTAGGGCCACAGACAACAAAAAAGTTTCAGGGAGCATTACTTAATTGGTCCCTTCTGTGGCACTGGAGGCAAAAAAAACCCTCTAAACCCATTTTTCCCCTCTTTTCATTCTTTATGTCAGATATTGTAGCTATTTTTGAAATAAAACTTAACAGTGAATTGGAAATAGGGCTGCCTGGAACATTTTTCCCAACAGACACAATGGCAGAATGCAATCTGGAGTAAAGGCAGAAATGCACTGGATTCAACAACATCTGATAGATTGCAAACTTGATCCCTGGCTGGTGACAGATTTGTCTGTCACATGCAGAGACCCAGCTGTGGGGAGAGGCTGTACCTGGTCGCCTGATTCACAGAATTTCTCATCAGAGTTTAAATTATTTTGGACCAAATATGTCTCCACTCTGTTTTCCCCTCAGGTGCCAGGAGCAGCAGGACACAGAAGCTGTTGTGAAAATGCACCACAGATTTTAATTTGATTCAAATCTGTGTATTGCAACTTACTTTATAATTGCTCTACACTTACCATTCTGTGGCCAGTGTTCCTTGGCAGTGTGCTCACCAGCAGCAGAACACTCATTAAAATTTTAAGGGAAGAAGCATCAATTTTTCACCACTCAGTTCTCTGCTGGTCTGTTACAAAACACTGAAGTGCTGAAAGATCAAAACAAGCCTGTTTCTTATGCATCTTTCCTCTCCCTAAACAGGTCTGGATCTCAAATGGAGGCCTGGCTGATATTTTCACAGTATTTGCCAGGACAGAGGTTGTGGATAAAGATGGAAAAGTAAAAGACAAAATCACTGCTTTCATTGTAGAGCGGGATTTTGGGGGAGTCACGCATGGGAAGCCTGAGGATAAATTGGGCATTCGAGGATCCAATAGTAAGAATCTCTTAAAATTGTTACCAGAAAGTGTTTTAATATTTTCATTTGTTTGGATCATCTGAATTCAGAGGGATTAATTCTATAAAAGAGTATAAGTATTATGTTCCTTTACCTGTCTTTTCCTGTGAGCCCTTCCTAAGGCAGGAACCAGCAATCCCTATTGTGCAGCTCTGCACAATACACACTTCTGTCTAAATATGCAGGGAAAGAAATTGCTCAGGAGATTCAGTAACCAACTAGTTTCAATCTAGAATTAAGTTTTTATAGGCTTTTCTTAAGTTTACTGCTGATTATAGTTTTTCAGCAGCTATCAAGTCAAGCAGGCCTTGACTGCTGTATCAGTGCCTTAAAATAGAGACAAAACTGTAGTTGTCTGCTTACACAAAGAATGGTAATTATATTTTGAATATCTTACATCAGTAATTGATGTCACCTTAAGTCTTCCCAAACTCTGACTTCTTTGGCAATGTGTGTGTAATTGTGTCACAGACAATGCACTAGGAAAACCCTACTTCTTGTTAAAGAAGAGCCAATTATGTTTCTGAATGTTTTGTAAATATTTCTACATAATAGTTCAGCAGCTATGAACTCTGTGTTTCAGCCTGTGAAGTACATTTTGAAAACACCAAAGTGCCTATAGAGAATGTAATTGGAGAAGTAGGAGGGGGATTTAAGGTAAGTGGTCACAAATATTTGACTTTTAAAAGCCTGATATTTAAGATTGTTTAAGCCTGGAGGAGTCTTTTTGTGCACCCTTGTACTGAAGTTTCCCTACTGGAAGTTTGAGCATTGCCATACTCAGAATCCTTTTGGTTGGGCTTCTCCTTACCTACTTTGTATCAGTTGGTTTCCCTGGCACAGTGCTCCAGCCTGTCCTGCTCTCAGCTGTCTCCTCCAGCTCTGCTCTCTGGCTTTTTGATGTTTTCCATAGTGCACTGTTTCCTTCAGAAAAAGGAGCAACTTTTAACTTCTGAATTGTATCAGGGAAACATCTGCTGCTCTTTGCTCCAGCCAGACGTGGGGACTTTGTATGAAGGCAAAGAAATGAGCATGGCAGGAAGTGGCTCCAGGGAAGTGCAGAGCCTCTCCAAGGTCTGGTGGCTGTCAGGTGGTTTCCCTGGGATAGATCATTGCCCAGGACAGGAATGGGATAGATCATTGCCCAGGACACTGCAAGGCTCCCTGGCACTGGATGCTCCTCCTTGCATCAGAGGAGTGGGACACCAGGAAGAATCCTGCAGGTCACTGGGCTGTTGGAATCTTTCTCCAAGAGTCTGGAATGGAATTACAAAACTGTTCTTAATGGTCCTGCTACAGATTTTTAGTCCCTCTCTAGCAGGCAACTCCAGACCTAAATGCTAAATAAAACAATTGTCTTTAGTGTAGCAAACATTAAAAGATTATTTTAAGTCTTTTATTTCTTCAAATAATTATCACAAATTAATATGTAGGCATGATGACTTCCTCCTAAAATTCCTGACAGCCTTTGAATTGTCACCTGTGTCTTATGTTAAGAAAAAAATAATACCAGATTCAAAATCTATTTTGGATGGTTTTGATCTTTATTTCATTTCTTTACCTTTTGTTCTCATTCCCTTTGCTTTATGTTGCTGAAAGGCAGGAAAGCATCCACTGCAGGGCAGTTGCAGGGAAGATTTTTGTATTTGGCTGTTGTGTACACACATGAAACAATATTCTGTTGTTGTTGTTGATCTGATAAACTCAGCAGTGCCACAGTTTGCATGTTGTTTGTTGAGTTGTAGATAAATACATTTTTGTACACGTTTTGCCAGTAGAGGGTTTCTTTCCAGTCACTTGGATCATCAGTATCTGAAAACTGTGTCAGGCATGACAGTGGATGTAGCACTAAAAGCCTGGGTTTGCAGCGTGCCTGCTGCGGTGCTGAGTGCTGTGCTGCCTCTCTGAGGGCAGTGTCCCAGGGCAGGTGTCCCAGGGCAGGAGCTGATGCCTAAAATCCAGGAAAACCTCAACGTATGAAGCAGGACAGCAGTGACTGTTGTGGCCTGAGGGCAAGTTTGTGTCAGCAACCCTTGTGCCTGAAACCCATTCCCTTTCTTCACAGGTTGCCATGAATATCTTGAACAGTGGCAGATTCAGCATGGGCAGTGCATCTGCTGGGATGATCAAGAAATTGATAGGTGGGTGACCTGGGTGCTGTGGTTTGCTGGGTGCCATGTAGAGGGTGCAGTCAGCTCCGTGGGGCTCCATGGCCAGGCCTAACATGCTCTGACTTCCATATTTTCAGTTTGAATTTTTATTAAAAGCCTGTTTAGTGCTTAAACACTGAAGCTTTGTCAGTTCTTATAGTGGGAAGTTATTGTCCCTGTTGAATTGTTCTGAGGTAAGATGTTCCTATGGAGATAACAGCCTATATACTACTGGCTTTGAAGGTGTAATCTCCCATGAAACCTCCCACTTGATTACCCAGCTCAGAGCTTATACGCAGCAATAAGTAATAAAATTAGTTTCTACCAATAATTACCCAAAATAGTAACAGAAATCCCTCTGAAGTAACTCATCAGCACTGAATGCCTTTCCTAAGGGCTCAGCTTCTTGCAAAGAAGCCCCTGGCACTGCTCCAGGCTTGATCCACAGCCCCGTTTTGGGGCGTTCTCCAGGAGCTGCTCCAGAAGCAGCCAGGGGTTGGCTGTGGGTAGGTGAGTGTCACAGCCACTGCCTGGCAGCCACTCTCAGCAGGAGATCTGTCACAGTGGTCACAGGGTTGGTTGTTGTTGTTTTTACAGAGATGACAGCAGAGTATGCCTGTACCAGGAAGCAATTTGATAAGAAGCTGAGTGATTTTGGATTAATACAGGTAATTAAAATACACACCTAAGTATCTTAAGTCTCTGGGCTTTGTGTTGACTGCATTCTTTCATCTGAACTGACATAAAGAAATTGCTAGAGGTATAAACTTGATGTAAATTTAGTACAAACTATTATTTAAGTGTCTTGAATTACAAATAATAAAGAAAACGAACGTGTTTTATTAGATTTTTCTAAAATCTAAAAAATTGCTGTGTGCTCATGTTTTTTATTAATATTAGGTAATATATTAAACACATAAAAACCATATTTGTGCCCCTAAGCTTCAGGCTTGCCTGGGGGGTTTGCACCTGAGTCACTGTAGGGTTCCTGCCTTGCTGCCCCTCAGGAGAAGTTCAGTTTGATGGCAGTGAAGGCGTATGTGATGGAGAGCATGGCGTACCTGACTGCAGGCATGATGGACAGGCCAGGCTTCCCTGACTGCTCTGTGGAGGCTGCCATGGTCAAGGTGATGTATGGAAAACTCCCTCCTGGCTTTGACCCGGGGCTAACACTGCTTCCCAGTGGGCACCCAGGCTGCTGAGGGGCTCAGGTGTTGTGTTCAGAGAGAGGATGTGAAACCCTCAGCTAGATGGAAACAAAAGACACCAATGTTTGCTGCTTTCCCACCTGCTCTTGATTACCTGAGATTGAGACTTGGTCACCACATGAAATAAAAACTGCAGGCAGCAGGTCTGGAGTATTGTGGGCCTCCTGAGTTCTGGTTTTATGCAGCCTTAGGTGGTACCAACAGTTAAAATGCAGCTGTGATCCCAACCTGGCAAAAGTGCCTCTGTGCCCCCTGAGCCCCCCAGGTGTCACCCTGAGCCTGGGGACACTGTTTCAGGGCAGCTCTGAAGAGGAGTGTTGCAGCAGCAGTACAAACCACCCCCGCAGTGTCAGTTAGCCCCAGCAGAGCTGTGTGGCTGTAGCTGTGCTGTGTCACCTGGCCCTGACACACTGTCCCACGCAGGTGTTCAGCTCTGAAGGGGCCTGGGTTTGTGTGAGTGAAGCGCTGCAGATCCTGGGGGGCCTGGGCTACATGAAGGATTATCCCTACGAGCGCTTCCTCCGGGACACCAGGATACTCCTGATTTTTGAGGCAAGTATTCTGCTTTTACATTCAGTTCTGAAATTCCCACTTGCACTGTGTCAGCCCCAGCTGACACCAGGGTCTCAGCTGCAAAGGCTGTAATGGAATAAGGCTGAAGAATCCC
The DNA here is from genome assembly GCF_003957555.1 of Calypte anna. NCBI lineage: Eukaryota > Metazoa > Chordata > Aves > Apodiformes > Trochilidae > Calypte > Calypte anna. Next base: position 3,237,000 of record NC_044258.1, on the reverse strand, counting down.
TGGGCTCAAGGAGCACGCGTTGCTCCAACACACACGATGCCTTCCCAGGATGCACTCACCAAGAGCGAGAGCAGGAACTGGCACCAGCTTTGCCTCTGGAAAGAACAAACTGCTAAAAGGTGTGCCTGGTGGTGTACATACAGTTACAGATATCTGCTGGTAGTGTATATGCAGGTTCTTAAATATTTAGAAACTCTCTGGATTTTTTTTAACAAACTAAGCAACAAACTAAGCAGCTGTTTTAAATACATAATAGTAATTGATGAGAAGGAGCAGTATGAGTTCCTGGTTTTGGTTTGTTCTCTGTACCAACGGAAGTGATATTATGTGGCAAGAGCTATGGACAAAGTGTTACTTATTCCTCTAAGAGAATTTTCTAATTTTTTTTTTTTTTTTTTTTTTTTTTTTTTTTTTTTTTTTTTTTTTTGGTGGCTGAGCTGCTGTTTGGTGCCTGGACTTGAGTAACCTTTCCTTGTGTCTGCTTCTCACAAGTGAACCAGGGAAATTCCACCAAACACTAATTTAGGACTTAATTAACTTACCGATGTGCGTCCATTAAAAAAAAAAACAAACAAAAAAACAAAGATGGCTGTGAAATCTGTTCTGATTCCACACCAGATTATCAGTGACTGCTCATCTGTACCTCTGAGCCAGGCTTCCACACTTGGTTTTTTTCTTGGTGGCCATTCAGAAGTGATCATTCACCTCCTGCTATCAGGACAGCAAAGTTCTCAACTGCAGATTAACACGGACAGGAACCTTCAGCTGCAGCTGAGTGCCCAGCAGTGATTAAAGAGCAAAGCCAGCAGGCTTGGGGCTAAACCTGTGGGGTTTGGTGCTTAGGAATCTCAGGAGCAGAGGTGCCCTCTTCTCTTGGCCTGACATGAATCATTCTCAAGGTGCTTTGTGTCTGACCAGCCCTCTCTGTTCTGGTCTTTAGAGTGGTTTCTTTCCCATTGTGATACAAATGTTTGTGTAATAATCAGAGGCTCAGCTTCTTCACAGCTAAATGAAATCAGAATTTATAACTGAGAGGAAGCAAAAGAAATAGAGCAAACATTTATGGATGGATGAAGAGTAATCTTTCACTAATAGAACAGCAGGAAGGGAAGCCTGTCAAACAGACCTGCTTGGAAAACGTATTGTACACTTTATGTAAGTAAATTGTTAATTAAAGAACTTCAAAATTATGTATGTACTTTAAAAGAAAAAAACAAACAACTAGTAGTGGCCCTCTGGAGCTGTGTCCCCCACCTGGGAGGGCAGTGTCTGGCACAAGGTGTTTCCCTATGGCTGATCCTCAGCTTTTGTCTTATACAGAGCTCTTAAAAGAATGTTATTTTATTAGCCCAAATACATTTTTAGGACACTTAAAGGAAGAACACCCCACAAGTCATTTAGACACTGTTAGCAATTTTAGGACAAAAAAAAAGTACCAAACATAAGCACTGTATATCTAGATTTTTTTAATACTAAAAATCCCTTGTGCTTGATCCCGAGCTCACTGCTGTGTTTTGTTCCAGGGCACAAATGAAATCCTGCGCCTGTACATCGCACTGACGGGGATGCAGTATGCAGGCAGGATCTTAACTGACAAGATTAAGTATGTTCTTATTTATTGCTAATAGTCTTTAATAAACTAAACAGAGTCTGATAACTGCTTATCTACAGATAAGGAAAACAGTAGGGAAAAACTTGCAGTATCTTCCAATGTATTATCTGCCTGAAAGGCAGTTAAATGTTACAGGGGTCTCTTTTTTTTCCTTTTTAATTGGGTGTTTTATAGCTTTACCAATCTTGGCCTTTACTGCACTTTACCTTCTATTCCAGCCTGTGTAAAATTCTTCCTTGTAGACTAGTAATTAAAATTTTATAACTTAAGATTTTATAGCAAAGCAGCATTTTACATACTGAGTACATGTCCTGGTGTTTGGAGTTGATTGTAATTGGGAAAAGAACTGAACCTGAACCCTGCTGTAGACTTTTAAGACCAGGCTGTGGTTCTCTGGGCTTCATAGCTCAGTGGATCCAAAGACTTCATTCTGAGACAAAAACTGCAGGTGTGCTGGTGCAGCACTGAGAGTTCCCCTGCACCCCAGAACAGGCCCTCACCAGCTGCTCCTTACCCTTTGCAGAGAAATCAAGAAAGGAAACGTGGGAGTGGCACTGGGGGAGTTCCTGAACAAACTGCGGGACATGATGGGCAGGAAAGTGGATTATGGGCTGGTTGGTAGCCATGGAGTGGTGCATCCCAGCCTCCAGGTAAGGGGGGACAATGCTGTGGGATCACAGCTCCATCCATACACAAAGTGTGTGCTTCCCAGCAGGGAGATGCTCAGGCAGATGTTTGTACCACTGCAGGGGGAAGGGCTTGCTCATGGATGTGATGTGGGCACATCCAGGTAAAAGGAATCCTGCTCAAAGTCTGTGTTTATCCCAAATCCAGGTTTCTGGACAGGTCAGTTATTTATACAAATTGAGCCACTGCTGCACTACAGGCTTTGTTTATAATCATCTGTTGCTGCCCTTCATAATAAGCTCGGTATTTTTCTCCTGTTATTAATAACAGTTTTAGGTGAGAATTTCCATGAACTAAATACACACTTCCCTAATCAGTGAATAGTTTTTATGACCAGTGCTGTGTGACCTTTTCACAGACAAAGAGGTGAGGTTTGCTGGGTTTGCTATGCCTGTGGTGCTTGGTTGGAAAATCTGTAACAGCAATATTGTTACTTCTCAGCCAGCACACACACACACACACAGGCACACACCTCTCCTGCAGGTCAGGTATTTGGGGCACACGGATCAGAGGATTTGCCAGGATTTCCTAATCCTGCTCACTTCCCCCAGGGCACCTCCTGTGGGCACCTGCACTGCCCTCTGCAGAGCCACCCAAGTATGGGGTGGGTGGGGTCTCTGAGTATTTCCTCTGAACAGCCCCCAGCCCCCCACTCACCTTCCCACAGTTGGGAGTTGTTGCACTGATGAATTAATAAAACACAAACAGGACATTGGAAACTTTCTTTCTACTTAATACCAGAATTTGAGACACTTGGTGAATGCACACAGCAGCATCAGCTGGTCTGGATTTTCAAGGTTCTCCTGACCTGCAGGTTAAGAGTAAGAATTAGGTTTGCTGCACAGAATTTCACAGGAGACTATACTGATGAGTTATACCAAAAGTAAAATTTGGAAAATTTTAATGCATATTTTATTAAGAAAGGATGGTGCCTGCCTGGCTTTCAGCAGCAAAATTGCTTGATATTAAAAAAGCAGTGCTTGACAAGAGAAAAACTATTAGTTGGGCTTCAGGATTACAGAGCTTCATCTAAACTGAGTCTAAACCCCTCAAAAAAAATAAAAAACAACAACAAAAATACCCACACCAAAAAAACCCAAACAAACAAAAAAAAAGCCAAAAAAAAACCCCAAAAAACCCACACACAAAACCAAACCAACATTCTATAATCCTGTTCCTCCCAGGTAAGTAGGGAACCTTTCCTTTTTAGCTGAGAAGATGTAAAAGGGTGAAAGATCTTCAAAGGGAGTTCTGCTCAGTGACAAGATATGGGTAATAAACACTTTATACAGCAGAAAATTTCTCTGCAGGGTTTTTTTGGTTTTTTTTTTTTTTTATTTTAGGGAGGGAAGGTTCACCCCTGTGGTGGGGACACTCCTGCCCACCAGACCCACCAGTGGGGTGCCCAGCTCAGTGCATGGGGTGGGTGGGGGCACCCTGGCTGGGCTGCTGGGTGCTGCTTCTTGAGCAAGGGTCCTTGCTCAAGGACCCTCAAGGGACCCTTGCTCAAGGGTCCTTGCCCCTTGTGAGGGGGTGGGCTCTGATTAATTTTTCCCTTGGAAGGAGAGTCCAACTTTTGCATTTTCTGTTTTATTTTATAGGAAAGTGGCAAGAAACTTGAAGAAAATATTTATTACTTTGGAACTACAGTGAGAGGCCTGCTGAGCAGGTTTGGCAAGGTGACTTCCTCTTTCTGCTGTCCTAAGTTTATCCCCAACCAAATTGGTCTCTAGAATCTGGAGTGAACTGTGGGTGGTGAGGCCAGAATCTCCTTTAAACAACTTGATTCTGCTGAATATGAGAAAATACACTGAACTTCTGTACTTGATGTAATGGACAACTTCTGTTGAAAACAAAAAAAATCCCCAAAACAGTGTCTGTGAATGAGTGTTCTTCTGCCTCTGTAAGCACAGATCCTGGCTGCTCCAGTGACTAGTTACTGTATATTTACAGATATAAATATATATATTTTTGTATCTATTACTGCATACTTTGTTGTCAGCAGTCACTGGTACCCACTTCCCTCTCCCCCAGGGCAGAGCTGGCCCCGCAGGTTCTGCTCCTGGTTCATCCACAGCTGTGCAGCTCCAATTGGAGAGATTGATCTTGGAATGCCCTGGATTTCCAGTTTTGTGTTCTCACAATACTTATCAGACTGGGCCCTGCCACAGGCCACTTCTGACATTTATTTGCTGATTTCAGTGACTTTTGGTTTCAAGACCCAGCAACTTTACTGCTGGCTGCAGCCAGACTGTGAAAAGATGCAGTGTGGTTAATCCCAAACTCCCCAACTTAGGGTAGGAATGCTCTGGAACAACTGACCTGTTATACTCAAGAAGCACAACCCTAAGTATGAAAAAAAAACCCTGTTTGGTTAAATTAAAATTGACAAACACTGAGCTAATAATAATTTTTTCTCTTCCAGACAATAGTGGATGAGCAGCTGGTTCTGAAGAGAGTGGCAGATGTGGTTATTAACTTGTATGCCATGACAGCTGCCATCTCCAGAGCCAGCCGCTCCATCAGCATCGGCCTCCGCAACCATGACCACGAGGTGAGGGCATTTGGCTTCCAGACATTCCCACTGCTGCCTGCACTCCACTCCTTCCCCACTCACCTTCCCTGTATCCCACTGCAGCAACAAGTCTGAAATAACTTACCCCACACAGAGACATTTGGGAATTAATTACAAACTTGCCTCCTCTCTTTACCATGTTGATAGTTCCCAAGCTCTTTGCACACAATCATTAATAACAACAACAAATCTTTTGTCCATAAATTTATGGACAGTGAGAGTTGGACACACACAGGAGGAGGTGTGGATGCTCATTTAAAGTTCTGCAGTAACAGTTGTGCTACAGGACAAGTGTATTTGCTAGAATGGAGTGGCCCTGACACTTCCTGTTTGCCTGTGTGTGTGCAACCCCCTCTGGTGGATTTATTACCAAAAAATGTCTTTTAAGTCACCTTAGAGTGAAGGGATCATCCCAGCTCTGACACTTGGTAGCTGTGGAGAAAAAAATGACAGCTCAGCTTGCAGCAAATACTCCTGGTTTGTAGGGCTCCAGAGCCCAAACCAAACTTTCAGCAGTTTAAATGGCAGTGGGTTTACTGCATTGTTTTGATCATTAATTCACTAGTTTTCAACTGAGTTTTATTCTTTTCTCAGGTGCTGCTTACAAATATCTTCTGCACAGAAGCATATTTCAAGAATAATTATGCCATGGCTCAATTAGAAAAATGTAAGCTCTATAAAATGTTTTTTATATAGACTTATGGCTTTCCCAGACTGTAATGAGAAGTAGGAGGTTGATGTGCCCAACCCAATAGTTTTGCTCAGATTTTTATTTGGAGGACAAACAGAGCTGGTGCCAGTTGAAAAGAGCGAGTCTCTTTATTTAATACACTAAAAAAAGCCCTGCAGTGATTCTTTTTTTTTTTTTTTTTCAAGCTATGGGGAAAAAATTAAAATTTATGAGTAGCAAATAAATACTGCTGTAAAGAAAATAACAATTAGGTGTTTGACCTGCCTGGCTTAGTACTGACCAGTTAGGCAGCTGCTGTCTGAAGCTCAGTCTCCAATAATCTGTTTTTCTTAGAAGAAAAAGTTGAATGACTTCCTGGCACTGAAATGCAGATGGTCTTTGCATCTGTATTCTAAAACCCATTTTGAAAGAAACACAGAAACTCCTGAGGGTCCTTCAGCTCCCTTCCCTGCTGTGTCTTTGCAGATGCTGATGAAAATCTGGATGACTTCATTAAAAAAGCTGCAAAGCAAGTTCTGGAGAAGAGAGCCTATATCTGCTCCCACCCACTGGACAGGACATTCTGAGCGAGTCCCTCCCTGCCAGCAGCTCTGGATGAATGTAAATCAAGGACTGATTTGCTACAGGTCATATATTTGTACAATATACGGGTATGCACTCATATAGGCACTTGTACAGCTCTGAGTATACTGAATGTAACCTGCTGTAACACTGTAAAACAAAACTCCTAAACACAACTTAACTTACAAAGAGGATGAATAAAGAAATGTTATTTAAACCTCAGGTTGTTTTACTAGATACAAGTACCTGCGTCCCTTGGAGCTAAATGAGGACAGCTGAGGTAGGGACAGTGAGAGGGCAAGGGAGAGCAAGGATGAGGAAGAGACTGAGAGCCAAGGGGGTGTTCAGCCTGGAGAAGGCTGAGAGGGGATCTATGAATGTCCATCAGTAGCTGAGGAAAGGGGCCAGTCTCCTTCCAGTGGTGCCCATTAACAGGACAAGGAATAAGGGGAATAAGGAAGTTCCAGCTCAGCAGGAGGAGAAACTTCTTTCCTCTGAGGCTGACAGAGCCCTGGCCCAGGCTGCCCAGTGAGGTTGTGGAGTCTCCTTCCCTGGAGACATTCAAAGCCCAACTGGATGTGTTCTGTGTGACCTCCTGAAGGTGACCCTGCTCTGGCAGGGGGTTGGACTGGGTGATCTCCAGAGGTCCTTCCAACCCCTGACACTTTCTTATTTTTTGTTTTCTCAAGGAGGGACTGAGTGGTTCTTTAAGTATTTTATGCTCACCTCCCCCATTTCCTTACCTTTAAGAGAAGCTCTGAAGACTTGCAGGGCCAGAACAGGTCGGACAGGGGGAGGTCGGACAGGGCCCCCTGGCTCTTGCCCTGCCCTGCAGCCATCCTGGCCTTGTCTGGGTGCATTTGGGTGCCTCTGAGGAGGGGGTTTCTCTGCCCTGCTGAGCTCCCATGTTAAAGTTTTTCTTCATTGTGTTTAATCACAACTTCTCCATGTTCTGTTCTTGGCCCTGGGCTAAAGCCTTACCCCTTTGCTATGTGTTTTTAAAACCAATAAATAAGGGTTTTATTTAAATATGAGCTGTCATCTCTGTTAAAAAAAAAACCAAAACAAAAAACAACAACAACAACAAAAAAAAACCATCAAGAGACAATAGATATTTCATGTACTCAGCCCTGGTGAGGCCACACCTTGAGTCCTGTGTCCAGTTCTGGGCCCCTCAGTTCAGGAAGGATATCGAGGTCCTGGAGCAGGTCCAAAGGAGGGCAACCAGGCTGGTGAAGGGACTCGAGCACAGACCCTATGAGGAGAGGCTGAGAGAGCTGGGGCTGTTCAGCCTAAAGAAGAGGAGGCTCAGGGGAGACCTCATTCTCTACAACTCCCTGAAAGGAGGTTGGAGCCAGGTGAGGGTTGGGCTCTTTTGCCAAACAACTTTCAACAAGACAAGAGGGCAGGGTCTCAAGTTATGCCAGGGGAGGTTTAGGTTGGAGATTAGAAAGAATTTCTTTACGGAGAGGGTGATCAGGCATTGGAATGGGCTGCCCAGGGAAGTAGTGGATTCTCCATCCCTGGAGATATTTAAGAAGAGACTGGATGTGGCACTCAGTGCCATAGTCTAGCAACCGCAACGGTGGTAAAAGGGTTGGACTCGATCTCTGAGGTCCCTTCCAACCCAGCCAATTCTATGATTCTATGATTATTCAGGCTTAATGACAGGTTACACATTGTTTCCAGTACCCTCCTGCTAGCCCCAGACATCATTTCACTGTCCCTGTGAAGTCAGTTTGAGGCAGTGACACAGCTGTGTCCCACACTCACTTACATTTGGGCATTACTTATTGACCAGCTCTCATTAGGAGGCCACTTAATTAGGGTGGTAGGGCTGCATTAGCCATTCCCTGTCTGGGGAATGCTTCCTTTGCCAGGAAGGATCCTGCCTTTCCTGTTGGCAGGATCTCTGGAGAGGCCCTTCCTGCTGCCCAGGGCTGGGGGCTGTCCTCCTGCTCTTGCAGCTTGGGCTCTCTTGGAAACCAAAAGTTTATAGGAACATCAGCTGGATGGAATGTCTGGGTTGAGCTGTATGGCTTGAGCTGCACATTCCTAACGAAGGTGACATTTTTCATTCCTGGTCTTTGGTGCTGCAGCAAGTCAGGGTTAGTGTGGGCTCTGGAGAACTCTGCTCCCAGCTGAGCAGCTGATGTGCATCAGCCCCCCTGAGCCTGGCTGCCATGAGGGGCTCTGGGAAGCTGCAAAATGCCCAAGCTCATGGTCAGTAAAATGCCAAGTTGAGCCCAGGAGCTAATAAATCATTCCAGAAGCTGAGCCCCACAAGTCTGACCTTCTGCAGTGTGATTTATATCTTGTGTGGGGTTCTGAGTGATGATTCCACTGCTGGAAGCAAAGTGCTCTCACAGCCGATTCGATGGCATGACAGCAAAATAAAGGCCAGAACTCAACTCCCACAGTAAAGAACAAGCTACCAATTAAACCACATCACATTGCTCTGTGTGTAACTGAGGCAGGAACTACATATTCATGCTAATTTCCTGGCTGATGGACTTTAATGTACAAAGTTAAAATAATATGAAACTTCACATTTCTAGCTGTTAAACTGAACTGGAAAGATAAAAAGTGCTCTTCAGGAACTCAGATTTATGCTGCTCAGATGAGAAATGCAGCAGCCTGAGTGTCCAAAAAGTGGACAGGAAAATTAAAACTCCTGCACCTTCATATGCTGTTGCCCCCCAACAAGCCCCAGAGCACTCACCTGTCAGGCAAACTACAAGGCTGGAGCTGTGCACAGCTCCTGCTCAGGTGGTCTTACAAGCCTGTAGGTGAAGCCATTATGTGCAAACTTTGTGCTTCAAGATCCACCCCATATGCTGATTTCTGGTGTTAAGCAAAGCACCCAAAGCAAAACAAGTAAACCAACCCCAAAGGCAAAAACAATAACAACAACCCCAAAACAACACCCCAAAACCCTCTACACCTGCCAGGTCAGCGCAAGCTTCAGCCTGGCAGTGTCCCCAGAGCTGTCAGTCAGCCCTCAGGTGGTTTCTCTGCCTGACAAGTGAGCTGAAACACTGAGCAGACCCAATGAGCAACACCCATCTGCCCCAGACAGAGCTGTCCGTGAGCACTGGGCACACAGTGGGTCAGCTACAGACACAGGACCACATACACAGCAGACAGCCTGAGTGCCAGGGCAGCCTTTGAAGCAGGTACAGCAGGTCTGCAGGATTATATATATATATATATGTATATATGTATGTATATACTTTTTAACTCTGTATTTGCTTTTATAACAAAAAAAATCCTGTTAGAGATACCAAGTCTGAGCCCAGGACCAGCCTGTATCCCACTGCACAGAAGCAGTTGGGTCAGTGATGAGGTGGGGACCCCCCACCCCCCCCCCAAATGAGCCCCTGGGAAGGGCAGCAAGGGGCACCCTGATCCAGCCCATGGGGTGCAGCACTGCCTGAGCCAGAGGATCCCCAGCAGAGCCAGGAGCCCAGCCAGGGAGAGACCCAGGGCAAAGCCACAGCACTGAGCAACCAGCTCCAGGAGGCTGCAGGCACAGAGGATTTTTTTTTTGATTGTTTAAATCAAGTGAAGGTGGCCACCCAAGAGAGACAAATCATCAGAGAACACACAACTAATAAATAAATGGAAGGCACACAGTCACCAATCTACTGTGTTCACCCTTCAGAAAACAAGTAACAAGAAGCAGAAATTAACTGATGCTGTGAGCCTGGAACTCTGAATGTTTAGCTTTAGTAGATTCCTAGTGTTAAAATTCCATGTTCCTTCACAGGCACACTGTCCAGCAAGGTTCTGTCAGAGGGAAAAACACTGTGCTGGAAAAGGAGGCTAGTTTGAAAGTATCAAAAAAAAAAAAAAACCAACCTGGTTTTTTTCTTGGTTTGGGTGTTTTTTGTTTGTTTTTTTTTGTTTGTTTGTTTGGTTTTTTAATCTTTCTTCCAAACAGATGGTTAAGTTAATGCACATAACCTCTCCTTTTAAAGGGACAGCTTTACAAACAAATGGCCAGTTTTGTGAAGCAAAACAGAAATGTCTTCCTGCAGGGTAGAGCTGGGCAGCTTGATAGAAATGTGTTCAAGAAACTTAGGATTCAGCAAAGTCATTCTGCACCTGATCTAACTAATGAGACCATTGCAATGCAATCCAGCACAGAAAGGTGGGTACTGCAATTACAGAAAACAGGCAAAGAGCCCAAGCTGGTCAAGTTTCAAAGCTTGAGCAGCCCAGTGCCAGAAGGAGCAGGGAACACAGAGGCAGTTCAAGGCCTGGTGCTGAGGGTCCTGAGAGTCCTGACACAGTGTGCTGGGGGCACAGGATTGGCACTCAGCAATGGATTCAAAGGTTTAACTCTGCTTTTGCTGCCAGCATTCTCCTGGCTCCTGTGTTTGTTTTGCCAGAGCATTTGTAGGCAACAGGAGCCACGGTGCCTTTGATCAGAGGCTGTGCGAGCAGCTGGGGGTTTGGGTCAGGCTTTAGCTGCAAGCACTGATGGAGCCAACAGAAGAACAGTGAGGTGCAGGCCACCCATACAGCTTTTGATATTAATGAGCACAAATCCTCTTGTCTTGCAGGCTGGGGTGACTGTGGGATGTTTGCACCAAGGGGCTGAAGAGCAGCACTGTGGTAATCCAGAGAAGAGGGGGGAGACAATTGGCATCCAGTCTCTAGAAGCACCATGACCCCACACACACACTCCTTTTGGAGCTGCTAAGACAGCAGGCCAAAAATTGTTCCTCTTTTCTCATCCCCTGCGTGCTAACAGGCAAGTTAGTTTATTGAACAGAAATTCTCCCCATTATCTCTGAGCAGCAAAGCAAAGAATGAAAAAAAAATAAATTATTTTGTGCCCTGTCTGATACATTTTTCTAAAACCTTTCTGTGGTTGAGCCTCCCAGTGCTGTCAACATCAACTTACTAGTTTCAAAAGTATTGTGCTAAACTGAGAGCATCACACAGCAGGACCCAAAACCAGCCCCAAATTACCTTCAGAACTGGTCCTGCCTTCCTGGGAGAGGTGGTCAGGGGTTCATCTTTCACACGTCCTTGGCGGTTCTGTAGCTGAGCCCTGGCTGGTGGCCCAGGGCTGGGAAACTGCAGTGCTGTGGGGAGCTGCTCAGCTTTCAGCTTCCTGGCACCAGAGGGAGGCTGCAGAGTCCCAGCAGCATCTTCCCCAGGCCAGCAGCAGATTGTGAAAGAGAAAGCAACAGGAACCAGTCAAATGGAAAAGATGAGTTCTGGCTGTTAACCTAGCACAGCAGGGTGAAAGGTACTGCAGCTCAAGAACCCTTCTCACAAGGGTTCCATGGAAAGAAGCCATGCAGGTGTTGGGGTACAGGCCAGAGCCCACTGCTAAGACATTCAGTGTCCTGTAGGCTCCACAGGGCACACATGAAAGCTGAGTAAATCCTGACTGCCCCCAAGCAGCATTTCCCTGAGAGAAGCACTTGAGAACTGCACTGAGCATTTAGCAAGTTACAGGGTAATGAGCAGCAGAAAAGTTGTAAAAGATGACAGATTCTAGCAGCCATAAAACAGCTATTCTTTTCTGCTTGTAAATGTTCCAGATGGTTCTGGACAAGAAGAAACACGTGGAAAGAAATCCAAAATAGTCTTTCATAGTGAAGCACATTCATATGTGCATAATGAAGTACAACTCTTTGACTGCCCCCTCCCCCCAGGCTGCTGTGAGTGTGCAGATGTAGCTGGGTCACCCCACCACCCCCTGAGCACCCAGGAGCTGGTGCTGCTCCCAGGCTGAGAGGTCCCTTTCTGCTCAGATAACAAAACCTGATTGCCATCAGTCCCTACAAAGGAGGATCAGGCAGCCAGCTCTGGATCTACAGAAGGATCAGCCAAGGAGGACCTACATATACGTTCCTGGTGGATTTTCCTCCAGACAAAGGCAGTGAGGCTGAGGTCTGACACCCCAAGGTGCCTCCTTTGCTAAAGCACCAACAGTTCTGCTGTCCAGGGGTGTCCCTGCTAAACCCCTTTGCAGCCAAACTCCCTTCCTCAATGGCAGGACTGCACAAGCTTCAGGTTAAATGCTTTTTGTGATCAGAGAATTGTAACAGAGCCATTACCATTCTGTGGGGCTGTGAGCATGAAGAGCTCAGGTGGCTTCTTGTAAAGATCAAAATCCAAGTGTCGTTTGTCCCAGCTCCATCTGTCTCGTGGCAGCACTGGCCTCAGGTGAGCATGCAGAGCATTCTCCTGCCATTGCTACATGGGAATTGAATGTCCTTTAGCAGCCAGGCCAAAATCACCAGGGAGGAGTCACCAAAACCAAAAAGTAAGTTAACCAGATGATTGGGTAACAGCCTAACAACTGCTGGATCAGGATCTTACCCAAGTGCCAACTTCACAAGGCTGTTTCTCACTGAGACACCTGTCAGTTTGCTAGGGTTGATGTACATGAGTAAGAACAAAGCTGCATTCTGGGAGCAAGCTGCTGACACCCCAGTGCTGGGCTGCTCTCTGCCATGCAGGAGCTCTCTGCAAGCCTTGAGAAATATCTGGCAGGGGCTGCATGTCCTTAGCTCTGTTCTCACTTTTCTCTGCACTTCCCTGGGCTTCACACACGGCTGCTAAACCCACAGGTGAGCACAGCCCACCCCTCATCCCTGTGACTCCTCTGCACAATGAGGCTGTGGGAGGACACAGCCCCCCCTGTCTCTCTGCTCAGCAGGATGAGGCCCACTGGCTGCACAGAGCACTGAGGGATGGACAGCAGCTCAGGGAGAACCTGAAAGCTTTTAGAAAGCAGAAGCTGTCCTGCTGCTCCTAAAAATAATAGGATCAAACTCGTGGGACCAAGAGCCCAGGTGTCCTGAGGAAACAGAGAGGAGAAGCAGCCTGTGAGCTGGAATCATGGCAGGAATCTCCATCATCACAGCTGCAAAACAGAGTTCAGGTTTTTTTCAGCCCACTGCTGAAATACCAGTACAGATTTTTCCAGACAAAAGTGTCCTTCCTGTGCTACAGATTCATCCCAGCTACCCAATGCTAGCCTTATACTTTCCCAGTTAAATACCAGCTGAGTTGGTACAGAAGTTGTATGGGGATATTATGATGACCAGAACAACTCCAAGGACTCTTTTGCCTCCTAATGGATGGTGTTATAGAGAGTGGGCAAATTCTGTGTTTGAGAGGAAAACCAGAAATGCTTGAAGAGGCAATGCATCAAACCAGACTGCTTCAGAATGGGATACTCATAGTTTTCTGCTACTGATGGCAGTACTGATGGCACCTTTCTGCAGTAAGGTGGCAGAAAACTGTCAGCTAAATAGCAAAGAACAGGGGAAGGGAAAGAAGAGAGGATGGAGGGGAAGAAGAGACTGATAGAGAACACAGTGGTGAAGGACAAACATGTCATAAAACTGAAACTACAAAAGACATAAATAAAAATGGAGAAAAAAAATAACCAATGAGACTGTAGAAGCCCAAAAAGAATAATTGTCTCAGAACAGCTGCCCTGACAGAATGGACACTGCACTGGGGTGGATCTCCACCAAGATCATTGCTGGATCCAAGGGTGGGGAGATCTTTCCCATCTCTTTTTTATTTCTCTGTCTCTAACCTGATTGGGAACATGAGGGTAACACAGTTTCTACCTTTGTTAAGTTTTACTCCCCATTGCTCTGTTAAGTTTTGTTTGTTGCAACCTGTTCTTTTGACAACTTCCTTAAACTTTGCTACGTTGTAACCCATAGCTTTGAAAGTACCTTCCTTTATCATTCTGCCAGTTGTAATCTCACATGCTTTATCATCTTACTCACTTTTAAGTGAGGTTGTGTTTTCATACAAACCTCCTGGGTAACAACCTTACTCCTAGAGTACTGTGCAGACAATTCCTGAACTTCATCTCCCTGAATGGGCTGCTAAAGGAGACGAATTAGAGGAGGAGGATTGGGCCCAGCTGCACCCAGGCTTCTCTCTGAGGGAGTTTAGAAAGCAAGGGGGTCCAGTCCCAATCTCGCTGGGCTGAGCCCCACTCTGTGGGATGTGACAGAGATGTGGGATGAGCTCTGCTCACTTATGAGATGTGACAGGGCCAGAGCTCATTTGGACACATGAAGGAAGGCAACAGTTGGATGGGCAAGAAGCCTGGAACCCATTCATGGTGGAATTATGATTCTTCTGACACCAGACCTCACTTGTAAATGTAAACCAAAGCACTCCCTAGTCCATTAATATCTAATTCATATCTAATTAATAATGGCAAATGGGTGTTCTTAATGTGTCTGGGGCAAACAACACAGCACCAGGGTGAGCCAGATGCTGAGGTACCCAAACTACAAATAGCAGTGGCAGCCCAGGCCCCAAGGAGCCTCTCTCAAGCCTCTCCAGGTGCCACAGTTGACTTAGGACTGAGATTTCCTGTTACCTCCTGTAGCTCCTTCCCACGTGCCCCATCACACAGCAGAGGGTGCAGGCTGCTTTCAATGCTGCTCTTACATCCAGGCAGTACAAACCCATCTGGTGACATCCACATGCTCTTGGAGTGTGCATAGGATTCCTTACAGGCAGCATCCACATCCACCAGGTCAAATGTGGCTGAGAGATACTCTTGACAGTAAGTGAATCTCTTCTTTGGTTTCTGGGGAAAAAAAAAAAGGACATTTTCTTTTGTTAATGTGAGCTCCCCTTTACTGCAGAGGAGCTCACAAGGTACAGAACCACTATCATTTCTTTCCTTGAGACTGCATAGATCAAAATTATACAAAAGACATAACATTAAATATTACCAAATGTTTTTAAATTTCATTCTATTATGAAACAATGATGGATTTAATGACAAGTGGTACAATGAGATCTTTGTAAAATAATTACAGAAGGAAGTATTTTTAATGTTATTTATGCAAGAAGAGGAATGTCATCCCTACCATGAAGAGCTTTCACAGAGCTAAAGTAATTTCCACTAGCTGAGAGGAAATGAGTATTTGTTATTAAGATGCAGGCAAAAGCAGATGTCATTCCTCAGATTTGTTCTTAAATGTTCTTCCTGCACACTAAACACAGGAGCTCCTAGTGCAAAGTTATGTAATTCACCTCTTCCCAGCACTACCTGCAGCAAGCAAAGATCTGCCAGCTGCCTCACTTCACCTTTGCCAGTTCTTGGCGAAGCTGCTGCTTTGCAAGTTCTGCGGAGTTCAGCCTCTGACAGCTATAGTTAAAGACATTTTTGCCAGCAACAGGAGAAACCCTGAAAACTTCCAACTTTGGCTTTTTCATCTTTCCTTGGAGTTGGCACAGAGCACTGATGTTAGCCTGTAAAGAGGGATGACATCTGGGAATCAGGAGTGTTATGGAAAAATTATAAACAGGCAAATAATTCTGCAGAAGTTAGAAAAAACAACAAACCTTTTTAAAGAGAAAAAAAATCCTAAAAAAAAAAATAAATCAATATATGGATCAATTACACAACAGCTCTTTGTTAATAAAATACTCCACTGCAGACCAGCACCATCTCACTCTTGCATGTGACATTCTGCAAGACTCCTGGCAGCAGAGGAAAGGCTGCTCACAGATCTGAAGAGTTGTTCTGGAGAGCTGGGGCTGTGTCTGCAAATGGGCCCAGATTGGGTCTGACAGTTCTAAGACTCCATGAGCACCCCAGCAAATCCAGTGCCATGGGAAACTCCATGAGGACTCCCCAAATCTCCCTGCTGACACCTTGTAATTACCCCCTGGTGCCTTCAGAAATCATTCTGCTGTGTTCATGGTAATTACAGCTCTGACTTCAGCCTCTGCCAGAATAGGCAATTACAGCAAGAGAGTAAAATTGCCTTTGGGATGTCACTTCCCTTGTGACATCCACTTTCTCTCTTTTTTTTTTTTTTTCAATCAAAAAGCCTGAAATGTGACTTTACCTGCTACTAAAAAACTATCCTGAATTTTCTTTTCTCCAGAGGATTTCCCAGTTTCTTTATTATCCTTTTGATTGGAAAGTATGTATAAAACACATACATTGGGAAGACTGCAAATTCCATACAAATAACAAAACAATTCAACACTTGATCTATACAGAATGTTGAAAATTCAAGTACCAGAAACAACTACTTTGGATGTTCTCCTGTCCTAACGTCATGGAATACTCCATCAAAAGACCAAAGCTGAAAAAGGAAATATTCAGGAGTTCAATTTCTCCTGTACCCTTACACAGGAACACAGATTTCCACACATCAGGCAAAACCTTTTTGTATTAAAATATATGCAGGAAAAAAAAAACTCAGGACTATTCCACACAAGCCAGGGGATGGTTAGAGTTCTCAGCTAAGCAATATACTCCAAAAAACAAGTCAGGAAATATGTGGGATACCCTTCTGTGATCTCTGTAATTAACAGGGAAGGGTTTACTTTCAACACCCTTTCCCTGAGGCAACAGGAGGGTCAGATGGACACTGGTAAAAAGTCAGAAGAGGTTCTGAAGTTCTTCACCATTTCCTTAAAGCTCAGCTCTGTCTGCAACTGCTAAGTTTTAGTTAAAAATAAAAACGACAAATCCTTTATATAATCAGCCTTCTTACCACTCCCACAGTGTCTCCCCTGCTTACCTTCAGTACTAGAATGGTTTCCCCTTTGAGAAGCCATGAAGTTTTGCAGAACAGAAATACCCTGCACTTTTTAATGGTGTTTGTACAATTCCTGCTAACACCCTATGAAATGCTGTGAAGTGTAATGAATCACTGCTTATGGAGGAGCAGCTGTTGATTAAGGATATGAAGTTTTACAACCTCTTGCAAAAGAGATTTGCCTCTTGCATATCAGGAACTACTCACCCTGATATAGTTTTTCTCTGCTGTTTCTTCCTTCTTCTGCACACACATTTCACTGTTGGTATCTAACAAAGAATGTTCCTGTTCCACTTTGCCAACTTCTCCGGTGTCACCAAAGGCAACCAAAGGAGGTTTCTGAGGGAAGAGATGCTCATCCTTTAGGGGAACTCCATACTCATGACTCAGGACTCTGATCATCTCTGCTGAGGGCAGCAGGTCCCCACGAATCACTGTCCTCAGCCTCTTACTGCCACAGAGGAAACTGAGCCTAAAATGGACATCAACATTCTATCAGGTTACTGAAACTCCACTGCCATCAAATCATTGCAGTCAATATTACTGTGGAAAAACTATACAGCCTTCTTGAAACATTTAGTTACTAAAAAGTTTAGGTCTTCTCATGTATGCTGATGTTTAGCAGCAATAAAGGAGTGCAGCAGTTTAACAAACCCACTGGGAATATTCCAGGAACCTGCTGGCACTAGATTTAGCTGCAAGTTAGTAACTAGTTGCTGAATTTCTCCAGCCTCTGGTTGGAAAGGCAATAAAGAATCAAGTCCCTTCATGCACAGTGGTTCTAGTGTGTGACCCACTGGAATCTGTCCTGCCTTACCCCTGTTTGACATCTCATCCCATGCTGCATGCTACTCATGACAATGCTTCCCTCCCATCCGAGTTCTCTCATGCACTACATTGGGCCTGGAAAGCCTAATGGAGGGGGTGTGAGGGGAGTGTAGTGTGGGTGTGTGGGTGTAGGTGTGGGTATGGGTGTGTGGGTGTAGGTGTGTAGGTGTGAGGGTGTAGGTGTGTGGGTGTGAGTGTGGGTGTGAGTGTGGGTGTGGGGGTGTGAGTGTGGGGGTGAGGGTGTGTGAGGGGGTGTGTGAGTGGGGGTGGGGGGTGTGAGTGTGGGGGTGTGGGTGTGAGTGTGGGGGTGTGGGTGTGGGGGTGTGGGTGTAGGTGTGTGGGTGTGTTAACACCAAAGTGTTTCTAAGGATCTGGCAGCCAGAGAACCCCCCCACACATTGTACTCCTGCCCTGGAGCTCAGGCCATGGCAGAGGCCACAGAAGTGATCAACCTGATAGCCAACACCCTGCCAAAAGTGGAAATTTGGTCGTTCAGCTACCACATAACTGTTCCTCATTTGCAGAGAGTGACTTTGCAAAGTACAATAAAGGAATTTAATTATAAAATTACTGTGACATTTTCTTACCATTACTTACCATCAAAACATGTAACTGCTAAATAACATCCATTTCAAAGTTGCATCAGCATTAATGACATAAAGTCAGTTTATACAGAACCCCAGGATGGTTTGGGTTGGAAGGGACCTTAAAGCTCATCCAGTCCCACACCCTGCATGGTCAAGGACACTTCCCACAGCTCAGGGTGCTCCAAGCCCCATCCATCCTGGGCTGAGACACTGCCAGGGCAGCCACAGCTTCCCTGGGAAACCTGGGACAGAGGCTCAGCACCCTAAAATTAAAGAATTTTTTCCTAATGTCCAACCTGAATCTCCCCTCTTCAAGTTTTAACCCCCTCCAGAGCTGGTGTCTACAAGGCTGCTGTCTCATCACTACAGATGCTTTTACCACAGTTCTCTCTGATTTTCTAACAAGGAATATTAGGAATGGTAAAAATCCTTCCTGCAGGTTCACTTCTCTCTAGTGAAAACATAACCACCTGCATTCACAGTTATCCCAGCATCCCAAAACTTTCATGTTTCACTGCAGGCACCTGAGCTGTAGCTCTCTAGCAAGCTGTGCACAGCACCCAACCTGCTGATTTTCTTTTTTTAAACAGTAGATACTACATTATCATTTCATGAGGAAATTAACTATCAAGTATCTAAAATATGAAGTAGTACATTACTTTCTGCCTCAAGTATTGTCAGCACATAGCTTAAGGAAGAAAGGTATTTACCAACCATCATCAAAGAAAAAAAGAAAAAGGACATTTCAGGATGTCCCAGTGATGGCCACCACTCACAAAACAAAGATGGAACATGTTACAGGTGTGTGAAGAGGTACCCAAGTTACTTGCAGAGCATTAGAATGAATACACTTCAGAATGTTAAGTGTAAAGACCTGGGCTCTCCAGTGGCTTCAGTGAAGTCAAGTTTTGTTGGTCACCAGCAAATAAACAGCTCTTGAACTGGAATGGGTCAGCCAACAAGGGGAAACAGACATCTAGGCTCAGCCTGCCTGCCAGGCCAGGTGGACTGAATTAATTTTTCAGCAACTGCCTTGACACATGCAAAATCAATTCTGGAGCAGCTAGGTAATCAGTTTGTAAAACACTACTGAGTGTGTTTTACCAAAAGGCAAGCATGGGGGAGGGGGTGGCTGCCATGAGATTCTGTGATACTGATTCTGTGATATTAGTGATACTAATGCAGATGAACAAGAATTCTGCTATGAAACCAGATGGGTGTCTGGAGACATTCAGGCTTTCTTGTCTCAGGTCTCCAGTAATTTCAAATAAGCTTTGCAGGGTTGAATCCAGAGATAAATCTAAACAAGATTTATTTTTAGCAAAAATAAAAGCATCTTTGCTTTCCAAACACAAGTTGTTCATATCAGAGATATGAACCCACCTCTGAATAGATGTATCTTTAAAAACAAACAAAAAATTCCCACACATAGAAATATTCTCATAGGTTAGGAGAATGAGATGAAATGTCAGAGATGTTGAAGACAAACAGCTGTGAGTACCTGGCAGGGATCCTGCAACAAATCATGCAACGAAACTCCCAAACAAAAAGCCAGGAACAGGAAACATTTTCTCCCAACTCTCACAAAACTCTCCTTTTCCCTAATTTCCTTAGGAAAACTCTTTTCTTAATTCCCCTTGGTTCAAGTGACTTACTGGATCTATAAAGGTCTATAAAGTCCTGTCTCCTTCTATCCCCTCCTCCACCTCCATGAGACCAGAGCAGAGAAATAAACCCTCCCCAGCTGATTCTTCTGACACTGGAATTTTCTCCTTCTTCATTTTGTATTACATGCAGACATTCTCTGATTTACTGTCCTACTGATACACCTCTCTTTCTTGTACATTATAAACTTCTAGCCAAACTAAAGTGGGCTCACTGACACCCCCTGGATCAGCAGTTAGAAAACTATGCTCTGCTCTTACCACACTTGAGGAAGAACTTGAATTATCCATCAGGCTCACAGACTGCTTTCATCAAGGAAAAGCTATTCAAGAGTATTCTTTGTTTTGTACCAAATATTCACTCCACTTTGCCACCATAACCTTTTTTAGCTTCTTGACTATGGATCTGGCTGCATCCTACCTGGACAAGGCTTGGAAGCAGATATAAGGAACCATTCTCCTGACATAGAGCAGAGGCTGCTTTGTCAGAGTGCACAGGGGCTGGCAGAGGCAGAAATGGTAACAGAGGGATTCCAGGTCTGCGTACTGGCGGTGGTGGAAAGACAGCTGGAAGTTGTACAGGACCTCCAGCTGTCCACCCTCCTGCCTGTGGGTCCTGGAACAAAGTATCCCAAGGAGAAGGTTAAAACAACCAGTCTGTACCTCAGGTTTCCTCACTTCCACAGGACAATAACTCTCTGCTTTTGTCCTTTACTCTTTGCTCTTCGATTTGTATGAACTGCTCTGAAAAAAATTATTTTGGACAAAATTACAAAGAAAACATCAAAACTCTGACGGTATAAAAAGAAAACATAAGCAACTTGGTTAAGCTGTATGGCAAATGTTTGTAAGGAAGCTCTCCACAGTTTCATCAGTGGTTTGTCCCTCACCAGCCTTAGCAGAGCTAGGAAAAATTATACAAACACTTCTGTTACAAATACCAAAATTTACACTGCAGCAGTAAAACAAAGCTTCAATTTAGGTTACAGGTGAGCAATGACAAGAGAAAATTTTTCATGCAAGAAATAACTGCAGTGACTGCAATGATCTGATTTGCATCAGCAGCAACCAAACAAACAACTCACCACCACAGGAAAGCTTTAACCACATACTACACTGCTGGAAAAAATATTAGTTCTTTTTTAAGCATGAAATTTAAGGGAGATGTTCACTTTGAATGTGACACATTTTCCCCTAAACTCAAAAGAGGAAGCAGCCCGAGTCCAGCTGCCTCATACTGATTATCTTTGGTTTATGTTTGGTTAAGTGTTTTTGTTATGATTCAAAATTGGCAGGTTTCCACAAACCAAGCATCAGATTAACAAGAGAAAAAAAAAAAGGTACATGTTGCCATCTTTATCATTTTCACCTTTACTTGGATGACTTACGGTGTAACATGACAAAGATGAGGAGATTATGGCTCAAGTGAACCAGCCACTGGGACTCGTATCCACTAAAATCCCACAGAAAGCATCAGCTATGTGCTTCCCTATAAATTGTTGTACAAAAAGGCATATGGGGAGGTATAAATCACAATTACAAATTCTGAATCTAAGGAAATACATGATGAAAAACCTCAAACTAGCTTACCTTTCCAAGTGTCTCTCCCAGAGTCTCCTGATTGCTTTGTCTTTTAACCCCTCCAAGACAAAAAGGTGAGTTGATCCATCCATTAAGTGAAAACCAGTAACAACATCCAACTGGGAAACTTTCTCAGGGGTGGTTTTCAGTTTTGATGCAGCAAGAGCCATTCCCATTAAGTGTACAGGAGAGCAGTCCAGCTGGAGGCCTTTAGCATTGATTTCTGTAATCTGTTCCACTAAATCATGTAATAAAGATGAATTATTGTAGTCAAAAATGTAGATTATTAAACCATATGGGCAACTTGTGACTCCAGCATCAGCATTTTCTTCATGCACTCCCAGTGGCACAGCTATTTCCACTCTTACTGTCAAAACTGAGTCAGATTCTAGATAATGTCCCATGGGTAGTGGGGAAGAACTACTCATTGATTCTGTTCTTGTCTGCTTTTCATCCTCCTCACTGAGAGCAGCTGGATCTGAAGCTGAGCAGCTATGAATGGGAGCACTGATATTCAAATACTTCTGACCCAGCAATAAATCAGACAGACTGACTTTAGCTACTCCATGTGGATGCCTCACTGTGCTCTTTGTAAAAGGTTTCTGGTCTGTGCATTTGCAAGCAAGGAAGCTCAACTTATCCACTTTTTCACCTGTTTCATCTTTCCCAGACAAAGAGGGCTCCTTTTTGCTGTTTTCCATGTTTCTATCCCGGTCATGAACTTCTATCTCCAAAGGTGGCCCCTGCAGACACATCTGTAATTCCCCAGGTTTCATCAGCCCTGTCAGCAGCACATTAACATCCTTAAAGTAGACATGAGTTCCATGGATTTGTCCGTGAGTTTGATGAGGTGGAAAGTTGTGGAATTTGTATTTGCAGTAGGTGGGAATGCATAATTTCTAAAGAACAAAAATATGAGAAGAATCAGATATTTGCAGTGGTAACTTTTCTTTATTTTTAACCTCCCAGAACTATCAGCTTTTCTAGCACAGAAGGTATGGGGGATGTGCTTCCCAGCACAAACTGGTCCTCCAGGGCAGTGAAGAGGTCTCTCTGTATGCCTGGATCCTGGGGGGTTGGCAGTATTCTGTCCCCTTTTTTTGCCTATCCTCAATTTTGTTGACTTTCTAAGCATGTCAGAAACCCCCTCATTGTTTCTAGATCACTGAAGGAACCTGCTAGGGGCAGCAATGCCTCCTGGGTCTTGGTTGTTTCTCCTTCTGCATTACCTTGTAGGGTTTTGGCCTAAAATAAATGTCTTTAGCTATGAGTTTGGAAATCCAAAAAGCATCCAGAGATAGTGTAGGGAATGGAATGTATGAATTCTGTTATTAGCCATTTGTTTACAAATCTGGGGAAGCAAATGGGGGGATGCACTCCACAACACTGGTTGCAGTTCCTCCATGTAGGCTCCCATCAGCATTCCTGCAGCCTGCATGGAGAAGGGGCAACCTAGGCCTGGAAACTGCAAATTTGAAACAGTTTCATTTCAAACAGTACCTCACTTGGCAGGGGAAACAAAGTCAGAACTTCTGTGGCAACTCTGAAAATTGCTTTGGAAACTACAGAGTGGTTTTGTCTCTTATTTATTACGCCGTGCAGTTAGTGGCATTTTTCCTGATTCTCTCTCTAAACACTAAGCCAATTCACCCAGCCTGCCATGATCCCTGCAGTGGGAAAATCCACCACAGAACTACACACACCATTACAAAGCTCCTGACATAATAGTATCAAACTGTTTTCACAAAACATCCTACTAAGGTTAAGGACCAGACTGGTGCAATTTGGACAAGATTTTTTATATGCTGTGCCCTTATGATTCCACCTCAGACAGGGATCAGCAAAATAGCTCCTGAAATCTAAAGTCTTTGACCTTACTTTCACACCAACAACATGTAAGACTCAGAAAAAAAGCCTTTTAGAAATAGCTTTTTTTTAAGCCTAAAAATGCAACCATTTGACAAGACATGTTTTCTATCTCATCTCTCAAAACTAACAAATGTAAAACCAAAACCCTAAAACTATATTGTCACCAACACAGAACTTTTTTTCTGCACAGCATTTTTTGAGGATGTGAAACATTGACTATTTTTTCCAAGTTAGGTAATATTTTTAGTACAGGAATAAAAATTGTCCTAAAAGCAAGTCAACGCTTAGCAACTTGTCAGCAAATTGTCTGGAACAACATGGTGCTGTGCCTGGTCTGCTGCTCAGCATCAAAGCAGGATGCCTAGATATAAATTATCACTCCTGGAGGATTGCTGGTTTGCTGCCAGTGATATACAGGCACTGAGCTGGTCACAGGGGTTTCAGGCAATATGTTAACCATGTTCTGCAATTTTGCTACTAATTAAGAAAGTTATCTTTAAAACTACACCCATTGAGGGTAGCAAGGAAAATCTTTCAGAGAAAAGCAGCAGTATGTGTTACCTGCAGCACTGCTATTGGCACAGGGGTGTTGGGGAGGCAGGTGGCTGAAGTAATCCTTATAACCAGTGGATTCAGCTCATGTCTCTGTCTTTCAGATAGAAGAGGTGTGTCCACACTGAAACTCACATAAGCATCTAAAACATCAGGATTGGCTCCTGCCAGGTGACTGGTCACTGATTTTACTCCTATTTAAACATACAAAATTAAACACTGTTACAGAAGCAATGCCATCAAGGCACCCACATTTTATGTGAATAATTAGAAACTTCCGCTGAATTAATTTTAAAATAAAAGTATTGTTTTAACTGCTTTAAAAATCCTCTTTTATAGCAGGAAGAGAAGAGACCCAAAGCAGTGTCAGAACTTCCATGTGGGCTAAATGCTGAAAGCAAAGGTTTGGATTTTTTTGATGTTGCAAATACAGTTTGCATAAATGGAAAAATTAGAACAGTTTAGAGACTTTGCATTATCATTCAACTCCTTGTAAAGCTAGAGAAGCACTTTTAAACAAACTGCCTTCTCTGAAAGCAGCACTGCCATATCCATCTACTCAGCAGCTGAGTTCCATGCTCCATGGCTATGTCTGACTGTGTGCACCCAAAAAGAAGAGATTTAACTCACTACACAAAAAACGGGACAACATCTAGGGATAATGAATGCTAATCTTGTTAACAGTCAAAAAAACCCAGACAAATAACCCATGCTATTCTGACCAATATCCCACTTTCCACACATTCTAACTGGAACGGGGAACAAGAACTTAGCAGTACCTGCTGATGGAGAATGCCAGTGCAGTTATTTTTGCCATCATCCTGCCCTTCAGAGCACACAAACCTCTGAACAAATCACCCCCCACACACACATAAAGCCAAATCCCAAACCTTTTTTAAACAGAGTTTTCATCCCTAGGGAATTTCATGTTCTTTCAAGACAGCTTGCCCCAGGAACCCCACCAGCAGGGCTGTTTCAAGACAAGGAGATAGAGAGCACACCTGGCATGTCCCTCCCTCCCTGCCCCTTCTGAATACCTGAGAGGAGGGGCATGAGTTCTAACTGCAGAGAAGCAATGCCATAGTTCTTTGCCCCAGTAGAACCAGTGTTTCTTTTAGGACCAGAACCACTTCTACCTGTTGATGGAAAGCAGGGTTGGAATGAGGACCAAGAAGGAAACATTTGGTTGCAATTAATCAAAGAAATAATTTCAAATTCACTGTAGTTAACAACATAATTCATTATCATCCTCAGAAAAATACATAATTATACACTTTAAGACCACCCTACTGTTTAGTATGCTCAACATTCCATTGCACACTCTGCTACACCATATATAAAACCCGGACTTTACAAAGTTAAATTTTTAACAGCAAGTATTAGAAGTTCAAAGAATTACCATAAATAAATCTGTCATCATCATCTTTCTATTCTTGCTTTGCATCTAGACATTATGACACTTGTATGGTACTCTTTGTGATGTATTCTGTTGTTTCCAGCAACATTTTTTATACCTTCACCTCTACAAAACAGGATTATTCCCATTCCTTTACCTCACAAGGATACCATGAAGGTAAACTCAGTAATATTGTCATTTTCTTAGATGCTGAGTACTTATTCTCAAAATTCTTTTCCCCCAGATCCAGTCTTCACCAGGCCAGCAGAAGTACCACCAATCCCAGTCTCAAGTATTTAAATCCCAGCCTCAGATGCTTTCTCCAGAATTTCAGCACAGATAGTTCAAGTTGGACAAAAAAATGTAGCAGGTGAACACAGCAACTTAAAAGAACTGTGGAAGCATTACTGCTGCTGGTTTATTACTGTTCCTATTATAAAAGGAATGGCAGAATATTTTAAGGACAAATTTACCACACAAATGGGAGTAGAGGCATACAACTGAATTTTTCTCTTCTAACAACAATAATAATGTGACTAGAAATATTAGCAGTACCTAAATTATACTGAGTAAAAAGCACTCCACTGAAAATAACCAAAGTGATAACCCACAGACAGAACTCCCTGAAAATAACCAAAGTGATAATCCACAGACATTACTCCCCTACAGAACTCCCTACACAGTGTGTAACTATTCATCAAAAGCCCATAAAAGAAGAATTCCAACTGCCTTAATTTTGAAAGAAATAAGTGTGTGGAAGCTTGAGGGAGAACTGTACAGAACTGATCAGATAAGCCAGGGGTCCCCAGAGTCATGGGAAAAAAAGCCCCAACCAGAGCCCCAAGGTCAATGGAGCTGGTTCTGGGTTAAGCTCCTCAAAGCCCCCCTTGCCACTGCCCCAGGTGCTCCCCCCCAGCATGCAGGCAGGAGGGCTGCACAACACCTGCCTCTTCCTCCACATGCTGCCTTTTCTCTTGGTGTTTTCTCCACTACTCCTCAAAAGCTCTGTCCATAAAAGCAGGAGCACCAACCTCTGCCACAGTGGACAGTGACAGAATGACACATCTGAATCATAGAATCGACTGGGTTGGAAGGGACCTCAGAGATCAAGTCCAACCCTTGATCCACTACTGCTGCAGTTCCCAGCCCATGGCACTGAGTGCCACATCCAGTCTCTTTTTAAGTATCTCCAGGGATGGAGAATCCACTACTTCCCTGGGCAGCTCATTCCAATGTCTGATCACCCTTCTCCATACAGAAATTCTTTCTCATATCCAACCTAAACCTCCCCTGGCACAACTTGAGACCCTGCCCTTTGTCTTGCTGAGAGCTGCCTGGGAAAAGAGCCCAACCCCCCCCCCGGCTCCAACCTCCTTTCAGGGAGTTGTAGAGAGTGATGAGGTCTCCCCTGAGCCTCCTCTTCTCCAGGCTGAACACCCCCAGCTCCCTCAGCCTCTCCTCATAGGATCTGTGCTCGAGTCCCTTCACCAGCCTGGTTGCCCTCCTTTGGACCTGCTCCAGGACCTTGATATCCTCCCTAAACTGAGGGGCCCAGAACTGGACACAGTACTCAAGCTGTGGCCTCACCAGGGCTGAGTACAGGGGCAGAATCCTTTCCCTGGACCTGCTGGCGACGCTGTTCCTGATACAGGCCAGGATGCCATTGGCCTTCTTGGCCACCTGGGCACACTGCTGGCTCATCTTCAGCTTCCTGTCAATCCAGACTTCCAGGTCCCTCTCTGTTCCCAGGCCTGGCTGTTCTCCAACCACTCTGTCCCCAGCCTGTAGCGCTTCATGGGGTTGTTGTGGCCAAAGTGCAGGACCCGGCACTTGGCCTTGTTGAACCTCATCCTGTTGGAATCAGCCCAACTCTCCAGTCTGTCCAGGTCCCTCTGCAGAGCCCTCCTGCCTTCCAGCTGATCCACACTCCCCCCCAGTTTGGTGTCATCTGCAAATTTGCTGATGATGGACTCAATTCCCTCATCTAAATCATCAATGAAGATATTGAACAGCACTGGGCCCAACACTGATCCCTGGGAGACACCACTAGTGACCGGCCGCCATTTTGATGCAGCCTCGTTCAGCACCACTCTCTGGGCCCGGCCCTCCAGCCAGTTCCTAACCCAGCACAGGGTGCTCCTGTCCAAGCTGTGGCCTGACAGCTTCTTCAGGAGGATGCTGTGGGACACGGTGTCAAAGGCCTTGCTGAATGTCCCCAGTCATGTGTGGGCAAAAGTATTCCTCATCATCTGCACTGGGAGTGATGCCTGCTGCAAACCTCTGAGCTCTGCTAGTTTTTGGCCAGCCAAGTATGCTCTGTAGCATGGCTGAGTTAATATATATTCTAGAGTCCATTGTTGCAGCAATTATCATCTTTCAGAGGGCCTTCATCAATTCTAATTGTCTCATCTACAGATGAGAGAGCAAAACAGCACTCAGTGGGGCTGTGGTTTTTCATTTAAGGCATTGAACAAGCACTGGAAATAAGAATAGAGTGTAAACTACAGATCAAAACCTGGCCTCCAGTGGAAAAAGCAATGCAAGTGATAGGAAATAACAGCAGCTTGATAATTTTGTGGTTGGAATAGTTGTTTCAGCTCCAATATTACTCTTCAACTGTTTTATAGATTTCGTCATTGCACAGCGAAGTGCCTTGCAAGTCCCCATCACCTCACCCCTGGAACACTCCAAGTAGGAGAAAAGGCCCATGGCCATCCCTGCTTCACACTGCCAGCTAGGGACTGGAAAATAAAGTTGTTTGGCTGCTGAACAGACACAGAAAGCTCATGACAGAGGCAAGACTAGAGCTCAGGCCCCATGCCCTTTTTTTTAAACCTTAAAGAAAAAAAAAATTAAAAAACAGTTCCATCCAGAACTTACCACTCCTGGAGACTCGTTTCTGCTTCACAGATTGTTTTTTTTCAAACATCACACTGCTGGAAACATTAAAAAGATCTGAAGTTAATTAAGAAACGTGGAAAAAAAAAATCCTCGCCACAAATTATGACTACACAAAATAATGCCACTTTTTAAAAAAATGTAATATCAAGTGTAAAAGAGCTCAACTGCCAGAATATCAACGCAAAGGACACCAGAAAAGGTTATTACCAAGATACATGGTCCTCCTCCTGAGTAAGAGACCAAGCACCTGAAGAGATGCCTAAAGCACAATGTCTAGTAGTACACACTGAAATATCTTCCTTACAGGTTTTTACTTTTTGAGGAAAAAGAGCTGTGTCTGTTCTATTACTGCTCACATTTGCTGTACACTGTAACACAATCACAGATGAGCAGAAATCTAGAATTAATACCAGTTTGCTCTGTTATAGAAGCAACTACCTCCTTGGGGGGGAAATGCAGCTAGGAAAGCTCTCAGTTTCAGCACCAACAAGCTTCCCAGGCTTTGTACAACCAGGCACTGCTGTACATGGTTCTTCTGAAGACCTGACACATTTTATTCCCTGAGGCACACACATTCCTTAGAAATGTGACTTATTATTGTTGCTGAAAAATTAGTATTAATCAGAAACAATGAAAAGGCTGTTTAGCAGAGATGACTCTTGCTGCATTTTAAATCTGCATAAATGATTTTGTTGTCCCTGCTGTTCCCTGCACCTGGAGGGCAGCAGTGCAGCACATACCACAGCAAAATTATTTCACCCAAAGAACACTTTGAGCCCTGGAGATTCCTTACAGCGGGGTGACAAAATTGGTAGAAGAATTTTATATGAAGTTAAAAGAAAACAAAATGTCTGTCCAAGAAATTTTACATCAGTAGTAACAAAACCTGGCTGTTGCTTTGCTTGTAATAAGAGCACTCTGAAAAAGGGCATTTGATAATGTTCTGAGAGGTACAATGTTTAGTAATGAAGTAATTATAGTCCAATAGATCTACACAGTCTGCTGTATTACACACAGTTTGTGACACTTCATTTTCATGCTTTAACCTGATAAACATTTTATTGTTAATAACACAGACTACAGAACTCCATGCCACCCAACCATCTCTAAGCCTAACAGACCTGGACACAAAGCACAACTCTCCCTGACTACAGCACCCACAGCCTCTCACAAGGATTACTTTAAGGATTTCTGGTGCTGAATTTTCTCTCCAGATTATCATATTCAATCTACAGCATTTTTTCTCAGATTTATTAATATGTGCAACATCTTCCCTTTACCACTGGCATTAAATCTTTCAAACATCCTTTCTTCCTTCTCCTCCCAGGAATTTTAATCTCAGAGGTCTAAGTTCTTCAGCTGCTCCACAAACACTTTAATTCAGACAGGCAGCCACGCAGTGAGCAACAAATCAAGATGGTGGCTGTGAACCTTGAAGCAATGCATGCTTATAGCACTAAAAATAATAATTCATTACCCAGATTAAGCCAAGCAGTTCTCAAATAATTTTACCTGTCCTCAGAGATGTTTCAAAAAGGACTGTAGTAATAGCTGGGAGTGGGGAGAGAGAAGGTTGCTGGGTGGTTTTGCAGCACTTAAAGTGATCAACACTGAAACTACAGCTTTCTGAGATCTTTGTATTCCTATGAAAACACAGTCTGAATTGTTAATATATGTAACATGAACTAAGTGGTGAATGACAGACTGACAAAATAATTGCCAAAACCTAAATTAAAAAAAATCTTGCATGCAATTTTCTAAGTAAACCATTATGCTAAGGAAAAAAACAGACCTGCTAAACTAAAAATAGTGAGGCTGTTTCATTTGCCTCAATTAAAAATAAAAGAAATGAATCAGTGCAGAGAGTCAGAGGCCCTAGAGACCATCACTATATACAGGAACCTCCAGGTGTTGGGAATAAATGAAGAAAACTGTGCTGTGGAGTTCATGGAGGTAACATGGAATTTATTGGTGGATTTGCTGGAAACCTCCCACTGAAGACTGAAAAGCACAGAGGACATCAGAGCATGTGAGGGCATTTATAGCAGTATTAGGGATTTTTCTGGAACCAATCTGAGAGGAGAATGCAGCACACATCACAATCCTTGTGAGTATCATACTTCCAGGCTGTAGACTTCTGACAAAAGGAGGAAAGAAGGAATCTGATCCTTTAGGAAAAAACAGATGCTCTTTCAGGTGCAAAAGGAGCAGCAAAACTTTGCCAACAATAAAATCGGTAGAATATAACTTCCTGAATTTCAGCTCTGCTTTTAAAGTAAACATGGAGACTGCTGGTCAGGTCACTCACTAGTCCTACACTAGGAATAATGATTATATAAACACCAGTTCTTTCAACACAAGGCCAGAAAAAACATCACCACAATCACAATAATGCTTCAGGTACTTGAAAGAGCAACAGCAGAGTATGTAGAGATACAACACATTCATTTTATCCTTCACTCCGAGGAGGAAGTTTTTTCCAGGAGAACTAATAGCTGATAAACATTCTACTGACTCTTGGTCATTAGACAGTAACACCTCTAAATAGGGGGATAACTTCATTCTCTTTTGAGCAGGGTAATAATCCCACTAAATCTTGTTCAGGAGAAATTCCTAAACTTGTGTAACAGCATCAAATGAGGAAGTATGTCATGGAACACATGAGTGGATTTGTTACCTTTTGCTACCACCAATTAATTTTTTAGAAACAAAATGGGAACCTTGAGAAAGCAATTTAAGAGTTCGTATTTCTTCATATGACATTCTGAGTGATGTATTTGGGATACACCCTACTCGTGATTAATTTCTCTTTCAAGTGCAAAGTCTCCCATTAGGAACAACACTCAAGAAAATTAGATTTTTTTTTTAAATGTTATACTTTCTCAAGTGTTGAAACCTATAACCTTTTCTACAACTTCAGAGAGTTACATGCTCAGTTTTAGAAACTGAACAGAAAACTATTAAAACAAGTTACTTATTAAACCAGTAGAGTGAATAACAGTTTCTAAAAGCAGAACAGAACAGGGAACTACACTGCTGCAGCAGTATAAACTCAGGATTACCTTAATTGCTTTAAAAAATTACCTCATGGTAATTTGACCCCCCAGAAATCCTTGGTTACAGAGCTGGTCCCTTGAGCTCCCCAGGTGGGTGTCTGCTGCCCCCACCTCCACCTTTCCTGGAAGGACCAGGGACCCTCAACACCACCACTCCCCCTTCAGCTGCTTCCTGACTTCCAGCAGGAGAGTGACTCCAGTTCCTTCTCCATCTGTCTCACTGACACTACTTTATCCCACAAATCCTAAGTCAAAAAGTACAAGTGAACAGAAGAAAAAGCATCCACAAACAAGTAAGCTGAGCAAAGTTTGTCATTTTCTGTAATTCTGTAAGGAGCTACTTCACCCCAAATAGATCAAGCCTGATGCATCAAATGGGATTGTGATCCTTTTGTTCCTTTCCTATAATCAGTAGCATGGCACAAAAAGCAGTAGTTAACCACCTCTGAAACCACAGTGGAGTTAAAACACATTTTTAAAAAACAGATACTGTAAACCAATTATATACTGTCAGCTAATTTTTTTTAACACAAATATTTCCCATTCTTACCTTGCTGTGCTTCCATCTTCTGTCCTTGATGGATGTAGCAAGCCATCAGATGTTGCCAGTTCATTCAGATCAGTTTCTTTTTCTGAATTAAAATAAATTTTACATGTGTTACTAAGTATTTCTATGTTTTCATAACTCCCATAACTTTAACAAAATGCATCTGCAAAGCTCTAGAAAAATGTGGTAAGAAGTCTTAGGCAAGCTGTATTTCTAACTCAAAACCACAGTCCATTTGATTTCTGTCTCCTCAGCAAGGATGTTTGCATAAGCCTAAAATATATAAAATATCTTTTCAACAAGCTTTGAGAGATCATGCAGAAAAACTAAACAACATGAAGTCAGACTTTATTTCTTAGACATTAAGTTCTGTAGTAATTATCATGCTGCACATCCAAACAAAACCAGGAATGAACAAGTAATTAAAACAAGGTGACAACACCCAAATCACATTTTGTTAGCACTCAGTGTCCCAACAGTACTGAAGAAGGAACTGATGTCAATAACACATCTTAATGCATGGAAGGCTGCATATATTAAAAGTGCTATTTTGTTTATTTTTCTCAATACACTGTTCCAATTGATCTTCTAGTGAATACTCATAAAAACCAGTCATGTTACCAGTGTCCAGATCTCTCACAGCACATGTAGAAACATCCAGGTATTTGTTCAATGTTTTCTATATGCCAGGAGTGTGGTATACAACACCTAACTGTCTTCAAATGTCATTTAATTATAGAAAAACACTCTGCAGTCACAGATTTCACTGGTAATGACTCAACACTTAGCTTCATAATGTCTCAGCCTTAGTTACAGTGAGATGCAGGTCTTAATTACAGTGAGATCAGAGCAAATCAACATTGTATGAATGGCAAGGAGAATTTGCACTTGAATAGCTGAGTATGTTCCATGCAATAAAGATCAAAATTTGCCATTATAAGCAAAGATGAAGCAATTCAGTCTTGGGTTTTTACCTGCTAGAAGCAGGATACTGAGAAACTGGAACTACTTTCATGTTTTCCAGAGCACAAGTACACCCCAACAGTGCACCTAAGTTTTTCCAAGTAATGAAAAAGAAACATAAAAAGGCAGAGAACCAGTCAGCACGTAGGGAAAACATCTGCTTTCTTCCACTCTTGTGCACTGGAAGCTGTGCTGCTGTTCCCCATCTCAAACACACTCTGCCTGAGCAGAGCTCACTGTTGGGTCCACCGAACCTGACTGGGCCATCACTAGATGGCACTCCCACCAACACACAGATGCTTTCTGCCAGCCCAAGTACACCAGGAATTCCTCTGCTCTGACTTGGGTGGCAACCTGACGTTCATCATTGCAAAATGAGGGGAAAAAATAATGTACAAGACAACCAAGCAAAGCTGGTGACACCTGGTGACACCTGGTACCCCTCAACAGCATGTGAGCAGCCCTGCATCGGATGGCAGTGTAGGGGGAAATGGCATTATCTGCTGAATCCCCAGGACACTACTGCAAAGGTTTCCTTTGGATAACTCTGTCTAAATATCTGCCAAGTCCATTTTTGATTGTAGCTCTACTAAAATCAGATCTATAACACACAGAAAGGACCTAAGCTATTTGCCTTTTTCCACCAAAAAATCTGAAATAAAGGAAAAAAAAAACCAAAGGAAAGCTAGCAGGCAAACATATTGTTTGTGTTTCACAAGATTACTTCAAGTCAAAATATAGTTAAAATATAGTTTCATAATAATTGGTTTCCTGTCTTTTGGACACCTTTTAGTTCATAAAAAAACTATTCAATTTCAAGGCCCACTGCCTAAAAGCAGGATTTTTCAAAAAAGCAAGTTCTCTGATGCTTGAATTCAAGCTCTAGGGCACAGAGCTGTCAGATGATCATTAAACACTTTTTGCTGTAGTTCCCTGCCCCAGGTAGCACAGTGCTCTTCACTGCACTGCTCAATGAAAGAACAGCTCAAAATTTAGCTTTGTTCTTACTGTGTAGTGCAGGGCCCTGGGTCATTTCTGACAAACTGTACAGTGGCCCCCATGCAGTAGAATTACTGAAGTCCTCCTAAAAGAGCTCTTTAACACACACAGCTAAAGGATCTTTTTGATTTCTCAACTTTAACCACATTCTGTAAGATGGCAAATACCATCTCCCATCACAAGAGAGTGAAAATTGAAGTGCAAAAAAAATCAAGCACAAGGTTTTCATTAGTCCTGGTGGCCCAGCTGCAAAGCCAAGGACCTTCATCTTGTCAGCACTCTCAGAATGGGAGATTTTTTTTTAACTTTCATCACTAAAGTTTTCGACCATATGCTCTTGATCTCAGTGGCTGTGGGTGAGCTCCCCATCCCCTGATCTCCAGTCAGATTCTGAGCCCTGGTGCCACACAGTGCTCAGGCTTTTCCATGAACTAGTAAGGAACTCTGAAGGAAAGGTGACATCCTGGATTCCAGTTACCTGAAAACAGCTGAGAAGCAGCAAGAATCTGGGAATTTTAGGTTTAGTCATGGCTCCAAATGTCAATCCAATCACAGACACAAAGCAGCAGAAAACCCTGTGGGTTTTCTCTAGCATGCCTTAAAAACTTTCTGTGAGACAGCTAGATCTCTTTTTCTGTCCCAATTCTATCCCAAAGCTATTAACATTATTTTCTACCTATAATACCTTCAGCCTTCTTTGCAACACCTTGTCCCCACAGCAGACTCCTCAGCCCTGCTCACCCATTACCTGAGGTGCCACTGCACCCCTCCCTTCTTGCCCATTAGCCAGTTTCAGTTCTCATATTGTTTACCTTCACCAGGGAGGGCTGAGGACTTCTCCTGCACCTTGGGTTCCTTTGCTGCTTTGATTTTTTGTACAGCTGGCTGCTGGCTGGCTCTCTTCAAAGTGTTTCCTTTGCAAAAGCACTGTGTGTTTTACACCATCTGTCAGAGGAAAAAAAATTAAAAATAAATTCCCTGGTTTAGACTTGAGTGGTTGTGCCACTCACATCCTGAACAACGATTTTCCCATGGCACCACTTCCCCTTTTCCTACTATCTCTAAGAAGCCACTCCTAAAACTTGAATTCTGTTCTTCTAGAGAGGAAAGTCACTGCAGTTACTGAGATTCACCTCAAAGCCCCACAGAAGAATCTGGCATGGGACACACTCTTGTGCACTGCACAGCTATACATATTCAGAAGAAAACAGTGGGGCAGACGAGGCTTGTAGGAACCCCAAGAATACTGGGAGTGTAGAGGAGGCAAACAGCTCTGGCAGGACCTGAGGGGACTTCTCCCTCAGACTGCCCTGAAAGCCTGCAACAAGGAGGGGAAGCTTTCAACCCTCTGTCCCACCTTCCTCCTGGTGCTAAAACCTAGGAAATGCTGAAAAAGTTTCCATTCCTCAACAACTGCTGCTCAGGTGTTCAAACCCACCTTAAAGAGCAAGCACAAATGCTGCCAGAAATCTGCCACCAATTGCAGAGCCAGTTTGCTGACAAACCCTCTCATACCTGAGCAAACATTTAACAGTATCACCCAGTAAAAAAAAACCCCAAATATCTATTAACTAGCATCCAGAATCTTAAAACTTCATGAAATCTCTACCCACTGATACACACAGCAGAGAAAACCGCAGCATTTTACTAACAAATTATTCACATTCTAATAATAAAATTAATTATCAAAACCATTTCAGGGCGTAAGAACAAAGCACACTCTGTTTCCTACAGGTTTCACCTCACATTTATTTCTCTGGTCTTTATTAAGGACTGAGATCTCATTTCATACATGTCTATAAGAATCCTAACAAGGTATATCCCCTCTAATTAGATGAGCTCAGCCTGTAAAAATTAACTACACATTATAAAATAACTGTCTTTCAAGCACTGAAAGGTGCATAGCATAAAAACGTGGCTGTACAAGTTGTGCTTCTCAGGATTACAAAAAAGAAATAAAAATCCGTCTTTAAAAATGAATGCATTCATTACTACCATTACTGTACAATAGCCTCAAATAACCCATTATTTTTCAAAGGTTTTGATTAGTAAGTCCTAATTATATGTTCCTGACATTAAACATTTCAGAAAACTGATTCATACATTCATTAAAACACAATCAGGACTGATTTCAGTAGGAATGACATATGAACAGAAACCCTCTCAAAAATAACCTCTCAGTAGGTGCAGTCCAGTGTCAGGATATGTTTTACCATGTGCCTGTTTGCATGTCACTTACCAACAGCCTCTGCATCCTCTTCTAGTAGAGGTTTACTGTACTTTGGTTTTGAGACACCTTTGTCCTTGGTATTCCAGATTTTACAATTATTTGTGATCTCTTAGTTTTATTAGATATTCATTAGTGACACCAATGTCAACACTGTGGTTCCATGATACCCACATCCTGTCATTTTCCACCCAGGGTGTAATGTCCTGTTAAACAGAAGATGAAACTCTTTACAGGAGGTGACCAGCACTGAACAACTTCTGTTCACACACTGAGCACCAGCACCCGAGCTCTCACACTGCACATTTCCAACTGCTCCACCTTGTGCTGGGTCTTTCATGATCCCCCTGCTCCCCTCTGCTGTGTCAGAGCAGCTCATGTGGGATTCAAGTGTCCTACCCAGCCAGGGGCTGAGAGGAAGCCCTGAGGTGAGAACAAGCAGCAGCAGTTAAGCTGTTGCTCAGCATGAGATGGTGGACTTTGCAGAACAAAAGTAAATATATACACTTTAAAATGCTGAATAATGGTTATGAAATTAAAGCACCAGCACTAAAACTCCACAGGCATATGCTGGAAAACTGCAAGAACAAAGCACTCAGCAGAGCTGACAATATAAAACATTTCAATCAGCAACTTTGTAAGTGCATTTTGGTTTAACTAAAAGCATCAAGCTGATACTCTGAAGAGCAAAGCAATCAAAGAAGGCCATTAGACTGCAGTGCAAAGACCACATTGAGGATATAGATTGTTTTACCAGCTAACAGTCTCTTAAAAAAATTATTTTAGTTTTTTTAGAAACCATTTCTTAACAAACCAAGGTGTATTGACAACCAGATTTTTAGGTTCCTGAATCTGACTTCACAGGATGCAGTTAGGCACCCACAAACTTGCAAAATTCTTCAAGTACCATAAAAGTCTTTTTTTTCCTCAACAAAGATCAGAGGCATGTTTTTTCATTGTTTAATTCATTGTTAATAAGTTTGATAGCTGCCTTCAAATTATTATTTTTATTATCTTAGTACTTGAAGGATAAAAGTTAAAAAACCCAAATGAGATGACAATCTAGAGGAAAATGAAAATAAGAAGCTATGAAATCCACCAGCCTCTTCCTACAAATATAGGAAGTTACTGTCAATCTGGACTAGCAGAGTCAAGCTCTGTCTTGGTATCTGTTATACAGCTGGTGTGCTGTATATAATTAAGACCCAAGCAGCTGTTAAAACAACATGCAGTTACATTACTCTACACCTCAATACATCCTCCCAGCTTTTGTCTACAACATGTTGGATTACTTAGTTTTATTGTATCTTTTTACCTCAGAATCAGACTCTGTCAATAGCTTTGCAGCCACCCCAAACACCACCAATTCCAGTTTCCTAGGTTCCAGGTCATCTGGCAGCAGGAGGTACTCAATGTGGTAGCTGTAGTGCACACTCGGAGTAGCTCCCAATTCATCAGCTTTAATTTGCTTTCCTTGTGTATTGGAGGGACTGGGTTTCTGCTGCTTTTGTCCTAGAGAGATGATGAGAATTACTTGGAAGCATCAAATGACACATCCAGGACTGCCACACAGACTCATGAAGTAATAAAAGAAGGGCTCTTGGGAAAACCTGTGCCAGGAGCTGACCTGTAGACAGGATGGGGACAGCCAGTGAGATTGTGAGGGTGCAGGTCACAGGATGGGAGCCATCCAGTTCCACACAACTATTTTCAGATGGGGGGAGTCTGCTGCTCTCCCCGTCTGGGGTCAGATGTCCCCCACCTCTGAGCACCTCCAGGTTTGCAGCTTCAGAAGAGCTGGTAGTGTCCAAGTCTGTCTCCATATTCCTCCACCTCCTCTTCCTCCAGGGCTCTGGGTTCTGCTTTGTCTCCTTGATGTGCAGTCAGACCACAGACTTGAGGGCTGTGGACAAGACAAACACCTTATTTTGTGCTGAAATAAAAACCCCTACTAAAACCAAAGCAGCAGCAAGTAAAGACAGCACGAGGAGGTTCAAAACTGCACATTTTAAACCTGTTTCAAAGTACAAAGCACCTGTACCCCTACACACACTGAGGAAACTGAACGCTGAACAAGTTTCCCTATACACCTACAGACATCCAGGAGTAGTCAGTCCATGGAAAAGCCAAAGGGCTCAAAAAAGTGATTAGGGGGGCCTCACCTGAGGGCACAAACCACCCCTTTCTCTCCGACTTTGAGGGGTTTATTGATGAGGGGTTTATCGCTGAGGGAGTGGGCGGGGCCGAGGCTGGGATGGCGGGAAGGGCCACAATGGCGGCGGGGGCTGAGGGCCCTGGACACCACCGGCTGGGGAACCCGGCTCCACCCTCACCCTGTCACCCCGGCTCCCAACCCTTGGTCACCTCGGCTCCACCCCTCACCCTGTCACCTCGGCTCCCGACCCCTGTCACCTCGGCTCCACCCTCACCCTGTCACCTCGGCTCCCAACCGTTGTCACCTCGGCTCCCGACCCCTCTCACCTCGGCTTCCGACCCCCTGTCACCTCGGCTCCATCCTCACCCTGTCACCTCAGCTCCACCCTCACCCTGCTACCTCGGCTCCACCCTCACCCTGCTATCTCGGCTCCCGACCCTCTCACCTCGGCTCCACCCTCATCCCCTGTCACCTCGGTTCCCGACCGTTGTCACCGGCCTCCCCGCCGCCTCTCCCTGTCCCTCATAGCGGTTCCCGGTGGCCGCCCTGCTGTGAGGGTGCTGAGCCCCTGGTTGCCCAGGTTGCCCAAGGAAGCTGTGGCTGCCCATCCCTGGCAGTGTCTCAGCCCAGGTTGGATGGGGCTTGGAGCACCCTGGGCTCTGGGAGGTGTCCCTGTCCATGCAGGGGTGGCACTGAGTGACCCTGAAGGTCCCTTGCTGAGCTCAGGCCTGTCAGGTATTCACCTGAATCAGAACTAACGTTCCATATACACAACTTACAGATCAACCTCCCCTTCCTTAGCAGCAAACCCATGACAGGGTTAGTATAATCCTGTATTATTTAATAATAATTGTTTTTTTTTCTTGCACAAACCACACATCCCATTTTTCACAGCCCAGTCCTTAAGCCTGCTTTAGCACATTTAGGTTGAGAATATTCCACATGGAGGAGAGGGTGAAAAAGGTCTTGGCAAATAATTTCAACAGATTTTGGTTCTTTTTGTTTACCCACACAATTATGTCTCACAACCCATCACTAGGAACTCTGGCTGACATGTCAATTGTCTGCAAAAAAGCAGTTGAGTGGAAATTAAAATGCCAGTGGAATAAAACATGATTATCATGAAACACTTCCCTGATGGATTATAATTTCAACATTTCTGGGTCTATTGTATCAACAGAAGAATCCCTGGATTCCTGTGTGCTGTTCCTGTCTGTCGCTGCCTCCACGTATGGGTTTGGTAAATCTCTTTCACACAAACCCAATGACAGCACCTGAATTTTTCATATGAACCTTGAAAAGCACACCAAAACCCAGAAGGATCCAAATCTTTAAAATTTTTGACAGTTCAGTGCTCCTTTCACACCTAAAACAGATGAAGACCGAAATCCTTGATCCCAGTCTTCTACTTCAGCCCTTGGCTCCAAGGTGCTGCGGGTACACCTGATTTTCCAGACATTTCAGGTTCTAGATGTCACAGGAATGACGCAAAATGGGTCTTGAGACAAAGGCTGAAGCTTCCCATCTGCTCCTTACAGTCACTGTAGTTCCATTCCCTCACCTCTACACACAAACTTAACAATCCCATGTTTAGGAATATCCAGGAGAAAAGAGACTCTAAAAGGCTAAATCTAAATAATACACATTTATCCTGAGAATCTGCAGCCTAATTTACAGCAAAAATTAATATGGATTCAATGTTTTAGAAAGCATATGCTTTTCTGAGGTAATTTAGAGACAGAATCTTAACAGGACTCGAGCCCTTGTAGCAGAGGCTCAGATCACATCTGCTCCCCACACCTGCATGGAACTGATGGAGAAACACAAAGCCAGGAGCAACCCTGACTGATTCTGCTTTCACTTATCCATCTGAATTTCCAGATTTCCCCCTCCATCAGCTCCTGAATTTCTTCATAAAAAAGAAACATTTACCCCGTCAGCACCACTAAATAAAAAGTTGGGAGCAGTAGATTTTTCTAATTTCTGTAGAGAGCAGCACAGAGCTGTCCCAACACACTGGACCTCACCAACAAAAAGATAACACCCAACATTTTTTGGAGCTGCAAGTAACTTTAAGAAGATGCCAAGAACAGCACTGCACCACTAATATTATTTTAACTCATCTCAGGAAGGTCCTTGTGAAAGCAGCAGTTTCAGAAACAACTTAAAGGATTAGTAATGACTTGGTTGGAAAGGGTTTAGAAATAAAAATTAAGTACTTAGCACTACATTTTCACTTTGCTGTGAAAATCTTTTTTTCCTGTAACAAAGTGATCTTTCTGGCAAGATGAGCATCATCAGACATCACCACAGCCCCACGGCCCTGGCTGGTTCTGCACTGAGCAAACAAATGAGCAGACTGCTCATAGGCCAGAACCTCAGACTTAAATGAATGGCGAATGTCACGCCAATCCACAAAAAGGGCCGGAAAGAGGACCCAGGAAACTACAGGCCCGTCAGCCTGACCTCAGTGCCTGGCAGGATCATGGAACAGATCATCCTCAGTGCAATCACACAGCACCTGCAGGATGGGCAAGGGATCAGACCCAGCCAGCACGGGTTTGGGAAGGGCAGGTCATGCCTGACCAACCTGATCTCCTTTTATGATCAGGTGACCCGACTGGTGGATGAGGGGAAGGCTGTGCATGTGGTTCTACCTGGACTTCAGCAAGGCCTTTGACACCATCTCCCACAGCATCCTCCTGAAAAAACTATCAAGCCCGTGGCTGGACAGGAGCACCCTGTGCTGGGTTAAGAACTGGCTGGAGGGCCGGGCCCAGAGAGTGGTGCTGAATGGGGCTGCATCCAGTTGGCAGCCGGTCACTAGTGGTGTCTCCCAGGGATCAGTGTTGGGCTCGGTTCTGTTCAATATCTTCATTGATGATCTAGATGAGGGGATTGAGGTCCATCATCAAGCAAATTCGCAGATGACACTAAGCTGGGGGAAGTGTCAATCAGCTGGAAGGCAGGAGGGCTCTGCAGAGGGACCTGGACAGACCTGGAGAGTTGGGCAGATTCCAATGGGATGAGGTTTAACACGGCCAAGTGCCGGGTCCTGCACTTTGGTCACAACAACCCCATGCAGCACTACAGGCTGGGGACAGAGTGGCTGGAGAGCAGCCAGGCAGAAAGGGACCTGGGAGTCTGGATTGACAGGAAGCTGAACATGGAGCCAGCAGTGTGCCCAGGTGGCCAAGAAGGCCAATGGCATCCTGGCCTGTACCCGGAACAGCGTCGCCAGCAGGTCCAAGGAAGTGATTCTGCCCCTGTACTCAGCCCTGGTGAGGCCACACCTCGAGTACTGTGTTCCAGTTCTGG
Source organism: Calypte anna (assembly GCF_003957555.1). Lineage (NCBI taxonomy): Eukaryota > Metazoa > Chordata > Aves > Apodiformes > Trochilidae > Calypte > Calypte anna. The sequence continues at coordinate 3,195,660 of NC_044258.1, read as the reverse complement.
GCCCCCCAGTTCAGGAAGGATATCGAGGTCCTGGAGCAGGTCAAAGGAGGGCAACCAGGCTGGTGAAGGGATTCGAGCACACAGACCCTATGAGGAGAGGCTGAGAGAGATGGGGCTGTTCAGCCTGGAGAAGAGGAGGCTCAGGGGAGACCTCATCACTTGTCTACAACTCCCTGAAAGGAGGTTGTAACCGGGTAGACGTTGGTCTCTTTTGCCAGACGACTTTCAACAAGACAAGAGGGCATGGTCTTAAGTTGTGCCAGGGGAAATTTAGGTTAGATATTAGAAAGAATTTCTTTACGGAGAGAGTGATCAGGCATTGGAATGGGCTGCCCAGGGAATTAGTGGATTCTCCATCCCTGGAGATATTTAAAAAGAGACTGGATGTGGCACTCAGTGCCATAGTCTAGCAACCGCAACAGTGTAAAAGGGTTGGACTCGATGATCTCTGAGGTCCCTTCCAACCCAGCCAATTCTATGATTCTATGATTCTATGAAACTGTGCTGATCCTCGGTTCTGCTACTCATAGGAACCATGGAAACAAAATAGTAAACTTCATCTATAGTTTAACTTCATCTCAGCCATTATTTTTTCTGTTAACCTTGTTTCCATGACTTAACTAATCCCGTGGCTACCTAAAACATTTTAAAATATTATTTTGTCAGTGATGTTGGTAAGCAAAATTTCAATCTGATCAATGCATCTTTTAACCTCCTAAAATAAAAATTATCCAGTTAAGTAAATTTTAAAAGCAGCATTTTAATATACTTCTGATTTCATCAAGTACCAGCACACTGTAGGAAGAGCCATTCCATCCAGATCCTGCTCTCCATCAGCTCTTTTCTATAGCTGGGACTCCTTTAAGATATTTTGTGTGCTGCAGTGCACTACCAGAACCAGGAAAAACTCAGCAAAGAAAAAGTCCTTGGATACTGAATAAAATGCTGCCACCCCCCCCCGCCCAAGCAGGCTTAAGAGAATTAAGTCAAGGAACAGGCAAATCCTTGGCTGGTTCAGGAATAAAATCAACCAAATTTTTGGGGCATTTTTTTGGTATCAAGTCTCTGCTTTCTTACAGAGATGAAACTTTGGTGAACATCTTGCTCTAGTTGGGAATAGACCCAGGAGTCACTGCATTTACATGGTGACCTCTGATGGCAGAAGGCACTGTGCTGGAAAAGAGCAATGCATGGTTTGTTTTTACAGAAAGGCTGCAAAAGGGAAGTTTACTTCTACCAAAATGTAACCCCCTTGTCACAGGGAGGCTGGAGGACATTTTTAGTTTTCTGTGGTCCAACTGTTTTCACAGTTTCCAGTGTTTAAAAGTCTTGGGTGGGTGGTTGTTTTTTAAGAAAACATGATACAAACCCAACTGCCCAGCAGTGGGGGTTTCTGTGAAAAATTAAACAAAATTCAATACCCCAAGGGTCTCAGTATTTTGCTCGTATCAATCTCTGCTTTCTTGCAGAGATGAAACTTTGGTGAGTATGAACTGACACCATTCTGACATTCTCATTTCCCTTTACAGTGATAACACAGAAAGCCAAAGATTTGGCCACGCCATTTTATATCCTTCACTCTTTCAAACCAGAAGCCCAGCAGATGGGCAACAAGGAATTCAGAGAGGCTCAATGCTCCCCAGGGCTGTTAAAGGTGCCCTCTCTTCTGCCCAGAGACACCAAGAAACCCAACTGGAAACCATAGCTGCTAAAGTACAATTTATGCTGACAGGTTTATAGCTGATAAAGATTCTGCAGCCCTTAAATCAAATTATTTCTACTTGATAAATATTTTTACAATTGAAACTAGCTAGACCCAAACAAGCTCTTAGACATTTGCACTGTTTAACTCTAAGCCTTGATGCTTAGATAGTGTTTGGGGTGAGTCAGCTTGGTGCCTGTGGGTAACAGATGTGGATTTACCATAGTGTCTGCTAAAAAGATTTAAAGGTTTATGGTTTGGTCTTTCCTGTCCCTCTGGTGCAGCACTAGAAGGGCATTTTGACCCTAAGTCAATTTCTTGCATTAATAACATTATCAGACTAAGAAAAGCTAAGTTTTTAAAGGCAGACATGACTATGAGAGTGGATAAGGAATGTGTATATACTTGTTACCTATGCAAAAAACAGTTGATCCAGTCACTCCTCAAGCCTATCAAAAATGTAAGCTACAAGTTACCTATCACTTCAAACAAGAGAAAAATAGGACAAAAATTCTTAAACTCAAAGAATACAGCAAAATAAAAACCACCAAAAAACCTCCAAAGTAAATCCATGAGCTGGACAGTACATTCCTAGCAACAGCACCATTACAAAGCACATTACCATGTCAGGTAATAAAGACACAGAAGATCAGTGGTGGATAAAACTCAGCTCCTGAGAATAAACAGGCTGTTCCTGTGGAGCACACCTAGTACCCTGGACAAACCCACATCTCATAACATAAAAAACAAAAGGGTATCTTCATCCAGCCAGCCTGATATGTTGCCAGCCTTCCACAGAAACAAGCAGAAATCTAATTTTTAGCAAAGAGCAAAGTCAACAACTACTGAAAAAATGATGAACACAGCAACCAGTTGATATTCCCATGCACCTATGGGAAGTAAAAGCAGCATCAGGGCTCTGAGCTCACCTGCAGACCTTGCTTGCCCTGGGCAACCTCAGATGGGACCCACACCCTGCCCAAGAGCACCATTTGTTGTGTCCTTCTCAGAAAGATTCTGGAAGTGCACTTACTGGATGGATCTTGGACCTGCACTGCACTCTTTCCACCAGCCCAGTCTCTGGCCCTATCTGCTGCTGCTTTTGACTGGGACTCCTTGGATGGCCCCCAGACCTGGTTCACCACCTTGCTTTGTCCAGGGCTGGTGATGGAGTCTGTTACCAACACCCCAACTTCAACACCCTGTTCAGATCTTGGGCCTGGCTGGTACCACGGGCACCTCTGGCTTGTGGTGTGTCCCTGTTCCTGCTGCTCCCTGACTGGGGCTACATTCAGCAACAGCCATAAAGCAACAAAATCCCCTGCTTTGGGAATCTGAACCATTTCATAGATCTCTATCAGACATAAAAGGGCTAGAGCAGCTCTGCTCAGGAGCCAGGCTGAGAAAGTTGGGTTGTTCAGCCTGGAGAAGGCTCCAGGGAGACCTCAGAGCACCTGAAGGGACCCCAGGAAAGCTGGGGAGGGACTTCTGACAAAGGAATTGAGTGCTAGGGCGGGGGAAATGGCTTTAAACATAATTTAGCGGCAACACTAATTCGCTCTCCCACCCCAGGAGGCTGCGATCGGGACCGCCCTGTCCCGCTGGCCCCGCCCCGCTCCCTGCAGCGGGGCGGACAGCCGGCGGGTCGGGGCGGTCCCGGTGGCAGCTGTGGGATGTTGTTGGATCGGGATGGAGCCGTCTGAGGGCTGGGACCCATACGGGCGACCGGCCCGGCGTACTCAGTGGTTGGTGAGTGCCCTGGCTCACCATTACGGGTTGGACCGCGGTGTGGAGAACGAGATCGTGGTGCTGGCTACGGGTTTGGATCAGTACCTGCAGGAGATTTTCCATCACCTGGATTGCTCCGGGGAAGGTAGGATTCCCGGAGAGGATTTCCAAACGCTGTGCCAGGTGCTGGGACTGAAGGAAGCGGATGAACCCGAGGAGTGTCGGGGGCTGTGGCAGGACCTCTCGGCCGGGCTCACCTTCCGCCAGTTCCACGCTCGTCTCTGCGGTTATTTCAGCCGGGAAGAAGGCGAACAACACCCTCGGCTGCCGCTGGGCCGGGAGAGCGAACACATCGAGACCCAGATCTGGCTGCGCAGCCCCGCCGCCGCCGCCTGCCCCCGGCCGGCCCCGCTGCGGGGAGAGGGGAAGCGGCGGCGGGGGAAGGGATTCCCTGTTCCCGGGAGTGCTACGAGGAGATCGTGGCTCTGGAACAGGCGGAGGATCGCATCGCCAGGCTGGAGGAGGAGAACGGCAGCCTGAGGGAGCTGGTGGAAGACATGAGGGCTGCCCTGCAGAGCAGTGATGCGAGGTGCCTGGCCCTGCAGGTGAGCACTGACACCCACAGACAGACACCCCACAGATACCCCCGGCACAAGGGCAGCAAAGTTGCTGCTGGCAGAGCCCCTGGTGTTCATAACCCCCCTCCCAGGCTGGTTTGGAAAAGGCACAATGTACAGGTCGAAGCTGCTCTTTCAACTTTCTCGTTAACTTTTCAGCAAAGTTTGGCAAGGGAGAGGCTGGAAGGATAAGTGTTGTGTTTGCACCCCATTTGCACCAATATATCTATATTTATATACACGATTCACTGATCACTATTTATATTTATATACACAGATACACTGCAAGCCACCCTGCTAAGAGGTGCCAGTTGAACAAACCTGAAGTGTGCAAAGCTGCTCTTCCCAAAGGAGGTGCAGGCAGGAACACTGCTGGGGTTGCTTCTTTTTCCAAAGTCTGAAAGCACACTTGGATTATCACCTGCACAAGCACATGCAATGACTTGGTCATAAATGCCTGAGAAACATCAGCAGAGTTTTCTTTAGAGCCTGCTCATTGGGAGCTGAAGTCAGTTCTGGCTCCCCTGCAGAGCCCCACTGATTCTGGGGCTGTTTTCTGCTCCTGTTGTGTTGCATCAAGGGAAACACACACACAGAGACACAGACACACAACACACACACCCAGCAGCAGCTTAACTGCTCTGGTGAGCTGGCATGGAGCAGGCAGAGCTGGGAGGTCACCACTGGTTCTGGGTCTAGCAGGTTGCTTCAATGCTGACACAGCACTCCCAGAACTCTGCTCCCTTGGGCATTGTCAAGCTGCAGCAGGGCAGGTGAAAGCCACTGCTGTCACTGTCTTCTGAAAAGTGACAAGAAGTCAGAAACAGCACAACCTCCACTGGTCAAACCTCCCAAAAGAATCAGAAAGACAAAGAATGAGAGGATCAGATCTCCACCAGCTGCCTTCTCTGCTCACATCTACTGAACACAACTTAAAATAACGGGATTTTTTTTTTTTTTTTTTTTTTTTTGCAGGACAGAAAAAGCAATTAATTAAAGCTGTGCAGAAACTTGTGGCAATAACTTAATTTACCCCATTTTAATAAGTGGTTTTACAATTGAAATCTATCAATAGATATTTAAAAAATTGCTTCAGAGATTGTTTCCTTGTCTCTGTATTCTGCAAAGGTTATTACTAATTATAGCTTACTAGTTGCTGATCAACTATATGCCATTAAAGACAAACAAAAATCCAGCCATTTTCAGTCTTGATTAAAAATGTGAGTTTGCTTTTAAAGGACTTTAATTTCTCCCTGCATTTCTGCTCCTCTTTGTTCCAGGTGGGGACTGCGGAAAAGCCACGCAAAGCACAGGAAGAGGGGACCTGTTTTATAGGGAGTAACAGACAGTTCACAAGAGCCCCAATTCCCAGAGCAAGTGCCTTCAAAGTGTCCTGAAAGAAGTGGAACTCATCCAGAGCTCCAGGACAGGCAAATTGAAGAGCAATGAAGTTCAATCAGGAGCTGGAAAGAGAGCTGAAGAGCTCTCAGGAGGCTCTGGTCAGCCTGGAGGACTGCAACCGTAACCTGAAGAGGGAACAAGCAGAGATGAGGAAGAAGGTTGAAGAGGCAAGACATGCTGTCCTCAACAGCCTGAGCAAAGTGAGGGAGCTGGAGATGAAAGCTAACCAAGTGCCACAGCTGCAAGACTACATTGAGCAGCTGGAATCCCAACTGCAGCTCTACAGGTAAGTGGGAGACCATCCAAAAATGCCTGTAAAATCAGTGTTGGAACAGCGCGACAGTCACTGGGTTGTAGCTCAGGAAATGTCTCCACATACAGCTCCTCAAGTAGAGACAGGAGGAATCTGAAAGCTACTGATCAGTATTCCTGGTAGGGATCCACAACAGAACGGGGCCTGTAGGTCAAAATCAGGATGATGATCTACAGAGAGATGAAGTTCTTCCTCCAATACACAGCCACAGGACTTAAAGCAGTAATACTTTAAAAAAGCCTCAAAAGAAACTGCAGACAGTCCCTCAGAATCCATTGCCAGCACACCTATTTTTTCACCTTAAGTAACACACATGGATTCAGACATTTCCTGCTAGTTCAGTCACACGTCCCAAACCAGCTGCAATCAGCTGGCTGATGCTCCAGTTCTTAGGAAAGCTGTTCAGCTTGGCAAAAAAACACAACTTCTGGCTAGCAGCTTGAAACTCTGCTGAGACTTCATTACTTCTTCACTGACATAGCATGTCCCACTCCCCAAAAATTAAGACTTACCTAAACCTACATCACAGCATAGTGGCAGTCTCAAAAAATCAACAAAACCAAACCAAACCAAAACAAAAAAATCCTCCAATTAAACCCTCATTTGTAAAAGCATACACAAACATGTTTGATAACCTCAGCAAGTTGGTCACAATTTAATATTTCACTCCTTTTGTTCTCTTTTATCCTAGACAGAACTTGGACCCACTGATGGTTATAAGTGTCAGGGCAGTTCTGCCCAAGTTCAAACTGACCTATGGAGTAAAATGTTTACATTTTTACTGATCCAAAGTAAAGCTGATACTTAATATTTTTTTCCTAACTCTACTAAAGCTATATATTAGTATGTTGTCTCCTCTGAACGTATTGTCTCTTTCTAAACTTATACTTCCTCTGTTGCTTAAAAGAAAGAATTTGTAGTGAGTTATTTGTAGCATCATAGCTATTATACTGCTTTATGAAGTGAGGAAATTCTAAAAATATCTATTTCTATCTAGTGTCTTTCTGTAGGCATTGTGTATGTTAAATAAATGCTTTTCTCTTCTGCAGCCACCTAGGTATTAAGCATCTATAGGATTTTAAAAGCACTGGGAGGGCACATAATATCCAAGATGATTGGCATTCACAGGGATATCTGGATGACTGATAGAGCTCCAAGTGCTGAGAGAATTCAACTGCTGGTCCAGTCTATCCAATTTTCCCTGCCATATGCAGCAAAGACTTCAGATGGGTTCTTGGTCCTGCAGAGTTGCTTTTCCCAATGTATCATGAAGAATAAAAAGTTGCGTTTCAACAAAAATAAGTAGCTAGAGACAGTACATGTCAACTGGGCCTTGCCAAGCTGGAACTCTCATGGGTAACAGCAAAACAAATAGTGTGACTTTTTAAAACTAGAAATTATCTGTTCTTTGTAAGATAATCTGTAATTTTTACTTTTAAGTTGCATGTTAATTTGAAGTGAGTGTAAAACTCTGCAATGGTGCTAGACTGACCTTTGGGAAACTGCACCCCTTTTTTTGCCTCCTGGTACGTTTAGCAGAGGGCCAGGCCAGCTCCCACACACCAGAACCTTCCATGGCTCTTGATGCTCTGTTAGCCCCAAAGCCCAGCCCTGGCACATGGCTCCTGGCTTCAACAGGAGGGGGCTGAGGCCTCATCCCTGGAGATACTCAAGGTGAGCAACCTGACCCAGGTGAGGCTCTCCCTCCCATTTTTATGCAGTGCTGCCCAGAGAGACATTCTCAGTACTGGTGCACTTGAGTTCATTTTCCCAAGTATGGAACACCCCATTGTTATTACTGGAGCTCAACTTTCCCATTTTTTGACTACTCTTCTATTTTCTAAAGGTGATATTTGGCCCAAACTTCAGGCTGCTGCCATCACCTCCCATCTTGTGTCACTGCACATTTGTAATTTCTCTTTGTAAAGCTGGAGGCCTAAATGAACACACAGCCTGGGTCCCCAGGCAGATTCTGGTGGCCTTGCTATACCCTATCTGAAGAGCCCAACACGGAGCAGCTATCCCCCTATACTCCTTTTCTTCAGAAAAGAGTTTTCTTAGGAAAAACTTCTTCAGAAGTTTTGTTCAAGTTGATACTATCCACATATTATAATGCATTCCTATGACTTTCTAAGTGTTGCTGATGAGAATGCCACCTCTAAAAAATCTCACTACAATAAAAGTGTCACTTCTACTGCTTCTCTTTATCCACTCAGCCATTTCTCCCTGTCCAGAGAAGGAAAGGAGACTGGGGTTGATGTGAACTGTTCTTGTCAAATATAAGTGGGCTCTGTTTTCTATATTCCATTGTAGGTGGCTTAGAATTGATTACTTAATAAAGTTCACAGATTTTTTTTGTCTCTTTAATAGCATTGGAGCGAGTAACAGAATTTAAACAACCTTTGTGGGTTTTTTGATCCCAGTGTAATAAATAAAAAGAGAGGTCACTTAAAATTGAAGTAGGCTTCATAGTGGAGATGCTCAGAGTTTTCTGTTGCTGTCCCAGCCAGCAGCACCAGTAATTACTTAGGTCACTGAAAGGGGTCATAAAATACAAAAAATGTTTCTCTTATGCATGGTCTGTCTCCCACATTACTTAATTATCCATCAGCATTCATGTGTGTTAATGAGGAGTCCTTTTTACACAGAATGCAGAGGGACTTGTTTCAGCCCCTCATGTTCTTCTATAAATATGAAGGTGAAGGTCTCCAGCATATTTCCTCCCTTTCTTTCATAAAGTCACCAGTTCTAATTTTCTAAAAAAGTTACACTTTTAGGTTATCCTATACCAGAAGTAGTTCAGTTCCTCTTTTCTCTGAGGAGACAGTGTCCAGATCTTTTTCAATAATTTCTCAAGAATATCAAAATATTCTTCAAATATTTCTCTCAATATTGAAATTATGTTTTCAGTAATAAATAAAATTATCATTTACTCTCTAAAATACAAGATGGACTGAACAGATCCAAGCCAATAATCCAAGAACAAGAGAGGAATATGGAAATATTCCTAAACTGATACAGAGCTGCCTCTGTTAGGTAAAGAAAGAAAAGCCCTAGGAAAGAAACATTAGTGCTCAAAAGGTGTACAGAGTAGGTCAGTGCCAGTCTGAATGATAATGTGCATTGGCATTCTGGAGCTGTTCTTCCATTCAGAAAATCAGACATTAAATAAAGAAATTTCTGGCCAACTTTCTGCTTGACTGGTGTCATCAGAATCAACTCCTTGCTGGTTGCAAGGCCAAGTGCATCTCAGCAATTTATTGCAGGTGGCACAAAATTTTTCAGGGACCCTGTGGGTGTTTGTGTGCTGGGCTGCACAAAAGCCTGGGTAGAACCACAGAGCCTACAGACAAGAAGAATTTATATAAAAGTCTGCCCAGAAGCCCCAAAGTTTCAGATTTTCAAGAAATTAACAAGGTGAATATGTACCCATCAGATGAAGCTTAGACTACTTGTGTGTCTCTAGTCATAGAATAACCATGACCTAACCAAGCACAGCAGATTACGTGCTCATTTGAAACACTTTAAATAAATGCCTTTGATTTCACAAAAGGTGATGGAAGTTATTCTGGATAGGAGAGAGAACCGGACAGGGAGATTTAAATACATAGCTTGGCATTGGAGCAACTGTAGAGCAGCTCTTCCCATGGAAGGGCTGGTGCTATTTCAAATGCAAAAAGTGTTCTGCAATTAGTTTTCTAACATTACTGCTTGCTTTTCATAATAATAGAAAACCTTGACTTAAAAATCCATTAAATTTCATGCACGTGCATTTTATCCACATGAAAGCTTGTACTTCAAGTTGTGATGTTGAAAAGTTTACCAGTCCCCTGGCTTTTTTCAGTGCTGGGCTCCTTGTTACACAGCATTTATTTTGGGAGGATTTCCCTGGTTTTTCACTAAATCCTGCTTTCCATTTGGCTTGCCTTATTTGCTGTGTTGGGAGCACACTAGCCATGGCATCAATGTCTATTTTCCCCCAGCTATTCTCCCTTAAATTAGAGCCTGGAAATTCAGCCAGCAGCTTGGTGCCTTTATAGACTTTTCCCAAGAAAACAAACACCTTTTACTGCCCAAATTCCCTAGGGGATGCTACAAATTATACATTATGCCAACAAAAATCAAAAAGGGCAACTGTGAGGCAGGTGTTGGTGGCCTCCTGTCATGAAGTGTCCCAGGGACAGGCAGGCACTTGGCCTCCCATCTGCTTCTTGAGCAAACCTGACAAATTTGTAGGCACTTCCACACAAGAGCACCTGAAGGAAAGGACACTTCTCCTCCCCACCTCACTGAAAGGTCTCTGTGGCACCAGGTCCCCCTGTGCTGCTCTCTGCCCCCCACTGCTGGCACTGGACCTGCTGAATTCATGGGCAGCATTCCTTTGCTTAGAGGAGGCACAAGAACACCACTGGGGCAATAAAACTTTTACTGCCTGCAAGTTTGCCAAACCTCCCTAAAAGAGGCTGTGAAGAGTTTTAAAAATTTGCTTTTTCTTCAGCTCAGTTTAGGAAGAAAGCAGAAATACATAACCTCAAAACCTGTGGTTCTATGGTTTCCCCTGGAATGTCAAAGATATTGGCAAAAATCTGAAGTAAAAAGACCAGGGGGAAGATCCTGAGAGGACCAGAGCACTGATAAGTGCTTCTGTCAGGCACTTATACACATGTCCCCTATAAAGTACATGCAGCTCCAGAGAGAAAATTAAAACAAATCAACCAACCGTATCTCGAGTGGGTTTAGAACATGTCATTTTTGCTGTGAATTCACAGAAGTTACTCTGAAAATCAAGCACTGCTGATCATCTGCACTCAGGCACAAGCAGAGAACTCTATGTTCTGTTAAGCTTTTAATTCTGCTGGAGGAATAAAAGGGCAAGACTTGTTTTTCTTGATAAAACTTGAAAATTCATGCATATGAGGAGAGAAGGAGTGCTACTATAGCAGGAAGAAGCAATTCTTTACTCTCTGCCCCTCCCCTGGCTTTCCCTCAGGATACAAAGCAGACAAGGTAGTTTATAAAGATAGATGCTGACAACCTGAGTTTCCAAACAGATTAAAGTAATTTGTTCTGCTGAAATAGTCTGCTCTTAGGATTAATGATCTGCAGGGCAGGAGGCCTTATCTCTTAAATACATCCCCCAAAGTGACAATGCTATGCAAAGATGAGTGAAGTCACCCTAGACTAGTTCAAGAGAACTTGGTGTGTCTTATGCTTAAAAAGCAAAACCAAAAACTCAACAAAAGGCCTTTTTAACTTATGCACCAGAAAAAAGCATGGAATCACGAAATCTGGAAACACAAGAAGGACCAGCCCATCAAACCTCTCCTTTGATTCACAGAAATAGGTTCTGTTTCACCACTGAGGTTCTGGTGTCCATTAGTTAGCCATGCAGAGGAAGAAATCTCTCTCTGCTTTCAATAGATGCACAACCATTCTATTTCATCACTAACTTCAGTTCTCAGAAAACTCCTCTGTATAATATCTGTACTGAATTACCTGGGGAGCTGGGAAAATAACAAGAAAGTAAAAATTAGTTGAATCCCTAACTTAGAATTCCAGCCTGGTTTGGGTTGAAAGGGACCTTAAAGCTCATCCAGTCCCACCCCCTGCATGTGCACAGACACCTCCCACAGCCCAGGGTCCTCCAACCCCATCCAACCTGGGCTGAGACACTGCCAGGGATGGGGCAGCCACAGCTTCCCTGGGCAACCTGGGACAGGGGCTCAGCACCCTAAAATAAAAGAATTTTTCCTAATGTGCAACCTAAATCTCCCCTCTTCAAGTTTTAACCCATTGTCCCTTGTTCTCTCCCTACACCCCATGTCCAAAGCCCTCCCCCAGCTTTCTTGTAGCCCCTTCAGATATTGGAAGATTGCTCTGAGCTCACCTGGGAGCCTCCTCTTCTCCAGGCTGAACAACTTCACTGGGAACTTCTCCTAATGCAACCTCAGAATCTGACTGAGTTCTTAAACCCCAACCTTGGGAGGGCACAGACAAGATCAGAGGATTTTCCCCTTCCTCAGGCCCCTGCCAGGGATGCTGGCACAGAGCAGATCATCCATCTGCATTAGAAGCTGCCTGGCCTCTGAGCAGGCTGGGGCTGAGCTGATCAATGGCACTGGTGTCAGGAACACAGTACAGGCAATTTCTGTGTTTGCAATGACACCAGACAGTTATTTAACAGCACTGAAAATATTTGCAGGAGCTTGGTCTGGTTGCCTCTCTTGCCACCCCAGTCAGAATCCTGTGCAATCTGTGTTTGCTGTCCTGTTCTCTTCCCTTCATTCTCCAGTACATTTTTTCAACTTTATCAACAGCTCATCTGCCCGCTTAGCAGAACGGTTAAAATCCAGACTATTTGCCTCTCCAGTGCTGGGCTTTGGCTATTTTCTGACAGTCAGCATATTTTTCTGTATGTGCTGAATTTGCCTGGCAATCTCAATCTCAACTGTTACAGAAGCCACTGAAATACTGTAAGAAAAACTGCAGTCACAGATTAAGAAAAATGATGCCCTCATACTGGGAAAAAAAGAGCTAGAAAAGAAAGCCCTGCACTATAAGTAAAATTTTGGTTAAATACATCTGATCTTAAAAGCTTGATGTTCTGAGATAATCCCAAACTGGAAACTTAAGCACAGAGTGAGATTTTTGGGGGAAAGGAGGGTAGAAGGATCAGCTGGTAAAAATATTTGCTTCAGTCTATTCTACAGAAGAGGTAGGTCCATAATTCAAGATGGGGAATCTGTGTGCTCAAGTCAAGCAACCTGAAAACTTGGCTTCAGTTATTTGCAGAGATCATTTTTTATCTATGAAAAAAATAAATCAATAAAATCTTACAGCTTTTCATAATGCCCATCTGAAGATCTCACATGTTCTGACAGAAATTAATGGATGTGTGTGTCCTTAAAGGACCACAAAGCAGCTCAACTTCAAAGACTGCCAACATCTTTCCAGCCCAGGCAGGGAATGAAGCTCAGTCCCCTCTGGGCCACAGGATGCTGCTCCATGTAGGAATGCACTGTATGAAGAGAAATGGTTGGACAAGAAACACCACATCCAAGCTTTGAGCATGATAGATCTTTAGAAATTTACTTCTGTATAACAATAATTTCAGCCTTCACAGCATCATTCTTAGAACCACCTGAAAATGAAGGTGCAGATGGACTGGGCCATGCAGTTCCTTCTTGGTTGTGGTTAAAATTGTTCTTAAGGCTCCCTGAGCTCCAAGTGCTAATTGTCACCTCATCACACCACCATCCATTTCAAGACAAGAGGTGCTGAGTGTTAGGAATCAGATTACACTGGAAAGACCCCAAACCTTCAGTAAATCTACAGAACAAAATCAGACCCTGTGCTTTGTTCTGTGAACTTTGCTCTGTGAAGAGTCTCTTTTCACAGCAGAATGTTTCAGGGAAGGTTCATGATGTCACATTAATCATAAGACTGAAAAAATCTGGCATTCACAACACATCTGCTCTGCTTTTATTCTCTGTACTTGACCCCATCAAACATCCTTGGAATTAGTTCACATAACATAAAAGTATCTGGGACTGCATTTGGGGAGGTCAGGCCTGTGGGAAGCAGAACGTGGTCAGGTTGAAGGAGCCCCTGCTTAGCAGAAATGACACAAGAAAAATATAAGCAAGCAAAGCAAAGCCAATGCTTCTGAAGATTGTAGAGAAGTAGGTTATGCCACCCATTTCTGTCTCAGCAGAGATCCATGGGAGGGATTCCTAACAGTACAGATGCAACTGGGGGGTAATTTTGGGGTGCACCAACACGCTGACTTCCAGTGGAGTTCTTCTGGAGCTGAGGGCATCAGAGCATCCCCCAGCCCTGAGCTCTGCTCTTTGCAATTAATTCCATGGATTTTTACACTCCACAAGCCTTAAAAGTACAGATCTCAGAGAGATTCTCTCCTGCAGAACAAAGAGCCATTAAGAGGGCTGTTTATAGCCATTTAATTCAGTGGCCTGACAGGACTGCCATGAATGAGGCAAACAGCTGGATCACTTTCTCCTACAGCCACTGCTCTGATGCACTTTAAACCCACACAAAGTACTCTAGATGAACAGTTCATCCTCCAAAAATGTACCTTGGAAGCATTTAAAATAAACTGCATACTTAGCTACATCAGGCAAGATTTCATATAGACAAAAAGAAAAGGAGAAAAATTGTGGTCTTTTGTTTGGGTATTTTCTTCCTGGAGTGTTTTGATGTGACTGAGGTGAATGACATGAAATCAGTGCAGCTAAATGGAATTACAAAATGTCATTTTAACACATTAGGACATAAAAGAGATGACCTTATAGAAACCTTCCAATAGCTGAAGGGGACTTACCAGAAAGCTGGGGTTGGGTTTTTGTGTTTTTTACACAGGTTTGTGATGAGACAACAAGGGGAAATGGGTTAAAAGTTGAAGAGGGGAGATTCAGGTTGGACATTAGGAAGAAATTCTTTAATTCTCTGGCCCAGGTTGCCCAAGGAAGCTGTGGCTGCCCCATCCCTGGCAGTGTCTCAGCCCAGGTTGGATGGGCTTGGAGCACCCTGGGCTGTGGGAGGTGTCCCTGCCCATGCGGGGGGTTGGAACTGGATGAGCTTTAAGGTCCCTTCCAACCCAAACCAGGCTGGGATTCTATAAAAAAGAAATTAAATCAAAATGAAATGTTTCATGTTGAAGTGGTAGTTTCCTTAGATGTAAACCATTTTTTTCCTGAGATTCTTAATCCAACCAAAGAAACAACAACAACAAAAAAAGGAAATGTTTGAACTGCTACAAGGAAAAGTTTAGAGAGAAGCAGGTTCTTAGTCTGAAAGATCCAGGAATGTTCACAGCTCTGCTTGACTTCCAATTCTATCCACAGTACCTAGGGACAATTCCTTTAGCAGAAGAAAAAAAAAAAAAAGACCCAATATAAGAACATTTTTAGCTTTTATTACCAGGAAGCTGGTATCTTGTACTGCTGGAGCCCTGGCTGTGCTGATGCTACTGGTTCTGCAGAAGTTTTCTGGCTGTGAAATATTGCCAGGACCAGCAGGATGTTCCTGGGTGAATGCACTGCCTTTGAATGAAAGACCTTTTGGTGCAGCCAGGGGCTGGCAGCTTTCAGGACTGTTATGATTAATCTCTGTAGAGCAGAATGATGAACTGGGTCTATTCTTGTGCTGTCAATCTTCCATTTGCTGCTTTTCTCCCTCTCCTGCTTTGCTGTCTTTGGTTTGGGGTTTTAGTTCATCATTTACAGTTTCTGAATGATGCTTCAAATGCCTTTAAAAGTAGGAAACTTCAAGGAGTAAATAAATGCAAAGCTTTTTAGGTCAATACTATGCAGCAGACGGATGATCTAAGCTCTGAATTCTCATGAAATAATCGTGGTTAAAGATCTAAAGTCCTGAGAGTTTAGAGGTGTTTAGACCTGTACTTCATAGAAATCAGAGAAACTGTCAATCCCTAAGGCTTGGTACTTGTGAATTACTAAAAGTCATTTATACTTCAATTGCAGTTAAGGCTTTGCCCCTGCAAACAGCACCATCTTGCATCAAACAGTCTTTTCTAGTTAGGATACAGGTTACTTAGAATCTAAATTCTCTCTTTAATAAATGATGTTCTTTTTACAACAGAAGATTATTAATGCTGGAAAGGTTTCAATTACTTCTTCCTCTTCCAAGCAAAGTGAGCTTTTCTGTGGCAGGCTCCCCAGGAGCAGCTGAAGGAGGGAAGCTGTTTGATGAACAAACACGATGCACACTGCAGTAGTCACCAGGAAATAACTGATTCTTTGTTGCCTCATGTACTCAAGTCAAAACTTTAATTCTATTAACCCACATTTACCTGGCTTTCTATCCAGGAAACAAACAGAAAATAACCCCTAAACAAAGCAGTGGCTCCCTAGGCAGAGCCCTCTGGTTTGTCTGGTCCCTCCCTGGAAGGCAGAGCTCAAGGGGCAATCCCTCCCCTTCATGTGGCTCTCCAAAGAAAGAAAAGGCCTTGGCAAGCAAGGGAAAGAAAGAGCAGTTCTGCTCATTACCCTGAAAAAGGAGCTGTCAAAGTGTCACCTTCTTTCATCCTTCCTCCCTGGACAGCCCTTTTTTGGTTTTTTTTTGGACTCAGGGCCTGGAAGGTGAAATCAAACAGTCAGGATAAATGATAGAGGGAGGGGTCTCAGCCTAAGGCAGCCCTGGGTTCATGATGCCAGAGGCTGGGGCTCCAAAACCAGGGTGGGAAGCCAGGCCCCCCCTTCCTTCTGCTTCTGCCAAGGCAGCCTGGCAGGAGGAGCTGCAGGGTGGGGATTTCCCTCTGCTCAAAGGGAAGGGGATTAGGAGGAGGATCTGGGTAACAAAGAGCTGCAGTGCCAGCAGGCAGGCTTCCCAACGGGGCAGGGTACTGCTTCAAAATAAAGATTTACTGGTGGCAACAAGAATGGCTGATTTTAATTAAGTTCTGTGTTGGAGGGAGAATAGGAGAGCAGCTCACAATAGGAGAGATGAATGTGAAGTGGCAGAGCTGCTGAAGGACAGAAACCCCCCAAGTACTGTCTTGTTTTTAAAATCAGGCTTATGAATTATCCATCAACTCAAGAGCAGAGGCCAGAGTCCACTTTCGGGTGTTTATTATTTTGGGGGAACCTAAGCAAACCAATACTTTTGAATATTTGGTTTGTGTTTTAACCAAGTTTAAGAAAAAAGCAAACTTGCAAAGACAAAAAGCCTCCCAGGCACACATGCTGCCTTGTCAGGCTTATGAAAATGCTAGATTTTTTCCCATCGTTTTTTAACTAGAGCTGTAAACCCACAATCTGGCCCAGAATCTAAGAGACAAAGTGCTGGGTCAGAGATAAGTGCTATAAAAGGTGTAAAAAGGTGTAAAAAGTTTGTGTGGCTTAGATTGCATATCCTGAAGTCAAAAGAGCTCTTTTCCCCATTAAGCAAATGCCCACTGCATTGGTAATGCAGTCAGTGGATTACATTCCCTGTAGATTTTATATTTTTAAAAGATTAATTTGTGTCAAAAGAAAGGGTACTTTGTCATACATTAAGACCCATGATACACCAGGATGTTGTTGTCTCATTCAAAACACTGCAGAAGGTTCAGAGGTGAGGCTGAATTAATCTCTGGAATTAAAAGCAGTGAAGTTCCAGCTCAGTAATTTGATTCATGTCTCACCAAAAAGTACATTTGAATCACAAAGCTTGGATTCAGACCAGAGTATCAATTGTCTGAGACAGAACCTCAGTTGGGTCCTGATTCTAACCATGACTGGTAGCCTTACTTCTTGAAAAAATGTTTTAGCTGTAGAATATATATTATATATTGTTATACCCATGGTAAGGAAAGCTGCAGTAATGTGCTTAGTATTGGATTTTTAGAGAAAATAATAATAAAACAATTAAAATTACTCCGTCAAGATTTTAAACAGCAGGATCAATTATGAAGAATTGCAAAATGATCTTAGGATACTGAGTGTCTGGATGATGGGAGGTGACACAGTTTTAATGAAAACTGATGGACTTTAGGGGGAAAAAATCTAAACAAACAAAACAAACAATGCCAAACAACAGTTTCAGCTTCTGTGGAATCAATGCAGTGACAGACTCTGAGCTTATAACTGCTCAGGAATTGTATCTTTGAGCTTTTTAACTCTAGGAATGTATCTGTCCAGCTGCTGAGTTGCAGGGAGGAAAGCAAATATATGAAAATTTATTAGGAAACTAACAAAGAACAATACAAAGAAAATAATTATGCACTTTCATAGAATGCCTGTATCAGAAAAAGGAAATGATGATGCTTCCATCTAAACCAGAATAAAACTGGAAAAGACAGAAAAAGCAACAAGCATGGGAGGAAAAAAGGCATAGGAACTATTTTAGTCACTTGCAAATGTGGAAAAGAGATAACTGAGGGAAGATGTGAAAGAGATATATAGATTTTTCATCAAGATCAAGAAAATGAATAGGGAAGAATTGTTCAGTCTCTTCCAATGCAAGAACTATGAGGCATCACATGAAAGCAAGAGGCCAAAGCTTTAGAATAATTATGGATGGTTTTCCTTCCCATCAGTTTCCCCATCTAAAAAGCTTCCAAGGACCAGAGGAGTAGGCAGTAACTCCCCACCTGAGTCAGTGGCTCTGCAGTTCCCTTTCAAACAGCACAAGAGGAGCTGACAAGCTGGCAGGTGCTGTTTCATGCTTTGGGCAGCTAAATGAGAGGTGGTTGCTAGAAAACCTCTCTGATCCCTGGAGCTCAGCAGGATTTAAAATGGATGGACTATTGCTCTGGTAAGAAGAATTTCTGAGTTGTGGTGCTAAATATGAGCTAGGATCTTGGAAAATCTCTGAATCCTCTATTTCAGTATGAGAGCCAAACTCTGACTCAGCTTTAGACACAACTTTCCCCATTACCTGTCTCAGGATTTCCTGCACACTCCACACCAGCATCTGCTTGGGGGTGTAATGAACAGGACCCAGGATCAGAGAGCCAAGGAGTCCATCCCAAATACAGCATGACACAACCTTGCCTTTAGGTTCCCACTCCAGACTGTCCAGCCTGAAGGTGGTTGTTTCCATCCAGAGCACAGAGCTGAGCTGGAACCCAGCACTGCCCTCTCAGCATCCAGCTCAGGTTTTGTGTCAGCCAGCCACATCACTATTGCAAAGATCCTTTTTAGCCAGCAAAGTTTCATCTCAAATGCTGGGCTTTGAGTTTCTGACATGCTGGCACAGCAAATATTTTCCCAGGTAACTGAAAAAGATAGTTTGGAAGTGTTGGCCCAGTGGGTATGAGCCCAGAGAGCCTTCAAAAAACTATCTACAGAAATAAAACATGTACTTTAACATCTGTATTTATTTGCCCATCATGCAGTTTGCAGCTGCCATGGACATACCAGGGAATAGTTTGGTTTAGAAGAGGTGTTCAAAGTCCAACCCCCCTGCAGTGAGCAGGCACCTTCAACTACACCAGGCTGCTCAAAGCTCTGTCCATGCTGACCCTGAATGCTTTCAGGGACGGGGCAGCCACCACCTCTCTGGGCAATCACTTCAGTGTTTCACCACCCTCCTTGTAAAAAATTTCTTCCTTACAGTTATTATCTTTTAATTTTATACCATTATTCCTTGTCCTGGTGCAATAGGCCCCCTATTAAAATTTTGTCCCTTTCTTTCTTACAAGCCCCCTTGAAGTACTGAAAGGCAACCATAAGATCTGGTGTTTCTCTGCTCACATTTTGTCACTGCACTCCAAGTTGCTTGGTACCTGCATTTATCTGTAATCCTAAAGACTGTTCAGTGACTGAGAGGCTGTGTGACACCTGTCACTTGCCATGCATATGGATGTTTAATTTGGGTTCCCACACTCTGTTGGGGCTGTCAGAGAAAAAAAATTATGTCCTGCAACCCTGGAAAGAGCTTTTCTTATCTCTAGTCCAGGTAGTCCTGAGATAGAAATATAACATTATAGTTTGTTGAAAGAAGGAATGAAGAGATTCTGAAATGTAACAATGAGGAATCCTCTTTTCCTTGAAAACCCCTAGGAGGGTAGAAGAACAGCAGGTAAAGAGATTCAGGCTGAGATGGATGCCCTGTCAAATACAAAGCTGAAATAGATGACATGAAACCAATTATGAAATACCTGGCATACAATCAGACCACTTGCTTTATTCACCTGGTATCTGTGAGCAAAGCAGTCAACCCAAACTTCCTTAGGAACATACAGAACTGTATTTAAATGACACTGCAGGTCCCAGAGCAGTGGGCTTTCCTCAGTAAATATCCCTAGGAGCACTCCCATTGTCTCCAACCACTGGAGTCATTCCCAGCACCAGTGCAACAACAAGTCTGTCCTGAATGCTGAGATGGGAAAGGAAATTTGGGCAGCAGATCTTAGTGCTTTGTTCTGTGCACACATGGGCAAGAATCTCTGTATATTTTGAACTCTGGCATTAATGTTTGTTATTTTGGAAATCTATTAATATAGAGGTTACTGTGCCCTTGTCAGAACCTTCTAGAAACATGGGCTCACCACCAGCAAGAGCACAATGAGCACAGAGCAGGCAGAGAATCATGGAATGGTTTGGGTTGGAAGGGACCTTAAAGCTCATCCAGTGCCACCCCCTGCCATGAGCAGGGACACCTCCCACAGCCCAGGGTGCTCCAAGCCCCATCCAACCTGGGCTGAGACACTGCCAGGGATGGGGCAGCCACAGCTTCTCTGGGCAGCCTGGGACAGGGGCTCAGCACCCTCACACCAAAGAATTTTTTCCTAATGTCCAACCTAAATCTCCCCTTTTCAAGTTATAAACCATGTTTAAACTTGAAACCTTGTTTCAACCAGACCTGTTGAGTAAGCAGCTCCTGTTGGAGCAGCCTACACTGAGATACTGAGCTCTCAGTCCTACATCAAGGTATCATTTGCAACAGGAAAGCTGGCCTGAAAAAACCTACTCCCTTGAAACTTGTAAGTCTAGGTTGGGAAATTTAAGAAAACTCTTCTGGAAAAAAAAAGGCATGGAAATTCTGCTGCAGCACTGCCACACTCTGAAGTAACCCTGGATCCTGCAGGACCTGCAGGAAGCAGTGTTCTGAAGGCAGAAGGGCACAGGTCTGTATGCCACCATGGCCCTGCCACACTGCTATGGCCCTGAGAGCCCAAAAATTCCCATTAATCTGATCACTGCATTTAAATAACAATTTTTCAAGCAGCTGCCAGAAATCTCCCCACCAGATACTCTGTCATCACTGGTACAGGTGCCTGAGGCAGCTGCACACGAGGTGGTTTTAAAGTCATCTGCAACAGAGCTGCACATGAGATCTCCTTTCTTTCTGTTCCTAATGATGTGCTCAGGTTTTAACTAGAGCTCTGGGAATCAGCTGGCATTTTAAACAAATGCTTCTGCTAGAAAACGAAATTTATGTGCCAGTTGTTTTTCTTACCAGCTCAGACCTTTCATCCTATCTGGAGCCTGTCACTTCTTATACAAGCATTTAGAGTGGCCTTTACATCTGAAACTAAGGTCATTTCTAGCCCCAGTAGGACAGGGACTTGCAAATAAGCAGTATTTATCCTAAATATCCCAGTTCTGGCCAGGGTTAATGCAATTCAATGAGCCCTTGCTAATACAAACCAGGTCTGTGCATGGTCACGGGATGTGGTCATTAATCCTTCAAGGACATAAATGTACAGCTGCTGGAGTTTACTGCCAACATCTTTTTTTGTTCAATGACCTTCCAGATATATGATGTTTAATATACTCATGCCCTTTTTTTTCAAGGAATTTACAATCAGAAGTGCAGGCAGAGCATGTTAAACCCTACCTTTAGCTGCTACAGCCAGCCTGAGCCCCACAGTGGCTGAACACCACAGTGGATAAAAATTCACTCCCAGAGGATTTCCAGGGACTGAACACAGCAGAGTGCTGGGCAGCAGTCAGCTCAGGAGTGACTGCTGTGACTTTCTTCAAGTAATAAGTACAATAAAGATCATTTTAAGAGCCATAACTGATGGTATGGAGGGAAGTGGGCCTCTACAGATAAATTGCAGGCTTGGCAATACAAGTGTTGCATAAGGCTGTATTGATTCCCCCCCTCCCCCTTAGTGATCTAAAGCACCTACAGAAAAAAAAAAACCCAAGAAAAATCTATATTCACTGCAAAGAGCTACACCTGGGGTTCTTTTGTAGTTCACCATTTGAAATGAAGCAGTGTAGATGAGGCAGCAGGTTCCTTGTGAGACACACAGACAAACACCAGCCTGCTCAATAGTTTTAACTCAAGCAACAAAACCCATCAGCTTTTATTGTGGGACTAAGCTGAAAGAAACCCAGGAACACTGCAGTATCAGTCCTGTTCCTGCTCTGACTATTTGAGATCTACAAAGCCATTGACTTTTACAGAGGAGAAGTTTACAAAATTACAAAGCTCTCATGGAAACTTCAAAAAGTGGAATATGCCATGCCTGAAATGTTTCCATGACCTGCTGGGATGTAGCTAGTACAGCTCTAAAAAATAAACCAGCAGCATTGCCCAGCAGTATGGATAAAAGGAGGTTTGGTTTAGATGCTTCCGTGAGGATTTTGAACTTTTATTTCATATCTTTCTTGAAGCAGAAATGTTTCTAACTATTGAAAACCTAGCAGTCAAACTCAGGAACATTTCCTGCTTTCATTTTTTGCCCATTTCTGTATTGGAAATAAGCACTGAATATATTATACCCAACATTTTCAAATACAAACTGGCCTGTGAAGGCCAAATCCATCTTTTTCCTGCAATTTGGCTACAATAAATGTAGGAAGGGGCAGTAAAATTAACCTCAAATTTCCTCTTGAGGATTTACAAATGTAAGGTTTTCTTCCTCCAAAACAGTCATCCCACATGCAATACCCCCACTTGCTACTGGGCTGCCTCCAGCTACCTGGGCTAATAAGCTTCCCAAAGAGCCAGCAATTTCCTGGAACATTTTCCTGGTGTGTCTACCCTGCTTTTGGGGTGAAGAGTTACAAACCTCCCCCTCCTTTCTCAGTGCTCACATGAAAAGTCAACATAACTTCTCTGTGACATTTGGAACTTCACAGGAGTCTGAAGATGGATCAGAAAGGAATTTCAAGGTGAAATTTCTAGGCAGCTTTCACTAACAAATATTTCTGCATGTCAGATATTATCCTAACCTGTCTGCCATCTAATACTGTATTGCAGAATGTCAAAAAGCCAAGGGAAAATATTAGGTCTCATATTGGATGCAAGAGGAATGGATCAGCATTAGAAAGTCTGGGATCTCATCCAAGGCTGAGGCAGATGAAGAGTTTTCCAAAAGAGTTGCCCAGGGCAACAAAGTGGAAATAGAAAATACTGTGCAAAACCCTGGTTTAAATGTTAGTCATCCATTGTCAACAAAAATGAGCTAAATATATTCTTATCAATACCTGAGGTTTTTAACTGTACCAGTCCTATGATGTTAAATTTAATCCTTGTTTTTACAACAAGATAACACAACTGGTATCACCTACTGTTTCAAACAACCACATTTATTTTAAGTCTTCCTCCTAGTGCTATGCTACAGAGAACTTCTGAGAACTGCTTCCTGTTTTTCATCCAGATTTCCCTCTTTTCCTGTGGAAATCGACTGAGGAAGCTCTATGAAAGCAAAAGGAAGTATCTGTTTCTCAATACCTGTAAGATTGGCCAAAAGAATCCTCTTTACCCCCTGTGGGGCTGGTGGTGAGGGTGGGGTATGACATGAGAAGGGACCTGGGAGCCCTCAGATCAGCTGCATCCAGAGTCCAGTGAAGAGGGGAAAACCTGCAATTAAGAGTTGTCAGAGGGGGGAAAAAAGTGCTGTTGTTTTGTTTTTTTTTTTAAAAAGAAGCAAAGAGGTGAAGCCTTTTGTTAGAATCACTTAGAGCTGAGGTGAATGGGAAAACATGGATCCTGGTAACCCAGGAGGCATTTTCCTAGCACCAGCTTCCCTCTGCCCCCCTCATTTCTCATTTCCTGACTGGAGAGGAACTACACCACAAGGATGCCCACATCTGAGCACCCATTATCCAGGGAGTAAGCACTGTAGGACCAAGCCATGGGTGACTGAAGATGTTCCCTACATAAGGTTCCTCCTCTAATAACCTCATGCTGCAAGACCTGAAGTACCCAGTAGCCAGAACAGAACTGTGCTCAGAATGGGTTCTGTCCACACCTCAGTCCACTTAAGCAGTGGATTCTCCATCCCTGGAGATATTTAAAAAGAGACTGGATCTGGCACTCAGTGCCATGGGCTGGGAACTGCAGCAGTAGTGGATCAAGCGTTGGACTTGATGATCTCTGAGGTCCCTTCCAACCCAGCCAATTCTATGATTCTATGATTCAGTTACCCCCCAGGGAGCTCTGACTGCCTTTGGACACCTAAAGTTCTAGACTGTGGAGCTAGAAAATCCAAACCATAAGTTGTAAAGGTACTTAATGTATTTGCCCCTGGTTTAGTGGCTGTTTCTGGTTGCTGACAGCCTGCTGGGAAGGTGAGGATGAAGTTTCCTCCCCAGGTACTGCAGCTCTGCTGCCTGGCTCAGCCTTCCAGAAACAGAGCTGGTGGTTTTGTTTCAGTTTTTCAGATTCCTGTTAAATATGCAATTTCCAGGTTACTAACTACTTACTCAAGCAAGTTTTCTGCTTGTAAGTTAAAATGTTGAAAATGATCGGGGTGGGGCAGGGGGGAGGAATGGGAGTTATTTAAAGTTAGAAATAAAATCTACTTGCTCCTACTCCCTGCAAAACAAAGTCCTCTTATCACTTAAGAGTTCTTTTCAAGGTCTTCTGCCAGGATTTCACAGTACCACTGCCCTCACTACTAAGGGTGGCTCTGAAGGCTCCACATAAATTTTAGAACATCATCCCAGGCACAGAGTATCAGTGCTGGATGAACTGCAGCAGCACTCAGTTTCACTCTTCCTACTAAAGACCATTATCAGTCTTATCCCAAAATTACCCTACTGATTAGAAACCTACTGCTTTCTAACAGAAATCTAAGGTTTCCCAATACCCTTGCACTGACACCATGTATATTTATGCTGTTTCATTATTTATCCCCTACAGCAACAGCTCTGTGGTCTAAAACCACATCTTATAAAAACACATCTTATAAAAACACATGTGAAGAGGATATCAGAAACCTGTTCAAAGTGCAACACCACAAAGTGAGAAGTCACCAAGAACTAAGTTAAAGTTGGGCTGGATGACCCTGAAGGTCTCTTCCAACCCAAGACATTCTGTGATCTACTGAAAATCCATTAGTATTGAGCAGGAGTGCCCAGCTGATGCCAACAGGACTGTGATTCCACTTCCAGACTCTGTCTTTGGTGGGCTGCTGGGTGCCTGAGTTCCATTGGAAGCCATCTCATAAATAAATGTTTATTCCCATAGGCTGGTTGCTTCACCATTTGAGCTCATGGCTACTCAAAATCCCACATTTCACATCAAATTTTTCAGAAAGGGACAGAAACAAGTTAGCTATACCCATTTCTCTCCACTAAATATCTGGATTAATTCCTGATGACTTGCTACAGATGTCCAATGATGCTGCAAGTGGCCACCCTAAAAATTCCAGGTGATTCTAACCAATAGAAAAAGTGGAACAGTGCTTCCCAGGGAAGGACTGGAGACTGCTTAAGCCCCACAGCAACCACAGCTTCATGCTATTGAACAACATGAATACAGTATCATCATCTTACAGAGACTGAAAAACTACCTGCAAAAGCTTGAGGAAAGGTGTTAGTGAACTTGTATAAGCCACAGCTTAAACTTGGACCAAGTCAATTCTTTGAAAACGGCAGCACTGAAATCTTTTTTTAGTAAAGCATTTAAGAAGGTAAATTTATTTGTGTAAGGATAAAGTGAAACTAAGATGTGATTAAACTGGTTTTATGTCAATAAAACTACACATTTGGATAAATCATGCACCTGCTTAAGTATTTTGGAAAACACTTAGGATTAGGAATTCTGGAAAATAATTAGGAAAGCTTTTATGTGAAGTTTCAACTTAGATACAATTCAAGTAAATTTGGTGACAATGCCCACCTGCTCGGTCTGAGCTTCATTAGCTGCAGAAATGGGAGGTGCTGCTAAGAGAAGCAGAGGTGAACCCCAGGAGAAAGCAGAGGGGCAGGAATCGGTTCTTGACTGCAGGGAGCAGCTCCACATGGATCTGTTACATTGCTGTCACTGCCTTCCCGACCTCCAAATAATGTTTCTCATTCAACCACACAGCCAATAAAAGATGAAACAGAAGCTGCTCTGTTTGCTGTCAAAATATACAGAGGACCCTCCTAAACAGAGGAGCACCAGGCAGTCTTTTCTGATCTCTGTGAACTGGCAAATAACATAGGAACACTTGGGAAGGAAAGCAATTAATTTGGGATTACTGTAAAGGCAATATTATTTTTTGCAAGTCACCTTTGAGAACAATAAAGGTTTCAAGAAAGCGAAGGACAAGCTGTTTGCAGGAAACTCAACTCTACTTCAAAAAAAGCATCAGAGCTTAAACATGAAGCAGCCTGCAGAATTCTGCAGCACTCATTGAGAAGCAGCTCTCCCTAAGGAGCTGAGGATGTTTTCACAAACAGCAGTGAATCAGAAACCACCCCAGTGAGGTAATTATTGCTGTTGTTTCCTGATGCAGGCCCTGGGGCACAGGGAAGCTGTAGCAGAGGGTTGTTCAGGGTCCCTCTGCTCCGGGAGCTTCTGGGCTCCCCTCTAGAGAGCACTTGGGACCTTGTAGGGATCAAACAACCAGAGAGGGCTTCATGCAATTGGCCTCAGAGCTTAAGAAATAGCTGACCCAGATGTCCCAATTGCTGGTTGCAGCCCTCCTGTAACACATGCTCATGTCTCATTTTCCCAAATGCTGATGAAGAGCCAGGCAGAAGAGACCTGCAGGCAGCTTAAGGCATGATGCTGCAGTTAAGGGAGCCACTTTCCTTCTCTGTTGCTCTAAATCCATAAGGCTCTGAATTTCTGAAGGTCTGAAACAAGTCCTGAAGGAATTCACGTGCCAGTTGCTTCCAGAGCTTACAGCACATTGGGTGAGCTGTGCAGTTCTGCATAGATCAAACAGAACTGCCACCCAGGGTTCTGACAGATGCTTTAAGCCCCAAAGAGCTCCTGAATGCAGTGGGGTCCCCACCTGCTGCTAAGTACTCCCTGGCTCTGAAGGGAGAAGACTTTTCTCTAGCTAGGAAACATTAAAAGGATCCCTGGACTTTTGGTCAGTACTGCCACACGTTCCAGCACGCAGGAGATGACAGAAAGATTCCTTGGGATTAAACAGCACATTCATGTGAAGGAATCCAGGAGGAGCTTTGCTTGCTACACAAGCCATGGCAGAAGGAAATCATCTAAAGGACCCCAGCTCTTTATCTGGCTGACACGCCTTGTAGCAAGTAGCCTGGTTCCAGCTGGCAGTGTTCTGGCATTTCATGGTGTTTTAGTCAGTTTCAGTCATTCAGGTTTGGTTGTAGGTTTTAAAGCATCTTCCCTGTAAAATACAAGTCAGGATACCAGAGGGAGAATTCTAGAAATAGAAGCTTGGAGATGAGGAAGGACAGCCAGCCCTAGGAGAACACAAACCCACAAGCCAGGCAGAGGTAGCTGGTGTGTGTCTGGTTTCACATGCCCCTGCTGCTGTTCTTATGGGCTGGGCTAAAGGGAGGTACCAAAAAGTGCCCAAAGAAGTTTTGCCAGTGGGACCTGTCTAAAAGCAAAGAAGGCTGGAAATCAGAATTGCAGAGGACCCGGTTGGAAGGGATCTCAAGGGTCACATAGTCCAAGCTTTTAGGGCAAAGTACAAATTTGTCCTCACAGGAGCTTCAGCCTCACTTCAGACCCAAACTTTCCGATAACCTGGAAAAAGTAATTTTTTTTGCACTGCTTGTCTGACAGAGACTTATAACGTTGCAGAGTCTTCAGCAACCCTCAGGAAGAAGGATGCCCTGTCTAAAGTGGGGTAGGAGGATGTAAACCTGAGAAAGGGAAGCCCAAAAATGTCCAGAGTCTCGTGGGAAGCAGGTTGGCACAGCCCTTGTGCTGAAGTGGCAGCCAGCAGGCTGGAGCCAGGCTGCTGGAAAGGCTTTGGAAAACACTTAGGATTAGGAACCTAATCCACTTTTGGAAAGGTGGATCAGGGGAATGCAGTGGATCCATCCAGGATTGAATAAAGCCCTGCTGGTGCTTCAGCTGTCCCTCAGTATTGTCCCTCCAGACAGACTGCTGTGGGGTCCAGTCCTACAGCCACTCCCTTGGCTGCTGGGGGTTCTGGAGAAACCCTGGCAGTGCCAGTTCAATGCAAACCTCAGTTCCACTCAATTAAAATTATTGTTCCTATATGGAAGGAAAGGCAACTCAAGAACAAAGCTGTAGAACTGCTGGGCAGAGGGAGGAATGGAGCTATGATTTCCATGACCAAGAGGAAAGTTGAATCCAGGTTTTTAACTCAGACTTCCAGGAGACCTTGTGCAAGCTTTAGGAAAGAGCTTTTATGCCATGAGCTCAAGCAAGAATGAGTGATACTTAAACTTCTCTAGATTTGCTTAGGTCTGGATTCTGTGCATCCAAAGCCTATCCTTGCAGTGCAAATAAGTGAATTTCTAACTTGCAGGGTGTGGCAAGACAGTTCTTCATTCCAGTGGAACATCTGGAAATCACTTCCTTTATTTTGTCACAAAAGAAGTCACTAAAGGGCAGGAATATCTGAACGACATAATTCCAAAGTGATGTCTGTTTCTCCTGGATAGGGCAGTGATTATTAACTACAAAATACCCCACAGAGAGCAAAAAAACCAGACTGGTTCATCAAGGATCTACTCATGAACTCCTGCCATGCTATATCATCCCTTCTTAGGCACAGGATTTATAAAAGCACTGTAATTACCCCATTTGTTTAGCCTAATTATTAAATGTTATCTGGTCACTCGGGCTGCTCCCTGGAAGGAGTTTATTAATATGGTAAACTAAAGTTTCAAAGCCAAAAAAAGGTTAAGGAAAACACCAAACAGCAAGGTTCCAAGATCTTGAGCTGCATTTCAGAGGTGAAAGGAATGTATTCTGCAAGTCACAAAATGAAACCTACCTGTGCAGTTTTAATTCAGCTTCCTTAGTCATTTATTTGAAATAAAATCTATCATGACTCAGTTACCTGTACACATGTAACACAGCAGTTATGGGTCAAAGCTCTGACTCAAGTAATCCAGCCAGCAGGATGCAGGGGTCTGGCAGAAGCAGAAACTGCTCAAATACACTTAAAACACAAGAATTTGCATCACCACATCTGTGTTTTCTACCAAGAGGATCAGATTCTCCTCAGCCTCTGCACAAACTTCTGCTCCTAGTTAACTCCACAGCTGGCAGCACACTCAGACCAAACAGATCCTCCTCCTCCTCCTCCATGTGGACCTGCACTAGAGGAGGAAGGGAGGAGAAACCAATTTGTGGGTGGCTTTCCCAGTTAAGAGAAGAGTGACAAGATTCTAAGAACTGGGATAGCATCCCAAATTTCATCAGGGAGCGAGTGTGGCCCTTGAGCACTTTTTTTTTTTTTTTTTTTTTTTTTTTTTTTTTTTTTTCTTTTTTTTTTTAATTTCATCTTCTGCACCCTTATCTCAGCCCCAGGCCTGTCTGCTGCTGCTGTCAGTGTCACCCTAACCACTGTACCTGGTCAGGGTGTAATGCAACAACATTTCTATCAGCAGCTCTCTCCAGCTGTTGCAGTCCTGCATTCTGCCACCCCCTGCAAGATGTAACTCTTATTGCTGTGCATTGATCCAAATTTTAATCTGATCCAAACTCCAAAACTGAGAGGGATGAGTTCTTGGAAACACACTTCATTTCAGGAATCCAGTTCCTGGCAGCACAAGCACTGGCACAGCTCAGAGCAGAGAGGATCAGGCACAAGGAGATGCAGGACAAGAGCAAGGTGTTAAAGGAGAGATGGGAACAAGGAGCAGTTTTCTTCCAAATTTATTTAAGACTAGTCCTTCAGGCCTAAAAAGCTCCTCTGGTCTTTCCTGTGTCTCAAAGCCACCCCTCTCTCTGCCAGTGCCTTTGTCAGGGAGGGCACAGCACCAAAGGGAAACCCCTCCTGGCCCAGTTCCTGGCTGGCAGTGCCAGCTTGCCTGGCACAGAGTTACAGCTGCTGCCAAATTTTTCCGTACTTCTTCACACCCATGAAGATGTTCAAGGCCCCTTAGGAATCTGTTTGCTTCCATGACACACCTGAGACCTAGAAGGTCAGCCTAAGAAACATTTGGAATGTGAGGAGATCAACCCCCATGCCATACGAAAAGCAATGTGCAATGGAAGATCTTGGAATCAGCAATGCCAGCAACACTAGTGTACCACCCAGGAAATGGGGGTTTCTAATCTGATCACAGATTTTAAGAAGCAAAATAAATAAAAAGCAGCTGCCAAACAAACAGTAATGACCTGTGCTAAGAGCAGCTGACACCTGAAAAACAGTTGTCCCCAAACAGTCTGAGTTGGCAGAAGTTGCTCTTTGGAACAGGACAGTGGGGACAACGAAGGGGAGGTTTCTGTTCTGTAATTTCACACAAAAAGTTTCTGTTGTCTCCCAAACACCTGAAAGCATCCCAGGGAGAGCCCTGCAGGACAGCAAGGTGCAGCTGCTGGAGGTGGTGGGGCCATCCCAGATTTGCCTGTCTACAGAGAATGTGCAGAAAGGTGGAAAGATTCTGCAAGAGAATACACTGCCACCAGCAAAATGATTTGGGTTTTTTTCTAAAGCATGGCAGTTTTAGCAAGAAAACAAAAAATCATCAGCCAATAAAAGGAAACCTCCCAGAATTGCGACCAATATTATAGAGACTCTTCAGCTACAAATTTATTTCAGTTTAAACTCAGGGTATTTGGTCATCTTTGTTATAGCTTTTAATATTCATGCTTTTAAAAAAAAATTAAAATCTGTATTTCGTGCTTTACTGATCAAGGTATTTGAAACCTGAGATCAAGCAATTGGAAATCTGAATTGATTACAGAAAATTCATGCCATTTCTGCTGGAGAGGGGTTCACAGCTTACAGCACCAACCAAAAGACAGATGTATGCAGAAAACCTACACAGACATTTAGCTCCAGCACAGAAATGTGTTTTATCTGAACATTAAGTAAAAAAATTGTAAATAAATCAAAAATATGCACACCTGTAATCCCCTGTAGGGCATAAACCAAACCTGAAACCATTCTGAGCTCTCTGAACTCAGACAGTTTGGGTGAAATCAGGCAAAAATAAAAATACCCCCTGATTTTGGCTAGAAACCATAAGTCCCATACTTTTAAAATAAAGCATAGCTTAGTCTGTGTAACTCTGCTTTGGGCAGTGTACACAGCTGGGGGATCTGCTCCAATTAAGTCTCAAAGAAAAAAGTTACAGGCTTCTGAATGCAGAGGTAATTTCTCAGAGCTATTTTTATGACTTGCCAGGAATTATTGAAAGGAAAGATTTGCTTAGCTCCAGAAGCAAGTGGAGTTTGCTGCAGCTACAAGTTTCCATAACAATAACAGGAGAGCCAATTAAAAGCCAATTAGTCATGGCCATTACTTTAAGGTCCTGTACTCTGCAAACCCTATCCCCTCTTCAATTTTCCTTCTCTGGAGCTGCCCATTATCCTCAGTACAAAGACCTGGAGATAACTGGGGCCAGTTTGCTGTCTCCATGGAAGCCTTGCCAGGCTCTGCCCTACACAACCACTTCCCAGGCATCTTCAGCACTACCTTCCCCTCTGATCTTTGCCCTAAACAACTGTGCTGTTTATTCACTCTTCTCCTTTATGAAGACCCTTTTGATGCTGTATGAATGCTAACAAGAAAAGAATTAAACCTATGTTTAAGGATGAGAGAAGATTCCTCCTTTTAGCATTCACCATGACAGCAAAGCAGACTGCTTGGCCTCTCCTTATGCTGCTCTTTAAGCTCCAAAACCTCTGCCACTTGAAAATAAGAGTGCAGGTTTGGAATTAAAGGAAATAAAAAGCTCCCAGATAGGGGAAAAAAAATAGACATAGTGGTTAAATTACATGATGAGAAATCAGGGGATAATGGGGTTTCATTCTTCTGCTACTAAAGAGCACCATCCTGAGCCCATCTGTGCCTCCATCACCTCACTTGAGGAGGATGAAATACTGCCTGTGCCAGCACTGGGAACTAAGGAGCATGAAGCAACTCCAGATTAATAACCCTCTTGTATGAAGAGAAACCTCCTCTGGGAAGCCAGGCTGAGGGATTGGGGTTGTTCAGCCTGGAGATGAGGAGGCTCCCAGGTTGCTCCTCAGAGCAACCTTCCAATATCTGAAGGGGCTACAAGAAAGCTGGGGGAGGGCTTTGGACATGGGGGGGTAGTGAGAGGACAAGGGAAATGGGTTAAAACTTGGAGAGGGGAGATTCAGATTGGACATTAGGAAAAAATTCTTTTATTTTAGGGTGCTGAGCCCCTGTCCCAGGTTGCCCAAGGAAGCTGTGGCTGCCCCATCCCTGGCAGTGTCTCAGGTTGGATGGGGCTTGGAGCACCCTGGGCTGTGGGAGGTGTCCCTGCCCATGCAGGGGGTTGGGAATGGGTGAGCTTTAAGGTCCCTTCCAACCCAAACCAGGCTGGGATTCTATGGTTCTTTGTTTGCATCTTCTTTAAAGACCAGAACAGAGAAAATCTAGTCAGAAATTTGAAATATCGTTTAAAGTGAATGTATGTTCCTGTATCCATGGCAAAATTAAAGAGGAAACAGCCTCCTTCCTCCACTACACAGCAAGGGCTCATTAGCATCCTTAATGCTGAGTTCTGAGCAGAACCTTCTCCAGCCCAGCTGAAGTTGGTTTCTAGTCACAATGACAAGTTTGCCCTTGCAGCTACCTCAGCAGCATTAGCAGCCTCCTTCACATAACCTGAGTTAGTACTTTGGTTTTCCTCACCTCATTCTAAATACCCTTACAAGAATTACAGACAAGTGAAAGCCTTGAATCTCATCTAAATGGAGGGAATCTGCTGTTGTAAGTCCTGAACTGTATGGAAAGGATGGAGGGGTTTTTCCACCAAACTTCCTCACATTCCTAAATTGAAACCAGGCTGCCAGCTGTAAGAGGTTAATACCAACCAGCAGCTCATTAAACACCAGAGCTGTGACCCAGTTTGCCAGGAAAGATTTTCAAGATGTAGAATATTCTCAGTGGTTTATGGATTAAAATCTTAACCAACTTTGAGACTACAAGGAGTGTTCAGTGAAATGCCAGTATCTTTATGTTATGGGAACTGACTCTGGAAACCTCTGGAATCCAAACAGATCCAAACTGCAGCTCAAGACAAAGAGAGCAATCTGCACACCACCACCTGCAAGCCTCAAGAAACTGTAAGGGATTCTTATTGAGTACCAGACACCCCAAAACATTTTTGCCTTAAAAGAAAGGAAATCAGCACATTTTGGAGGGAAAAAAATTACAAAATGTAAACTTGATGTGAAAGGAACTACTACTACATCCCAAAGTAATTGTCCACAACACTGAGGCTCTGTGATGCTTCCTGGAGCCCTCAGTTTGAATGCCCAAGCTTAACAGTGCTTTTGATTTGTGCACTACTTCCTAATTATTTTTTCTGAACTACTGAAGCTAAATGACAAGGCAGGCTGCATTCTGGAGGCTGCCATTTCCCTTGACATTACAGGAAATCCAGTTGTTGCTAAGCTAAATAACACCAGAAATTGTTAACAAAAAGATGTCATTAGTTTTTCCATCGTCAGCTCTCCTCCAGGGGCTACAGGTGCTCTTCCTAAGCATGGCTGAGCTCCACTTCTGTCCCTACAGATATTTTGAAACACTGCCTTTTCTTGTTGGTAAATTACATTACTTAGTATGTTGTCACCGGCAACAAGGGAATGAATATTGGTGTAGTTGCTGATGGACTGACAGCAGCTGTGAGATGAAACAAGAGCTCTCTGCAATAATTCTCTCAAACTTGGCATCAGCTTTTCTGTTACTAAAGTCCAGTTTTAACCTGTGGATGCACTTGTAGGCAGGAAATATGCAGAAGATTTGTACAAAAAGTTGATGTTATCCAACTTGTTTCAGGAGGGCCAATTTGCTAAGTGCTTTAACTCTCATTTTTTGTTTAGCAACATGTGTGAAGTAAAAAGAACATTCACCATACCAAAACTAATCTTAGAAATTACTTAGAGGGAACTTAATTTATGGTAAAACTCCTGAATTGGATTTTTCTTCTGCTTATTGATTCTTTGTGAGCTACATAGCAGCTCCTACAGGGAAAGTACATTTACCATAGGGTCTGACTTAGAACATACCCTGATGTAAACACTGAAAGGAAATTTTCTCTGAAATAGTGAAAAAAGCAGCAAAGGAAATGTACCCTATAGGAAATGTATAATATTATATATTATACACCCCACACAGACAAGCTTGGCAGGGCCTGGATTGTATTCAGGCAGCTCCATCCACATCCACCCCACGCTGGGCATACTTCTTTTAGGTTTTCAACTTTCCTACAAATCCACTTTACTTTGCCTTTCTTTTCCAGGTCAGAAATGGGGAGATTCCAGCTGTCCTCAGGAAGCAGCCCCGAGCAGAAGGTGGGAGCAGCTTTCCCAGAGGGCAGCTCCAGCCTGGCTGCTGCGCAGCACCATCAAGGATCTCCCCAGGGCAGAGCTGGGATGGCTGAGAACGGTACCCAACACACCCCCCAACTACTTCACTTCCTCACTGAGTTGTAAGATCCTCAGCAGAAAAACTAACATAGATACTAAGCCACCAAAGCCACACACCAATCCTAATGAATCTTGAAAAAATAAAAGATAATATCCCAGCTTTCCATGGAATTATGTTTAGTAAAAGACTGAATGTATTGCCTATAGCTCTGATTTAAAACTGCTTTTTTGCACAAGTTTCACCTCCTGGCTTAAAAATACAAAACTTTCACCAATTTGTAAATAAAATATCAGAACATCAGCTAAAATAATTTCCAAGGAAACCATTTGCAGTTAGGTAAAAGATCCATCACACTGAAACATTAGATAGCTAGGGGTCTAGTATTACATTTACATATTAAAAACACTGTTCCTACAAAACACAGTGAAAGAATGAATTGAAAAACATTTATATTAAATTCCTGTACCCTGAGTACGAATTCAGCTGGTACAATGACTGTGAAAAAGAAAATCTTCCCCAGTACAGTGGTTTCAGACTCCTCTTGCAAAGTGTAACTCAGCTGTGTACACAAACAGGAACTGCCCCCTAGTACTACACTGATCCTTAGAGTTACTTAAAAAAAAAAAAAAGAGAATTGAAGTGAAACAGCCACAAGTTACCTGCACCAGGATGCTGAAGTCTCCAGGCTCCTAACCCCTGCTCCTTGGTGCAGCTCCTACCCAGGGCACTGGGGAGTAGTCTGGTGGAAGTCTAGGGAGGTGGTGGAGGTGATACAGGTGCAGCCCCAGAGTGTTGCTGGGGGGTTGCTAAGGGCTGTTGTTACTCTCTCCAGCAGAGGCTCAGCTGCTGTGTCTGGTGGAGGGCCAGGCTGCCCCTGAAGAAGAGGAGGGGAAGAGGGCAGGAGGCTCCCATGGGAAGGAAAGACCAGCCAAGCTCCCCTGCTGGGGCAGTGGGTAGGTTGCTAGATTCCTGCTGTTTAAGCCTTTTCCAAAGGTTATTTCCTGGCCTGAAGGTCCCCTGGCTTCAGTAGGAAGCAGCAGAAGGCTTTGCCCGCCTCTGACAGCTCCTGGGAAGCAATCCTGAGGGCTGTTCCCACCTAACCTGGGCCTTTCTCAGCTAGGATGCTGATTCCTGATCCCTGCTGCTAAGAGTTCTGCAGGAAAAGTGGCTTTGACAAATGTGAACCTTCATCTTGAGCTTCCACTAACTTCTGTTGTTGTTTTTTGATGTATCTATATAGATGTGATGAAAAACTGTGGGAAAAGCTGATGTTTCACTTGGAGGCCAGCAGCAGTGATGGGCAGGAGCTGGAGCTGGCAGAGAGGATCCCCCAGCTCACTGAACAGCCTGAGCTGAAAGGGCACCAAGGGAAGAAACTGGAAACAAATATGGAAGAGGTAACAGGTGGCAAGCAGAGCATGAATGAGTTAATTCTGTATCTTTAAGTAGCTGCATTTATACCCCCAGGCATCGGTATTTTATCCTGGCCATTCCACTCCCTAGTGCTGCTGTTTCCCACTGTGCTCTCAGCCAGCTCAGGCACCTCCTGCTTCCCTGTAACACATCTCCAGTCTGATTCCAACCTGGAACTCTGTTTCTTTGGAGGATGAGATGAACACCAGTCATGGGCTGTTCAAATACCCTCCTTTATTTAAAAGGCTGGTCATTGGTGGTAGCACCACAGCCAGAGGTTAAGCAGAAGATGCTCAGACCTCCACCTCCTCTGGGGATACAGCAACTATTCCAGAAATGCTGACTGAGATCCAGGGTCTCACTAGTTTGGAATCCTTTGGAGGAGATGATCCAGGTGACTTGAGCTGCTCCTCAGGCTCTGCCAACAGATCAATTTTAATATTTTAATTTAATATATGAATTATATTAATTAATACTAATATTTTAATTTAATATATTTTTAAACAAGAGCTTTTAGGTTTAGCAGCTTCTTCAGCTTTCCTCCAGCAGGGAGGTAAAAGCCCCACTGCAGTACCCCTGGGATTTACTGTTAAATAATGGGGTAAATAATGGGGCTGTTGCTGGGTGCAGATTTAACTGCTGGCAATCTTACTGGGAAACAGAAATAATGCATGCCATGCACTGCTTTGGTCTGCTTTGCTTCAAGGTTCAGTTAGTGCTTGCTCAGTATTTTATCTCCCTTTTTTTAAAAAGGCATAAAGATTTCAGTAGTTTTTGGAAGAATTATATTAATGGGTAAGCCATTTAAATTAATAGTAAATTATTCAGCTTCTTTAGATGTTGCCATTTCCTAGTATTTTGTATCATTTCCCCCCTTGACTAAATTAAATTAGAGTGTTTACTTGTGAGGGAAAACAAATTTAAAACCAGAATAAAATCATACTTGTGTCTTATCTATTTTGCAGTGCTCAATATATTCCAGCAATACTTCTCAGAGGAACAGAAAGCTTCCTACTATACTGCTTAACATCATTCCACATAAGAAACTACATTTATTCTCAAACTTATTCTCAAACTAACAAACTAGTTAGTTCCAGTTTTGTTCTTTGGCATTTGTCTTCTGCAGTATCACATTGCCTTCTTTTTCATCTCTGCTGATGGGTATCAGCTCTGTGCACTTTGTTCAGAAAAGTACCAGCACTGAGAGATTAAAACAAAATTCTAGGACAAAAGTGGAATCTCTTGCTCTTGATTTAAAGACAAGCAGGGGGTGAATAAGACAGAGCCATTCACTGCAACATTAGATCAGAGGGATGAATCATTTTGAGCCTTTGTTACAAATTTATTCTCAAAACCCTCTTTTATTTAGCCAGCACCTGAATCTTATGTGTAGTTATAGGTTTGGCATTTTTGATGCTACAAATCAGACAAGTGATAAGAAATTCCTTTCAAAAAGGTGACTTCCTGTAGCCAACAAAAAGAGCATTTCTAACTCTTAATTCACTCTCATCTAACTTGATATAATGGCTCAATAAATCACTAAGAACACTTCCTCTGAAGACCTGACAAATGACCTTTTACATTGCTCTATATACTTCCATTTGGACCTGCTCAATGCTGAAAATAAGACCAATAACAACAAAGCTAACATAAAAACCTCAGCAAGCAAATGAACAGCCAGACTCTCCAATGCTGAGCAATCCAGAGCAATGCTGAAACCAGAGGAGAAGAGTTCTGAAATGGACATGTCTACAAAGTTCTGCTTTCCAACAACTTGAGCATTTAACAGCAGTTTCTGCTGAAGACAGGGTGATGAAGGTGTCAGGACCTGGGATAACAGATGGAGAAAACATGAGTGAATTCTAAAAATAAAGTGGTCTGCTGCCAAGTGTAGTGTTGCAAAGCCATGGCAATGATTTTCTATAAAAGCTCACGTGCAAGCTGCCAGCTTAATTAAAAAGACAATTAGTTTATGGCCTGCCATACAGGGGCAAATTAGAAGTTTACCCTGATGTCATGCACATGATGGCAAACAGCAGCTGCTTAGAGAGAAGCAATGAAACAGGACAGAGGATTTTCCTCCTGCTCCCTCTCACCTGGTTCCCAAGGCACCAGGACATACACATCTGGATCTGGATGTTGCCAGGAGTGCAGGTTAATGCCAGTAGTGGAGCTATTAACCATTAATTCCCCTTTCCTTTCTTTGAAGCTAGCAATGCTTGTGGTATCTCAGGGCAAGGACTCCCACATGCTACTTAGAAAGGAACAGATTTTGATGGTTTGGTTTGCTTTGCTTTCAGTTTGCTGCCTGATCATCCACTGTCACCTGGGTTTTGTGCTTGGAAATCAGCAAACCGCCTCTCTCTTATAATTTTACAGACCTTTGTCACCAGAAATACTGCCTTATTACCACCTTTCCCAGTCTGCCTCAGCTCTCATGCTAGAGACACCATTACTGACTTCTGCTGTCTTACTTTTTTTTTTTCCATGTACTTTTCAAGCACTATGACCCTTTTTGAATGAAAAGAAAATGTCCTTAACAATGAAATGCAAACCCTTCATGGCACAGTCAGAGTTCCTTTCCTCATGGCTCCTTTACATCTCTGCTGGACTTGTCCAGAAGCTCCAGCTCTTCTATATCTCTTTGTGATCAGCTGCCACCAGAGCACGCATGTGACACTGGGTGCCTGTCCCACATGCCTTACTTGCATTACTGGCACTGAATTTCACCTGCCCCAAGCTGGTCAGTGTCAGGAACTGCTTTAATTCTTCACAGTTAGCTTTCCTTTTGATTATCCCCAAAAAATTGTATTGAGAGCAAACTTCAAACACTTTGACATTCAGCTTCTGTAAAAATGATTTCTCAGTATTAGTGGATAGCTCAGGTCTTAGCACAGCTCCTTGGGGACCCTGGGAATTATCTGCCTGCCCTGCAAGATGTGTCTGTCACCCTGGGCTCTGCCCCCAGCCTGGGACCAGCTCTACATCCATGCCAGGATTTCTGCTACTGCCCCCTGACAATTACTTTTTACTTTCTTTTTAAGTCTTTGGTGATGAATCTTTTCAAAAGCTTTTTGCAGCTTTGAAATACACGTTATGAACTGAATTACCATTATTCATGTATATATTCCTAGACCCTCTCCAAGAACCCTAACTCCATTACAGTTCCTACCAACTGGCCTGACAGTTCCTGATGCTCTTGAGGTGCCTTGGTGTTCCTCAGATCATCCTCACAGTCTCACTTAAGAACTGCTGCTCCATTTGCCACCCTCTGGTCCTTTGAAGTGAAATGATTTGAAAGGTAAATCCCACAGCCTGGTTCAGCACTTCATTCTGCTGTTCTCTTCTTCTTTTCTTCCCATTTTGGAAATGTTTCTCAGGTTCATTGCTTGTAAAAAAAAGGCTCCAAGAGCCTCTCTAGCTTCTGAGGGAAATCCAATAGAATTCTTTTCCCTTCCATTCCATAAGGGATTTATGCATATTAATTATTGATTGGCTTTCATGTATTTGCACACCCTACTCTGGAGCTCAACCTTTCCTCATGGCATTCTCCCCCTTCTATAAGAGGGGGAGGTATCAGCTGCTGACTTCTGGAAACTGGTGCTTGGCAAGGTGGTGTTTCCTTTGCACCTCCAAGGCACAGCTCCCAAACCAGGCTTTGCTGGACCAGTCTGGCAAGGCTAAGAACTAAACCCATTCCTAACTGTTGTCCTGATCTTATTGCAAACATTAAGATAAGAACAGATGTAACCTGGCTCAGGAATGCCACCTAGGAGGATGTTTTAATTCATGGGGCACTGAGCCGCTGTCTTCAAGGCCAGGAAGAAAAAAAAACAAACTGCATCCATTTTATCTTTTTTTTTATCCATTTGCCCCTGTATTCAGCCCTGGTGAGGCCACAGCTTGAGTCCTGTGTCCAGTTCTAGGCCCCTCAGCTCAGGAAGGATATCGAGGTCCTGGAGCAGGTCCAAAGGAGGCAACCAGGCTGGTGAAGGGACTTGAGCACAGATCCTATGAGGAGAGGCTGAGGGAGCTGGGGGTGTTCAGGCTGAAGAAGAGGAGGCTCAGGGGAGACCTCATCACTCTCTACAACTCCCTGAAAGGAGGCTGGAGCCAGGGGGGGGTTGGGCTCTTTTCCCAGACGACTTTCAACAAGAGAAGAGGGCAGGGTCTCAAGTTGTGCCAGGGGAGGTTTAGGTTGGATATTAGAAAGAATTTCTTTATGGAGAGGGTGATCAGACATTGGAATGGGCTGCCCAGGGAAGTAGTGGATTCTCCATCCCTGGAGATACTTAAAAAGAGACTGGATGTGGCACTCAGTGCCATGGGCTGGGAACTGCAGCGGGAGTGGATCAAGGGTTGGACTTGATGATCTCTGAGGTCCCTTCCAACCCAGCCAATTCTATGATTCTATCTGTGTGGAAGAAAGGGATGGGGAAACTGGAATCCTGAGGCACCACCCGGTGGCGGGTAGGGTGTAACTGCGGTGAGAGCAGTTTCCTACCTGTAGCAAAGGGAATGGCCAAGAAAAGGGGCTTGAGGAGCAGGCAGGATGCAGAGGCAGCAGCAGCCACTGTGTGCAGATGCCCCGGGTGCCACTCGGGGCTCGGTGTCCCTGTGCCCTGCCCAGCCCTGGTTATCCCACATTCCCAGGAGAGCTCTTTCCACACCTGCAGGGATGGTGATTCCATCCCCTCCCTGGCACTGCTCTCTGGGACATTCCTGTAGCACTATCAGAAGCTCAGCTGACTTTGACTCAGTGGGCACCAGGGGTTTTCTTTTTCTGCTCTGATGGCATTCTGTGGTTTAGGAAACTGAAGTTCCTTCCCATCATTAAATTTCATTAGGATACAAATTTTCACCAAAAATACCTCTTGAAGACTGCATATGAAGGCCTTTAGCTTTTCTAATACAACTTTTTCCTTAGTTATTTCTAAAACTGCAATAAAGGGTGGCAATGAAAATAAATAAATGCAATAAGTGGCAACAAAAAGGGATTAAGAGATCCAGAAATGGCAAGCTTCATTTTTGCTTTGATTTCGTTTCTCAGTGAAATATTATTAAAGAGATTGTGTGTGCAACAAGAAAGTACAAAAAAGTAACATCTCAGTGCTCTCTGAGGTCCAAAAGTAATATTTAAGTGATGTGTTTTCCAGGGGATGCTTTTCAGGCTCTTTTTAGCAACCTGGTCACGAATCTGCAACAGGCCTGGGGCTCTGACAGTCAAAGATATTTTACTTTTGCCAGTGGTGTGGAAGCTTTGTAGTCAAAAATACATCACTTCTGTTTTGCATTGAGACAAAAGCAAGAGTTGGAATCCTGAACATTTTTCCACAGGGAGGCCTCAGAGAACTGAGAAGTCATTCCAGCTGTGAGGAGTCTTCTTCTGCCTAGAACTTCTGCAGTGCTCCCAAGCCTGCTTGAACCTGGACTTTTCTTGGTGTGCTTCACCAAGCAAGCAGACCAATGGTTTGCAGAACCAGAATCTGAATTATTTTTTTCCTTAAGGCACCTTTTTTTCTTTACAAAACCAAAATATTTGGAAGAAATTAGCTAATTGCCTTCTTATTCTACTGAATGTACAGATGATTGAGTGGGATGTAGGAGTTGGCAGACAAAAATACAAGCCCACTGGTGAAGGCACAGAGATGAGTTATGCTTCACAGAGAAGGTCAATGATGGAAATGATTAGAAAGCTGAAAGAGTAATGGTAGTGCTTGAAATTTCTGAATGATCTGCTTGCCTCCAGTCTGAATGACTGCCCTGATGTGCATGAGCAAAGGATGCATTTCCTAGCAACCACTGAGCCTTCCCTTTCTGCAGAACATTAAAGAAATGTACTTGCCTTCAAAATAACCTTCAGGAGTGAGGTGACATTTCTCAGATAAGGGGGGGAAAATTAGCTTTGCAGTTATTGGGCAAGAAAGTGAAAAGCTTCAGCTCTCTCCATTTCCTGTGTCCTTGTCCAGCTGAAAAGCCCATTGCTGGGGGAACCGCAGCAAAAGGCAGAGGAGACAGAGCTGCTGAAGATGGAGCTGCAGATGTTGGAGACTGAGAGAGTTAGGCTGTCCCTGGTGGAAGAAAAGCTCCTGGATGTTCTACAGCTCCTTCAACAACTCCGAGACTTGGTATGGCAAAAAAAGACTCACAACTGTTTTTGAAAGTGTTCCAGGCTAAAAAAGGATCTTTACACCTTATCTTAAATACAGGGGATGGTTTTGCATGTGTTTGCCCTGGGAACTGGCTGGTGATTGCAGGAAACTTTTAGACCTCTATGGATGACTTGAAACCTCTTATACCTAGATCTCTAAGCTGTCATTATCTTCTAAAAAAAATTTTAGAGGAAACACGAAAAACAAAAATTCTAGTGATCAGAAAGGTTCTAGAAGATCCTTTATTTTTCCCTCCTGAAAAGGCTCTTCATTTACCTGCATCCTACAGTGGCACTGAGTCAGTATTAAAGGAATAAAAGTCCTTCCTAGATACAAAGAAAGTACTTTTTGTGAGAAGTGTCTGACCCACTTAATAATCCAAATATGGACCTATAAAAGCTGATGTACTAACATCCCAGAAATACCTGGACACTGTGGCAGCTCAGACCTTTAGAAAATAAGTTTAAAGCTCCTGCATTAATGATAATGGGAATGATAATGGTAAGGACTGGTGAAAATATGGGAAAACTGGATAATGTGCAGCACACAGACTGGACTGCTAGGACCCAATTTATTTGCCAATGGCTGAGGGTTCTCATTTTTCAGCAAATCTCTGCTTTATTTGTGTGAGATCAGAACATCTCCTCAGCTATCACTTTGAAGTGTGCTCATGTTCCACTGATGAGTCTAGGGAGCAAGGGCAATATCTCATCATCTGATAACTTATTTTAGCACTTGACAGGGAAATTCTGCTGTCACATTGCAAGTCTGACACTTGCATCAATACCAATCCAGGGGAGGGTTAAACTTGTAAAGGCTGTGACTGGCAACAAGCACAATAACCTTTTGTGTTAAGACTTCACCATGTCATCCCCCGGTCAGTGGTGTTACAGCAAATCATTCCTGCTCAGGAGCCAATCCATCACAGGAGGTGCCACATCTCGGTGACAACAGCACTTCCAGCTAATGCCACCACTGCTCCCTGAGCACCAACACAGCCCCCATGCTGCCAACAGACACATTCACAGCATTCCCAGGAGAGTTGAGCAAGGATCCCCTAAGTTCCTGATGAGATCTAGCTTAGACAAAAGAAAACTTCTTCATCAGAAACTGATTTGAGCTGTCACTTCCTCAGCAGATTCACATTCTTGTTTTAAAAACCTCAAGCATCTCATTTGCACCAGAATCTCCCAGATAGCAATGACTGTCCAGAGGCTCTGGTGGGGCTGGTGATGTGGTGTGGAATCCCAGCCCAGTGCTCTCCAGGACAGCCCAGCCTGGGGCAGACAAGCAGAAGGTGGCTGAGGTGTCAGGAAGCACTGCCAGGGTTGGCAGACCACCCTTCCTCCAGAATAACTTCCACTTGCTTGTACTCGTGAAATGGGAACAAGAAGAACCCGTCCCTGCAGATCTGGGCGCTCTGGGGGCTGATTACACTGATTGCAAGGCCACCCCTCAGAATGTGTCTCCACAGCAAGTGTAGAGAGTTTTTCCAGACACATTAGGTGTCCCACCAGACAGCTAATATGCAACAGCTTCTGGAAAAGGCCATCCAAATCCTGAGGACTGATTCCCAGTGCTTCCCAGTGCTGGGCCCCAGAAATGGGTCCCACACCAAGCCTGTCCCTTCACACAGCCCCAGCACAGGGCTGAAGCTTTTGTCATGCATGCTCTGCTCACACTCCTTGAAGGTTTTTTGCCTTTTGTTTAGTCTGGAAAATTCTAATTTTTTCCACTGAATAACTGCTATTTATCTTTCTACAGCCATACTGAGGAACTGGAGCTCTCCACAGTCTGCTCTTATTTGAGCAGTACCTAATATAAAGGGCTTGAAAATAAAGCCTTGTGTTATCAGGATTCAGTTTCATTCAGATTTGATTTTCAAATGCAAATGCACTGTGCCTGGATTTTGCTGCATATGTTCAGAGTGGTGAAGGACATATTTGTGCCATAATATTATTTTGGTTTTTTTAAAGAACATATCTAAACGAGCCTTGGGGAAAATCCTGCTGAGCACTTTGGAGTCCTGCCATGACCCCCAGCCTGGTAAGAAAAATAAATTACATATCAAGACCAAGAAGCACAGAAAGTGTCCTTTGGGGAAAAACATGAGATAATGAACAGATGAGTAGGGAAAAAATATTTCAGCTACTGGGGGACAGGCTAAGGAGAAAGAAGTACTATGTAAGAAGATTAACTATGGAAAGTTACACTTTCTAGTCTGTGACACACTGGAAACAGGACCACATCCAGGGCTTTTTTTGGTCAAATGTTCATTAGAATTTGGCCTTAGGGGAACAATTTGATATCTCACTAATGTCTGTAGGGCTTCATTGATATGAGAAATGAGAAAACATGACTTAGTCTTTCAGGCACCTATTTATCAGGTTTGCTATCCCACTGAGTGTTGTATTCCTCTGCTGCAACACAAACCTATCCACAGCCCAGAGAATGTCTGTACAGAAACCCCATCAAACCTGCACTCCTCTTGCCTCTTCCTCTGATGAAAATTCAGCTTGCAAACTCCTCTTCCTGGCCAATCGCCTGCTGTGCCAGAGCTGCCTTTGTAGAAACCCTGGAGAGATCCCAGCCAGGAGGTTTAGATTTGATTGCTTTGTTCCTCTTTACCTTCATGAAATGAACATCCTGTCCCGAGCCTAACAACAGGGTTTGGAGGTGCTTTCAATAGTCAGACACGAGATTATAAAAGACTCCACGTGGCCTGAAGGTTTAATTTTGAAGACTGTTATTAACAGTGCTTTAGGGAGAATAGCCTACAAAGCACCCTGGGTTTTGCAGTTTCCAAGCCTTGTTGTTACTAGTGTCCAGCAAGTCAGGGTGAGAGAGCAAAGGCAGAACTTTGTTGGTTCC
Organism: Calypte anna; assembly: GCF_003957555.1. Taxonomy (NCBI): domain Eukaryota; kingdom Metazoa; phylum Chordata; class Aves; order Apodiformes; family Trochilidae; genus Calypte; species Calypte anna. The sequence goes on along the minus strand of NC_044258.1, from coordinate 3,151,283 downwards.
AGGACACCAACACCCAGAGAGAAACTATGTCTGAGCCATGGCTCAGACAAGAGGAGCCTGGTAGTGTCTAACACAGTGTCCAGAAGTTTCTCCTCCCTCTCCTGCAAAGGAATGAATGCTGCTGGAACAAAGTGCCTCTCTCTGTTCAGGCAGCACAGCTCAGCTTCCTAAAATGACAGCCAGGAGTGCAGCAACCTCCTGCAGCTCTGTCCATTCTGCACCACTGCTGCCAGGCTCATCTCTCCTTTCAGTTTTCTGCCTGTGCACTTGGTATGACTTCAGCAGCTTTCTCAGGTCTTTGTAATCAAACATCTTCCTTTTTGATGTGGCTTAAGTAGATGGTTGGATTAGCACCTCTCTATTGTGATAGGAAATAGTCTTTGTGCACATAAGAGTTCAGTGAATGAGCAGGGAATGAAGCAAAAGCACCAGCAGAGACAACAGCCCTTGAACCCTGTCCCACTTTCATTTTTATAAGGACAGGAGTTCATTATTTGGTCTCAAAATTCAGATATTTCATGCTCACTACCTCTGAGCACCTATGAGAAAAAGAGTTTGTGTGACAACTGTTGAACTGCAACGTTCTCTCATTGTCCAAATGATAATATTGTGATTTTCTTTAAAAAGGAAAAGCCCACCTGTTTGAAGTCCTAGATACCCTTTACCAGGAGCTGAGAGCCTGTGAACTCTTCCAAAGGCAGCCTGCAGAGAAGGTGCAGGGTCAGCAGTCCTTGGCTAACCCACTGGTCATCTCATGCTGAGCACCAGTGCCAGCTCCAGCCCTCAGGACCAGCCCAAGAGCTCCTGCATCCAAGCACACCTTGGGTGAAAAGGATTTGTCCAGTTCCATGGAGCTCAGTAATGAAGAAGAGTAACAAATTCAGCTATGAAATCCAAGTTGTGTTATTGTGGGAAGAGCACCAAGTCCTCAGCTCCCATCAAACCCCCCCAAACATGGAAGAGCATTCAGGTGCTGTGTGGATCACAGAATCTCAGAACCATCAGAGTTGGAAGGGACCTCTAGAGATCATCCAGCCCAACCCTCTCACTGAAGCAGGATCACCCAGAGCACATCAGCCAGGACTGCATCCAAGCAGGTTTTGAGTATCTCCAGAGAAGGGGACTCCACACCCTCCCTGGGCAGCCTGGGCCAAGGCCTTGTCACCTTCAGAGTAAAAAAATTTTTTCTAATGTTTAACTGGAACTTCCCATGTTCCAGCTTGTACCCCTTGCCCATCGTCTTGTCACTGGGAAGCACTGAGAAAGGGTCCTGCTCCATCTGCCTTGCACCCACCCTTGAGCTGCCAGCATGAAGAGCTGGTGTATGGAATGTGTTTGGGTGTGTGTCTCTATTTGGGAGTCAGTTATTCACCTTATTTAACTCTAAAGTTAGATTTGTCATTGCTCTGCTGAGTGTTAGACTTGTAATTCTAGAGCTGCCTTGGAAATCTGCAACTGCCTTTCCTGATGATAGGCTTTGAGTTCCCATTAGAAGTTCAATTTAACCACTTGAAAAAGGTACAAAGCAATCTTGGTTCCTGGGCTCTCAGGGAAAGGAAAGGCTGAAAAATGCATTTTGCAACAGCTGTCATTGTGGCATTAGCAAAGGCCATGTGCAGTCCATAACTTTGTTCTCTCATTTAATTTCCCTCAGTGCAACTGCAGAGGCACAAAGCTGAGCCCCACTTGCAGAGAAATGACTGTAAAGTGCTGGGCATAATCCTGGTGTCACACAACATTTTAATCAGTAAAAAAATAATTCCTGGGGGTAAAAGTAAAATAAAGTTTGCTTCCAAGATGCTTTTGCTGTTTCATTCAATTGTCCAACACAGAAACTAAAGAAGCAGAGTCCTTAAATGATCCAAGTGAATTCATGTCACTGAAGTGATGCACTGCAGGCTGTGAGATGACTTCCCTGCCTGCAATGAGACCATTTCATACAGAACTGGGCATACAGGAATTCTTCCCATGAAAATGTTTTCCTTATAAGAATAAGGTCAGTACCACAATACAGCCTGGGGGATAAGATTTCTATATACTGTGTACCTTACACACACCTCCATCCAACACTGGGATACATTACTTAGCATTTAGAGAGGTGTTGGCAATGAAAGTTTGCTCTAGGGATTTTCATTTCATTTTAGAGGAGAGAGAAAAAAAACCCATGGAAGAAACTCTGTTCAGTGCAGGTTTACCTGTTTGTTTGGGGTTTTTTTCTGGTTTAACAGAGGAAGATTTAAAGAATAGATATATATTTCTCATGTGGATTTTTCATAAAGATAAATTAGATATATATATGTAGTGCCATATTCACTATGTAAGAAAGAAAACTGTACACTAATATTAAATATATTACTAACATAGTACTAATCATAATATACTATTACTTAGTATATACTATTTGCTAACATTATGTACTACAAAAAATTGCAGACTAAAAGTGCAAAGAACAGAAATTAAAATCAGCAGAAGTAACTTCCCTTCTTGGGTTAATTTTAAAAAAAAAATACCAAGAATAATTATCAGGTTACATTTTGTACAGCTCTCTTGGCCTTTCCCAGGAATATCATATATATTTAAAGAGAGAAAATGCCAGCAAATCATTAAATCAGCATGATCTCTACTGCTATTTACTGCATCCACTCTCTGTATACAGCTACAATTATATTTCTGTTCTATATTCTTGTGCATCCCTTTGGATTGCTGTGCTCATTCTATACTTTCAGGATCTTTTTCACCCCATTTCACTTTTTAATGTATTCTTAGAAATCTAGACTATAGAGCAAGAGGGAGGGAACAGCATAACCTGAGTGAGTCCTGCACAGCTTATCCAAGCAGCAGTTGAACTGGAACTGGAAACTAGAAATGTTCCTGGAAACCTAAACTGGTGTTAAGGAACATGCAGATAGCTGAGAGAAAAGGAAACTTCTGAGATCAGTCAAATGCTGTTTATTTATTCAAAGAAGTGGCAAAATCCTATCTTCCTGTGTTAGCTTTGAATACTGTAACCTTTTCATTTCTTTAAGAAATGCCTAGATTAGAATAATTTTTGATACATCAGCATATGCTGATTAACCTTTTAATAATAAAAGTAATTAATGTGGAGCATGTCAGACTTGCACTGATTTCATAAGATGAAGCTGTTCTTCAGGGAGGAAGCCTGTACAGCAAAGCCTGTACTTTCAAAGACCTTCTTTGGTGACCTGAAAATTGATCTTTTTTTCTTAAATACTTTTACCTTAATGTTTTACACTGAGCCTGCCAGCAGTGTTGCTGAGGCTGCTAAATATTTCATCTGAAGCTGTATAAAAGTGTGATTTTAAACCAGTGTAACAGAGCCATTTCCAGTTCTGCCTCAGAAGCAGGGGAGCTTCTGTGGTTTCAGTTACTACATGCAATGTGTCCAGAAGAGTTTGCACAGTAATCCTGGGAAGCAAACCCAAATCTCCAGGTTTTCTTTAAGGCCAAGGCCTTAAGCCAAGGCCCGGAATCCTGCAGATTTCAGTTACTTTTTAATTTTTTACCTTCTTGAGTATTGCAGTTGTTCTCAGATAAAGAGCAACTGAAATATTCATCAGATCTCATTGCCAGCTTGACCATAATTCAAACACTAATGTAGGAGCAGTGATTACCTGCAGAGTAACTCCTGCTTTCACCAACTGGAACATTGCAGTTGCTCAGATACCACACACCAGGTGGTAGATTTGCACAAACCTGTACTTCATAGGGCTGGGAACAGGCAGAGAGTTTAAACTGACTTTGTAAAGATAATTTCCCTGTATGATTGATAACAAAGCACACTCAAAACCTTCCATTTCTAAAGTACAACCACAAATCCAGCACCTCAGATCTCTGTAAACATTGTGCTTTGCTTTATGTTTGCCTAATGGTATTAAGTGACCATTTGTTTGCATCTTGACTTCGGGGGAAAGAAATAAAAATCACTCAGAGGGTGCATGTGCTAGAAATGTAACAAGGGCAACTGCCCAGCTACAACTTTTCATCAGCAAAGAGACTTCCCAACACTTCGTTCAGTGGGAAAACCAGTCTGGAGGAGTACACAGGTTCCTGGGTGTGAAGCTGCTCTCCAGCTTGCCAGGGTCAGGAGGGACCTGTCCTGCCTTCAGTTCCAGGTAGGGAGCCAGAGGGTGTCTGTAAAGAACCAAAGCACCCAACTGTGCTGGCTTTGAGGCACTCTGATTCTGTCCCCTCCCTAGAATGTGCATTCCTCATTCTAGTAGATTATTTTTTCCCCCAAGAATAATTCCATCCTTATAGACAGCACAGTTTGTTTTATCTATGGGGTGGAACCAACTGGTTACAAGGGTACCAGATACTTAATAGTTACTAAGGTACCAGATACTACTGGTTACTAAGGTAACTCCCCCAGCAAAAAATTATTCTTCAACACCTTTTCTCTATGTCCTTTCCTCTTTCATTGCTAATCAGAGATTCATAAATCCCCCAGCCTCCCAGATTTTGTACTTTCAGACTGGTGTCCAGACTTACCTTTGAGGGAGCTGCCCAGAGTGTTCCTCCCAACCCTGGGCATGTTTCTCCCTTTCTCCTGCTCACAGCTCCCTGGACCTGGCAGCTTGGCTGTGTTTGCTTTAGGGACTCTACATTAGACCTCCAAAAATTGGGATGAAATGCTCTTTCTTAGAAGTCACCATCTTAATTTATTAATTTTCTATTCAAGCTGCAAATTGGCCAAAAGAAGGAAGCCAGGACATTTCCTCCACTGTGTTTCCACAAAACCACCTTTCTGCTCAGACCTCATTCTCAAACTCCCTTCTCCCAGTGCCCTCCTCACTCATTGCTTGGTACATTTCTTGCTGAGATAATCCAAGGTCTGCATATGTCTCCAACAAATTACATTTTCCAAGAAGGGTTTCCTCCTCTCTGTATTTTTTACTTTATATCAGGCACTAATTATCAGTAAATTAAAGTCCACCTGATATATAAAGATAGTCAATAACTGTCCAGTTGAGTTTCATTGAAGCTGAGCCACCTGGCAGTGCTCACTCATCACAGATATTGCACTGATTTACAGAATCCCAGCCTGGTTTGGGTGAGAAGGGACCTTAAAGCTCATCCATTCCCAACCCCCTGCATGGGCAGGGACACCTCCCACAGCCCAGGGTGCTCCAACCCCATTCAGCCTGGGCTGAGACACTGCCAGGGATGGGGCAGCCACAGCTTCCCTGGGAAACCTGGCACAGGGGCTCAGCACCCTAAAATTAAAGAATTTCTTCCTGATGTCCAACCTGAATCTCCCCTCTCCAAGTTTTAACCCATTTCCCCTTGTCCTCTCACTACACCCCCATGTCCAAAGCCCTCCCCCAGCTTTCTTGTAGCCCCTTCAGACATTGGAAGGTTGCTCTGAGCTCACCTGAGAGCCTCTTCTCTGAAGAGGAGCAAATTTTGGCACCAAATCAGGGGGACCATCTCCAGCCAGAGCTACTCCAAGAGGCTGATGCCATTTGTACATCCTTTTCTCAGAAAAAAATCCTTGACATCTCCCTATATAAATTTGCTAAATTTGCTGAATTAGATCTCCTCCCCCTCCTAATGCTGTCCATCAGGGTGCTACATGGTGCACTGCAGGGATGACAGGATTTTAGATTTCATTCTTTGTTTCCATGTCACTGTTCAGAAAGGTAACACTGAATTGTTGGGCTGAGGGAATGAGATCCCTTGTGTAAAACAGAGTGACTGTTCTGAAGGAATGACAAGGAACTGTCACAGCCTGGTGTGACACACCACACTGCCACCCAAAGGCTTGCTCTTAGATGTATAATTGCATGGGGCTTAAGGCACTGGATCCATTAATATTTACATCCTCTTATTTGCTTAATAATTTTATGTATAATTCCACAAAAGAAAGAAGTGATGAGTGAGTTTCTTAGTGTGAAATTCAACTGAAAATCATCCTTAATTCCTGAATTATATTTCAGCTTAAAGAGGCCAGGATTTTTAAGAGTTCCCAGTCAGTGTCTAGTCTACTTCCCTGGCTCTCTGGTGTGACATTACCCTGGCTGTTCCAGGGCCCTGAACTGCAGCTGCTCAGCCTGGACATGCATCCCTCTGGGGTGCTCCCAGACCTTCCTGAGTCCAAATCCCTTCCTGAAAGAAAGGCAGATAGAATCAGCATTCCCCATCTTCCCCTCCAGTGTCCCCAGGCAGGAACTCCCAGCTTGAGGTGACTCTGCTCCTCAGCTGAGGAAACCCTGGGGAGATGGAGAGAGGCACCCTCCTGGCAAAATGGAATTGCATTCTGAAGGACTGGTTTATGACTCTGCCCCAAAGTACTACCGGATAGCTTATCTTTGTCAAGGAGTAAACAAGGACTGCAGGATGACACTGAAAAATTATCAGTATTCAAGTGGTTTTACTCATGTCCTCACTGCAAAGTAAAAAGGTCATAAGAGCTGAATGGGTTTGCTGTTATAGTTCAGGATCATTCCTGTCCTTGAAGGTTTTAATGTTTGATGGTTTTGCTGATTATTTCTCACTAGTTGTTTTTTTCACAGCTAAAAATGAAAAAGAAGTTTTGCAATAAAGTGAAGTCCAGGATCTTGTGAGAGATTTTCTACCTCTGAAGGGTGCCAGAAAAGAGAAAAAAAGAAAATATGTGGAGGGCAAGACAATTCAATCCAAACATACCATTTAGATAAACCCTGTTATTTTTAAGTAAAAAATAGGCAAAACCCATAGGAGAATCTTTCTGGGTTTTAAACTAATCTTGGAAACCAAATTCAGTCCACGTGCACAGTGCCAGTCCAGCACCTGCAGCAGTTCTGCTCTTCCTTGTCAAGCACTGCAGCAGACCTCAGCTCTGGGGACAAGAGGAGAAGTCAGCAGGGCTGCTGATTGCTTCTGAACAAACATCTGTCATGCCCAGGGCTGAGACACACCACTGACTCATCTTCCAAAGGATTGATAGTCACCCAAAAATGTCACCAGGTTTTGAGAGTCATATGAAAGTCGCTCTGGAATGGGCTCACATCTGAAACCTCCTGGGGGCTCCTCTGAGCAGGTAGCACATCCCACTGCCATGGAAACCATTTCTAGGTCACCTTTGCATAACGGTGCAGAGAAAACATCCCAGCACCAACTCCCCCACTAAAGCACACTCCTTTGCAATGAAGGGGACAGGAAGCAACTTCACGTTCACTGTGATTACCCAGGAGGTGCCACTAACCAAGGCCATGCTGTCCCCAGCACAGGGCTGGGAAGGCAGGGAGCAGGCAGGGGACTGGCTCAGGCTCTGCTGGGGAACTCCTGGGCTGGGGCTGCCTCATCCTGTGCCTCCAGTTTTTAACTCAGGCTGGGGAACAACTGGGGTTAAACTCATTCTACACTGGAGAGAAGCTTCCAAAAGAGAAAACACTGCTGGAGCTGCTTTTACATTTCTGGCTGCAGCTGCATATAAATAAAACTAACAGAACCAATAATTCGAGGCACAAAATCAGATTTAAGGAGCCACTGAACTGAACAACAATATATTGAGTAGAGACAGAAAAAAGACAGGAAGAATTTCAAATCCTGAAATACAGAAATATTTCATGACATAAGAAGTAAGAAATAATTACATAGCTGACTCCTTTCTGTTCAGAGAACACCAAAGATTCACTGGTGCAAGAAGAAACTGAATTTTGAGAGCAGCTGCTGGTGAAGACCCTAACCTAATTATCAGGTTCAGTTCTGTGAGGGAAGTGCCTTTAGAAAGATGGATTTTGGGAAGAAAACCTTGGAAGAAAAACAAACACACTGAAATTTTACTTCTGTGGTGATAATTTTACCCACACTGATTTACTCTCAACAACTTCAGACTGAGGTTGTACTGCAGGACTTTCAGCTGATGAGCAAGGCACAGTGCTCCATCCCAACAGCCACAAATGCTCAAGAAAGGCATTAATATTTATAACTATGATTCATTCCATTCTTTGCACCTCTCAGGTTTGCTGTGTTTTTTCCTCCCTAATGGAGAAGCAGAATGATGTACCCAGCAACCACTGCTTCAGAAAAGGAATTTGTCACAAGTCATGGTAGACTGACCTCAGCTTACCCTGTTATTTCATTGATTGTACAAGTCCTTCCCAAATTCTTGAGAGCTGGAGCATGACAGAGATCAGAAGCAATTAAAAAGTACAGGAAGAGAGGAGGGGAAATGGCTGAGAGTCTGAAATAAAACACATTTTACAATGCTCAGACTACAGGAAAAGAGACTCTGCTGTGAAGAAAGGTACAAGAAGCAGCTCTCTAGAATATGCACAAGGGTGACATTCCCTTGGTTTTATTTTATCTGCTATATGGACAAGGATGCAGCAAATGTCCCACTGAGACCATGGTGATGAAGTAAAACTGAGAAAAGCTGAAGGACAATTTTTCCAACAACTGAAAAGTCCAAGCAGCTTGAGCACTGCACACAAATGCAGCACTGTATTATTATCATTGCTATTGTGTTTGTCTAGAATACAAAGGATTTCATGATAGGTTAGGATAAAAACCTGCTTGCTCCTTTCCTCAGGAATGTTTCTAAAGGTACTTTACTACAGCTTGGGATTAGTACTGGAAAAAGGCTGTGAAAACTCATTAAGGAGAATAACCATCAGCATAATTAAACAGAAATTTAAATATAGATTACTGGTTGATATGAGAAACAACAAACAAGCATGCTTGTTTCTGCTATAAAGCCATCAGGGTTACAAGATCAAACATCTGAGCAATCCATTTAATTATAAATAATTAAATTTTCAACAAATAATTGAGAGACTGACTCATGGTCAGAGGAACATGGAGCAATCCCCAGACACAGGTTTTGCACTCAAACTACAGCACTGCCATGAGAACAGAGCCACTGTCACACAGTGGGTCCCAACAACCCAGCAGGCAGGGTTCCCAGCTGGGAAAGGTGGAGCTGGAATTCAAGTTCCTGCTTTCCATCAAGAGAGACCTGGATTGGGGATCTCCTTCAGCTGGGGCACCCTGAGCTGAGCACTGCTCAGGTGCTGGCAGTGCTTCCTCCTCCCAGCTCAGCACCACGGAGACATCTGGAGCTCTGGACCTCTTAGCAAGGCTGAGGAGAGGGCAGAATGGGACCACAATGAGCATGAAGGAGCTGAAGCTTAGGAGGAACCTCAGCAATGTCTGTAAATACCTGATGGGGGCAGGACTGGAGGGGGAGCCAGGCTCAAACGCCCAGTGAGATGGCAAGAGGCACAAACTAAATACAATTCCACTTAAATTTACATACTTTTTTTTTTTTTTTTTTTTTTTTTTTTTTTTTTTCAGTGAGGGTGGTGACACACTACCACAGGTTGCCCAGAATGGTTGCCCAGTCTCCAGCCTTGGGGAGACTCAAAACACAGCTGGGGATGCTGTCCCTCCTTTGAGCATACCAGCTGGGTGATCTCCAGAGGTCCCCTCCCATCTCAGCTCTCCTAAGACTCTCAGAGTCTCTTACATCTATCTAGAGGTGAAGGTCCCTTCAGTTGGTGGTTTTCATTACTAACATTATGAGCAAGGACAATTTTACAGAAAATACACAGCCAGAAGCCAAAGTGACAGCATAACAGGCAGTGACTGTCCCAGCATGGGAAATCCTTTGGTGAAATCCATGGTGTCCCTTGCCAGCCCTTGGCAGAACACCCCCTTATGAGCACTTGAACTGTTCCTCTTCAACTGACTCTCACTTTGTGATAGAAAAAAACTGTGTCATGAGGAATCCTAATCTGTTTCAGAATACAGAGGCCTCTAAAAATAAAAGACTGTGCAATACAAAAACCTTGCTTGCCTTTATTGTTTTCTCTTGGCATCTCACAGCATCTCGAGGCTTAGCACTGCTTATATTTTTTGAGGAAAAGAGAGCTTAGAACTAAAAAGTACTAAGACTCTGAAGCCATTTCAAATTTTACAACACATTTGACATTGCCTTATAAGCAGAAACAGACTTAATAACAAAAATCAGTATACAGGCTGCTAACATAGAAGGAACTAACTCCAGCAATTTGTGTGAAATCTTTGGAAGTTCCTTGTTACAAACTTCAGATTCACTTCATTCCTCCATAGATGAATAAACCCTGTAAAAAAGCTTTAAAGCTGCATCTGCTGCTGAATGATAAGACTTGGTCACAACTTCTGTTGAAAATAAACAGTTGGAGATGTTGGAAGGATAGTGGAATTGTAGTTTGAGTGGCTCATAAATTGTCACACAAGCAAATAGCAAATATAAGTCACATTTTCCTTTCTTTCTTCCCTATCAATCCTTGTCCAGCCAATGCCACATAAAAATTTCCATACAAATGAAAGCAACTGTGGATGCAGGAATGCTGACAAGTCACTGCATGGCCCTACTGCAACCCTGTTACAGTGCCAGAATGCTAAATGGACCCCCTGAAAAGTCTTTGGAAGCATTTTACACAATTATAATAAGAAAACCCGTAACAGTCAAGTCATTCAGATTCAACTTGAATTTTTCATTGTAATAAATAGGTAAGAATGATTCAGAAAACATCCTTAGCAACTGGGACATTGTGTTCACACACACCTCCTGCATAACTGAACACAGTTATTTTGCTACTCAAAAAATCTGAGCCCTGCATGTTAATTTTTGTTCTGTTTCACCCCCAATGCCTGTGTAATGATAAATTCCAGCTACATCCAGAGCACCAAGTCACTCATTTAACTCTACCCTGCCCCAGTTCCAGATGTCCCCAGTATTTGCTATTTCCTCAGCTTTTGCCTGGGGAGAATAAAAAGCTGTCTGCTGGCAGGAGGCAGATAAGGGATAGTTCCCAATAAACATCTTCTCCTTTGGCTAGGCAAGGGCACCTGTCTGTGTCAGTGCTTTCCAGTCCCTGCTTGGTCCTAATAACTCTCATTTGTCTTTGTGCTCTAACATGCACATGGGATTTATTATGAACAAAGCCATAAAACTCCCCCCATCTCCACAACAAGCTACATGGGAAATCAGCTGCCCGGGGGTGAGATCTCTCTGAACGAAGAAACCACTGGAAATCCAAGAACAAGAGAGCATTTCTTTTTGTGCCATAGGCAGAAACTATTTGATAAGCATACCAACAAAGATAACTGCATTGGAAGAGTGGATGCAAGATACAGACAGCAAGCAAGTGCCTGTTCTTGGCAAACTGTTCCACTGATACAGGCAACCCAAACTCCTCAGTCATCAGGGCAGTCACATTGCACCAGGTGTCTTGGAGGTTTAAGAACAGTGGTGAGAGGTACCAAGTGAACTGATGCTGTTCAAATCCTAAAAAGGTTTGTTGGAAGGAAGTTCCTTACACTCCTCATCCTGAGCACATTTTTACAATGCATAGATCGAGACTCCTGGTTTGGCCTGCCCTGGTTACACTCACAAGTCCTACTCATCTGACAGGTGTGCACAGCAGTAGTGAAAAATGCCTTGTGGGGTTCCTGCAGGGAGTTCTTTAGGCCATGGTATTTCTCCATGGCTTCTTCTGGCTGAGGTTCTGGAGAGCTTGTTGATTTCTCTAAATACATCAGGAGAAAATGGGAAAAAACTCCAGGACTACCATAGACTCATAGAATAATTTGGGTTGGAAGGGACCTCTGAAGCTCATCCAGTCCAACCCCCAGCAGTCAGCAGGGACACCCTCACCTAGATCAGGGTGCTCAGAGCCTCCTCAAGCCTTGAATATCTCCAGGGACGAGGCCTCAACCACCTCCTGGGAGACCTCTGTCATTTTCCCACTACCCTTATGGTAAAGAGCTTCCTCCTAACATCCACTCTAAACCTTCTCCTCTCAATTCCAAGGCTCCCAGTTCCCACCTGATGTACCTGGCATCCTTGGTGCACAGGGCTTGGTTCCAACCAGCTCAAAACAGCAGTGAGGCTGTGAGCAGCTGTGTGTCTGCAGGGAAGGGGCTCTGGGGACATCTCCCTGCATGGGCAGCAGAAAGTTACAACACCTGAAGAGTTGTCTCAGCTGGTGTGAAAAGGATTGCATTGGTTTGCAGTTTAAAGAAAAAAAAAAAAATCTGCCATGAATAATCTGCAGAAGAAAATTCCATTTCTGTCCAGCAAGTTCCAACAAATCAAAAAGAGGAAAAAAAAAACCAAAGTTACCAAGCAGCAGAGAAAATACTGTAGCCATTTCAACAGACCTGACACTATAAAAAATCCAGCTTGGCAAGTGAGTGCACCCTACCTGGAATGGGAAATGAGTCCTGCAGATGGTGGTGATTGCTAAGCACATCACTATGGAAATGGAGAGCATGCAGCAGGTGTGGGGAGACTCAGAAATGTGGAAAATTCATGCACTGGATGTGCTGGTGAAGAATGATTCCAGCAGAGTGACCTTTAAACAACTGAGAGATTGGGAGCAAGTGGGAGAGAAGCTGAGGAGAGGAAAGGAAAGGAGAGGAGAAATAGACACTACCCCAAACTATGGCAACAATGGATCCTGTTCAGGTAAAAAGAATTCCTGTGACACCTACATTAACAACTCCTCCTGCCAAGGAGAGGTCCAGTAAGTGAAGTCCTCAGGGTGACAGAGGGAAGAGGAGATGGAATTTCAGTCCCTTCACACCGCTGAAAAACAAACTTAGCAAGCAGAACAGACCAGGAATTTTCCAGTCAAATACTCTGGCCAGGAAAAGTGCACTTCATTAAATTGTTTTTTAATTTAGTTGATATGAATTGAGCCAAAAGCTGTGCAGTATAACCAACTGCCCAGGGATATGGTTCTTGCCCAGGAGGTGAAAGACTGAACATAATTGAGCAGGGACTAAACCTTGGTCTCCCACATCATCACAGATTCTCTGCCCACTGCACTACTGACCTGCTGGGCTCACTCTTAATCTTTCCAGCTGGAGCTGCTCCACTTTGCTTAAATAACTGCACGTTATGCAGAGCAAGGAACTAAACCCCGTTCTCCCATATCCTAAATGAAAGCCCTTACCCACGGGGCAACCACTCAACTTTCCACACCCTGGGGTTAAAAGAGTTCAACCCAGCTTTCTGAACAAGGGATCTGTTAGCTAAATCACAAGCAACTCCAACAGATCTGAAACAAGCAATGTACACCCAACCTCCTCTTCCTGTCCCCAGAACAACAGAAACTATTCACCCAGCCTTTGGGTATTTTAAAATTTTTTAATTTTTCAGGTGATTCTCATTTCAGATACTTAAATACTCTTCCCATTATTTCAAGTATTTTAATACTTTTATCTGTCACTCAGAGCATTTTGGTTTCACCTTTTTCTTACCTGTGGTTTATATAGTTTGCTTCAATGGCTTAGCCAGACAGAAGCACCACAGCCAGCAGGTCCTGAAAATGAGGGCTGTTAGCAATTTCTCAATTTAGATGCGAAACAAGGTGACAGGAAAGTATTTCCTTTTGAAAAAAAAGTGGTCTGAATTCTTTTTTGAGGAGAGAGGTGTCAGTCCAGCCATGTCAATACAGGCATTCCTATCCTGAAGCATTTCACAAATGATATCCTAGAACTCCAAAAGCAGGGAGTAGGCACTCCCCTTTCCTTTACTATTTTGCTGAAAATTGTTCTGAGAAAAGTAGCAATGATGTTTTAGACGGTGTTGTTTGAGAAGAGTTCTTCAAAACCATAACCAGTAAGAAGAATTCAAAGTAAATGAACTCCCACAGACAGAGTATGTAAGGTTTCAAGAAACAGTTAAGATAGTAAAAATCTTTGGTCACTGATAAGGAAGCTAAAGGGAAACATAAAAAGAGTGCAGGGGAAGAGCTTGTATTCCTTCAATCAAACAGTGTGGTTTTTAATTAAAAACACAATGGAGAACCAAACAAAAAGACCTCTGAGAATTTTTATATAACAGTAGCAGCTATATGCTCATATTCTACCTGCCAGCAAATGGAGTATTTTTCCTTTACATATTATCTATGCTACACAGAAGCTTTTTTTTTTCTGCTTTTTTTTTCCTTAAATACTAACCTTCAATATTGTCATTACCAGCTTACCTGCAGACCAAGTCCCACAACTCCAAAGTTCCTCACTATACATCTACTGAGAGTACAGATTCCAGCAGATCCAGTGGGTTGTCACCCACACAGCCCCTTTGGGTCCTGCCTTTGCAAGGTGAACTCAGTCCTTACATTGGGCAAAAATAGGAAGATTTCATAGGAATCAGTCCTGAGCTTCTATTCACAAAGCTCTCAAACACCAGTATGGCTGACATTGCTGAAATGAGATTAGAGGAAGCTCACTGCCATGTTTCTTTTGCTTATCTAACATAAAGATACCAGCAGATGGATTTTTTTGCCTGTGATGTACTGAGGTTCATGTACAGCATGAACCATGGCTGAGTTTGCTGGACAACTTTTATCCACACACACTCCCAGGATGAGGGCTCCAGAGAAAGGCACTTTGTAAAGAATGAAGCAGGTTTTGAATCCTTACACCCTGTGCTTCTCCCAACAGGACAACACCTGCAGGAGCTATTTGCATCTTGCCTTGGAAATAATGGAGCTGTGGAACAGATGGCAGGATGAAAGAGAAAAACTAAGTAGAAGTAGGGCACATCTATCTCTAGCAGCAGCCAAGTGCTGCAAGGAAGACCTAAAGTAGCCAAAAGGTTTTCAGAGAAAAACACTTCAGAGATATCAGCTGCTCAGCTTTCCTTGCCTCCCCAGCTGAGTAAAGAGAACTTGTTGGGGTTCATGAGGTGTAACTATTCCTCCATGTGCCTAGGATTTTGGTGTAAGATGCCTTTTTCTTGTTAAGCTTTGCTAAACACTTTTGGCTTAAAAGAAGCAGACACCTAATGTAGCATCTGCCCACATCTGGGATTTGCCATCAGGAGCTACTTCTGAGCAGGTTCAAGTGCAAACAGCACCTGCCTGTAGCATGCACTTGGGATTCCTAAAGAAAAAGAAATGACATTTCCTACCAATGTATCTGCAGTGCTCCTCAGGCTCCCAGAGGGGTTGGAATGGTTCCTTGGGATGACCTCTGGGGCTGACTGTCCTTCCCAGCTGTGCAGAACGTGGGCCTGCCAAAGATCACCCATCAGCCTCTCCCCCAGTCAGCCTGGAGCAGGCCAGCACTTCCTCATGCTCATCTGATTTTCCTCAGCAGTTATGCAATGACATTGCTGTTATTTTTATATTGGATGCAGTAGGGCCCAGACTTCTCATTGTATTTTAAGCATTCTGCCCTCAGGGCTTTTTCATGTACATGAAAAATGATGTTAGCAAGTCTGCACCCATGGAAGTTCACATCGTGCCAACATCCCAGTAAGACCTTTGAAGTCCTTCAGAGATGAATCTGGAGAACATTTGTTGAGTCAGAGATACCCTCACCCTCTTCAAGACACTACTTTATGTGCTGACTCTGAACAAAAAAGACAGGTACTGAATTTCACTTTGCAGATTTCCTTAGAAACAAGAAAAGTCTAAAAATAAATGACATCTGCACTGTTTATGAGATGCCTCCAGCATCCTGAGGGCTGAGAAAACCTCAGCTTTTATTGACTGGAGAATTAGCATCTGTGCTTCTTTCCTCAGTTTATACCCCTCAGGAAGGAACTCTGCCCTGAGTGAGGCTGCTGACTGTTCTGTATGGTCTTTTATTCCACTATTAATAACAGTCAAAATAAGAAGCTTCTTGAACAAATCTTTTTAAACACAAGGGTTTGATGGTCCTGCTTGACACATCAGGGAAAAAAATGTAGTTTTGGAGCTCTGGAAATTAATGAATTCACATTTTTCTCAGCCCACAGGAAATGTACATTTTTCACCCATTCTCTAAAAATAATGTGCCTGCTTACTGGCTGTATATCTGGAGGTGATGCAGCAAAGTCCTGGCCACTCAAGCCCCAGGGCCAAGCCCTAGCAGTTATTTTTCCTTTCCAGAAACCCCTCTCTCAGCCAGTGGTTGCACATGACATTAAGCCAGAAGAAGTGCTCAGGTCACAGAGTTCTTCTGGGCATTGATTCCTGTGAGCAAACCTTGAGGGGTCAGCTCAGTAGCTTCAGTAGCTCTTTTCAGTGTTTTCTCTGTTGTTTGGTTGGTTTTGTTTTTCAATCATGCTCCTGGCTGCAGAGGGGTGGGATAACCTCCTCCCCACCTTTTCTTTCATAAGAGATGTATAACTAATCTCAAACAGCACCTGCAAGTCTGTCTCTGCCCTATGCACCCAGCTAAACCCTTCAGGCATAGCTTTAGAAATTAAACACTCTTTTCCATCCTATTTCTGAGAAAGATTAAGAAAGAATTAATAGAATTTTGATACATTGTTCTCAAATGCCAGACATGCAAATTGAGCAAAAGCTAAGATTGGTTATAAAGCTCTGTCCAGCTGCAGCAATCCAGCAATAGTGATTAAACTGGAGGTACTACAGAGGCATTTAACTTGCCATGCATTCTGGAAAGGGTCCTTGCTGCTATAAATTGTCTTTATTCAGAGAGATTTATCAGAAATGCAAGAGTATGGATAAGAAGAATAGGAAAAATAATTGAGTTCACTAGGAAACAAATTAAAACATCCAAAAGAAGGCAGATGATGGCAAAAAGGCAAAAAGCAAAGCACAGAAGCAAAACCTCAGGCTAAGCCCTTTGATCTCACTAACACACCTAGATCCTAATGCAAGCCTGCCTTTAAACAGCAAAAAGCATTAAATACTTCAGAAGGGAGCCAGTGACAAGGCTGAGTGAGACAAGGAACCCCATGGATTTGCCTTTCTTCATTATTTTACCTGAGAAGAGCTGATATTTGAGAATACTTCAGATGAAGACCCATTTAAAACAAAATCAAACCCCAAAAGGGAAGCAGATTGATGTTCTGTAGTCATCAAACCTGCAGAACACTCTTTAGTGTAAATAAAGATGCTGCAGCTGGCCCTACAGAAAGCAGCCAGCCAAGGCAAGAAGAAAATGCCACCTCAGTTTCAGATGCCCACTCAGGGTCAGCTGCTGACTGAGGAGCCCAGGGAGCTTCCCTCTCATTCCAGGTCCTGCTTTTTCCTGCTTGAGGCTGAGATACTGCAGCTCTTCTGTGCCTGTCAGCAAGGGGAGAATGACACCCTGAGTGTCACTGCAGGACAACTTCAACCCACCAGGATTCATTAAAAGTGATGTGGAAATAAATTATAAATAACCCCCAACTACCTGCCTGTTGTAGGAAGTTTCACAGAAGTACAGGAACTGGAGCTAGGGAGAGCAAATGAGGGCAGAGAAAGAATTAGATTATGTGGGAAGAGACCTGCAACATCTTTTAATGAATTTACATTCCTCCTCAGAGGAACACTGCTTATTTATTCCCTGGTATCCATGACCATATGATTAATTCATCTGCCAGCTTGATGAAACTGACTCTTCAAACTGTTCATATATTAGGATGCAGTGATAGGAAATAATAGGATTAGTGCAGCAGCATTTTCAGCTTTTGTGACTTTATCACAGGTCACACTGTATAAAAGATTCCTTCAGAACCCAGCACTTGGAGGCACATGATGACTATGAGCACAAGTTGGAAAAAGTGAACTTTGATGGCTCAAAACACCAAGCACAAAGGTTTAAAAACATTCAACATGTTATATTGCTTTAAAATGGAAATATCATGGTTTGTGGGGTGCAATGCAAGAACTGGAAAATTGTGATTGGCAATAATATTGTCTGAGACGTTTAACCAAATACTGTGTGGGGACATAGTTGGAGAGCATCATCCCTGACTCTCCTCCCAACCACATGAGAACTCAGCAGTGCTGACATCTAAGTGGGTTACAAGGGTTGCTGGGCTGAGCATTCCTGACCACACACCTGCTCTGCAGTCCAAGTGCAGCAGTAGGGCCTGGATCTCTCTGCAGTGACTCTTGGAGGCTCCCCCTGTGTGAACAGAAGTCTGGGCAAAAGCCTCTGCATTTCACTGGGGCACAAGAAACATAACTGGGCACACCTGCAAGTTTAGCAAGGCAAAGGGGGTATAAATCCAGCATTGGTATGGAAGGAGTAATGTGACTGTAGCTGCTTGCATCTGGAAAAAATTAATTCATCATGGAAAACGTATCCAGAGTTGACAGTTTTATTTCCAAAACCACTGAAGTCATGGCTTTATAAAGGGCAATATAGAAGTTAACTATCTTATCAATTATGAACAGTGAGTTAAATTCTACAACAAATTACCACAGCAATCTCATCTCTCGGGTTTTTCCAATACAGTCTTTTACATCAGCCAGTAATTAATTTCTAATTGATCTTTCCAAGAACAGCTGTTAAGTGTGACCATAAAGTTCAATGCTCTGCCTTCCAAAATCCAAACTCTTGCAGCAGAAACTATCAGGACTTAGCTGAAGAGGGCCTTAAACAAAGCCAACACCACAACACTCCTTGTGCTGCTTAACTTCATGCATTTTACAGTCCTGCTACAGCTATGATGCAGTAACCTGGGAAAGATGCTTAAAAATCTGGAGCAGGATGTCCTGCATGGTTCCCAGGGTGTTGGAACAAGGTCCAGTTACGGAAAGCCCTTTGGCAATGTCTGTATCAACAACCAGAATGGCCAAAAAAATGGGACCAAGGCAGGGACACAATCTGGAACTGGACACACCACATCCAGCCATCTCCATTCTAGGAGAGGAGGTGCTGTTCTGGATTGTTTTGAGGCTGTTCCCAAGTATTGAACTTCCCCTGGAACAAACCAGATGGATTTCCAGAGTGAATACTGCAGTTCAATGTCATCTAACAGGCACAGATGGAGAAGATTGTGAGGTTTGCTCTGACACCTTAATCCTGGTCCTAAAGGAAATGTTCATATAAGCAGAGTTGTGTTGTAGCTGCTGGACTGCAACACAGTTCTGCATTTTGAACAACAGTGACTGTGCATGAAGAGCCAGAAAAGGAATTACTTTTCATCAGAGCAAACTATTTAATTCAGAGAGAAGCAAGCAAGGCAGAGAGGGGAACAGCTGACTGACTGCACTGAGCCCAGCACTGCCCACCAAGGAGCCTGTGGCAATGGCCCTCTGAATGACACTTCCAGACATTCCCCCTCTAGAAGCTTCCCCATGTGCACTCTATCATTTATGTTCCATACATAATATTCATTTTCCTGAGGACAATTTAAATCTAAATTGTCCATGAATATTTCTTTTCATGAACAGGCTCAGGACCCTCAGAGTTCCACAGAGCACAAACACAAGGAGAAACTTCTTGACTGTGGGGGAGCCCAGAGAGGTTGTAGAGTCTCCTTCTCTGGAGACTTTCTAAATCCTCCTGGATGTGTTCCTGTGGGCCTGCCCTGGGAGATCCTGATGTGCCAGGGGGTTGGACTGGATCAGCTCCAGAGGTCCCTCCCAACCCCTGACATTCTGTGCTCAGCCATCTGATTCAGACAGATCACTCAATATCCACAGTCTGTACATCTGTTATGCTGTTATCTTGGGGGTAACAGCCTCATTTCCCTAGAGGAAAAGGCAATAGTCTAAAAGAATATAATATTTCAGTCTTTCAGACAATTATTTTGAATTGTTAAAACGACATCGTAAGCTTGATTTAGTCAGTGTATGCTCAACACTTGAATGAAAAAAAACAACTTGAATGACACCTAGTGGAAGGATAAGCAGTAGCTGATGTGTGCACAGAATCTCTGCAGGGTTTTGCAGAGGGAGAACAGGAGGAGGAAGGTGATTTATGGGAGTGGGTGGGAGGGGAAAAAAATATTTGATAAAATGGGCAGAGCAGAATTTCGGAGAATTTCCCAAATGACAAGAGTTCATCTGCCTCTGTCATAATCCTCTGAGGAGGAAATGGGACAGAAGCAAAATTAAAACAGGTAAACCCACAATAAATGTGCAGTGGGAAACACCATCATCAGAATATGGACAGGATAGACTTCAGAGTCTTCCTAAGCATAAATTCTAAAAACGCTTTGGCAAGCCTGGGGAGAGAATAATTCCTGATGTGAGAGAAAGCACAGATTTTCTTTAATTCCTTTCTGCAGGCAATATTCCTTCATGCATGAGTGAATTTCATGATCAATCTTTTCAAATCTTTCTTATTGCTTAATCACCTATTTCTGTAATTCATTAATTGCCAGAGGCTCACATCCAGTTCTAAAGAAATACTTTAGGTTAGTCTGCTCTCACCAGCCTATTTGGAAATACAGAAGAACAGATTTAATCAAGGTGATTGAATGTTAATGAGAACTTTAGCAGTCTACTGACAACACCAGGAGGCAAATTTTTTCAACACTGGAAATGGAAACAGTGTTTGAGAAAGACTTTTGTCTTTCTAGGTCAAGAACAGGTCACTAACAGCAATAAATGACTATAACTCATTAAAGCCCTCTATAAAAATAATGGCATATTCTGCCTGAATTTCCTCTTAGCAGGTCATGCCTTTGACCTGCACATTTATCTGTAACTTGCAGCTTTTACTCTTACCTGGAAGGAAACCAGTAATCTCCCTTGGACTCTTTTTTTCTCCCCACATAAGCAATCAGATGCAGAACCCATGGAACTGTCAGGAAAAGGCCTGAGAAGAAACCATATGCAGAGAAGTGTGTGTCTGGGGGAGAAGGGAGCAAGAGAGGCTGGGTTTGGGCAAGAGGAACCTGCAGAAATACCCCTGCTGAGAGGAGACTCATTCACCACAAGTTCAAATGGATTCACTCTGTGGAAAATGTCATTTCAGACCATAACAAGATTACAGCAGATTATAACTTTTTTCTTTTTTTTTTTTTTTTTTTCTCAAATTGGCTCTTAATAAATCCTCTTAAATGAAGATTCCTCGTTTGGCCTACAAAAAGCTACAGCTCTAAAATCAGAAATGGAAATGCCTTCTATTTCAAACTCTGCCAGCTACACATCCACCTCCATGCCAGCTGAAGGAACTGTCCCACTGTCCCCATCAGTGTAGGACACCTGGGGTCTCTGTGTGCCCCACCACTGCTCCAAGGCTGTGACACAGCAGCCAGAGGAACAGCTCACCTTGCTGAGGATTACCCACAGCACAGAATTTGGGTATGGATTCCAGAGGATTCCAAGTATTTTGCATCCATTTCAATGCAAAAGGTGCAGCATTTGATCTCACTGAGTGAAGAGGGTAATTTTCATTCACGTGGCAGCATTCCTGAAAAGATATGGCATGGATTGTGTGACACAGGAACAGCCCGGAGCCCAATGGAGACAGGCATGTATGAAACCTCTGCTCCAGTGGAGCATTTCCCAAAAAACCCCACCAATCCCTAGGACAGAAGGATCTCCCCATTCCTGACAGTCCTCTCCTGGGTCCAGCTGCTGACCAGCGGCCAAGCAGAGGAACTATTCATTTCAACAAGGGAGGAATTGCTTTCCTCATCTTATAGAAAAGATCAAAATTGAAACAATGCTTGAAGTAATTTTGTCTTCTCCCTCTGGCACTGTCTGAAGTACCTTTTAAAATACCAACAAGCAGCAATACAAAGTCATTTTCTTAAGGAAGTTTCTGACAAACTTCAGGCTATGGGTAGCTGATTACACTTAATGAAGAAAAGTACTTTAAATATAAGTAATTGCTACCAGGATAATTTAAATGCCAGAAAATTTCCCTCTGCCCAAGAACATCATGTAATAGAGAAACAAGAGCTCAGAAGCAGGGCTCTAGTGCACATCTGCACCAGCTGAAACTCATCTGGGTTTCATTTCCAAACACAGCACTCAGCTCAAAGCCTGTCCTCAGAAGCACACTAAGCAAGAACTGGCCTGAATTAAACATCAGCTCCACAGCACCCTGCATTTCCAAATGGCAACTGCTATCTTAATTCTAGGCTGTTCAGCAGCTAAAGCATAGGAAAACATATTACAACTCTATTTCACATACAGAAAGTGAAAATAAAATCCTTTGTTTTTCCTTTACACAAACATGGTTTATTTGTTTAGATTAACTGATACCTACATATTATAAACCGGTACCATCCTGAATGACTGGTTTTTCAGCCAAATTCACATGGAGTCTGGTCTGTTCTGAGGTGTCACACTGCTATCACTCAGCAGTTGGTACCTTTCAGCAGCTGAGTGTGAAGCAGTCAGCAGATGCCAGAGGGTTTGGGCCCTCCCCATGCTGTGCTGGCTGTGGGCAGCCATGCTGAAGGGCACCCTCTCTGACTGCTCTGCAGCTCAGTTCCCAGCTCCACACCAAGCTAGGACATTGCTAAGAAAGTAGATTGCATAGGATGTCACAAGAACCAAAGGAGGAATTGATCCATGGGTCCATACACCTGCAACTCCCTCCCACCCAAGGCTGTGTCAGACCTCCTGCCCACCCAAGGGGGTCTGGCCCAGGGGTTCCTGCTTTCTCTTCACATAAAATGAGTTCTCCAGTTCCCTGACTACCACAGAAAGCTTCCTTCCATTTCTTGGCTTCATCTAATTTGAACATTGGTGACTACTGTAGCAACAGAACATGGGGTGATGGCTTTAAACTGGAAGAGGGGAGATTCAGGACATTGGGACATTAGGAAGGAATTCTTCACTCTGAGGGTGCTGAGGCCCTGGCCCTGGCCCAGCTCCCAGGGGAGCTGTGGCTGCCCCATCCCTGGCAGTGCTGAAGGTTGGATGCAGTTGGAACAACCTGATCCATGCAGAGGTGTCTCTACCCATGCAGGGGGGTAGGGACTGGATTATCCTTAAGGACCCTTCCAGCCCAAACCAGTCTGGGGTTCCATGATTCTGTCCTCAGGGTGACTTTTCACCACCACCTCAACCTGTGCTAATATTTCTCTGGCCCTTAAAGTTCTCATCTGACACAAGTTGGTGTCAGTTGACTAACAGAAGTTACTCTGATGCTGTGGTGTGTTTCTAGATGTTGCCTCCTCAGTGGAAAGGCAGGTACCAGGCACACCTGGCTTTGACTGAACCAGAACAACTATTTCATGGGCTAACTTCAGCTCCCTTGTACCTTACTGAGCTTGCAGGTGTCAGCAGCTGAGACTCAAGATGACTTCTGTACCTGCAGATTATTACAGCTCAGGATAAAAACCCACCAGATTTCAGATTGAGCCATTTTTAGGTTTCCCAGACATTGTTAGCTTTAATGGCAAAAATATAATGGCAACAACAACAAAAAATAATCCCAAACCATTTCCTCTAGTCTGCAGCAAACACAAAAAAGCCCCAAGCACTTATGCTGTGACACATCAACCACATGCAGCATCCTCCAAGGGGAACTGTTCCCCATTCTGCACAGGCCACAGCTCATCTTCCTTAACACATTTCCTTAGGACTGACTCCAGACAGGCAGCTCCAGTTGCTACTTGTACTCCAACATCTACCAAGCAGAGGGGGAGGAATCAAGAGGAACAGATACAGGTAAGTGTCAGTCAACTCTTCCTTACGCAATTTTGCCACAGTTTCTTACCTCTTTTGATTCAGAATTTCTTTCTGTTAATGTATAAAAACAAAAGAGATAATATTTTCTACTTGTTCTTTTTTTTATATTAACTTTTTTTAAAATCAGATTATATAGTCTGTCCTTTTAAGATGTTTATTTAGAAAATATTCCAATAGATTGTTGAAAAATAGCAGATTAATATCTAGATTCAGACCAAAAATATTCAGATTTACTTCTTGCTCACACAGACATAGGAAATTGCTAAGATTAATATTTCAGCTTCTCTGCAGTCAAATTTATAATTTTACATAGTGTTAATCCTATTTAAAATATAGGAATGTAGTATTTAGATCAGGAGCTGTCTACCTTTATTTTGAAAAGCTAATTACATAATCCTTGTAAGTAAAATGAAGCAATTAGTTTACAATAAATCAATCCATTTTTCCTACCATTTTTCCTATTTTAGTCTTGATTTAGTTAAACTTCCTAGAGAAAAAAAACTGTCCCTGCCTATTTAAAGTTTTTAAGAGAAAAACCTTTCTGTTAGTTCTAAAATATCTCTGCACTTGAAAACATTTTTGGAGAATATTTTTTTTCTAAATTCATTCTACATTAGATAACTCAAGCTCCTTATTACCTTAGTATAAAACCTTCTCTTCTCTGTATTTCATGTTTAATAGGTCTGTTCTACCTGACTGCTTTTTCTCAGGCTCTTTGGTCTAATTGCAAACTAATTCTCAACGTGCTTCTAGTGTTGCCTAAAAGCAAAGCCATAAACTGTTTTCACTTTCTTTTTTCTTTAATTGTATAGTGTATAAAACATTTTAGAGTGTCTGCCATCCTCCAAGTAGTCTCCAGAGTAATAACACAGTCAGGTATTTTTGTTTCAGTCCTTACTGCAAATTAATTGAAAAGAAACTAAAACATTTGAACTAGGAGATGTATTATAATCATAAAGAGAGATGTTTCAAGACTGGAAATTCCCCATCCTGGCATGGGGGAGTTTGCATTTCAAATTCCAAGCTGGTCCCAAAGCTAGCTGTGTAGTTTTAAAGCCACAGAAGTAACAAGAAATACAGGAAAGGAAAAACCTCCAGAGGTTTTAAACTGCTAAACAGAAGGGAGTGAGATGGAAGCCTCAAGGGAGCCCTCTACAGAGGTGGGAATGCTACCAGCAAAAGGGATAAGTACCAGCTAGCCCAAAGCATCCTTATCTAATCCTTAACAGTACCAGGCATGAGAAATCCTGAACTGTATGCTCGTAGAGATACATGAAGCTACAAGGCAGCAAAAAATAATTTTTTGCCACATAAAAAACATACCTTCTGGTTAGTATCTTCATACTCTGAGAAATAAGATTTTTAGACACTTACAATTATTCAATCTCTTAAACTTATTTTTGAAAACTGACTTCAATATGTGATTTCAACATTAGACCTGTGAAGGCACAGAAATGGGATCAAAATCTTTGCCTAAAACTAACCTCTGCTGGTGTTATTCTGTTCCAGAACTTTGACCAATAAGATATATTGTAAAATTACAAAGGAAAAAGCAATGACCTAGAGCAAAAGAGAAGCACTGTGCTCTCTCCAGCTGCATAAATGCTGCTTTAATGTCAGGAAAGATGGCTCTGTGGGAAATACAGAAAGCTGAAGATTTTCTTCCAAAAACCCAAACCTCATGTGTAATCCTGAGGAAAACATAGCTGTGTTCTAGTTCCATTTAGGAACATGACTATCAGATTATTATCCTTGTTCTCTGGGTAGCTGAAGCATGAACAAGAGAGATTTCATCACTCTGGCTGGATCTGCCCTGTTGTTTCTGTTCCACATGACCCAAACTGAGGGCTGTCCTCTCTCCTGCAACTGCAAGCTCCTGGGTGAAGAGGAGGGTCTGCAGGTGGACTGCAGCTCCAGGGAGCTGGTGGAGTTGCCTGCCTTGCCTGCTAACACCAAGAGGCTTTATCTGCAGAACCAACAGCCTGACCTCGGTCCTCCGGGTCCCTGGACAGCTTGCAACAGCCTGGAGGAAGTGAAAATGTTGTTGACAACCCTTGGCACTGTGACTGTCATATTCTGTACTTTAAAACTGGTGGTTAGAAGACACTTCTGCATCCTGACTGGCCAACATCAGGTGTGCAAGCCCAGCCCCTGTCAGGATGAAAGCCCTGAGGCAGCTGAGTGGCAACGAGCTGGGG
The DNA here is from genome assembly GCF_003957555.1 of Calypte anna. Classification (NCBI taxonomy): domain Eukaryota; kingdom Metazoa; phylum Chordata; class Aves; order Apodiformes; family Trochilidae; genus Calypte; species Calypte anna. The sequence goes on along the minus strand of NC_044258.1, from coordinate 3,125,758 downwards.
GTTTGTAAGAGGCTGCTCCCAGTCAAGTGCCTGGAGTTCTTCTGGAGAGACCTGCGTTAATTGCTGGAGCAATCATCACACTTCTGTTAGTAGCATGGGCTCTGAAAGGCTCCAAAAAGCTGGTCTGCCAAAAAACCTAAGGCAATACAACTCCAGGGCCTGGCTGCTGTGGAAGCAGCCCTCCCAAAGCCACAAGGTGCAATGAGCTTCAAGAGACAGCTCCCCCTCCTCTGCCCAGCAAAGCCGTGTCTGGCAGTGCCAGTCGGAGTGGGGAGCATCCTGCCAGCAGCTCCCGGGGCTCAGAGCCTGGGGCCTCACAGCCCCAAGTCTGCTTTCATTTCTTGGGGATGGATCTACAGGCAAGCTGCATCCTGCTGCTGCCTCCTCATATGAAAAGCAGTTTCTAAATTCTTAAAAAAAATCATTTGACTTAGCGTTTTCCCCCGAGTTCTCAGCTCTGACAGCAAAAAGATTTACCCCCCAAATCCTACACCTTTTAATATATGGAGATGAACACTCGTACTGTTTTTGCAATTCTTTTCTCACTGGGAAGTTGTGTGAGGCTGCAACCTGTTACTGCCTCGCTGTCCCCAGAGGCCTGGGAGAGCCATTCTTGTGTCCAAGCAGCTTCAATCACCTCCTCCTCAGGTTCTTCCTGCCAGCAAACCCTCTCTGATTACCTGGAGCCAGTCAATGTGTCCCTCACTGAATACATTTAAAGATGGTCTGGTAATAGGAATAAAATGTGTAAAAATAATTTTGGATATTGTTGAATTTCCTAAAGAATGAACAATAAAAGAGCATTCTATATGAAACAGAAATAATGGGTGCTTCTGGAACATTCATACTCACACAAGTTTAAGTTTGATCTCTTTCACAATTTTACACATTTCTGATTAAAAACCTAAGAAACTTCCAGAGCTTGGCTTCCAGTTTTATTATTGGTATTTGATACACAACAGCCTTGAAGAGAATGTACTCCCTTCCCTTCTGCTCTTTGTGCCCCCATCCTCACAGAAAAATTGGCAATTGCTGACTCTGTTGTTTTCTCCCTAAACTGCTTCTTCACAAGTCCCAAGAGCAGCAGCTCACGCTGTGACCGCCCTCCTGTCTGGCCAAACCAGGCTGCTGAGATGGGAGATCTCTGAAGGTCTAAAATGAATACAAATCAATTTAAGAACATATTTTGTAAGTGTTCCTCCTAGCCCCAACCCTGAGCTAGGTATTAGAGGCTACCAGAGGGCAGGACAGGCAGCCATGGGTAGGGGTAATGATTTAGTTACAATTAGTACAAAGTGTAACGCGGGGATTTTGGTTGGAAAAGGAAGGAACAGAGACAGATGTTTTCCTGTAAAATAATTAATGATCTGGGAGATACCAGCCCATTGCAGGGTTGAAGTCTGCAAAGATACATAACAGGGAGGAGGGAAGTGGTGGGATACTTGGAGTGCCAAGCAATGGGAAGCAAGATTGTCCATTTAGAACACAAAAGATGGGTTGAGGATTCAGTGCAGATAAAGCAAATAAACTGGTGCAATGCTCTCCCATAACAGGACACTGCAGCAAAGGCTAATGTGAGCTTTTCTTCTTAAAAACAGGGAGTATCACTTAGAGATAGAAAGGTTTAGTTACCTCCATGTTTAGATAAGGTACAGCAATTTAGCACCAGTGATGCTACAATCAAGAAGAATCAGCTGCAGAACAATCAGAAAAAACAACTGTCATGCAAATAAAAAGATTGGAATGTATCTTAAAAGGTGTGTAATTGTTTCCATTTAATAACTTAAGGAATTACAAGATCATGGTGTGTATAAGTCTACATGGAGATAACATTTGTTAACAAAGGTCTGAGAGTAAGAAATTACACTAGAACAGGGCTCCAATCTACCAGTGAACACAGTAGACACAGAAATAGCTGTGTTATCTAGCAGGTGGCATGGTGAAGCCTATAGTTTAACCAGCTGTGGGAGTTTTTCAATTAGTAGACACTACCTGAAATGAGAACAATTTTAACAGAACTGTATAGCCAGCTAAAGTTGACAGCAATACTTAACACCTGCATATTTATGGTGGGATAGGCCATGAGAAGAGAGACCACAATGGAAGTGTTCACTGAGACATCCTTGGTGAGCATGGGCAGCACCCTGAGGAGCTGACACTGCACTGCCAGCAACAGGAATATTCCTCCCCACCCTCTGCAGCTGCACATGGCACTCCTCACCTCCAAGGGCAAGCACACAATTTGCTTTTTGCAGTGTTGCATCCCAGCTGCAGGAAGTGAACCACATACCCTGGGAGCAGCAGGGCTTGGTAAGGCTGTGTTACACCCAGGGCAGACCAGAGTAAAGCTGTGTCTTCAGATTTACGTGTGCATTTTGATGCTGGGACAAACATTTAGAATTTCTCTGGCTTTACTAAATGTTATTCTACATAAAAAACCTCTGCAGGAGAGAATGGGGGGAAAAAAAAGCAAGAGGACATAGTGATGTAAGCACTCAGATGTTTTAAAATATTTTCTCAGCACTGAGCTTTCAATTTTTTAAAAGGCAACCATCATTCTGTACTAATGCAGAATGTTACAGAAGAAATGCACTCTGCAGTCTCTCATGGAGACTTTCCTAAATGGTATTTCTTGTTTCCCCCAAATAAAATAAATGATTAACACTACAAGCTTATCACTCTCTCTGTGCCTATAAAGCTAGAGATGCATTTTCAAGCCTGCCATAAAATCCAGGCCAAGCAACCCAATGGATTTGAATAGTTCTAGACTGTGACCCATAGCAAAACATTTAATACACAGGTGAAGTGGATGAATTTAGAAATGGGCACAGGAACAAAGTCATCTTGAAAGTTTGCTGCTGTAGATGAAAATAGTAATTGCTGCATGCAATAGTAATTTACTGCATGGCTTTAATTTACAAATGTGAAAGAGGGAGCAATCAGCAAACACTTCTCCTTATACCAACTAACACACTAAATAAGATGCAGAGAATACAGAAAGAAGTATTTGAGAGAACACATTTTCTGACCTCTTAAGAGGAAAGAAAAGGAATCTCTTCCATCACACTATTTCACATGCCAGTTAAAACATTGCATTTAACACTTCTGAAGTAGTTGAAGAGGTTTGCTCTTAGCTGAAAAAACTCTGAAAAGGGGAAAGCTGGAACTGCTAATTAAAGGCTGGAGATAACATTCAGCTGTTTATCTGGCAAGGCCACATGTCTTCCAGAAAGCCACAAACTCCATCAAACTGCATCATTAATACTGCAGTTGCTAAACAATGTGGAAAGAACAGGAAAAATATGTCACGCTAAGTGAAACATGCAGAGAGCATTCCAAAGGAGTCTGAAAAGGAAAGTGTTATATATCTTGTCTGCAAGAGGGCAAACTGGTGAATGGAGCTGGTTTCACATTCTTTGGTAGCACAGGTTGTAACTGCTGGGATTGAATGCAAGTAAAAAATCTTGAGTTAATTTTTTAAATAAAAAAATTACTTAGCAAGACAAGTAATCATACTCAGAGTTATTAAGCAAGATTAAAAAAATATATTTAAACAGTCCACTGTAATACACAGAGTAGATTTGTGTAAGTTGCAACTCAGTGCAAACTGCAATTAAATTAATGTGGAAAGCTTCTCTGTGCAGTAGTGGAGTCAAACTGCAATACTGTTATGCAGCTGTTGAGATGCAGCTTTGCATCCTCTAAACACAGCCATGGATCTGTCTTCTGAAGTGAGCTACAAATGCTGTTTCTTCACTGAAGGTACACTGGTAGTTAAGAATTAAAGCATTTTGTTAATTTACAAGTCTGAAAGGAAAAAAAAAAAACAAACCTCTTGAGAGAAGAGGGAGAAAGCCTATAGCACAGTTTCTCTGGTGTTCCTCAGAAGCCAGAGGAAGGAGCAGCAAAAGAAGCCTGGGGAGGGAGTGCCCGAAGGACAGAGCACCCTGGGCATGAAGGGTGGAGCTGAACAGCTCCATTTCCATGGACAGATCAGATGCCTCCCTTTTTTACCTTTTTTTTTCTCTTTAATGACAAATACACAGCTCTCTCCTGGTAGGCAAGTGCCAGCAGCACTGCTAGAGGTGAGAGTGATGGGAAGGGCTGGTTATTTTGGGCTCAGCAGCACGACAGTGCATGCAACCCCATGGGTGTGAGAAGGGAGCCAGCTCATGGCTTTCAGCCTTTGCATGTCTGCTGGCAAAAGAGAAGAGCAAGTGCAGGTCTGTGCTGTAAGTTATTTTAGAAGTGATGCTTATTTAGTGAAATTACGTATTTACACTAAAATATAATTCCACATGCTGTGGATTCACTTGCCTTGGCTTGACTCCCCCATGTTCTAAGGATGTTGGTCTGTTGAGAATATCCATTTCTCACACTTCAGATCCCATGCTCAGCAGACAAAGGTTAAATGAGTGAGCTCTGAGTGTACTCAGCACCTTGCTTTCCCACACAAACCAAGGATGAACCAACCTGAAAGGAGTTTTTCATCCTCAAGTAACTCCTACTCTTTGAGTATGAGTCCACTCCTCCCCAGGAGCTCTGGGGAGCTGCATGAAATGGATACATCACAGGTTAGTGTTCTCAGGCCTCTTCTCTTAAATGTAAGTAATTGTCAGAAGTAGTTCTCAATTTGCAGCAATGTCTCTCCGTGGTCACACATTCAGATCTACCCTGAGAGGATTCTGACTGCAAACCTTGCCTATCTTAAAGCTTGTTTGGCAACCGACATAAAATTAATTCAAAATTGATTTATACTAAAGAGTAAGTATAGCTTTGCTCTTGGTGATAAAATACAGTACGAAGTTAAGGAGCTTGTATTTATTCACCATTTTGCCGCGCAGCTACACATAAGGGATTCAGATTTACTGTCTAGGCCTTAGCCCCACTTCAAAGTATGCAGGAAAGTGAGTAATGCAAAGCAAAATATTTTTTTCTAGTAAGTTACACCCCAGCTATTTCCTAAGATATATGTCACATAATGACAGATGTTTTCCACCTCAGCTGCACAGCTACTGCTTGCACTGCCCAGATGTGGAACTGCATTAGTAGCTGCCAGAATGACTCAGACAAGGAAAGGTTTCAAGCAGCAGAAGACCAAGAATACTCATAGCTTAACAGCACTAGTGACAAGTAGTAACTCCCTCAGGTGTGCCTAAGGTCCACACACTTGTATGTTAAAATTTACACCTGAATTACATGGTTTTACTTCCACCTGCCACCAGGTGAAATGACAGCACTGACAAACCAACAGTTCCCATCTAATGATTCCTTTCACAGGGCTAAGTTTATCCTAATGCTCAGTAATGCTGAGTTTAGCTTTGAAATGCTGTTTATCTTAATGCTTTTTCTCCTCAGAGAAATACACAAACCAACTTTCAGAAGTGCTTAGTCTGTTGCTAGAACCCCTATAAATATTTTGCTATTACACTGACTTCAATTAAAATTTGAAGGATTACACTCAATAATGGGCGTGTGACAACAAAATTGCTTTAGTGCATAATGGCCAATGGCTGCTATTTATACTCAACTCCTTCCCAGGGCAAGCTGCTCCCTGACTCTCAGAATGCCTTCCCCAGGGGCTTATTCTCAGTTTATCCAAATGATTGCCCATGGGCAGCTGCACTGTGATGTCACTTTAGCAGGCACAGAGCTCCTGACTGACCTGGCAAGTTCATTTTAGGAAATACAAATGAGGTACCTGACAAAAGTTTGTTCAGATTTCACTTGGCTTTACTTATGACTTTCTTTTCAGCCACACCAACAATAAAGTTGAATGTCATGGTTTACATTCTCTAGGAAAAGTGGATCAAGACTCTTCCCTCTGAATAGTATTAAGTAGGGAAAAGGAAATCCAGAGCATCTAGGGGAAACAAACAAAGCAAAACCCAAACAAAGCAAACCAACAAACAAAAAACCCACCATAAAAAAACCCATGAAAACCCTTTCTTAAATGGCCTTGATCTACAGGGAAGGAAGTGTCAGCCCAGATGGACTGCAGGTTCCAGGTTCTCTTTGTCCTCCTTTGGATCATTTTTTTCTGTCTCCTCTTTAAGGGTCAGAAGGCTTTTGCCTCTGATACTTTTTTTTTTTCTTTTTTTGGACTAGGATTCATATATCACCTTCTATGACCACAGAGGACTGTGGAGCTGACATACAGCTGTATAAAATGTCCCTCTACAGCCCCTTCCAATCAGCAGAGGCAGAGGGTGGCAATCTCCCCCACACCATGAAAGCAGAGCACTTGGAGGGAAGTGTATGTTTGACCCCCCTGAGTTTACAAGGCAACTGCAAAACCAGAAAGCTTAATTTTCAATACACTGACCAAAAACTGAATTATTGCACAGGCTAGAGCTAAAATAGCAGCAGTTACAACCTGAGGGAAAAGGGTAACTGGAGTCCATAAAAGAGCACAAAATTGTGGAAAAGAGAACTTCAGAGCCCCCAAAGTGATTCCTTTACCTTTAGCAGCAGCTTTGTCAGACAGACAGCTCTGAAACTGATCAACATTGTCACTAGTGGCTGCTGGAAAACTCCCAGTGAAAAAAGTCCCTTGAAGCTTGTACCCCTTCGTGCCAAGACCCCATGCTGGGCTGTGATGGAGTGGTTGTCCAAACACACTGCCAATTTACTGGCTGGCACTTTCTAGAATCTTAATAACAGCTCTTCTGTCACCAAGTGTCACAAGGCAAATTGTTTTCTATTGACAGAAACCTAAAGTTTCCTCTGCTTTGGGACACTGGGCAATACAATCTCCAGTTATTTTCTTCACTATGATTAATAATTTAGACCTGCCTAAAGTTTTCTCTTACTACAGCTCCCAAAGACACAGCTCAAACTATGTCAAGTATTAAAACCTTACACAGGTTTTCTTTCCTTTGTTCTGAAGTCGCAAAGAACTTCAATGTAAATAAAAATTGGACTCCTCACTTTGGTACTGTAGCTTCATCCCATCCCAGTGCAACAAAATAATGAAGAAAAGACGTATAAATTAAGTAAGGAAAGCAAAATAATGAAATCAAAGCAAACATCAGTTTGTGGGGGGGTTTTTACTGCCATTCCCTGTTGCTGAAAGTCTGAGACACATCTTTCTGAGATAGTTTGGGAAAAAGAATAAAACCTCAACAAAATAAAAATAAATAAATAAATAAATAAAATCTAAAATCTGTGGCGATCCACTAGCTGCCTCCAGTAAAGGCAGAAAATTTGTTTTAGAGATATTTCAAATCTAGAAGTGATGATCTGTTGTTCTATTTTGCATAAAAATACATGGTTTGATTTTTCTCAAGCAGCTTCTTGAGGCAGAGCTTCTCAACATGTTACACTTGAGCAGTCAGCTCAAGCTTCAGGCCAATGCACTTGTGAGAAGGGAAAACAATGCACTCAGGTTCCAGATGGAAGTTTCACATTTACAGCAACTTTCAGCCAAGGAACTTAAAGTTTTATAGGAGTTCTGGCCAACTGCATGCTGCTGCAGAAGCCATGTCCTGATCATCACAAACAAATCCTTACCACCAAGCAGGTCCCACCAGCCTACAGGGACAGGCTCCAGCTGACAGGCAGAGAGCTATCAATGAGGATCCAACACCTGATGAAAACAACAGCCTTAGAAAAGGCATTTTCTTACCAGATTTTCTCCTGTTACTATGCAAGATCTCCTTGCTCCTTGTCTGTCTAAATCCTCCAGAGGAAGCATAACCAAGGCAAAGGTCTGGGCTGTATTCCATACTGGCAAAGTTAAGTCACCTTCTCTCATCCTTGCTGCACCTGTGCAGGTCAAAAGACAACAGGTGAGTTGGCACAAATAGTACTGCAGGGGGAATTTAGCTCCAACTTTTTCATTACTGGTGATTGGGCAGAAGTCATAAAAAATCCATCTTGCTCTCAGAACAAGAAGTGTGGCTACAAGTCAGAAGAAAATAATATTTTTAATTTAGACTGAAAACACACTGAGTCAGTACCACCATATTTTCCTAACAGTAAAGGAAGGAAATGAGAAATTCCATTTGTTGAGTCTCATATGAAGACATTTCAGATAGGAAAACAGCAATTACAGCTTAAAATGCTGACAGAAAAATAGGTTGAGTAAAAGAATGTATTCACAGCCACTACTTAACCTGTTTACACAATTCAGAAAGTGTTTGATCAGTGTTTCAAATGAGGATACTAAACAGGGGATCATATTAAGAAAAAAACAAGCCTTCTAAAAACTAAAAACTGTAAGTAAAAGAAGGTAAAATGTCTTTGAAGTCTAGTACATGGTTGTAGAGAAATGCTAAAGGAAACTTTTTTAATGAACAGAAACATCAACAGATGAAGAACACTCAAAACAGATGCACTGCCACAAGATGGGATGCATCAGCTACGAGATTATATATGCAGCAACAAGCTGTGGTTTAACTCACTGGGACCTCTGTTTTCCTCAAGAGTAACCTTTAGACTATCAACAACAGGCTTGCTGCTTTTGGGCAGATTTTTTAATATTTACTTTTATAGTGTTTTTCATGAAGAAAGTGTATTCATGTATATATTAAAGCATACATGCATGCATAGATGTACAAGTACCCTTATACACACACAGATGTATATATATTATATATATATATATATATATACAAAAAACATTCAGGTATCTTATAGGGCCTTCCTAAGATAAAGACATCTAGGCTGATATCATCTAATGCTTTACAATCTTTATTTAATTTTATGATATCATCACTAAAACATCACTCAGCCAAAAAGAGATTCTTAAATGAAATGCATCAGCCCTGAAAAGATGACTTGGGCACTATGTAAAACTTTACCTAACTGATGTGCGAATACATTAGAATAATAAGGCCCAAATATATTAGAATAACCTCAATGCCCTCAGCACTCTGTACCAGGGAAAGGAAAAGTCACCATCAAAAAACAAATTGTCAAGACAAGTAGCAGGGGATCTCAAACAAACAGGTGGAGAACATAAAAACAGAGATTTTAGGATATCTGCTAAATTCACAGGTACTACATTCATCTCAGAAGAATAAAAAGTCAGCAAAGTATGCAAATTTCCAAGTGGTTCTTCACTGAGTCTTTCTCCCTTCAGGTGCCACCCTGTGAGTGTGCAGTCCCAGCCCATGTGCACGCTGCTGCTCTGGGGGACTGTGGATGCACCTGAACCCAAAGGAGGGCACACTCAAAAGTGTTTCACTCCTTCCTCACACCCTGCACTCCTGAGTCTGCATCCCCAGTGCCAAGATGAGCCAGGTCAACAAGCAGCACTGCACAGACACCTGGAACTGCAGGGCTGGCCTGTGATGATTCGCCAAACCAACCTGAGGGTGAGGAACCAATGGTTTTTGTTTCAGCAGCTCCTCTTTGGTCTTTGAAACTGTGATTAACAGCTGTGTTTCAAGAAATCTGTTCTATTAACTGGCATGGTTCCTGCAGTGGCATGTCTCCTCTTCCTCTGAGACAAAACCCTTGCAATGACTGGCTTTTATTCCCTGTAGAATTCAGACAAGGCAAATGGGTGGGTGACTAAGAATGATAAAAGCCTTTAGAAATCTAGCAGAGGAGAATTTGCATCCCATTCATCCAGCAGATGATTAAGCTGTGTATGTGAATATAGTGTTTCAAATGACAATGAAGCAAATACCCACAACTGAGTCATCTGAAAGGAACTGGAAATGGCTTATGGCTTCTAATATTCAAAATGTGCAACTTGGAAAACTTCATTAATGTAATTACATTTTTTTTTAGTAGTAGCTTGTTCTGAAGCTTGGTTGATAATAAACACTTGCACTGGGTAACAAACACATCACACGTGACAAAGTCATATTTTGTCAAACCACTGCGTAATAGAAGCTATTCCACCGCTACAAGTCACCCTCAAAGGAGACATTAAACATTTTCTCAGAGTAAGACAAGACTCTGCAAGCTTACAAGGAGAAATACTCCAGAAAAACCCTTGTTTTTTCAGACATTTCAGACCCCAAATTCATCCCTGTTTGTTGCCTTATAAGTTACCAGTTTCACTGCCACTTTCACTGCTAGTACAGTAACAGAACACAAGGTGAAAGGAAAACTTCTGGAAGAAGCCACAAGCAATCCAAGGTCTCATATCTCTCTCCAGGCACCATTTTTCAAGACTTCCAAGTGCTGCAACCACTGCAGCTTTGAGGGACAAACGGCTGAGTGTGGAAATAATGAGCACTAAGGCTCTGGGAAAAAAACCACTGTACAACTGTGAGGTTTCCTAATTAAACAGGATCCTTACTGTTACCTACAGAGCATTTCTGTCTTTATGCTGCTCCCCAACTACTTCTCACACAGAATGCTGACATACAGATATGGGAAAGGGAGGCTGTCATGTACAGCAGGACTATCTGTTGATAAGTGACAGCCCTCAATATAGCCATTCCTGTGCCTCAGCCCTCTGCAAATGACCTGAAAGACCTAGACCCTACCTACAGAAAGGACAAAATGTCTCTCACTGTTTCTCCTGTAAACATTAAACACTCAGGTGTTTTAACTTTCCTAATTCTCTTTTTGCTCAAGAAGGCTTTTGTACAGTAACAAAAATAAACTTTCTAACATGTTAAGTGGCAAGCAGACACTGCTAAACTTTAAAGAGACATTTTGAACACAAATATGCTTAAATCAGCATATCCTTCATCTTAGAGTGAATTACTAACCAGTCTATTATTACAAAATCTTTCTAGCTGAAATTCTGAACAATGAATTTTTGTAACGGAGCACACCCCATAATACTGCAGGCTACATTGCTCAGCAGACACCAAGAGCCTTATCTGTGCTAAACTGAAATCTCAGACCTCTTCAAGATACCTCACACTGTCTGGAAATACAAAGCCAGAGCCCACACAATTGCAAAGGTAGGTAAATTTTTAAAGAGTAAAAGTATTTACTCTCAAACAATATAAAAATATTTTAAGATGAGAAGAAGAACAGTTTCCTCTTACAAACTTGAGTCATAAAATCTGTATTATTTATTATGCACAGCCAAGAATTCATGCATCAAATATATGGGGCCATGTCAGGTAATGGTCAGTGTGGGAACATGATTTTATGACTTTAAAAAAAACAAAACAAAACAAAAAAACAGTTCTCATTTTGCAAATAATGTTGATTCTAAAAATTAAACATTTAAACTATTCAGCAGGTATCTCTTTTTTAAAAAGAAAGCAAAATATATGACTGCTTCTGTTGTCTTGAAGAAATCAATCCATCTAAGCAGACCCAGCTGTAAAATTGGCAGCCGTCAAGAAATACAGATGTCTAAACATTCTTTTAACCAAAATCCAACCAAGGAAAGTTTGCACCACATAAAGAGCATTAACACATTAAATAATATGCCTGCATTATAAACACAAGGAGGAAATGTTGAACTTTGCTGAAAAATTTATTTTGGAATACAGGGTAAAAAATGTAACAAGCAAGCTATAATTCAAGTCACTTTCATTTCCATGAACAATTTTGGCCATTCTGCTATATCTACACTGGAAGTTATTAAGAATGAATGCTTGCTATTGCACTGAATTACAGGAATCTATAAACTTACTGAATCATTCACTGTATGGTTACAAAAGTTCCTCTGCCCTCTACTCCTTCCAGCAGTGCTGCAGAAGGCTGAGTAATATTTTTCAAGTCTCCTTTTTGTCTTGTTCAGAGTTTCATATGAGATCACCATATATATTTATTTAGAAGAGCAGAACTTCATTAATTTGCTTTCTAGCTCCAGATAGCAGCAGCTGCTTTGAAACATGACAGGGTCTCACCACCCAAACTCCACTATCAAATGTGGATATTCCAAGCAACTTGGCACCTGTAGCCAAAGCTCTGCAGCTCAAGGGCTTTGCTGGAGCAGAAATTTCACTTCTCTTGTGGAACTGAGTTAGCTGACTGAAAAGGAAACTGTGCCTAAGGCCAGTGCAGGAGGAGGCCTCCTGCCCTGCTCCTGTTTTCCATGAACTGGTAGAGTTGTGCTGGTAGAGACTGCTCTCCATTAGGGAGTGGTTTCTAAACACTCTCTCCTCTGCTGACTGACACAAATACAGCCAAATACAAACTGGAATTGACCCAAACCCTCTTTGGTTTTCCTTATCTTTTCATGAAAGAGGTGTCAGCCCCAGTGGAGCCCGGGGATTAATCAAACACAAGCATTCTAACCACTGCTTACAGGTTTCACAACCTGACAGAGCTAATAGAAGATCCTAACAAAGTAATATGATAATTCCTGGGGTTTGTTTGGGGAATGCTTTAGAAGCAGTTAAAGACTTGTGAGGAAGAGCCGCAACAAGGACAGTTAGTAGAAAAAAAGTTTCTGACAGCTATAGTAAGGATAATGGAATACCTGATTTATAATTCTTTTCAAGGAAATAGAACCTTTATTCTTCCACTAAAATGAGACCATGCAACTAATTCTAAATACATGAAGACTGACATCTCTAGCAATGTTCCTCCCTAAATAACCTTAATTATCTGAAGTGCTTTGCTCACACATTGAAAATATTTAAAGGGCTAATTACCATGACAACATATGCACGGTTATGTTTCATTTCCTCTTTAACACTTTGTCTGTCCTGGGTGATCAATATCCTAGAATTCAGTGGCCTGCTTAAATCAGAGGTGCAAGCTACAAGGAGCAGAAAGCCTTTGTTCCACCCCGACACAGTGTTTCTGCCTCTGCTCTTGGTGCAAGGCTCCCATGGATCATCACAGAATCACAGAAAGTGAGGGGTTGGAAGGGACCTCAAAAGATCCTGGAGTCCAACCCCCTGCCAGACCCAGAAGGGTCACCTTCAGGAGGTCACACTGAACACATCCAGGTGGGGTTTGAATGTCTCCAGGGAAGGAGACCCCACAACCTCCCTGGGCAGCCTGGGCCGGGGCTCCCTCACCCTCACAGTGAAAAAATTTCCCCTCATGTTTATCTGGAACCTCCTATGCTCAAGCTTCTATCCCTTGCCTCTTGTCCTGTCTTTGAGCATAACTGAGAAGAGCACCATCCTCCTGGCTCTCTCCCTTTATGCATTTATGAACATGAGTGAGGTCACCCCTCAGTCTCCTCTTCTCCAACCTGCAGAGCCCCATCTCCGCTCCCTTCAGCATCCTGGAGCTCTGGACTCTCTCAAGCAGTTCCCTTTCCATCTGGAACTGAGGGGCCCAGAACTGAACACAATATTCCAGATGCAGCCTCACCAGGGCAGAGTAGAGGGGGAGGAGAACCTCTTCTGATCTACTAACCACCCCCTTCTGATGCCACCCAGGTGCCATTGGCCTTCTTGGCCACCAGGACACATTGTTGGCTCATGCTCATCCTTCCATCCACCAGCACTCCCAGCTCCCTTTCCCCTTCACTGCTCTCCAGCAGCTCAGTCCCCAACATGTACTGGTACCTAGAGTTGTTCCTACCCAGATGTAAGACCCTACACTTGCCCTCGTTGTAATTAATTAAATTTCTCCCTGCCCAACTCTCCAGCCTGTCCAGGTCCCTCTGAATGGCAGCACAGCCTCCTGGGGTGTCAGCCACTCCTCCCAGCTTTGTGTCATCAGCAAATGTGCTGAGCAGACACCCTGTCCCATCATCAAGGCCACTGATAAAGATGTTGAACAGGACTGGACCCAGTTCCTTGGGGAACACCACTGATCATAGGTCTCCAGATGGACCCTGCACCACTGATCACCACTCTTTGGGCTCTGTTGTGTAGCCAGTTCTTAATCCAACTCACAAAATATATCTCACCAAAAATACATGTGGACACCAGAAATAATCATGAAGCCACCCAAAAACCACTGAGTCAGAGCAACTCCAAACAAGCTGGCCTGCTCAGTCTCTGATGGCTCAGTCACAAACCAGGTCAGTTCTCCTCCTGCACAACTTCCTATTGGAGAATTTAAGTCTCAGCCTGCCAGTAAGGAGTTCCAGTTCACAGCTGTCATTTGGAAGTGTAAGGATTGAATTTAGCATGTTTGCAACAAAGCTTATGAACAAAATGTGCTGCATCGAAGTATCAGTAAAGTTGATTTTTATTAGCATCTTGACTCACCACATGATCTGAAGGAGAGCACCTACTGAAGAGAAGTTTGTTTTGTAGATAACCCAGGTAGCAGCTAAAGGACACATAATCCCAGATTGCTGAGGTACACTTACCTCAATACACATAACCAGTTTGTGATGTAATATATAACCACACATGGAGCATGATGGTAAAGTTTTAAAGACATGTCTGAGCAGTGCAGCACCTTGTAAGGGTGAAAATCTGTTGCCCTGGGCCTTGAACTGCGACTCTGGAAACAAACCACACCCCAGCTCAGACCTAAAAATGAAAAGCCAACAAGGCAAATCAGCTGCACTTCCTAGATGACTTAATGGTGTAATTGCACCTGTTTATTCCTCCGTGTCAGTAACTGTAAAACACACCAGAAGGAACACAGCACAAACACACGCCACTCCAGCAGGAATGCGGATCAATACTCGCATGTGCAGGACCCCCGCACAGCTCCGCGGCACTGACAGCGGCCCGGTCACTGCCATTACATTGCCTAACGCGCTCGGCTGCCCGCACACGATGGGTTTTATCCCTCAGACCCACGCAAGCCCCGCCGCTACCGACCCACCGGGATCCCGCGGCGCCCCCGGGGCTTGGGGCGCTCCCGGCGACACAGACCCGGGTGCCCCCGGCCCGGCCGGCAGACGCGATGCCTAGCCCGGGCTAAGCCCCGCAGCGGGCGGGGGCGGTCCCGGCGCTGGACCCGGGCAGGCGGGGGGCGGCGGGCGCTGCTCAGAGCCCCGGTCCCCTCGGCGGCGGGCGGAAGGCCGGAACGGCAGCGCCATCCCTAGCCCGGCTGTGCCGGGGGCGGCGGGGCCCAGTCCCGACCCGGAGGAGAGCTACGACTTCCTCTTCAAGCTGGTGCTCATCGGGGACGCCAGCGTGGGCAAGACCTGCCTGGTGCAGCGCTTCAAAACCGGGGCCTTCGCCGAGCGCCAGGGCAGCACCATCGGCGTGGACTTAACCATGAAGAGCCTGGAGATCCAGGGGAAGCGGTTGAAAGTGAGCGGCTAGGCGCCTAGGGGGCGGTCCGGACCCCCGCCGCTCGGTTCCGGCGGAGAGGGCGAGGAGCTGTGGCTCAAGCCCCCCCGGCCCGCCCCGGGATGCTGGCGGAGGGGCCCGGCCCGGCTGCCGGAGGTGGGGCCGGCGGTGCCGTGCGGGGTGCCCCTGCCCCCGTCCCGCTGCTGCCCCGGGTGCCCCCGTGTGGGGCGCCGCTGCCGCCTTCCCCAAGGGCTCCCGCACGGCGGTTCCGTTGCTTTGCTGCGGGGATGAGTCGTGAGCCGCAGCCGCGCTGGGTCCTCCTCGGCACGGCGGTGAAATACCCGCCGCAAACCAGCGCTCCGGGACAGGCTCCGCCGTGTGCTGCGGCTGCTGCATCCCCCTCCTCCCAGGCAGGCTTCGGGCCCTGGTGCGTTCACAAGGCAGGAGGAACCGCAGCTGGACTGTCCTGGTTCCAGGAAGGGATGTGCCCCTGGCAGGCTGAGCGAAGCCACGGCAGCGGCTGCTAACTTGGACATGTTTAAAAGTCATCTCACCGTACTGTTTACAGGGTAGCTCAGAAAGTGCTGCTGTTGTAGTTTTACTCAAACCACAGCAAATCAGCCCTAGGTTTGACTTCTGCCCTTTTTAGGCTGAAGATCAGCCCGTTAGAGTTAGAAGAGGACTGGACATTTACCAGGTGGCCTTACCCTCTGACTCTCAGGGGCACAGGTTCCCCTACAACAGAGCAGGCCTGAACACAGAAACATGGTCAGAAGGCAAGGAAAAGGCTGAAAGCACCTGCAGTTTGTAGGAGGCTGCTGGGATAAACCCTTTCAGCAACACCCCCCCCAGAGTGGAATCATACAGCCAGCCTCGTCTGGGATCCCAGCGGGACCAAGAAGAACTTAATGTAGTCACTGCCTGGGAAAAGTCATGAAACTGTGAAGCCTTTGGTGACTCAGAAATCCAGTAACTGCAGCTGGTCTGTGATTGCCAAAGTAGGTGCCAAAATTCTCTGTTATCTTTTCCTTCCGAATTAACTTGGGTGAGCAGAGTATTAAGCAGAGAAAGTTGCAGGAAATGGGAGAAATGGAGGCTCAGGAAA
Source organism: Calypte anna (assembly GCF_003957555.1). NCBI lineage: Eukaryota > Metazoa > Chordata > Aves > Apodiformes > Trochilidae > Calypte > Calypte anna. The sequence goes on along the minus strand of NC_044258.1, from coordinate 3,109,621 downwards.
GGAAGGGGAGTGGAAGCTCCACACCTCACAAAGATGTTTGTTTCCTTGGTAGTATGATACCTTTTCCTGTCACGTACAGCTGGGGCTAGCAGTTGAAAAGGAAACTCAGGTTTTCTGTTTCTGTGCTGAGTATATCTTTGGTGTTTTCTAGTAAAGGAGCTGTTAGAAGTGGGGTTTCTCCTTTCAGATTGAACCTGGCTCCATTTAAATGCCAGGCACATAGGAAGTGACAAATGTGTCTGTTCCTGGTGCCAGGGGTCTCAGCCAGGGACTTGAGGAGCAGGGGAGGACTAGCCCAGGGAATAACCCCAGCTTCCTAGGTGTGCAATTTTGTATTGTCAGTACTTGAACCTGAAGGTTCCTTTATTAGTAGTCAGTCATCAATAAAACCTGTGGATTATTTCTAAGTATATAAAAAAAAAGTAAGAAAAAGTAAGGAAAGTCAGGCTCTTCAGGCTTTTGCTTTGGATTGTTTTATACTTCCACTTAGAGAACAATTAGGGATGCACAGATTGAAGAGAATTATTTTAAAGTGTAATTGCAGGCAGATTAATCCAACATTCTTGCTGATTCACTTTACAGACATTTTTGTTAGCTGCTGAGTCAGGGACACAGCGAGAATATGAAAACACTTGCTTGGAGCTTCCTTTGTTTAGTCTGTTAAGGTGTGGGTTGGATGTGAAGTTTAAATTTCAGTCAGGCTTTTCCACTTGGATTGAGATTTCAGAGAAACCCATCTAATCTGGGTGAGTTTGTTCAGCATGTTATGGGAAACAGAAAACAAGGAGGCATTTCCTTACACTTCTGTGAGCTCCCTGAGCAGGTAAAGAGATTCTTGCCATCAAGTGTGCATATCTTGCACAGCACTTCAGAAATGTGGTTCTGGTGAAGGTGAGAGTGAGTCAAGGAGGAGCACTTGAGCCATTTGAACAGATGAGATCCCAACCTGTTAGCAAACAAGCACTGGGAGAGATGCCCTCTGTGTCTCACTGCTCCTGTCTCAGTCACCACAGACATACTTGTTGGAATGGATTTCAACAAATTCATTGATTGGGATGTTCAGGACATGTTTTAAATAAGGTATATTTGACCTTACAAAAAGATGCTTACAAAACATGCCAGGTGATTCTCTGTGCTGCTCCAATGCTGTTGTGGGCTCATGCTGCACAAGACAGTATCCTCAGAAGGAACTTGAAGGCTTCTTTTCTTTTTAGCTAAGGGTGCAGGCATGAGAAAGTTCCTATTTTTATAACTTTCTTGTAAGTTTATCTTTAGAAGTTCCTTCAGAACAATAGAGCATACAAAAGAAGTTTTCCTCCTTGTTTCAAGCTGGCAGTTTTTCTCTGGTGTCTCTCACCTTCCCATCATGTGCCCCTGTGAAGAGCCTGGCTCAGTCTCCCTGGTAACCTCCCCAAAGGTACTGGCCAGCAACTGATAGAGCACCTCAAATCCCTCTCCCAAGCCCCTTTCCAGCAAGCTCTGCTCCCAGTAATCTGGGGATTACCTGACCAGCTTGATGGGGGCCCCAAAACTGGGCACTGTGTTTTAGTTGGAATCTACTAAGTGCTAAAAAAAAAGGTACTAATCACCTCCCTTGATCTAGTGGCTTCATTCCTGTCCATACAGCTCAGGATGCTGCCAGGACACGCTGCTGGCTCCTGCCCAGCTTGTCAGCCACAGAGACCCCCAGAGCCTTTTCAGCAGAGCTGCTCCCCAGCCAGGCAGCCCCCAGCCTGCATCCCTGCAAGGCCTGAACCACAGATACCCCCTGTATACTCCTTCCCAGAGGGAAAAGGAGAGAAAGCAAATATGTTCAAGACTTAGAAGTATTTACAGAAAGCTCCAAATCTTAGAGTTAATAGCTGGTCCAGCACTTTGCTATCCAGTAGCAGCCAAACCAAAGCTAAAAGCAGATCAGCATAACCAGCTTGTCTGAGTAAATGGGCATTCAGTGGTGAAACAATCAGCACAAGAAACGGGGCTCCTAGTTTGTGTTCACTTAGGTAATCTGTCATATTCCTTCTGTACAATGGGTATTTCTGTTGTGTCCTGCCCTCATTTGTGACTAGAGAGGGTCACCCTGAATGCCTGCTGCCAATCTCTTCTGTTACAGGTGTTTTTTCTTAGTATCCTCAGATAAATTTAACAGTTCTCCAGCAATCCAAACTTCTCTCTTATACCAAAATTGTTGCCAAAGTAATTACAAAATCAGGAACTGCTTAAAAAGGTTACTAATTTGCAAAGCTGAAGTACTTAAATTGAGGAAATAAATAACTAAGAACATAGTGTCACCTGCAATATACAGTACAACTACACATTACAGAAGAATATATGATCTTTTTTTGTAACCTGTGGCTAGTACAGTTCATTTGTTATTCTGAGTTTAACTTATATTTGAGGGGCTTATAAATGAGTAATACTAAGACTGGAGGTTTTTTCCAGAAAGATTTGTAGATGTTACCTTGTGCCAGGAGTTACATATTTGAAAATAAAGTATAACAGAGAAAGTATGTAATTTTTTTACTATAAAATGGTGGGTTTAAATAACAGTTGTGATTGGTACTTGTATATTATAGTCATGTTTCTTTTTCAACAGCATTGTCCGAAATGAATCTCTGTACCAGGGAAAACAGTGTTTACTTAGGATCAGAACTGGTATTTTTGTAGTTACTTAATTATTAAAAACATGTATCAGACTATTCAGAGTATACAGAAATATTACAGTTTTCTAAAGATGTTGTCAAGAAAATTAGCTATTTTTTGTACTTGCATCTTGCTTTAAATCTGGTTCATAATACTTTCATACTTTGTATCTGCAGTGTGTGTTCTTCATGATTTAAAATAAGATTAATACATGGAGCAGTTTGACAGGACAGCTTCCCAGACTTCCAGATTGTAGGGCCAAGCACTAGCCCCCAAAAAAGTACCTTTGCACACTGAGCATGCTGCAGCCTGACTGTCACAAGGTGAAGCCACTGCCTCTGCACTGGTGTGCCAGAGGAGGCTGTACCAGGAATCTTCACCCTGCTTCAGGTGAGGTTACTGGAAGGGTTCACATCCACCTGCAGCAGCAACCACCTTGGATATCTCCCTGCAGCCTGCCCAAAGTCCCAGGCCTCATCTCGCTGTGCTGGGGGCTGCTGCTCACCCCCTGCACAGAATCACAGCCTGGGGAAGGGGCTGTGAGCCCAGGTCTCTGCTCAGCAGGGGCACCTGCAGCCCTCTGGGGCTGTGCTCAGACAGCTTGGCAACATCTCTGCCACAGCCTGTCTGGGAGCTTGACAGGGAAAAGGGCTTTCCTGATGCCCAGAGGGGACCTCTCAGGGCTTCATGCCCATCGCCTCTTGGCCTCTCACTGCCCACCACTGCAAACAGCTCTGGACCCTCCTGTCAGGTGTTCAGAGAGCTTGGGATCCCCCTGAGCTTTCTCTTTTCAGAGGGAGCAGTCCCAGCTCTCTCAGCCTTCCTTCCTAGGACATGCTCCCCTCCCTTCATCAACTGACTGCTCCTCTGAGGGACTTGCTGCCGTGTGTCCCTGGCTGGCTGGCACTGAGGAGCCCAGAACTGGACACAATGCTCCCCTCACCCATCCCCAGGAGAGGGCAAGAATCACCTCCCTCCACCTGCTGGCACTTCTGTTTGTAAAGACAGCCCCGGAGACCAGATTCCTTCTTGGAACCTAGGACACACTGCTGGCTCAGGAGCAACTTGGTGCCCACCAGGACCCCTCCCAGCCTGTGCTGAAGGTACAGAGAGGATCCAAGGCTGTGTCATTAGATACAGAGTATTTAAGCTGGCAGACTGCAGGGCATGAAGAAGCAATAGTGGAGGGGCTGGGACAACTGAAAAGCTATTAGACAACGTTTTCTGTCAAAAGTGATAGAAATGAGGGACAGGCATCAGTGACAATGTTAACGTTCAGCAAAAAAAGCAAAACAATTACCAAATGGGCCACTGAGACATTTCACTTCACTGATTGATAGATGCTGGTTATACATCAAGAGTAAATTCACTGAAGTGATTTTTTTGTTGGTGGTGATTTTCCCAGCTGAATCAGACACAGAAATGCACTGAACAGGCAGCTGAAAGAAACTCGACGCCCAAGTTACCTACAAATAGGACTGCATGGGGATACCAGATTTAGAATAAACTAGGTATTAAACAATGTCTTTCTTCCAGTAACAAAGGAAGAATTTTGGTGTCTTGTAACAGGCGCTGGGGCAACAAAGTGAGCACATTATCCTACTGCAGATTTTCTTCTAAGAACATCACAGGCATGCGTGGGAAAGCTACTGGCTGCCTTTTCCTCGTGAAAATAGGGGCAGAAGAGGGAAAAAATATTCCAGCACACTCCACCTCCAACCACCAACCAACCAACACAGGTATTCTTACCTCTAAAACTCCTGCTCCACAATGACAGGCAGCAACCCCGCTTCTTCCCGTGACCCTCCACTCCTCCTCAGAGCCAGGGACTGAAGGAAGGCTCAGCCAGGGCTGATCTCCTCCCCCCTGGGAACAGCTCCCTGAGCTGACACACAACTCCATCTCCATGCTGGCAGGAATGGGTGCCTGAGGGCTCCCTGTGGCAGGGCCGACTCAAGAGGGAGCTCCACGGCTCTTCCCAGCACCCGATGGATGTGGATTCTGAGGAGCAGGTGGCAGCTGGTGGGAAAGGAGCAGAGGGGAACAGCAGCCCAGCAAGGAGCAGGAGGAAAGGGGGATGGGCTGCTGGGCTGCTTGACTTTCTATAGGGTGTGAGCAGGAGAGGGGAGGGAATAGAGATCCCTCAGGCTCACAGACCGTCCTTCTTTACTTCTCCAACTCAAACTTCTTTAGTTCCTCCACTCCAACTATGCCAGGTACCTTTTTTCCACTCAGTGGGAACCTCACCAGACCACCATCACCTCTCCAATAGGATGGACAGAGTTTCAGCAGCTGCGTCTGCCAGCTCCTCAGGACCTGTATATGGACCCCGTGAGGTCCCATAAACTTGTGGACCTGCAGGTTCTTTAGACAATCACAAACCTCTTCTTCTCCCCCAGTGGGGGCTCCTTGGTTGTCCCAGGCCCTGCTTTCCCCTGCTATGGCCTCTGCAATGAGGCAATGAGCACTTCCCAGAGGAGACTGAGGCAAAGAGTCCTGGAGAACCTCAGCATTCTCAATATGCTGTGGAGCTAGGTCTGACATTTCCTTCAGGAGAGGGCCTACGTTTTCCTGGCTTGTCCTTTTCTTCCCACCTAGGTACATCTCAAAGCTTTTCTTATTGCTCTTCCCATCCCGGGCAAGATTCAATTCTACCCAGGTAGAATTGGATGTGGCTCTCCTGCCCTGCTCCCCAGCTGCTGCGACCACCTCTCTACTCCTCCCAGGGTACCTGCCCTTGCTTTCCCCCCCCTCCGCATGCTTCCTCCTTCAGATTGAGGGCTTTTAGGAGCTTCTGGGGTTTTCCCCGGCTGCGGGATGGGGAGTGTGGGGAAATGGCAGCTGCCAGCATGGCCGGGGAACCAAGATGGCCGCCGGGCAGCCCCCCTGCATGCCCCGGGACTACAGCTCCCAGCATGCCCCGGGGCACTCCTCCTCTCCTGCTGCCTGAGCCCGCCCGACCCGGAGGCTGCCCCAGCACCGGCCCAGTTGGGAGGACCGGCCCAGTTGGGAGGGGGAGCAGGAGGAAGGGGATCTGGGCAGGGAGAGAAGGCAGGAAAAAGAGTGGTGAGGAGTGGGAAAGAGATGGAGGGGAAGGGGGCAAAGAGGGAGGGAGGGAGGGAGGGAGGGAGGCAGGGAGGAGAAGGGCAGGAAGGAGGTGTGAGGGGGATGGACAGAGAGCGGGCCAGGGGCGCGCCAGGGGCCTGAGAGAGACAGAAAAGGCCCCAGGAGAGGGGAGTGACAGAGGGGTGGGAGAGGGAGCAGGAGAGAGGGGAAAGGGTGAGGAAAGAGGAAGGGAGAGGGGAGAGAGAGGCAGGAAAGGGGAGAGGCTGCAGCAGAGAGAGGGACAATAATGCCAGGAGAGGAGAGGGAGAGAAAGAGAAAGATGTGGAGAGGGAGACAGAGGGAAAGAAACAGCAATGGCTCTGAGAAAAAGCAGGGAGGAATTGGGAAATGTTGAGAGGGAGACAGTGAAAGCCCAAACTTTTGATGGGCAAATGACAGAGAGGGAGGAATGAAGAGCTGGGGGCAGGGAGCTGGGCAGAGCCCCAGAAGAGCAGTGATGAGCAGCTGGGCCAGGCCCCAGCACCCTGGGCTTCCCCCTGGGGTCTCCATCTCTGCTGTCTGCCAGCACTGGGGGCACCCCAAATGTCCTGCCTGCTCCCAACAGCCCTCTTCAGCCCTGAGGACAGCTCAGCTGTGGTGTCCATGTCCCAGGGCTGATTTGGGGGTGTCAGGGCTCTCCTGGGGCACTCTGGGACTGAATGGGAGCAGTATCTCTGAGTGCCTCAGCCTTTCAGCCCTGAGCAGTTGAAGCCAGGCACTTTTTCAGGCCGTGACAGATGATGGAAAGATGGATGCTGGTGGTGTGCTGGTAGCTCTGTTCAGCTCCCACTCCAAAGCTGTGATCACTGAGACTCGGAGCCTCCCGAAGGCCCGGGCAGAGATCTCCAGGGAGTCTGTATTCCATTTTTTGGTATCTTTGGGCTACAATCTGCTGGGGCAATGGGATGCTAGGGTTCCAGGTGCTGGGGCTATGGGGTTGCAAGGTTGTGATATGCCAGAGTTGAGGTGAGCATGTTCTTGTTCCTGACAGAGTCTGGGTTTGTTGGCCTGGGTTACAGGGATGAAGTTATTTTTACCTTATATTCTGAATGGTCTTTTCTTGTGAAGGATGGAAGCTTGTTTTCATTTTCAGGGTTTGATTAGGGACCCTTGGACAGATGAAGGAAGGGAAGGAATTATTGAAGGCATCTAAAGGCTAAAGTATGAAAATAGTTCATTAATTTTTTTTTTGGTCACATATTTAAGTGCTGTTACCCCACCATTTTTAGTAGTTTTTTCTTTAAATCACTTGTGTTTGGGGGGGTGGAAATGGAAGGGTTATTATTAAGAGAGGATGTTAAAAACGCTGACTCGATGTTTCAACAGTAAAACTTTTCACTGAAAGAGATATAAGTAAAGCAGCACGCTGCAGTGCGCTGGGCGGCCGGGAAGCCACAGCTTCACCACTGGCTCGCAAGTTCAGTAAGGTAAAACCGGTTCTTTCATACTTTTCATAAACCCCTTTTCCTCAGTCTCTTACCAGTTTATCACTGGTTTTCATTTTGTGGGCTCTCCCAGCATAGGTTCTTGTTTCGCGGGCTTCGCTCTGTTGCTGAGGGGGATGGTCACATGACGTCCCTGTTTCACGGGCCTCTGCGGTCAGCCCCTCCTCCTGTTTTTCTGGCTTTTCTTCCTTGTAAGTATGCTTAAACATACACCCCAAAACAACAGGATACAACATGCTATCTCAACAAACTGACCAACCAAACATTATTAAACTGAAAGATACACTCAACAAAACAATAAACTACAATTTTAAACTCTTATTTTTCACAATCCCCCCTTTCAATTTTTATTGTTTTGTTGCAAGAATGTCGAAGGGCCATAATATAATGACAGGACCTAACAGAGAGGATATTAGAGTAGTCAGCCAACTATTCACAACCCCAACACACACAGTAATAATGTCCAGGATAGTTGCAATAAGGCCTACCCGCATAAGCAACAGAGCACCAATAGGATTCTAATGTTTGCACATGAGACACCATTACCGGTATTAAAACCGCCATCCTGTGATTCCCCACCACATGTACTCTTCTGCCTCTCCGCCGGCCGTTCTTTGGCAAGGAACACAGGAAATGTTATCTTCTCGGAAGCAAGCAGTACTCTTCAAGGGATACAGGACAATCTACCCGGCTCATGGGGTGAACTTAAGTTGTGTCTTATCCTGGACACGATTAGGTGCAGTCTTGGGATACTTGATAGAAGTCACCTGTGTGAGATTCTGTAAGGTGATCAAAAGTATAGCGAGGAGGAAGGCAATCAGGACTGAGGCAGTACAGCCTCAGACTGTCAGCACCGAACAATTGCTGATAATTTCAACATAAGCTTTGGGCTGTGTGCAAGGACAGTGCTGCTTAAAGCATATTTTGTAACCACAAGGAACAGCACGTTAGAACACTCGAAGGTTAAGGAGTAAGCAAGACGATTAGATTAAGGGACTCGGCAAGATAGCAACATCCACGAAGAAGCTCGAATGTGTGAAAGATAAGCTTTGTTAGTTAATTGTTGCTAAAGGTTTTGTAGCCAATCAAGTTAAAACATGTGTAACGAGATGTAGAAATCACCAATCAGCAATATGTATACGTGGCATTAGCTCTTAGATTAGTGTATAAATATTGCCTTCTGATTCAATAAAGTTGGACATTTGTTTGCATCAAACTGAGTCTCTGTCTCGCATCTGTTTGCATCAAACACCCACTGCGACAAATGGTGGACCCCGACGTAGATCGGGCTAAAGACTGTAAATAAAAATTTAAAAATTGCTAAAGATTATTAAAGAAAAAAGAAGATTGAAGATTATCCGGTCGCAGGTCTCCAAGAACTCGAGAGTGAAGAAAAAGGCTGAAAGGAAGCCGGTAATTGTGGTGCGCACCTTCATCACCTCCTCGCGATTGGCAGGTGAGCTTGGAGAAACTTTTTGTTATGGGTTCAAATATTTTAAAAGAAGAACGAGACGTTTATTATACTTTAAAGACTTTACTTAATAAGGATAAAAAAGTTATATCCGGCCATGATCTAAAACTGCTTTTAAAATGGACTCGTGAGCATTTTTCTGACATCAATTCAGTCTCTATTTATGACCCTACATTTTGGGACGAGGTTGGAGTTAAATTATGGGATGCCACTACACGGGGCAATAATGAAACCGCCAAACCCTTAGCACCTTGCCGAACACTTTTTGAAACTTTAAAAGGAAAAGAGTCTACTACTTCATCTGCCCCCCCTTCTGCCCCCCTGCTGCCAACAACTGCCGCTATGGTGAATGCGGATTTGGACCCAGAACCCTTTGACCCTGGGGGCTGGATGAAAACTAAAATGGGACTGAGAAGCAAAACCAAAAGCAACCGAAAACACCACCAGAATCATCGGAGTTCACAGAGGGAGAGAAGCCGGAGAACACAGGCGAGGAATCTTGGAATGCAGACTCCCTCCCTCGTGCCTGCCTGCCTACCGCGGCTCCCGACTGCTCTGCCACCTTTCCACCTCGGAAGCCTGATTTATCTTCTTGACCACAGTTGCCATCAATTAATCCTCTGCTTCACCTGTCAACACCATCAGTTCCTGCTATAGAGCAACAGCCAAGGAAGGAACTGGGACTCGGAGACAAGCAACTAAGGAAACTGCTGAAGAAGCTGACAGAACTGGAAACCAAGGATGAGTATACCCCTGAAAAAACTCTAGTTTTTGCTCCAGGGAACATCCCGAACAAGGGAGCACTAATCCATTTTTACCCCCTGATCCGTTCCCTATTCCTGCTCCTATTTCCCTTAACCCTTTAACACCCACTGCTCCACCTCTTCCAGATCCAGCATGGGGAGGGGAGGGTAGTGGGGGAGGTGGTAATGTGTATCCAGTAACTAGATGGAAGGGAATTATTCAAAATGCTATAGTTGAAGGAGAAATGGTTCCCAATATGAGTCCGATGGTTTTCCAGTGATTGTGGGACCCGGAGGAGGAGGTCAATGGGTTGCATTAGATTGGAAAATGGTAAAAGAAGCCAAAGTTGTCATTGCGCAGTACGGTTTGAAATCGGCTTGAGTCATCTCCTTTGCAGTATCTTTTTACTGCTCAATTGTTGATGCCATACGACACAAAAATGCTCATTAATACTCTGTTAATTCCTTCTCAATAATTGCAATATAGTTCTCAATATTGATGCATATTGTGGTGCATGGTACACTGGTGTTTCATACAGAGATAAAAAACTTGGTTGGTAATTATACTTGCAGTTTTGGTTTAGGAAATTGTACCATTTCATTTTGTTTCAGGGTGACTTTACCAGATTTTAGTAGCAATATCATTTCATTTTTTAATCTTCTAGTGGTGGTTGTTAGTTTTTCTTATATATTGGTGAGAAGTAAGACAAAAAACACAGTTATGAGAATGAGTATTCCTTTTTGGAGGCTGGAAGTTGCTGTGGAGAGCAAGAGTTGCTCCTGGTACGGAGAGCACTCCCACTCCTGCCTCCGCAGCCGCTTCTCGCCCCCCCCCCGCACACACTGCTGCTGCTCAGAAAACGAGCCCACCATACCTCTAAAAATGTATCTAAATCCACTAACAAACTTTTGTTGCTTCCCCCGGGTTTGTTTTTTTTTATAGACCATGGCCTGAAAGTTGCTGAGGAGAATGAGAACTGCTCCTCGTACAGAGAACACAGAGTAAAAAAAAAAAAAAAAAAAAAAAAAAAAAAGGAAAAAGAAAAAAAAAAAAAAAAAAAAAAAAGAAGAAGAAAAAAAAAAAGAGTGTGTGTGCCTTTGCTATTTAAAGGCTTGGAATTTTGTCTGTAAATAATTTTATTTGGCTTTTTAGGTTTTAATTTGGCAACCATGGAGGAAACTAGGACTCCACCGTGCTGTGATCCGGGAGGGGTCTGGGGACGCTTTTGGGGCCCCCCGACCAATTTTTGTCGGATAAGCCTCCTCTACCCCCTTGGTTCTATGCGCCAGTGGACATCTGAACTTCCTCATACTAAAAAGTTGTTAAAGTCCTTCCACTGCAGTGTGAAATGTCCTTTTAGTATTGTGTTGTACTGATAACATGTTTTGTTAATGTTGTAATTCATGTGATCGTTTATATGTCGACTTAGGGATCCCTCGTCTATATGTTGGTTGTTGATTGTGCTATTCTGTTGTACTGCTCTTTTTATTGTTAGCTTTTAGGTCATATTTGTGAAGATTTTAATGGAATGTGTTGTATGAATCTTTCTGATCACTCTCAATCTATACATGCTGCAATACAATCACTTAAAGAAGGGGTTGCACATTTGCAATCACATTTGCTTTCTTGCTTTTGCTAACATTGCTACCTTGTATCTTCCAATGTTTTCAACGGATGCTCAATCCTGTCATGAAAAGAGTTTATCTTGTTCAGTCAGAAGGGGGAATTGAGGCAGTACAGCCTCAGACTGTCAGCACCGAACAATTGCTGATAATTTCAACATAAGCTTTGGGCTGTGTGCAAGGACAGTGCTGCTTAAAGCATATTTTGTAACCACAAGGAACAGCACGTTAGAACACTCGAAGGTTAAGGAGTAAGCAAGACGATTAGATTAAGGGACTCGGCAAGATAGCAACATCCACGAAGAAGCTCGAATGTGTGAAAGATAAGCTTTGTTAGTTAATTGTTGCTAAAGGTTTTGTAGCCAATCAAGTTAAAACATGTGTAACGAGATGTAGAAATCACCAATCAGCAATATGTATACGTGGCATTAGCTCTTAGATTAGTGTATAAATATTGCCTTCTGATTCAATAAAGTTGGACATTTGTTTGCATCAAACTGAGTCTCCGTCTCGCATCTGTTTGCATCAAACACCCACTGCGACACAGGACAGACATTCGTACCACTTTCCCCCATTTGCAGACTTCCTTGGCTACGCCAATAGGATTTTCTGCATTTTCCACACAACAGTTTCACAGAGTAATCACAAAAGAAGGATCCACAATCACAACCACGGGATTTACAATGTTCTATAACAGGGTGCTTGTAATAACAGAGGCGATTTTTAAAAACAGAAAAAGCAAACTCTAACAAATCTACAACCAGGAATTTTAGGAAGGCTTAAGAAATTAAGGCAGTTTTCTTAACCGGCAAGATAGGTGTGTTCTGGGGAGACATACAAGGCTCCAACAACCCTTGAGTTATCAGCCTCCGAACAATAGGCTGCAATCCTTTGTTTAACCCTAAGTCAGCAATCAGGGAACGGCCAACTGAATCAGGTGCATACCAAACCTCAGGGTTAGGTTGTTTTTTTTTCTGCCGTGACCAAGTGCTGTGCCTGCCACTTTTTGCTGAGTTTTTAGCAAAGCCTGTCCTAAAGGCGTATCGGGGTCCAAACCCAAATATAGCTGCACAATTCTTCTCAATCTTTCCAGCCACTCAGCAGGGTTTTTTTGTTTGGTTTTTTTTTTTCTTTTAGCACTCGTTTAGGCGCCGGCCGAGGCAGGGCACCGGCCCGGGGGAAGTCCCCAGGGCCACTCCTCAGCAGAACCGCGTGCCGACCCTGGCGACAGCCACGCCACCACTGCTGCCACTGAACTTTTGTTCCTGGGGGAAGTCCCCCAGTACTTCAACATGAGCCCTAATGGGCTATCAGGGGCAATATCAGGAAGATATTCACACCCCCCACAGAAAGGCTTCTTAAACATGGGCTTACTCTCCTTTTGGCCCATCTTCCAAGGTAACTTCTTTCACACAGTTCAAACGCTTCCCTCCGTTCGTGGCTAAGTCCCTCGCAGGCTCTGAGAACCGCACTACAAGGAGGTCCACACTCGCTTCGTCCTACAGGACGTCTCACTCACTCAAATCTCAATCAGGAGCACCTTGGGAACCGGTCCTCCCCAACTGGAGGAACCAACCTTCCCCAGCCAGAGAAAATCAACCCTCCCCAGCCAGAGGAAGCCTTCCCCAGCCGGAGGAAATCACCTCCCCAGCCAGGGGAAACCGTCCCAAGCTGGAGGAGCTGGAGGAAACCATCCCCGGCCGGAAGAAAGCAATCCTCCCCAGCCGGGGAAAACCGTCCCCAACAGGACAGAACCTCTTCATACTTAGTCGTCTCCTGCGAGTCTTCGCCCGGGGTCTTCGTGCACGTGAATTACGGGGGAATCCTACAAAATTCCTTTACTATTCTCTCTTTTTTCTCGGTATGATCTCTGAGGTCTATGGCACGGAGCTGGACCCCAGGTCCACCCGCAAAAATGCGAATGGGGCGCCCACCCAGGAGAAAAGCTCCACAGCACAGAGTCTCAGGATCCAAGTCACAGCACCAATTTGTTAAAAACGCTGACTCGTTTCAGCAGTAAAACTTTTTATTGAGAACGTGAGAGCTCTAGAAGTAAAGCAGCACGCTGGGTGGCCGGGAAGACGCAGCTCCAGCAATCGGCTAACACATTCAGTAAGGTAAAACCGGCCCTTTTATACTTTTCATAAACCCCTTCCTGTAGCGGGAGGAGCCATTCTTGTTGCTCCTGAAGCTCGACGAGCTGCTGGTCTCTTCCAGGACTCCAGCCACCACACAGCGCTTCCAGGGTAGAAGTGTAGCGGGAAGAGCCTTTCTTGCTCCAGAGGCTCGACGAGCTGCTGGCCTCTCCATGCCTCGCACCAGAGTGAACTTCCTCTGTGGGTGTGTGTCCCACCTTTATTGGCCCCCTGGTAATAGGGGGCCTGCCCTAACCAGGCACAGGTGGACTCACACCCACTCTTTGGCAACTCGAGGCACCTGGTTTATCTTGTTTCTCTGCACCTTCCCCTCAGTCTCTTTCCAGTTTATCCTTGGTTTTCATTTTGCGGGCTCTCCCAGCATTGGTTCTTGTTTCGCGGACTTCGCTCTAGTGCTGAGGGGAATGGTCACCTGATGTCCCTGTTTCGCGGGCCCCTGCGGTCGGCCCCTCCTCCTGTTTTCTAACCCCTCTTCCCCACAAGCGCACCCAAACATACACCCCAAACAAACAGCGCAAGCAAACATTCTTAAATTGAAAGATACACTCCACAAAACAACAAACTACAATTTCAAACCCCTATTTTTCACACTCCGGGGCCCCAAATCTCCCCCAGGATGCCCAAATGGGACCCCAGACTGAGGCAGTACAATCTCGAATTGTTAGTACCGAACAATTGTTGATGGAACAATTCGACCATAAGCCCTGGGCTAAGCGCAAGGACAGCTCTGCGTAAAGCAACTTTTGTAACCGCAGGGACCACTATGTTAGAACACTCGAAGGTTAAGGAGTAAGCAAGACGATTAGATTAAGGGACTCGGCACGATTGTAATGTCTACAAAGAAGCTCAAATGTGTGAAAGACAAGCTTTGTTAGTTAATTGTTGCTAAATGCTTTGTAACCAATCAAGTTAAAACGTGTGTAACGAGATGTAGAAATCACCAATCAGCAATATGTATACGTGGCATTAGCTCTTAGATTAGTGTATAAATATCGCCTTCTGATTCAATAAAGTAGGACATTTGTTTGCATCAAACAAGTCTCCGTCTCGCATCTGTTTGCATCAAACGCCCACTGCGACACCAGACCCCCCCCAAGATCCCCAAATCCCAACCCAGGACCCCCCAGTGGGACCCCAGACCCCTCCAGGACCCCCAGAGCCCCCCCAAAATGAGACCAAAGACCCCTAATTGGACCCCAAATACCCTTCAGGACACCCCCTTTAGGGTTGGGGGGGGGGGTGTCCAGGGTCCCTTTCTGAGGAGGCTCTGAGGGCTCTGGGGGTCCCACCGGGGAGCTCTGGGTTGGGATTTGGGCATCTTGGGGGGGTCTGGGGTCCCATAGGGAGGCTCTGGGGTCTCATTTTGAGGGGGGCTCAGGGGGTCCGGGGTCTCAATGGGGGCCCTTGGGGGGGGGAATTTGGGGGCCCTGGGGGGGATTTGGGGGTCCTGGGGGGGATTTGGAGGTCTTAGGGGGGGTCTGGGGTCTCACTGGGGGGTCCTGGGTTGGGATTTGGGGGTCCTAGGGGGGATTTTGGGACCCCTAGGCTGCCCCATGACTCCCTGAGCTCCCGCAAATCAGACCCCAGACTCCCCCAGGACCGTCAAATCCCAATCCAGGACCCCCAAATGGGACCCCAGACCCCCTGAGGACCCCCAGAGTCCCCCAAAATGGGACCCCAGACCCCCCCACGACCCTAATGAGACCCCAGACCCCCCCATTGTAGTGAAATGAGGAAACCAGGTGCCACTAATTACCAGGTAGGGAGCATGAGCTCGTGTTTTTAGCTTTATTGGCCCCCTAATCCTGCTCATGTGCAGTGGGGGCCCGCCCTAATGAGGCACAGGTGGGTTTAACACAAGCTCATGCCCACTACCTGGTAATTAGTGGCACCTGGTTGCCTCATTTCACTACACCCCATCCCTCCCCAGATCCCCAAATTGCCCCCTCCAGGACCCCCGAATCCCCTCCAGGACCCCAAGAGGCCCCCCAAAATGAGACCCCAGACCCTCACAAGACTTCAAACAAGACCCCAGACCCTCAAATCCCCCCTAGGGACCCCAAATCCCATCCCAGGACTCACCGAGAAAATCCATGAAAACCCATGAAAAATTAATGTGAACCTATGAATAACCCATGAAAAATCCATAAAAACCCATGAAAATCCATAAAAACACATGGAAATCCATGCAAATCAATGAAAAGCCATGAAAACCCATGAAAATCCATGGAAATCTGCTGGGGAAACAGTTCAGAAATATACAGGTTGTGAGCAATCCTGACTTACTTCAACTTAGGCTACATTGGGTTAATACTTATTGAGGCCTAGTTAGAGGCCTGAGAATAAGCTAATGGGAAAGAGATAACTTAATTGGCAACAGAAGAGGAAAATAATTATGTGAGAAGAATCTTTCCGTGAGAATGGTATGTGTAATTGGAATACAAAGCCACCTGCATGATAAGATGGTGTAAACAAGGCTTCTCTATATAAAGTGAGTGCAAGTTGCTAATAAACGATTTTCCTGCAATCATATTGATGCGTACATGGAATCCTTAAGCCTCCGCAGATTGCTTTCCCACAAATGGCGCCCGAACAGGGACTAAGGGTGGCCCAGACCAGGGTCTAAGGACGACCCGGACCAGAGACTCTTATGCTGTTGCTTCCAGGAGCGATAAAGACAGCTGGAATAAGAGGGCGGAGAAGCCAGTCGAAAGGAGATTGCTGCCCCGGCAATCTATGTAGCTGGTGCCCGGCTACGGAATAAAATAGGTACCTCGGAGTTGAAGAATCTTGCCCTGATCAGGTGAGCGGCTGGGGAGGAGATGGGGTCTACACTCTGATGTACAACAAGAAGAGACAGTAGTTAAGCTCCTCCAATATATTCTCTCTATGAGAGATTTATTACACGAAGGCAGGACCTTACGTGAATTACTGAAATGGGCACGGGATAGAGACTTGATCCCCTCGATGGGTACTGTTTTTGAGTTACCTACTTGGGAAGCCATAGGTATTGCCCTATGGGATAAAATTAGTGAAGGAGATAAGGAGGCAGGATGCTTAGCGTTACTTTGGAAATTGATTAGAGAAACCTTAAAAGAAATGAAAAGTGAGAGGTCAGCAGCAGCCTCAGCGTTTGCTGTCTTAATGTTTGATCCACCAGTACTGATGAATGCTCAAAATATGAACTTGACCTCTAAACAGTTATTTGAGACACCTAAAATACCCTTACCAGCACCTGAAGGGACTGTACTGATTCAAACTCAGTCAACTGTGCCATTTGACCCTGGGGGTCGGCTGAAAAGCAAAAATGGGACCGAGAAGCAAGACCAAAAAGCGACCGAAAACACCACCAGAATCATCGGAGGACCCAGAGGGAGAGAAGCCGGAGAACACAGGCGAGGAATCTTGGAATGCAGACTCCCGACCTTGCAACTGCCTGTCACGGCTCCCGAATGCTCTGCCACCTTTCCACCTTGGAAGCCTGATTTGTCTTCTTGACCACAGTTGCCATCAATTAATCCTCTGCTTCACCTGTCAACACCATCAGTGCCTGCTATAGAGCAACAATCAAGGAAGGAACTGGGACTCGGAGACAAGCAACTAAGGAAACTGCTGAAGAAGCTGACAGAACTGGAGACCAAGGATGAGTATACCCCTGAAAAAAAAAAAACTAGTTTTTGCTCCAGGGAACATCCCGAACAATGGGGCACTAATCCATTTTTACCCCCTGATCCATTCCCTATTCCTGCTCCTATTTCCCTTAACCCTTTAACACCCACTGCTCTACCTCTTCCAGATCCAGCATGGGGAGGGGAGGGTAGTGGGGGGGGGGTTGTATAGTGTATCCAGTAACTAGATGGAAGGGAATTATTCAAATGCTATAGTTGAAGGAGAAATGGTTCCCAATATGAGTCCGATGGTTTTCCAGTGATTGTGGGACCAGGATGAGGAGGTCAATGGGTTGCATTAGATTGGAAAATGATAAAAGAAGCCAAAGGTGACATTACAGTACAGTACAGGCGCAGTACAATTTGAAATCGGTTTGAGTCATTTACTCAATCTCTTTTGCAACATCTTTTTACTGCTCAGTTGTTGATGCCATATGACATTATGCAAAAATGCTCATTAATACTCTGTTAACTCCTTCTCAACAATTGCAATTTCATCATAAATGGTAAATGCTGTGTGAAAATGCAGCTGTGATTCCTAGACAGAACACCGATGCATTACACGGAGTGCAAGCACAAATGTTACTGGGTGCTTGTCCTTTTGTACGTGCAGATTTGCAGGCATGGTTTCAAACTGAAGTGTTACATCTTTCACAAGAATTGGCATATAAGGCTTTGCAAATTGTTCATGATCCTGCACAAGCAAACTTTTCTTTTACAAATATTAGAGAGAGCAGAGTCATATTCAAAATTTGTGGATCACATATATTCAGTGGTAATGTCACATCTTGATTTGTCAAAAGAGATGAAAAAATTAAAAAAAAAAAAAAAAATTTTTTTTGTATGTTGGCGTATGACAATGCTAATGAAAAAACTAAACATGCATTGGGACTACTCCCAAAAAGGTGCTACAGCAGCCCAATTCTTAGAAGCTGCTTGAGGTAAAGATCCTTAAGATAAAGCTGCTTAAGAACCATCATTGCAATATAGTTCTCAATATTGATGTATATTGTGGTGCATGGTACACTGGTGTTTCATACAGAGATAAAAAACTTGGTTGGTAATTATACTTGCAGTTTTGGTTTAGGAAATTGTACATTTCATTTTGTTTCAGGGTAACTTTACCAGATTTTAGTAGCAATATCATTTCATTTTTGAATCTTCTAGTGGTTGTTGTTAGTTTTTCTTATATATTGGTGAGAAGTAAGACAAAAAACACAGTTATGAGAATGAGTATGCCTTTTTGGAGGCTGGAAGTTGCTGCGGAGAGTGAGAGTTGCTCCTGGTACGGAGAGCACCCCCACTCCTGCCTCCGCAGCCGCTTCTAGCCCCCCCCCCCCGCACACACTGCTGCTGCTCAGAAAATGAGCCCTGCTGCAGACACCACAGCAGAGAAAAAAAAAATGTGTGTGTGTGTGTATGTGTGCTTTTGCTGTTTATAGGCTTGGAATTTTGTCTCTAAACAATTTTATTTGGCTTTTTGGGCTTCAATTTGGCAACCATGGAAGAAACCAGGACTCCACCATGCCGTGACCCGGGAGGGGTCTGGGGACGCTTTTGGGGCCCCCCGACTAACTTTTGTCGGATAAGCCTCCTCTACCCCCTTGGTTCTACGCGCCGGTGGACATCTGAACTTCCTCATACTAAAAAGTTATTTAAGCCCTTCCACTGCAGTGTGAAATGTGCTTTTAGTATTATGTTGTATTGATAACAGGTTTTTGTTAATGTTGTAATTTATGTGATCGTTTATATGTTGATTATGGGATGCGTGGTCTATATGTTGATTGTTGGTTATGCTATTTTGTTGCACTGCTAAGCAGATAAACTTAACTTTTGGTATTTTAAAACAGATGCTAAAAGATATTGATAGTGTCAGACATGCAGTTTTACAACATCGTGCTGCCACTGACATTTTATTGTTAGCTTTTAGGTTATGTTTGTGAAGACTTGGATAGAGTATATTTGCATAAATTTAGCTGATCATTCAGAGTCAATTCACAACCAAAAACTATTGATTAAGATAACATGAAAAAATTAACTGTTGTATATACTGGGTTAAATGAATGGTTAAATCATTTAAGGATATAGGGATAGCTTAGAGATTTAATTAGACAAGGTTTATCAATTATATCTGTTATTATTGGTTTTGATTAAAAAAAAAAAAAAAAAAAAAGGGACCAAGCGCGATGTCAAGACATCGCTGGAGTGGACCCGAGAGGGACAGATCGTTTTGCCCCCTAATGCAAGACTATTTGGTTTGGTTGCTGTGAACTTCCACAGCAACCTGCAAATAGCCTTGGGACAGCTTAGCGGGGAAATAGCGAATTCTTACCCCTCATATTGCTTGTTACCACTTTTATCTAACATGCAGTGGGAATCATGTAATTTTTTTGTCTGACAGTCCAGTGGACGGCATAATGGTCTTTACGGACGCCGCCGGAAAAAAAAAAAAATCCCATAAAGCTGTTGTCACCTGGGAGGAGATGCCTGGGCAATGGAAAGAGCATTTAATTCAAGGGAAGTCATTTGACTCTTTGCAAACCCTTGAACTTTCTGCGGTTATTTGGGTTTTTGAAACGTGGAATAATACTGCTGTAAATATAGTCTCTGATTCACTTTATGTAGTAGGGATTGTTTTGAGAATGTATCATGCCATTTTGAAGGAAATTTCGAATAAGCATTTGTATTTCTTATTGCAGAAGTTATTAAGACTCTTAGCAGAAAGAGAACATTCTTATTTTATCACTCATATCCGGAGTCATCTTAGTGACCGAGGTTTGGCTATCTGTAATAACCGAGCTGACTATTTAGTTGCACCAGCATGGACTGGTCCTTCTGTTGACGTTTTTTCACAAGCTCGACAATCTCATGCATTTTTTCCATCAAACTGCTAAAGTGCTAGCGAAGCAATTTCATTTACCTCTGGGGGATGCACAGGGAATTGTGAAATCTTGTCCTGATTGCCAAAAGGTTGATTTGGTACTGGGATGGAGGTTTAAAGGTTTGAAATCCTTGGAACTGTGGCAAATGGATGTCACTCATGTACAACAGTTTGGACGCTTAAAATATGTGCCTGTTGTTATAGATACTTTTTCTATGGCCGTTTGGGCCTCTGCTCAGACTGGTGAAGCAACAAAACGTTATCAGACATCTATATGTATCCTTTGCTGTTCTTGGAGTACCTCAGTCTATTAAGACGGACAATGGCCCCGCTTATTCTTCTGCTCGTTTTCGGCAGTTTTGTGGACAATGGGGTATTCGACATGTTACTGGTATTCCTCATAACCCTACAGGTCAAGCAATAGTGGAACGTTGCCATTCGGTACTAAAGACACTCCTTGAAAGACAAAAAAGGGGGGAGGAAGGTGTATGTCATGAACTGTTTACGCCTTACAGGAGAACGTACAGAACCTCCAATACTGATTCACCAAAAAGCTTTTGCAGACTTTGCTTCAGAACCTTCCTGCAAAATTTTGGTGGAATTCAAGAATTCCATCACTGGACAATGGGAAGGGCCAGCAGAGGTGAAACTGACTGGTCGAGGTTATATGTGCTTACTTACAGGTACTGGAGTGCGTTGGGTACCGAGCAGATGGGTTCGACCATGGAAACAAACGCCTTTAAATATGGATTCACAGTGATAATATTTCTGATACAAGTATTTGGTTTGGGAGATTGTATAGATTTATTTTAGGCTGATTCCACCAGATTTTAGTAGTAATAGTGTTTTGGTTTTTAAAGTTTTTGGTAGGTTTTGTTAAATTTTTCTCATATATTGGTAAAGAGTATGATAGCCTAACGAGAATGTTTTTCAGAGGCCGAGAAATGCTGCGGAGAGAAAGAAATTACCCCCCCGACTCTTTCCCCCGCGGCTGCTTTTCAACCCCCCTTCGTGTGCCTGGTGGTGCTGCCAGCAAGGCTGCTACAGCTGCAGGTGCTGCCTCTGCCCCCGCAGATACTGTAGCTGTGAGCCCTGCTGGGAGGGGGAGGAAAGGACACCACATAGCCTCATTAAAAAGACAAAAAAAAGAAAAGTTTCTCTAATGCCTTCTGAAAGGTATGAAGCAGAAGTGGGAAATATTTTTACATAGTTCTGGGCATCAAATGTCCAGGCCTGAATTTTGGTAGGCAGTAACTTGAGGGTTACCTGCTACTCATGAAAGATAGTGATATTTTCTTTTCTTTGACAGGAGATTTCAGCTATCCGTGAAATAGAATCTTTTTAATGTGTTAAGCCATACAAAAGATTAAGACATTTACAATCATAAAAAAAAAAAAAAAAAAAAAAAAAGTAACTTCAATTAGGTAGTGTCACTACTCTGCTTTTATGCAAACTCCAGTTATTTTAAAACAACCTACTTTGATGGGCACATTGATTATAATTTGATCTATTTAAGAGAAGAGTTTAAAAGATGCTCAAAGCTGCACTGCAAAATACTGTATACTATGCAGGGAGTGGTGTGATAGAAAGAAATTTCTTCAAGTTTAGTTTGAAACCATTAGAGCACATGATTCGATAATAAAACTATTTTCATTACAGTCAAAAAAAAAAAAAAAAAAGGGAAAAGACAAGGGAAGAGCATATACCCTCATGAGAAGAAAAAAGAGCGTGACCTCATGATGAGAGCACTAATGAGTTATCAATAACATTTGTGATCAAACTGGTCAATGCAACAATTAGGCCTAGAATATAAGTGAAAGTTTGAAATTTGGGTTTCTTGCTGTTTCATTTGTATCACACATAGCAAGAGGAAAAGCCTTTGGTAAGAATTGATAAAAATCATAAAATACACCAGTTAGCTTGTTGACTTACAGATTTAATTAGGCAAGGCTTACCAGTTATATATGTTATTATTGCTTTTATATTACTAGTATGTTATTATTGCTTTTGTATTAGTATATATGTTATTATTGCTTTTGCATTATTGGTATGCTGCTTATGACAATATATCATTAGCATGTTATCTTATGTAACGAAATAAGTCAGAATTGCTCAAAAAACAAAAAGGGGAATATGTTGGGGAAACAGTTCAGAAATATACAGGTTGTGAGCAATCCTGACTTACTTCAACTTAGGCTACATTGGGTTAATACTTATTGAGGCCTAGTTAGAGGCCTGAGAATAAGCTAATGGGAAAGAGATAACTTAATTGGCAACAGAAGAGGAAAATTATGTGAGAAGAATCTTTCCATGAGAATGGTATGTGTAATTGGAATACAAAGCCACCTGCATGATAAGATGGTGTAAACAAGGCTTCTCTATATAAAGTGAGTGCAAGTTGCTAATAAACGATTTTCCTGCAATCATATTGATGCGTACATGGAATCCTTAAGCCTCTGCAGATTGCTTTCCCACAGAAATCCAAGAAAACACATGGAAATCCATGAAAATCCATGAAAACCTCATGAAAAATCCATAAAAACCCATGAATGCCCCATAAAAATGTGAAAAATCCATGACAAACCATGAAAATACACGAAAACCCATGGAAATCCAGGAAACCCCATGAAAAATCCATGAAAGGCCAAGAAAACCCATGAAAATCAATGAAAACCAATGAAAACCCCATGCAAATCCATGAAAGCCCATGGAAAAAAATCCATGAAAATTGTTACGATCCGAGGTATTTTTTTATATTTTGACTGTGAGGAAAAACCAGCCACTACTCATAGACGTCACCTAAATTTACAAAAATAACAAGCTATATGATTTAAACAAATTACAAAGGTTTATTTTAGATAAGGAGACAATACTGCCAGCTTTAGAAAGGAAAAACGAGTTTGCAAGGAGAAAGCTTTTACACAAATTAGTCACCTTGGAGAGAGTCGTTAAGAAAAGAATGAAGGAGTTTTATCACCGTCCGATGGCCCTGGCCTCTGGCTGGAGTGGGGGGGGCGTAGGATCCTCATTCCTGCTTGGTTGGGGTTCTCTGCTTCCCCGTTCCTCCTCTGTGTCTATCCCGTAGCTGGAAAGTGAAGTGCCAGGAGAAGGGCCTAGAGGAAAAACTGCCACTTCTCCTTTCATTCTGGGGTGGTTTATTGTACAGAAAAAAAAAAAAAAAAAAAAAAAAGAGGGGTCTCTTTTCTGCATGAGTCACTGATACACACAGACTTCCCGGAGATGAGCAATCCTTTTCCTAAAAGAAAAAAAAAAAAAAAACGTTGACCAAATATTTATAAAACTTTGCATCAAGAGAAAGGTCGTGTTTTATTACCTGAAATGAGCACAAAGTACACCTTCCACAAAAACACTGAAAGCAGTGTAAAGACTGACAGTGAACTTTGATTAAAAATGCTTTTGTAAAAATACCCTGCTTTGATTGTTGTAAAATTTTTTTACATAAAAGTTGGTCCACAATAATAAAAAAAAAAAAATGTGCATAGTTCAGAAGGTCTGAAAGAGTGCCATAAAAAGCTGATGTCCTTAAATTTTGCATCCACTTAAAGCAGGCGAAATACAAAATAAATTTCAGAACTAGAGTTTCTGAACATGCACAATCAATTCATTTGACAGTTATCAATAAAGACTTTCAGTACCAGCAGACATATGTAATGACTTGATCAGATGTGGGTAGCCACGTGCTGGAGATTCCACCACGTCCCGGCTGACAGACACAGGAGTGGTGGACTCTGGGGACTGCATGAGTTGTAACGACATTTAATTTCCCGATCCGTTTTCCTTCTCCTCACACACAAAATCCTTTTGTTTTGTTTGCTGAGCCTTTATTAACTGAGACAACAGAACAGCAAATGCACTCCGCACAGCTGCCTGGGCAGCATCAGTCTCCACTTTAGGCTTTCCCAGCTGAGCAGGTGGCACAGGAGCCGGCTGTTTCAGAGGCTCCTGATCCGGCGATGGTGGGAGAGGCGGCGGCTGCTGCTCTTGTTCTGTTTTTTACCTGCTGACAAAATTCCAGCAGGAAGACTTATTTTATTTAGTTGGTGCTGAGTCTGAGTTTACTTTAATATTCAACACTTGGACAAACTCTGACAAACTAACAACTGTTATAGACTGCAGCAGGTTTAGTGAGATTGCCACTTCACTCTGGTTTAATCGCTGTCCAGTGCTTGTTTTTGCTAAAGAGAGAAAAGTTGGTTTTACGTATTATTTAGAATTGGCATATTTCAGCAGCTCATAAGTAAGACTAATGTAGCATGGCTGACACAACTGGTGAAGCAGGGGTTTGGACAACATAGAAATGGCATGCTTTTATATATTCACTGCCTTTGGGGCTGTATCTATAGGAAATGGAATAGTAAGAACCAATATAAATAAAATGACTAACAAGCAGTGTGCACCCCACTTGGACAGATGACAATCATCAAGTTTTCCTGAATACAACTACACTGGGGCTTACGGCCACCTGCTTTAGGCAGCTGTAAGATTTTTCAGTTCCCACAAGATTTCCTATCTTTGACACACCACATTCCTCTGTTAAAAAAAATGGCTGTCTGCAAAACACATTTCCGGTCATGTTCTGGCTCACTCTAACTCAGCATCTGGATTCTAACAAATGTTCAAATGACCAACCTCTACTTGACTCAGAAGCTAGTGGTACAAATGCAGAAGCAAGTTGAGTTTGAAGGACAAAAAGGCAATCACTGAACAGTGGGAAAATGCGTGTTTCTGATAACGTATAATTTCTTCAATAAAATGGAGTTTGTCACAAAGAAAAAATGATGATTCAGGGAAGTCAGAATTTCAAAGTATTTGTTATGGTTTCACACACCTATTTTGGTCGTTTATTTTGATTGGAGAAATAAAGCAGCATGGATTTCAGCACCCCTTATGAATACATGACTTAGAGAAGAAAATATCTCAGAATTTAAAAATGAGCCTGTGTCTGTACTGGCAGAGCCCTGAATTTTTAAATCCAGATCAAATATGAACACATTCTGTTCTCTTCTATCCCCACTTTTCTACTAATTCACCATTATATTAAATCACAGCAGATTTAATGCCCTGGCTTAAGAAATAGGTTACACAAAAACAGTGTTTGCCATAAAAGAGTAAGAGCAGCACAGCTGGAAAGTGCTCCAAAACCCACAACACATTACCCTAGTTGTGGATATGCACTGGGATACAAGCACTTGGGACCTACTCATGCAGGATCTGGGCACTTCCATGATTTTATGTATTTACATAAGAATAAAAATAAAAACACCTTTATTTGGCAACACAGAAAAAAACCCATAATACCTTGTACTACTGGCTCTCACTTAGATGTCATGCTTAGCAGTTGATGTCGTAACATCAGGGGATGGTATGCTCAATGTTCAAAGTTTCTCAGGGAAAATTCAGCAGAAAAATACCAAACAGGGAAATTAATTTACCTGTTCCATAGTCCACATCTCTCAGAAACTCACACTGAACAGCTTGCTCGGCTGTGCAGTACTTGCTGGGATCCAGAGCAAGCGCTTTATCAAAGAGCTGCTGGGATGTTACAAGAGCATAATGCAGTAAAAACCTCACACATTTATTTTAAATAATTTGAATAATTACACACTTCTGTGTAATATTTTAAATAAACACATCCCTTCCAAAGCAACTTGTGATTAAGTCCCCAGGTAACCTGCATCCTAACACAAGCTCACAACTTGAGCTTCGTAGTAGAAAGTCACAAATAAACTTCATCTTTTAGTACCTGTGCAACCATGTAACCCATGCATGTCTCAGCAGTACTAACAGGATGGTACATTTCTTATGAAACGCGCAACATTTGAAGGAAGGGAATAAATCCCTTAAATTAAGCTCACAACTCTTTTCCATAACTTTCACATGTGATTTTTGAACAGCAAGCAGTCCAAAGGTTGTTCTTTAGAATACATGGATTAGATAACTCTGTGTTGAATATTCGTAATGACTCGACTGTGATATTAGCCAGACTACATATTAAACTCTATCCAACGTGTCTAATGAACAAAGGAGCACCCCTCTTGGCTCATACTGCTGTCTTTCCTAAACAGGAGGGAACTGCTCCAGCTCCATCTTATGCAACTTCTTCAGTCCAGTGACGTCTGCAAGCAAAACTCTGATCAAAGCCAGGCCAATGGCTTGCCCATGGGCAAGCGCTTCGCCAAGGGTGGGTCTGTCACTAGAAGCTCAGCGCCCAGGCATGCGACAGCGACGGATGAACCTACGCTAACATCTGCTAGCTGAAGGAGATGACAAACAAAGCAAACAACCTATGGCTACAGTGTGATAGAATCCACATCAGCTTGAACTCTTTTTAGTAATTCTGGCAGGCAGAATGATTTAGGAGGCTCCGTGGAGCAATGTTCCTGAGGATCATGGTGGATGAAGGGTGTAGGCTGATAGAAGCAGAGAAACTATAGCTGAGAGCTGGTAGTTGATAGGTTGAATAGTTCTAAGCCCATGTATAATAAGCATGTAAACTTGAGAGGTGTTGTAGGTGTTCTTCCAAGTGTTAGAGGAATTCCTAGCACATATCTGAGGGGAAAAATGGAATGGAATCCCTAAACCATGCATTTTTTTATCGCAAATTGAGCAGTGCCTTTTTGGCCGTGGAAACTGTAAAGCAAGCCTTCCTATCTTCTACTCTTCTCCTTTTCAAACTGCGTTGTGTTATTCAGCAAGTTGACTTTTGGCAAAAAACGAAGCCCTTATCTGCTCGGTGACGCTGATTTAAGTTTCTTGTTATACATCACGAGAGCAGCATAAGACCTTGACAGTTTCCGAGAAGGATATATGACTGCTGATATTTGTTGCTAGTAAAAATGCTTATGGTACAAGTGAGTGTGAGAAAATAGCAGTTTCCTGCTTCATTTTTTTTCCTGCAAAGTTGCCGATTGGAATACTTTACCGTATACACCATTATACGCCATTTGATGACCATACTTGATTTTGCTTACTTGTCTTCGCTGTTCAGTGAGTTGTTGTATTTGTTTACAGAAGAGATGCACAGATTGTAAGGCATTGCTGCCTTATTATTGTAGTTTGGTAAAGGTCAGTTACAGATGTCTCAAAATCTCAAACTTTACCTCGTTTTTGGGGAGAAAAATCGTAACAGGATTGCCACAAAATAATTACTTGCTTTTCGCACCAGAGGGCAGCAAAGCTTGCAGATTTGGGGCCTGCACGGCTGTACAGCTCAGAAGAAAGGTAAGATAACTATACTGTGGAAAAGGACACAGAAATTTAATCTTTTTGCATAAGTATTATAAGGGCCAGAAGGCTATTTTGTTTAAGAGCAGGTGGTGTACTGTAGTACCAGTTTTGCCTTAAGAAAAAGAATTTCATGTTGTCTTACACCGCATATAACTGCAAAACTGACTTTGTGAAAGTGTATTGCTTTTCCATGGGTTCTGGATCAATGACTGTAGAGAGTGACCACATATAGATTGGAAATGAAGAGTTGCAGATCGGAAGTAGGTTGCATCAAAATGCAAGTGTATACCATTAATTTCCTGTCCTGTAACTACAAAGTAGATATTTCCTGTTGGTATACGATGCAAAAGCGTATTTAAAGGAAGTGAAATTTTTTTGCTGACACAAGTTAGTATACAGTTTCTTTTTAAAAGAAAGCCATTACTTTTGTGTAAGATTTAACCTTACATTTGAAGGGGTTCATTGTATTGACTTGACACGAAGTCATAACTGAAGTAAAAAACATGAAGGTTTTCTAGTGGTTGGATCTTGCTTTTCCCCTTAGGCTTTAGTGAGAATTCCTTTCCCCACTTGTCTTCAGTGTCAACTAAATTCCCAGTCAAAAGGGCTGTCTCAGCCATTTGGTGTATCTTCCTTAACTGGCATTGTGAGCTAGTGACTAAAAAATTAATTAGCTCTCTGAACCTGGGCTATGCAGTTTTCCATCACCAGTAGCTGGAGTACAGACATTGTTGGTTACATGTTTCAAGAGATTCATGTGAATGGTGCCTGTACGGGGTGAAATTCCAGCTGTGACTGAAGTCCCTCAGGCCAGTTTTTTGCCATCTCTCTGAGCAGTGCTGACAATACCTGTTGTCACAGTATTCTTTAAGGCAAATGGACTTCCAATTGCCACCACAAATTCTCCTGGCCTCAGAGCAGCTGAGTGTCCCAGTAAAAATACTGGCAGTTTTTTCTTAGAGTGAACCTTTGTTGTTGCAATATCAGATTTCTTGTCACTGTCTCTGATAGCTATTTCATAGAGGAAGCAGTTGGAGCGGTCGGGGACGTATCCGCTGGAGCAGCTGGGGCACTCGGAGACATCGCACACACGGTCGGGAAAGTGTCGTCTATCCCCAAGCAGACGTTATGCAGGCAGAGAGGGGAAGAGCAGCGGCTGGAAGGAAGGTGGCTGGAGGATAAAGCCGCGGACTCAAAGCCAGCTCAGTCTGTCCGAGGCGCGGCTGGCAGGGCTGAGGCGCCTAGCCATGGCCTCGCTGCTGCCAAAGGTGAGCGCCGTCCCCCGTCTGCCACGAGAAGCTGAGAGTCTTAGGCACTACATGGAAGGGGTTTTTTTAAACTAAAAAACCGGAACATTAGAATTATTTTTGTATTCACTGTACATGCATTGGTGAATCTGCTTGCTATCCCTTTCCAGAAAAACAGCCCAGACTACCTAATTGTTCATTAGACACGCTGGCTACAGTTTAATATGTAGTCTGGCTAATATCACAGTCGAGTCATTACGAATATTCAACACAGAGTTATCTAATCCATGTATTCTAAAGAACAACCTTTGGACTGCTTGCTGTTCAAAAATCACATGTGAAAGTTATGGAAAAGAGTTGTGAGCTTAATTTAAGGGATTTATTCCCTTCCTTCAAATGTTGCGCGTTTCATAAGAAATGTACCATCCTGTTAGTACTGCTGAGACATGCATGGGTTACATGGTTGCACAGGTACTAAAAGATGAAGTTTATTTGTGACTTTCTACTACGAAGCTCAAGTTGTGAGCTTGTGTTAGGATGCAGGTTACCTGGGGACTTAATCACAAGTTGCTTTGGAAGGGATGTGTTTATTTAAAATATTACACAGAAGTGTGTAATTATTCAAATTATTTAAAATAAATGTGTGAGGTTTTTACTGCATTATGCTCTTGTAACATCCCAGCAGCTCTTTGATAAAGCGCTTGCTCTGGATCCCAGCAAGTACTGCACAGCCGAGCAAGCTGTTCAGTGTGAGTTTCTGAGAGATGTGGACTATGGAACAGGTAAATTAATTTCCCTGTTTGGTATTTTTCTGCTGAATTTTCCCTGAGAAACTTTGAACATTGAGCATACCATCCCCTGATGTTACGACATCAACTGCTAAGCATGACATCTAAGTGAGAGCCAGTAGTACAAGGTATTATGGGTTTTTTTCTGTGTTGCCAAATAAAGGTGTTTTTATTTTTATTCTTATGTAAATACATAAAATCATGGAAGTGCCCAGATCCTGCATGAGTAGGTCCCAAGTGCTTGTATCCCAGTGCATATCCACAACTAGGGTAATGTGTTGTGGGTTTTGGAGCACTTTCCAGCTGTGCTGCTCTTACTCTTTTATGGCAAACACTGTTTTTGTGTAACCTATTTCTTAAGCCAGGGCATTAAATCTGCTGTGATTTAATATAATGGTGAATTAGTAGAAAAGTGGGGATAGAAGAGAACAGAATGTGTTCATATTGATCTGGATTTAAAAATTCAGGGCTCTGCCAGTACAGACACAGGCTCATTTTTAAATTCTGAGATATTTTCTTCTCTAAGTCATGTATTCATAAGGGGTGCTGAAATCCATGCTGCTTTATTTCTCCAATCAAAATAAACGACCAAAATAGGTGTGTGAAACCATAACAAATACTTTGAAATTCTGACTTCCCTGAATCATCATTTTTTCTTTGTGACAAACTCCATTTTATTGAAGAAATTATACGTTATCAGAAACACGCATTTTCCCACTGTTCAGTGATTGCCTTTTTGTCCTTCAAACTCAACTTGCTTCTGCATTTGTACCACTAGCTTCTGAGTCAAGTAGAGGTTGGTCATTTGAACATTTGTTAGAATCCAGATGCTGAGTTAGAGTGAGCCAGAACATGACCGGAAATGTGTTTTGCAGACAGCCATTTTTTTTAACAGAGGAATGTGGTGTGTCAAAGATAGGAAATCTTGTGGGAACTGAAAAATCTTACAGCTGCCTAAAGCAGGTGGCCGTAAGCCCCAGTGTAGTTGTATTCAGGAAAACTTGATGATTGTCATCTGTCCAAGTGGGGTGCACACTGCTTGTTAGTCATTTTATTTATATTGGTTCTTACTATTCCATTTCCTATAGATACAGCCCCAAAGGCAGTGAATATATAAAAGCATGCCATTTCTATGTTGTCCAAACCCCTGCTTCACCAGTTGTGTCAGCCATGCTACATTAGTCTTACTTATGAGCTGCTGAAATATGCCAATTCTAAATAATACGTAAAACCAACTTTTCTCTCTTTAGCAAAAACAAGCACTGGACAGCGATTAAACCAGAGTGAAGTGGCAATCTCACTAAACCTGCTGCAGTCTATAACAGTTGTTAGTTTGTCAGAGTTTGTCCAAGTGTTGAATATTAAAGTAAACTCAGACTCAGCACCAACTAAATAAAATAAGTCTTCCTGCTGGAATTTTGTCAGCAGGTAAAAAACAGAACAAGAGCAGCAGCCGCCGCCTCTCCCACCATCGCCGGATCAGGAGCCTCTGAAACAGCCGGCTCCTGTGCCACCTGCTCAGCTGGGAAAGCCTAAAGTGGAGACTGATGCTGCCCAGGCAGCTGTGCGGAGTGCATTTGCTGTTCTGTTGTCTCAGTTAATAAAGGCTCAGCAAACAAAACAAAAGGATTTTGTGTGTGAGGAGAAGGAAAACGGATCGGGAAATTAAATGTCGTTACAACTCATGCAGTCCCCAGAGTCCACCACTCCTGTGTCTGTCAGCCGGGACGTGGTGGAATCTCCAGCACGTGGCTACCCACATCTGATCAAGTCATTACATATGTCTGCTGGTACTGAAGTCTTTATTGATAACTGTCAAATGAATTGATTGTGCATGTTCAGAAACTCTAGTTCTGAAATTTATTTTGTATTTCGCCTGCTTTAAGTGGATGCAAAATTTAAGGACATCAGCTTTTTATGGCACTCTTTCAGACCTTCTGAACTATGCACATTTTTTTTTTTTTATTATTGTGGACCAACTTTTATGTAAAAAAATTTTACAACAATCAAAGCAGGGTATTTTACAAAAGCATTTTTAATCAAAGTTCACTGTCAGTCTTTACACTGCTTTCAGTGTTTTTGTGGAAGGTGTACTTTGTGCTCATTTCAGGTAATAAAACACGACCTTTCTCTTGATGCAAAATTTTATAAATATTTGGTCAATGTTATGTTATTTCATCCAACGACCGCCAGATGGGGGGGGGGGGGTCAGAAAGACCCCTGCAAAGGCAAGAGCACAGAATCAGCACCCAAAAGTCCCCGCTCCTGCACCAGGATGCTCTCCCACATTGAAGCTCTCCACACCAGCCCTCTATTCATCTACAAGCCAAGATCTCCCAAGCCCCCCAGTTCAGCTTTCCTCACTAAATGACTGCCTCAGGCACCTGCCCAGGCACAGCTGGAGGGGGGCTCGCAGGCAGAACCCTGGGCAAATGGAGCTGGCTGTGCAAAGGAGCGGGCAAAGAGACTGCACAGCCCTGCTCACAGGGAGCTGGGGCTGCCTGGGGACACAGGGCTCCACGGCTCGACACACACACACCCTGACCCCAGGGCTGTCAGCAGGACAGGCAGCCAGGCAGGCACAGCCCCAGGCCCTGACTACAGGCGGTGTAATATATGTGAGTTTGTGAATTTATGTTAAATAACTATAACGTGTGTGCTAACCCAACTTTAAGAGTACTAATAATTTATCTGTCTTCAACATTGTGAAATATGCAAACATATCAATTCGTTAGAATGAAACATAACTTTGTGTAACTACAAGGCTTCGGGGAAAAGGAAACAAGACATCCACAGTTTCTGTAACCTGAAAAGGCTACAGTGTAGCCTGTTGTGCTAATATAAGCTGATTTTGCTGCTCACCACATAGCGTTGCAGTTTAAGGAGGTTTTACTGCTGGCTGCAGAGTGTTGCACAGGAAAGAGTGAAGGAGCTCATATGCGGAATCCAAGGATAACGAGAGGGCAAACTGAGGCAGACACTGACTTCATCCAACCACCACCAGATGGGGGTCAGAAAGACCCTCAGAGATAAAGTGGGCATGTGCCTTTGAAGGCCTGCCTCTCCCAAGAACTAATAAACATAATCCGGCCTATTACTAGAATGGTCATGAGTATGTATTAGAATAGTTATGAATATGTATTAAAGGTTGGAATTTAAACCAAAAGATTAAACTTTTAATTATAATTTAATTTATTGTGGAGACTCCCCACGCACCCAGCGCTCTTTGCTTTGCCTGTATTCGCCAAAAAGTCTCACTTGCCGTTACCAGAGATTCAGCCATTTATCACAATTGGGTGATATTGCTGTGGGGTTTTATTCAAAATCTACATGTTCTACACACTCAAAGCACAGAACTTTGATAGATTTTCTGAGTTAGACCAAATTCTTAGGGGTTTTTAGTAAAGAAACAAGAAAATAATAGTCTTGCTCTAGCCACATAATTTGATTTATTCCTAGATTTCCTAATACTGAAAGGACAGTTACTTTCTTTTGTGCTATACTGGGCCCTCTTCAGGAAAATGATTTTCTCAAACCTCCCTGGCCAAGCAATCAGAGTACTGATAACTAAGGCAACCTTTCAGAATTGCATCCAGCAAGCCAAGAAAAAGATTTTCCCTTTTCCTTTCCAAAAAAGAAGTGGGGTTTTTTTTGAAACAAAGCACAACTAAAAGGAACGTCTGGAACGCTGTTTGTTCCAAAGTCACCAAAAACAAACACCTACTTGGAGATGTCTGCCATTTTAAGAGCTGACCCAGGGCTGCTCTGGGGGTCGGGCTCTTCTCCCAAGTAGCTGCCAGTAAGACAACAGGGGATGAATTTAAGCTCTGTCAGGGGAGGTTTAGGTTGGATTTTAGGAAAAAATTCTTTACTGGGAGGGTGATCAAACATTGGAATGGGCTGAGGTGGTGGATTTTCCATCCCTGGAGGTTTTTAAAACAAAGGCTTGAAGTGGCACTCAGTGCCGTGGTCTGGTAACCACAGTGGTTGTGGGTGAAGGGTGGGACTTGATGATCTCAGCGATCCTTTCCAACCTGGATGATTCTGTGACTCTGTGAAATATACTCTTGCAAGAGTGCACTACTCTTTTTAGAGAGAGGTTGCTATTTTGCAGCAGAGAAGAACATCAAGAGATCTATCAGAAGGATTTAACAAGCCACAAAGCATCTGTTTTAACTCTTTTTCCCCCAGGGATGACTTCCCCACCACCAAGCAGCCCATGCCAGCAGCTATGGGAGCAAAGGCAGAAACCACGACCTTGCTCCTCCCGTAGCAGCTTTCACTCCACCTTGCTCAACCTGGACTTGCTAAAAGCCATTCAACCTCCCAGACTTTGGCAGTGTGGATTTTACCATCCACCAGAGTCAGTCTCCTGCAGCATCCTCTCCTTTCTTGACCTGCCTTGTTCCATGGCACACAAGCCAACACAGTTCCAACACCAGCACAACCCCACAGCACCGTGGCTGCTGGGGATACAACCACCACACACTGCCTTGGACCATCTCCTCAGGCCCCAGGGAGTTAGAACCAAGTCCAGAGCCAAGATTAAGGACATCCAGGAGCAGTGCTTACTT
This sequence comes from Calypte anna, assembly GCF_003957555.1. Classification (NCBI taxonomy): domain Eukaryota; kingdom Metazoa; phylum Chordata; class Aves; order Apodiformes; family Trochilidae; genus Calypte; species Calypte anna. The sequence goes on along the minus strand of NC_044258.1, from coordinate 3,076,029 downwards.
CTTTACTCTACCCTTCACATCCTCATCAGTACTGAGGGGCTGTTTTTCACAGCTTCAGCCACTGATTGCGTTCTCCAGCACTAAAAGTGCAGTGAACAAGAGGCCTTTGAAGACTGCTATAGCTGGAAGGGAACCTAGGAATTATTTTTAAAAGCTTGAAAACAATAATTTCGTCAGCTTAAAAAAAAGTAAGTTTTTCCTACCCTATGTCTCATATTTTGTTTTCCTTTCTCTTCTAAAAAGTTTCCCCCTTTTGTCCATCCTGTGCCTTGCCACTTAAACGCTGTACACTGGTAGTACATACTCATAATTATTAAATCCTTTTGCTTATAAAAGAAAGAGAGCTAGGCACTGAAATCCTAAAGTAAAACTCAGTGAGCCAATCTTTTCAAAGAATCATGGAATTTTCAGGGTTGGAAGGGACTTTTAAGATCACACAGCCATGGAAGCTTCTCCTCCCTCCAAGGAAGGCACTGGAGCTGCTCAGTCCCAGCAAGGGTCTCACTTTTTTAGTGTCTTCTAAAGAGCAAAGGAAGTCAAGACAGGAGAAGAAGCACATAAAGTTGCAGGTTCATAATTCAAGTGCTCCATAAATGAGCTTGAACTGTCCGTCCTCAAAGGCACTTCAGCTTCAGAGCTGCTTCTCAGAAGATGCTGCTTCCTCACTCCTCTGGGGTTTAGCACAGGCATTTCCCTGTTAGCCAGGCTGCTTCCCTGACCAGGGAGAATTCACCTCACCACCTCCAGTGCCATAATACCTCATCACCCAGCAGGGATCACCTCATCACATCCTCGTTCCAGAGGGGCAGCCAAGCCAAGGACCCCGTGCACCTCCATTAGTGCAGCAAACATTTGTCCTTTCCCCTCAGCCCCACTCCTAGGAGGAACACTTCCCAGCACAGTGGGCGCTGGCTAAGACTGAGGAATGGAAACCCACAGACTCTAAGTTGGACACTGACAGTTTCAAGCAGCGATGCTCCAGGGGCAGGCAAGGTTACTCCTGCTCCCAGCTCTTGGAACACCACCAGAAGAGACTCTTGCCAAAGAACAGCACAGTAATTTCACCCTACACAACCCCCTTACAGCCCACCAGCCACCCCACTGCAGAGCTGCCAGTACCCTGACTGTGGCCACCCCCAGGCAGTTCCTCTCCTCCCCTCCGACAATTCGGTCACCCCAGTTCCATTTCTGTTATGCTGCCGCAAATCTGCAACGGCCAAGGTTCTCCTTTAAGTCCCTTTTCAGAGTCTTGCAGAAGAAATGCTGAAATCCGTGACACACCTTTTCCAGGCTGGCCAGACAACAGAAAATGTCCTCTTCCCAACCTGCATTTTAGCTGCCTCCCTGCCAGCTGGGCCCCCTTCTCAAGAGACACAACTGAGCCGGGCAGGAAATGGAATGTCTATATCTACAAGTAGTGCTTCTTTCCTTTTATACTGCTTTTCAATTTCATTTGGCTCCAGCTGCTTGTTACCTGCTCCGTCAGCACCTGCTCTTCTGCTCTTTGCTCGCTACACACAGCCTGCACATGAGATTACAAGCTCTTTCACCAGCACATTTCAATTCCTCAGGGTCCTGTGTTCCCTACTGACTCAATTACCCCCTCCTTTCTCCCTCCCTGACACCTGCCAGAGCCCATGGCCTCACTCCTGCCAACAACAAACCCTTTGGAATAGCAGGTCCAGGACTATCAGATCCTCCTCTCAACACCAGCACTTTTCATCAGAACAGGGCAGGGTGCACAAAGCACAGGATGGTGGCAAAATCCTTGGGGACAACCCCTTGGCCTTGCTACCACAGACCACACACCTGAAATGAGCATTCACATTGTTCAGATGTAAACAGCTTGGAATGGAGACCTGAACAAACTGAAGTAACATCATTTCTTACAGATGAAGGAAGGGAAGGAGTTATTGAAGGCATCTAAAGGCTGCAAGTGTGAAAATAGTTCATTAATTCTTTTTTGGTCACATACTTAAGTGCTGTTTCCCACCATTTTTAGTAGTTTTTTTCTTTAGATCACTTGTGTCTTTTTCCCTCAGCTGTCTAAAGCCCTGTCTGGATGTGACACCAACACTAAGCTGTGATAAACCAGCTCTTCCTGCAGCATGGCATTTCTGAGGTGGCACCAAAGGCAAGGGGTGATGCAAAGCCAAGAGCTCTGCCTTGACAAAGCCTGCTTCAATTTCTGTCAGAGAGGAAGATGAATTTCCTATTGACAAGTACAAGTGCTACTGAAACAGCTCCGGGCATGAAGCTGCACTTCTTAAAAGTCTGAAAATTAATGTGTTAGAAATACCACATGCTGAATGTGTCTGAGAATTTCTCTAAAAGTGTAGAGCCACTGATCTTTGCTTTAAATGGAAGTTGAATTGTTTTGGGCTGTTCTACTGTTCTTCTAATTTGATACTGGCAGGAGGGCCTGTGTTGACATTACAGTGGGAGGTTGAGTTTTTAGGTTTTGCTCTTGCTGTGCTGGATATTCTGCTTGGATGATAGTGAAATATTCCAGTAGATTTTTGGAGCGCTGGATCTGGACACCTAAATGATTGTAACTATTCTCCGGTTGTGGCTCAGACTTGAGTAAATGTAAATATGGAAAGTGACTGCGTTGGCAGCACTGTGTGTTGCTGTTTCTGTTCCTTTTCATGTCTGTATATTTCTGTACTACCAGGACTGACATTTCTATTGGTACAGATATTTGATCTCTTTCCTTTGTCTTGCCCTTGTAACCCAAATCGAGGAGACGTTCTTCCTCTCTGCTATTTATTGATAATTGTTTGTAAGGTTTTGTAGGGTGAATTGCATCAGAACTTCTTAACCGGTAGAGGAAATTCCAATGCTCTTTGTTGATGGGGAAAAGAAGTGTCTTCCTGGATTGTTAGTTAATAGACTTACGAAGAAAGTCTTATTTTAATTGTAATTTTTCAATAAAATACCCGATGAGAGTAACTCTGTTACGTAAATAGATACTTACATATGGTGTATTATTTTCTATTATTTTCTTGTTTCTTTACTAAAACCCCCCATGAATTAGGTCTAACTAAGAAAATCTATCAAAGTTTTGTGCTTTGAGTGTTTAGAACATGTAGATTCTGAAGAAAACCCCACAGCAATATCAGCCAATTGTGATAAACGGCTGAATCTCTGTTAATAGCAAGTGAGACTTAGTTCTACTCTGGCGAATAAAGGCAAAACAAAGAGCGCTGGGTGCGTGGGGAGTCTCCACATCAAATAAAATTAAAAATAAAAGTTTAATCTTTTCGCTTATATTCCAACCTTTAATACATATTCATAACTATTCTAATACATAGTCATAACCTTTGTAGGAATAGGCCGGATTGTGTTTATTAGTTCTTGGGAGAGGCAGGCCTTAAAAGACACGTGCACACTTTATCTCTGAGAGTCTTTCTGACCCCCATCTGGTGGTCGTTGGATGAAATAAAATAATGTTGACCAAATATTTATAAAATTTTGCATCAAGAGAAAGGCCGTGTTATATTTTATGAAATGAGCACAAAGTACACCTTCCACAAGAACACTGAAAGCACTGTGAAGACTAAAAATTCTTTTGTTGCTTTGATTAATGTAAAATTTTTTTACATAACAGTTAACTGAGACAACAGAACAGCAAATGCACTCCCCACAGCTGCCTGGGCAGCATCAGTCTCCACTTTAGGCTTTCCCAGCTGAGCAGGTGGCACAGGAGCCGGCTGTTTCAGAGGCTCCTGATCCGGCGATGGTGGGAGAGGCGGCGGCTGCTGCTCTTGTTCTGTTTTTTACTTGCTGACAAAATTCCAGCAGGAAGACTTATTTTATTTAGTTGGTGCTGAGTCTGAGTTTACTTTAATATTCAACACTTGGACAAACTGTGACAAACTAACAACTGTTATAGACTGCAGCAGGTTTAGTGAGATTGCCACTTCACTCTGGTTTAATCGCTGTCCAGTGCTTGTTTTTGCTAAAGAGAGAAAAGTTGGTTTTACGTATTATTTAGAATTGGCATATTTCAGCAGCTCATAAGTAAGACTAATGTAGCATGGCTGACACAACTGGTGAAGCAGGGGTTTGGACAACATAGAAATGGCATGCTTTTATATATTCACTGCCTTTGGGGCTGTATCTATAGGAAATGGAATAGTAAGAACCAATATAAATAAAATGACTAACAAGCAGTGTGCACCCCACTTGGACAGATGACAATCATCAAGTTTTCCTGAATACAACTACACTGGGGCTTACGGCCACCTGCTTTAGGCAGCTGTAAGATTTTTTAGTTCCCACAAGATTTCCTATCTTTGACACACCACATTCCTCTGTTAAAAAAAATGGCTGTCTGCAAAACACATTTCCGGTCATGTTCTGGCTCACTCTAACTCAGCATCTGGATTCTAACAAATGTTCAAATGACCAACCTCTACTTGACTCAGAAGCTAGTGGTACAAATGCAGAAGCAAGTTGAGTTTGAAGGACAAAAAGGCAATCACTGAACAGTGGGAAAATGCGTGTTTCTGATAACGTATAATTTCTTCAATAAAATGGAGTTTGTCACAAAGAAAAAATGATGATTCAGGGAAGTCAGAATTTCAAAGCATTTGTTATTGTTTCACACACCTATTGTGGTCGTTTATTTTGATTGGAGAAATAAAGCAGCATGGATTTCAGCACCCCTTATGAATACATGACTTAGAGAAGAAAATATCTCAGAATTTAAAAATGAGCCTGTGTCTGTACTGGCAGAGCCCTGAATTTTTAAATCCAGATCAATATGAACACATTCTGTTCTCTTCTATCCCCACTTTTCTACTAATTCACCATTATATTAAATCACAGCAGATTTAATGCCCTGGCTTAAGAAATAGGTTACACAAAAACAGTGTTTGCCATAAAAGAGTAAGAGCAGCACAGCTGGAAAGTGCTCCAAAACCCACAACACATTACCCTAGTTGTGGATATGCACTGGGATACAAGCACTTGGGACCTACTCATGCAGGATCTGGGCACTTCCATGATTTTATGTATTTACATAAGAATAAAAATAAAAACACCTTTATTTGGCAACACAGAAAAAAACCCATAATACCTTGTACTACTGGCTCTCACTTAGATGTCATGCTTAGCAGTTGATGTCGTAACATCAGGGGATGGTATGCTCAATGTTCAAAGTTTCTCAGGGAAAATTCAGCAGAAAAATACCAAACAGGGAAATTAATTTACCTGTTCCATAGTCCACATCTCTCAGAAACTCACACTGAACAGCTTGCTCGGCTGTGCAGTACTTGCTGGGATCCAGAGCAAGCGCTTTATCAAAGAGCTGCTGGGATGTTACAAGAGCATAATGCAGTAAAAACCTCACACATTTATTTTAAATAATTTGAATAATTACACACTTCTGTGTAATATTTTAAATAAACACATCCCTTCCAAAGCAACTTGTGATTAAGTCCCCAGGTAACCTGCATCCTAACACAAGCTCACAACTTGAGCTTCGTAGTAGAAAGTCACAAATAAACTTCATCTTTTAGTACCTGTGCAACCATGTAACCCATGCATGTCTCAGCAGTACTAACAGGATGGTACATTTCTTATGAAACGCGCAACATTTGAAGGAAGGGAATAAATCCCTTAAATTAAGCTGGGACAAAAGTAGAGTCCTGCTCTTGATCCATTTTAGTTGGCCCAGTATTTAAATCTCCAATAGGAGCTACAAATTTTAGGAAGAACATGTAAATATGCTCACCTCTTCCTTTTTTTAAAATATGCTCACATCTTCCTTTTACTTAAACAATAACCACAATTACTGAGGTCATGATGCTAAAGTTATTCCTGTCTCTTCCATCTGCAAGTGTTAATGACCATGTCAATGAATGTCTTTTATCGTTTGAGATCTCCTGACCCTACCCAGAAAAGTCTATTGTGACAACAAAACACAGAATCCTTAACATGTTCTCTATATTTTTTTTTTTTCTATTGTAAACCTTGCTCTTACAGCTGCTCCCTTATTCAGTACTGCTGGATTTGATGAATATTTTTGAAGTCATCTGCTATGTATACACAGGGTTTTTGTTTGCTGCTGATGAACATTGAGGAAATAATGTTTATTTACACAATTTGTAATTACACGTTGTTGAATTCTCCTCCCAGTTCGTCTGCAACTGGAAGCCAAAGCATGTCTGAACACGAAGAGTCTTTTAAATGGAAGAGTTTTTAAAGCATTACCCTAGCTGATGGAGATAATGACCTCAGAATTATGTCAAAGAACCAGCCTTTCAGGAAGAAGAAACCAGTCACAGAAGGCTTGTATTCCCTTGTACAAAAATGTATATATTGTCAGGTACTTGAATGTGTATTCCCTTGAACTGCTGTACTTGTATTGCCTTTTACCTGAATGTGTAGAACCTTGTAATGGCTTCATTTTGATTAACACAGTTCTTAGTCATTTCCTATAGTTGTAGCTGCAGGTTCTTGCAGGGTAGATGGTTTGGGTTTTTTTAGGCTAGCTTGCTCGTATCTAGTGGTTTAAGTGTAGCCAGTGCTTGTACATTGTTGAGGTAACAATTCTTTCCTCTTCAGATACTTAAAAAAATACTTAGAATAAAAAGACCCACAGCGGGGGGGGGGTGTGTTTTTTTTTTTCGCTCTCCCAGCTGGGTGGTTTTTTTTCTTAGGTCCCGGAAAGGCCTGGGAACTGGGTTTTGGCAAGCAGAATGATTTAGGAGGCTCCGTTGAGCAATGTTCATGAGGATCATGGTGGATGAAGGTTGTAGGCTAATAGAAGCAGAGAAGCTGGTATAGGCTCGTGCAGTAGTGGAATGAGGGTTGTGGAATTTTATTGGTAGTGTTAGGTCATAATACATCTGGGGGGATAGGTGTTGTCTGTTTATGTGGAGATGACAGTTTTTTCCCTTTCAGGTACTTAAAAAAAATTAAATTCTTACACTAAAAAAGCTTTACCTTTGTTTTCTCTCCCCCAGCTGGGTGTTTGGTTGTTTTTTTTTTTTCCTTGGTCCCGGTCAGTCTGCGAGGCGATGTTCTTTGCCTGTGCTTGGGTCCAGAAAAACCTTGGTTTTGGCAGGCAGGATGATTTAGGAGGCCTCCAAGAGCACAGCTCCTGGGGAGCATCGTGGATTCATGGCAGAAGTGGGTACCAATGATAGTAAAATGTAATTGGGATCTTTGCAGGAAAGGTGTTGTGTCGGAGAGGTAGTTTGGAGAATCAAAAGGAACACTGAGATAGTAAGCCAGGCAGATGTTGTGAAGGGTCCTTAGTTTTACCTGTAAGTCACTTGTGGAACAAATGGGAACTAGTATTAAAAGGCAGGTTTTTTGTTTTGTGTACTGTGTCATTATTTTCTTGGTTAGGGACCAATAAAACTTGAATGTTTTGCCTTGCTATGTCCTGTGTCATTATTTCTTAAGGTAGGTTTTGTATGTTGTCTCTTTTTAGTGACTGGATTAGCTGTGTATATCTGTGTCAAATTCTATTTGTCTCTTTCTTTTGTCTGAGTTGGCCAACTCATTGTCCACTGTCCACTTTGTTCCTGTGTCTTTCCCTCTTCTACTGTCTCTTTCTGTCTCCTACTTTCTATTGGTATCAAGCAATAAGGCTATAGCTTGGAGACAGCAATTGAAAGTTCAGCTAGGGAAAGGAGATACCTATGAAGCAACTATCAGAGACATTGACAAGAAATCTGATATTGCAACAACAAAGGTTCACCCTAAGAAAAACTGCCAGTATTGTTACTGCGACACTCAGCTGATCTGAGGCCAGGAGAATTTGTAGTGGCAATTGGAAGCCCGTTTGCCTTACGTTTGCCGTAGCTGGAAACCGAAGAGCAGGGAGAAGGGCCTAGAAATACTGCCACTTCTTTTCTTCTGGGGTTTTTGTTTTGTACAGCAAAACAAAAAAAAAGAGGGGGTCTCTTTTTTGCATGTCACTGATACACACAGACTTTCCGGAGATAAGTAACACATGATTCAAAAGGTATACATGAGGTGCTAACAAAGATAGAACAATTAGGGAAGCGTCATGGGTGGGATAGCTTTACGGGATATACCCCTGCGACTATGCGAGTACTCCATTACCTGATATACCCTCTAATAGTCATGGTAGTGATGATTCTCATGTTATCTACTTCTTCAGTGTGTGGCAATACTACAAATTGAACGATATGGTCAAAAGATCTGAGTACTGTGGGCAATGATTCAAAGGCATGAGAACCTTCCTTCGAACATGACGAAAGAACTCGTGAGTTCTAAAAAAAGGGGGGAATGAAAAAGAGAAAAATCCTGAAAGGAGTAACTCCTGTAAGGAGTGGGGATCAGGCCAAGCTGTTTTTTAGAATTTACTTTATGTAGAATTAAGGCTTGTGATATATGCTAATGAATTTGTATTCATAACTACTAAGTATTCAGGGTTAAACTGAGAAATAAGCTAACAAAGCACCTGAGACATTTCACTTTCCCATACAAAGCAGCTGAGACATTGAATTTTCCCACTAGAACAATGTAACCAATACAAGGTCCTAATGGGACTCGCTCGGAAATAATTGCGTGTAAGTCTTTTCTTCTGTAACTCTTTTTCTTAAATCAAGTCTTGTTTTTAAGAACAAGTCTTGTTCTTATTCAGGCGCCAGCTGGGCACCAAAGGATGCGAACTTTCGCACAAGAAGAACATAAAGATATCACAACCAACGGATAAGAAGAAAATATGGTTGGGGTCTGATATAGCCTTGTAACAATATAATGAAGTCAGCAAAAACTGAGAATGTAATAATGTTGTAGCCTCCCCTTTTACTGTATAAATACCCTAACTCCTTTTCCATTAACCTTTAGAACTCTTTGTCCGGCATGAGGTAGGAGTTCCCCGGATCCGAAAATAAATACCATTGCTGTTTAGAGACTCAAAACTCTGTCTCTAAACAGTTTTGCTTGGCCTTTTTCGGCTTTACTGGGAAGATTAAAATTCTAAAGATACTTTTCTTTATATTTAATCTATATTCATTCGGCAGAAGATAGTGACATTCATAGGCTTCAAGAAAATTTAATGCTGTTACACAGTTGACTAAACAAATTCTTCATCATCCTTACAAAGCAAACTCCTCTCAGTTTTCTACGATAATGCTTTTTTGGTGTCATTGTGTTCAATTAAGCTAATTTTGTAACATCGGGACATTTATAACAAGGACTCCCACAGATTCGACTGTATCAAAAAAAACATGATATGAGATCCAAAGTGACCAAAGTAGTCTTTTTTATTATCGCACGTACAGTGAATACAAAAATAATCTTAATGTTTCATTTTTTTAGTTTAAAAAACCCTTTCCATGTAGTGCCTAAGACTCAGCTTCCGACGGGGAACGGCGCTCACGGCAGCAGCGTGGCCATGGCTCGGCGCTTCGGACAGACTGAGCTGGCTTTGACTCCGCGGCTTTATCCTCCAGCCACATTCCTTCCAGCCGCTGCTCTTCCCCTCTCTGCCTGCATAACCTCTGCTTGGGGTAGACGACACTTTCCCGATCGTGTGTGCATAAAGCCTGACGACTTCCCTCCCCTCTCTTCCCCTCAACCGCACCTTCCTCGCCTCCTTCTCTGGCGCCGGGCGGAGCGGCAGCCCTTCTCCGCCGCCGTCCCTGCCAGCATCCCGCCGAGGATGTGGCTGTCGCTGCTGAGCCCGTTGCTGCTTCTCTCCCTCGGCAGCAGCTCAGGGGCCGCGGAGTTCTCGGCCTCCCGAGCCAAGCGCCCGACCCGCTGCGATGTCTCCGAGTGCCCCAGCCCCAGATGCTCCAGCGGATACCTCCCCGACGGCTCCAACAGCTTCCTCATCTGCTCCGCGGGTGAGAGGGACTCCTGCGGCCGCAAGGAAGAACCACCCTGATGGGACAGCCTCGACTGCCTCTACTCCATGGGCAAGCGCTTCGCCAAGGGTGGGTCTGCCACTACAAGCTCAGCTCCCAGGTATGCGGCAGAGACGGACTAACCTACGATAATATCTACCAGCTGAGGCGAGGAACCGCACGGCGCTGCAGCACGGCTTGCCTGGTATCGCCCAGGTCCGGAAAGGAGCCTGCGAATCGGGTCACCTACAGGCCAGGAGCCCAAGATGCAAATTCAACTTCGTAGCAGATGTGGTGGAAAAGATTGCACCCGCAGTTGTGCACATTGAACTTTTCCTCAGGCACCCTCTCTTCTGTCGAAACGTTTCACTTTCCAGTGGATCTGGGTTTATTATGTCTGATTTTGGTTTAATTGTGACCAATGCCACCGTGGTATCAAGCACTAATGCTATAGCTGGGAGACAGCAATTGAAAGTTCAGCTACGGCATGGAGATACCTATGAAGCAACTATCAGAGACAGTGACAAGAAATCTGACATTGCAACAACAAAGGTTCACTCTAAGAAAAAACTGCCAGTATTGTTACTGGGACACTCAGCTGCTCTGAGGCCAGGAGAATTTGTGGTGGCAATTGGAAGTCCATTTGCCTTAAAGAATACTGTGACAACAGGTATTGTCAGCACTGCTCAGAGAGATGGCAAAAAACTGGCCTGAGGGACTTCAGTCACAGCTGGAATTTCACCCCGTACAGGCACCATTCACATGAATCTCTTGAAACATGTAACCAACAATGTCTGAATTGTACTCCAGCTACTGGTGATGGAAAACTGCATAGCCCAGGTTCAGAGAGCTAATTAATTTTTTAGTCACTAGCTCACAATGCCAGTTAAGGAAGATACACCAAATGGCTGAGACAGCCCTTTTGACTGGGAATTTAGTTGACACTGAAGACAAGTGGGGAAAGGAATTCTCACTAAAGCCTAAGGGGAAAACCAAGATCCAACCACTAGAAAACCTTCATGTTTTTTACCTCAGTTATGACTTCGTGTCAAGTCAATACAATGAACCCCTTCAAATATAAGGTTAAATGTGCCCCTCTTCGACAGGTAATGCCCAAATTAGGAGAACAAGCACGGATAAAAATACCATTTACCACAAGCGACCTCAACAATTGGAGAGAGGAAGTGAAAAAATTGAGGAGAGACGCAGAAGGGGTCGCTAGACGGTTTGAATTAATTGCAAGGAATTTAGACGCTGATTGGGAGGATATTGATCTAATGCTATCTGAATTATCAGAGATGGAAAAAGGACTTGTTTTAAAAACTGGAAGGGAACAGGCTGCACTTCTACGGGAGACAGTGGATGTAGTATTTCCAACTAGTAATCCAAACAACCCGCACCAATATGACTTACTGCTGCAATACAGAAGGTTAGTTGCACAGGGCTTGCGAAAAGCAATACTGAAAGCAATAAAATTTGAAGTAATACACAGCTAATCCAGTCACTATAGAGAGAACACATACAAAACTTACCTTAAGAAATAATGACACAGCATTCAAAACATAGCTTTATTCAAGTTTTATTGGTCCCTAACCAAGGAAATAATGACACAGTACAAATCCAACAACCTGCCTTTAAATACCAGCTCCCGTTTGTTCCACACACCTAATAAATTTTTACAATCCCTTTCTCTAAACAAGTGACAGATAAAACTAAGGCCTCTTCACAACATCTGCCTGGCTTACTATCTCAGTGTTGCCTTTTGATTCTCCAGTTTACTACCTCTCCGACACAACACCTTTCCTGCAAAGCTCCCGATTACATTTTACTATCATTGGTACCCACATCTGCCATGAATCCATGACACTCCCCAGGAGCTATGCTCCTGGAGGCCTCCTAAACCATCCTGCCTGCCAAAACCCAGGTCCCAGGTCTTTCTGGATCCAAACATAGGCGATGAACATCGACTCGCAGACCGCTGCCATTTCTTGCTGCTGGTTCTGAAGCCACTCAGCTCCAGGGTGAGGTGAGTGATTGGGGGGGTGAGGGGGTGATTGTTATTTTGCTTCACCTTCCTCACAAAAAAAAAAAAAAGTTTAAAACCACCAGAAAGCGTCCAAGAATAAAAATAAAAATAAAAACAAGCAAAAATGGGAGCGAGAAATCAAAACAAACAAAAAGAGCCAAAACAAACATAAGCACCTCCAAAACAAACAAGAAGAGGAGGGAAAACCAAACCAAACCAAAACAAAACAGAAAAACCCACTAGAGAAACACGTATTTTAAGGGTTTAAAATCACGGATTAAAATGATATTACTTGTTCCTTCCTCTTAAAAATCTCTGAGAGGTGGCCATGGAATGGCAGGCAGGTTACATATCCTCCTCACTGGTACAGAATTCCTGAGAAAATCCCAGAAGGGCATCACGACTTTTGCAGAAGACGAAGTGCCAAGCATCGGCAGTAACATCAGAAACCACCAGATGTCACGGTTGACACACAAAAGGGGAAAACTGCCCGATTAATATTTTAGCGGAAATTGCTCGACTGTTTCCTGGAAAGTTCCTGCCCATCTGTGACATTATTAAAGGAGAGCAGCTTCCCAAGGACATTTCTGCTTATGGGAGTGGTGAGCATACGCCAGGCTATGCAATGCTTCTTCCATCTCTAACCCTGCACAGGGCTGGGAGCAAAAGGAAAACAGTCTTGAGTATTTCTAGAAAAGCCTAGATATGTGCCTCCTGTCAAGACTGAAATGATTACTCAGGCTTCAGATGGAGTTGGCCATCAAGTAAAAAAGCAACCTGCTTCCTGGGGCTTGAAATCCCAAGTCTCAGGTACTTGAGGAGAGGTTGCCTCTCTTTCTTTAGCCAGGGCCCGGAATCATCTCCTGCCATCTCAGTCAATCACTTCTAAAATTTATTACAAAGACAGGAAGCATGTATTCCCCCAGTGATGTACATTACATCAGTGATGCTGAGGAAACTTTTTTGTTTATTCTTTCCTAGAGTACAGCTGAAGGGGACACTTGAAGAAATAAGTCTTAAAAGAAAGCACAAAATCAAATGTTACATTTATGGCCCAATAGAGAGAGACTGAAGGAAGCAGAGGTCACTTCAGGACAGTCTACAGAGAGAAAAAAGGGCAAATCAAAATACAGTGATGAAAAAAGCAGGCAGGTGCTTTCTTTCACATCCTATCCACTGAGTAGTGCAAAGCAAGAGGCATGCCCACGAAAGGGGCATTTTCCCGCACAACTAAAGGATTCACACTTAAAATTGTCCCAAGCCCCAAAAGCCAAACTGTGACTGACTGTGAATATATCCATCTAACAAAAAGCACAGAACCATTTGGGGTAAACAAGTCTACAGATTCTACATAAGAGGGTCTCAAATTGGTTTTATTTCTCAAGCATGGGGGGGCATCCCTGAAGCAATGCAAGTCCATGAGCATAATCTGGAAGAGATTCTGTGAGTGGTTAAAGCAGTGTGCTCCTACCAAGAACTTAAATCAAAATACTCTTATTAATTGGAGAAAATATATTAAAATTCCTATTGTAGAAAGGGAGCAAAGACTTCTCTACATTTGTTTACACCAATAATTCACATTAGCGGAACTACACTGATAGAAAACTTTTAAAGACAGAACTGGACTTGCATTTTGTCAGCTTTTTCTTCATTTATATTTTTATGGCTTCACTAATTGTTTTGTTTCCTATTCTCCCCAGAAGAATCCTGATTGGCCTTACATTAATTTGCTGAAAGCCAGCAATCCAGTAAAATGTAATTTTACCCTTGCTAACAGATGGAGAATCAAAATCAAGTTCAGCAGCTTGAGTCAAGCTTGACTTGCTGAGTCATGAAATTAGACTGACAGAAACCTCACATGACTGTGTTGAAGGGCAGTGCCAGCACTTTTATTTCACTCCCTGATGCAGACACCCTTCAGACACAGCTCAGAAGACAGCACTAGCCATGTCTTCTTAATCCTAAATGAAGTTTCTATTAAAACCAATGTGATGGTAGCTCAAAGAAAGCGTAGTTTGAACTAAATTATGATCTAACACAGAAATAGTGGATAAGTACCTACACATACCAACCATCATGCACAGCTTGCACTTACTCTTATAGAAGTAGGAGAGTTTCACTAGGAGAGTTACTGCTACTCACCAGTGACACCCGAGAAGCTGCCAGAGCTGACTTAGCCATTTTTTAAGTTAGTATCTGCATTGTAGTTTTCCTCAAGTTCTTTTGGAAGAAATTAGACAACCTGCACCATCATTAGGCAGAGTTTAATTCCATTGTTGGTCTTCCTGGAGGAAGGTACAAAGGAATGCTCCTCTACAAGACCACTGACTAGAGTGATAAGACTCTCAAAGTCACAGCTATCACTGGACTTCCATTGCTACTGACCTACCACCCTCTATAAATCTTATGAAAAAGATTGCTGAATTCTCTAGTCAGCAGAGAGAACGCAGACAGAATTTAAGGATTTGCCCACAGTCACTCAGGGATGCAACCAGACAGAGCACTGACATATTTAGTATTTAATACTTATAGAGAGCTGATACAGAATAGCTGCTGCAAGGTTATGCTACAAGTATTTGCCTTTTCCTTTCATCATATCCTTCCACATAACAAAGAATAAGATCATTTTTTCCTTCTGTAAAGAAAGCCTTTAGAGCTAACAGTCAGCACAATGGTTGTTTCTTGCTTCTCCTCCAAACACACCACAGCACCTCAGCTCACAGGGATGACAAAACATCTTCTCTGCACTGGTAACACCAGGATTACCACTCTAGGGGTTGGTTTTAGTTTATCCCCACCCAGAATATGATGTGTCACATATTTGGTAATATTATTTTAAAAGATGCTTAATTTTGTACTTTTAAAAACTGAACACAGGGAAATGTAACACTTTGGTTGGCAGCCTCTTGAGAAACAAGGAGAAATGAACCATGCTGTGTAAAAGAAAGAAGGGATTTGGATGCAGAAAGGAGCACTGAAATAAGATGGCTTTAATTACTTTTATTATTTTTCTAGCTGCATAGAGGGAAAGGTTCAAGGACTGTCTTAGAGATTAGAAAATCTGGTATTTTAAAGAAGTGGCTGATGAGTGTGTTGAATATTTTTAACGCAGCTAGTGAGTTTGAACTAAACTCCTTTATACAGCAGATTATTAATTTACCAGCAACATACAAGAACCTCCTTTTACCTCATCAATTTGTGATGCTGACAAAACATGTACACTAAGGGACATACTCCTTGCACTACAAAATGTGTTTACAAATTGGAAGAAACACACCACTTTGCCAATGACTATATTCTGAACTGACGGGCATCAGCAGCAATGCTACATCAGCCATCATGCTGATTTATGTGAGCATGGGACTGCTCATTATAATCCATAGTGTTTATTTGCAATATGCAGCTAGCAGGGGTTCCCCAAGAACCAGTTCTGCCAGCAGGTATAGTTTTCTGCTGGGTAAGAACAGCCTGACATCAGCAGACTAAATGCAATAATTTTTCCATGCACCTGAAAGGCAGGCAAGCAGTGTCCTTATAGAGAGAGAGAAAAATATATATTAAAATTCAATCTATGCGGATATAAAGGCCTCGCCACTTCCCCACCCCCTCTTTCCTCAATAGTGAGCCAAAAAATAGAGCTTAGTTAGAAGCAGACTCCTGGCTTAGCATGCAGATTTTAATATAATGCAAGCTGGGAAATCTTCAGAACATGGTATCTACAGTGCAAGTACCCAAAAAGGTATTTCTAGCAGAAATCCTAGTCCTTGTTACATGCTGGCCACACTAGTTCACACTAGTTCATCAACCTAGGGAGGAGGAGAATGAAAAGAAAAGCAAAGATACAGAAAAATGAGAACTTTTAGACCGTCTGCCTCCTCCACATTTGCATAATACACCGTCGGTTGCTCCTCCGGCACAGGCAATACCTCCGTCACCTACTCCGTCAATGAAAGGTGAGCAGCCGACTGAGAGAGGCTGCATGAGGCTGCTTTAATGTGCCCCTTAAGGGTGTCAGGAGCTTTATTTTCTGAGGACTACAACATCAAATGAGCCCTTGATAAAGTTACTAATAGGTGCCCATAAGGAGGAAATTTTTTTTTAGTAGATACAGGGCCTGAAAAATCAACAATTCAAAAACTTCCAAAAGGGCTAGAAAAAGGGAGAAATCATATGACAGTAATTGGCATGAATGGGGAGCCTTTTAAAGTACCTATTTTAGGAGATGTAGAAACAGAAGCAGAAAAAGGGGTTTGTCTGAATTATTTGCTTTTGCTCCCCAAGTCAGAATATAATTTATTAGGAAGGGATTTGATTCTTAAACTAAATTTAAATATTCATAATCAAGGGAACAAATTACAAATTGAATTATACACCTTGATGCAAGCAGATGAAGAAATTATTAATCCATCAGTATGGTGTAAGGAGGGTAGAATGTTTCTCAGAACTGACCAGTGTCTTTGGCTCTGCACACCACTCTCTGACTGTAACTATAAACATCGACTGTTAACAGTCCCAGAAGCAGACACTGTGTGAGAATCTTGCTGTTAGTTTTAGCAGGTGCAGCTACTTACAAGAGACTGACCTGAAAGCAAAGTACAAGACAGAAAATTACTATTATCCTGGCCCAAACCAGGACGGGGACAGAAGAAGTTAGACCCTGATCAGGTATCCGGAATTTGGAATTCTGGCCCTATGGCCCCCAAGAACAAAAAATAAGGAAATTCGACAGGTCCTAGGATTATTAGGATATTGTAGACCATGGCTTGAAAGCTATAGTGAAAAGGTAAAATTCTTGTATGAAAAATTAACAAATAACCAGCTTAAGTGGTTTGCTGAAGATGATCTAAAATGTGAATAAATTAAAAGAACATTGGTAGAGGCTCCTGTATTAAGTTTACTACATTAAAAAAAAAAAAACCAAAAAGACCAAAACAAAACAAACAAAAAAAAAATTTTGTTACAACACAATATCTAAATATGGGTTGATCTATGGTATTGACTCTGACCAAGGCACACATTTTATCTCAAAAGTGATTAAGTTATTATGCAAATCATTTGGCATACATTGGGAATATCACACTCCCTGGCATCTGCAAAGCTTGGGCGGGGTGGAAAGAATGAATCAAACTACTAAGCAACAATTGGCAAAATTAATGGTTGAAACCCAAATGCCTTGGACAAGATGTCTACCACTGGCACTTTTAAATATAAGAACAAAACCACAAAGTCAAACTGGGTTATCACCATATGAAATGTTATATGGGATGTCTTATTGTTAGGGAATGGCATTAGAACATAATATAATAGAAGATGAAAATACCAGAAAATATATTGCAACTCTGGGAAAGTGGTTAAATGAATTAAGGGAGATGGGAATATTGGTGCAAACACCTCCCTTGGGATTCGCGATACACCAGTTTCAACCTGGGTATAAAGTTTCGATAAAGACCTAGAAAGAGGAAAGCTTATCCCCTCTCTGTTTTGTTGACTACAGATACTGCAGCCCGTACAGCTGAGAAGGGGTGGACGCATGCGTCTCGAGTCAAGGGACCCGTAAAGGAATGGACAATCGCTTCAGCTCCTGGGGATCCTAGGCTGGTTTCGAAGAAACCTTGAACAGATAAGTAACCTTGGAATTTTATATGGTAACTCCAGAAAAAAAGGTCCCCTGAGATAATTAAGGTTTATCTGAAAATTGATATTCTAGGGCTAATTGAGGGTTAATATTCTATTAGGCAATACACATGAGCAATGAGTCCTCAGTGAAAAGTAAGGGACAGGATAAGGGCAAGACCTGGTAGGGCATTGAAGCCGCAGCTGCAGAAGGTCTGCCAAGGGCAGCAATCCCTTTGGGCTGTGACCGCTGGGCATCATGACCCTTACCAGACCTTTCCTGGTCCTTATGGGATTGGTTTCCCTGACCCAGTCCAGCAATTGTGGTCCATGTATGACTACTACCCAAAGAGGACAGATTGTCTCTGAAACCTTGATATACCACTTGCTCTACGACTGCAGAGGTGAAAAATTGGGAAGTTGCATACATAATTAAACCCGATATGCTATGTGCAATGAAGGAAATAAAACCATATGCTATGACCCAAAAGAACTCACCTGCCAATATTGGGTGGAAATCAGGGCAAATTCAGCAGAAGGTAGGCTGATTGCAAAGAGCGAAGTTATAGCCAATTTAAGGTGCCCCTTAACTTTTGATGCCTGTAATGCTACTGATGATGACCCATGTACTGGTTGTGGTAATTTGGGCTGGAGGAGGTATTACAGTGAAAGTGAAAAATATACATATGCCCCAGGCCTGAGAAATCAATGCCTTCCAACTGTTACAGTTGGGATGCAGAATATCTCGACAGGAGTTATTATTATTGTGGTGGCACAGGATGGAGTTGTGTCTGTTGGAGTACAGCTTCCAAATGGGGATGGCCTCAACAATGCAAAGGGACCCATTGGAAGCAGTAATTAAGAGGGGAGTAGTTCTCCCCAACTGTACCATAATAAAAGAAAAATCTAGGGAATCAATGCAACACAGGTTATCGTTTCATTCATTTTATCATGAATTGGAAACTGGAGTGAAATATGAAAGTCCTACAGTTGCTAAAACCTTTTTGTAAATCTCGCTGAAAATATTGCTAAAATCACTAAACGTTACTAATTGTTATGTATGTGGAGGTACCAATAAGGGGGAGAGATGGCCCTGGGAAGATATGGAGAGTAACATAACTGACCCTGGAACCTGGAAACAGCCTGGAAAGGGCAACAGGAAAGAGCAATGGGTCTTACAAACCTCTATAATTGGAAGAAGTTGCTGGCCGGCATACCAGTAAGTAACCTTGAGTGTGAAGGAGGTTATGTCTGGAATTAAATGACAAAAAGGTGGAATAAATGGAGAATGCCTCTTGAAATTGCACGAGCATTTATATCAAAGGAGTGGTCTACTCCTGAGGGCCAGTATTGGATTTGTGGTCAATTTGCACAGGCATTCTTAAAAATAAATAAATAAATAAATAAATAAATAAAAATTGCTCAGGGTCTTGTGTTTTAGGAACCATCAGACCCAGTTTTTCCTGTTACCTATAAGTAAGGGAGAACGACTTGGAGTACAAGTATATGCAGGGGTCAAAGAACTAAGGAAGAGGAAGAGGAGGAGGAAGAGGAGGAAATTATATTGATTTGTGTTCCTGTGAATGGTGTCTACATGTCAAGAGTGATTAAATGTGAAACTTGTAGGTATGGGTGCAACTGGTGTCATACGTATGTAGACTTATGCAGACTTAAGCTCTGAGGGAGAGAGTGGTTAAAGGAATTCACAAAATGAGTCTAAAAAAAGAAAAGGGGGAAATTGTAATATATGTGTGTTTGTGAATTCATGTTGAATAATTATTTGAATAATTATAAAGTGTTTACTAACTCAACTTTTATAAAGTATTTTGCTAACATCATTTTGAGAGTACTAATAATATACCTGCCTTCAACATTGTGAAAGATGCAAATATAACTGTTCTTTGTGTAACTACAAGGCTTCGGGGAACAAGAAACAAGACATCCACAGTTTCCGTACCTTGAAAAGGCTACAATGTACATCCTGTTGTGCTAATCTAAGCTGATTTTGCTGCTCACCACATAGCATTTCAATTTAAGGTGGTTTTACTGCTGACTGCAGAGTGCTGCACAGGAAAAAGCAAAGGAGCTCATGTGCGGAATCGAAAGGTAACGAGAGGGGAAACTGAGGCAGACACTGACTTCATCCAACGACCACCAGATGGGGGTCAAAAAGACCCTCACAGATAAAGTGGGCATGTGCCTTTGAAGGCCTGCCTCTTCCAAGAGCTAATAAACATAACCCAGCCTATTCCTAGAACAGTCATGAATATGTATTAGAATAGTTATGAATATATATTAAGGTATGTAATATCAGCTAAAAGATTAAACTTTACGGCATGTGTGTGAGTGGAGCAGAGACTCCCCATGCACCCAGCGCTGTTTTGCTTATTGCAATTTTATTAATTAAATTAAACCATTAACAGAAGAATATTGAGTCTCGGTCATTTATAACAGAGAGTAAGTCTGTCCTTTGGATTCTGTTCTGCCCAAACAGCTAAGCTGTGCCAGTGGGCTTTCTGCATCTGTAAACCTGAGAGCCTTGCTCTTTATGTTGTCTTGATGCAGATGTTTGCATTCTTTTGGTGCCTCGTTAGCCTTGGCAGTGCCTTGTTTTAAGAACAAGACCCACACTTCAATTATTGCCGAGACAGAAGTTAGTCTCATTAAGACCTTGTGTTGCTTACACTATTTTTGTGGAAAATTATAGGTCTCAATAGCTTTGTCTAGCCCCATATTCACTTTCTCTTAGTTTAATTCTGAATTTACTGGTACGGAATACAAATTCATTAGCATCATATATCACACCAGCAGTCAGGCTATGGCTTGACGTTATACCACAAATTCAAATATATCAGCCCTCAGCGGCCACACTCCACTGTTGCTCAATAGGGCTCTCTAAAGTCCGAACAAATGGGACAGGCAAACAAATGCAAAGAGTGACCACTGAAAACTTTGGCTGCCCCTTACCCTCACATCAAACCCAGCCGACGACACCACCAGCAGTCGAGCCACAGGTTGGCATTATACCACAAATTCGAATATACCAGCCCTCGGCGGCCTCTCTCCACTGTTGCTCAATAGGGCTCCAAAAACTCTGAAAGAACGGGACTGGCAAACAAATGCAAAGAGTGACCACTGAAAACTTTGGCTGGCCCTAACAAAGCCAGCTTTCCAAGACTTTCCCTGAGAACTGTATCCCATCTACTAAACGTCACTCTCACAGCCTCTAAGCATCTCCTGCTGCAAGGTGTCAAACCAGCTTTACAAAGCTGGGGGAATACAAGAGGCTTGTAATAACAGCACCTAAAACCCCCACAAGGAGAAAGGATTTGTGCTTCATAATTCCTGTAATAGAAATCTATACTGGGCTACAGTGAATTGCTATGTTCTCTGCTCTGGAAAAGCCTTGACAGCAGCAATATGTCAGAAGCACCATTCTGATCAGCAAAGCTCAGCACAAAGTATAAAGCAAGCAGGCAACAAGGGCCCAGTTCTGCATGCAAAGCAGGGGGAGAGCATCACTTGCAAGCCCCTTGATTAACTTGCAGCTCCAGGAATGTATAAATGGATGTGAAGACTGCCCAGATCCAACATGGCCCTGAAGCTATCTATTAACAGCCAGAGGCATGGCAGTGAGGTCCCCACCTAGCCTCCCACAGCCCCACAACTCTCCTATATCTGGAGAAGGACTTAACTCTGAGGAGGGACCAGACCCGGTATGGGCTCTCTGCATACAGCTCTGGGATAGATCTGCATCACATCAAAGTCAGAGCAGCTACGCATCTGATCCTGTGATTGTATTCATACTTTTGTAGATAGCATAGGAATTACAGAAAAAGTGGTTGGTTCTGAAGACCACTACAGCAGGAACAGCATGTACCCTCTGGAACTAGAGGAGCCTGAATCCTAATAGTCAGGACCTGGCAGCAACAGGAATCAGTATAATTGTCCCTGTACAGTATGTGGTTATCTGTCCTGGTTTGGGCCAACATAAAGTGCTTCTTCTGTCTTGTACTTTTGCTTTTAGCTAAGTCTCTTGTAAGTAGTTGCACTTGCTGAAATTAACAGCAAGTTTCTCAGACAGTGTGTGCTTCTAGGATTGATAACACTTGATGTTTATAGTTACTGCTAGAGACTGGTATGCAGAGCCAAGGACACTGCTCAGCTCTGAGGAAAACATTTTACCATCCAGGAGGATACAGAGGTCCCACCTGAGCCCTCCTTTGGGGAGGAACAGACAAGATAGATGCCAGAATTGACCAAACAGAGTATTCCATCCCATATACGTCACACTCAGTATAAATTTGAGGCATCACGAGGGCCGAGCCAGATCTTTTCCGGATTTCCTGATTTCCTGCTTCCTTCCTTCACTCGGCATCCTGGAAGGATCCCATCCATTCGTTTGCCTGTGGTCCTGATCCG
Organism: Calypte anna; assembly: GCF_003957555.1. Taxonomy (NCBI): domain Eukaryota; kingdom Metazoa; phylum Chordata; class Aves; order Apodiformes; family Trochilidae; genus Calypte; species Calypte anna. Next base: position 3,054,132 of record NC_044258.1, on the reverse strand, counting down.
TGCCAGCCCATATCTGTGTGTTCCTGCCTCCAGTTCCCGACTGCTGCCGACTCCAGGAGTCCAGCCTGGACTTTCCCAGGGCTGCCCTACAGCCTCGTGGTGACGTGAGAGTTATTGGGGGAAAGGAGGGAGGAATTGTGGTTTCCATTTTCCTGTATATTTGTATATATTTAGTAATTTTTCCTATTCATCATTACTGTTTCATTAAAGTTGTGTAGTTTAGTTTCCAACCCATAAGTCTCTCTCCCTTATTCTCTCTCCTTTCTCTATCAAGGAGAGAGAGAGATTAATAGAGAGCGTCTGTTATTCGGTTTAATTGCCGGGCCAGTGTTAAACCGTGACAAAGGACAGAATGGGTTGAACTCTGGAGATTTCAAAAGTCAGTATTGGTGTCCAACCACTTTACAGTAATTTAAAGATCATCTTCACTGGATCAAATGTGAAAATCCCCCTCCCCAGGAGGTGATCTGAACCAAGGGGCAGGGGTCTATTGGGTAAACACCAAGGAGGGCCCCTTAGTGTCAGGCTCACTCAGGCTCCCTCCTTCCTCCTTCTGCAGGGACCTGGTCAGTGAGGTGCTGGGCAAGTCTTGAATTCTCAAGTAAAGGGCAGATACACAACCCTGGCTTAACAGAAAGGAGGAAAAAAGGTCAAAAGGCAGAAGCAAGTGACACAAAGAGATGCTGTCCCCTTCTTATCTTCCATATGTCAGACCAGACCCCAGCAGAATTAGGGATATGCTGCAAAGATCAGGGATGTAAGCCAGGCTCCCCGTGGGCAGCGGGGGATCCGACTGCAACTGCTTTGCACCCTCCTCTAGTGCCACTTTTATTAGTCCCTTTGCCCCAAGAGAACATGCATACTTTTCAGGAATGAAGTGGGAAAGTATTATTACAAAAATTATTCACCTTTTTTTCATCAGTCCTCTAACAAGGCTTCTCACTTGACATTGTTTTCTAGTAGCACGTGTCCATGGCTCCTGGTCTAGTGCCACAGGTTGGGAATAGGTAAAGTGCTAAAGTCATAATTTGAAAAGGAAAGAGGGGAAATCCTGAGGCCAAGACTGATCTAATGAAGGGCATATATCCTGGAGAAACCTTTGGGAGAAAGCAGGAACCCGTATTCTGTGGCTACCCAGCCAAACCCAGACATCTCATCATCCTAAAGTAAATCCCTTCTTTACTTTGCTTCATATAAAGTGGAGCATGGAAAGCAAGCACTGCTCAGCAATAATGACAATAGGTAAGGGAAGAGCTGAGATACCACCAGATCTGAGGCATCAGATGAGTGGGAGAAAGAGGCTACTGTACAGTGTGGCTATATCAGTACTTCTGATACCGCAGCTATCATAATCATCTCACACCAGCTTTAAAAACAAGTGGCAGAGCCACAACACTCCAAGCTAAGGTACATAAATACAATTTAAAAAATGGCACCTATATTCTTTTATCCAGCATTTATTAAAGATTAACTTTTCCTTTGCTTTGATCAGTTTCAGCTGGTTGCAGAGGGAATGGGTAACTTTTGAGATAAAGTGTAAAGAGGAATCATCACCACAGACCTGGTAGCTGTAGGATTAACTTCCCTTGAAAGAAGAAAGGGATTGTACCTTATGTTGAAGCACTAAAGCCATCAGGTTCACTTTTCCCTCTCATGATCTCTCAGTCAATTCATCTTGAAATAAAAGTTGACAGAGAGAGCTAGCAGGCTATGAGACCTTCAAACATCCAAGCCATAGATGGGCGTATTGGTTTGGGTTTCTCCTTTATGTGGGTTGATGTTAACATGAGATAGTTAGTGCCTCTGGGCTACCGGCTTCCACTGGCTTCAACACATTCCCCAAGGCTTGTTTTCCAAAGGAGCAGATTTAAAGAGAATAGATGCAGAAACAACTTCCAGTTGACAAAGTAGCTGAGAGGCATGATATTCCTATGACACTTTGGAACAATAAAGCAAGTAATGTGAAGACTATTTCGCAGTTCTCTTGTACGTGGGGCGATGTTACAAGAAGAGTTAAGCAGTGTCTCTGAGATAGAGGTTTTGTTTCGCTTCTCAGCATTCCTAAGGCATGTTTTGCATAGCAGAAGATCTAAACTGCCGAGATGTCAGAAAGAGCTCCCACCGCAGAAAGCAGCGGTCAGGAATGTTATTCCCATATTGCTCTGTCCCTGACACCTTTATTTAGAGCTTAAAGGTCTTTCCGAGTTTTTTTTAGTCTCAGATTCACTACCTGATTTCAAGATGTTATATCTTGAAATAAGTTTAGGGAAATGCATGTAAGGAAATAAGAAAGCTGTGGCTACGGATTTGCGTTTTACCACAAACCTCAAATATACCAGCCCCCGCGGCCACTCTCCACTGTTGCTCAATAGGGCTTCCAAAAACTCCGAAAGAACGGGACTGGCAGACAAATGCAAAGAGTGACCACTCAAAACTTTGGCTGGCCCTAACCCTCACATCGAACCCTACCCACAGCACCACCAACAATCGGGCTATGGATTTGCGATTTACCACAAACCTCAAATATACCAGCCCTCAGCAGCCACTCTCCAATGTTGCTCAATAGGGCTCCCAAAAGTCTGAATGAACGGGACTAGCAAACAAATGTATAGAGTGACCACTGAAAACTTCTGGTGGCCCTAACGCTCACATTGGCACTCCAATACTCGGGTTGGGGGTGTATATTTTCTATATATTTGTATTTTTGTTACTTTATCCCTTTTGTTTACTGCCCTTTCCCCTGTGCTAGTGAATGTGTCTCCAGTTGCTTTCAATTTCCCACTTGATGTCTGCAGTCTTTATTCCCCCATTTCTCTTCCCTTGGGGGAAGAGGGGAGGAATGGAGAGTAGGTCTGTCCTTTGATTTGTGGTCTGCCCAAACAGCTAAGCCGTGCCAGTGCGCTTTCCTGCATCTGTAAACCAGAGAGCCTTGCTCTTTAATAGGACCGTGTTCTGCCCTCTGCTGCCCTCCCAGCACCACTTCTTGTCCTTGCAATTGGAGGGCACTGAGTCACCCCATCTCTGCCTCCTCAGGACTGCTGTGTCTGCTATGCCCGGGGGACTCGCTAAGTGTGGAGATCCTAAGAAAAAGCCTGCTTGCAGAATGATTGCTCCATCTCTCTGTGAGAGGCTGACTTTCACATCCAATTTAATAAGCATTTCCTCAGTGTCAGCCTGTCTCTGGAACACTTGCATGCTGAGGGAACCATCCTCGGCACTACCGTCAAGGGTCTAGGAGAGTGTCACAAACAAACAGCCCTGGCAGAACCACACATCAGAGTTCCAGCTTCCATAAAACCAGCAGCAATCTCAAACCCCCTCCAAAAGCAGTGAAGGACTCTCAGACCTTCAGGCACTCCCCTATTTGCCCCTGAAAAAAAAAACACTTGCATGTCTTCTCTCCTTCACCAAAATAAAGGAGGAGGGCAAATGGTTTCCAGCAGACCAAGGGCTGGAAGTGTTTGGGCTGGCTACTGGAGAGAAAGAAATTCTTTACCATGAGGGTGGTGAGGCACTGGCAGAGGTTTACCCATAGAAATTGTGGCTGTGTCCTGCCTGGAAGGAAGGGTCCATGGCCAGTTTGGATGGGGCTTGAGCAATATGGTCAGGGCAAGGAAGGTTTTGGAAGGCGAAGGATCCCCTGGCAATCAGTTGCCCAGTCTGCCAGTGGGTACAGAAAGTACCTGGTGGGATTTTTGGGTTTACTTTTTTTTCCTGGAAAGCTAGGGTCAGGAGCCTGCTTCTGTTTCTGAAGACTAAGTTTGCTAACTGTACCGATTGCTTTGAAGAATGCCTGTTGTAATCACATTTATCCCGGGTATATTACACTTCTTTAAAAACAGAAGTGTACCCAAGTTTGTCATCATCTAGAAGATAGCCTTTGGTGTGTGTTGGCAGGACTCCATGGCCTGAGCATCTTAAGGATAATGTTGTTGTTACTACTTCTCTAAGCCAAGTAACAGTTAAAGAAATACTCATCAAACTTCATGTAATGGTTGGTTAGCAGAATAAAAACTGAACTCCTACACGACTCTGCATACTTGCAAACACAAGTCTATGAGTCAGCGACTACACAAATACGTTGCGTGTCATAAGGAGCATTATCTATCTTGGATGTTGCCTTAAAATTGCCAAGCTTGTGGTGTTCCTGCTGCCGGAGAACATATACCAGTTCAATATCTTCAATTAGATACCAGTGAGATAATATGAGGGAAATTAAAGACAGGCGTTAGTTGTGGTCTTAGGAGGATGCATGTCTTCTGAAGCTGTCTTTGCAGCGAGAGGTGGAGTGATTGTTTTTGAGAAATGCTCCCCCTCTGTTGGTTCCTGTCCCTTAGTAAATGTTGATGAAAATCCGTTGCAATGTGTAGTTCTGGATGTTTTCATGAGAGCATTTAGAGCCGTTGATGGCATTTAGTCTACTAAGCAGATTTTTGCAGAAGTTTCTATTAGGATATATAATGTTAGGAATATGGTATTTGGGTGGCTTTGTTGTGGAAAGTGTTTACTGCCAGTAGAACGCTTACTGTGGAGCTGAGAAACTGCAACCATCAAATCTCTTGTAAAATTTCTGGTGCCACTTGGTCCATTTTCATTCCAAGCTATGGTGGGTTGGTGTGACAGGACTTTTGTAGAGAGGGAGCATCCAGAGGAGAGGGGGGAGAGAAGAGAGAGCAATACTGGAGCAGAGAGACCTGCAGCTGTGGAAGACCCCCGTCCAGGGGAGGTGACTGTGCCTGAAGCAGGAGGTGAACAAAAACAAAACAAAACAGAAGCAGAGAAGCTGGTATAGGCTTGTGCAGTAGTGGAATGAGGGTTGTGGAATTTTATTGGTAGTGTTAGGTCATAATACATCTGGGGGGATAGGTGTTGTCTGTTTATGTGGAGATGACAGTTTTTTCCCTTTCAGGTACTTAAAAAAAATTAAATTCTTACACTAAAAAAGCTTTACCTTTGTTTTCTCTCCCCCAGCTGGGTGTTTGGTTGTTTTTTTTTTTTCCTTGGTCCCGGTCAGTCTGCGAGGCGATGTTCTTTGCCTGTGCTTTGGTCCAGAAAAACCTTGGTTTTGGCAGGCAGGATGATTTAGGAGGCCTCCAAGAGCACAGCTCCTGGGGAGCATCGTGGATTCATGGCAGAAGTGGGTACCAATGATAGTAAAATGTAATTGGGATCTTTGCAGGAAAGGTGTTGTGTCGGAGAGGTAGTTTGGAGAATCAAAAGGAACACTGAGATAGTAAGCCAGGCAGATGTTGTGAAGGGTCCTTAGTTTTACCTGTAAGTCACTTGTGGAACAAATGGGAACTAGTATTAAAAGGCAGGTTTTTTGTTTTGTGTACTGTGTCATTATTTTCTTGGTTAGGGACCAATAAAACTTGAATGTTTTGCCTTGCTATGTCCTGTGTCATTATTTCTTAAGGTAGGTTTTGTATGTTGTCTCTTTTTAGTGACTGGATTAGCTGTGTATGTCTGTGTCAAATCCTATTTGTCTCTCTCTTGTCTGAGTTGGCCAACTCATTGTCCACTGTCCACTTTGTTCTTGTCTTTCCCTCTTCTACTGCCTCTTTCTGTCTCCTACTGTCTTTTGGTATCAAGCAATAAGGCTATAGCTTGGAGACAGCAATTGAAAGTTCAGCTAGGGAAAGGAGATACCTATGAAGCAACTATCAGAGACATTGACAAGAAATCTGATATTGCAACAACAAAGGTTCACCCTAAGAAAAACTGCCAGTATTGTTACTGCGACACTCAGCTGATCTGAGGCCAGGAGAATTTGTAGTGGCAATTGGAAGCCCGTTTGCCTTACGTTTGCCGTAGCTGGAAACCGAAGAGCAGGGAGAAGGGCCTAGAAATACTGCCACTTCTTTTCTTCTGGGGTTTTTGTTTTGTACAGCAAAACAAAAAAAAAGAGGGGGTCTCTTTTTTGCATGTCACTGATACACACAGACTTTCCGGAGATAAGTAACACATGATTCAAAAGGTATACATGAGGTGCTAACAAAGATAGAACAATTAGGGAAGCGTCATGGGTGGGATAGCTTTACGGGATATACCCCTGCGACTATGCGAGTACTCCATTACCTGATATACCCTCTAATAGTCATGGTAGTGATGATTCTCATGTTATCTACTTCTTCAGTGTGTGGCAATACTACAAATTGAACGATATGGTCAAAAGATCTGAGTACTGTGGGCAATGATTCAAATGCATGAGAACCTTCCTTCGAACATGACGAAAGAACTCGTGAGTTCTAAAAAAAGGGGGGAATGAAAAAGAGAAAAATCCTGAAAGGAGTAACTCCTGTAAGGAGTGGGGATCAGGCCAAGCTGTTTTTTAGAATTTACTTTATGTAGAATTAAGGCTTGTGATATATGCTAATGAATTTGTATTCATAACTACTAAGAATTCAGGGTTAAACTGAGAAATAAGCTAACAAAGCACCTGAGACATTTCACTTTCCCATACAAAGCAGCTGAGACATTGAATTTTCCCACTAGAACAATGTAACCAATACAAGGTCCTAATGGGACTCGCTCGGAAATAATTGCGTGTAAGTCTTTTCTTCTGTAACTCTTTTTCTTAAATCAAGTCTTGTTTTTAAGAACAAGTCTTGTTCTTATTCAGGCGCCAGCTGGGCACCAAAGGATGCGAACTTTCGCACAAGAAGAACATAAAGATATCACAACCAACGGATAAGAAGAAAATATGGTTGGGGTCTGATATAGCCTTGTAACAATATAATGAAGTCAGCAAAAACTGAGAATGTAATAATGTTGTAGCCTCCCCTTTTACTGTATAAATACCCTAACTCCTTTTCCATTAACCTTTAGAACTCTTTGTCCGGCATGAGGTAGGAGTTCCCCGGATCCGAAAATAAATACCATTGCTGTTTAGAGACTCAAAACTCTGTCTCTAAACAGTTTTGCTTGGCCTTTTTCGGCTTTACTGGGAAGATTAAAATTCTAAAGATACTTTTCTTTATATTTAATCTATATTCATTCGGCAGAAGATAGTGACATTCATAGGCTTCAAGAAAATTTAATGCTGTTACACAGTTGACTAAACAAATTCTTCATCATCCTTACAAAGCAAACTCCTCTCAGTTTTCTACGATAATGCTTTTTTGGTGTCATTGTGTTCAATTAAGCTAATTTTGTAACATCGGGACATTTATAACAAGGACTCCCACAGATTCGACTGTATCAAAAAAAACATGGTATGAGATCCAAAGTGACCAAAGTAGTCTTTTTATTATCGCACGTACAGTGAATACAAAAATAATCTTAATGTTTCATTTTTTAGTTTAAAAAACCCTTTCCATGTAGTGCCTAAGACTCAGCTTCCGACGGGGAACGGCGCTCACGGCAGCAGCGTGGCCATGGCTCGGCGCTTCGGACAGACTGAGCTGGCTTTGACTCCGCGGCTTTATCCTCCAGCCACATTCCTTCCAGCCGCTGCTCTTCCCCTCTCTGCCTGCATAACCTCTGCTTGGGGTAGACGACACTTTCCCGATCGTGTGTGCATAAAGCCTGACGACTTCCCTCCCCTCTCTTCCCCTCAACCGCACCTTCCTCGCCTCCTTCTCTGGCGCCGGGCGGAGCGGCAGCCCTTCTCCGCCGCCGTCCCTGCTAGCATCCCGCCGAGGATGTGGCTGTCGCTGCTGAGCCCGTTGCTGCTTCTCTCCCTCGGCAGCAGCTCAGGGGCCGCGGAGTTCTCGGCCTCCCGAGCCAAGCGCCCGACCCGCTGTGATGTCTCCGAGTGCCCCAGCCCCAGATGCTCCAGCGGATACCTCCCCGACGGCTCCAACAGCTTCCTCATCTGCTCCGCGGGTGAGAGGGACTCCTGCGGCCGCAAGGAAGAACCACCCTGATGGGACAGCCTCGACTGCCTCTACTCCATGGGCAAGCGCTTCGCCAAGGGTGGGTCTGCCACTACAAGCTCAGCTCCCAGGTATGCGGCAGAGACGGACTAACCTACGATAATATCTACCAGCTGAGGCGAGGAACCGCACGGCGCTGCAGCACGGCTTGCCTGGTATCGCCCAGGTCCGGAAAGGAGCCTGCGAATCGGGTCACCTACAGGCCAGGAGCCCAAGATGCAAATTCAACTTCGTAGCAGATGTGGTGGAAAAGATTGCACCCGCAGTTGTGCACACTGAACTTTTCCTCAGGCACCCTCTCTTCTGTCGAAACGTTTCACTTTCCAGTGGATCTGGGTTTATTATGTCTGATTTTGGTTTAATTGTGACCAATGCCACCGTGGTATCAAGCACTAATGCTATAGCTGGGAGACAGCAATTGAAAGTTCAGCTACGGCATGGAGATACCTATGAAGCAACTATCAGAGACAGTGACAAGAAATCTGACATTGCAACAACAAAGGTTCACTCTAAAAAAAACTGCCAGTATTGTTACTGGGACACTCAGCTGCTCTGAGGCCAGGAGAATTTGTGGTGGCAATTGGAAGTCCATTTGCCTTAAAGAATACTGTGACAACAGGTATTGTCAGCACTGCTCAGAGAGATGGCAAAAAACTGGCCTGAGGGACTTCAGTCACAGCTGGAATTTCACCCCGTACAGGCACCATTCACATGAATCTCTTGAAACATGTAACCAACAATGTCTGAATTGTACTCCAGCTACTGGTGATGGAAAACTGCATAGCCCAGGTTCAGAGAGCTAATTAATTTTTTAGTCACTAGCTCACAATGCCAGTTAAGGAAGATACACCAAATGGCTGAGACAGCCCTTTTGACTGGGAATTTAGTTGACACTGAAGACAAGTGGGAAAGGAATTCTCACTAAAGCCTAAGGGGAAAAGCAAGATCCAACCACTAGAAAACCTTCATGTTTTTTACTTCAGTTATGACTTCGTGTCAAGTCAATACAATGAACCCCTTCAAATATAAGGTTAAATGTGCCCCTCTTCGACAGGTAATGCCCAAATTAGGAGAACAAGCACGGATAAAAATACCATTTACCACAAGCGACCTCAACAATTGGAGAGAGGAAGTGAAAAAATTGAGGAGAGACGCAGAAGGGGTCGCTAGACGGTTTGAATTAATTGCAAGGAATTTAGACGCTGATTGGGAGGATATTGATCTAATGCTATCTGAATTATCAGAGATGGAAAAAGGACTTGTTTTAAAAACTGGAAGGGAACAGGCTGCACTTCTACGGGAGACAGTGGATGTAGTATTTCCAACTAGTAATCCAAACAACCCGCACCAATATGACTTACTGCTGCAATACAGAAGGTTAGTTGCACAGGGCTTGCGAAAAGCAATACTGAAAGCAATAAAATTTGAAGTAATACACAGCTAATCCAGTCACTATACAGAGACAACATACAAAACTTACCTTAAGAAATAATGACACATGACACAGCATTCAAAACATAGCTTTATTCAAGTTTTATTGGTCCCTAACCAAGGAAATAATGACACAGTACAAATCCAACAACCTGCCTTTAAATACCAGCTCCCGTTTGTTCCACACACCTAATAAATTTTTACAATCCCTTTCTCTAAACAAGTGACAGATAAAACTAAGGCCTCTTCACAACATCTGCCTGGCTTACTATCTCAGTGTTGCCTTTTGATTCTCCAGTTTACTACCTCTCCGACACAACACCTTTCCTGCAAAGCTCCCGATTACATTTTACTATCATTGGTACCCACATCTGCCATGAATCCATGACACTCCCCAGGAGCTATGCTCCTGGAGGCCTCCTAAACCATCCTGCCTGCCAAAACCCAGGTCCCAGGTCTTTCTGGATCCAAACATAGGCGATGAACATCGACTCGCAGACCGCTGCCATTTCTTTCTGCTGGTTCTGAAGCCACTCAGCTCCAGGGTGAGGTGAGTGATTGGGGGGGTGAGGGGGTGATTGTTATTTTGCTTCACCTTCCTCACAAAAAAAAAAAAAGTTTAAAACCACCAGAAAGCGTCCAAGAATAAAAATAAAAATAAAAACAAGCAAAAATGGGAGCGAGAAATCAAAACAAACAAAAAGAGCCAAAACAAACATAAGCACCTCCAAAACAAACAAGAAGAGGAGGGAAAACCAAACCAAACCAAAACAAAACAGAAAAACCCACTAGAGAAACACGTATTTTAAGGGTTTAAAATCACGGATTAAAATGATATTACTTGTTCCTTCCTCTTAAAAATCTCTGAGAGGTGGCCATGGAATGGCAGGCAGGTTACATATCCTCCTCACTGGTACAGAATTCCTGAGAAAATCCCAGAAGGGCATCACGACTTTTGCAGAAGACGAAGTGCCAAGCATCGGCAGTAACATCAGAAACCACCAGATGTCACGGTTGACACACAAAAGGGGAAAACTGCCCGATTAATATTTTAGCGGAAATTGCTCGACTGTTTCCTGGAAAGTTCCTGCCCATCTGTGACATTATTAAAGGAGAGCAGCTTCCCAAGGACATTTCTGCTTATGGGAGTGGTGAGCATACGCCAGGCTATGCAATGCTTCTTCCATCTCTAACCCTGCACAGGGCTGGGAGCAAAAGGAAAACAGTCTTGAGTATTTCTAGAAAAGCCTAGATATGTGCCTCCTGTCAAGACTGAAATGATTACTCAGGCTTCAGATGGAGTTGGCCATCAAGTAAAAAAGCAACCTGCTTCCTGGGGCTTGAAATCCCAAGTCTCAGGTACTTGAGGAGAGGTTGCCTCTCTTTCTTTAGCCAGGGCCCGGAATCATCTCCTGCCATCTCAGTCAATCACTTCTAAAATTTATTACAAAGACAGGAAGCATGTATTCCCCAGTGATGTACATTACATCAGTGATGCTGAGGAAACTTTTTTGTTTATTCTTTCCTAGAGTACAGCTGAAGGGGACACTTGAAGAAATAAGTCTTAAAAGAAAGCACAAAATCAAATGTTACATTTATGGCCCAATAGAGAGAGACTGAAGGAAGCAGAGGTCACTTCAGGACAGTCTACAGAGAGAAAAAAGGGCAAATCAAAATACAGTGATGAAAAAAGCAGGCAGGTGCTTTCTTTCACATCCTATCCACTGAGTAGTGCAAAGCAA